>NC_065921.1:62814345-64120174 GCF_024586455.1 Bactrocera neohumeralis | reverse complement strand
TTAATACGTTAGTATGTCCGCAGATAAATTACTTATAAATGAACGTCTGAAAGTAGTCGAAAAGGTCTTTTTGTATTTCTAATCAAACTTGAACTTATTTTTTTTTTTAACTTATAATAATAAATAAATAAACAAATATGCACGATTGGTCGACCACTTTTTGCCATTTTTCCGCTAGAGATATTATTACATCAGTGTAAACCGAAATTTTGAAATTTGCAGAATGAAAGCGAGTGAACCATTGTTGTGCTACACGAACTGGTACAGCAACTTCACAAATTTCATTGGTGGCTTGCATGGCATTCTTCCCTTTTTTATACAAAAATTTCAGAATATAGTGAATTTCTTCATTATTTTCAACCATTGTTTAACAGATGTAATTTTTTTTCAACTTCCCAGAAATAATTTTATTTTGGCTAAATGGAGCTTAAAATCATCACTACAAGGTATGACACAATGTGAATGGTGGCACGGGAGTTATACGACTGCAAAGACATCTATCGACAAACTACGAAAAGACTTTTTCGACTCTACAATATATATGTTGTGGACTAGACATATACTGGAGGATGGAGTCATGTGTAGAAGTTCACGCAAGTGAGGAAAGTTCTCTGACCGCCATTCACTTCGAAGTGGCCAGAAACGATTCTTTTACACATAGCTCAAGCAGCTCACTACTTCCGGGCTTTGACCAAGTATCCTCTGAGTAGCCTAAGAACAGGCGAGCTAATGTGAGAAGGCGAAACATCCCCTCCGCAGGGTTGTGCGCTGGGTTTGGGACCCGCCACGTAAAAAATTTTACCAATGAAAATTAACAACCAGCCTCGGATGAGAGACCCCCCTTTTGATGACGACCATGGCAAACGAAATAAGGACTACGATTTGAGGGCATGCACCTGGAATGTCCGGACCCTTAATTGAGAAGGTGCCGCTGCCCAGCTGGTTGATGTCCTCGCAAAAATAAAGGCTGACATCACCGCCGTCCAAGAAATGCGATGGACGGGACAAGGACAGACACGAGTAGGTCCTTCTTGTGACATTTACTACAGTGGCTATATAAAGGCGCGCAAGTTTGGTGTTGGATTCGTGGTGGGAGAGAGACTCCGTCGCCGAGTACTTTCATTCACTCCGGTGAATGAGCGTCTAGCCACAATCCGCATCAAAGCGAGGTTCTTCAACATATCGCTGATTTGCGCCCACGCCCCGACGGAAGAGAAGGACGATGTGACCAAAGATGCCTTCTATGAGCGCTTGGAGCGCACTTATGAGAGCTGCCCCCGCCACGATGTCAAAATCGTGCTTGGCGACTTTAACGCCAGGGTGGGCAAAGAAGGTATCTTTGGCCATACGGTCGGTACATTCAGCCTCCACGACGAAACATCCCCAAATGGGTTGAGGCTGATCGACTTCGCCGGGGCCCGAAATATGGTATCTGTAGTACTAGATTCCAGCATAAAAAGATTCATCAAGCTACCTGGCTGTCTCCGGATCGAAAAACTACCAACCAGATCGCTCATGTTGTGATAGACGGAAGACACGTCTCCAGTGTTTTAGATGTGCGTGTGCTCCGAGGTCCTAACATCGACTCGGACCACTATCTTGTTGCAGCCAAGATTCGCACCCGCCTCTGTGCAGCAAAAAATGCACGCCAGCAAACACAAGGAAGGTTCGACGTCGAGAAGCAATCACAACAGACAGCCGAACGATTTTCTACTCGGCTTGCACTCCTGCTCTCTGAGAGCACTCGTCAACAACTCGGAAAAAGGGAACTGTGGGACGGCATTTCAAACTCCTTACATACAGCTGCAACCGAAACCATTGGTTTTCGGAAAGTGCAAAAGAACAGCTGGTACGACGAGGAGTGCCGTGTCGCAGCGGAGAGAAAACAGGCTGCCTACCTCGCAAAGTTACGATCGACCACAACACGTGCGGGATGGGATAGATACCGAGAGTTGAAAAGGGAAGCGAGACGCATTTGCAGACAGAAAAGGAAAGAGGCTGAAATGCGTGAGTACGAAGGGCTTGATAAGCTGGCCGACAGGGGTAATGCTCGAAAACGGCGGCTTACAGAAGGTTTCATGACCGGAGCATACTCTTGTAGAACCCCCAAAGGTGATCTAGTGACCGATGCCCAGAGCATACTTAAATTATGGAGGGAACACTTCTCCAGCCTGCTGAATGGCAGTGAACGCACAACGCCAGGAGAAGGCGAACCCGATTCCCCAACCATGACGATGGAGCAGACGTTCCATTGCCCGACCATGAAGAAGTTCGAATAGCAATTACCTGCGGCGGGGGTCGATGGATTGCCGACCGAGCTATTCAAATACTACGGCGAAGAACTGATAAGGAGCATGCATCAGCTTCTTTGTAAAATATGGTCGGAAGAAAGCATGCCCAACGATTGGAATTTAAGTGTGCTATGCCCAATCCATAAAAAAGGAGACCCCACAATCTGCGCCAACTACCGTGGGATTAGCCTCCTCAACATCGCATATAAGGTTCTATCGAGCGTATTGTGTGAAAATTAAAGCCCACTGTCAACAAACTGATTGGACCTTATCAGTGTGGCTTCAGACCTGGAAAATCAACAACCGACCAGATATTTACCATGCGCCAAATCTTGGAAAAGATCCGTGAAAGAAGAATCGACACACACCACCTCTTCGTCGATTTCAAAGCTGCTTTCGACAGCACGAAAAGGAGCTGCCTTTATGCCACGATGTCTGAATTTGGTATCCCCGCAAAACTAATACGGCTGTGTAAACTGACGTTGAGCAACACCAAAAGCTCCGTCAGGATCGGGAAGGACCTCTCCGAGCCGTTCGATACCAAACGAGGTTTCAGACAAGGCGACTCCCTATCGTGCGACTTCTTCAACCTGCTTCTGGAGAAAATAGTTCGAGCTGCAGAACAAAATAGAGATGGTACCATCTTCTATAAGAGTGTACAGCTGCTGGCGTATGCCGATGATATTGATATTATCGGCCTCAACACCCGCGCCGTTAGTTCTGCTTTCTGCAGGCTGGACAAGGAAGCACAGAAAATGGGTCTGGCAGTGAACGAGGGCAAAACGAAATATCTCCTGTCATCAAACAAACAGTCGTCGCATTCGCGACTTGGCTCTCACGTCACTGTTGACAGTCATAACTTTGAAGTCGTAGATAATTTCGTCTATCTTGGAACCAGCCTAAACACCACAAACAATGTCAGCCTAGAAATCCAACGCAGGATAACTCTTGCCAACAGGTGCTACTTCGGACTGAGTAGGCAATTGAAAAGCAAAGTCCTCTCTCGACGAACAAAAACCAAACTCTATAAGTCGCTCATAATTCCCGTCCTGCTACATGGTGCAGAGGCTTGGGCGATGACAACAACCGATGAGTCGACGTTACGAGTTTTCGAGAGAAAAATTCTGCGAAAGATTTATGGTCCTTTGCGTATTGGCCACGGCGAATATCGCATTCGATGGAACGATAAGCTGTACGAGATATACGACGACATTGACATAGTTATTATTAAAAAGACAGCGGCTACGCTGGCTTGGTCATGTTGTCCGGATGGATGAAAACACTCCAGCTCTGAAAGTGTTCGACGCAGTACCCGCCGGGGGAAGTAGAGGAAGAGGAAGACCTCCACTCCGTTGGAAGGACAAAGTGGAGAAGGACCTGGCTTCGCTTGGAATATCCAATTGGCGCCACGTAGCGAAAAGAAGAAACGACTGGCGCGCTGTTGTTAACTCGGCTATAATCGCGTAAGCGGTGTCTACGCCAATTAAGAAGAAGAAGACTAGACTTCGCTCAATCATAGCTAGAAAATGAGCTTTACTTCTGTTCGTAATTTCAAAGACTACACATTTGAACTACGATGGTGGAAAACATCTTTTTTGTGAAAGAAACATCTATCTGATGTTGTTTGAATGAATAATAATGATGATTAAGGATTCTTTGCCTAATAATAGACAATAAAGAAGCGCTGTAGACGAATGTACTTATACTGAAACTTTCACAAAGAAATGTGAAGAGTGCAGATAGGTTATTATAGGCTAAGTTAACTACTGTTGAGCTTAATTAGTGATCCCACAACAATTCCCCAGAAGAATTAATTTCAAAGTCAGATGATTCCCAGGGTTGACTTAAGAAGTGTTAGAAATATTCTCCAAACTTATAAACACAAAAGCAAGAGTATCGGAAGTATCGTGCTGATCTTCTCTATAACTTCGACATTATGGATCTGAAAATCACTGTTCCTCATTTCCTCTTAAGTCTTAACGATGTCCATGGGTACAAGAGTAAATAGTAATTAAACAGAATATAGGTTTGGTGAAAACCAAGCTGTTTAACTTGGATTGGATTCGAGTACTTCAGAGTTTCAGTGCGCCAAGATCGAAAGCCACGAGTCAGTAATGTGAGGCAGTACTGTATTTAATTAAGGGGTTACGTATATATGGGTTTCCTCGAGAAAAAACAGCCTGTTTTAAACAATTTTGTCTCATATTATTATATTTTATTAGAATTTTTTAATTGTTACAAGCGTAGACTATTAATAAAGAAATTCTTAATTTTTTCGTAAAAAAATATTTTAAGCTCGGCCATTGCGAAGGCATTTCCGGTGACCTCTCGGAAAAAAGATGCGCCGGCGTTGGCAGGATAACTCCTTCAAGACCATCTAAAGTGAAAAAATACGTGTTTTAGTTAAAACTTAGAACTTAGACGAAGGGGGAACTAAACTTGGGTCTTTGGAAGACGCTTTTAGCAAAAAAATTAAAATTTCGAAAAATTTAAAAACAGTTTTGAGAAAAACGCGTTTAAAAATCTGAGAGAAAATAAAAGCTAGCCTGGAGCGCACAAGTTCTCAACGCCTTATCTCCGAAACTAGTGCTCAGATCGACTTGAAAATTTAGGACAATCTTCTAGAGGTATTGTAAAATTTAATAACATAGTAACCCTTAATAACAAATAGTTCAAAAATAAAACAGTAGGTTTAACTTTTTCTTACTCAGGTGAACGGAAAGATCATTTATAGCAGCCCAGCTTGTCCGTAAGATATTTTTCAGCAACATGTAGTACTTA
This sequence comes from Bactrocera neohumeralis, assembly GCF_024586455.1. Taxonomy (NCBI): domain Eukaryota; kingdom Metazoa; phylum Arthropoda; class Insecta; order Diptera; family Tephritidae; genus Bactrocera; species Bactrocera neohumeralis. The sequence continues at coordinate 64,115,102 of NC_065921.1, read as the reverse complement.
TGAGTCTGAAAAAGAGAGAATATGAAAGTTATTTTAGACTCCCCATGGCTCATATTGTAGACCTACCAGACTGGGGCTGATCAAACCAAATAGCCAAAAGAAGGTTGGTTGTATCGAGATGAAAGATGCGCCAATTTTCCTAAAACAAATATTCAACATATAATGAGAAGTTCAAAGATAACAGCAATAAGCAGTGCCATAACCAGAAAACAACGGGAGAACGTTCAAATGTGTAGAGCAAAAACCGTCGGTGTGAAACTTCATTTTGGTTGCACTTTACGGAAGATTATTTCCACAAGCTCAAAAACCGAACAAAATTATACGAACAATTAAGAAATCCATTTAGAAAAGGCTTTGAGAACGAAGGAGATAACAGACCTGACAAATATAAGGCAAAACAATACAACAAACAAAAGCGCGTATGAAACAAAGAACGAAAAATAAAAAGAGAGGTGAAAATTATTAAAGAGAGGAAGAGAGAACGACATAACAGTGATAATAATCACAGCACAAGCAAAATGTTTGTACGAACAACACTAAAGAGGTGTTGGAAGTAGGCAAATAAGAGCTACAATAAAAGTGACAGTGGCAAGAACAATACAAACAACAAAATAATATAAGACGTGGCAGGAGCAACACGTGAGCGTTACAGGAACAATAGGAGCACACAACTTCACTTCACTTGTCAGACTATGGCGACGGAAAACGTGGCATCTCAGCGGGAAACACTCTGCGCATTGATAACGGTCATAAAGCGTATAAAAATTGTGATTCCAGGTATATAGGTAGGTATATAAGTGGTGGCAGATGAAGCGTGGAGGAGGCGAGAGTGTAAAAGTTATGACAGAAGACAGTGAGCGTAAGAAATAAAAGGAATGACAAAAAACAATCCAACAGGCGCAAAACGGAGGGTCTTTCCTTTTGAAAACAGAGTGAGTAGCTTTTAGTAATTATGGTTTCTTGTAGTTTTATCGCTCTCTATTGAGTAATAAGAATGCTGTGTCTTGTCAAGAAAAAGAAGATCCATAGGTGTGACAATTTTGATTGGAAGTTGAAACAATTTTAACTCCTTTTGCTCTCTACAACCATAGCCAACTGATCAAGACCAAGAAACTGACCAAGAGACCGACTGACTCAAATTTGGCAAGGGAAATCCTAAGTTTTTTAAATTTTGAAATAGCACGCTTTTAATTTATTTCCACTGACAATAGTTCACTGGGTTGTGAATTACTGTACGTACTTAGACTGTGAAGAAAGTGTAAGCGATCTCAAACACACACAATTATTCACAATTATTGGACCATGGCGAAAATAGTGAGCTCTCAAAGCCAAACTATACAATTACATGCTCGTTAATAGACGCTCGTAAATGGAATGGTTTAGCGGAATACGTAAAAAAATACCAAGCTTCTTGTTCTCTTTCTGAGAGTAACTATGAATATTAGCATTATAATGGGATAGGCTTGAAACTTATTGTGTGGATACTAGAGTATGTGTAGCCAGAGAGTAAATTGCATGAAATTAAGAGAGAAGAAATTAATACCAAATAAGGACTTAGGAAACCGTTGAAGTTTCAGAGACAACTGGTTCGGAAATTGTTCCTAAGACAGTCGAATATACGTTGTTTGGAAAAGGATTATGTAAAATCCAGATTATGTAACAAAAAAAATGGGATCCACGAAATCGAAAAAGACAATTGGGTTTAAATAATAGAAAGACAGAAAAGAGATCATGCTCGCCTCAGGGCAATTTGAAACCGGGCACTCGAAGAACACGTGTTAGAGATTTGTCAATCCTTACTCAGATATTTTCCCAGAGCTGGTTTCAAAGTGGTTCCAAGAAGAATGAGATTATTTATGTTCGCGCTAAGTGGGTAAATCTGACTATTAGCTTCTTAAACGGTGTTTGCCCATAAAACAAAGTTTCAAACTACTAAAAACAACAACAGTAACACGAAGACGCAATCTGAGGAGAATTCGCGAAATTTTCTGCCTTGGCTATCTCTTAAGAGTCAGTAGGGTAATCTTTTTTTTGACATTTTTTATTCATAGAAATTTTTATTCTGCAATAGAACTTTTTTCACATATCATGAGGTATATTGTGAGTGGGTTTCTACATTAATTCTAAGGGTATAAGGGAACAGAAAATGCAAAAAAATAAAAGTTGGAAAAGATTACCCTACTGACCCCTTAAAAAGCTCTTAACTTCACCAACGTCTGATGTTACAACTCCGGTATGGGTGGCAATAACTACTAATGTTTTTGTTGTATTTGTTATTATAATGTTTTATTGCGATAATTGCAAAGACTTGACTGTGACTCAAGCCCCCCGCGAATTTGCGCTAACAGAACAGCCGATTCGAGACGAAGTGATAGAAAACTCACTCACCCGCACATAAAAAGTTAAGTGTCAGACAACAGCGGTTATAACTCCCTGCACCATGTTGCAAGGCACATACTGGTAAGCGACGCTATCAAATGGAAACGCAAGCGAAAAGTGATGCAGCAGTGGAGGGTAAGGTGAAAGCACGAGGCGGGCAGAAGGTGAGCGGCGGAGAACATGTGGAGCAACGCCACCAGCTAACGGTATGATGGAGGAGATAGACAAAAGATGGATACAAAACGCAGGATGTGAGCGACTTGTCGTGTGGACGTCTTCGCAGCGGGTGGCAAGTGCGCGAAGTGCGACGGAAGTGTGGCATGAGCAGCAACAAAAGTCATGTAAGTCAACCTGAAGTGGCAGCCGACGGCTGCTGGCGAACACGTTGCAACTTGTATGTCGTGCAAGGCCGTGTCGCAATGTCAATGCTGCTGTTGCCCTCGCCGCGAACTTACTGTTCTTCTTATAATTGTTGTTATATTTTTTTTTACTAGTTTTTGTTGCTGTTGTTGCCAGCAGTGATTTCTTGTGCTGCAATGCATGTCAGGCGAAAGTCAAAGTGTCACTGAGCTTCTATTTACCGTTATTTTTTGTGTCTTCTTTGTATATATCTGAGTGTGTGTAAGAACATATGTATGTGTGTGTATAGCTTTCATAAAAGTCTCCTGTATGCACGCTGCTCGCCTTTTACACTCGCTCACGTGTCCGCCAGCAAAGCGTTGTGAATTTCTAAAGCTCTTTCGCTGTGTTAGTGTGCGTCTCTGTGGATTTTGTCATTATTTGACGCTTTAAAGCGCGTTGGCATTCACAAATACTTATGTATGTGTGCGTTGTTGTAACTTGTGTGCCCATTTAAAACATTTCACATCTGTAACGATTTGTATTGCTCACACATTCAAAAGTTTGCTTTGAGTTTGTTCCTTTTTATTTGCCTTTTATGCGAACTTCTATTAATTTTGCCTGTTCATCTTTTGATTCTGATCTCCTACGTTAAGGAATATGGATTTTACTTAATTCACTAAAACTTGTTTTCCACTCTCTCTTTTCTCTAGTATTCAATGCCCTTGTTGGTCTTATGGCATGGCTCCGAATTGTCCTAAAAGATGACGGAGTTTTGATATTTGTGGAGTTCTTCGATGCAGCGTAACAAATCAACCCTCACCGTTGACTCTTCCTTCAATTAAATAAATTCCTTTCCATCTTTTATAAGATAAAAGCCCCAGACCATACCGCTTACTGGCTGGCTTCCTGTTGTTTGAAGGCATTTGCCATTGCACCGTTCGCCTGGCCTTCTCCATACCAAATATGTAGATATCATCTAATATAAGGCTATTAAGCTTGGTTCCTTCAGAGAAAATTACGGTCTGCCACTGATCCACCGATCAATTTTTATGTTTGTTCATCCCCATATGCCGCTGTTTCCTTATTCGTTGTCTGAAAAAAGTTTTGTTTGCAGGCCGCTGAATCCTGCCTTTCTGAGTCTCCGGCGTATCGGTGATTCATCCATTATCACACCTGTGGAATCACTAAGTTCCTTTTTAACATCTGAAGAGGATTTAAGATGATCCAGTAGATAAGACAAAATCGATTTTTGTATTATCTTATTAAATTTTACTAAATCTTTAGAATATTGTCCGAAATTTTCAAGTTGATCCGCGTAATAGTTTTGGAGATACTGCTCTGAGAACTTGAGCACTCGAGTCTAGCTAGGCTAAGTACGCCGTCTTCAAAAGCGTTTTTCTCGAAACTGTGTTTTTGAAGTTGGTTGGCAAGATTTCTCGAGAACTATTCAACCGATCTTCATTAAATTTTACACAGATCTTTGAGATACAGTTATTAAAGACTTAAAGGAATGACTTTTTTATGATTACAACTTTGAAAAAAAAAATTTCATTTAAAAAATTATAATTTAAGCTTTTAACTAAAACACGTATTTTTTCACTTTAGATAATCCTTTTATGAGTTATCCACCGGAAATGGCGCCGCAAGGGTGTGTTTGAAGTATATGTAATATTTCCGAGAAAAAGGTTATTGAAAAAAGGCTGTTTTTTATCCGAGAAAACCCTTGTAACCCCTTCGCATTAGTGGTTCGTGAGAATGACTTATTAGGGGGCGAAAAAACGAACAATCTCTGAAAACTAATTCTCAATCAGAATATTATTGTTGAATATAATATTACACTTCCATTTATATTTGAGCGAAGCTGATGGTTTGCTTTAGCCATAAAAACTAGCCTTTTGGTGGCGTTCTGATGAAATATGCAAAATATTTCAGAACTTTTTTAGTCTTTTTAGGATAGGAATATTTCTAAACTCTGTATAGTCTTAATGGACACTTGAATGCATTGCATATGCGCGCATGGCGCTTAAAGGTAGGCAACACAAAACCTGGAATTTGTTTCGCGTTTCGCTGATATTTATAAGCGATTTAATTTGAGCTCCGAAGAAGTACATAATTCTTTAGAATAATAAAATTTACATTATCAACCTATATCAGTACTGGACCTCACACAATATACATATATCCGATTTCCTGTATACATTTGAGTATAAGCTTACTTTACTAAATCCAGCGTTTTTTGCATGCAACTTTCAAAAAACACAAACAGCGTGTGTCTGTGTGAGTCTTGCAGAATCTTTGACTACGCGACACAAAGTAAGATAAAATATAAAGTAATAATTTCACAGTCGCCTTTAAGTTGACACAAAAGCAAATAGAAGTATACATATAGGCGCATTTCTGTGCTATTCGCGTTTGAAGCACTCAGCGCCGTTGTATTTATGTTTGTGCAACATATGCAACACATGGAAAACACTCGCTATTGTAGTTGTTGCTTTCGGCGCTGCGAAAAGCGTGAGTGAGTCGCGCGCGTCATGTGTCGCTCCAGCCGTCGAACGGATGAGGATTGAGTCAGCACGCTGCGTTGCACACACTTTCGGTGCTGCCGTAATATGTATGCGTATGTCTGAGTACGCGAGCGTGTGGTGGTGGCGAGAGGGAGTTCCGCGACAAACAGTGCAATATACAAAAACACCAACAACACACAACACTTGTGAAATCTCCAGCTATAACAACAAAAGCGCGTCGCAGCAGGCGTTTTGTTTTTATTTGAACAACAACAACAACTATTACATACTCGCGCTCTTTCTGCGCTGCTAACTGTCCTTTAGACTGTTGTTGTCTGCCTCCAGTCGTCTGTCCTCTGTCGTCATTGTCAGCTCTGTATTACTCCGACTCCGCTGCACTTCGCATTGCTGCACCCTTTGCTTTCGTTGAATGTTCGGCGACTGTCAGTCTGTTTGTCCGTCCTCTGTCGCCCCGTCATCCCGTCGCATCATCGCACGACATTCACTTAATGCGCTTAATTGACTTTCATTGCATGCACGAGTGCGTTGCTGTTGTTGTAATTGGGTTTTTTCTTCACGCGCTGCTGCTATAATTGTTGTTGTTGCTGTATGTGTAGCTGTTGTCTCTGCGAAGGGCCGGAAGGTAACAGCTTCAGTACCATCATTGCTTGGGCTTGCACAGTGGGACAATGCTTGCATCCTTGCAGCGAATTATGTGGACTCTGAGTAGGCGGTGGTAGTATTCTTATTTTAAGGAAAGCAGTGGTAATCAGGTCAAATATTTTCCATCATTCGAAAGCTCATATCGCAGTCGCGATCAGAGCTTTACTTTACTTTTACTTCGAACCCGGAGCTTTAGAGAGCTTTGAGACTTTAGACTTTGGTATTCTGTTAAACCTATTCAACCAGAATGATTTATTATGCAAATGAACGAAATTTGAGCTTGGAAGATACTAAGGAGATCCTTCTGCCTTTGAAAGTACAGTGCATAGGAGTACAATTCCACATATAAAATTGTGAGCCCCAATATCATATTTTTTCTTTGGCAACAACGTAATACTGTCGTGATATGCTGCAGAACAACAATTAGGTACTCGCGTTCATTCATTAGGTACTCGCGTTCAGCCTTGTTGATATTTTGTCACTTGATTCTATTCAAATTGGGCTTGTAGATATTAAGTATTTCAGTCAACGATATCTAAGTATCTAAAGTTCAAGAGCTAAAAAGTTTCCAATAAGCCCAGAATCATCAATGAATCGACTCATAGAACCGTTATTGAAAAGCTAACTAGCCAATTTTTGAGTTTTTTGGGATATTTCTATAAAGGAATGTTGAATGAGGAAGGTTCTTTCGATATATTTGTAAAGAGAAGTTGAATTCAGAAGTCGAAGCTAAATGAAAGCTCTTTTTCTCAGCGAATGTCTATACATTTACACCCATTTTATCTTCCAATGGAGATTAAAACCAGGTGATTGCTTTAGGTATTCCATCTAACGGAAAGCTTGATCTTACGGTGTTCGTTAACTGTGCTTGTTGCATTGGAATATTCAGAGCTCGAGGAAGAAAAGGCATGTTGAAAGCATCGTCAAACATGCGTAGAACACAAGAAGACAGATACTGAAAGGGCCTTATAAAAAATGGCTTTATTTGGAATTATACCTACATACTTAGCATAACTTTTGGTGAAAAAACATAATTTGGGCAAGGGTACAGTAAGAAAATATTCAGAACTAGGCCATTTCTTACAATATTCAAATGAGTCCAAAAACTTTAGTTCTAAGGGTTTCATGAATTTGGTCGAAACTTTAAGTTAACTTCATCAAAATTAAACGAAACTTTAGGTGAATCGACTTATTTTTATGCGAATTACTGTTCTAAAATGGATTTGATAACATGAAACTTTCGGTTTACAGCAACTACGGAAAGAAATTATTTCAAGAATTAATATCTCTTTCTTCAAAAAATGCGAACTCAATGGTTTCACTATTTCGTCATAAGGTTTCTTGAGTTGTCGCAAGAGGTTTGCGTGACTGTGTTTACCGTCAAAACCAGATCCTGACAAGCCCCTTACAGCTTTGAGAGAACTTTCAGAGGAAGTCTCATTTAAGTTTAAATTTTCTCATCAAATATTGACCCCTCATAAACTCTCCATGAAAATGGCACACTGTGCTTTCAACACCAGCCGATTGTTGCGGACAATCCACACATCCTTTCAACCACCACCCCTCTCCATCTAAGTAAGCCAACACGTTGCGCCTAACGGTAACTGTGCGAATATTTAAAGCGTTTTTAACGCGGTTAAAGCTGCAATTATTGCCACCATACATATATACTTACTGTTGTTGTAATTATAATAATCGTTTGTTGTTGATGCTGTTGTTGTAGGCGCTTTACACATTTCGTGCGAGGGCGCGTAGAGCTTCGATAGAACGGCAAACCAGCAGCCGTGCAACCAACAGCGGAGCAAACAGCTGCAGCAGCGGTGTTGCAACAACAAACTGCCAAACAAACAATCACACACACATTTTCAGCTGTTCATACGCGCTTCTAAGCAAATGTTTGACAGTTATTTTTTCTGCTTTTTTTTGTTTTAGTTAAACACCACGACTCACACAGCGCCACAACAGCAAAACCAGTGCTCGTATTTGCGTAATGCAACAGTGCAACGCGTGTCCATGCGGCTGCCACACTGTCGTGTTGCACTGTACACACCGCAGGTGGTGGACAAATGACAAAGCGACGAGAAAAAAATGCATCCCTTTCGCTTTTATTTGTCTCGTCCTTGCAGCGACAATGCCAAGCAATTGTTGTTGTTGCGTTTGATTATTGTTGCATTGTCGCTGTCATTGCTGCTGCGTTTGCGTGCATTATTCTTGTTGTTGGCGTTAATTTAAGTGGAACAAATACTTCCTTAATTATTGGTACTTCAATTGTAAAACCGGGTGCAAGATTTGTTGTTGCTTTTTTTTCCTGTGTTTACAACAAAAACAAATCGCTGCTTGCAAAAGGGTTGAAGTGAAGTCTTGTGCTGTTGAGGTGGGTCGCTTTGTTGTTGTTTTTTTTTTATGGAAGTTGTTTGGTTGGAGAACACACATAATTGAAGTGGAACTTGAGGGATTGGAGGTTGAAGAATTGCATTATGTTGCAAGAAGTAGAATGGTATTTAAATATAAAAACATTGTAAGGATTGTTGTAAGATTCTATGATATTCTTTGAGTGCTTTTATTATTTATATAAGGGAAGGATTTTGTTAGGTCAAGTTAGGTTAGTTAAGGTTAACGTAGGTTAGGCTACCAGTTGTTGGATTAGTTTAGATACATTCAGTTTAGATCCTCCCTAATGGATCTCCGTATTCAGACCTCTAGTACTCCATAAGAACAAAGCTGAATTTCATGAATTTTAGATTTCACTAAGAGACCATATACAAGTGGTGATGGATTTCGAGTTTGCCTACTATTTTAAAGAAAAATCACAGAAAATTCAAATTTAATGGGAATGTTTATTATCATTCGAAAGAACATTCTTTGTCATTTACTTTTTGACTACATCTCAGATGATACATCCCTAGAACCAAATTTCGATGACTCGTTCGAGCGTTTCGACTGGTAAGTGGCGAATGACATACGTGATGTTTCACTCTAAGACCTGAATCGAAGTGGGTTTGTCCGCATAGACTTTAGACTTTATATGTATATACTCATAGAAGAAAGTCTAACGGTGCTATATCACACGATCTTGGTGTCCAATCGACCGGCCCAAAACGTGAAGAAATCTGCTCACCGAAGTGTTCCTTAAGTAAACTCGTTGATTGATGCGATGTGTGAGAAGTGAGGCCGTCTTGTTGAAACCCGAGTCGCCGAGATTACGAACTTCAATTTCATGCATCAAATAAAAAAGTATATCGACTTGGTTTACCCGTTAATATAAATATTACATTGTAAGATACATTTTTTCTATTCACATACTTTGTTCACTGATGAAAAAATCAAATCTTCAGTACCTTTCTCGGGCGGTGAACATGCTTTTAGCACTCCGTTTATAGAACAAAGATATAATACATGTTGAAATTTCTCTGGTTCTCAGATTTTTCTAGTAAAAGTGGCCCTGTTTTCACAGTTCGTTTATGCCCATAATTAGAGGGAACTAAATTCTAGTTTCTTTCGTCTTTTCCAGTAACTATTTGTCTTTTTGCATTATTCTATATCTTCCCAACAGTCTTTATGAAACTTACTTCTAAGAGCTCCAAGCCAACTGACTATAATGTAACACTTAAACCAACTAGTTCCATTGAAAGTTCCGGAACTTGTCGTGGACTTTTGGACCTTGAATACCGCATAGTGTCACACTGTGTAAGGTTTCTTTTTCTGTTCGACTTGAGCTTCTAATGCTAAGTTGCATATTTAAAAAAATGCAAAGTAACAGAGAACCTTTAAGCTAGTTGATTAATAGATCGTTATCTCAGGTTAAGCTCCAGTGCCGCAAAACCACAATTTTTCATTTTGAAATTTTATTCATCGCTAGGATTCTCCGATTGAAACACCATTCATATTTCTGTCTAAAAATAACCATATAATTTCATTTTCAATTCATTAACACCCACAGTTCCACCATTTGAGATTTTCTGATAGAATGAGTTTAAGTCACAATAGCATTATTTAGTATCCGTGGAATAGATCTCCTCAACACCCGCGCCGGTAGTTCTGTTTTCTCCAGACTGGACAAAGAAGCAAAGCAAATGGGTCTGGCAGTGAACGAGAGCAAGACGAAATATCTCCTGTCATCAAAAAACAGTCGTCGCACTCGCGACGAGGCTATCACGTCACTGTTGACAGTCACAACTTTGAAGTCGTAGATAATTTCGTCTATCTTGGAACCAGTGTGAACACCACCAACAATGTCAGCATGTATAACTTTTGCCAACAGGTGGTACTTCGGACTGAGTAGGCAATTGAGAAGTAAAGTCCTCTCTCGACGAACAAAAGCTAAACTCTATAAGTCACTCAAAATTCCGTCCTGTTATATCGTGCAGAGGCGTGGATGATTACAATAACAGATGAGTTGACGTTGGGAGTTTTCGAGAGAAAAGTTCTGCGAAAGATTTACGGTCCTTTGCGCGTTGGCCACGGCGAATATCGAACTGAATTCAAAAATAATTGCAAACGAAATTATAATAAATTATTTTCTTTTCATAAATTAGGGAGGTCCTTTCAATTCTTCCCTCGGTTTTTGCCTTCTAACGGTTTTCTATACCACAAGTATCAGACAATCTATCGCTGGAAGCTCGGTGATGTTTTTTTGAAGGCTAGCTTCATAAATCAGCAAATCGGAAAAAGGAGATTATTGCTCAAGTTATACAGATACTACCATATACATATTAGAAACATTTATATTAGTCAGCCTAGAGCAGGGATGCTCAAGCCATAACTGACTTTGCTCTGTTGGACTCCGAAAAATGTCTTTAACAGCACAACACAGCATTTTTAAGAACAATACCCAAAATAATTACAGCGATCAAGTTGACTTGAGTGGACGTAGCACGCTCAGAACTGGTGGGATAATCGTAATTCACTCAATTCTGAAGAACATGAGATCTCGTTCATTTAGGTTAAGAGATTGATTTTTACAAAAAAGCTCACTTGTATAGCTTAGAACTTCGGTTCGTGTTGGTATCTAAGACTCGTATAGTATATAATAGATCATAAGTTCTTCACAAATCGACAAAGCGCTTAGAGCCTAACACAAATTTGATGAGATATCATCAGTACCGGCTATGTCTTTTGATTCGGCGAAGGTAAGATTGCCTAGTTGTTCCAACCTCAAATTTGCAAAGGATAATGGAAGAGAAAGTATCTGGATGTTTTCACCTCACCCTCTCCATACATTTTGACAACTAGCGTCCGACACGATTTTTAGCCTTTTCGCATAAATACCAGCTGGGCAATATGCAGTAATAACCGCTACTATTGGAAACATAAACTTTTAGTTCAGAACATCTTGTCCGTTCCACTTTAGACCAAAAGGATCTTGTAGTGGCATAGGAGCAGGTCGCCGGTCAGCGCTCGCTATGCGCTTGTCAGGTCTATTGGTCTATTGTTAGAACGCAAAATGCCAATGAAGATCTAACGCAGTCCCTATACGTTGTGAGCAAGGCAAAGATGCTCCTTCTGATAAGGTCATCGGCTTTGCAGGTACCAGCGTTTCCGCTATGACCCGTGTAATGATATAGCAGCTTCAGGCTATTTCTAGTGAGAAGAGACACACTTTGACTAGCATTAAGTGCCCAGTTAGCGAGGTTATTGCTCGTATTTTCAGAACCATCAACTTTAAATTGGACTCCAAGGAAATTGATAGCTCTGCTACTTAAGTTTTCGATACTTCGAATGTTCTAAAGTCAACCAGACTATCCCCCAAAATGTATACCAAATAAAGCAGAAAATAGTATCTTTAGAAACCTAACTAAATGGCATTATACACAACAGCTTAAGTCGATTTTATTATAGTATGTGCGCATAATTTGAGTTAGTTTGTGTCATTCTCTTGTGCCTCAAAGTTGTGGTTTATTTTGAATCAAACCTTTAAATTATAAGCTTCAAATTACGACAAAGGAATCATAACAGATACTTGCAAAGCTTTATTAGAAACAAAGTAGCTATCCAAGCTTAATTCGACTTACGTTAATTTTGCATATTGCCACATAATTTTTTTACAGCAAATCAATTGAGCTTATTTGAAAATTACTCACTTCATTACGCAGCCAACTTAATTCATCATTCGTACTTAACGCAAATGAAAGAAATTAATGAACTGCTTTAAATTATTTGGATTTATTATCAAAAGCATGCGTATATATTTACATATTCAAAGCATATTAAATATTTCATCAGCCATTGAAAATATTCCTACATACAAATATATAGTTTATCACATTTATTTCCCGAATTAATCTCAGCAAAGACGGATTGAGTGTATACATTTCAGAACAACAGCAAATGTAAAGCACTCAGCAGCAACACCTACAGACTTACATACATTGACTAATATCTATAACTTCATAGTGCATGCAAACCCAACGTCAGAACAATGAAGTCAAGAACTAGTTTCAAGTTTCCGATTTAGAACTAGTTATAATGTAGAATTATAAAGCAGTTTTTATTTTTAATAAAGAAAGGATTAAAAATGAATAGAGGAATAATTTATTTTTTACTTGCTATGAGTATTCATACCAATACCCCAATATACATACATATATGAATTATAGGGCTTGGCCCTTCAATTATTTCTAAGACTTAGAGTCGAATGATTAATTTTACCTTCTGACTGTCGATTTTCTCTTAGTTAAGTTTTACGTTATAAAGGATTGTTCTGAGGATTGAAGAAAAATTATTTATTTTGCTGACAGTATTTGCATTAAGAAATATATACATACATAATATATACCCAACAATTTTTAGTAATTTCTAAGTTTCGAAGTCGAATTTGTTTATGAGCATGTGCTCTTCTAACTTCCAAAATGTTCCTAGTTAAATTTTACGAAATGAAAAAGTAATGATTCAGTTCGAAATGGAGAATTAATACATCGAAAGCTGAAATTCCTCTTAAGCTTCGTAGCTCTTTGACCCTCCAACTGTTTTTCTTTTAAACTCGCCACCTGCTTAGATGAGAAAAAGTAAGAAAATAAACTAACAGTGGTCCACAATGTACCTGTAGTGGACCAGTTCGGAGGTAACGCGCCTTGACATCGGGATATTCGTGTTCACTTACATATATTTGCATTTACTTCCCCATATTTACTATTACATGCTATATTAAATTCCATCAAACGCATGTGGCTGCCAACGTTGCATGTCAATCATCGTTTCTGCCAACAACAGCAACAACAAATGGTAGGTAACAATTGCAGAATTTCTGATAATTATTATTATCACACGGAGTAAAATCGGCAATATTGATAGCATGATGAAATGTTGAGGATTTTTGGGAAATTATATTCATATGTATATCTACTATGCCGTTATGTCAACTGTGTGGAAATATTATCGTATGACATTCATACTCGGAATTCATGGAACTTCGGTACTACATATTTGGTGAAAGTTATGCAGTAATTGAGGATAGTGACGCCGATTATGGGCAGTGAGTTATGTAACAACGATGGTGTAGAATGCATTGAAATTCTAAAGTAGGAATTGGGCATAATAGACAACATGGTAATATTGCGATCACTTTTTTTTTCTAATGAGCTTTATTTAGCTTTCTGTGACTAAAGTTTTTTAAATTCGAAATTTTGCATAAAAAACACTAAGGAGTACCAAGAACTCTCTCTGAAAGAATTTAGAGAATATTAGGAATTGATGGAGAACTATTTAAGTGTCCACTTGTAGCACCACCTTATCACGAAAGGGCGAAGGCATTTATATTTTGTTTTACTCTTAACCGATATATTAAACATGTTCAAGAAAATTCGTAAAAATTCGCTTTTTAGCGTATCTCACAATCAAAGAGTGGTGGCAGAAGTTGAAACTAAATTTATTGACTTTTATTGCTGATAGAAATGTGCTTTGTAAATCCAAAAATTATATGGCAATCATTTTAATCTATCAACAGCAAAATTGGAAATTGTAAATGGCGGAGTGTTTGCATAGAAACAAAAAGTTCGATAGAACATTTCCTTATGGCTTATATTATTTTTCATTTCGACAATATTGGAAGCACAACTTGCCAAGGCATATTGGGTTGTTAGCTCACTATATACTAACCTAAGTCAATGGTACATAAATATTTTTTATTTAATATTTATTCTATTGCCTAAATTTACATGTGGTAACTATTTGCATGACCACCGGTCCGTGTTTCTCTGCTTAACATTTTTCAAGCTTTTTACTTACCAGAAATAGAGGAATAGTTACTCCTCAAAGAAATATTGAAGCTTCGTATATAGTTCCGACATGAAATGACGCACCAACCCAAAATTGCCGCAGAAGAACCGGCTTCTTCTTCTTTATTGGCATAGAAACCGCTTATGCGATTATAGCCGAGTTAACAACAGCGCGCCAGTCGTTTCTTCTTTTCGCTACGTGGCGCCAATTGGATATTGCAAGCGAAGCCAGCTCCTTCTCCACTTGATCCTTCCAACTTTCAGAGCTAGAGTGTTTTCGTCCATTCGGACAACATGACCTAGCCAGCGTAGCCGCTGTCTTTTAATTAGCTGAACTATGTCAATGTCGTCGTATATCTCATACAGCTCATCGTTCCATAGAATGCGATATTCGCCGGGGCCAATGCGCAAAGGACCATAAATCTTTAGCAGAACTTTTCTCTCGAAAACTCGCAACGTCGACTCATCGGTTGTTGTCATCGTCCAGGCCTCTGCACCACATAGCTGGACGGGAAGTATGAGTGACTTATAGAGTTTGGTTTTTGTTCGTCGAGAGAGGACTTTACTTCTCAATCACCTACTCAGTCCGAAGTACCACCTGTTGGCAAAAGTTATACTGCGTTGGATTTCCATGCTGACATTGTTGGTGGTGTTCACACTGGTTCCAAGATAGACGAAATTATCTACGACTTCAAAGTTATGACTGTCAACAGTGACGTGATAGCCTCGTCGCGAGTGCGACGACTGTTTGTTTGATGACAGGAGATATTTCGTCTTGCTTTCGTTCACTGCCAGACCCATTTGCTTTGCTTCTTTGTCCAGTCTGGAGAAAGCAGAACCAACTGCGCTGGTGTTGAGGTCGATGATATGAATATCACGATTCTCCTTTCACGGGTCTTTTCCAAGATTTGACGCATGGTGAATAACTGGTCGGTTGTTGATTTGCCACGTCTAAAGCCACACTGATGAGGCCCATTCAGTTTGTGGAAGGGGGGTTTTAATCTTTCACACAATACGCTCGATAGAACCTTATACATACGCGATGATGAGGAGGCTTATCCCACGGTAGTTGGCGCAGATTGTGAGGTATCCCTGTTTGTGGATTGGGCAGAGCACACTTAAATTCCAATCTTTCGTTCGACCATATCACTCCGCAACAAGAACATAAGGACCTAACTTTTTAGTTAACAACTAAACAACAGAAACCAAAGTTATAAATATTACTGACTGCCAGAGAGCAAGCAACAGTTGAATAAAAATTACGTATTTTCATAAATAGTACATGGAAATTACTGTTAGCCTAACCAAGCCGCCATACATAAGTCTACACAAAAATATCGGAATTGCCCTAACGAGACATGCAAAGCTCTCAAACCCAAGCCGATTTCATGTGCAAGTGTTTGTTTACAGTTTTTCGATGTACATCTCTGTATATAAATGAGTGTATGAGTGAGTCGACATGTGCTGTGGCGCACACTAATCACACGGCTCAAATGCAGTGCTGGCGCCGCAGGCTGATAAATTCAATCAGTCAATACCGCCGAGTACTGTTCGTGGTCAATAAAAGCTGGAACGAGCTGTAACTGGCGGAAATAGAGTGGGCGGGGTGGCAAAAGAGAGATGCGGGCAGAAAAGTGGGGGGAGGAGAGTCGGTTTTGAAATCGTATTTATTTGACAGCAATGAAATCCGTGTTACGAAGCGACGCATGTGGCAGAGAGTAGTGGGGGGATCTTTCGAAGCAATGTGTGTATGCATTTGTTTTGGGCTTTAAATACCCCGAAGTACCGTTAGAAATTGTCTGCTTCTCTTACCTCTCATACTCTTATATGAGGTTGTGCACTACACACTCGAACCCTCTGTTCCAAAATAATCCTTTTTATCTCTAAATTCTTTTCTACTGCAATTACTTTCACTACAACAACAGCAACGATAACATATCCCATGTTGTTTGTTGTATTTGCCAGCCAGTATCACGTGTGTGATTTGCGATGCTTTTGTAGTAGTCAGTTTGCTTTATTTTCAGCCTGCTGGTAGTATAATCTCCCCAAAGCCCGCTCGCCTCTTATTTTACCTTTTTTCAAAACTTTAAAATTTTATATACCCTAAACAGATTTGTTACACCCAGAAAGAAACGTCCGCAACCGCTTCAAATATAAATGATCAGTGGGACGAGCTGAGTCCATTTACCATGCCCGTCTGCTATCTGTCTATATATGTATGTATATATGCGAAAGAGTTCCTCAGTTTTTGAGATATCGAACTGAAATTGTGTTGTATGAACAATTTTTCGTTTGAGGAGATATCTTCACGAAATTCGGCAGGGAAATTGAATAAATTGTTCAAATTATATAGCATATATCTTTCATAGAATCTGTCCAAATCAAAATCATGCTCTTGTAAGGAATATTTTTCATTTGTGAAGGATATTTAAAGCTCCGATGACAATTGCAGTTAATAATTTTTCTCGTTCTACTGGATGTTAGTCTAGGATTTGAGCAGCTGAAATCAAAGTTGTACCATTTCGACTGTGCGTGTTGGAAGTACTGTTTATACCCTGTGATGAAGCAACGAACTTTCTGGAAAAAATATAAGGCAATAAGTGAAAATTTCGACTACATTTGAACTATACCGAAAAATACTAGTTTGCAGAAAAAATATTTCTAATAAAAGCATTCCTGCTTTCGGTCAAATAAGTCTAGTACCTTTCATATCATACAAAAAAGTGAAAACTAGAACTAGTTCAAAAATAATCATACTCGACCCGGTTTAAAATATATAATACTTGAGCTAAGCTCGTAACACGAAAATATAGAACAGTTAAAAATTGGGAATGTTGCGCACTAAAATCAATAAAAGTTTCTTACTTTCTAAATACGAATCAGTGGTCTCAGCTAATACTCGTGTTATTTTTGCTTATTATGAAGTAGTAGTACCAGGTTGATATTTTACCGAACGACATCTGAAATTTTTGAAGGACTTTGAAAGGTACAAAGAGATAGCCAGAAGACTGGTTGAACTTCGGATTCGAGGTGATTTATACCCAATTCATTTCAAGTGCTTACCTAGTGAGTTTTCATTTCCATTTCATTTTTCATTTACATTTCAACTGCATTGAAAGAGCGAAAAATATAGCCTAAATGTAATAACTGAACTGAATTCAGAAAAAATTATTTTCTGGATAAAGTAAGATATTTAAAGTTGGTGTATTTTATGGGGGAAAAGTTCAAGAAAGATAAATTGGAGTATTAGAAAAAACATTAAAATAGTAAGAGAGCTATTCAGAGGACAGCTTTAAGATATGTGATAAGAAGTATCAAACTAGACAACTTCACGATACTTATAAAATGCTGAAACTGAAGCTGTGCTGATACCAAAACTGCCTGAGCACATGTTAGTCTTAAAGATAGCCCATACATCTCAAATTAAATCAGCTAAAATCAGTAATTGAGGATGTGTGGAGGTGCGTGACTTTTTATACTAGAAAAATTTTCTTTTTTACTGCGGTACACACTGCTTACGCGATTATAGCAGAATTAACAACAGCGCGCCAGTCGTCTCTTTTTTCCACTATATCGAAATTTGAGATACCAAATGCAACCAGCTCGTTCTCCAACTGATCTCTCCAACAGAGTAGAGTTCATCTTCTGCCTCCGCTTCCATCGGCCTCAAACTGTATACTCTGCGAAAGATTGTATCTTTTATATTTCGATACACAGTGGATTGAATAATTCACATGATAGGGATCCTCTTGTCTGGAACGTCGTTCGATATCGAATGGCGCGGAGAGCTGTTGATCAAGATCAGTTTACATAGCCGTATTAGTTTAGAAGGGATACCAAATTCAGTCATATTGGCATAGAAGTATCTCCTTTAAAATCGACGAAGAGCTGGTGTCTTTCGATCTTCTTTTCGTGGGTATTTTCAAAGGTTTGATTTGAATAACTCGACCAGCAATTCATCGATCCCTGCCGCTTTGTTTCTCCTTCGGCAGGTATTTGCTATTCCAACCGATTTTAAATCGGAAAATGGAAAACTTATTCCATTGTCATCGATTGGGGAATCGGGTTCGCTATCTCCTGGTGTTACCTTTTTACTGCCGTTCAGAAGGCAGAAAAAGTGCTAGTGCTCTCTTTATAAGGATCACTTTTTTTGTGAACACTGAATATATACCCGATATCTTCAATATTCAAGCCACTTATTATTTTTAAATAGCTTTTTCATTATTTTTAAAACTTTTCTTTAATAAATTCCTTACAATACTATAAATTATTTTTTAATCATTTTAAATTGCGCACTTATAATGAATTCACTGCCACTTTACTTTCAAAATTCATTTGCTCTCGAGTATTTCCAATCTTTCTCCAAAACAGCCCGTTCAATTCCCAATGCCCCACTTCAGCGGGGCTCTACAGCGCCAAGTGCCCGGCGGCAGCAGCGCAGCATTCATTGCTCTCAGCTCGTCAGAAGAACTTCTCTCCCCCTCCCCGACCCGCAAACATGGCGCCAACAATGACTGCCAACTATTTGCAATTCACAATCCTCACATTTCCGAATTCAACATTTCTTCTTTCATAACCACTCAACGCTCATTGCTATAGCCCCCCGTTCGTCACTTGATGGTGCTCGATCAATATGCAAATAAATTTTTATAAATTCAATTAAAAGCAGTAATCATCGGTTGGCCTGCAATGCAACAGCAGCTGCCATCAATTTTTCAACAACTCCTCAAGCAGCAATTTTCAATAATTCTTTCATAGTTTGCAAACTCTCAGCTATTTCTTCTCACTTTTCGCCGCACTGCATTCGTCGTCTTCAACCGAGCGTACAATGCGGCACTTAGGAAAAATGCAAGAGGGTCCAACATTTGCCTTCAAAATTCAACAAAAAGCAGTTATTTGTTAAAGCAAGGGAAGAGGGACGAAGAAGAAGCGAAAGATAGTGAGAGCGAGAGAGAGAGAGAGAGGAGTAAGCGCGAGCGAGATAGCGCCACACAGTAGTAGAGTGCAGCAATTAAGTGGAAGAAGACAAAGCTGAGCCAACAAAAATCCTCTTGAATGCAAATTTACTTTTGCTTTTGCACCACTTGCTGACAAACTTTCATTTTTCCAGGCACTCATTTATTCGGGGCAACGAATTTCCACCGACTGTATCATCTCCGCATCTTTTCGGCATTCTGCACTCCTCTCCATTACCGCAAATTGCCCACTTACATGCGACGACTGCGTGCATTCGTTTGAAGGCTGTAGGGGAGCTGACGGAGATAGTGAAGGGGAAGTGTTACTGGGTTGTAGATATGAATTTCATATCAGTCCATATAGAAGAACATGCACTTACTTATGCATGCCACTTAATTTGTGTATTTTGGCTCTGCTCCCACATTCGTCATTTGCGCTCTACGAGCTGTGGTTCGAGCATGGTTAACCATCTAGAGAATATAGTTGTCATAATTTCATCAATGAGTTTGTTTAAGAAGTGAAAGTTCTGCTTGCCTGTGTCCTTTTTGTGGGTTTTGTAGACATTTGATTGGGGTTTTGTGCGGAAAACTCAGCATGCGAACTAAAAATTTAAGTTCGGACCAAACTGTTGTTCGAAAATTTTTCGAAATGCTCTCATTTCATTCGGTAAAATTTTGTTCGTCAGCAACTTGGACTTACGTTCTAACTGAAATAGATAAACTAAGCTTGATTGCTCGGTTTTTACTGTTGCAAAATTGTAATAATTGTTAGTTGCGAACAAGTGTTTTTGATTGGTAAAAATTATTCAAAGAGGGTCGAGAACGCCTTGCCGACGAACCACGTTCGGGGCGGCTATCAACATCAGCTGATGATCAAAACGTCAATAAAATAAAAGAACTGGCTCTTGAGAAGCGATGATCAATAGGCAGAGATCTCACAGGCATCGCTGGAATATCGGAAGGATCAGTGAAAGCCAAAATCAACCCAAAGCACGATTGTTTCTAAAATCACTACATTTTTTCGGAAAACTGTGTCGCGTTAAACAATGCTTGGAACAATGCTTTCCGATAACCAGGATGTCCGAACCGTATTGGTACTGGCGAGGATTCTTTAATCTAAGCTTACGACCCGGAAACAAACGACCGAATATTGTGGCAACGGTGAGCCGAATCTGAAGAAAACTTTGACGGCAGGTCAGAAATCAAGGTTATGTTGGCAGTTTTCTTCGATTATCGAGGTGTAGAGCACTCCGAATACCTTCCGACCAGCCAAACTGTGAACAAAGCTACTTGAGTGCTAAGCATCACTTTCGCGAAGCTATTCGTAAAAAGGCCGGAATTACGAGCATTGAAGGCTATTCCGAAAATTGACTTTAACAACTGTTTTGAGAATTGGAAAAGACGTTGACACAAGTGTATTGGGGTCAAGGAATATTACTTTGAGGAAGACGACATAGATTTTGAAGAATAAATTAAGAATTTTAAAATTATGAACAAAATCTTGCTAATTTTTGTGCAGAGTAGCATTGGAAGCAAAAAAGGAATAAAAATGAGTGGTTCTCTACTCATGTCTCCCTCATGAAACGTCATAAGTTTTCTTCGTTCTTATGACTGTCTACTCTTAATAATCGGAGTGGATCGAGTATTGCATATCTCGCAACAATTATCACCAAATGGGGTGACCTGATAAAGCTGTGTCGAAATACGTAAATCTAAAATATAGAAAAGGTTTAATTATTTATATAAAAAATTCTTTAAAATAGTATAAAGTCATGAAGTCGGTTTAAACTTCAAACCTCTTCACTCATGCATTATTTTTCTGTGATTCTCAGTTCGACTTATCAAAGAACACTATTCTCTCACAACCAATACCTTTTTGTCCTAAATTGATGTCAAAATCGCCGCAGTGAGCCATTAACAATGTTCTTTGTAGGACTGTGCCCTTAAAAGATTTTTCAAGACTAGTTTGGAAACTGTATTCATTTCTCTCTCTACACAATACTTTCGACACACTTTCTCCAAAGCACGCACTGACATTCAAATCTTCAAAAAGTTTACACAGATTATGCTTTCACCACAAGGACAGCGCTCACTGACATTGTTTTCATTGAAGCTTTTCTTTGCAAAGATTTCTGCTACTTTGATTTGCCTTACGCAGTAGTTTCCGCCTTCACAGATAGTTCCAAATTTGTGTTGTGCTCAGTCGAAATGAGTACAGTGGTGTGTAGTGCGTGTGGCAGTGCAACCGCAAATAAAGAAAAATCTGCTTGATCCCGACATTACTTCTTCGGTTGCCACTTCAATTGGCATAAGATAGCAGCGGCAGCACGTGCGGCCTGCCACAAAACGTACAAGGGCTTACAACATACAAGTCGACTACTGGCTGACTGCCTGGCGACTGATTGACGATTGTTGACTCTGCAACTGAATACTCTCTTGCGTTGGTTGTTGCCCACAGGCTGCGGTGTTGGCTGGAAGGCACTGCAGTACAACTTAAAATTTACTTAAGCTTCAGTTTATCTTCTTAATTAGTGGCTGAATGCCAAGAGCGCCTGAGCAGAGTTCGTCAAGTGCTCGTCCTTGCGGCGCTCAATCGTTTGGAGAGTATGCGTGTTAGTTCGTCGAGCTCGAGGTAACGCCAGCCGTGCTGTCGGGACCTGCTATGGTAAACTGACTTGTGTGTTCATATGCGATGATGGCAGCGGTCGGTAGGCGGTACACTTGCGGAGGTGGAGGCAGCTACGATATCAGAACCGTCCTTGTTTGCTGGATTGTGATGATGCGTTCAGCTGATAGTTTTGCTGTTGCTGCTGCTTTCTTTTCTTTGTAGTTTCCACTCCTCGGCGCAATTGGTCCGTGCGGCACATTCATTATCATTCCGTTTAAGTTTGAGTTTGCTTTGTGGATTATCATTAGCTGGCAATTATACATTTGTCTTTGTGATTTTTAGCCCACGATAGAGTGCGGTGGCAGACGAGCGATAACGATGGATCCGTGTATATGTGTATGCCTTTGTAAATGTATATGTGTAGTGTTCATGCATTTAAGTGCACCGAAGTTCGTCACTTTTAACTGTTTGCTTTTCATATTTGAGCAGAAATTTGCATTTGCTTTAATTATCGTGCTTCATAACACCGCTTTTCACTCCCTCTTTTACGCCTCACTCGCTTTGCATATACAACTCAATTTTATGAAGCTCAAATTACTCGATCTCTTCTCTCTCTCGTTCCTCTGCTTGACTATGGATTGCTCATTCAATATTTGCGTAGGCGATATTATCGGTGTTTGTATGCAAATGAGTGCGGTTGTGAGCCAGTATGAGTGTGTGTGTGTGTACTATTTGCTCAAATGAGGATAACAATCGCTTATTTAATATCCTTTGACATTTTGTATATCTGCAGCTCTCGTACTCCTTATGCCATAAATGAGTATGTTTTCACGCCAGGACGGTCAGCTAATAGCTACCACCACTTAGCTGAGGAATTTTACATATGTATATAGCTACCTAGTAGGAAAAATATGATTTAGTATAAAACTAGTTCACAATAGACATTAATGTTTTTGGTTTAAAATGATTTTTTAAAACATTTCTATAATATCTAATCGCTGTTTAAAATTTTTGTTATCAAGTCAGCATTTAGAACTATGACTGTATAACAGACGGGTTCTGGTTTAGGTAGACCTTAGAGCTTCATATGTTGCAAGGGTACTTTGAATAACCTTCTGTCGACCATGTAGTCAAGTCACGTTGGCTATCTTGAGACGCTAAACAGAGATACGAACCAAAATCAAAAGTGAAGGAATTGGAACACATTAATATTTACAATGACTACTTGTGGATCTGAAGGCAAGAGTTTTGGTAGCCGCTGATGTGAGGTGACATCATTTCAAGCCTGGGTAACTGACCAACATTCAATCATAGAGTTCTTCTCAGAAACAGAACGGAATATCTTGTTTTATAATTTTCTTTATTGTGTTTCCCACATGAACTTAACGGAGTTATCCATGTCTCCTGACTATCTATACCACCGGTATTTTAAGGGGGTATTCTGGTCTAGAAATTTAAAAAAATCGAAATTTTTTTTTATATTTTCAAAGTTTAACTATTCAAGAATATGTGTACAAGAGAATTTTTCAAAATTCAAATTATTTTCGGAGATATAGGCATTTTTCTGACCCGGCATCCAAACTGGTTCGGCCGGAACTAATCGAACAAAAGACTTTACGCGAAACTTTAAACGTGTTTTTCTCAAAACTGACTTTTTCGGAACGATACCCACGATTTCTCAGGTTCTACTGGACCGATTTACTTGAAATTTTTATAGAGTCTTCTTTATAGGCTTGCCTATGGTTGGAACTAGCCCCATCCCCAAATTTTTATTTTTATTATTTTTAAAAAATTCGAAATAGTCAGAAAAAGTGATCCAAAAAAACTTTTTTTTTAGGCAGTCGCCATTTTGTGAAAAAAAATTTTTTCCCACTTTTCCGTAGTTCCGGCCATTGCGACATTATTCTAGATTAATAATCTTTTTTTTTGGTTTCTGATAACTAGGATTGTTGAAATCATGGGCAAGGTTACGTGGAAATTTTTAGAGACCCCCCACTTCGTCAGCTCATAATTTTTGAAATTTTTTACTTTTTAATTTTTTTCTGTACTCTTCTAAAATTAACAAATAACTAATAAAAAAATGGATAGTAAAAATATTAATTGCCTTTTTTACGACACTTTAAAAATTACCTGAAATTCATGCTTCTAGACCAGAATACCCCTTAAGACATTTGCAATAAAAATTTAGGTTTCTTTTCAAACCTCAACGTGTTCAGAGATATACATTTACCAACTCTGCAATTTTACGTTAGCTTAGAACTCTGGTAACCATCTAAAAAACCACGAGCCTAAGTTAATAACTTGTCGACTGCTTAGAGACTTAGCACTTACTTTCTCTAAGTTGCCAATCTATACTCAATTAGATTACTCTCGACTGGTTGATCATATTTGGAAGCTATATTTCAGTCTTGAAAGTCAAGTATACCTTCATCTATCAGCAAAACATTTAGAACCTACTAAAAAAGCGAGAGAGAGCCCTGGCGCTCCAGCCTTAGTCTAACTGTAATAAGGCAGTCAAAAGTCGTTCAAAGATGATACTACTTTGAGATCTGTCACACAGCTTCTACAGTAAGTATCCAAAAAAGAGTTTATAGTTACTAGGTGTAGTTGCAAATCGTATGTCTGGAGGACTCCGTGGCGAGCAGGAAGTTCCTAAGGCACCTTACGCTTCAGCCTGAGGTCAAAAAGTACATTGTGTTTGGGCCGGTACTGGCTATTATCCAACGACCGCTTAAATTATGTATAGAAACTAAGTTTTCACGAAAAGGTCTACAGAACCGTTACCTGACTTGAGTCTAATACTAATACTAATATCCGAATTAGCATATATCATGTCACTCTAAAATAGCTTTTCAATTGCAAAATTGTCCAGCAAGGTATATCATCCTAACGGTCCAATACTTTCATATATATATGTTGGATTTGAAATCCTGTTATTACGTGCCTCACTCCCGTAATAACTACTCAGATTTCAGTCACATTTGCTAGGCTCAAATGACAGCACTTTGCCACAGCGTGATGCGCCCATGAGCGTGTACGACAGTTAATATTTGCATAGCAACAACAAAAACTGAACTGTGCATTTCCAAAAACAGTACAATAATATCGTCATTAAATAAGGAAAACAAAAACATTTGAAAATAGGCAGGCCGTATTTACCACGACTTAATTTCAGTGGTCACATTAGAGGGTGCTGCTGAGGAGTTGTAAATCAGATACTTGCGATTTTTGAAAAACTTATATAAAGAATTATTTCCAGTGAGAAGCAAATATGATTG
The DNA here is from genome assembly GCF_024586455.1 of Bactrocera neohumeralis. NCBI lineage: Eukaryota > Metazoa > Arthropoda > Insecta > Diptera > Tephritidae > Bactrocera > Bactrocera neohumeralis. Next base: position 64,090,160 of record NC_065921.1, on the reverse strand, counting down.
GCATTATCATTGTAACTGTACCCTCTTTTATTCATTGGCACTGAAATGGTATTATGTTATACTCCTCGTTCGGAGCCGATGATCCTTATAAAAGCTTTACAATAACCTTAATAAGAATGAGCTACAAATCGTATGGAGGAACGTCTTCTTCAAATCAATCTGCAAATCTGAGCTCGAAGTACTGGCTTTTTAGAGTGTTACACTTCGATAATTTTAACTACCTTAACCAGTCCGACCAGTCGATAAAAAGTCAAAAAGGCGTTTCGTGGATCCGCTTGTATGATCATAAATAGTCCAGTAGATTATAATTCAGTTTATTTTTTTGGAGAGCTGTGACTTTAATTGCGGAAAGACTTAGAAATCTTCGAAGAGATGAGTTCTTTAAAAAGCTATTAGTTCGGTTATCGAAGGACTTAAACGCACCGAAGAGATAACCGGTTCTGAATCTACGTTTATTCAGCCAGCTAAAAATAACATTTTTACTTCGATGCCATATTTTCCGAAGTTGTTTTGATGGCTAAGTAAAACTAATCGGCCATCAGTTTTTTCGAAGTAAGTTTTAGTGGTTACTACTGTATACTGTGGACGTTGAAGTAAGTAGTTATTATTAGTTTTCTTAGACATTTAGCACTGCTAAAGTTTTCCTGGTTCATAAGCATAAGCAGATCTGCTGGCTTTGAGCTCCGTAGCTCCCGGTTAGCATGAGAATCTCTCTAAAATGGTCAAGCCGAGCTCACAGCTCAATTGTTAAGCCAAACATACTTTCACTGCGTTGAGTTATATGCTCGAACATTTTCAAAACTCACAGCTTCTGTCCAGGAGGGATCTTCATGACTAAAGAATATTGATTTGGACGCATTTTTAAGGAGAAAATCTTAACAACCTGGAGAGCAGTAATGTACCTTAAAAGCATAAGGATTAATGCGGTGCAACAAAAAGCTGACAACCCGTTCGCTCTTGCTAGCCAACGATATAATCCGAGCTCTCTGCGTCGTTGACTAGTACGAGAACCTCATCTACGCTGTCTTGCCACAACAAAGGCGTGTTAATTTTATCTACGATGTGTGATTGCCACACTTGTCTCGCATTTTTTTGTTGCCTTTTTAATTGTTGTTGTTGTTTGTGTCTTTTATTATCCTCATTGATGTTTAAATTAAAGAGTGAGAGTGCGTTACAAGGACGCAACGAAGGCGGGAAAGAGAGGAGATGAGCTGAGGTGCTCCGAAGACTGTGACGTTGAGCGAGCAAATGAAGTGAGGCGTCGTTGTGTACCGAGTGTTAATTGTCATATGCAAATTTTTGGTATGTTGCAAACAAAAGTGCAACAACAAGAGCATCAACGCCCATTGCGATGTCGAAGCGACACAGCGTCACACAAGTGGTGCAAAAATGCAAATTCGCTTTGACATTGCAAGAGCAGTGAAAGCAGAGAGAAACAGACATTTTGTCAAGAGACGGTGCAAGCAGGGAGTAGCGAGGCATGCACTGCGCAATGGGATGATAGAAAGTGCAAGTGCGTGGCTGATGCCACCAGAGTTAAGGGGGTAACTGTGTAGATTTCATGTTTGTTTTTTACCGCCACAACGCCCACCTTCGCCCAACAATCGGACTCGACTGATGTGGCGTGTTGCAACACCCAACCGAAACGTATCTAATGTTACAGCAAACGTGCAACACATAAGTGATGCGTAATTTGCATTTGACAGATACGCAATGTCACCAGGAAAACAGCGGAGCGGAGCATCAGGGGCGGAGGACGGTAGACAACGCGGTGAGTGCGAGGCAGTACCTCGGATTGGCGATGAGTCGACGGTGGCGCACCAACTACACAATGCTACGGGCGCGCAGTCAGCTTGGGAGGACCTTGCGTAGTCTGGATGTGGGTGGCGTGTTAGATTTGGACGCATCCATGCTCAGTAGACAGACAAATTGCTCAAAGCTTTGGCTCGGTTCTGTCCGAGCGCGTTGGTGTGAGCCACAATTGCCTGCACCGAATGCGGTGAATAAATAAACAGACACAAATAAGCCTCACAATCACCTACACTTAGCTTAGCGGACGAGCTGGTATTACCTGCGCCTCGTTGGCATGGGTGCGTTCGTCTGTCTATTCGGCTGTGTGGTAAATGGCGCTGGTGCTTTACCCGTGCGCGCTCAACTGACGTTTGATAAATGGGTTGGCGCGCTACATGTTCTCTGTGCGGTGATGAGATGGTGTCCGCTCTCACCTACGCCGTCTGTCTGTCGCTGACATTTGATTAGCTCGACATGTCGAAATGTTAATTTTGTTACTGTTATACAACGTGACGTCTCTTCGAAGGAGTAGAAGTGGAAAAAGTGTGAAGTGCGTTGGGGCGGCTTGTTTAGTTTGAGCTAAACTAAATATTATTTTCGGCTCGATTATGCTCACTGATAATCGACAACCATTTTTCATTAATACTTGTCCTAAATTATTTTTAGTAAAAGCTGTCAGATGGAGCAAGTATTTTTTGACCACCTTTGCGACGTGAAGCCGAGCATTTTCATGCTGGAGAATGACTTTATCGTGTCTTTCCTCGTACTGTGGCCATTTTTCTTCTAGTGCTTGGGTTAAACGCATCAATTGCGTTCGGTAGCGATCTCCTGTGATGGTTTCACTTGGCTTTAGCTGCTCATAATATATCACCCCCAGCTGGTCCCACCAAATGCAGAGCATGACCTTGGCGCCATGAATATTCGGTTTCGCCGTCGACGTGGAGGCATGCCCAGGCTTTCCCATGACTTTATTCGCTGAGGATTATCGAAGTGGACCCAGGTTTCGCCGCCAGTTACAATGCGATGTAAAAATCCCTTTCGGTTGTGCCTTTGAAGCAGCTGTTCACATGCAAAGAAGCGCCGTTCGACATCTCTTGGTTTCAAGTCGTAAGGAACCCAGTTTCCTTGTTTCTGAATCATCACCATGGCTTTGAGGCCTTTTGATACGGCTTGCTGTGTCACTTGCAATGATTCGTCCAATTCCTTTTGGGTTTGAAACGCATCTTGTTCGAGTAATGCTTCCAATTCAAAAATCTTCTCCCTTCCACCACCATGCCGGTCTTCGACTTCATAATCACCATTCTTAAAACGTTGAAATAATTCGCGACATGTTCTTTCACTTAAGACAGCCACACTGTACGTATCCGAAAGTATTCGATGAGCCTCAGCCGCACTTTTCTTGGAATTAAAAAGGAAAAGCAAAATTTGCCGCAAATGTCGAGAATTCGCCTAAAAAAGTGACATTTGCAGTTCTCTACAAATATTTTGTTTGGTTAATGTTGACACAAGTGTCCAAGATCGATATAAAACGATTTAATCGATTTAATCGACCAGTGTTTGACCCTAGAGATATCATTGGAAAACGGCGGAAGCAAAGTTGTAGACCATATTTATGTCTTTTGTTGAAAGCTTTCATTTAAGAAGCCTTAATGTAATTCAAAATTCTTTTGATGAAAAGCTTTCACAAAAAAGAGCTCTCCTACAAACAAAAAGTTCTTGTTTATTAAAAGCTTTTTCACAAAGTAAATCTAATACATGTATACTGAAAATTTTTAGTAAAAGCTTTCAGACAAAGTAGATTTTATACTAACCAAATATATTTATAAAAGTTTTTGCAAGATGCAGAAATCATCTTCGTAATCCGCTTTAACGCTTAGCTTTTTTTTTTATAAAAACGAGCTTGGGGTACACTATGTACTGGCCCCACAACAAGTTTAAGAATACGAATGGACGCGAAAAAAATAAACGAGACAGTGGGGAAAATGGCCCTTAATATAACCTTTCAGCCGTATGAACGCCAAAGGGCAAAACATTGATAACTCACGAAGTCAATGCAGTATAAGCACCTACTTCGACCAACCTCTCCAGGGCACTGCAATTCTTGGCTTCAACACTACTCTTCTTACGCCAGCCACTAGCTATATTTCTAATTTTTCACATGCCTCCGCCTTCATACCCGTTTTTCGCTAGCACCATAATTTTTCACAGCATTAGTTTGTTTCGTTTTTAAGCTATTTTTGCCAGCATTCGCCTCCAACAGCACATAAATCATATTTTTGTGCCAAACTGTGTAAGTTTTTTTAGAGAGCCTTTCAACTGTTCATATGTGTATATGTGTGGGTGTTTTCTATATTATTTATACATTTTAAGACCCATTCGCACTTCCTTTTTACCAGCAGTCAGCCGCGCTCCGGTTGTGGACACCATGCCGTATGATGAACATCAAATTTATTGGCTTTGAACGAGTACAATGGAATTAGAAAGCAAAAAAAATTTTGAGAATGGGAAAAACTCGAACGACGACATATTGCTCGGCAATTTGTAGTTGTAAATGTGTAAAATTGCTGCTCAAATGCGCGTAAATAATGACCCACTGTTGGGTGATATATTCGGATTTAAAAGAACAAATTTAAAAGGCAAAATAAAATAACTATTGGAGTACTAATATTATGATGATGAAGATAGGGTTCATATACGTTTCAATACTTCTATGATACCTAGAGAAAGCTTCACATAGTTGAAATATTCTTTATTTGAACTTGAAAATGATCGGTCAGTGCCAAGCCAAATTTGGTAAAGACATCTCGTCTAATGCGAAAGCTTTTAAAGCAAAAAATATGTATCTGAAAGCTTGCAGTATAAAACAGCTTTCATGTCTGCCAGAATATTTTATGCTTAAAGCTTATTGACTTAAGAGCTTTTAGTAGTTAGTTTGAAAAGTTTCTGGGCAAAAGAAAAACTATTAAATTAAGACTTTCACAAAAGTAACTTTCGTACATAACATATGTACTTAAAACGGATTTCGAGGCTTTCATATGAAAAGCTTAGGCATCTTTTGCAAAAACTTCCTTAAAAAAAATCATTCATATAAATAGTATATTTTTATATTTACACACAAAATTTCCGATTAAAAGCTTTCATATAAAACAGGTTGTGAATTTCATAGAACTCCAAAATCGTTAAATATTTTTGTTTTAAAATATACATAAATACATTCACTTGCTATAAGTAGTACTTAGCAACATATCGCCAGGTTGGTATACAATATCAAACATGTTGCGATTCATCCACCCATTAAACAATATTGGGCAGTGTTGGTACTCACATCTCTTCAACCGCCTTAATTAATTTATGCAAACGCCAATTTCATTTGATTTCCTTTGCCGTTTGCAACCAGGGAAAAACTTATACGAATAAGGGTGCAGCAGCAAGCTCCTCATATTCACAAAGAACTACACTCTTGTTTTGTTCGGCTTTCGATTTTGTTTGCTGTTCTGCACAATACTCTTAACAGTAACACTGATTTTCAATGACAGTTGAGAAATAAAATAAAAAGATCTTTACATCAGAAAACGGAATTGAAAAAAATCCCGAGATAATTCAGGGTAAAAGCTGAAGATTTCGTGGGAAAGGATACCGCTTTATCAAGTTGCGAAGTTTGAAGTGTGGATCATATAAAAGACATACATATATATACATATATGTATTTCAATAATGATATACTTCCAGCTTTTTTACTTATTTTATTTACTAAAACATAGAAGAATTGGTAGTGAATTAGATTTTATCATATGCAATCTTCCAGTCTTCCCGATTTCATATCTTAAGGTCAGATTTTACAAGCAAGTTTGGAATAAGTTAGATTAGGTAAGTTTAGTCTCTTATAAGCTACACATAGATTCCATTACTAGGTCAATGAGAAGTAGTCATCCTCTCACTATCGATACATCTTCTAGTGTCTTATGCCATAGGACCCCCAATTGTTTGAAACGTAGCTTTGCCTAGAGAGTTTAGTAGAAGAGCTGTTCCATTGTTTTCCTATTTCTTTGCTCTTGACATTTCCTGCAATCTTCTCGGTTTAAGAGCGCCCTACTGCACGAGTGTTCCACGTGAGACAACGTTGAGAAGATTTCATTACTGATTCAGAACTCAAGAGGCTAAATGATGTTGGAACGGAGTTTTCGTTACCTCGTCTATATAGTTCTAGTCTCATAGGACAAATTTCGATTCCAAGATTCAGAAAACTAAGAGAAAAAGTAAACTCAAAATTTTTTCTACCTTTAACCTATTTCTTGAAGGGTAACTGGTCGAGATATGCGCAAAGGATCAGAGCATATCCGAAGAGCTGTTTTGAAATATTAATGCAGAAGCATAAAGTAATTCATAGCATCCTGAAACATATCGGAAATGAAAGGTTAGCTAACACCGATAAAGCAAAAATAATTTACGTGCGATCTGCGGTAGGGAAAAAGAAGTGGTTGCACTTTTAAGGGTTAAGCCACCGTATATCTCGATTTTCGGCAAAACTACGAATCCAATAAAAATATTTATATGGCAATACTGTAAAAAATGACAAGATCTACAAATTTTTGGTATATACTTTCACATAACTTCAAAATTTATTTGAGAAACCAAGTTACCAAAAAGTAATTTTTCTTTCAGTTTAAAAGTTGTCAGAGGAAACTAAACATACCTTAATTTGCCAGAGCGATTGCTAGCCTAACAAAACCAATATTTAACGTGTCTTATACTTTATTACATCTTTACCCGCTTGTTTACAATATTTTTATTAACGGACTGTTCCCACTTTCTGTTTCGATTTTCAATTCGCCTCGCCATGGCCAGGACCTTTAAGTAAACGCATTACCTCGAGTGTGCGGTCAAGCAACAAATTTGAAAATTGCCAACTAATTTGTAGCCTTTCTTTCTTCACTTTTCATTTACACACTCTCTCCGCTTTGCAAGCATCAATTTCAAATTGCCCTTGCGCCAAGCCGTTTCACAAGTTCAATGTACTAAGCAAAAAAACATAACAAATGGCGGAAGCCGGCAATTTGTAGCCTACATTTGTGCGCACTTTGCGTAAAAATGGGCACACAAAAAAAGAGCGTGTAGTAAACATATTTTTTCATAACCCTTTTTCTGCTAGATTTCCACACGTTGTTGTTGCTAACGGCATTTTTTGTTTGTTGCGTGTTTTGAGAGCGCTTTTCTCTTACTGTTCTTATTTTGTTTTCATTTTCAGTTTTCGGCGTCGAGGCTGCAAATTTATTTATAGCAACATAGAACCAAAATCCGGCCCTGCCGCTCAAACATAAATACGGTTGTGGGTTGTGGGGGATATTGCGTTAGCGGGTGGAAGTTCACATTCTGCTGTGCATACATACAAGCGTGTTGCAAGAATTTTAAATATTGTTGCACACATAGCTAATTCTAGCAACAATGGTGCATACAATTTACGTTTGAGTGTGTGGGTATGCTTCCGGCTAACTGTTGCTGCTGCTGGCTAACCGAAAGGAGTAAAATATACGGTTTTATGGGAAGTCCACCATGTGTTGCTCCACCGGCAATAAAAAAAGAACAGCTCCGTACCTACAAAACGAGTGAATGAAAGAAATTTCACAGCGGAAAAGCGCATAAATTTTATGACTACATGCACAACAGATGAGAGAAGTGTTAAAGTCCGTACCGCTCGCCTAAAAGTGTGCTATGCATAAGCGAAGGCATACATATAGGAGTGTGTGGGAGCATCAATTATATATTGAATGCAGAATATAGAAGGAAAAGATGTCGAACCATTATTTATTGGCTAGTTATGAAATAAAAATCGTACAGCAATGCTTACTCTTATGTAAGTTAATTTGTCGAGGGTGTTATCAGATTTTCGAAGATAAATACAATAAGCTTTTAAGCACTGCCTCGATAACCGATGAGATTTTCGAAGATAAATACAATAAGCTTTTAAACACTGCCTCGGTAACCCCAATATTAGATTAAGTAAGTCAGTAAAATTAATATTACTGCAATTCAAGAGTTTACGAATATTAAACAAATATTGTTTCAGAAAATTACATTTGAGCTTTTGAAAGTTGTCTAATAAAGCTGATTGCACAGTTTTTAAAATACAAATTAAAAAATTTTAAGTTTACACATATACTGAGGACCCGTCTACGCTTTACTGTGGCTGATGCATACAGCATGGCATGGCTTTTTGAGGAATTTAAGCTCTGCACCAGGGAAATCAACCATTGAGATTTGCTAAGTTTGAAAGAGGCGAAATGAACCCCGAGGACAATGATGCTCAAAAGAGGTGAAACCTGTGTGCAAAGTGGGTACCTCTCAAGTTCATAATCTAACAAAAACAACGAATTGCTGATTCTGAGAAGTGTTTTAGTGCTCTTTAATTGTAATAAAATCGAATTTTTGCATCGGTGTGTGACGACAGAGCATGGCTCCATCATTTCACACTGGAGTCCAATCGACAGTCAGCGTAGTGGACTGCACATGGTGAACCTGTTCTCAAGCGTGGAAAGAGGAAAAAGTCGGCTGGCGAGCCTGAGCCAGTTATAATCCATTGCACTGCGTCTTTGGTTGCAGTGTTCTAAATATTTAGCAATTGTAATATTTTTGACGAAGGATCAGTTTGAAATTGTACGCATATACTTCATCGTTTCCTATCGCTGCTAAATTCAAAGTGCTATAGGAAGAATCGCAGCCTCCGACGCGCTATTTATAGGCACGCTCCCGCCGCCGAATCCTTCGTCGTAATATTCTCGGAAATATTCATTGAAATCATATGAATAGAGTTCAGCCTGCGTTTGCAATGTAAGCGGAAAAAATTTAATTATTTACGACATCACATTAGAAACCTCAAAAATAACAGTATTTCTACACAAACTATTTAATGGTGCGTTCCAAAGCAAACAGGACTTTTTGAATCTAGCGCCCCCTGGTGGCGCCATCTACATATATGTCGACTGGTGTGTTCGAATCTATTTTTATCGATTGGAAGTGAAATTATTGCGTTTTAGGTGTTAGCTCTTTGTTCGAAGCTCATTTGCGCTTAACTATGTTAACTATATTTGTGTTACCGGTGCGAAAATGAGCTTCGAGCAAAGGCCAACAATAAATTTTGTTTTAAAATTGGTAAAACTTTTACCGAAACGTTTCAATTGATCAAAAAAGTTTATGGCGATGATTGCCTATCCGTCGATCGACGCTTGTGACCGATTATTTGATATGGCACCGTACGACTTCTTCCTTTTCGGAAAAATGCGTTTGCTCATGAAAGGAAAGCGTTATGCAGACGTAGAGGTCATTCAAAAGGCTTGCACCGGCAAACTGGCGGCCATACCGGCCAACGAGCTAAAACACTCGTTCGACATGCTTTCGGACCGCGCAAAAAGCTGTATTGAAGGAGAAGGAGACTATTTTGAACAAAATAAATTGATTTTGCGGAAAAAACCATTTGTACATATAAACCTTCCTCTTCAATCACTCAATCTACTAAAAAACTAGAAACGCATCAAAATCCGTTGCGTAGTTTCAAAGATTTAAGCATACAAAGAGACATAGGGACAGAAAAATCGACTTTCTTTTATACTATGTATTGATGCCTTTGTAAGTTTTGCAACGTCAAATTAAAGTTTTTTATCACTTTTCAGAATAAAAGTTTAAAAGGGAAGTAAAGCTTTGTACTCGTTTTTCACTAGTGAATTGGTTAGGCATTATTTTGATTTTGCTGTGATAATAAGCTGTCGATTTATGAAAGCTCTTATAATGAAAGCTTGAAGCTTGAATTTTATTTATTTACATTTAACTCAAGGGAGTGAACATTTAATCTTTCCAAGGACACTCCAATTGGTTTTGTTAAAGAATGAGATAAATTTTAGAAGTTTAGATATTTATTTGCATTTGTCTAATTTATAGGATTAGTATGATATTTGAGTATGATTGAAAGATTCCGTGTCCCTACCGCAAAAAACTCAAAAGCTTTCTGAGCTTTATAGATATTTGTTTAAAAGGGTTAAGCCATTCTACCCGGGAAAAACAATATACATCATACAAATATATTTTTATAGCTTATAAATAAACATTAAAATGATTGTACACTTTAGATCCGTACACATTTTTATTTAATAATAGTGAAAGTGATTAGTACTCTTGTTGGCAAATTTAGCAGCAAATTGTTCAATATTAAAAAAGCACATAGATGGCGCTACTAGACTTCAATCCATTTCTTCCCCACCTTCAAAAGGCGCGTGTGTAAATTTGGCAGCCGTCGGATTAATATGTTAGTACAAATATTTAAGTTTTAAACGAAATAAGTATTAACTGAACTAACCGTTCTAAACATTGTGCAATTTTTGAAAACTCTTCAGTTGTCCATGCTATCTACCGTTTCTAAGATTTGTTTTCTGAGTTAGCTTTCTTTTGAAATTTCGTAAAAAAATTTATTCTATGATAAAAGAAAAGTATCGCAGCTCTTTGAAAGTTTTTCAGCTTAAATTATTTTGAAAGTTTTAAAGCTTTCTGACGACCTACTGTGAATATAATCATAATAAATAATTACAGTTTTATTATTTTAAGAAGCATCGAAGCTCTGTGAATTTTTTTCTGACCAAATTAATTTGAAGGCCTTAAAGCTTTCTGATAGCCTTCTATGAAAAATGTCTTGCACATTCACATGCTTATTCTATTGCTTTTTTTCATCTGTTCTTAATACTTCCATGCAAATAAACAATTTTCACTAAAAAATAAATTTTAAAAGCTTTTGAACCCTCTGTTAGTAAAAAGCTGTTATATATTATTTTTTTTATATCTTTTTTATACGTTTTCTTTTATTTCTTCTTTTCTGAAAAACTTCAAATTCGATAACAATAGCGAAAGCTAACGGTTCAAGAAATCGTTTATGTCGTTCTCAAAAACTAAATAGAAATTATTTAGGGTTTTCACAAGTCTCATAAAGTTATACATAAGTATTCGAAGACATAGCATTCATAATTGCAAATGTGTAAACTCATTTTTGTATGTAATCCAACAACAATTTTTTTAAACAAATGTAAAAATGTATAATTTTTTGATTTGACGATGCTTTACGACGGGTTGTGAGTACTCCAATTATTTCAGAATAAAGTTCTTTTGATAAATGTTCTTAAAGCTCAAAAGATTTTGCTCAGCGGCAATGAAAAATGTTCAACAATTCACTGAAGATTTGCTTTCATAAACACTGTTTTTGCGAAAGCTCTATAGCTTTCACAATAAAACAGTTAACCGCACCCAAAAGTGATAAACGAGAAGTGCAAAAGCATGCCATTTTTTTCAACTATGCCAGCAAAAAGTGCGCCGAATCAAAACCAAATAGAGCAGCGCTAATTCAGTGCATTTTCCAATCGAATGCATTTTTATGCAATTTTCACACTCATTTCACTTGGCGGCTTGGCTACAAAAGCACAAGGCGCATTTAGCTACTAGAATGAATAGGCTTTTTCCACTATGAGCATAAGCTCTTTACTTCATTTTCTTCTTTGTTTTTGTTGTTTGCTTACGGCTTGCATGCTCAAGAGCGCAACAGCTTGCATTATGGGTTTGATTTAGCAAACTCATCATTTTTGTGATCAGTTCAAGCGTCACTCCGCAGCGCTCAGCTCCCTGCCGGCTACACATCCTTACCAACAACAACAGCAGCCACTCAATCAATCGCATCAACAGCGGCTGCATGATTATAGCGCTGAGCTAAGTAGATACTCTCACTGCTCGAGCACACATAATCCCCACCATTATTGCCGGTTGGCTGCTGGGCTTTCGGAATAGCTGAGCGAATGTCAGCAGGCGGTTTTGTCATGCTTAGCTCATCAAGAATGTTCGCAACATCTCACCAGCAAACATAATTCACGACTAGAGTGATTATTTGGGGAGACGATGTGTGGGACTTGGCTCAACACTATTTAATGCTCGTTATTTCAGTTTTTCTTTTGTCTAAAACATTAGTGCTATCTAACGATCCCATACATAGTCAAGGAGAAACCCTACAAAACATTGTAATAAAACTGACACAACTAAGGTTTAAAAATATAGATGAAGAGCCCACATGTTTTAATGATCTCAATCTGAATGATATTACCATGATAAAGTAGATAAATTCTTAGCACATTCTCCATTCTTCTCTCTCTTAATGGAATGGAGAAGAGGTTTAGTGGGACGGTCAATAGTAATTCAATCTTTATTGATGGATCCAAAATGGACTGCGGTGTAGAGGCAGGGGTTTTTTTCAAAATCTTGATATCTCTTTATCTTGCCGTCTACCTAATTCAGCCAGCAACTTTCAAGCGCAAGTACTGGACATTGAGAAGACCTGTGTAACGCCAGCGTTGTAAATAAAGCAAGTACGGCTTGAAGCTCATTGGCAGATCGACTCTACTTATTCATAACTTGGATTCTTGGTCACATTCTCGCCAACGAAAAAGCAGACGAGTTGGTTAAGTTAGCAGCCTCTCTAAATGAAACCGAAGCAGAGACAATACCATTTCCACTACGAGCGATCAAGAAAGAAGTCGATACACCATTTGAACAAATAGCGCAGTAGATGGAGATCTATAACCAAATACAGGATATGTAATAAACACATATGAACAAACTGTGACAGAACAAGAACCAAGGACTTATTACGTGGCTTCAGGAAAGGCTTACAACTACTATAACGGAATGCCACGTGCCATAGCTGCCATCTCGAAGGAAGCAAGGAAACAGTTCTTCACTTTATCTGTGAAAAGTTCCATTGAATGCGATATTTGCAGATGCCAATACGCAAAGGACCATAAATCTTCCGCAGAACATATCTCTCGAAAACTCGTAACGTCGACTCATCAGATATTGTCATCGTCCATGCCACTGCACCATATAACAGGACAGGAATAATGACTGGTGGTCTTTGTTCGTCGAGAGCGGACTTCTCAATTGTCTACGCAGTCTCAAGTAGCACCCGTTCGCAAGAGTTATTCTGCGTTGGATTTCGAAGCTGACTTTGATGTTGGTGTTAATGCTGGTTCCAAGATAGACGAAATAATCTACAACTTCGAAGTTATGACTGTCAACGGTGACATGGGAGCCAAGTCGCGAGTCGTCTTGCCCTCGTTCAATACAATCCTGACAAGACTTCAGGTCTACAGTATTCTATTTTATGAGTATTTTATTTTCCAAAAATATTGTGTTTATGGGTTTCTACTTATAGCTGCGAAGATAAAAAAAAGTCTATGCTACTGATTTAAATTGGCAATGTCTATATACTCGGTAGGACTAATCGCCAAAACTCTCTTATACTTTCGAATTTATTTACTCTGCTCAGATAACGATTCATACAATGTTTGCTTGGTGGAGTCCATGCGATACCAGAGCATTCAAGTAAGCTATTTCTTATTCACTCGTAACAGAGTTTACTCAGAATATCAATTTCGTCTTCTGAAAAACTCGGTATCATTGGAGTTTGTGTGCTTCTCTGAATTTCCTACAGGGCCTACGACAAATAAGTCATTCTCACAGCATGACTATCATAATTTGATGTTTGAAATATAAATATATCTGTGTAGGAATGCGTGTAAAGCCAACTAGACGCCGAACGCGTGTGAAAGTTGCACGTCTGGCAGAGCGAAGTGGCGCAAATAAACACATATGTACAAACGCGGCGCTTACAACATCCCACACACAGAGCTTCTGTTGTACCATATACAAATGGCGCGCATTGCACTTGCCACAAAATGTTGCATGCGACTGGCTTGGCATTTTGGCTTGGTTATAAATTAACTGAAAAGGCGACTACCGCTGTGCGACCAAACATAGTTATATGATTAACTACACACGCCTCCCGCTCCCCCGGCGCGGGCATGTGTCAACATATTTAATTCGTCTCAACATGTGTATTTGTTTTTGTGTGATTTGCTAGCGCGTATGCGTTGCAACGTTTCGTAAATAAATCAAAACAGCTTGACATTTGTTTGTCGCGTCGGTATCCATGTTGACAGTTCATTGCCTGCAATGATGATGGCTTTTGGGTGTATGTAACACGTGGTATGTGTGTGTGTTTGTGGGTGCGTGTGGCCTAAGCCAAGTTCAATTCTTACTTGGCTGCCTTTGTTTGGTTGTTTTGTTGCTTTGGCAATTGATTGCTTGATTTCGTGACTTTCTGAGACTTGCTCGCCTGACTGACTTTTGTGTGGCGAGAAGTATGTTTGTGGATGCCTTAAGCTGTTAGTTTTATCCTCCGACACAATTGAATGCGTTGCTAATCTCTGCCGGCTAATATATTGTGTCAGATTTTTCTATAGCAATAAATAAGGCAAATGGCCTTTTGCAAAAAGTGAGAAAAAGAAAATTGTATTTATCGGGTGATTTTTTAAGAGCTTGATAACTTTTTTTAAAAAAAAAACGCATAAAATTTGCAAAATCTCATCGGTTCTTTATTTGAAACGTTAGATTGGTTCATGACATTTACTTTTTGAAGATAATTTCATTTAAATGTTGACCGCGGCTGCGTCTTAGGTGGTCCATTCGGAAAGTCCAATTTTGGGCAACTTTTTCGAGCATTTCGGCCGGAATAGCCCGAATTTCTTCGGAAATGTTTTCTTCCAAAGCTGGAATAGTTGCTGGCTTATTTCTGTAGACTTTAGACTTGACGTAGCCCCACAAAAAATAGTCTAAAGGCGTTAAATCGCATGATCTTGGTGGCCAACTTACGGGTCCATTTCTTGAGATGAATTGTTCTCCGAAGTTTTCCCTCAAAATGGCCATAGAATCGCGAGCTGTGTGGCATGTAGCGCCATCTTGTTGAAACCACATGTCAACCAAGTTCAGTTCTTCCATTTTTGGCAACAAAAAGTTTGTTAGCATCGAACGATAGCGATCGCCATTCACCGTAACGTTGCGTCCAACAGCATCTTTGAAAAAATACGGTCCAATGATTCCACCAGCGTACAAACCACACCAAACAGTGCATTTTTCGGGATGCATGGGCAGTTCTTGAACGGCTTCTGGTTGCTCTTCACCCCAAATGCGGCAATTTTGCTTATTTACGTAGCCATTCAACCAGAAATGAGCCTCATCGCTGAACAAAATTTGTCGATAAAAAAGCGGATTTTCTGCCAACTTTTCTAGGGCCCATTCACTGAAAATTCGACGTTTTGGCAGATCGTTCGGCTTCAGTTCTTGCACGAGCTGTATTTTATACGGTTTTACACCAAGATCTTTGCGTAAAATCTTCCATGTGGTCGAATAACACAAACCCAATTGCTGCGAACGGCGACGAATCGACATTTCACGGTCTTCAGCCACACTCTCAGAAACAGACGCAATATTCTCTTCTGTACGCACTGTACGCATTCGTGTGGTTGGTTTAATGTCCAATAAAGTAAACTGAGTGCGAAACTTGGTCACAATCGCATTAATTGTTTGCTCACTTGGTCGATTATGTAGACCATAAATCGGACGTAAAGCGCGAAACACATTTCGAACCGAACACTGATTTTGGTAATAAAATTCAATGATTTGCAAGCGTTGCTCGTTAGTAAGTCTATTCATGATGAAATGTCAAAGCATACTGAGCATCTTTCTCTTTGACACCATGTCTGAAATCCCACGTGATCTGTCAAATACTAATGCATGAAAATCCTAACCTCAAAAAAATCACCCGATATATGTATGCCTGTATATAAATTTAATTCTGTATTTTATTTTTGTATTTATCTATCTTTGCCTCTATCTCTACGTTTGCTTTATCTTTTGCCTATCTCTATTTCTATCTCTATCTCCATCTCTATCCCTATTTCTGTCTCCATTACTATTTTTACCTCTATCATATCTACGTATATTTATACTTATATCTAGTACATCTATATCCCTATCTTTATCTTTATATCAATGCTCAGTTCATCTTTGTCTTTACCATTACCCTTAACTTCATTTTTATTCTTACCTTTAACTAACTGTTATTATTTTCCGTTTTTATTTTCTTGGCTATCTATTTGCTTTTCTCCTAGTTTCTACTAAATTATCTTTGCCTTCGTCTTTAGACATCTATCACTGATAGAAAATCTAGATACGCTGAGAGCACGCTGGGAAGAATTAAATTTGCTGTACGAAGCGCAAAACCGTCGTCTGTATAAAAGCTTTGCCCTACTTATAATATAATTTGCTATAAAATTTAAAAATTCTCAAAAAACTCCTACCTAAAATCTACCAGATAGTTTGAACTATGGTCAAACTATTTCGAAACTTGTTAATCGCATGGAAATATACATTCGATTCACGCCGTTCTCTGATAACATAATAATATTAAGGACATATAATTTTTTACTAATTGGTACTAATGGTTTAATACCCAGTTTTTCTTTGTCAATTTCAAATACAAAACTTGAAGCGATTGTCAAATAAGACATTTCAACAGACAACCACAATATGGAAATTTTACAATAGATTGTTAATTTGTATAAAGAGACCTTGTCATCGATTGCTATTAAAAAATACAACTTTTTCCTTTGTTTTGCTTAAGATTGTTATTAGGGTTTTCAATGAATTTGACATAAAGAAACCTACCTTCAATGACCACAATTATAAGCTATTACTCCTAGCTTTGTCATATTGTCACTGCCCCAGAATAAACGAAATCGTTTGTGGAGAAATTTATGTTCGCGTGTAACCAATCTTAAAACAATGACAACAATATTGCTTGACAGCACCAACTAGACTGACATGCTTAAGGAAAAAGTATGAAGCAAACGTTGAAAGGAACTCAAACTTAAAAAAAACATATTGAAGCTTATTTCACACTTGCTTATGCTCTCGAAATATTTAGAAAAGTAGAATAAGTCCTTTACGCTAAGACTTCTCCACAACATTAAATCTTTTCATAGCTATTGCTTCATTTGAAGTTCTGCTCATTGTCATTGTAAGATAATTTTTCAATCAATCGTTCAAACAGTTTGTTACTACCATAACTAAACATTGAGAGAACCTATACTACATAGTGTGGCATATATCACTTAGAATTCGGTTTAGTATTGCAGCAATATATTTTTTATGTGTCGCTCTCATTGCGCCAAATTTACGGACAGCTGCACCAGCCATAAATACCACAATTTTTTTTGATTGTATTGAAGAATATAGCAAGTAGAATTTTTGCTTATTATTGAGACTAATGCTAAGTCCCTACAAATGACAATGACATTTTCTTGTCATGGTCAAGTTAGTATCTCTGAATTTGACAAGTTAGTAGTGCGATTTGAAAAATATCTTTCTTTACAGATCAATCGGTACACATGATAAATGAAATTTTCTATTTAAGATAATGCTGAGTTCAGATACACTCCGCGTCTTTATGGTGTAAAATAAATGCATCCAGAACGTGTCATTGCTATGTGTGGATTTTGTTTTGGAGGCAAAATTGGAACATACTTTTTTGAAATTGAGCCTGCTTTAGCAGTGAGTGTTACTGATGCTCGATATAGCGACATAATACTGCACTTCTCTTAGACGAGATTTAATGATATGGATGTGGCTAGTATGTGGTTTCAACAAGGGGGTACCACAGAGGTGTCATACAGCCCGAGAAACTCTTCAATTATAGCAAGAAATATTTGCAGATTGTGTACTCTCTCATTTTGGTGATTAGAATTAGTCACCTAGATCGTGTGATTAAGCAATATTGGATTTCTTTTTATGAGTTATTTAAAATCAGAGGTCTATTGCAACAAGATAACAACTTTAAAGAAGGAGATTGAATGTTGAAATTCAGCCTCATTTATGCAGAACAGTCATGGAAATTTTCGACAAAGAATTGTGTTCGAGTATTGAAAGCCGCAGAGGCCATTTGTGCGATAGTTATTTCTGTAATAACCCTATCCTATGAACTTTATGACTCAATAAAAGAATTGCAATCGTTAGACTTAAAACTATGTGCTTAATTCCAATCTTGCGTTTATTTTCGGACATTTTTATAAGCATTTTATTTTATGTGGTCGAAATATATGCTCCGGGCTGAGAACCTTAGCCTTAATTGTCCAAAAAAACTCGAGCTTTTTTTTTGCTTAGAAAATTATAAGAGCTTAATAGTACAACTGTCAATGTGTTTTACGTGGGATCCTGCTTGCGAAAGCTTAACTCCACGGTGCTCAAAAGCACAACGGATCAATACAATGCGTCGATCAGCGCCCTGAAAATTGGGTAAGGATTTTCAGTACCAATCGGCAGTGTGGCATGGACACACTAACCACCTTGGTAGGGCTCGAGGCCCATCTAAAACCTCTGCCGTACTTTGGGTCCGGCACCCGGTTGCAATGCAACTCCACATTCGACTGACAAAGTCAGTTCTTCCCGCGATTTGGGTTTTAACCACAGCCACCACGAATCTCCACAAAGGGCCAAACCCAATGAGCAGACTGGAGCGAACTCCAGGGGCTACTGCTTCCCGGTACCAGGTTAAAGTCTTTGGTATCGACCTTGTAGCCGAAACTACGACCAGTTGAGCTTCCATACAGCCCTGGACTGGTGGCCAGGATCTTAGTCGCCTCTTACGACAGGCATGCCTTACCGCGGGTATATTCGGTTTCCCCTCGAACCCGGAGGGGTCCCCCCGTACCCGCAGGGGGAAGCTTAATAGTACAGTCAAATTTTGGAGTAAATTTCGAGTTTACCAAATGCAAACCAGTGGAATCCCTGAAATTCTTTGCAAATTTTATTTGAAATCTGCCAACCCAGCTTTACAATTTTGGAAACTTCTTTAAATTTTGCACATTTAATCCAAAAATATAATACTAAATAATCGAAAAACCAACAGCTATCTTTCAATGTTGGCGTAACTAACTCGAAAAATAACTTGAAAATAAAAAAGGGAACTTAATTGCGCTCACTTAAGCAAATAGTGTTCGAGTGAGTGACGTATAATAATCGTAATTATTTACAGTGTAAACGATTAACGGTAATTCCGCCACACACCACAATTCGCATATTTTTACTATTCTCCCACCCAACATTTTTCGCATTAACCCATTTTTTGTGCCGCACGCCGCTCTCTCATTACACGGCATTTCCGAAGTGGAAAGCGGCCGCGTCGAGGAGCCTTTCTAGTGACTTAATTTCCCATTTCCCACTACCCATTAGGCACAAATGCCAACCCATACATGGACTCGTTTATGCGAGTGGGTGAGTGAGTGAGTGGGCGAGTGAGTATGAGTATGCATGGCAACTAGTGTGCCGGAGGGAAGTATGTGCGTGAAAGTGCTTGGCTGTGTGTTTGTGTGTGCTGCTGTGAGAAGTGCGTCCTCCAGCGCCTTCCGTTTCAGCGCGCAATTAAAAGCGATAAACACACACACACACTTAAGCCTTTTTACCATTGCACTTGTGTTGGTGTAGTGTGGCATCATTGGCAGCATTAATGTTGCAATATCGACAGCGGCGGCGAGGAAAAAATTTGCAAAGTCAACAACAACAACAATTATAACAAAAATGGCAAGTAATGAAAATAAATGCAGCGCGCAAATATAAGCTGGCAACACTACACAGCACTAGCGCTATTGATTTATAAGCATATATGCCACACGGTGTGGTGGTATGGGTGTGTGCCGTTACACGCCATGTGGCATATGCCAATGCGACAGCCTATAAACTGAAACCTTATTGAATTTTCCATTTCATTAAGCGTTGCACATTGCACAGTCGCTTGCCGTTAACTGTCTCTCGCTGCGCGTGTGTCTGTGTGTGTGTGCGTAGTTTTTTCCTTCGCATCATTTCAGTTTTTCGCTGTAGCGGCATAAAAGCGGTAAAGTGGGGTAAAATGTGAGTGAATAAAAATAAAAATTGGCACGTTAAACAAGTAGTGAGATAATCGACACACTGCCACACAATGTTGCAACATCGGCATGTGCATATGTACATATATAATAATCGTATGTTGGAACTTTGTGTAGCATAAATGTAATGTCGATAGGCGGAAAAAAATTATGGCGTATGAGCGGTGTTTGTTAAAAGACGGCGATGAAAGTGATAAGTTGCAGGAGCTCCCAAACTTTTGTAGAGTACTTTTGCAGATAAATGTTTTCATTGTGAAAATTAAATCTATGAACATCTGTATATGATGGATGCTCGTGAAATTAATAATTTTAAAAACTCATGGAAATCCTAAATGTAGGCTACAAATCATTTAAATAAGACGAGCGATGAACATACATATGTATGTATTATTGATCTTGAATTTATATATGGAAGTCACGAAGCGCTTAGATTAGCTAGCCTTGAACGTCGTTGTGGAACCTAAAAAACTATTATATAAGAAAACATAAGAACCTTAAACATCAGCGAACCTATTACAATTAAATTAGACGGCCAATATCAGTATCTGCTTTGTCCTGTGATTTGCTGAAGATAAGACTACCGAAAAATTTCGGCCTCAGACTGGACAATGGATACGAAAATACCCTCATTTATGCAACTTTGACAACTTGCGACCGTAGCCTTACCACAGGCATTCCTATTCGACACCCTTTAGAAAGCACTTCTACAATTGCAAGACCTAAATTTGGCTCAGGTCAAGTAGATAAAATTAATTTTTCGTATCGAAGTACGAAAACATTGAAAATTATATATTCCTATCTTTTCCTCTCTTACTATATTCTTTTTTTATTTTAGTCTTCGCGAAATACAGAGCTTGGTATAAAAAAATAGTATGTATGAAACATGGAAGTAAGCGATATATTTTTCATAATATTTAGTAGAATATTGGAAGATTCAAAGACCCTTGATTTATCGTTATATCCTGAAACTTCGTCATATCATAGAATTTCGCTAAATAATTCTCAAATTCCCTACTAATGAAAGCTTGATTCTACTAGATAACGATCGAAATAGCATACCTGGTTCATAGACGAAGTCTTCAGCAATACAATTATTTAAGTAGCTAGCGATATACAATAACAGTGAGAAATCAAAGATGTCATCATCTACTAGGAACATCAAGCGAAAATGCTCACAATACGTCCATGTACTTCAGCAGTATCATGACACTATTATGGACGAGTCTAACTTCAGACGTGCACTGAACGTCATTCACACCTACATCGACTCCCAATGAATGGCGTTCTTGGAGTCGAAACACCATACCTCGAAACCGTGAGCTCGACCTGCTGTGTGAAATCAAGCTATCTCTAGTCCAACTTCGCTGTGGATACCTTAGCAGATTAAACTCCTACTTATGCATAATAGACGCGGGTATACTAAATATTTGTCCTGCGTATATAGAGTCCACACATGAAACTAATCTTTTCTTCGCTTGCCCCGCTAAGCCCATTCATTCAGCACCCCTTTCCCTTTGCTCCGATCCCGTCGAAGTAGTCCGTTTCAAGGATATATCGCTAAGAGAGTTCAATGACAATTGAGTTTTACACTTACCCCTAAACGGGGCTTAGGTACTCACTAAAACAACAACAACAGTAAGCAAATCAGGTATGGATGCTACTCTAGTCGAAAGGCTTCAACATGAACTCAAACACAGCCACCTGTTCAGATCGTTCAAGCTCAACATTATCTATGGTCTTTTAATCAAAGCTGTTGGCCGCGAGAAGCTCACTTCTTCTTACGGTACCGTTGATGCTGATTTCAAAATTTACATTCATTACTGCCCGAACCGTCGATGAGGTTTTTAAAGTGTTTGTCAAAGTAATAAATTTAGTAGAAGTCTCTCCTCTGAGTAGCAGAGCCCTAAACCCAACACGCACAACAACTCTCTAACAGTTTTCCACCAAATTTAAGGCTCCAATGCTAAGTTCTAAAGCTATTCTAAGCTCCACAAGTGCTCGTGCATTCATCGGCATTCGTTCGTAATTGATTTCCTTTAAATGGCGAATATTTCAAAAATTACACAAAATGCCAACAAATTCGGTGCAGTCAAACGATTTTCAAGTGCCGTAAAGCATTTACTGCGCAATACTATCATCGGTTGCTGTTTGGGCTTCCTTGGTCGCTTGGCGTTTGGTGTTCGGCGTAATGTGGCGTGAATCCTGTCGGAATCCTTTTGCACAATAACATGCCAAGGCAGCGCAAAATGAGCGTGTGGACGCCATAAATGCTGCTATTGCAACGAATTGTTGTTGTTTTTGCAACAAATTTGTTGTTTTTGTTTTTGCACTTGCTGTAGTTGTTATTAGTTTTGCAGCTTATTGCATTAAGCCTTGCTCTTGTTGCTGCACAGCTGATCAATTGCACTTGCCGCAATATAAACGCCGCACAGAGGCACGCGCCGCTGCGGAACCAACAAAAGACTACACAAGCGGGTTGAGACTAGAGCTTAAGCGGTTTAGGAGGTGGGGTAGATGAAGTGCTTGTTAGAAGTCTCGAGCTGCCATTGAAGTCGGGGCATAGGAAAATGAAAAATTATTTGCAACAAGAAAAATTGCTTGCAATATTGCCACACATACACGCTGCAGGCGCTACGTCTGAAGGCGGTGAGAACGTTCGCGATGAGAAAGCAAATGCAGGGGTGTGCGGAGGTGAGCCGCTATAGGTAGTTAATGATAGCTATGGTGGCTATGGCCGCTGGCCTGTGGCTACTGAGCTAGCTGCTTGCCACCAGCTTGTAGCAAGCGACCAAGTTGGCGATGATTATGCGGCGCTGCTGCTGCGCTGGCTATAGCCGAGGCGACGCAATAATACTACCATTAATCTTCAAGCACGACTGATTTGTTTGGCTAGCATCTTTGCAACACACAAACAAACAACAACAACACACTAACTCACTACTTCAAAATAGACTTATGGCGGAGTGAGTGCTGCACTTGCGATGGCTTAGCCTTAGCTGCAGTTGTATTTGTTGTTATTGTGCGTTCGCCGGCAATGGAGTAAAGTGTTGAATTGATGACTCAAAAAGTCAAAGTCATCCGCTGTGCTCAGTAGAACAACAATAAAAACAATGAGCAGATTATTAACAACAACAACAAACATTACAACAACAATAAACCAGCCGCATGCAGTGAGCTTGACGCATCGTCAGCGCCATAATCATCGCTGGCAATGGAAGGAGTTACGAACGGAAGAAGAACAACAATTGCAGCAGTGGCTGTGGCAGCAATAACAGCAACACGCAATCATCATTCAGTCAGTCATGAATAACTTGGGCGTCGTTGATGAGCGCCATTAGTGTGGCTGCAGCAACAACAAAAACAGTAATATCAACAGCAGCAATAACAACGACGTAAATATGTTCGTGCAACATCCACGTGCCCTGCGGCCAACAAAGCACCTATTGACTCACAGTCGCCATAACTTGCCCCAAATTCATACAGGCGACTATGAGGGCATGCGTTTTTTTGCTATTTACCGTTATTTTTCAGTTTTTACTATTTTTCATAAGTTTCCCTCTTCACTTATTACCGCAAAATCGGAGTGATAAAGCTCAGCAAACGAAAATGAAATTGCAAAATAATTTGAGACAAATATCCGCGTCGCAAAGAGTGGGCGGGGTGTTAGCGCTGGAAGCGGTTGGTGCAACTTGCGTGTGGCTTTGGTTGTACTGTTCGGTCAGCCTGATATTGGGTGTCAACTGTTGAAGTTACCCATCGATGAGTGAGTTATATTTTTATGGAGTTCTTCTAAGGAGACAAATGAGGCAAGTCGGGTGAATTAGATGTCTGGCAGCTTGTTTTTAGGAATACGTAATGATTTAGGTAGAATATGGAGTATGAAAAGATAAAAAAAGTCCATTAAGTTGCGTGGAACCCTGAAATACTTGTATGTGTCAAGTTATGCCGAAATCTTTAACTCCAATCTGTTCAAACTCAAGCACATCTTCATATACAGGGTGTCCTATTAAAAATGTCTTCCTGTAAGCATCTGCCTCAACTTTATACAAAATCAATCCAGTTAAACGGTCAAGCTCTAATCTCTAAAGTTGAAGTAGGTTCCTTCTATCACAACCCATATTTCATTAAAACTTTTGAGAGAATGATCTTGCCCTCAGAACTTCTCGTCGTGTTCCGAATACCAAAAGTCAGGTTAGGTTAAGTTCCGTTATGATACCTACAACTTCCATAAAAATTGAACATAAGAATCTTCATAAATCGATACGAGGCGGTCACAAATAAATATTTTGTGGCGGCGATTTTTCGCTATGTCTGGAAAGGAATAATTCCATCTCACCTTCTTCCATACAACTTTGACGATTTGCGTCTGCGACTAGTCTTTTTTAGCCTTAAAACGGGTAAGCCTTATTACAAGATGAACTTTTCTATATACACACAGTGAAGTAGATCACTTACGTTCTATTTCAGGCCCGAAGAAAATTTTACGGTAAATTTTTTATCCCGATTTTAAATATTGCATAGGTTTTATGATTTTTGAGAATCGTAGAACCATTCAAAAGTCAAAAAGAATATGAGAATGGTACTGGTTAAATAAAGATCTATGGCTTGACAGGTCAGCCCAAAAGAAATCGAAGTCTTCGAATGTATATCTTTATTTTTCTATCTAACAGCAAAAGCATCGCTTCCAATATAGTATGAGCTGTAAGTGTTTGGGTGAATGGCTCCCATTATAATCCGACTTATGGAACCGAAACGAACCCGAGTTCTGATCCAGCCAGGAGCACTCCAACACTTCTCAAAAATTTTTTGGAATGTTAGCTCAGTCTATAAAATAACTATACTGGATTATGTACTTTCTATAATATTTCGTTGAAACTCTAGACATTTTGAACACCTTCTCTCTCTCTCTATGGAAGTACTTTGAAGACATAAAATTGCATGAACGTCCTCCACTGCAAATAATACACTAATAATTTTGTATAATTGTTAAAGCAATATTTTGAAATCTTACGACTCCATTTACCACATAATATTGCAGTCCTTTCAAAGGCAACTCATAACTTTGGGCCTTAGTAGTACCACCAATGCAGTGGCATTAAAAATTTAAATTTATGCATAAATTATCACGAAGTATACGCTTGCATGGCAAAGCTTGCAATATCGATTAAACAATTTCACCAGCAAGCGGCAAAATTCACGCTGAGACCACGACACTGCATAACACAAATGGTTAGAACCAACAAAGTGACTGTGACGGCATGACCTGACAGGCGACTGAGTAACCGTTTGTATAGGAACTGCGGCGATAAAGCGAGTGAGAATTGCTAAGGAAATAAAATTCATCAACTTTTTCACTTTAGCTGCGAATTTTCAGACGTACAACATGCAATAGCCGACAGGGGAATGAGCTAAAGCTGGAACCATAGTGGTTAGTAAGGCCGAATATAGCGCCGAGTGGCGCGTGTTGCACCCAAACAGCGGTTGCCACTTCCTTCCGTTCGCTCACTGTGCGCAACGTCAACGACAACACTGAGACGGGCGACTGAAGTTGGACGAATGAACTGATGGGCTGGTGGTCGACGAATGAGTAGTGTTGGGTTGTTGGTTGATATTGAGCGGACGTGAGGTTATAAGAGTGTGAAACTCTGCGGAAGGCGACCGCTTAAGCAAGGTGAGTGTTATAGCAGAAGACACGCGCTTACACGGGTCGGCTAAAGCAACGTAGTGTCGAATACAGGCTCTTGGCTGTGAAAGCATAAACTTTGAAGGTGAGGTGACGAACATATTTCAGCGGCTTTGGGCATTATAAATGTAATGCAATGGAAGCAAATAACAAATTGCTGCTGTTAAATATACAATAAGGCTTAAAAATTATAGGCATGCCACCATCACGACTACCAAGTAGCTGGCGCACCCCGAAACGACGGCAGACCAAGAATTATGCAGTAACAAATTTGACGCAAATGAAGCGCGCGAGCTAACTAAATAGTCCAGGAAGCAGTCGACGACGAACTACCACCCAGTGGCGCACGGCGAAATGCATGCAGGAGGCTAGCACTGTCAGCTGAGCCATCACACGCCAGACAACCCAGTCGAGGAAACCGCTAGAACGACGTGCCAGCGTCAAGTCGCCGACCTTGTGCGTGCACTGTCGCCATAAGTTACTCTGATGTTGCTTTCCTCCACTCTTCCGATACTCTCGCAATCATGACGTTGAGCGACGTCGAGCTTGGTGCGATTACACCGGAACCTAACAGCCGGACGAGCCGGAAACGATACAGCAAAGCGTTGCTTGCTTGGTAGCTGGTTGGCGGAGGAAAGCTCGTACGACCATGTCCGACCGCACGGCCAGCAAGCAGTTCAGTGTAAATCAAAGCCGCAAAAAGTGGACGGAAGCTTCGTGGTGCTTGGGGTTATCATTTCAAGGGCTGCGAGTTGATATAATGTCAGGTGAAGTGTGGACGGGTGTGTTAGTTTCATTTAACAATAAAATTGCAATGTTGTAAGATTAAAAGAATTGTGTGCTATCTAGCGCTGGCAGGTGCACCATGCTAGGAGGAGAGAGATACGAGTGAGTAAAGAAGTTGTAATCACTCTGCCTGGTGCGTCTCCAAGCGATTTATATTACGTTTAGCCATTGCTTGCAAACCGAAGAAATTAATTTGTTAGATTTTTTGTTGTTATTGCCGATGTTGTCAGGTGTTGGTGGATTACTAAAGGGTGTCGCGGCTGCTTTCATACCCTCAGTCATTTGAATTTGAAGGCGACAGCTGCGGCGTAGAGGCTGAAATATTTTCAGAAGCAGCTTGATAGAGACATTATGATTACTCAATTCTTATAGTTTATTTTAAAAGTCTGGCTCGGGGTTTTTTGATAAACTTTAATCCTGTAGAAATAAACCTTAAAGAGCGAATTGCCCTTTCAATATCGAATATCTCTTTTAACTTTTGATGAAACTAGCAGATTTCAGATGAAAAACGGGTCCGGCCAGCTTGTATTCGATCGATCAAATTTTATCGGATCCTCTAAAGTTATATATATATATAGTATATGAGTTAAAACCAGAAAAGCTTTCGTAAAACATTCCTTGCCACAAAAGACGCAATATACTTCCCTACGAAATCCAATCGGTTGCGGAAGTCCGTTTTTGAGTTCGCCCTGGGCTTTCAGATTTTCGCTTCATGACAGACGAAGCTTTGAAACCATAAATATCTATAAAAACAATAGAGCCAAAAAGCGGTTGGGTTCACAGGTTTCCAGTCATTTTCGGGAATGAGTTCTTGAACGGCTTCTGGTTGACTCCTCAAGCGTTTGCTTGTTACGTTAGTAATCGTCCTTGTAAACTTTACCTTGGACTCTCCCCATCAATCTCATAGCAACCACACACTTAAGCCACTTCCAGATCCTTGCAATATTTTCCTCATCCAAACAATTACTTGTAGTTTCGTCATTACTCCACGGCAAAGCTTTGCATTTCCAATGCTTCTTCTTACCTAAAAATTCATAATATTCTCTTGAGGCTTCATGAATTGCCCACTTGCGCCAAAGACTTGCAACGCGCTCCACCGACAGCCCAGCAGCCAACAAAACCAGCCGACAAGCACACTCCAACAATGCCGTTTCCAATTAGATATTCAAGAATTCACCACAAAACTTCGGTGTGAAGTGGCGGCATTTTGTTCGGTGCAAAAACTGTAGATGATGAAGTAGAAGAATCTCCTTACATTTCGCCGAACAATGGGATGTTGGAGTAGTTTTCGTGGAAAATCTACCTTTTGTATCGAGTTTATAGAGTTCCTTTTTAATTGTACCGTTATTTTACTTACTAAATGTTTGCACTTTGTTGTCGACTTTCAGTTCGGTGTCGTTCATTGCGAACGTTTGCTGTTTTAGTTATTGTTGTAAGTGTAGAAATTTCCAAGTGCTTTCATTGATTGAAATTTCTATGAACTCCCAAAAAGTCTTGAGGAATTATGCAAAGCAAAGGGGTAAATTGTTTAAAAATAAAATTAAAATAATTCTGTGGTTTTGTGCTGCAGTGCGAGATGCTTTGAAGGGCGACGAGTGACGATGAATGGGGAGTGCGAAAGAATTAGTTGCTTGAAGTGAAAAGCCGAAAATGTTGGCTTTATAAATATTTATAAATCAGGAAATATGAATATGAAAGGTATTGTTTAGCAATTAAAACTTTGCTGTAGAGTGGTTGCTTCAGTGTAAGTTTACATATATGAATATATAGTTATGCTAGACGATTTTTGAGAAAAAAGCAATCAGTCATTGGTGACGCTAACATATTAATTGGAAATACCTTCACTCTTTATACTTCCAAATTTGATTTTCTTATAACTATGTACTTTACACTTATCATTTGAGCACAGCGCCATCTATACGTTCGATCGGCATTTTTGATCACTCCGTAATTTAGTCAAGTACCTAGACAAACTAGAAAGCTATCTACCTAATCCTATGACTATTACATCGTATTTAAAGAAGATTCATCTACCTTCATCAGTGGGGAAAGTTCTAATATGCATATCCATTCGCAGACGATATATGTAAGAAACAGCGCTTTTAATTTACATTTGGTTTATCTTCGCAAGAAATCTCCAATTAAAGAGTGGAAAACTAGCTACGAATCAACGACCGTTAAAATATCTGAAGTTAGTTGAAAACTTTCTTTACACGTCAATAAGGTGAAGGTAAGCTTCCCTAATAATTTACAACAAAAGTTAATGAAAGTCTTTTTAGCAGAGTATTCCGTGTTCATTCGTTCGCAAGTATTAAAAAAATATTTCACAATTCCGCTCTTATACCTGGAGAGTTCAGTGCACTTACATTTCAAATTAATTTATAATAAAACATTTAAATTTGCTCAAAATGGGTTCTGTTTTTTTGTTACGCAGATAATTTTATAGCATGTGAACAAAATATTGGGCAAATGGCCATCAGGGCTTCGTTTGTATATCTCCACCCATTTACGTAATTTTTAAATGACCCAGTATAGCATTTCTTCTGAAATTTCGACTATAGAGCGCTAAGTATTTTCTTCGAGGTTGATTGGAGTAAACCTTTGATTTAACATACCCACAAAGGTTGTACCATGATTAAATGGCACACCTTGCGCGAACTCAATAACAAAATTTAATACAAATACATAAACAGATGTGGCCGCCGCGGCTGTCAAAATCACGTCATCCCTATTGGTGGACGCTGTATATATGCATGCTGATGAAATAAACTCAGTTAAACTCAAGTTCAGGAGAATAGGCGGAACAGGCAGTAATTTCTATTCTGTATTTTCACTCGAAATATGTAGATTTCCAAAAAACTACATAGGTTGAACAGTACCTGGTATAGCAACAAAATAAGGCCTTTTATTAATATAAAATTCTGTCCTTCGGCATATCTCCATACATGCTAAAGAATTTGTTTTAACGCCCTTCCACATTTCGATTTGAAAGAGTGACCTTTGAAGTTTTTTGTAACGTTTATTATCTTATATATATTGTATATATTTATATTATAATGACGATTACTTTTTCTAATGATCTTCTTTTTGAATTTCATAAAGGGGAAATAGGCAATCTAGTCAAAAGAGGTCGATAACGCAAGAACAGTTGAATGAAATATCATAAAACTTTCACAGTTTTCTAGTTAGGAATGGCGCTTTATACATATTTTTGCTTGTATTGCAGTCTTTCGCTCTGGCGAAAAACTTTTAAGTTCAAGTCACTTTCCATGACATTCATCTTGAGTTTAGGAATATACAAAAATTAAACTTTCTCCAAGTCACAGTTGGTCTCATTTCTATGGCTAAGCAGCTGTGATTAGGCATCCATGCATATGGTAGATCCTACCTCAAAGAACTTGGATAAAATTACTAAGATCCCTTTGTACGAGTCCACTGCATTTTGCTGCCAACTCTGGGAAAATAGCCGACTAACCAATAGTACGGACTCTTGGATTTTAAGAAAACTAACGTAATTGTGAGCATTTCCCAAGAATATTGATGTTCTCGGCACTACATTTAAATGCAACAAACTACAAATATTTGCAATGAAACATAAAATTTGAGGAAAGCAACAACAACAGCAATACAAATAAACACGATTCTAGCTAAACAAACGATTTTGATTTTTTAGAAAAGTTTCTAGTGAAACTATACATCCAGGAAATCCAATGCTTGAGCAATACAAATACACAAACAAAACCAGTTCCAGGCAGCTTCGCTTACAAGCAACACACAATAACAACAACAAGTATTTACATGTTAAAATTCAAGTGCAGAGCAAACCTCACTTGCACTACAAGGAAGCGTCGCCGACGCCAACTCGTTTAAGGCGGGAATTAGACTGTGTAATGCCAGCCTTAGCGCCATGTATGCAGTTATGTTGCACGAAAACACAAGTACACACACGTACATTCCGCACGCTGCGCACATGTGCATGAAATCGAAGCATAAAATTGGGCGCAAAGGCTGCAGACTTTCTTAACTAACATTAGCTGCCGCGCCTCAAACAGCGCGAAGAAGATGTGAAGAGGCGCGCAAGCAAATGTTGAACACAATTAAATGGCGCCCGAGATGGTGAAGCCGCAGCAACCTTATGGACATAAAGGAAGTGGCAAGTGGAAAGTGGCATGCCACCCAAAGAGTTTTCGACACGCATTTAACGGTTTTGTTGTTGCAGTTTTTGGTGTTGTCATTGTTGTTCTTATTATCGTTGTAGTAACTACTGGTGCTTGTTGTACTTGTTGTGATTATGTAGTTATTAGTATAGCCGCCGCAACCATTACAGCAGCCCGCCACACATTTAATGCGTCGAAGACGCCGACAGCCGAGGCGCAGATCCACGGCGCTCGTTTGCAACGAATTTGTTTGTGAAATTATTTCGAGCAACGGCATCGTGAAATTCCGAAAGCGTGCATGCTAACACATTGGCATCGATGTAGGTATATATATATATGGAAACATATGAAGGCATTTCGATGAGAGGATCTCTAGGAAATCATTCTCTCAAATGAACTCCAAAGGGTTTTGCTCGATATTGCAGAGAACTTATCTTCCTATTCGAGAGGTTTCATTATTGAAAGCCTTAAAAATAATTAGTCTCAAAGAGACGATGGTTTAAAAAAATTCTTGCAAATGTGAATGGAAGAAGTAAATGAATGAATATATTCCAGAGGCGACAACTTAAGTAAACTTAAAGAGAAACAAACTGAAAATCAGTTCGATATTTAATACAACCGACAGATAGGGTTCCAAAGATCAGTATTTAAAAATTTAAGTTGTGCTTAGGACCATTCTCCACTTCTAACTGTCTATATTTAACCAAGTGGACAAACAAAAGATCTATGTTTAAAAGCCTTCATTGGATAAGACTTTAATAAAACTCAGTTCTTAACATCAAGAAGTCTGAAATATAATTAAGTACCTAACTCTTAAAAAGACCGCACCTTTCTTCTTTTGTATATGAATTATCTGCATCCTAGCGTCATAAAATATATCAGGTTCAAAGGAGCTTCAGCCCGAATATAAAAGGTCTCTAAATGGATTAAGTGCTTTATTAAGTTATGCAAAACCACTCAGGAGATATTTCAAGGTCCTGTAACATACAAGGTGCTTTCTAAAGCAAACAGAACTTAAAAAAAAAACCAGAACAAATGGTTTTTTTGGCAAAATTAATTTATTTTATTCAAAATAGTCTCCTTCTGCTTCAATACAGCTTTTTGCATTGTCCAAAAGCATGTCGAACGAGTGTTTTAGCTCGTTGGCCGGTATGGCCGCCAGTATGCCGGTGGAAGGCTTTTGAATGGCCTCTACGTCTCCATAACGCTTTCCTTTCATGAGCAAATGCATTTTTCCGAAAAGGAAGAAGTCGCACGGTGCTATATCAGGTGAATACGGGGAGTGGTTAATGGTTAAAATGTAATTTTTGGTCAAATAATCGGTCACAAGCGTCGATCGATGAGACGGCGCATTATCGTGCAACAAAAGCCAGCATTCATCTTCGCGATATTCGGGCCGAACACGTCGAATACGGCGCACCAAACGCTTCAAAACTCCAAGGTAGAATACCTCATTAACGTTTTGGCCGGGTGGAATAAATTCTTTGTGGACAATATCCTTGGAATCATAAAAACAAATCAGCATTGTCTTCACTTTTGACTCCTCCATGCGCGAGTGCCTTCTATTCCGCACTTTGGCGTTGAAAACTCCACAATATTGTAAAAGAAGTTTTTGTGCTTTTTGACCTCTTTAATGATGTCCTTCGAATGTTGGATTCTGAGCGATTTTTGGTCGTCTGTCAATTTGTGCGGAACAAACCGAGCACACACCTTTCGTAAGCGCAAATGTTCGGTCAAAATGCGATAAATCGATGTTTAGGAGATGTCCAATTCCATTTCCATGAATTTCAATTATAATTTCGGCTAATTTTTGATGAATTCACGCACAGTTTCGATGGAATATGCGGTGATCACGGATTTTGATTGGCCCACATGGTGATCGTCATTTATGTCCTCACGGCCACTTTGAAAACGTTGAAACCACTCGTGCACTCTGCTACGGGATAGGCAATCATCGCCATACACTTGTTTCATCAATTGAAATGTTTCGGTAAAAGTTTTACCAATTTTGAAATAAAATCTAATGTTGGCTCTTTGTTCGAAGCTCATTTTGGCACCGATAACACAAACATACCGACACTTAAAACGCAATAACTTCACTTCCAATCAATGAAATGTCATGAAATTCTCACCGGACAATAAATAAACATAGCAGATTCCAACGCACTAGTCGACATATAGACGGCGCCTCCAGGGGGCGCTAGATTCAAAAAGTCCTGTTTACTTTGGAAAGCACTTTGTATGTTCTGTAAAGCGGTGGACCTATCTACACGCGAGCGGCTGGTCTGAACTCATTGTGCTATAAAACAAATATTCACCGTTCAGCAGCTCGCTGCATTTAATATACTTTTTTTTGCGAACTACGCCGTAGGAACATTACATCTCAATTGGCTCTTTCTGGGATCTGCCGATAATGCCACACTTCGTTTCTGAGGGAAAGATCTACACTTAAGATCTAAGAAAACCATTACCGTAATACTGAGCTTTTTATTCATCTTTGGCTTCGCCAATTGTCTCTATCCTTTACGATATCACGCCAGTTTTACATCCCAAGTGCAGACAGGTTAGACCGCTATGCAAGTGGATGGATGTATGGCCGACCTAGAATTCGTTGTCCCCACATGAGTATCGACTAGGAGAAAATTTTTGGCTTGGGCGTCATCATCCATGTGAGCGACATGGCCCAATCATCGCAATCGTTGGATTTTCAGACGCTTAACTATATCCACCCCGCCGTAGAGCACATAAAGTTCGTGGCTCTACCTACTTCGCTATTCATTGTTCATGCGGGCGTGCAGAGTATATTCCTCACGAATTCTCTAATTGATTTCTTATCCCTGTTCGACATCGTCCATGTTTTTGCACCATATGATAGGACGGGAATGATTCGTCGATAGCAAAATCTGCTTCTGAATTGCCTACCGATCCCAAAGTATGTAGCACCTGTTGCCAAGAGTTGTTCTGCCCTTATCTACAGGCTTAGATTGTTGGTGGAGTTTTTGCTCGTTTCGACAAAGTCATTAACTTTTTCAAATTTATTGTTGCTAGCAAAGGTATTGTTTCAAAAGCATGAGAAATCTTTGTGCGTAGCCTCCAAGTACTTTGCCTTACCCTCGTTCACCGCAAAACCAAGCTCTCTCGGCTCATTTTCAAGTCTGGGAAAGGTTGCAAAAATGTGTCACTGCCGTTCAGATTATTTGCAAGTATCACTTTTTCTAGAATTAGTATATTGACTAAGATCACGTTGTCTTAAACCTCATCTGGTAAAGGAAAGGCTTCGAGAGATCTATCCCGATTTTGACGAATGGTTGTGCTTAATGTCGCCCAAATAATATACCATTGCCTAGAAGTCTCTGAATTCGCACAGGGTACTCGAGGACAATATTTGCGATTTCGCATAATCTGCGCCTCTCTGTCTTCAGCTCACCTCCTGCATAGACGCAAACTATTTCTGCATATGCTTGCTCGCTTAGAGAGGAAATCCATAGTGAGACGCGAGCCCATTGTATGGATAACGAGCGCGACGTAGTTGATGGCTTACAAATTGGCGTGCCACGGCACTTCGACTACAACAAATGCAACAACAATAATTACTGTGCATGTACGTATGTACATGTGAACATAATGCGTACTACAACAAACATGCGAGCGACAGCCGTAGAAATTACTACTCTAATACCAATTTGCCAACGCCACATTTACGCGCTGCCGCAAGGTGGCGCTCGCGCATGAAGCAATTCGGAAATGCTAAACGCTCGCATGTTTCGGTGTGTGATGGCAAATGCCATGCCATTTGTTGTTGCTTGCCGCATGATTGCATGACAAAAGGAGCAAAAGAGCGGGATAGAGATAGCAGAGGAGTGAAAGGATTGGTTGGAATAGAGAGGCCAAATGGTTGTGGAGAGAGTGTAGAACGCGTTTGGCTCGGTTGTTGGGCGCAAGATTGCTTTAAGTTGTAATTTAATGCATTCGCACGCGCACGCACACCCACATACAGTCTTACACATATGTACATATATGTACATTCATATATAAATATTCATAAAATGGCTGTGCATATGCAAATATGCCGTCACTGGCTCACACACGCATGCAAGGCTGCATGTTTGGCAGCCTCTGCGACTAGGAGACATGTGGGTGTACGTGTGATTTTCTGCGTGCCTGTGACTGTGTGTGTACTGCTGTATGGTAAGAATTTAATTCAATAAATAGTTGTGGCGCCACTGCTCAAAATATTCGCCCTTCGCCGCCTTCCCTCCCCGACCCTTTATCATTTCATAGGCAACTGCGAACTGTCGAAAGTTTTGATTTCAGTTTTATTTTTTTCAATGTATTTGTCTTTCGTTTCTAGCTATCGCTGCTGCCGTTTGCCGGGTTAATTTCAGTCTCGCGGCACAATTAAAACTTTTGACGTGACTGTAGTGACGCAGAGATTTGATTGCGCGATTTTGATTTCAGAGTGGCATAATGCAATTATAATAGCATTTTTTATGCACCGAAATTATTTTTTCTTTAAAAGAAATTAAAAAAGATATAAAAAAATTGTATTTTCTAAAAAATCTTAAATCTTAGAAGCTCAGACATTGCTTATAATGATTATAAATAACAGATTTATTAACAATTAAGCTACAAAATATGTCTCTAAACAATAATATTTTCTGGTGTTTGCTCCACAAATGCGTCTTAACTTGCCAAATATGATGTCGCGTCACAATGGCCCATCGCTCGACATTTGGAAGAATGTGGACAGAAAATAGTAAGACTTTTTAATTTAAATTTCACTCAAAACTCCACTTGTCGAAATATTTTATTTAGATTGGTATGAGTGTCTGTGACGTCTGTTTCAAATGTCAGATCAAAAAAGCCATCAACATCAACTGATGATCAACACGTCAAGAAAATAAAGTAATTTGTGCTTGAGAATCGACGATTAACAGTTAGATATCTTACTAGCATTGTTGGAATATCGCAAGGACCAGTCGAAACCATTTTGAAAGATCATTTGGACCAAAGAAAAGTGAAAGTACAATTGGTTTTCGAAAACCAGCATCTGTGATACAATGTTTTGCAACTACCAGGATGCTATAAAACATATTATTACTGGAATTTTGGATCTGTGATTTCGACCCGGAAATATACGATCAATCGGCCGAATATCGTGGCAAAGGTGAGCCGAAGCCGTAAAAACAACGTCAGCGCTGTTCAAAAATCAGGGTTATGTTGACACTTTTCTTTGATTATCTAGGTGTGGTGCACTTTGAACAAACTGGCAACAAGTGGTACCATTTCAGTGCAATGCGCCATTTCCGTGAAGCTATTCGTAAAGAAAGGTCGGAATTATAGGCCAAAAACTCGTGCTTTTTGCGTCACGATCATCGTCGTATTCTGCATTGATCGCTAAATTTTTAACCAATATCGCGTCTCAACCACTGTATTCGTCTGACTTAGCCCCGTGTGACTTTTGGCTACTCAGCAAACTCAAACGACCGCTCTGTGAAAAGCGAATTGAGTCAATTGAAGACAATAAACCTGAATCGCTACTCCGGAAATTGACTTTAGTAACTGTTTCGAAGATTGAAAAAGACGTTAGCCAAGTGTATTGAAGCCAAGGGATATCAACTTGAGAGGGGTGATAGAGATTTTGAAGAACAAATTAAGAATTTTATTTTAATTATGAACAAAGTCTTACTATATTTTGCTCATAGCAGTACTTTATGTAATATGAATATATATGTTAGATAACGATATTCTAGTTATATAGCCTAAGGCGATTATAATGTTCTGTTAAAATAAAATTCCTGAGTACCGCTTACAAGGCACAAGAATGCCTCAATGTGGTAGCCTGCTAGGTGGAAAGAAGCGTCTTAGTTTACAATCCAAATAAAACTGAACTGGTTTTATTTACCAGGGGATATAAAATCCCGCATGCTTCCCTTTCCTCATTGGGCAGGTCTCGAATGCCTCATCTTTGATAGTAAGCTATCATTTAAGCCCAATCTTGAGTGGAGGTTGATGAAGGCATTGGTTGCCTCATATTGTTGTAAAGGCGCTAATAGGCAGTGGTGAGGTCTCTCACCAAAACTTGTGCTTTAGATTAACGGAGCCATAGTTAAGACAATACTGTTTTATTATGTATTTGTCTGGTGGAGGGTGCTCAGTAAAACTGCTTTCACTAAACAACTTGAACTTGAACATGTTCAACATGATTGGTTTTCTTTGCACTACGTACAAGACCGATGATAGCACATAATGCTCCACATATACATAGCCGGTGAAAGCATAGTTGCGAAGGAAACTGGACTTACTAAGGATCCCAGAGGAAAACATTCCGAAATCCTCTTTCAGTTCGACTACAACTTGATAACTTGTATCATTGCGCAGCGAATCATACTTCTAGAGAAGTCCTCTCCGCGCACATAAATACTTTCGAAAGATATGAGAGTGTAACGGAATCGCACGCAGGTAGAACAAAACTAGGTAACTAATTTATGACCTCAGTAGCAGTAACATCAAGCTACTCACAATTTAATATTGCCTGGGTGCCTGGTCCCCACGGAATCGTTGGAAATTGTAAAGCCGATGACACTTTTTCTTCTACTGTCTTGCTTTTGTCAGATAAAGGTTGCCATACTTTGGCGAATATGATATTTAGGGCCTCAATAAATTTGTGGTAGGCTCTAGGCGTTTTTTCAGTATGCGACGGTCTTTTAAATCCAAACGTAGGACTTCTGGACATCACAACGGGCAGGCGTCGAGGCCTCACGAGAAAGCCAGCTATTTACCTTACAAGATTAATATACGTATAGAGGAATACCTAATGTTAATTGAATTGATGCAAAATTTCGTCAGTCACTAAAAATAAGCTCCATCGTTTTCACAGTGATTTTTACATAATAGTATTATTGTGAGATATAATGAAAGAACTTCAGTTGATCTCTCTAACACTCTGCTGAGATCTCTTCTTTACTCTCTTTATTTAAATTTTGTTCTTTTTTAAATGTGGTTGCATCTAAAAATGTCTAAAGAAGAAAGAGAAAAATATTTATCTGCCGATAGAATGACGGGATTGGACCATAAGGAAATATGATATGATATTAGAGCTTCATATTTACAACGACTTTGTTAAATGAAGAGGAAATAAACTATGACAGATGTCATCCCGGTAGAATTATTAACAAACATCATATTGGGTGATGTAGTTCCCACCACCGAGACTACCAGCTTCACTAGATGGAGCTATAGTCGGCACCATCGTCACCAAGATATCATATTTATGATCACATTCGCTGAAAGAAGATTACTACAAAAATCGAATTTTCTGCTCGATTCGATATAAAATGTCGATGCATAGGCAGGAGAAACTCAAATGCACAAAACAAAAATTCCGCTAGATGGCGCTTGGGCCAAATTATTATTAAAACTGACGATTATGGTTCATATTCGCTACATTCTCCAGAAGTAATTGTTTGTATGCTTATTATTAAAATTAACTGAAATTAGTTAAACATGATAAGGGTCGACATAGTTTATCGGTGATATTTCAACCATGGAAGGCCATAGTCAACCTTTAAAGGCAACTGTTGGAGTTAACAGGTGTTGTCTAAGTACTAATTTTTTTAGTAAAAATGGTTGCGAATTTTTAGTTGCCACAAATCAGCATTTACCTTTCATCTTTAGCTAACAGGGTTGTTAATGGTATAGGGTTGGTAGAAAAATAATAATAAATACCGAAAAATATATACTTGGCTTATGCGACGCAGTCTATTTTAAAGCAGCATCAGCTTATAAATTTGTTGGTATTAATTTGTAGTAGTCTGCATGCTGTATACCCTCTAAGCTGCCACATAAACAAATTAATTTATAGCAAATAGCAAACAGTGTTAAAAAATCCCAAAGAAAACTGCCAAAAATATGGAAACGAAAAGAACTTCAAAAAAATTAAGTAAGAAAAAGGGGTTAAAACATAATAAACAACAACAACAACAAAATGTAAGGTGATTATAACGAAATCTGTGTTTATTTGCCACACATTAGCGCCGCTGGGCAGCACGTGACGCCACTTGCCCTTCTTCGAGTTTTTTTTTACGAATATTCGCTGCATAAGTAGGACTCACACACACACAGAGCAATGTGCTTAGAATTCTTCTTTAATGTTTGTTGGTGCGCTGAGCACATAAATTCCAATCAAGCAAAGTAAAGTCAAATAAAGTAAAAGCGGAAGTAGTAGAGCAATAAAAAGCGCACAAAGGTAAAAATGTTTGCTCTCCCATACCTGCTTTGAGTGTATGTGTTGGTGTATGTATGCAAGTGTTTGCTTTCTGTGTAGCTTTGTGTGTGCGTTTTAAATATAATTGCGCGCAACGCTTTTGGGCGCCACAAACGCTAATGCCATCTTACCCGCCGTTAATATCAATTAAAGCAGTCGAGAAGCGAGTGCACGTGCACACACACACTGACGCATACATATGCATTTCACATCTAAGAGCAAAGTGAGGTGAGCAAGCGAAAGTAGACAGCAGTAGATGGAGCAGAATTTTAAGGATATATGTGTAATTAGAAGTGAAATAAATTTAAGGAAACAGTTAAATAACAGAAAAAGAAGAAAAACCGTAACTTCTGTTTCACCGAAGCTGTAATACAACATTACGGACAATATCCCTTGCCAACTCTAGTAAAACCAACTGAGCAGAAAAAGTTTTTCATGCAAGCACTTGATTTCAATCGTCCAGTTTCTAAGGCAGCTATATGCTAGAGTCTTTAAAATGTATTAAACACTTCAATTATACAAAACCATAAGAAACAGAAATTTAGAGCATTGGAAGCCTATATTTAACGGCTTCCAATGCTCTAAATTTTGCCGGTTTCATTCGGCTGAAGCCTGGTAATTCTTGTACTGCATTCCTCCGAATCCACTTTTCCAATTTTGTGAAGATGGAAACTTAAAGGTAGGTTCCAAGTGATAACCCCCACAATATTACTAAGTTCCCTGTTTTCTATAAGTAGAATCTTTTTGGTCTGTCCCTCATAAACACTACACCAGAGTAACTTTGCGGTATGCCCGGTGTTGCTATTGTATCAAATTCTTAGAGGAATTGTGCTCCCAGCTGCTCTGCAGCGAGCCAATTCGTCTCATTTCTAATTTATATCTGTACTTATATGTATAACTGAGCACCCAGACAATATACTGAGAGTCTGGTTAATGACTGCTTGCATAATCTAACGCAAGGAGACTTAGTATTGCCGATACGGATTGTCCTCATTGCCGCTTGGCTGTCCACTAGAAGTTTTATGGACTTTTCAGTTATGCCAACAATTTCTTAAAGCTATCTTCTGCGTATGGATTATTACAGTAGAAGCCTGCTCCTGTTCCTATTTCCTCTTCTTCGATTCATCGGTGAATAATAAGTAGATTTTTTCTTTGGAACTCTCGATCACAGAATAATTGGTCTATTTTTCTCTCCTATGGAAAGATATGGTAATTAAATACTACTAATTCCCCACGAGTCTCCTTTTCTCCGGCGCAGTGCCAATTTATCCTGAGCTCATTAATAAGGTATTGTATGATGTCATGCCCACACTGACTTCGAGTCCAACTCCAAGCCTGTAAGGCTTACTTTAAGTGAGTATGTTTTGGCCGAATATCGAGGATAACTTCCAGAGTCATTGTTGATGTTCATAATTCATAATCAGGCACGTTGCACCTGTTCCAGGTGATTAATGCGGCACGTTTTTGATAATGCAATCCACCACATCACTGAATCAAGAGACTATGTCTGATCAAAAATCCCTCTTTGACGCAATGGTTCTTCTGCAGGAGTTCTGAATTCGAAGGGCTTTGGAAGCCCTGCTCTTAACATGCTTTTTCCAAATCAGTTTTTTTCAACGATAACTCCGAGATATTTATATATGACAGAGCGAGAATTTGCCCTTTAAAAAATAACCTATAAAAATAAATTAACATTTTTTAATTTTAACATTTAAATTATTTTCCAAAATTTAAATTAGTTTTATGATTTTTTACTTATTTGCTATACTTAATAAAACGGCATCGGCTTTACGGTAAAACAATTTTGCGATTTTGTAATTTTCCTATTTTCAAACAAATTTCGACTCAAAATAGCAAAAGGAAATATTTTTTGTGCAATCACTACAGCTCTAACGCCAATTAAACGCTTTCGGCTGCCATTGCCAAAATTCTGGTTCACGTCCTTGTGTGCCAAAAACCAATTGCAGCCCCAAAAACAAATACTTTGCACGATCAAGTATGCCAAATTCGTGAAATTTTCAAACATTATGTCTCACATTCACGTTCACCGTTACTTTTAATTATAATCAGTTTACTAATCAGCACAAAAGTATGCTACAAAAAGTATTTAAATATGTGAAATTGGGTCACCGAGAGAAAGCGATAAATTTTGTGGCCAAAAATAATGTTGTTTACACAAAATAGCGCATTGATAGCCAAAGAGTGGCGATGACTGCCAGGCACTTTAATTAGGAAACTAGTTCAAGGTTTATGTGGGCGAATTAAAGTAAAACGATAAATGCGGGGACTTTAAGAAAAAAATCTAGGATAAAAATGCATTTGTATTGCATTGAATGTATTTTTGTAGGTATTTTTCTTTTCTCTAACTGAATTATACCTGACAGTCACTTTCATAAGCATTCGGTTGTTGTTTGCAATTCCATGGGTCACTGTCCAATTATAAATTTTATGATAAAAGAATTTAATATTTTTTTAATTTTTATGTAACTTTTTATCCGCACCAAAATGGAGTTGAAATTTTGGTCCTAAAAAATATCACTATTGTTTTTTATTAACTAAGGACCCAAATGCATACAATTTCTACTTACTTGTGGACTTTTATCTCAAACCTTCTTAAAAGTGATATAAATTGGAAGTTATTAAAAAACCGAAATGTTTTATCTGGTAAAAAGATTTCTTGAAGTTTTACAAACTCATATTTTGTATGCCTTCTTCAGAACCCAAAGCTAACTTTTAGCAAGTCTCTAATAATTATATCGCCTATCTGTCTTTTATTGATTACATCCAACTCATAATATGATTAAGAAATTATTTGAAGTAATAAAAGATATTCACAAGTTTCTAATATGTTCATATCTATTTTGTTTAATTTCAGAACCGCGACAACTATAACTTCGAAGAAGGTAAGTCCTTCTAATTAGATATATACTATATATTATCTATTAAAAATTAATAAAATTTTATTTAATTTTTGCTTCGATCTTCAAAATCTTTTAGTGTCTTGCCAAGCGTTCTTAACTTTCTCAGCTACAGAATGCGCCAACTTTTATAATCGCGCTCTTTAAAGCGTTAAAAGTTCTACTCTTAATAATTTCAGCATTTGCTTAGCGAATTAAAACGCCTAGCAATTACTTTCCATCTTGATCACTTGCAAAATATTTTAAACTTTTTTTACTAAATGAGTTTATCCCTTAGTTTGTTTGTTTAAAGCTCAAAATGACCTATAAACGTATCGTTTAAGGATTAAAAGATCTGTCTTCTATTATATCGTTTTTCACTTTGTGAATGTAAGCACTTACGAATTCTTTTTAGACTTTATATCTATCATTGTTGATGGATTATTTGAGGAAAATTTTTTAGGAATAATTT
Source organism: Bactrocera neohumeralis (assembly GCF_024586455.1). Classification (NCBI taxonomy): domain Eukaryota; kingdom Metazoa; phylum Arthropoda; class Insecta; order Diptera; family Tephritidae; genus Bactrocera; species Bactrocera neohumeralis. The sequence continues at coordinate 64,048,274 of NC_065921.1, read as the reverse complement.
TAATCATTGACTTCACTGCCAAAACTACTTTTTGGAGGTCTCTTAAATAAATTGTCAAAGAGACAAGTATAGCGATGTGATTTTTTTATTTTATATCAAAACGTGTATCGCTTTCAAGTCCAACATAATATAACTGCACCGGTTTAAAAAGCAGAAAGCACAATTGACAGTGTTGTGTGTTGTGTGGAGCAGCAGACGAGGAATGGGTTGACATGTTGGCGTCTCGAAACTTCGCGACATCACGCAATGTCTGCCAAATATTTTATAAAGTAGACAAACGTAAATATACATAAATAGATATTAGGTTGAGTCAAAAAATGAATATATTTTTTCGCTCGGCATTTTGAAAACTAGGTGCTTAGACGCCTCTAAGAAAGTCTCTCCAGGCATGAGGAGTTTACCTTAAAACATTAATCGTTAACATTTCTTAAACGGTTAAGTTTACGGTGAAATCGTACGTTTTTCTTTTTATAGAGCATACAATTTTTGGAAAAATCGAAGATCTGACATATTTTTTTAAAGCAAGATTTGAACTTTCTTATCTGATAATAAGCAAAAAGTATAAATGTAAGGCGGTGGAGCTTACCGTTACTAGAAAAGTCTCCCACATGAAGAGACATTTTTAGATGTGTCTAAGAATTTATGTATTTCTCTGAGTACTAAGCAAATTGTTATTTTTACCCACCCTAATAAACACATTCATATATATGTGCTTTTGCTTAAGAAGACACACTCTTACTTGCTTGTAAGCATATTTTCTTATTAGAAAGGCTTGTGCTGTAATAATATGTGCGTATGTGTCGAAACAGGACATGCACGGCGTCACAGCCGCCGACTGAGCATGTGAGTTAGACGCTGTTCCGCCTTGCTTCTAGCTTGTCAGAGCAGCAGCAATATGAGGCGCCAGCTTGGCTGCCAGTTTGACTGAGTACGAAAAAGTTGAATACCAAAAATCTTCCCGCTAAAGGTAAGGTTTGGGAAGCAGATTTTGTAAGGTGGCGGCTAGAAAAGATTGAGTTGAAAATATTTTCTGTTTTAGATATGATGTTAATCAGCTTGAATGTGCTGTGAATGAATTTATATTATGGTTATTTTGATATTGATATGATGTTTTTGAAATTCATTCAAATACTGTGAATCTTCCTCTAGAGTATGCACTTTGGAGTTCGTAACTCTTGTGGTACTTGTAGATAAATCATTCCGGAGCATAGATCTTATATCACGCAAATATCGTTAGGTTCACAAGCTCGCTGATAAAATAATATCTAGGTATCAATTTTAGGCTGAATACAATCAAATTTCATTGCATTTATCGAACCATTCTCAGAAGTGTTAAGATGAGAGATTGAACATCATTTTTAGCTTTGTTATGCCTATATTTGGGTGTTGAAGGCTTTAGAGAAAAGTTAGTTTTTCCTTTACTAACTACAGGGATCTATTTTCAATACGCGTATATTAACGAGAAAGTTAAACGAGGTACAATAGTTTCTATACCTCATAAGAAGTGCGTTGGAAATATCAGTCATCAAACCATATTTAATGAGGGAAAACCAAATCATTCTCAATACTCTGCCTTTTAGTCTAAGACAGTAACTCTCTCTCTCTCTTTCTGAAAGATTTTGCATTAATCCAATTAAACATTTTACTTGAACGAAAACGAACCTAATTCTAATGAATTATTTAGTACTAAGACTTTTTAATTTTGATTTTGCGCGAAAACACATTCGCCGAAATATTTTTTTCTAGATTGGTCAGACTGTGCCAAATGTCACATCAAAATAATCATTATTATTTAGTATAGGTTTGTCTTTCAGAAGTACATAAAGTGCCTTCGATGATATTTACGATGAGAATTCAGAATGATAGAAAAGGACTTCGGTGATAATTTTTTCTCGCGGGAAAGTGTTTTTGATCGGTACACATTTTTCAAGGAACGAGGAATCACGTCCAAGAAGGCCATCAACAGCAACTGATGAACAACAAGTCAGTAAAATAAAGGAATTGGTGCTTGAGAATGGACTATTAAGAGTCAGAGAACTAACTGGCATATCTAACATGGAATATCGGAAGGATCAGTGAAAATCATTTTGAAATATCATTTGACCCTAAGAAAAGTGAAAGCACGATTGGTTTCAAAATCACAAAACATTTTCGTCGTCCGACTAATAGGATGTCATGAAAGGTATTATTTTTGGGCCTTAGCCTTCGTCTGAAGATAGACGAAGAGTGGGCGAATTTCCAATATTACAGAGTGCGATGAGTTTTTGTGTTACTATAATGGATATCCTCTTTTTCGGCATAAACAAAAACTACGAAGCAAACAAACAAAAACTTGAATCTGAAAAAAGTTTTCGCAGCGCATTCTCAACTGCTAAATTTTGCACAATGAAATCTTAAGCGCTCCCTGGGGCACATAATTCAAGGTAACGTGCCACATCACTTGCAGCGGCCGCCGTTAGACCAACATACATACCAACTAAAACTTGGGTGGCATGTAGAGACAGTGGTAAACCCACAAAGCGCAGAAGGGAAACACGCCAACCCTTACTAAATTTCGAATTTCTGCACATCTCTGCTTACGTTAGCCCTTCTAGATTGTTGCACTATCAGTATTTACCTGAATGTGGCGCTCCTTTTAGCAGGTGGTAGTGGGGCGAATTTGAAGAAAAAAATATTACATATAAAAGTCGTAACTCTTGTTCTCATCCTTTTGCATTCATTGCTCGTTCTGGGGTGTGCAATTTGCCGATACAGCGCTAAAGTTTCAAAGTTGCCAACGTCGATTGAACTGAGCGAAACAAACACACCTTGATTTTCATATGTGTGCCGCCACAGAATTACACACAATTCAAGTGAACTGGTAAGCGTTTTCACATTAAACTCCCCGACCGATGCTAGAAACTCAACAGTGGGTGATACACCGCCTAGTTCTTCCGCATCTTTCCTTATGCCCTCATAACGAACAATAAACTTTTTATAATAACACGAGGGTTATTTGTGTAATCAGTGAGAGAAAATGGGGGAAGAGCCAACAGAATTCTACTAGAAAAGGGGAATACTGAACTGTAACCCGGATGTGTTCTTGAGTCGCTTCTTAACTATGGTTGGTGTAAAGGACCACTATAGAAGTTGAAAGATCAGAAAGTCTAACCGAAGACACTTAACCACAGTTATATCCCGCCAAGGATTGTTCAAAAGATATCAGATTTATCTAATTTATATGTACCCAGATGTAAAGCACATCCAGTTAAAGATTGGCGGAAACCATATGTCCAACAAGACACTGGGGATAGTTCTTCGAGAAATTATTCTCAACGACGGCTTTGTGGATGAACTAAAGAACTTAATGTGAACTGATTCGAATCGGAAATCAGATCACGACTAAGACCGGATTTACATTTTTATGTTGAACTCTACTTCTATATATTCCCCAGACTTAGTTCCACACCTATTTTAAACGAATATAGACGCGAAGAAGGAGCTATTTGAAATAATAAGTCATCGCAGCTTCACTGATCCACCCAACTGTCCTTTTATAGTTTATGACGCCTCCTACCCTTGCCATGATATCACGCGCACTCTTCATAAACTCACCTCATCGACGCTTTGTTTTGCAATGTTTTTCAATGTTCATTGGTTTCGTCGATTGGCAAATTTGACCGGAAGTTGAAATTATATCCGTACACCCACATACACACAAGAAAGTTTGTGTAAATAATATGGTGCATGTTGCTATCAGCATTCGGTCGTATTTATTAGAGTGCACGTGCATTCAACTGAATCTATACAGGGTGCTTAATAGATTGCTTGAATATACATGGCTATGAAAGACTAGAGAAATTTTCTGGTTAATTTAAGATTCTGTCTAACGGAAGAGAAAAATAAGATCTCTGGTTTAGATCTCTTTTCACTTCCGTGAAACCACTCCGCTTTGTCGAAAGAGCAAGAGTTTTCTGACCCAATTCAAGAGACCCCACTTTATAAAGCCAAAATCTTCTTAAATACCCGAGTACTTCAGGAAAGTGGATGAAGTAAAGCCCTTCGCAACATGAAACACAAAAGATCGGTAAACAGACGAGATGTCGGACACTATCAATTTGAATGTAGCCTGGAGCACAATGAAGTTTAAATATTTGCCTTATATGGACTATTAGAGCAGCAGATAGAGAGTTAGAAATTCTCTCGTCCTTTAACTGAGCTCCTGAAAGCCATGATCACTCTGATGCATAATTCACTAGTGGCAGCTTTTTCTCTGCTCACATAATGGCGAGGAAGATGTGGATGGGGAGAAGTCGCTTGATATGAGGCGCAGTAAGACCGTAGGTAAGGGGAAAAGATTGTAGGGGGCGTTTTCTATAAGGAGCTTTCCTTCAGTGATTTTCAGGCAAAAGTGGCTATCAAAGTAACGACAGATATACTGCTGGGATGCGCAGCCTCTTTCAGAAAGCCTTCATTCCCTCTGACAGCAGAGCGGCAATACTAGCGCTGAGTATGCTAACTGTGCCCTTGTCCCACTCGGAGTGGAACAGAGTTGAAGCTACATTGGCATCTTGCGTTCTAGCACTGGACCAATGAACCTCGCATACACTTAACAGGCGCTGCTTGACAGACAGCTCCAGTGCGATTACGAGATACTTTTGGTCTAGAATAGAGCGTAGGAGATCTAGTGAACTAATTTCCCTAAGCAAAGTTCATCTTGGCGCCATTGTAGGAGTTCTTATTGAACACTTCATAATGCATTCATGCGGTAAGTCTGAAAATCTTGTCTGAAGCGATTTTGAGTTGTATTTAGAAGGCGAAATGGATACATCCAGACGCTTACTCCTCTATTGTTTATTCCCTCCTTCATTGACTTTGCACGACTGAGGCTGAAACATCTCACTCGCCTTGCCTTCAGCGGACCAGAAGCAAAAACTTACATTGGCCGACGCAATACATTTGTGATAGGCTTTGAAAGAGCTTTGACTTTGCCGATTTGTAATAGAGTTTTTAGGTTCCATTACAGACCAGTGTTCTAAGTTGTTGAAGTGAGATTCATCTTTTGGTCGACCTCTTAACCTAACCTAACCTATTCAGTGAAATTCACCTCGTTGAAAAAGTTAAAAATTATATGTAAAAAGGAAAGAAGACTATAATTGGATTGTCACGGCCACCATAATATAGTGGATTAAGGTGTGAATTGCATTTACTATTAAATTTATAATTTGCTTTTAGATAACTTAAAGTTTGTGGAACCATCCACGGACACAACATATGAGAAAAAAGGTTCCTGATTATATAATACACTTAATACCCTGTATACATATTTTCATATAACGCGGACCTGGTATAGTTACTTAGTGCAAATATGAGCGCAAATTGTATTATGTTGTATTAACTCATGTTCTCTCCTCACTTTTCTGCCTCTTCAACTTCGTTCCTTACTTTTGCAACTACACGGTTCATATCCTATCCGCTTACCGCTGCCAATTTGTCTTCACCTCTTTCTAATTCCTAACTGTTTGTTCAGTTTGGACTAACTATTCTTTCAACCAACCGCTCGCGCGCACTTCTGCACTATTTTAGTGCGACTCCACAACCGTCCGCAGTCCTCCGACTTCGTTTCGCTTGTTGCCCGATGCGTTCAATTACCCAACCAGTCAATCGGACCGCTCGCGTCCCGCGCTGCTCGTCGTACAATTCATAACAATTCATTGCGAATTCTCAGCGCTTCGCCACTCGCCATCTAGCTTGCCGGCTGTCCGCCGACCCCGCTGTTGCGCGCATCCGTGTTTGTTCGATGAAATGAACCGTTCACCGAAAAACAAACACAAATTCAATTGAATTTCTTTCTGGGGAATACTCAAGGATATACTATGTATACTTATATATAGTAGTTCTTATATGGCATGTGGCATTTCTGCAGCCAACAATGTGTACGCCACTGTGGCGCCACCACATATCGACAATTGAACAAATTTTCGCAAACGAAAACGAGAATGAAAATCAAAATGTTATGAAATGAGCAGGCAAATAAATATAACGGGCGGTCGGAGGAGGGTCAGTGGCGGGTTGTGAGCGCTAAGCGGGAAGGTCAAATTTACTATTGGCTGAGTAAGTTTTGCGCTCAACGCTGCTAGGAGTTCAGCTAGTTTGATGACGCTGTGGCAGCTTCATCAAGAGGTCAAATACTATGATTGCACAACCAGTATGTGGACAGTCAATACCTAAATATATACGTTATATGTATATACATACGTTCATCTAGCAGTGTAGCTTTAATCCCGAACGCGCTGTCAGCCCTGCCTCTTCCCTCGCTCACACACTCGCCTGGCGCTTGCTGCACCATTGCACTTTTCCGTTTGCGCTTATTGCTTTCGTCCAACTTCGGCTCACTGATTGGTTTTCTCCCATCGCAAAGAGTACAGAGTTTTTTTTCAATCATACGTACCAAAAGTTTGCATTTTGTTGTTGTTACTATGTTTAAGTTTTTGTTGTGGCAAGACTCTTGTGAATTTTAAGAAAATTAAAAATACGTAGCAAAGATTTTCTTCAACAACTTTTGGCTGATTAGAAACAAAACACACAGATCAACTTCTCGGATTGAAAAAGGGAAGTGAGCGTGCTGACAAAGTAAGTAGAGCGTAAGTCCTGGCTATAAACACTAAATGAATCAAAATAAATGTTTGTGAAAAAGAAAATCAATTTTAATTTTGTTAGTCGCAATTGCAGTCAAGTTGTGTCTTGTGGCAGCTTTACTTGAGAGTTCCAGAAGCTTCTGTGTTTGCAATGCCCAAAGTTTAAATGTGCTAATAAGGTTTGAATATTCGGTACGAATATTTCAAAATAGCCATCTTCGATTCGCCACTTCAAACCACTCGCTAAGTCGAAAACAGGAAAAACGTCGAAAGAAATGACGTAGATTTTATTATTCTAAACTGAATGAAACATTTTTTCTTTGTCACTTACCGAACTTTCAGGCTTCGCTGTGGTTGTGCCAGTTTATGGGATTTATACCAGTATAATGTCTTACTGCAAGGTGGTATGGCGAGCTTATCTTTGTTTACGCCAGTTTGTGGGATTTATACTAGTTCGTATTTCGGTTGACCACTCTCCAAAGCCTAGTGAATCGAAAACTGTTATCACATTCTGGGTATCTCATAAATTATGTAGGTGTTATATATCCACTTGCCACTAGGCAAGACAAGTGATTTAGATCACAGTTTCTAACATCGAAATTTTTATTCAATTTCTATTAAAAATTCGTAGGAAGAGGCTCTATCGTTGCAATCAAGAGCTTCTTTAATTCAATACACCCCCAACGTTTTGCACCAACGCTGTTAAATAAACACTGAAACTATGAATGGGTCATAAGTTGCCCGAGAAAGTCAGGACTTCTTCTGACTAAGCAATAGCTTTAATTACACTGGTCTAGCTTTTATTGTTTTTAAATAGTTTTCATATGTGACTATACATAACTGACGAGAAATTACACTTTTTGTTGATTAAGTTACTCTTTCTGAGAGCTCTCCATCAACTCTAGTTTGGGACTGATCTGACCGCTGTGACGCCTTTCAAGCAGAGGTGGTTGCCATCAAGGTAGCAGCAGACGGACTGCTCCGAAGAGCAGCTTCCATTAGAAAGGTGTTCATACACTCCGCTTTGAGCTAGCGGACTGGGCACGCAAAACTAGTAAAGCAGTGGATGACCTCAGCTTCAAGAGCAAGCAGGTTGCAAGCTTTTTCACATACACAGGTCATAGCAAAATCGTCGGAAACTGCAAAGCTGTTGAGTTTACTATGGGGAGCCGATTGGAAGTCGGTTTTTCGATGTTTCTTGCGTTCTGGCGTGGGATTTTTGCACCATAAGTGAGTTCAGCAAGCACTGGTCGACAATCAGAACTTGTGCGACCGCGCAATCCTATTAGCCCAGAATTAACCGTATTACTGGCTCTTAATAATGTCAATCTCTCTGCAATTGTGAGTGTTCTTACTGGACATCATACAACAGGTTCACACGCGGTGCGAATAAGTATTCTGTGGAATGCTCTTTGCTGAAACTGTCCCGCAGAAGGCTGCGAACCTAGCGAAGTTGCTGCTATTAATATTAACCGTCTTAATAAAAGTCTGGTAAGCTCCGAATGCTTCGTTGATCTATACGGATCTAGAGATCTACTTTTCATAATTTATAGGTAAGACAAAGGATGAATATCTGTCCAAGTGAGTTTCACCAACCTTCGATCAACCCTACAACCTAACCTAATCCTTTAGAATTTAAGCCTGTGTACATACGGCCCCACGCTAAGCTATTTGAAGCCCCTAAGTGACAGGCAGGTTTTTAAAATCAGTATCAGAAATGGAAATAGGGTCTTTCGGCATACTGTGCGACTCATATGGAAATTTGAGTACCAGGTTTGGTAGAACTTAAAAACTTACCGAAAAATTAGTGTCCATCTCAAAAATATTTTTAGTCAATTCTCTACAAGCTCTTCCACCTATTTGCATGCAATCGGTTTTCCCTCTGATACAGTTGTAATTTAACGGTAACTGTCAGTTGGTACATAAAAATATTTTACAAACATATTTATTACATCCGCATAATTCAGTGTCTCTGTCCGTTTGCTATTCCTAGTGTCCACACTTGGTTGCCTTATTTTCCTACTTTTGCATAAACTTTTACCGGTGTCCAGTCAGTTAGTGAAAAATTCATTGCTGGTTTATATTACTCTTGTTATTATGGCTTGCACCTCGGAGAATTTTGTTACTTTCCCAACTTTCAGCAGCAATTTCCCCAAGCGACACTGCAATTTAGAGAACAATATGTGTATTCTCATTGCTACAGTTTGTGGCATGTTAACTGGAGGTGCCGCATGGTCGAGTTTAAAGATTTATTTGTGGAAGGTGGCGATGATATTTGCATACGAAGGTGCTTTGAATGCACATTCAAGCATGATTGGTTGGAACGACGAAGCCCGTTGGGTATGGTGGGAGATAAGTTACAAAAGCTTTGAAAGTCCTCTATAGTCAGTATTATACCTTCTAACCACAGCAAAGTTCTATAAAACTTATTGGAGGCCGCTCCGAAACAACTTGATATTGTTAGAAACTACCGACTGGAAGTAAAAACGAATTTAATCAGCCAACAAAGACCACAGATTCCTTCAGTTTTTACTCCTTCTGCCCATTATATCAATTTAGTAGCTTAAACAAACTTATAAGGAATTAAGTACAAGTGTTTCTGATTCGGATCCGGAATCAGCATAGCATACCAATTAAGTAATAACTGCTCCGTATTAGACCGAGGTAAAAACATAGCGATTAGGGTACTCAGGAACGCATAAACTATTAAAATTTCATTTTAAACTGACTCTTAAATCAATGACACCGGCTAGCTCTTCCATATGATATTTTAACTTAGTTTTAATTCACCTATAAATTTAGTGATCTCATAATAATGAAGGTAAGACAAGACGAACTTAAGTATAAACTTTCATTTAGATTGTATTAGATTTATAGGTAACCAAAGCCATGCTTACAAGTAACTTTCTAATTATTTAAAATACTTTAAAGGAAGATAGAAACTTAGAACTATCTTAGGAAAAGAGTTACCCTTAAATGTGATGCAAAAGGGAATAAAAGAAACAAGAAAACTTTGTATTGTACCGTGTGTGTCTTCTGTTAATGGCTTTAGAGGAACACGTAATATTACGAGGCAGAAAATTTAATCGACGAACAATGAGAAAACTAGTACTGATTGAAATTCTTTTTGACAGATTCATTAATTGGATTGGTCTCTGTCGAAGACTGGTTCTGGTCCTACCGGATAAGTGGGTGCTGCTTTTTCAGTTTATGGTTCGTTAAGTCTAGGATCAAAATGGATTCGTCACGACTGTACGCTGACAGTTTTAAGCTGCTACTAGTATTCAAGGACCATTGAAAGTGTGATCTCTTATGAGAAGATTACCGCTGATACTGTCTGCTATTGCTAAAGACAATGAGAAGTTCCTTAGGAAAGCTGAGCTATAGTTTAAGTATTAACCGAATAGCTAAGATCTCGACCCATTATAGCTCTATGTTGCGGATCTTATACGACCAGTACAACCTTTGATCGGCGATCTAACCCTTTTTGGATTGGTAAGTTTGTCATCTGGACTTGATAAATGCGCGGAACCTTTTAATGGGTTTATTTTCAAGATGCACTATTCGAGCCGTATTATAGAGATATATGGTATGGAAGACTATTATTTGATCTTTCCTAACCCTGTATGGCTGTATGGAAGACCATTATTTGACTTTTCTCCTGAAGCACTCTAGTGGTACTGCAGTTAGGAAAAAATTGTGTATTTGTATTCTAAAGAAAGGGTTTGTTTCTAAAAGGATTAAAAAAGAGAGGGAGCGAGTGCTAGTTGCTAGTAGAACGCTGAGAATATTAAGCTGTCTTTTATTCGATAATTCAATCTCCCTGCTCTGATCGTCACATGAACTTGGTTGAGGCTCGCTACATCTTTTGACTCTCACTTCTTCAATACATAGACTGTCCCTCTCTCTCTTTCTTTTACATCTCCAACTTTATATTTTTGGACAAATAGAAAGCGATCTCTTTGCCTTGCCATTTTCGCACTCACCTGCTGTACGAATGTGTGGAAGGAAGTGAACAAAGCACTTGCAATTGAGGCATATTTGCGCACACTCACACATAGCAATGCATTTTTTGCGCACGCTACTGCAAATTTATATATATGTGCGTGTGTTTGTTTGTGTAATTGCGATTTCTTCGTACTAGCATTTTGTTATTGTACTTTACACCTTCATTTGTGTTCACTGCGCCGCCTGCAGGAAGTGCAACTTTTTTGTTTGCGAAATGTGCCGCACATACAGATATATGTCGGTAGGTACATATATGGAAATATACGATTGTGAATGTATGTGTGTGGGGCCCGAAGAACTTTCTTGCACATATTTTATCGCCATAAAACCATCAGCCACTGCAGGCAACAGCCGAGTCGCAGCATTTTAGCCGGCATCACCTCACTCCAACGTTCAGCAGGTTGAGGATATGTCGCTGAGGTGAGCGTAACAATTCAAGCAAACGAACGAGGCGAAATGGGGTGTAAGGAAAAAAAGTTTGAAGATATACTGCCATTTGCTGGCATGAACAATATATATATATATGTATGTACATATATGCCTGAGTATGTGTGCTGGCTTGCCTCTAACCCCATCCTTGCATTTGCAGCTAGTTTTAGGCAAGACAACTAACTGCCTGCTCAAATTGCTCCTATAAAGTGGTGTATGCATGTATTTGAGCTGGAATTCTGCATAGTTTATTTGCTAAGCATCGCTGAGGCTTTAAATTCTGCGAGAATGCAATTCAGTATTGGAATTCAGCACATTAATTGGAAATTTAATTAAATTCATTAGGAGCCTCTCTGGCAGCGCTGTACCATCATTGTGATGTTAGATTGAGGTTATGTTCTTGTGAAAAAGTAAGTGAAAAGGGGTTAAGCTGAATATATATGTATATATATATTTTCCAACAAATATTTTACTTGACAACTCAATAACGGTTAAAATAGTTTCGTCTTTCAGAGAAGTTAGAACACTCTTACATAACAGACTTGTTACTTATATATAAATGAATTCTTTCTCCTACTTTAGTTACATGAAAGAAGGTTTCTTAAGCAACTAACACCAACTTACGAATGCTAATCAGTGCGATAGTCGAGACAGTAAAATGATCCGTACCCAGGGCAAGTTACTCTCTACTCAGCCCTTGGAACTGGTTTTCTCGTAATATGCTCGCATTCACTCCAGACTATTAATATCTCACGATCGCGTAAGTAACCACGACTAGATAGCGCTTTTTATACTTTCGCAACAAAGTTGCTAAGGAGAGTATTATAGTTTTGTTCGCATAACGGTTGTTTGTAAGTCCTAAAACTAAAAGAGTCAGATATAGGGTTATATATACCAAAGTGGTCAGGGTGACGAGTATAGTTGAAATCCGGATGCCTGTTCGCCCGTCCGTCTGTCCGTCCGTCCGTTCGTGCAAACTGTAACTTGAGTAAAAACTGAGATATCATGATGAAACTTGGTACTCGTATTTCTTGGCTACATGAAAGATTAAGTTCGAAGATGGGCAAAATCGGCTCACTGCCACGCCCACAAAATGGCGAAAACCGAAAACCTATAAAGTGTCATAACTAAGCCATAAATAAAGATATTAAAGTGAAATTTGGCAGGAAGGATCGCATTAGGGAGTGGCATATTTGGACGTTGGAAAAGTGGGCGTGGCCCCGCCCCCTACTAAGTTTTTTGTACATATCTCGGAAACTACTATAACTATGTATGTCAACCAAACTCTATAGAGTCGTTTCCTTCAGGCATTTCCATATACAGTTTAAAAATGGAAGAAATCGGATAATAACCACGCCCACCTCCCATACAAAGGTTATGTTGAAAATCACTAAAAGTGCGTTAACCGACTAACAAAAAACGACAGAAACACTAAATTTTACGGAAGAAATGGCAGAAGGAAGCTGCACCCAGGCCTTTTCTAAAAATTGAAAATGGGTGTGGCGTCGCCCACTTATGGACCAAAAACCATATCTCAGGAACTACTTATCTAATTAATTTTACAGCAAAATAAAAAAATATGTAAATGACGGATAATGAAATCTCGATTATCACTTTATCATGCGAGAGTATAAAATGTTCGGTGACACCCAAACTTAGCCCTTCCTTACTTGTTAAGCTTTGTTATCGTTGTAACAGAAAACATTCCTAAAATAACTTAGAGGAGTGGTGTCGAGTTGACAGTCCTTGCCCAGACAAATGTCCGGATTCGTTCCGGTTGCTTAGACCCAACTATCGTGGGAACGGACTTGGTAAGCTTTCGTGATATATGGTTCAACAGTTCGCCGCTATCGCAAAGTGGGATCTTGCAGTCGTTTGCTAAGTTCAAATGAACGATTAGTGAGCTTTAGCATATAGATATAGATATAGATATAGATACAGATATAGATATAGATATAGATATAGATATAGATATAGATATAGATATAGATATAGATATAGATATAGATATAGATATAGATATAGATATAGATATAGATATAGATATAGATATAGATATAGATATAGATATAGATATAGATATAGATATAGATATAGATATAGATATAGATATAGATATAGATATAGATATAGATATAGATATAGATATAGATATAGATATAGATATAGATATAGATATAGATATAGATATAGATATAGATATAGATATAGATATAGATATAGATATAGATATAGATATAGATATAGATATAGATATAGATATAGATATAGATATAGATATAGATACTAATACAATCGATCATTTGATCATTGAGTAATCTTTTGGTACTCATAATTGCCAATCATTAGTCATGAATTATATTTATCTTTAATAATAAATTATTAGTTATGAATGATTGAGAATTATGACTTATTAATTATGGATTACGAATTCTTAATTATGAATAATGCATTACGACTTATAAATTATGATTTTCGAATAATTATTAGTTGGTTTTGAAATATAATTTACAAATTATGAATTATGCATTATGAATTAATGAATTGATGAATTAATTAAATTTTAAGGGAAACATTATTATTTATGAATTTTATATTATTAATTATAAGATATGAATATTGAACCAGGAAATTTTAATTATGAATTAATAATGGTGTATGGTGAATTATGAACTCGTGGGTAAATTACGAATATTTCTTAGATGCCTTTCGGTAGAGAGCTCTAGAAATTTTTGCCATTCGTACCATTCCAAACATTTCTGGGCACAATGTCAAGATTATATATGTTTACATATAAGTCATCACAAAAGAAGACGCATCTGAATGCTCTTAATAATGACAGTCTTTCACTTTTAAGCAGCTTCCTGCCAGCTCACGACGATATTCATTAAATTGCCTTAAATTACAATTAACTTCTCTTTTTACCAGACGAGCGGAGTACACAATTAATTACGGAAATATGCTAAGTACAAAAGCAAATAAGCTAAACAGCACACTCACATACATATGTACATGTTCATAAGTCTATTTAAAAAGAAAGCATATTAATAAACAGGAAATAGGATATGGGCGATTATGAAAAGCGATAAAATGTACAATGCGAAAGTTTCCAAGCAAATATGCTGCGTGTGGTTGTGTTTAGTGCATGTAGAGAGCATGCATGTGTATGTGTACTATATGCGGCGTGTGTGTGCAGAAAACTTTATCAATTAGAAAAATTAAAATCGTTTCGACATACAAGCGCTCCAACAAAGCGCTACTTAATCATAAAAACATGCATCAGCAAGGATAATAAACTCAAAGCAAACAACAGCAACAAAAACAACAACAAAAGTTAAAACAAGGCAATGGCTGAGGCTGCAACTAGCTAGAGAGTGGAGGGGTGTGGCAACTTGGAGTTTGAGACACAACTGACAGTTGAACTGTGTAAGAGCAGCAGCAGCAAGTTATGGAAAGTTCTATTTATATTTGTGTTTGTGCTACAAGCTTATTTATCTACGCATACATTCATATGTATAAGCATGTGAGTATGTGCGCCACAGCGCCTGTTGGTATGCAATACATTCGACTGCATGCGGTTCTAATGCTTGTTACTTGTCTATATGGCTTTGTGTCTGCAACTGTATGATGGCACACACGAATGCATACTTATATGCTTATATTTGTATAAGTGTGCGTGTTCACATGGCTTGCCTGTACAGTTGACAGCCACGTGACAGTTACAATAGCACAAAATCGGATTAACAAACTACAGCACGCGTACAAATACACAAACAAATATAAATATATATCTTTATATATACATATGTATGTACATATGCATATATACTCACACATACATAGAACTCTGTATTTGTTGGTATACAAATACTTTAGCAATTAGGCGAGGCGCTTAGTGTATAGCGAGCAACTTGGGAACAAAACAATTCACCGACGCATTGAAGCATCCATTCACCTGCTAAGTACGCACATGCACAGACACACATACTCACACCCAATTAAAAGAAATTCATATTGTGATCTTGACAGTCACATGAGTTGGTAGTTAGGAGTATAATGCAGCGTATGGTAAGCGTTTTGTATGGCAAAATGAGCAATGCCAGTCATAAATGAGAGCATTCAAAGCCAAATGCACATACACGCTCACACGGCCTCACGTGAAGATCTGGCTCCACAAATAATTCATTAATGTTCCTTAGTTGCAACAAGTTGTGCTCACATAAAATGGCTGGCTGAATAAGGTTCGGGCGGGATTCCTAGATCCCTGAGGGATGGTGAGCTAATTTATTCGTTGGTACGCAGTGACGGATCTCTTTGTTTCTCTATACTTCTACATAGAATATTTTTGAAACATGAATAATAAATTATGAATTATGATTTATAAATAATGACTTAAGAATTTCGTTGATTTTGGCTACACAGAAGCATTACACTTCACAGGGCACAGTATAAAAGAATCTTATCTTGATTTTGACCAATCAGTTTGTATGGCTGCTACATGCTACAGTCATCCGATTTAAATAATATGTTCACAGGTTAATGGTCCGACTTGGAAAATAATTTGTGGCGAATTTCGTGAATATATTTTATCAGATGAAACCGTTGCCGACACAAGGACCACATTTGGACGGATCAGTTTATAAGAGAGTTATACGCTTTAGTTATCCGATTAAAACAATTTGATTGAAATTTTGTTCTGAGTAATAATTCTTGCCGAATTTCATGAAAATATGTTGTAAAAAAAGAGGTCCATACAAGGACTTCAATTGGTTTAATCAGTTTGTATGGCAGCTCCATGCCATAATGATCCGATCTGAACAGTTTTTTCGGGGATTATGTCGTTGCTTTAAACAATAGCCTGTGCCGAGTTTCGTGAATATATCTTGCCAAATACAAAAGTTGTCTTTACAAGGACCACATTTTGACCGAACAGTTTGTATGTCCGCTATATCCTATAGTAGTACGATAAATGAGCAGCTCTTTGGGAGAAAATGACCTGTACGAAATATTTGACCAATATCTAAGAAACTGAGGGACTAGTTGGCGTTTACCACCCCGCTAATTTTCATACAAGCGTATATAGTAATTTATAGAGTCTTCGACGCTTCTTTCTGAGTGATGCAAGCTTCGTGGCTAACTTGACAAGTACCTTTGGCATTTTGAGAGTATAAAATTAGTATAAATTATGACTTACGAAATTTTCTTAGACCCCCTTCAGTGGGTAGGTCGGAGTGCTGTTTCGGGATCTAATAGAATCTTTTAATCCATCTATCCCGTTTCATGTTTGCGCTTAAGCCAATTAGCGCTTTCGATTTTTATGGGCAATCATTCAAGGTTAGATTCCGTATGGCTTCCAAGTATTTTGTGTGGAGTTAGCTGAGCTTTTACAGAGAAAGTGGG
Organism: Bactrocera neohumeralis; assembly: GCF_024586455.1. Classification (NCBI taxonomy): domain Eukaryota; kingdom Metazoa; phylum Arthropoda; class Insecta; order Diptera; family Tephritidae; genus Bactrocera; species Bactrocera neohumeralis. The sequence continues at coordinate 64,031,820 of NC_065921.1, read as the reverse complement.
AAAAAGTTTTTGCAGCCACTATAAGCGCGTGCTCTCGAAATGGCAAATCTCCCGTTATAGCAGCTGTAAGTCTGAAAATACTATTCCTAAACATATGTAATGAGTCCTCGGTTTTAGTCCTACATGTATCATATTTCAGCCATATCTGCTTCGTTATCTTGCGGTTGAGGATTTTTTTCAAAGTGGATATACAGCCCTCTTTTGATCGTTCCCACTGGACGTGGTATTAACGCCGCTTCAGATTCATTTAAAAAGGCTTCTAATTTCGCTAATTCGTCTGCTTTTTCGTTACCAAAAATATTTTTTTTGGCTGGGGACCCAAATTAAGGATAAGTGCAGTTGACCCGCCAGTTGGCTCAAAGTCTTTCTGCAATTAATAGCTACGCTTGAATTAAAAGGTGGCGTCGATAAACCAATGATAAAGGAGAAGTTTGGTTCAAAAAACCCACTAACCACAGAGAAGTGTTGCAAGTATCTTTTGGTCATTATTACTAAAGAAGCGGTACTATATATTAAACTCTATATGATTAAAAATATAAAGACACTGTTTGGGAATGGAGTCAAAAGCTTTACGCAGAATGCATGCCCCTTAATGGATTCCTAAATTCAATACAATTGCGAGCTTATAAGTTCACATCTGGCAGCCCTTCTACAGTTGCCAATAGAAGTTGAAGAACTGTGTCGTCTTAATTAAATAGAAGTTAGAATTGATTATTCATTCCATTTGAATGCGACTTATTCATACTTCGTTTCAGTTAATTAAATAGGAATTTCCCAAGCTCTTCACTTAAAATTTTCCAAAACGTAAGTCGGCTCAATAACTGCACTTTAAAGGTTATCAATTTCAAATACCTATACAAAGCACTATAATCACTTACACACACACACACTTATACATGCATATACGTGCATACACACAAATCCAAGCATATTAGTGCGGCGGCGTATTCACACGCCTAAGCTCGTCACAATAACGCCAGCCAGCGCTGGCATGTGAGTTATTATCTCCGGTGACACGCCAAAAACGATTTCTCATACCTTAGAACAACAACAACGAACGCAATAACAACAGCATTTGTATATATGTATATTCATGTATATGGCAGTAGGCACATTCGCTCACTCAAACAGACTTAAAGGTATATGTTGGGCTCCTTCTCGACTTGCTTGCTGCTCGAACTCACGGAGACTCCTTTCTTACTTCCTTAGCATTCCCTCGGTGCTTCTATATCACCCCGTCGGGTCCCTTGTCTGGCACTTCCTTTGATAGTCTCTATACATGTCTGCTTTATCTGTCAACTCATCGCTTAGCACACAAATAATAATAATAACAATAATACCCACTCGCTGATATGATTATAGTATGCTATTGCTGCCATCTAGCGCTGCTATACACACACTCGCAATTGCCTGCTTTATGAGTGCTCAACTGCCAGTTTCTCAGCAGGAACCAGGGCTTTTCAAGCTTCAGTATAGACTTCAATTGCTCTGAGCTTGCTGGGTATCACTTCAAAGCCTCTGTAAGTACTCAAGTTCTGCATTTTTGTTGTATTACCTGGGAATGGTCCACACATTTGATGTGCTTGTTGGTGTGTATGTGAGTTATGGTTTATTTGTTTGTATTTGTAAGTATGATTTGATTCCTAAAGCCGCAATTGCGCAGCTACTGAATACGACTTTGCCAAAATAACTTTGTTAAAACAATAAAATATTGAGAAATGACGACCGACATATATCGGAAACTTGTTTATATTTACATAAAAGATAGTCAAATATAGCTAATACGGTTCCAAAATATTATTCGCTAGGTGAACCGTCAAGTACTTTTTTGTCGAGTTTACGATAAGGAAATCCTATTTAATTAACTAAAGAAAATGGAAAACAGTTTCCGTAATCCCTTCTAGTTTGCAGCTGTGCAAATATTGTTACATGGCAAACTCATTTTTTAGCGCGTGCTCTCCAAACGGCCAGTGCCCCGTTATAGTAACTCTAAGTCTGAACAAACAATTCATGGACCTATGTAATAAATACTTGGTTCAATTCATGTCATTCCTGAATCATATTTAATTTGTTATCTTGCAGCTTGTTAATTAATTTCCAGGTGCTTTGATCTACTTGCTCAAGCATCATCAGCATATAAAGTTCTATTTTGTCAATTTTGGTCGGCATTTTCGCTGTCGAAAATGTTCCATTAACCGGGAACCGTAATTTTGAACAAATGAAGTAGACCGACCAGTGAGCTTAAAGCGCTTGAATTAATATGTGACTTCGATAGGGTCGCCTTGATATCCGTTTATTTCGATATGAAGCGACCGTAAAAGTCTTTCGATAGAAGAAAGAAATTTAAGCTGCGGTTTCAAAAATTCGAAGCTTCGTGTTATAAATATTCGAAGTAAAGAAAATGAAGATTTGAAGCTTCATTTATCTCACAGTGACTTTTCTTCAAATTTCTCTCTAATTTACTTCTAATTTACTTGATTCTTTGACGTTGTAAGATTTGATATATGCTGTTTATTTACTGCTTGATCTCATAAGCCTTTGACGGTTTTCATATAACTGCCAGCGACCAAAACTTAGTTCTTCAATCAGTCAATAAATGTAAGAAATCATTCTGCTACCACTAGTCCACAGAATGGGATCACATAAATGACAATTTGACAACTTCATCCAGTCGAATTGATGGCATGACTGCGAATTATTCTTAGGTTAGGTTTGACATACTTCCATTGTGATTCCATAAAATAGAACTCCTGTCATTCGAACTTACAAGCCATCGAAACACCTTGCGGCTAATAAAAATTTACTCCATTATCATTTTTGAAAGTGTGAGCTCCCAAGAGTTTGGGTCTTAAACTCGCAAACGTGAGACAACTTAGAAGGAGATGATTCCACCTCCCCTTCTTCTATACAGCTATTGCTGCTTGATGCCAGCAAGATTCTTAATTTTACAGCATGGACGACGATAGAAAAATGGCTCGTTAGAACCCCCACAACTAAGGAGAGGATAAAATTAAGACGATTATTTTTAGAACTCTCTTGTTTACCATATTATTCCTTGTGCAATAATTACATTAAGTCTACTTCCATACCTTATTCGGATGACCTCTCTTGTGCCACCCGATTGAGGGCTATGGCCTTTGGGCCATTCTAGGTGAATTCGGCACCTGTTAATTCTCGCAGACTAATAACTTCTTGTTGTTTGGTGTCTCTTATTAATAGAGCTCAAACCCGGCATGTATGTATGTCATGTACTTCCAATTCAGAATTCCTATAAATATCTAAAATTATTTTATTTAGTGACTCACCTTCTACCTAGTTATCATATCGAAAGCTTTCTTGAATGCGAAGCTTGTTTGCTTGAACGACACAGGTCAGCTGAAAATTGTGGGTCGGTCGATAAGAGTATGGCATGTGCGCCGTGAATATCCACCGCTTTGTTGAATTTTAGCTTTTTGATAGCATCATCAACTCTTCCTCAGCTATCCTTGGATAGGTTAATATTAGTCTCTAAAGCTTTTATTAACTTTCTGTGATGGGCTTTTCCACAATAATCCTGCTCAGATGTAGATCAGTGCAGAAGACGAAAAAGTATTACATGTTCTACTAAACCGCAAGATAAGGTTTCTTCAAGAATAGTTATTTATAGTTTATATATGCAGTCCAAGAATAGATAATTAAGGGCGAAGCACTGTGAATATTATTATTATAATACATTTTGTTCTGGCACCTGTCTGTTTACATCAATCAGATTGTTTCCGTTAAATAGTGCACCCTGTTCATACGCCAATGACTGGTAAAGGGTGAAACGTGAAACTACAAATTTCAATTTACCCAATTGCCACGCCCCTGGTGATGCTAGGCGAGTACATAATATCTCTTAGGTACTTATGGGAGCACATAATATCTGCTATGTAGGTAATGCAAAACGTTTGAGCTACTTAGCTGACGCTCGACGAGGATCGATCATGGTTAGGACATATACACTTTCTAATACATAAGATTAAATTTAAAGGCGATAGCCATAAAATCCTTTCCTTCGCCTGTATTATTCTATTTATAGTGGTAATTTTGGAGACTTACCCCGAGAGGACTAATGTGTTTGAAAAGAATCAAAAGAAAACAAGTAAGGAAGTGCTAAGTTCGGGTGTCACCGAACATTTTATACTCTCTCATGATAAAGTGATAATGGAGATTTCATTATCCGTCATATTACATATTTTTTTATTATCCTGTAAAATTAATTGGATTAGTAGTTCCTGAGATATGGCTTTTGGTCCATAAGTGGGCGTCGCCACGACCATTTTCAATTTTTAAAAAAAGCCTGGGTGCAGCTTCCTTCTGCCATTTCTTCCGTAAAATTTAGTGTTTCTGACATTTTTTGTTAGTCGGTTAACGCGTTTTTAGTGATTTTCAACATAACCTTTGTATGGGAGGTGGGCGTGGTTATGACACTTTAGAGGTTTTCGATTTCCGCCATTTTGTGGGCGTGGCAGTGCGCCGATTTTGCCCATTCGAACTTAATCTTCTTATGCAGCCAAGAAATACGTGTACCAAGTTTCATACCTCAATTTTTACTCAAGTTACAGCTTGCACGGACGGACGGACGGACAGACGGACAGACGGACGGACACGGACGGACAGACATACCCTGATCACTTTGGTATATATAGTAGTTTTTAGAGATATGAATAAGAACAAAACTATAATTATAAATATTAAAAAAATTTGATTACTTGTTTAAATATGTTCAAAGAAAATTGCTTTAATATCGGGTGATTTTTTAAGAGCTTGATAACTTTTTTAAAAAAAAAAACGCATAAAATTTGCAAAATCTCATCGGTTCTTTATTTGAAACCTTAGATTGGTTCATGACATTTACTTTTTGATAATTTCATTTAAATGTTGACCGCCATTTTGTGGGCGTTTTGGCAGTTTCGAGCCGATTTTGCCCATCTTCGAACTTAACCTTCTTCCATGGAGTTGCTGGCTTATTTCTGAATACGTGTACCAAGTTTCATCAAAATATCTCAAGGCGTTACTCGCATGATCTTGTTACCCATGCATCCCGGAAAATGCACTGTTTGGTGTGGTTTGTACGCTGGTGGAATCATTGGACCGTATTTTTTCAAAGATGCTGTTGGACGCAACGTTACGTCACCCGATCTTTGTTCGATATAACAAACTTTATCTGGACTCTTTTGACATGTTTTCAACAAGATGACTTACAAACAACCGTTCTATGGCCATTTTGAACAAAACATCTAACCCGTAAGTTGGCCACCAAGATCATGCGATTTAACGCCTTTAACTTTTTTTGTTGCAAGAGAGTATAAATATTAAAAATTTCTATTTGATTAAGACTTGTTTAATTCTGGGACCTTCTGTTCAAAGAAAATTGCTTTAATACAAATTCCGATAGATATGCATATTTATTTGTAAAGTTGCCACATATTTATTCATACATATGTATAAATATGAGCGTGTGTCCGCCTTCTTTATTGCCTCATCAATTAACTACACGAATTGCAACAAGAATGCATTCACGGTAATTTATCAACACCATGTGCGCCTCCTTACACGTTTGTGAGTATTTACCTACACATACATAAATTCTTCCATATACATATTTATGTATGTATAGTATATGTGTGTTCATAGTAAATAAACTGGCGGTAGGAGCTTAATTAGTGCGGCAACGAGGCATGTAATTATTTAAATGAATTCAATTTCGTCATGGCAATGCAAATTTCAAAGGAAACAACAACAAAAACAAACAACAACAAAATAGATAGGAAACCGATGCGACGGGATTACACATACTGACATACATTGAGTAGCCTATTGAAGTCCGAGTTGCATATATATTTCGACTTATATTTGATGTGTGTGTATGTGTGCAAACATTTATTTTTATGCGGCTGTAGAGATGAATATACTAGTATGTATGTATGTTTGTACATCATGCAAATAGTTCAATCCCAAAGGAGCTAGCCTCTTTCCCATTCCTCACTATCTTTTTAAATTCTCCACGCCTTTTACACTCACGCCCAATATTTCCTTCTATTTTGTTATACATTGGGGAGGGTATATTAAGTTTGCCCCAGAAAGAAATGTCGTAGTCCATACAAAGTACATATGTACATACTTATGTGCACGATTAACACGATAAGCGGATTTAGCTATACAGTAGAGGCCCGCTAATCCGGATCAATTAAAACCGGCCCCTATCCGGAATATAAGGAAATCCGGATTACCAAAGACATATCAGAACTATGTATTATGAAAAAATATTTATAAATTTCTGTTTGTTTATTGTAACAAATAATACACATGTTCCAAAAAAAAAACAAAAAAAAACTTAAACCAATAAAGCATAAAAGCGAATGTAGTGAATAATAAACATGTGATCCGAATTAGAGAATACGGATAGAGAAAGTCGGTCCGGATTACAAGGGACATAATGGAAATTTTGAGTTTTTTAACCCTGTCCGGATTACAGTGGAATCCGGATTAGGCCATGTCCGGATTAGCGGGCATCTACTGTATCCTTCAGCCGGTAAATTAGCGAACAAGTCTATCAGTTTTCGTGATATTGATCTGGAATTTTTCTCTCATTCTTTCCTTCTCATCAAGCTGCTCATTTGTCGAAGACGCCGGTATTGGGCTACTATAGCATATGGCTGCCATACAAACTGAGCGATCGGAATCAAGTGCTTGTATAAAAAACTTTTCCAGTTAACGAGATATCTTCACGAAATTTGGTAGGAGTTATTTTCTAAGGCAGCGATACAGTCCTGGAAAAAATTGTTCAGATCGCTTCACTAGAGCATATTACTCACATACAAATTGATCGATCAAACTCCAGTCGTTATGTGAAAAACTTTTATATCTGACGAGATATCTTCATGAAGTTCGACATGTCCGAAGTAGCAATGCTATCTCCAAAGACATTGTTCGTATCGGATTTCTCTATCAGATAACTGCTCAAGTTCTTGTTTGGAAAGTTTAATATTTGACAAGATATCTTAACGAAATTTAGCATAGATTATTGTCGAAGGTCGCGGAGGATTTTTGAGATAAGACCACTGTATCATTTAGCTACCATACGAACTGCATGAACTCAATCAAGTTTGAGATATTCTCTAATGATCTTAATTCAATTTGACTTCGTTATATCAAATAACGAGGCTTGAAAGAACTAGCAACACGTTCTCCGTTAAATGCAAACTCTGACGTGACGTTCTCAGATTTAGTTTCACATACAGGTCTTATAAAAAATAGACCTATGTGTGGTATTATAGTTTTGCTAATTTTTTTTTTCTTGCTTTCACTTTACTTTCAACGCTTTCCTTATACCGCCTTTAATTACTTGCTTTGATATCGCCATGCACATATCATACTTCCGCTCATCCTTACCTTGCCTTGCCTTTGTGCTATCCGCTCTCCGCTCCCGCCTGCATCCATCCCAGTGACAAATGTGTTTCGCTTCAATCTGATTGCATTTGCCAAATGCCGATTAACTACTTGATGTTGAATATTATTGCATACGTGCTTTCTTTGTTGTTATTGTGATTGTAGTTACATGCTTCATGCTGCACTTGCGGGGTTTGCGAGGTGTGGGTGGTGCTTGTAACTTGTACCTCTGTTGTCTGTGTAATTGCCATTCGCATTGTTGTTGCAATGCATGTAATTAACAAATTTGCCAAATGACTAAGTGTGAATGTATGTATGTATGTGTGAGTAGTTGGATATGGATCTGTACGGATGTGTGTTTGCATTTCTGCCTTATTAGAGTTTCATGTTCGCCTGATTTGCTTGGCTCATTTGTGGATGAAATTTAAGAGCATAAATACTTGTACACACACTTGCTCAATATAGCCCATGTATAGTATATATGTAAATCTGTTCGAAGACAAGAGGTACTTTTAAAGAGTTGCTTAATGTAATAACAAATTGACAGCAAGTTTAACTTAGTCGTTGTACAACATTTCTTATAAGAATGCTATAAGGAGCTCCTTATCTGATTATCAAATTCATCTTACTCCCTATTACTCTTATAGAAGCTGAGCCAAGGCTTCACTTTCCATTTGATAAGATGAGTTTTCGAGAGGTAATAAAGTAATAAAGAGAATTTTTCTCTGAGAGAAAAGCATAGAGGTCTTCGAAGTGAAATTGAAAAGAAACTTATTGTATAATTTGGTTTTTCGGTTTTGTTTTGACTGGGAATCGAATCAAAGCGTCAGTAGAAATTTTTCATAAATAAGGTAGCGTTTGGGATCTAGGCTAGTCGAGGTATTACGGCTTATCACTTGATCGTTTACAGAGCGGTCTATTGCGATATCCGAAACACTTGAGTCGCCTCGAGGCTGTCATAAATGAGGAGTCAAATTTCAATTATAGCAATTGCACCTGATTGGCAGAGCCTATTAGTTATAAGACATTCCAAGCTTAGTCTTTATTAGACAGTATGAAACTTTATTCAAAACAGCCTTCTTCCAAAAAACTTCGATAATTGACATCCAATAAAATGTTGGTCCGACCGCTTCGTTGTTTATCAGATTATAAGAATCCCAATTGGGATCTAAGTTGTTATCACATCACAAATTAAATACATTTCTTTTCTAACTGAATTCTATTTTTAGTCAAACAGTCGTTCGCCAATCATTACCTAGCCCAATTTCCTCCCATCAAGGGTTCAGCAACCCGTCCAATATTTTTCGCAACTCGAATGACAGGTTAATTTTTTGCTTTCTTTCAAGGCCTAGTGAATTGGCTTCCCGATTATTACATTAATAATTTTCAACTATTAAACATAGCTCTCATTTATGTTACCGCCATGTAACACTTCTGCTCTAATAAATTCATGTTCAACATCAGTACCTTGTCCATAATCTTTTGTCCTTGAACAGGGTATATTAAGTTGGCCAGAAAGATTGTAGCATCCAGAAAGAAATTTTGGAGACTCTACGGAGCATATCTATAAATGATCAACGTGATGAGCTGAATCGGGCTATCCATTCGTATATACACGAAGTAGTCCTTGAGTTTTTGAGATATCGATCTGATATTTTGCATTCGTTCTTTTTCTCTTATCTTGTATTATTATCCACTCACTTAGCAGGGTGGCGACACCAGACTTCAGCTCACTAACCATGGCATGGAGACACTTTGTAATATGTAAGACTAGTGTGGGTGGCGGGCCACAGCGGAATCGCTGGTAACTATAAAGGTGACGAACTGATATGGAAGGGCACACTAGCCCCGATATCAGTAGAAACGAGAGGGTCGGTATTCCCCTCTCCTCGTGTATCCTACTACTGGATAGCGGGAGCTAGGTCAGTGCCGGGCTAGCATCGGTTCATACACTGCCGCAAGATACTTTTGGCTCACTTTCCATCGTAGGAGACACAGGAAGCTCTTTATTCTCAAAAAGACCAGCCTCTCCCTAGTTGTTCTTGTTCTAACTGGTCATTACCTTATCGACATCCATGTATGAAAGAAGGCGAGGAAAAAAATGCTGCAGTTCCTTCTATATTGTTTAGCATTTGCGAGATCAAGGCTTAAACAATTCAGAGCTTACACTTACCAATATCCAACCTAACCTATTATCCAGGGCAGCACTACAGCTTTCCAACATATTGTTCAGAACGGATCAGTATAGCATACATGCTCCCAAAACGTATAGTGTGAAGTTCATAATACGAATAATTCCTTCTTTTTTGTCGCAATTACATAAACGGTGAAGAGATATGTATGTTTCTAATAGCTACAAGAACTTATAATTTTCTTGCTATCAAGATTGCACTCAAGGTCAAATATGACCCGGACAACTCCATTCAAACTGCATGCTCAAACTGAATTGATAAAAGATTTCAAGATTTGAAAGAGAATTTGGGGTATTGTCTACTTAGGCTTTTGATTCAAGATAGGTGTTTTTGACGGCATTTGTTGATTGTTGTTTAATTTCGTTCCCAAGACTGTGCGCTTGAAGTCCAAAAGCTCTAGCTTCTAAGCAAATTTCAAGAAATTTAACCATTCATCGATTTATGGCGCGGTGAGCCTGTAGAAAAGGAGCTCTCGCATATGCCTCAGGAACGTTCCTATGATATCTGTAAAGAGTACATTTTTCTGTTGTTTGCAGCTCCTCTTACCGCGCCGCTTGTTTGGCAGCTAAGCACCGGTCCCATCAGCATTATTACTAAGCTGCAAATATATTTCAAAAATGTATTAAAGCCTCAAAATGGGTCAATTAATATAAACCTACAGCTTAGCGTTCTCAATATAAGTCAGTGAAATATCAATGTGTCTGCTCTAAATCTCCACAAAAATTGCATTACTCAATCAGCGAACATCTCGAAATAGTTGAGATAAATCACTGTGCTCTTTTAAAAATATGCATTCGATAAATAAATAAATCACCATAATTTCACAATCGCACATTTGTTCGTAGCTGTCTTATTAACGGTTTCTCACTTACCCGGCTGCCGCGAACGAAAAATTGCTTTGCCAACAACTTAAAGTGTGGCAAATAAGGAATGGCGAAGAAAATTGCACCGAAATAAAAATAACACATCGATTGCCACATTTTTGCAAAAGTTATTGCAAAAACAAAATAAAAAATTTACAGCAAAAAAGCTAAAAATCCATTTCAACAATCAATAGTTGGCATATTGCATGCCGCTTGAGCGCCGCGAGTACCTGCATGCTGCTATTGCATGTTGCATGTGGCCATTTGTCTAAGCGTTCGTATGTGTGTTGTTGTTGTAGCAAATGTTTGCGCATCGTCGCGTGCGAAAATTGACTGCACTAAGTGTTATGTTAATAAACAATAATAATAATCAGACATTAAATAGCGCAATGCAGCTGTAAATATGTGCGAAAACAGGCGAAAAACGAAATTCAAACGAAAACGAAACCAAACGAAATGCCATGTAATGCAATCCAAAGTATTTGGGTTGTTCATATTTGTTGTGTGCATACCCATTTCGCTTGTAATGATGAAGGAGTGGCATAAATGTTGGACGAAAAACTATTTGAATGTACATTAGGGTGAGTTGAAAGATTTCTTCTAAGCGTTAAAATTTTACAAGCCAAAAACATCAGGCCAATAATACCGATAACAAAGGAGAAAAACACTATCTTCCGCTGTACCTAAGCTCGAAAATCCTCAACAAACCAAGCCCTTGATTTTGAGCATTCAGTTTGTCGACCGCTATACGATAAAGTGGACCGTTCTGAAAACGTGCTTTAAATAGTATAGCATTGACTTTGATATAAACCCCTGCTAAATTTCGTGAAAATATTTTGTTAAATAAAAACGGTTTTCTTACAATAGCTTAATTTTTAGCTGTTCTCATTCAGTTTGCATGCCAAGTGTATGCTATAGTGATCCGTTATCGGAGATTCAAACAAATCAGCAGCTTTTTGGGCAGAAAAGAATGTGTTCGATATCTCAAAAACTGAGCGACTAGTTCGCGTTCAGTTGAACTCATCACGCAGATCTGTTATACATACTGTATATATATTTTAGGGTCTCCAATGTTTCTTTTTGGGAGTTTAAAATTTCGTTGCAAACTTATTATACCCTGTTCGATGAGAAAAGGCTGCTTAAAGCTTACTCTCGTAAAATTTCTTGTTCTTGTTCTTATTTACTGGAGTAGACCCCGCTTGCGCAGTTATAGCCAAGTTGACAGTTCTTATGGCTATTTGGCGCTATTTCGAGTGCAGTCAGGTCCTTCTCGACCTGATCTCTTCAACGAAGTGGAGGTCTTCCTCTTCCTTTGCATCCACCGGCTGGTACTGCGTCGAATAGTCTCAAAGCCTGAGGGTTTTCATCTATTCGGACGACATAACCTAGCCAGCGTAGCCGCTGTAAATAGACTACTTTATTGATAGTTATCAGCCAACTTCAACTTCTACTAGAGCTTCTATATCTCTCCCTAATACACGAAGCTCCTTAGAAGTTTTATGATTAAATCTTAGTTAGAAAGACCTTAGGACGATACAAGTATTCTATTCTGATTCTTCTTCATGCGATTGCAGGGCTATCCAGAAGTACGTACATACGTCTCTGGTTTTTCTTCTTTTTGGTCAAAGAAGCGAGACAGATCCGTATAGCTGTTTTCTAATAAATGCAGATGGCAACGTAATCTGCAACAATCTGTATCAAATTCCGGAAGCTATCTTAATTTTTTTCTTGGAAAAGCGATTCGTTTTTGGAACCGTTTTATATCGAACTCTAGCAGAAACAGCCTCGCCTGTCGAGACTCAAACATTCTTTGACAGTGGTGTTTTATACTGACCTTTTCCTTTTTTCGTAGCTTTTCTCGTAATGTGTGAGGGTCTCATAGCGAAGAAGGGTTTCAGTCAGGGAAGCTGATTTCCATTGATGTCTCTATGCCCAGGAATCCATGCAAGTAAGATGTTATTTTCAGTAGCAATCCGGTAAAAATGTTGATATAATTTCAACAGACAAGATTCACTGAAGTGCCGCTGCACTCACTGAGAATGATAATTCGTTCCCCATGATAGCTTTTTCTCTATAACAATCTCTGAAAAAATGCTTGCACTATACCAACCTTAATTCCAGCTGCCGTTTTCAAACCGCCTGTATACCATTGTATTGTTCTCCTCCAAAGGTACTCACCCTTCCAACCTTAAAAAAGATCTCTATGCTGTCGTCTCCATAGCGGAATGGTGCGAAGTGAGGTTCAGAATGAGCTCTAATCCAAAGGTAAGTTACCTGGAAATAGCACCAGTGATACATACGCATGTCAACTTCCGCACTTTTGTCAGCTGTTTCTGAACAGTTGCAGGTGAGACTTTTGACGCCTACGATGCCGCTCCATATGTGACTATCATAGATTACTTCCAGCGTAGGTGACTTTTGCAACCGCATATATACTATCTCATTAACTTTAGCCACTTCGTTCAGAGAGAACGTTAGGGCTGTCAGAGAGGGAAAAGTTATCCTCGCCACCTTATAATGCAAAAATTAACCGTTCAAATGTAGCCGAATTTACCTCCTGGCTGCAAATAAGGAAGAGAGGCGAATCTTCGTTACAGCTCGTATCCCCTACGAAAGAGGAAAAAACCAGACGCCTTAGCCCCTGCACAGCGACAAGGTGCCTGCCATTGCAGAAGACTCGAGCTTACTTGGGACTCAAATAAAATCCATGAATCGAAAACAAATTCCTTGCTATCTCATTAGTCTAAAAGTAACGAGTGATCGCAATTTGACTCATATTGTCCTTACAGAGCTACACATAAAGTAATGCATTAAACATCTTAGGTATCCACAAGGTACCAAGGGTTTATTTTGTTTTACCAATGAAAAAAATTTATAAAGTAAAAGTTTTCAACTCACTAAACTTTTGACAGTATCAATTTGCTTAAAGAAAATTTATAATAAAATTTAACTGTTTTAGATTTAAAATGCTTTCGACGGCGGCGGATCGAACGTTCAAATGATATGAATAATAAGAGATTGGTGTTATGCCCATTATTAATATTTATACTCTCGCAACAATGTTGCTAAGGAGAGTATTATAGTTTTGTTCACATAACGGTTGTTTGTAAGTCCTAAAACTAAAAGAGTCAGATATAGGGTTATATATACCAAAGTGATCAGGGTGACGAGTAGAGTCTAAATCCGTCCGTCCGTCTCCGTCCGTCTGTCCGTCCGTCCGTGCAAGCTGTAACTTTAGTAAAAATTGAGATATCGTGATGAAACTTGGAACACGTATTTCTTGGCTCCATAAGAAGGTTAAGTTCGAAGATGGGCAAAATCGGCCCACTGCCACGCCCACAAAATGGCGGAAACCGAAAGCCTATAAAGTGTCATAACAATTTGGCACAAAGGATCGCATTAGAGAGGGGCATATTTGGACGTAATTTTTTTGGAAAAGTGGGCGTGGCCCCGCCCCCTACTAAGTTTTTGTACGTATCTCGGAATCTGCTATAGCTATGTCAACCAAACTCTACAGAGTCGTTTTCTTCAGGCATTTCCATATACAGTTCAAAAATGGAAGAAATCGGATAATAACCACGCCCACCTTCCATACAAAGGTTATGTTGAAAATCACTAAAAGTGCGTTAACCGACTAACAAAAAACGTCAGAAACACTAAATTTTACGGAAGAAATGGCAGAAGGAAGCTGCACCCAGGCTTTTTTTAAAAATTGAAAATGGGCGAGGCGCCGCCCACTTATGAACCAAGAACCATATCTCAGGAACTACTAGACCTATTTCAATGAAATTCGGTACATAATATTTTCTTAACACCCTGATGACATGTACGAAATATGGGTGAAATCGGTTCACAACCGCGCCTTCTTCCAATATAACGCTATTTTGAATTCCATCTGATGCCTTTTCTGTATAATACGAGTATATACATTAGGAACCAATGATGATAGCCGAATAAAACTTTACAAAAATACGGTATTTGAATAATATGTAAATGACGTATAATGAAATCTCGATTATCATTTTATCATGCGAGAGTATAAAATGTTCGGTGACACCCGAACTTAGCCCTTCCTTACTTGTTTAATATGGAAAACTTTGCGGGAATTAGGAATTTTGAAAACAGGTCTATGAATTAAATATGTAAGTATGTATTAATCTCAGGAAAAATTTTAGTCTAGCCAATCAAACAGACAAGAAGTTGTATGACTTAGTACAGAAGAAGTAGTCAATGTTAAAGATTATGTCAATTCTTATATCACATGGACAAGACATAGATCATATTCATATAATTTTCGATATTTTTTAAAATATACTCTAAATATTATCCTACAAATAAGTTTTTAATCAGTCTTCGTTGCCTTTGCATTTTCTTTCAGCGAGTTTCTTACGTAAGTCAACACATTCCGCAACTGCAGAAATCATAAATTAAGCTCTTTAATTACGATTAGCAAATAAAGGAAATTTCTTTTAATTCAATCTCGTTTGGGTATTGATTTTCTTTTTCTTCACTGCGGTTTCCTATAGTTTTGCTACTGTTGTTGTAATTTACTGTTCGCTACTGCTCCAGTTCGAAGTTGTGGTGCACATTTTTTATAACCACAAACTGCGTGAGTCAGTACCAGACGACAACGTTGCGGTAAAATTAAATACGCACCAACGCTTTGCTTAACCCTTATGCGGGTACTTGGAGTAGACAATAGAGTGTGGTTGTTTTAAGAGGCAGGACAATGGAACTTTTTCTTAAAAATGATACCCAATTTTGCGCTGAATTTTCAACATAAATGAAGTTCATGTTGATTGAGTTCTATTGGTGTAGGATTGCCAGACCAAAAATATTGTTCAGATAGGAGCACTATAGCATATAGCTGCCACGTAAACTGACTCAAAATCAAGATGAATGTCTTTTTATACACTTTACGTTGTAAAAAATGTAACTATGACTTGTGTTCTTGTGGTATAAAACAAAATTGTTTTATGAAACAAATAGGTCTTAACAGCACAGCGTGGTCACACGAGGGTTAAGCCTGAAAGTGATAGATAAAAAACTTCGCCAAACCACAACCCGCAATGCAATGTGCGGTGAATTTTTTTTAAAGCGAAGTTTTTGTACAGTTATGCGCTTTCAACAACAACAACAAATTCAAGTTGATAATGTTGTCTTAGCTCACCTCTGCTGTTTCTGCAGCTCTCAGCGATTTTAACCCACTTTAAGATACCCCAGCGCCTACAAAGCAGCAACCAACAGTGCATGTGTTTACAAAACAGCGCAAGTAAAATAACGGTATTGCAACAAAATACACAAATGAAAGTGAGGTAAGCAGTGGCAGGCAGCGAACAACTGATTGTTGATTGCGGCAACAGCAATTATGCCAAATCAAACATGCTTTACGATATAACAGGCTTACACGAAAAACAACAACAGCAATGTAGATGTTGTATGTAAAAGCAGCAAACACACCAACACATTATTAATAGTAGCTCATACAATGTTGCAAGTTGTTGTCACTTCTACACTATGTTGCGCTAAAAAATGCGTTTGTTGTTGCTTTTGTGTTTGCTTACAACTGTATTTGCTATTGTTTTTGTTTTTTTTCTGCTATTCACCATTTAACTGGGCTACGCGTGTGCTCAAACATTTGCAACTTGCAACACTGTAAGCAATAACAACAACACACGGCAAACAAGTACAGCAATACTGCACACAAATACTACAACAACAACAAACAATTGCTTTCAGTTGCCGGTTTTACTTTCTCATTAACAACCAACAACGGTAACAATAACAATAACAACAATGGCAACACTGCCAGTTATCGATTGGTGACATAATTTGCATTGCATTGCACTGCGTCGTGTTGCATGATTGATAGTCGGCCGTTTTGTTGATTGATTGACAACAGTATGAGTTGCATGTGTTGTTTTGTTGGTTTTTCCGCACTCTTCGTTGGTCGCTGGCGCGTCAGATTGATGTGGTGTCCAACTAATGAGGCGCAACTGACACGAGCTTGTGGCAAACAAACGACCGAATGCAACAAAAATAAGCGCAAATATACGAACGGAGTGTTGATTTAAAAATTACCCGTTGCGTTGACAAAATGATTAAGGAAATTTAAAAAGCAAATAGCGCAAAGCGCAGCGCCAATTCGCGAGAAGTGAGTCGAAGGTGCAGAGAGTTGTGGAAAAAGCAATCGATGAAGCGCGATATAATGCTTAGTACAGAAACGATGTTTCGAAGTCTAATTGTTGAGAAGAAACTCTATCAAGCTAATAATTATTGCTAGAATTGGTATTAGCGGTAAGATATTATACAACCTTGGTATCTAGTCCTCTACTGGCTGGAGGTCATTAACCGCCTGATGAAGCACCAGCTAAAGCTTGATACAGTAAAGATATGTTGATGTCTATTACAAGTATATGAGAGAAAACATTTCGACACAGCTTTTCATATAGTTAAATATTTTTGTTTTGGTACTCGAACAGGCTGTGTACTTAATATATGAGAAGAAACTATACAAAGTACTTCTTCAATTAATTTCTTTGGCTGCCTGTATCTATACAATTTGTGTTATTTTTTTGCCATTGTAAGCTGAAGAAGCACTTATAAAACATGGGCCTAGCTTCTGGCAAAAATGCCGGTTCTGTGACATGGAGCCTGAAACTCCAGCTAATTGACTGCACAGAAATCTGCAGACGCAGGATAAAGGTGCATGGATCCATGTTTCTAAATATACCCCATCTTTATTCTCTGGACAAGATATATTAAGTTTCCCACGAAGTTTGTAACATACAGAAGAAAACGTTGGAGGCAGAATAATATATATATATATAAATGATCTCTAGGATAAGCTGAGACGGTCCTGTTCGTCCGTCTGCCATGAGGTTTTGAGATATCGACCTGAAATTTTCCACACGACCTTTTCTTTCCAAGAATGAAACGGCCGATATCGGACCATTAAAGCATTTAAATGTCATACAAAACGTCATACAATGTTTCAGTCTTCACCAAATTTCGTATGACTTTTCGCCTAAGGCTACGTTCAAATCTGTGAAGAAACTTTTCAGATGAGTAATTTCCTGAAATAGTCGAACAAACACCAAATCCGGCTTTTTGCTACCTAAGCGTGTGTCCTTATTTGTTCGAAAATTGTATTTATTTGCCACTGAAAGTGCCGTCAAAGTATCTTGTCTATGTTAAAGATTGAGAAACATTTCAATTATTTATTTTTTTGTAGAAGTGATGGGATTGAACTGTTGAAGACAGATAAACAGCTTAGTCTGGGTGAATGTTAGGTCAGCGCTATTCTTTATGTAAAGCTAGATATAATACTCCTTCAAACAACAAAAATGTTATTTTTGTATGTTAAGGTAACAGTGCAATCAAAAATATGAATAGATGAAGCTTGTCGTTGATTACCTTACTCTGTTATTATAAGACTTACACCGTTAATACAACTTGGCTATGAGTTTCTTAATGAAAGTTTAAAAAAATATAAATATCCTAAAAGTTTTACGAGACATACATATTTATATTACGGCTTTTCTGGTTCTCTAGAAATTGGATAGAAACTGATTTTTACTTAGCGTCTTCGCTTCCTGGTTGGAACTCTATGACTAAAGTTTAAATTTTCTGACTGTCGAAAAGTAAAGAACTTTCATTGTGAAAGGTTGGTGTCTTGAATTTCTAAAGATTTATTATTGCTTTTTATGTAATATTGAGAAAGAGCTCTGACGACCATTTTTTTATTTTTTTTTTAGAAAAAGAAATAATCTGTAGATCATATTCGATTGCACTCTTGTTGCTTATCCCGACAAATTCTCGAGCGTTCTCGTGCGTCCAAGATTTATGGCAAAACTGGGTTGGATTTCTGTAAACAGAAATAAAAAAATGTTAAAAAAAAATTTCATTACATCAAAACAGTTAAGCGTGGGAGCCTAAAATATCGTGGATTTTTTAAAATAAATTACCCGGTTATATTTATACGCAATGAAAATTTTACATTTTTATACGAGATTTCTGACGGCGCTGTGGAAAAATGGTACTCCACTGCTCCAGTGATTCCAGCCTTCTCCGCGGATGAAACATACGCATACATTGACCAACGATAAAAGAAGCAAAAATTTACAAAATTGTATTTTACACCAAATTTTGGTGATTTTTGTCTTGCTAAAATTCGATTTGAGGTCGGCTCAACAAAACCTATAAGTTATACACAGAATAGGCTGAAATAATTTCATGATGGTCGGATCATTTCACTGCAGTAATTTTGAAAAATACTGTTTCGATAAAAACGCGTTTAAACATGGACTATTGAGCTGAGCCAACTGAGCGATTATTCTTTAAATGGAAAAAGGAAATTTTCGAAATTATACATTAGAATAAGTCTAGGTGTCCAAGTCTGAAAGATATTTTCAGTGATGTAGAATGTCGTTTAATGTGTACACTGTTAGAAACTAAACCGTTAAAGACAAATATTTATTGTGTCAGTCATAGGTCTGGATTAGACGCTTTCTGTAAGTACAGATCTATAAAATAAAAGATTGGTTCTCAACGTTGAAGTATCCCTAGTCATTCTGGAAACTTATATGCAGAGACCATAACGAGCACTATATCTCACAATATTTCCAAACAATATCGCTACTAAATATAAAATTTCAAATAAGATAATATTATGTTTCTTAAGATAAGCGCTGAAGTAAGAAACTCACTCGGCCGATCATGGCTAGAAATATATGCCAATATTGTTATACCTAGCAGGCTTCTGCTTAAAATATAAAATATAATGACAATCCTAATGTCTTTAGAACACTCCAGTTATCAAATGCATATCACAAATGGTTGGAAAAGCTTCACAAAGCCAGTATATGGTTTCTGCTACCAGCTCTAATTTTTGGTTATTTAGAAAGAAATATTGGATCAAAGGTGTAATGAGGGAAAAAAAGTTTACTCAGAAAATCTTAATTGGAACGATAGCAAAGAATTTCCTGTCAAAAACTATTGTTCGAAATCTTAAGAGGGCTAATGGAGACGAAGCTTGCTAGCTGGAAACCCTATTTTGCACCAGAAAGTTACTGGCTTCCCTCGATAAGTTAGTTGCCAAAGAAAAGTCTTCGATTTTCTTGAATATTGCGTCATTTAATCTTGTTATATCCCCACTTCAATAACATTAATAATTTCCAAAGAAAATATAAACTTTTTAAAGCAGCAACAACAATAATCAAAATGGCAAGCAAGAGTCAGCAATAATGCTGCTCATCTACCTGAGTGCCGATGCTTGCGTTCAACACTAGTATTTTCGCTTTAGCTGCAACTGTCGATGTTGTTGTTGCTACTTTACTATTATGGCAATGTTTACAGGCGTAATTATTTTGCGGACTTTAATTCTTTTGTGGCGCTAACAAAATCAAACAACAAATGCCAACAAGAAGCAATAAAAAAATTACAACAACATACACATACAACAACAAAAACATTCAAAACCAGAAAAAAATGCCATTGGTACAACAACAATAAAGATTGCTTTATAAAAAATGCAGTCCCGCTACAACAAAAAATTACATGACAACAACAAGAGCATTGTGCAACACAGCGCTGGCGTGCGCGCGATGAGTGAAAGGGGAGTAATCGTCAGCGTTGTTTTTGCTGTTGTAATGGTCATGCAATGCTGCTTCTTGCTGCACTAATCTCTTGTTGCAGTTTTTGTTGTTGTTGCCGACATAGTCGACTGGTCGTTGGCAAGTCGTTTACGGAATCGATCAGCAATCAAGCACCGAGACTCGCTGTTATGAAATTATGACAAGCTGCTGACGCGGCTGGTGTGCCGGCAAGCGCAGAAAAAGCAAAAGAAAGCGATGAAAACCCCAAAGCCAGAGAGGCGAGCGGGCGGCCACAAAGCGCAAGAGAGGCGGAGGCAAGCAGATAAAATCGCCACAAATTGCAACATAAAAAGCAGGCATTATTACATATGTACATAATATATGTATGAACATGATAATATGTGTTTGTGCCTGCTGACATACATACAACCACGGTGTTATATAAACGGAAATTGTTGCAGTTGCAAGTGAAAAACAAAGAAAAGTGAAAATTATTTGCAAGAAAAAATTTAAAAAGTAGCAGTGTTCGTATGTACATATGTTTGTGTGCATAGGTGTGTGGGCAAGAAAACGCTGAAAACTGTTTTGTTGTTGTTGCCGCTGCAGCGTCACTTAATTGCATTGGCTGGTGAAGGTGCAACAAATATTGATTACTGCCGCACTACTGACTGACTAGCAGACCAGCTTGCGGACCGAATGACTGACTTGCAGACCGAGTGACTGACTGACGGCTTGGTTGACTCTTTTGGTCACCACATCATTGACTAAGGAAAATCTCATGCATACACATATGCATGTATGTATATGCAGAGCACTATTAGCCTGTTGGTGGCACAGGTTAATGACGGTAATAAAAAATTTATTGTTTTTGGAATGGCCCACCAACCGTGCTTACGTAAGCATTGGTTTACACCAGAAATTGTATTAAAAGTCCCCTGCAAATGGCCGCGTGCACTTTTTGTTGCTTTTAATTGCATGGCAAAGGCCATATGAGAAAATACTAATACGTTAATATGTGCCATCAGGTAGGTATACATATATGTATGTATAAACCGACCTTATAATACATGTAGCGGTATGAGGGCGGCAATTTGTCGTTGATAGTTACTACTGTCGAACTGTTGCGAATCCCGTAGTTGTTAAGGCAACTGAATCCCGAAAACTCTTTTTCGTATTTTGAAAGGAACACTATATACATAAATAGCCAGTCTTTTCGCAGTTTTTTCGGGATTTCTTCATTAAAATTTCGGGAACCCGAAAATTGTCCTAGTATTTAGGTTATCCCCTTTTATCTGTATTTTTTGGTAATTTCATTGTCAAAACTTCGGCATCTCAAAACCACTTTTGTGTCTGCATCTATCGGATAATACAGTCTCTCTTGCTATGAGTGTTCCTAGAATTTAGATTAAAACATTTTTAAGCCCATTTTTTCGATAATATTGTCTTTTACTGATTTCAGCGTTTTCGGCATTTCTTTATTAAAATTTCGGTATCCCGAAAATAGTCATAATACTTACCCCTTTTGTATCTGCATTTTTAATCTTTAGAAAGTGTCGTTACCTAGACTCAATCCATTTTTTACATCCTGAAGTTTCTTCATCTTATTATAAGGCGTTGGGACCACAGAGTCGGACGCGGAATTTTCATTTTCATTATTAAGTATTATTTTTAAAGTTTATCTCACTCTGCAGTTTAAGTAATATATCTTCTTCTTCTAAATTGGCGTAGATGCCGCTTACGCGATTATAGCCGAGTTAACAACAGCGCGCCAGTCGTTTCTTCTTTTCGCTACGTGGCGCCAATTGGATATTCCAAGCAAAGCCAGGTCCTTCTCCACTTGGTCCTTCCAACGGAGTGGAGGTCTTCCTTTTCCTCTGCTTCCCCCGGCGGGTACTACGTCGAATACTTTCAGAGCTGGAGTGTTTTCGTCCATCCGGACAACATGACCTAGCCAGCGTAGCCGCTGTCTTTTAATTCGCTGAACTATGTCAATGTCGTCGTATATCTCGTACAGCTCATCGTTCCATCGAATGCGATATTCGCCACGGCCAACGCGCAAAGGACCATAAATCTTTCGCAGAACTTTTCTCTTGAAAACTCGCAACGTCGACTCATCAGTTGTTGTCACCGTCCAGGCCTCTGCACCATATAGCAGGACGGGAATATATAGAGTTTGGTTTTGTTCGTCGAGAAAGGATGGAGTCATGTTTGGAGGATGGAGTCATGTGTAGAAGTTCACGCAAGTGAGGAAAGTTCTCTGATCGCCATTCACTTAGGAGTGGCCAGAAACGATTCTTTTACACATGGCTCAAGCAACTCACGACTTCCGGTCTTTGACCAAGTATCCTCTGGGTGGCCTAAGAACATCCGTTCGAAGGCGAGCTAAAGTGAAAAGGCGAAACATCCCCTACATAGGGTTGTGCGCTGGGCTCCCCGACACGTAAAAACCTCTACCAATGAAAAACTACCAACAGCCTCGGAAAAATAAGTAATATGTAGTATATTTTAAACTATTTTAAATATGATCAAATACATTACAATTTTTTCTATGATAATATTTTATATAGATGAATTTTCATTGTACTATTTGGGGTTGTAAATAATTTGATCTTCATACTCCTGTGACTTTTGAGGTCTTATTATTGCAGTTTCGGGATTCCGTAACTCATGCCTTTATTATTTAGTTTTGTTTTAGACCAAATTTCTTGAAGATATCTTTTTAAATGAATTTTCATACAAACACTCGATTCCAAACGTTCGGCTTCCTATCGTGGTCCAATATCGGCGGTTCCGAAAAATGAGCAGCTTCTGGGGGAGAAAAGAACAAGAGAAGAATTGCATATCGATATTTTAAAAATTTGCGGTACTGGCTCGCGTATATGCAGACAGACGTACAATCAAACAGATAGGGTGCCCGACCTTTTTTCTGGGGCTTACAAACTTCATGTTAAACTTAGTAAAATTTTACCCGATCTCATTTCTTATAACTAAAATTGATTAGAACTTAGTTTCATTTAAAGATATATAATACTTTTCTTTGTAATTGTCTAAAAAATATACTGGTATCGTAAATGTGGACTACATCCGATCAAAAAGTGGAAACAGAAACAGACAGGGAGTTGTGAACAAATTTTAAAATATTGGATCGTTCACGGAGAAATCTCATTTTGTTAGTGCATTTCAAACACGATCGTTTTATTATGTAAAATATTTTACGAAATTATGTATTTTCACTTTGGTTCAATACCTTTTGCTATATTTCGGACAAGAGATTGAGATTATGCTTATAAAATTGTATATCCTTGCAGGCAAACACTGGTACAAATGGTTTTGACGTCCCGAATTTGAGGGGATGGTTCTCCCATTCAAAACCTTTTTTTTGTTTTTAATCTATTTTCATTTTTTTTTTATTTTTTATTTGCTATTTTATTTTTAAATTTTTTTATTGTTGTTTTTATTTGTTTTTACAGACGGAAACAAATAATAGTGCGAACGATTTCTGGAGATTCTGTTGGCTCCTATCGGGCTCAATTAGCACTTGATGTGCCATTTTGATACACTGTTCGTAGAACCTCCTGTATCTGTTATTACGTTTCACTTCCTTTCTCAAACCATTTTGAGGTTTCGATGAAACTACTTATGTCCGATATGCTTTTAGTGAAAATCCATCCAAGGTTTGGTGCTTGATGGATTCCAAGTGTTTTGTGTCGGATCTGTGCTAGAGCTGGGCATTCGCAGAGAAAGTGGTAGATTGTTTCCTTGTTCCCTGCTACTCCGCAGCCACGGCAGATGTCGTTGTAGGGCATACCCATTTTGGATGCGTGTTCCCCAAATGGCCAGTGCCCTGTTGTGGTAGCTGTTACTTTGTAAATACTTTTTCTTGACCTATTTAGTAAGTCGTTGGTTCTTTTCCTGACATATATTGGTCATAATTTTTTAGTTATGACGCATTTTGTAATGTTTTTCCATCTGTTATTTGCAACTTGTTGAAATTGTCTATTGATCTCTCCTTTGATCGATCCTAGCGGGCTTGGTATTAGCTCCACCTCGGATTCGTTGAGGAAAGCTCCTGCCTTTGCCAACTCGTCTGCTTTTTCGTTACCGAAAATGTTTCTGTGGCCGGGAACCCAGATCAAGTTGAGTTGGAGCTTGTCTTGTATTGAGCTTAGTGCTCTCTTGCTGTTGTTAACTACGCTGGAATTTGTCATGCGTGAAGACAAGGCCAGGAGCGCCGCCTGGCTATCCGTAAATACAGTTGCATTTTTATATTCCCGTGGTTTTCTAATAGAGCTTCGCAGGCTTTTTCTTATATACAATCCACTTTTCATAGCCAGTAACAATGCGCTCAAAAATTGGATCACTTCTTTGACGTTGAATAAGAAAATCACAGTCGTTAATGCGACAAAGCAAATTCTGTTCTGTATTAACTTGAGGAACCCATATGTTAAGCTTCGAAATTAATTTTAGACGCTTTATGTATTAGACAAATTTTATCATTTGTATCGACCAATGACTTTATTTTATCCACATCTGCTTCCAGAGCTCTTCCAGACCGTGGTGCGTCCCCAAGATTGTAATTATCGGAACGAAGTTTTTCGATTGGCATTCAATCAACAAATCTTTTCTTTACACATCCCACAAATCTTTAAACTGCATTTTTACCCTTTCTCTTCGATCTTCCATTTTCGATAGAGCACCAAACAAAAACTATTACAAAAAAAATAAGAACATTTTTTACAAACAAGCCTAACTATATTAACTACTCAAATAAAGGGTGATCTTAAGGTTCATTACATTTATAAACACAAAAACGTCAAATTTAATGGGGAATGTTTATTATCATTCGAAAGAACATTCATTGGTATTTACTTTTTGAAAATTATCTCCTTTATTTCGACTGATAACTGGCGAATGAGATGCGTGATGTTTTAATCCAAGACCAAATCGGAGCGGTATTGTCCGTATACTCCTTAGATTTTACACACTCCGACAGGAAAGAGTCCAACGGTGTGATATCACACGATCTTGTTGGCCAACCGAGCGGCTCAAAGCGTGAAAGCTCACCGAATTGTTCTCTCAATAAACCCATTAATTGATGCGATGTGTGGGAAGTGACATCGTCTTTTTGAAATCAAATAATGAATACATAGTACGCTCAGTAGACCGATTATGCTGACCATAAGTTGAGCGAAGCGCGCGAAACTCATTCTTTACAGAACGTGAATTTTCGTTATAAAGTAGAACGATTTGTAAATGTTGTTCAGGCGTAAGTCTTTCCATGATGAGATTTCCAACACACGACTCGCACGTGGTCTGTCAAACCAGGCTTTTGAAAAAAGTACCTCCCTTCATATAACGGTAAAGCGGTTAAGTGCAAAGAAATTCCATAAGATCAGCAGTTATCATCGAACGAAATTACTTAGTGAACATTGATTGACTGCATTTTCTTTTTTAGTGAAAAACTTCCGAAACCTCCTGTTATGTAACTTCGTATGACCGATTCAACGTGCGTAAAGCTGTAAATGATTCATCACTCGCATCTACTGTTCTAGTCCATAAGAAAGATGATCCAACATTTCACTAGAAATATTGTGTTAGAAAAATTTTTGCTGAGGAAGATTTTTCGATTTCGATGAATTCTGAAAAATATACTTCTGTGATCCAATGTTTAAATGTATTATTTCTACCAAACTTTTACTTAGAGTAAGATAGGTCGAGTGGATGTCTAATGATGATGAAGTCCCCTTATTCTTATGGCTCTAGTCTGAACCACCCCGTGTTTTTGATGAAGTTTAACGGTACAGAAAAATGTATCTGTGTAACCTCCGAAACCTCGTCAAAAAGCCCTGGACCGATAGTTCCGATTATTTTCTTACACCAAGCTTTGCATTGTTTCTTTTTCATCTACCTCCTGACAGCTAACAAAGTAAAATGCACACTCACAATAACCACATCCAAAGTTAAAAAAGCTGGGTATGTGATTGAGCTGCAGTTGACTGTGGCAAGTCACTTCTTTCATGCAACAGACAGTTTACGAGGTGTTGTTGTACTTACCCAACTGTTGGTTTTGTTTGTAGCGAGACATGCATTTGTTGTCTGTGCAGGCAGTAAGCAATATGTGGCATGTGGCACATGCAGCATATACACAAAAATTACATGATTTTTCATTTCGTGCAACAGAAAGTGTGGCAAGCAACATAAAAAGCACTTACTTTAGTAAAGTTAAAGCAGGTGCAGCGGATGAGCAGGCAGAACGGGGTAACTTGTTAAGATTATGTGGCAAGATGGCGCAGCCAAACGGCAGTGGAAGCGTTAAGAAAGTACAACTAACTTAAAATTGTTACTTAAAGTGAATGACAACAGAAAGAAACTCAAAAAAAGCGCATGCCTTTTAAAATTTTTCTTGATAAAAAGTGAGGCAGCAGGAGGTGGAGCGTGGCAGCACGAACATAAAGATGATTTGTTGCTTGCAACATCAAATTTTGAAGAAAGCAAACTTTTACGATTTGCTGCCGCAATGTGTTGCATGAAAGTGATATGACATGACATGGATGCAGCAGTTTGCCACAGCTTGTTGCATATTGCATTTACACACTTACATACATATATGTGCATGAAATTTTATTGCCGAAACACGGTTATCTGTTTGTATGTGTGTGATGAGCGCTTTGCGCGCCATAAAACTGCACTGCAACAAGCTGCAGGGCAAGTGGCAAGCTGCATGGTAGCGCAGTTGTTGTTATGGCTGTAGGCGTGTCTTGTTACCGCCACTTTTGGCTATATATTTGCAACACGAATGCGGTACACATTACTGTTTCTGACGATAGTCGTGCTGTGGCATGCCTCAAACGCTGCATTTAAGTTACCTTTGGTGGCAACATAAATTTTAATTTAATTTTTCACATAAAAGTGTCATATGATGTTGTTGTTGTAATATTTTTTTACTATCTGAGTATTAAAGAAAGCTCAGCAAATCTTATATTTGGCATAAGCAACACCAAATGGGTTCTTGGTAAGAAAAACAACAAATTTGCTGCCACTGAAAAGCATAAATTCCACCAATGACTTTGCTGTAAGAATTAATTTTTTTTTTATTTTGCTAGGTTAGTTCTCACCCTCCAC
This sequence comes from Bactrocera neohumeralis, assembly GCF_024586455.1. NCBI lineage: Eukaryota > Metazoa > Arthropoda > Insecta > Diptera > Tephritidae > Bactrocera > Bactrocera neohumeralis. The sequence goes on along the minus strand of NC_065921.1, from coordinate 64,004,634 downwards.
ACTTATTTATTTTTTTTTTTGCTTTTAAGTTCTGTTGCACCTCCAACGACCGAATTGCCGCAAGCCACTCGAAACCGCAACATTGCCACGCTCACCAACGTTTGTTGCAAGCAGTTGGCATACATATGCCTATTTGTGGCTGCAGCGGCAACAACAAGCTCCGCGCTCGCTTTTGAGGCAGAACAACAATTACATGCGTAAAACTACCACAGCTTAAGTGCCAGCTGCCTTACTTGCAACATCATGGTAACATGCTTTCTACACAGTTTTTTTCATTTCCTTCATTATGCATTTTCCCGCCTGCAACTTTACAATGCTACTCGTGTAAGTTGGCGACGCGATGTGTGCCCTCGAGGCTTTTTACTACTTTGCCGCGCTTTTAAGTAGGTGAAATGCCATTTAAGTTGCCACATTTCATCACACTATCGTCTGTTGCACGCACAGCGTGGCATGCTTAAGTATGTAAGTACATGTGGCAAGTAGAAATTAAGTCATTACGAATACGCATACGAAGGCAAATACTGTCGTTGATTTTTCTTATAAAACTTAATGATTTAACTAAAAATTTAAAGCGATTTAATCCAGAGATAATTATATAAATTGTCTGTATTTTGTTATTAGGCTTTGTTGGCTTTGACTCCGATGGATCACCGATTATTTACTACTGACTATTTAGTTACAAATCATAACTAATCAATCGCTAATCTTTAATTATTAGTTATTAATCATTTGGAATCCGTCATTTATTAACTATAAGTAATTCGGATACAGTCATTCGTTATTCCTTTGCCATAAGTCAATAGCACTCCGTCACTAGTATTATGCACTAGTTATTAGATAGTAATCACAAGTCCCAATTCAATTGTCATTGGTCATCATTCATTATTTATTAGTCAGCGCAGCCGCTGTCTTTCATCGTATATCTCGTACAGCTCATCTTTCAATCGACTTCGGTACTTGCTGTTGCCAATGCGCAAAGGACTATAAATCTTACACAAAACCTTTCTTTCGACACTCCTAAGGCCGGATTATCAGATGATGTCATTGTCCAACCCTCCGCACCATATAGCGGAATGCTACCAGATCCGTACGCTTTGTTTCTTCAAACAGTCTGGAGAAAGCTCGGCTAACGGCGCGGTTGTTCACGCCAATAATATCAATACCATCGATGTGCCCGAGCAACTGTACACTTTTCTCTATTTAACTGCAGAGCTATAGTACAGAGTATTATTTTCTTCGGCAACAGATTGAAAAAGTCACATGACAGGGAGTCTACTATCTGAAACCTAGCTTGGTATCAAACGACTCGGAGAGGTCCTTGCCGATCTTAAAGGAGCTTCTGGGGGTGCTCAACCTGCAACACAGCCAAATTAGCTTTGCGGGGATACAGACATAGCGGCATAGAGGCAGTTCGGAGGCTTATTCCACGGTAATTGGCGAAGATTGTCGAGTCTAATATTTTGTGGATTGAGCAAAGTACACTTAGGTTCCATTCGTCGGGCTTGCTTTCATCTATCCATATTTTACAAAGAAGCTGTTGCATGCATCTCGTCAATTTTTGGCCCCCGTATTTAAACAGCTCAGCCGATAATTCATGGCTTTTCGAATCGCATAATAGTCGGACAATGGAAGATCTATTCCATCGTCATCGATTGGAGAATCGGACCCGCCATCCATTCGCTTGCAGCTGTATTTGTAAAGTTACGCCATGGAGGCTGAATATTCCAACTTTTGTGCCAAAGATGGCTTCCTTTGCCCACCATCGGCAAGAACAATTTTGACGTTGTGGCGGGTGCAGTTGTCATTTTTCAGCCGAGGCTGTTGTATCTTTTCCATTGAAAGTAATTTCTACTTGGCGGGTCGTAAACCAGTGTACAACCTCGCTAGGCGAGTAGTATAAGGTTTTGTACACATTTATATATCAAGACGATTGTTTCAAGACCGACGCCCGTTCGCAGCCGCAACTCTACTGAACATGCGCTAAAATTGAACCCTTAAATCGAATATATTGGAGCGGCTCTGCAGAAGAATTTAGAATTCGAATAACTCGCATTTCACTGACTCTGCATTCAAAATAAGTTTAATTTGAAATCGAAATTAAAAACATTTTAAATACATAATAAATATTCACAGTTTTTAATTATTAAAGTATACTTTTGAACAGAATACAAACTCACACTTCACTAAAAAAATATGTAACTGATATTAAAAAGAAATCACTGAAAAGTATGCAATGTATAATATTGTTTTTTTTAATAACTTTAGGATACCGTTAGGTGTTTCAACTTACAACATTTAATTACCTGGCATAATTAAAAACATTTCGTGCATTTTCCTGTTTTCTTTGATTGTAATCATTAAGCTTTTTTAAATCTGAGCAATAATTGCAAACCAAAGCATACTTTCCGGCACTTTAATTTTTAATTAAGCCTTAATAAACATTTGGCATTCACACATATTAATGTAAATACATTTTTATAAAGTGCGATTGATTGTTGATTCCTCAAAGTAATGACGTCCTAAAAGCTTTATATACTTTAAGGGGCGCTCTTTGATTAACTACTTTGATGAATGCAACTAATGTAATTGACACAAGCGTAATTAAATAATTCATTAAGCATATATTTAACAATAAGCTGAACTATTTAAAATGGCTTAATTAAGCTATTTTTTTTTTTTGTAAAACGGTTTTCGATTTTGTTGCGTATGCAAAAGCGTTGTTGTAATGATTTTAAATTTTTCGTCTTTTTATTAATTCAATTCATTAATTATCTTAAATGTGTTTATGAAGTTTATGTTGTGATTATATTTATTTGTAAGATTTGGTTTATTTGTATTTCTTACAGCATACTTTTAAGCGCCGATCGGGCTATAAAATAGTAACAAACAGTATAGTGTAATTGCTAAGCAAATTTGATGAGATTTGAAGTTGCCAGTACCGAGTTTAATTATAATCGGTTCTTACCACAAGCTAGCCAATAAATTCCACCGTTAGAGCTTGAAGCTATTTTCGAAACTGTAGAGCCTGATTTAGATAGGAAGTGAGATCAGTTTCACCACTGAATATTAATTAGTGGAAATTTGTTTAGGTCTTTCGAATTTTTATGAAGCACAAGGTCTCACGGTATGTAATGTTCAGATTTCCTAACCCATAAAGTATTAGAAGTATGCCTTCAGTGTTTATTTTGTTATTTGCATAATATGTGGGAGGAGTGAACAGGAGTTCAGGGATAAACATTTACACGGATGGGTCCAAACTAGATAATCAAGTGCAAGGTTGTGAGTTTTCGGCAAAATTAGATATCAAAATCGGCTTTGCTCTACAAGACCACTGCAGTGTCATTCATCGTAGTTCATAGCAATTAAAGAAAGCCTTCTTGTTCAAATAAGGAGTGTGCTTACAAAAAGGAATATATTTATATATACATATAGCCAAGCCACTTTGAGATCACTAAAGTCTCTTAGGGTTTCGTCAATAATAATGAAAGAATGCCTTGATCCCTTAGGGGTTCTAACGGCCTAATTGACGATTAAGCTGCAATGGATATGAGGGCATAATAATAACGCTGGTAACTGTGAAGCACATGGACAGGGAATTTATATGCTTCTATCTGCTTGTATATATTTAATCGACAAATCTGTTAGGAATATATCTGAGTCTCGTTGAAGTAAATATCTACATCAATATGGGCCGCACATGCCGACTTTTCAAATTTAAAACGAATGACTTAAGAGCTCTAAATTTGATGGCATAAAAACTCTACTTTGTCATATATGCCAGCAGACTGGGTACAGCATATAATGACTGTCATAGAAGCTATCAAGAGGTATAAGAAGAGGAAACTATAAAATATCTTCTATAAAAATGTAAAGATTTACTATGTATAGGGAAAAATGCAACTATCGGTTGAGGAATTTCGACAATATTTCGGAGGTTGCACAGATAAAATATTTTGTATTAATGAACTTCATCGGAAACACGGAGTGGTTCAGAGAGAAGGTAATATAGTAAGGAGTTTTTAATCGCTGTAGCTTCACACAACGTCGTCAGACTACCTCTCTACCTACCTTGCTAACTATACTATATTTTTATCTGTACTATAAAACGAGCGATACAAGGCACTTTAAAAGAGTGGGCAACTTTTTCGGTGTCAAAGTAGGTGAGATTAAAGTTTTGATTGGCTACAGAGAGTTTGATCTTAGCCTGAAATTTACAAAGACAAGTTACACACAATCCAAATGTGAAATCTCTTCAGTTCGATTTTTTAAGTTGTGGGTTATTTATAATCAGAAGGATCAATTGAAGTAGATATTATGTGGAATCTATTTATACTTTAGGTAAGTTAAAGTTGGATCATATTCAGAACAGCGAAAAGTATGTTATGAAGCTATTATCTAGAACTGGTTAGGTCAAATTAAATTCTAACATCTATGCTTAAACTGTTTCTGATGAGATGATGATGATTCCACAGAAATTATCTAAGTAATCTTGCGACCTCCTACCTGAATAGAAGAACGACGCTTGTGATGGCTTACATCTATATAAGCTATGGTTGGATTAGATGCAAAGAAGGAAGTATTATACTCAGGATAGTCCGCAAAGACCTAAGGTCTGTAGAGACCACTGCGGATTCTATATGAATAAATAGTGTTGAAAAGAATCCTACAGGTTTCTGATATTTATGTATGTATATTTATGCCTGACTGAATCCTGAAGTCTAAAACCGTGAACATTAAGTCGAGTTGTACCATCTGATTTGACTGGGAAGCCAGAGAATAAGGATCGGATAGTACTCTTCCAGGACCTTAAATTTAAATAAAATCACAATAAATCTGGATCCACATAAGTTCCACAGAAATACTTAGATTGGATTAGATTTAGAGAAAGTTCTAAGTGCTTCTTAAAATAGAGTCTGCAAAGAACCGAGGTCTATAACAACTGTGAATTCTATCTGAGTAAATAGTGGGAAAACAAACATTCAAGTGATGGTGCGAGACTGAATACCGTAGACTGAAGTCATTTGAATTATTTTGAAAAGGCCTCTCACTTTTTAATGCCTACTCAGTCTAAAATAGCACCTGTTTGTGATAGTGATTCAGCGTTGGACTTCAAGAGCATTCTGCTATATAGTGTGGAGGCTCACTCAATGGCATCCGGAGTGAGTTGTACGAGATATACAACGATATTGACATAGTTAAGCGAAGACAGCGGAGGAGAACACTCCAGCTTTGAAGATTTTCGATTTAGTACTCGCTCTTGGAAGCAGAGGAAGAGAAAGACCTCCACTCCAGAAATAGCGAAAATAGGAAACGACTGGCGCGGTGTTGTTAACTTGGCTATAACCGCGTAAGTAGTGTATACGCCAGTAAAGAATAAAAAGAAGAAGTCATGCACATTAGGTCAAATTGAGCTGTCTGTTTTGTCTGGGAATCGAGATATCAAAGATCAGATAGTTTTCATCCCAGATGTTACACTCACAAGGGATCTGCATTTTTGGGCAACCCACACAACAACAATAAAATGAAAGAGAGAAACTTAAAAATTTGAAGATTTTATTGAAAGGGAGAGTGTGAGATATCCATGCCGCCGCTGTATCTATATGAGTGCCTGCAGCTGTATTGGTGCGCGTGGCTGCCGCACTTATTTGCAACATGCATACATTTTAGCGTCTGCTGGTGGCTGAAGTACTTCATTTCGCTCATTAAATTGAAGCGCCGTCACACACAGCACACTCACACACATACATACATTCACATATGCATGCAACATTTAAGGAGATGTGTCTAGCATTTAACACACGTAATTCTCATCAGTAACAGTTTGCCGTTGCTGCCGGCTAATGTTGTTGCTATGACTTGTTGTTACTGTTGTTGTTGCATGCATAGCGCTGATGGCATTTAATGTGTAGCACGCTCATTACGCCGAGGTGGCAGGGGCGATTTCAGTGTGTGAGTGCTTGAGTATTTGTTGATGAGCTGCACATTAGCAGTTGCAGGCGGACCGTTAGGTTTAATGCAATTTGAAAACTAGACGCAAGTACCCTAGTGGGTGTACCAGTGTGTGTGTGTGTGTTATAGTTGCAGCAGGCAAAGCTGAATTTCCAATGGAATTTTAAGCTGCTACATAACAGGCAACGTGACGCGACCTGACGCACCAATACACACACACATACCGTATGCAGAATATGGCAACACTAAAAGCGTTAATGTGATCCGGCATGTATGTGTGCAGGTGTGTGTGGGCTGGTAATGCGCTCACATACATTCGCAGTTGCGCCCATAAGAAGAGTTTGCATGGGTGGCACTTATTTAGGGCACTATCTACCGCACAAATACATACATATGTATATGTATATATTCCTACACGCACACATGCTCAAAAGTGGCCACAGTTATCCATCAACGTATTGGCACTTAATTTGAGCATTTAACGCTAGCAGCATTAATATGCTCTTAAACAAAGTAATTTATTTTTAGAAGAAATTGGAATGCGCCTAAGGCTATGCTATACTAAATTATATTTTGTATAAAAATCCGCTGTGTTTTGCAGTTAAATAGACTTTGAAATAAATTTCGGATTTGAAATGGATTTCTTTAAATGTTTAAGAAAAAAAATTAATTATAAAAAATATTTTTTAAGAATGTTGCCATATGTGTTCCCAATTGTAAAAAAAGTTTAATAAATAAAATAAAAAGTTAATACAACTTTACAATTCAACTTAGTTTGTTAAGAAGATTGAATTGTATTGAATTTACAAAACGGGGTTGCCACTGTTAACGAATTTCAAAAGAGGTATTAAACTGAAAATTGAAAAAAAATCGTATTTAAAAATTTTTATTCAAAAATCATATGAACATATAAAATACTTATTCAAGAATGTTGCCATATGCGACGTATTAATTGATTTTAAAAATGTTTAATATAAATTAAAAACCAAAAACTGAATAATTCAGTTTACATCGCAGAGAAAATTTAATTGTAGTAAATTTTTGAAACCGTGTTGCCACCATCTTTTAAAATTTCACATTTAGAAATTAAACTTAAAATTAAAAAGACCTCTTATTTTATAAATTTTTTTTTCAAAATATATACAAACCTTAAAAATATTTATTTTGGAATGTTGCCACATACACACAATTGAATTATTGTAAAAATATTTAATGAAAGTTTAACAAAATTTTTAAAATCAACTTAATGCAAATTAAATGATCACATTATTGTTTATACTGGAAAAGGATTGCCACTCCTATCGGACTTCAAAATGCAAATCACTGATCCAAAAAAGCGTAAAACAGTATAAATGTTGAGAGAGAGAGAGAGGTGCCACTCTTAGTTAACTCCTTGATAAGGTTAATCTAAAGACTTACAATGAAATACTACAGTTATTAAGTGGTTTATATTTATTATATTTAAAACATAATGGTAAAAAAATGGCTTATAAATATGGCTGATAAAAAGCAAAATTTGACACCTTTTGCTTGAGATCATGAAACTTCTAAAAAAATAATTAACAAAAATATAAAATATTACTAATATTTTTTATTCAGATATTGAATATAATCTTCTTTTTTGAATTTGGTAGTTGGTGGTTCAAGATAACTTCTAGTTCCACTTATACTTTCTATATCTTTAACTATTACCTGATACAATCTCATATGTAATATGTATTATGAAAAATAATTTGAAGTCTTTTATAATATGACCATAGCGACTTTCTATAATATCATATATTTTTCTCTATTTTAGGTATTTTAGACCTCGTCTAAGCTTCAAAACATTTGTGTGTAAGTACAAATATTGAAAGTAATTTCGTAGATGTTGATACTTTTTTAATTTAAGATATAGAATGTTTGTGCTGTCAGATTTATAGATTGGTTTATGTGTTACCGAGCTACACTGTGTAGAAATTTCGCTGAAAGTATTTGAAATACTCTCTATTCTTCATCTTACTTGTAAAATATATATTCCCAGTTCACTTTGTTATTATATATTCGTTATATTGGTCTAACTTATTCGTTATTAAATCGGAACGGTTATTTAAGAAAAACATGTACAATAGGATTTTCAAATTACTGCCCGTCTGAAGCTTTAACATTTCCAATTTATCTGAAAATTTGCAAATTTCATAACAAAAGAACTGCGGCGACTTGAAGACTAGGTATAGTATGAATCAAGCGAATTATAGCTGTTGTGCACCGTTTTTCTCTGAAGGTGTTCTGCATCGACCAAAACACATTGTAGTCATAGAGGCAAAGACTGAACTATATTGTGACAAAAAAGTACCCGGGAATTGTATTCCTGTACTTCCTTCGACAATACATGAAAATATTCAATAAGGGAAGGATATGGCGCTTGAAAATCGTCAGGCAAATGTTAGAGAGCGAGTCCGTTTAAATGATTCTTATGAATATTTTGGGTATGAGACGCGTTCTTGCTTGATTCGTTCCGATAAAACTGAATTTTTTTCAAAAATAATACCATAAACAGGTCCCTTTCCTTTTCATGGAGAGCATTATAACCGCCGATGGGACATGGGCTTATGAGGTTAGTATATAAACAAGTCGATCGAAGAGATAAAACAAAATTCGCTGAAAGCCATCCCAAAAGAGTTTATGAAAAATGTTTGGAAAACTGAAAAAATCTTTGGCATAAGTGTATTATATCTGAAGGGGATTACTTTGAAACCGAAAAAATAAATATTGATGAATAATTAAATATTTAATTTCTGGATACTTTTTTGGCAAAACTTCCTAGCCATTGTTTTCCAATTAGTATTTAACTGGTCTTGCCAGATCAGGCCAGGCGTTGTCATGATCGAAAATTATTGCCTCGTCTAGTCTTAATTTCGGCCGTTTTTGCTCACTTCAATTTGATGAGTTCTTCTCAGCGATGTTCCTAGTTAAAGGTTTCACTCGCTTTTAGGAGTTCGTAATACAGCACGCTCTTTTGACCCCACAAATTAAAGGGCATTATCTTCGCGTTAAGAATTTTTTCCTTGGCTACCGATTTGGATTTGGTTGATTGGCCAGGTTTTGCATATGATTTTTGCATTTAGTGCGGTCATAACGGATACATCTCCTTCCACCAATCATAATTCAGTGCAAAACTACATTTTTGTAGCGTTCAAGCAGCTCAGCAGCTCAGCAGACATGCAAAATCGCTTTTCCAGTCCAGGATAAGAAAATTGCCTTCTGCATCGACATAGTCTCGTAACAGCAATTCTATGTGGAGCTTGTTGGCCACTACAAAATTCAATTCGAGGAACCGCCACCCAACCTTGAACCACTTTCGCATTTCTTCAGGGTGACGTTCCATAAAGAAATATATGTTCTACGTCGTCTTCGATTACATCGTTGTACATATATATGTACATTTATGACGGCACTTCAACGTTTCTCATTTTATGCAGATACTTTATACATAAAATACTCGCGTCTGGATGGCATCTGCATAGTAATCCCACCTCGCCATGTTTCCTACAGGACCACTCTTTTAAACTTTGAAGATGTCCATCCACCATGACGTTCTTGTTCCCAACGAGTTTGTCGAAACTATCCTTAGAGCAACTGTACGATAAACTTTTTCTAGTGCTTTACGTAGGTTAATTTTCCTCAGGGAGTCCACCCGAATTTCTGCTCCGTAGAGCAAGACATTCGGAATAGTCGACATCAGAAGCTTCCGTTTCTGATGTAGAAGTCCTCCGAATTTGGCCATTAGCCTGCTAAAATGCTGCTATTCTTAGGGTGGTAACTATTTTCTTTGAATAACGCATTCAGTTCGAAGAATAACAAAGCGTCATGGGACGATGGATTACCGGCCGTGCCATTCAAACACAGCGGCGAAGAGCTAACAATCATCTTTTTTGCAAAATTTGGTCGGACTCCACAATCTGCACCAATCACCTTTTGTTAGGTCACCTTAATATATATGGCATTCAAGATCCTATCGAGCGTAGCGTTTGAAATACTGAAACATACCGTCAATTGATTACACTTTGTCTGTGTAGCATTAGACGTAGGAAATCTACTATTAAGATAAGACATTCACCATGCGTGGTTTTATATTGAAAATCTACAAACGAACATATTTTCACCATGCGCCAAGTCTTGGAAAAGACCCGTGATAATAAGATCGATACATACTACTTCTACGCTATGCTTGAACTTAGTATCCCGGCATAGCTAATACGCCTGTGTAAGCTGACGTTGAGCAACGTCAAAAGCTCCATCAGGATCTGAAGGAATCTCTCTGAGCCGTTCCATGCCAAGCCAAGTTTCAGACAAGGAGATTCCTTCTTCTGGAGATAATAATTCGAGCTGTTCAGCTAAATCGAGCAGGTGAATCTTCTATAATACAGCTGCTGGCCAACGCCGATAATATTGATATCTTGGCCCCAAAAATCTTGTCAACAACCGGATATAAGTTTCAGGTAGTTAAATGCTGATAATTCACCTCTTTAAGAATGTTTTTCTGTGCGAAAATTTAGTTAACCCCATTTTTGTTTCTGACAGCTTCCCCAGCTCAGTCCTTCAGCATATTTCTCTCTCGCTCTTTCTCTCTCTCTCTCTTATCATTCTAATTAAATTTAAGATTGCAAGTAAATATACAACTAACTTACCAGTAAACCTCTTACTTGAGCTTAACTCGAGCGCATGCTTTCCCTTCATCTTATACACACATGGACGCATCCTTTCAAACGCCTGCCGGAGGCGCAGCAGCGAAAAAGCCACACAAGTGTTTGCTTATCAACGCTTGCGCCACATCCTTCCCCCCACGTGCTAACGCTTGATTTATTTTCATTACAATGCTAGTTTTAATACTAGCCGCTTTTATTGTTATCACCGTTAATGTGTCTGGCTTGGCGTCTAGCTTGCAGCTCTTGTTGTTGTTGTTGTTAAGCTAGCGCTTTCCGTGTCACTTGATCTACGCCGCGTTGTGTTAGTGTTATTGTTATTGTTGGCGCTCTAAGCTTATCACTATCAAGTTTCCTTCCGCCACTTACGCTCGGCGCTGCTTGCAACATGCCACTCGCTGCTCGCATAGCGACTGACTTTTCCGCCAACTAAGAGGCACTTCCCTCGTGACACATGCTCGCCGCCCTTCTCTGACTTTCTTTCCTTCATTACAGCTTGTTGCTTATTGAGTTTCATGTTGCATACTAGTGTTGCATGCAGCATCGCTATCTCCCCTAGCCTTCCTGCTTAGTTTCCGTTTATTCGCCGCTGCTCTTATGTTGTTTCATAGTCATATTGTTTGTTGTTGTTGTTATGTTGTTGCTTAGTCTGTGCAGTCAGCGGCGTTGGTGTTGATTACATTAAAGCAGCAGCTGTTGTTGATATTACGGATTTATTGTTGTTAGTTGTTGTTATTGTTATTGTTGCGTTACTTTCTTTCTTCGTCGTTTTTTATTTCTTTTCGCTCGCTGTTGCAATAATGTCTCCTTTAAGTTGCGCATAAAATGCTTGCCACCTTTACTTTCCTTTTTGCTTAGACCTGACTAACTGTAAAATGTGTAGCGCTGTGTGGCGCCTTTTGCAATTCACAATCTTTCAATTTACATACGCTTGCCGCTGCGTTGATTTTATCGTTCCTCCGTTGTAGCCGTAGTCGCCATACCCACCTGCCTTCCGGTCGTTCCCCTTTACCACCACAACGGTTCATTGTTCACTGCTTACACCGTTATGTTGCCTCACTTTCACTTGCTTGCAGCAATGTTGCAACCATAAAGCTGCCTTCAATTCGCATGCAACGTGAGTTATCTTCACATTTCCGCGCCCACCCAGCTTCACTGATCCGATATCAGCTGACTATTTATGATTTATGCAGCGCTATGTTGCCGTTATGTTGCAGAATAGTTATATTCAATTTCTTGCGCAGACAATATGAGCTTCAACAGCCCAACGGGGTATACTATTTTTGTACTGAGGTACCATATATGTGCATATTAGAGCATTATTTTTCTATGAATTATGGTTTGCGGGAAATGTGCTACGGATTATTTTGAAAACCTTTTCCTAAGGGACTGTGATCAAAAAATTTAAGAGAAAATACTGAAAACAATACTCAATGAAGATTACCAAAACAGATGAATACATTCAAAAGAAAAAAGGGATGTCGTATGATTTGAAACCAATATATGTCGACAAACGATTTTGCGTTTGAGGAGAAAAATATTGTTTAAACGCTACAAAAACAAATTATCTTTACATCGGATTGTAACTCGTATTAAAAACGAATTCATTTCGAAAACCCCAAATGCAAAAAACCTTATTTGATTTGCACATCCAAATTAATGACAAAGCTGAATATCCTTGACGCCAAGCTAATTCTCTGTACTTGGTACTTGGTTTCTGAAAGGCATACTGTCTTATGAGCTTCTAAAAACGAGAAAACCCATTAACGGGAAACACTATCGACAATTCATCAAATGAAAGCGAGCTATTACCGAAAAACTTCTAAACGTGCGACCAGACATGTTAATTTCCTCCTTGCTATGCTCGGCCTCATGTTACAAAACCGGCTAAAAGCTATTTGAAAAACAGTGTAAAAGAAATTTTGCCCCGGCCATTTTATAGTCCAGGTCTTACTCCTTCTATTCCGGTTGATACAGAACGCCCTCTTTGAATACAGATCACATCAGAACAAGGTATCAAAACTTGGCTTCAATCATTTTTGTGGATGGAATACAAATTAGCAGAAAGATGGAAAAATGTTGTAACTTCATCTGCTGAAACCAACTCAAAAAATGTATGACATATCATGAACATAGTTCCTGGTATTCCTGCAAGTAGAATTCAGATTAAAAAGTATCACTTGTTTGAAAGATATTTAAAGTGGAGAAAGCAGAGACAAGATTCTATGCTAGGACGAACCATAAAATCAACTGTGCTCATAAAAAAGCTTCCTCTGATCAAGGTAACACTGCAAAGCAGAAATGCCCAAAAAGTAGTATATGAAGCCACACTCGTCAGCAGCATAATCACATATTACAAAAATATCGAGAGTACTCATATGGTATTAAGATACTTCCAACAAATTCTTCTGAAATTCTGTATATATTTTTTTGTATCGGGAACACAGGGATGTGAAAGTAGCTTACCTATATTTGAAGGGTATTATAGGTCATCTCAGACCCGAATGATTTCTGATAAATATTTGGATACTTATACAATGAAATGAGCCTTTAATTACTGGCAAATTGTTTGTAGGCCGAAACAATTTTGCTAAGTTAGCTTTAATTTTGCAAAGAGGCACCGTTAAAAAAAAAGTGCTATGTTGATTCTTCATGTTTCTGGCAACTTCGGACAAAACTATTATCCTTGCCTAATTTCATTCAAGTTCTGTCTTACTGAGCACAATAAACTTTTAAGGCGAGCTTTGTTCTGTTAGCAACAGACAGCGAAGCCAGACAACACTGAGATACTTACCAAGTTCTCGTTCCTACCCTATTCCGCAGATTTTTGAATTTAGTGATATTCCTGGTAACTAAGAAGCAGATGAACTAGCCAGAGCGAATATGAATGTAAGTACTTCAAACGTTCGAAGTCTTCGAGCATTCTCTATAGGTCCTATAGTTTTTCCATCTAAATGTAATAAAAGAATGCAATTGACAGATAAACCACTGTAATGGCCTCCTCTATCAGACGAATAACACCAACAAGCTGATTCACTCACATTTACCGACTTCGATTTCAAATATAATAATATAGCGTCCTTAATATTTTTAGCAGACCCCGACTCACAGATGACATAACCAAAAATAGGCGCTTCCTGGTTCCGATAAAATCACATAATGATCTTCTATCTCCGGTTTCTGTAAAATCTCTCTTCTTTATTAATACGAACCAAAGTCTTATCCTTCCTTCAATCAAAATACAACCCACGAACTATTTTATTGCAGTCCGCTTCTTGTAAAGTTGATCTGACCTTAGTTCTTTCACGGCGCAACTTTGAACGATCAATGACACTACCGGAATCGTTCGTCAAAATAATACCAACGTCTTTTAAGATAGAAGAAGCTATAATTGCAGCGGCTATTTCGGAGACTCCAGTACGATTACATGCAAGGGCTAATGACGGTAAATTTAATCTCTTTTTTTCAGATGTGGTGATAATTTTCCCTTGCCCTGTTGTGGTTCTGTTTGGTTAGGACTAGATTGCACGAAAAAACTATCACATGAGCTGCTGCTTTCAAATGAAAAACCATCAGCCAAAGAACGAGAATAACACGGCTGGACAAAATCGTGTGACTGTGTGTTACGCGATAAACTTTTTTCTTTTCTATCCTGTTTTTTCTTATTATTCACAGTTGAAACTATATCGACACCGCCTATCACCATTTTTCTGGTTGATCTTTGGTGGGGTAGAAAACTTACTTCCTCCTTGGCAAAACGACACCCTTTTAAACAGCAACAATTCCTGATATCTTTGCACTTGCAGATGTAGATATCAAATAATCTATGGGACTAAATTGGATATAAATATTCTAGTCTTTTCTTGGAATTTTATGTTAGTTTGACGGCCTTAATATGGTTTGATTATTTGTCGTGGTAGGAACGACTCAATTCTAAAATTCTTTTTACACTTACAGTTGGCAGGGAAGATTTTTGCCATATTTTTAGAACTTCACCCGCTAATATTTCAGATATTTCAAGAACTGTTTGCTCCTTTGTTGTTTTAACGGTCTTTAATTCATATTTTATGAACAGATAACATTTCATCAGATCATTATATATAGGTAAGTGAGAAACAGGCAACTTCTCCAGTAAACCAAAGTCAGGGCACCTCGTCGTTTGTCGTGTTTTAACTTGAGACATACTTGTATTTCTACAACCAAGACAAGTAATAAGTACTAATTACAGTTATAATCTAAGCTACAAGCATCAAATGTACAAGAAAAATACTACTTACAGTAAATATTCCGATTCCAGCTAAAATTTTATGTAAGAAATAAATGAACGGCGAGGAAGTGAACTGTGGTAAGCGCGCGACTAAAGAATATGTGTATCAACTTAGGTTTTTTTTACTTTTTTTTAAATCAAACCACTTTATTCGACTTCAAAGTTTTGAAGTTCAAACTTAAGACTGTACAAAATTGAAAGATCGTAGTCAGTTGCTTACTTAAATATACCGTTATTAGGATATTGATGGCCTGGGACTGTGGAAAGGGAGTGCCTGGGAAAATTAGCATAACATACGGAATGTGTGAAGTTTTGGAGTGTGGAATTAGGAATGTGAAATTAAAGTGCGGAACGTACTATGTTAATATAATATGGTTAGAAAGTCAAATATATGTTTTAAGATCATTAAATAAAAATACAAAATGTTTGCGAATTTATGAGCATTTGACAGAAATTTTCAAAACTTCAAGTCGTTGGGGGCACCTCCAAACATAGCATGAGATTACTGATTTTTCTTGTGTTTAATTTTTACCTAAAACAGCAACTTTCTACAGGTATACCATAACAGAAATCAAAAATTAATAAAATCGCTGCACCCTAATATATATGGCCACATTAGATACTAAATAGACAATCGAATAAAATAAAACTTATTTTACTGATTAGCTTCATCAGCAACACAGGGTAGTTCAGAGAGGACATAATAGAGTAGGAGGCTTTTAGTCCCAGTTGTTTTGTAATACGCTTCTCAAAATATATAAATAATACTTTTGGTACCATATAAATATGGGTGATGCTCTCTGAACTAACGTAAGGTTCTAACCCAGACAACGAGTGGTCAAGGCTTCTTCACCCGCTCTGAGTTCGTTAACAATAAGGCAAGTTTTTCAACCGTACAGAATCAAACGATTTCGGTATGGACAGATACTCATATTAGCTTCGAAGTTGAAGAAATCTTAAACTAACTTTAAGACCATTGTGTCGAATACCTGAGTAAAGGCTGCAAGATTGAAAGTAAAAAATAATTATTTCTGAATTGCTATAAATCAATCGGAATTAACATGTCCAGTACTAGTCTCACATATAAATGAAGCCAAGGAGGGAATGGTTTTGTAAGCTTCTCTATTTTGATAAAAATTGGCTAACATTTCATTCGAAGTCCCACCTGTCCCATATGGAAATAAGCGACATACTAAACTCAATTTCCTAGGTATTTCCCATAATATTGATACGATCTTTCCTTTTAATACTATTAGCAGTAAGTCCAAGTTTATGTTCACTAAGGTCCATTTTTTCCGAATCTATGTACCTGCAGAATTGCGACATTTCACCAAGTCAGCTCAATAGTTGTCCTCTTTCGTTGTCGTTGCAGCAAAATTATTGCTTCTCTCTGTTTTGAATTTACTCATGATGACAAATACTCGCTAGTACATACTCTCTCCAGAGCGAAAATCAATAGAAAAATAGATAAATGAAAGCAACTGCGTCATCAGTCAAGGCGCCACTTTGGCAACAATATCACACCATTCGCCACAATTACTCACCGCATTGCGAGGGCGAAGCAATAAATAATATTTGTGATTTGCCAACAACTCATTGACTAAACTATTTTTATTGCCGCAAATAAAAGGAAGCAATTTGTGTGCAGCAACAAAGCTTGAAACCGCATTTGGTGTAGGTTAATACGATTGTCAATACTATGAAATAAATTTGACAACTATTACTAGGCTGTCAGAGATTGAAAAGCACAGGTTCAACTCACACACCGCTACTCACACTTGCGATTAATCACTCAAACAAAAAAACAGTCACTCACACTCGTTCCTTTATATCTCTAATATCGACAAACATATAAATTTATTAACATTTCCGTTGTAATATAACTTCTACGCCTTCTTTCGCCTACCAAGAGGCGCTCTCACTCACTTATTCACTCACTGCCGCTCCGCTACACTCAATATTTAGAGTGGTTCGTTTGTATGTGTTAATCCACATGCCGTTCCGTTTGTTTGTCATTATCCTAGTTACAGTTATTGCTGTTAGTTTAACAGTTATCACGCGATTCACTGCTTCATTGATGTTATTGTTATCATTATTGTTGTTGTTTATCAATAACAACATGCAATTGTTGTTTTGCTCGCCAACATTTCTTTTTTCTCAACAATGTAGCATATATTTATACAGTTATGTGTTACGCTTTTCACTTTTCGTTCGTCCTTCATCTTTCGTGCTTTGACTTTTGCCGTTTTTATTTGCCATTTTCGGATTTTACAACTTTACTGGCGCCTGGCAAATGGCCGACCCACATCGCTTCTGGCTGCGTTTGTGACCCCGTAACGCTATATCGTCAATAACCTCAAGTAACCGAGGACAATGACACACACTCACTCTCGCACAAATTTTCGCGGCAGAACTCCGGCTTCACTAAGAACTACTTACTTATGTCCGGGGGGTTGTGGCATTCCGTGCGAAAACCACTATCTTCGTGCTTAACCGCTCTTCCTTCATATATGTTAAGTATCTCTATCTCTGTCTTTTGCGCTTACCACCCACTCAATTGTCTAATACGCGCGTGTTTGCTAGTATTTGTAGATTTTCATTTTCATTTCTATGATATTTAAGGCGCCAATATGCCGTGACGTGTCTTTTTTTGGACTGCCTGACTTTTTTCGACTTCACATAAATGCCACAGGAAACTAGTGAAATCAGCAGCGGCATAATGATATGAGCGTAGCGAACGCACAAATTTGCAGAAAAAACTGAGTGACATGTGAGACATTTTTCAAGGACTTCTCCTTAGATACTAAAAAAGACAAACCGATTCTGAGATACATAAAGCAGAGAAAAAGCCACTTGAAAATTTCAATTTGGAAAGGGAATCTTGATAGTATCACGGGAACGGTGTTTAGTTGGAATCCAAGAGTCAGAGTCTGGAGATGCGGGAGAAAGCTATCTAAGATAGGTCGGTATTCTCCAACTACCCGACATAAAAGTAAAAGTTGGGAACTGTTTGAGATACAAGATATTGAGGTTTTAGGGACTTATAGTAAATGAAAAAGGTGTAGTGATATGTCTCTTAAGTAACGTCTTTTTTTAAAACATCTACCCGTTGTTCCGAGATAAAGAGACTGCATTGTCTAATAAAGTAAGAATACAAACTGAGAATTCCACAAGTATTAATTTGCATCACAAGGTCTATTGTATTTGTTAATGGTCTCTTCTAACCTCATCTTTGTAGAGAGACTAGATTACCACATTATTTGGGTTTTTGAGACTCAACTCATACCTCCTTTATTTCTAATTGAAATGCAAATTATTGGTGAAAGGGAACAGGAAGGACTAAGTTCTCTAATAATATCGGGTGATTTTTAAGAGCTTGATAACTTTTTTTAAAAAAAAAACGCATAAAATTTGCAAAATCTCATCGGTTCTTTATTTGAAACGTTAGATTGGTTCATGACATTTACTTTTTGAAGATAATTTCATTTAAATGTTGACCGCGGCTGCGTCTTGGGTTCCATTCGAAAGTCCAATTTTGGGCAACTTTTTCGAGCATTTCGGCCTCATAGCCCGAATTTTTCGAAATGTTGTCTTCCAAAGCTGGAATAGTTGCTGGCTTATGTAGACTTTAGACTTGACGTAGCCCCACAAAAAAATAGTCTAAAGGCGTTAAATCGCATGATCTTGGTGGCCAACTTACGGGTCCATTTCTTGAGATGAATTGTTCTCCGAAGTTTTCCCTCAAAATGGCCATAGAATCGCGAGCTGTGTGGCATGTAGCGCCATCTTGTTGAAACCACATGTCAACCAAGTTCAGTTCTTCCATTTTTGGCAACAAAAAGTTTGTTAGCATCGAACGATAGCGATCGCCATTCACCGTAACGTTGCGTCCAACAGCATCTTTGAAAAAATACGGTCCAATGATTCCACCAGCGTACAAACCACACCAAACAGTGCATTTTTCGGGATGCATGGGCACTTGGCCACCAAGATCATGCGATTTAACGCCTTTAGACTATTTTTTGTGGGGCTACGTCAAGTCTAAAGTCTACAAAAATAAGCCAGCAACTATTCCAGCTTTGGAAGACAACATTTGCGAAGAAATTCGGGCTATTCCGGCCGAAATGCTCGAAAAAGTTGCCCAAAATTGGACTTTCTGGACCACCTGTCATGAACCAATCTAACGTTTCAAATAAAGAACCGATGAGATTTTGCAAATTTTATGCGTTTTTTTTTTAAAAAAGTTATCAAGCTCTTAAAAAATCACCCGATATGAAGCACTTAACCTTACATTTTAGACTTACGTTTATTCTACAATAGGTTAAGTAAAAACTGAGGTTATAACCTCACACTCACCTTATCAGAGGCGTTTTTTTTTTAATTTTTAAAGGTTAGTCTTCCAAGAGGAAATATTTTTTTGAACTTTTACATGTCTATTTTAAACATAGAGGTTTTCTTTCTTCCTGTTTTAAATTCTTTCTGTCAGTGAAATATTTAAATTTTTTATTTTGAACTAACGGAAAGTAATCACCGGTTTGTGGAAGCTGTTTTCTGATATTACAGAGCGAAACAGCTCGAACTTTATCAACATCGATGTGACCATAAAGTGGTAAACTTTTGTTAAAGTAAGCAATTCTCATTTTAGCGAATACTTACTAACGGAGCAACTGCTTTAGAACCTTTGACACTGGAAAGCTTGAGTAAGATTCCAACAAATTACTTTCGACTTTATATAATAAAGATTTGAAATACATATTTATCAACTGTTTAGTAAAATTTCCTACTGGACACATTATTTTAACCACAAAAGACCAAAAAATCAACAGGAACTAACAGAACTATTGATATGACCAAGTGAAATGAAATGTCAAGATATCAAAAAGGCAGAACCAAGTTCGTGAAAAATAGCAACGTCAAAAGATTTATAGCATTTGAAGGTCACCGCTCGTGAGATACGGAAAGAGAAATAAATATCAGTACAGTTAGCTAGACAAAGCGATAAATGGTAGAGGAGACACATAAAGCAAAGTGCAGTAAAATATGAAATGATAGGAAAAATTATTAGCTGATGAAAAATAGTGAGTGGGAAAGCAAAAGAGAAGAAGAAAGTAAAATGAATTCGACTATTTCGCGATAATAAGGAAAGTAGCTAACAATGTGTGAGAGAATGTCTATGTATGAGAGCGGAAGTATGACAGCTCTGCAAAAAATGTACGAGGAGTTAAGAAAGTGAAGGAAGTGCGTAGGCGAAAATGTTAGTGTCATGTATAAACTATAAAGAAAGAATCTGTGGGTAAGAGCAAGGGAGTTAAGAAAGTTGAAAGAGTATACGTATATGGCAAAACTGTTGACGAGTAACTAAAGAACATAAAGATTTGTAACTTGTACTCTGAAGTTTCGCACATTTGCTGATATCAAGCCACTATAGCATATAGCTGCCATACAAACTGAACAATCGAATAAAGTGCTTATATGTAAAGCTTTTTTATTTGACGAGATATCTTCACGAAATTTGGCATAGATTGTTGATGATGATGAAGTAGTGGTGTAATCTTCGAAGAAATAGTTCAGGATAATTATAGCATATAGCTGTTTTATAAGCTGAACGATCGAAACTAAGTTCTTATAAGGTTTTTGTAGCTGCGATGCAGTCGAAGTGAAGGCCTCTTTCTCATTTTTTTAAATTATTTTTAATCTATTTGTTATTATTTTTATTCAAACTCTTGAGACTCAAAATATTAAAATAAATGAAAAAAAAAAATTTTTAACGAAAATGTTATATTTTCCAACAATTTCGTCTCCATATCACAGAGATGAAGCCATTCTTCGTGTGCGCAAAATCAAATTTCTTGTTTGTCTACCTAAATCCAACGACTCAAGGTGCCACATGACATACCAAATTTGCAAATTCATGAATGTTGCGTGTGTGTGCATGTTTACATGATTATATGTTCTACATGAAAGTGCAAAAAATAGAAGATGGACTCATATCAACTTGTTCAAAAAGCAAAGCTTATGTAATACGAGTCATTTTACAAACAACACCAGACGAACTATGTCAGCTGAGGTATTGCACTGTGGGCTTTTTTGGATAAAACTGGGAATAGAATAAACAGAGTGTCTAGCTTAAAAAATATCTGAAATATATTTTTAAGCAAAAAAAAATTCCCTTTTAATTTATTTACATATATGAAAATGTGAAAAATATGTATTCAAAAAGTTTTAGAATTAAAAAAAAAAACAAAATATTTAATTTAAACTCTATGCATGTCCAAAGTAATGATCACTCAGATAATAAAATTTGTTGTTTAATTTTCTAAACTGGCCCACTGTTCTGCTAGTTGTATCAAAATCACTACTAAGCCAAATTTGTCAACTAAGCTTTTACATACTCTTATGCACTTCTTTTCTATGCTTTGGCATTGCATTTTTTATAGCGATTCTTTCGTAACTTCTCCACACCAGCTAGGAGTTGAGTAGCAGGTGCAATAATCACATTGAGCTGCTGTTCCATTGATTCTTGGATTAACGAAATTGTTGGTATGTAAGCACGGCAGTGCATGTGTCTGCACAGCATAACTAGACTAAAAGAAAACGAAATATTTGTTGTTTTTGATATTATAGAAGATATATAGTCATACTAATAGTTTTATAAATATTTATACACATTAAGAAGATGGTTAGTGGTACTATAGAGGGTCTAGAAAAGCAGTTTGGAGTTTGTCATAATTGGAAAAATTTATAATGTGAAAATATATCTGAAATAATTTTTCCTTCGAGAAGTTGATAATATGAAATGCAGATAACTGTTTAAATTTCTTGATAAATCTAACTAAATTTTATTCAATTTACTTATTATTAACTCAATCTTTACCTCGATATCTATTTCAATTTCAATCTTAATCTGATTTTCAACCTCAACCTCAACTTCAACCTCAACCTCAACCTCAACCTCAACCTCAACCTCAACCTCAACCTCAACCTCAACCTCAACCTCAACCTCAACCTCAACCTCAACCTCAACCTCAACCTTTACCTTAACCTCAACCTTAACCTCAACCTCAACCTCAACCTAAACCTCAACTGAAACGTCAAACTACTCCTCAAACTCAATCTCTCCCAACTCGAATCTAAACTTCAACATCCATCTTAATATCAAGCTGTATCTCAATATTAAGGCAGTTTTAATATAAATCTCGTTCCAATATAATTCGGTAGTCTCCAAAATGGCATCCTCATCCCTTCCGTTTCTTTCTTGCTTTACTGACCTGCCTCTAATATAAATTGACATTTGTTGTTACACCTTAATTTGTCATTGAAAAAGTGGCTAGCGTATACACTGTTTGGGACAAGGCTTTTGTGCTTGCAACGTTTTGTCGGTGTTTATCCGCTTGTTTAGCCTTCTAAAAATCCAAACTGTCACTTTTTGTTCGGCATTACTAGCACTAAACAAACACTTCCCCACCGATCTTTTCTCTTAACTTTCTATTTTCCCTGCACAGTGCACTTCCTAGCTTGGCTACAACACACCTACCAACAGTTCAAATGTCAGCCAGGTGACTTCTGCCTTATGGGTCCCAACTATCCGCCACTTTGTTTGTGTTCGAAAAACCCAAGCCGGCACATCGGTCCTCCAAACAACAACTTTACAGCAGCGTCTGGGGTTCGCCGTCGTCTCACAGCTTCAGCTGCTGCCTTTTTCGCTGTTGGGTTCATCTTTCGTGCATATTTTTCGCCACACATTCCATCAATCCTTCCATTGAAACAAATGTTGATGGTGTCTGTCTGTGTTATCGTCGTTCCTTTAGTTTTATTACCTTCACCAGGTAGAGTCTTCGCTTATTGTTATTGTTGTCTGTTTTTTGTTATTATTTTTGCGATTTGCGCTGCAGCTTTGCATACAGTTTCCATTTGTCTTTACTTTATTGTTGTTGGTTTTGCTGCATTTTTTCGCATCGCTGTTTTTTCGTTAGCAAGCTTGTTGGTTCGTTGTCTTTAGGTTTCATGTTTCACACTATGAGCTTGTCGTTTTTCCAGGGTTAATTTTGTTGTTCTTTTCTACGGCGATACGGTTAGATTCCAGGCATGTTCGTTGACATCAGCTTATTATTATTATTATTGTTGTTGCTTTTTGTAGTAAATGCATATATATAAATTTTTTTAAGTTGCCCCTTTGGCTTATCTGCGCGTTGTATCTTTGGCTATGCGTCTGGCTGCCACTTGATACCTTTACTGCACAATATCGTTGTTGTTGCCATTTTTTTGTTTTTTGCTTTTGTTTTTGTAAAGTGTAGTAAAGCGATTTTTCTTCTCGGATTCTTCTTCTCTTTTGCTGCATACGACTTATTGGCGACATTTGTTTGATAGTTTTTGCCCATTCTGTCTGATTAGACTTTTCGTTTCGTGCGCTCTCACTCATGAAATTCGCCATTAACTCTTTGATCTCTTGAAAAGGAAAACGTTTTTGTTTCAAGTTTCTTGAGTAAAGAAAAAAAATTAATCTACAATCCCTTCAAGTTGATGATAGAGGAATTTAGTAAGTAAATTTAGATTCAATTTCTGATATTAAGTTAGTTAGTTGAGGTTGAGTAGTGGGGATGCCGTGACTTCTTATCTCCAAATGACTACCTCAAAAGCGGTTATCACATTTCTTACCAAAGTGAAACTTATAAACGACTAATCTATAAATTATACATATTAAAAAGGAATGTTGAGAACAGTATAGAAGTTACCCAAAAATAGTGTCTTAAAAATTATAGATCTTAGTTGTTCATACCTCACCAAACAAGGTTAATTGAAATAGTTCCAGAACTCAGACGAATCCTGGTTATGCTTATGGGAAAGATTAGTGTGAAATGATTTCATATAAAGATATCTTGCCTTCGCATTTGTAATTAAAGTGAATAAGTTCTTTCTAGCTTTTTGTGGACAACCATTCAAGGGTTTGGTGCCTGATGTGTACCAGAAATTTTGTGTTAGGCCAGTACCCCGTTATAGTAGCTGTAAGTTTGTACAAGGTATTTCTGGACCTAGATAGCAGGTGTTTTGTTCTATTCCCGTCATATTTCATCCATATTTGTTTTGTTATCTTGCAACTTGTGGTTGTGTTACATCTGTTCTGTGGCATGTTCCTGGTTCCGCTTCGGTCTCATCTAAGGAGAATCCTTGCTTTACCAACTCTTCTTTCTTTTCGTTGCCGAAAATGTTCCTGCCAGTGAGCTTAAAGCAGTTACTGGCTACGTTTGAATTAATCTGTGGTGTCGGCAAGGCATGCAAAACCGCCTGGCTGTCCTTGTAGATGGTTGCTTTCTGTGTCCTTCCACCATTATTCAAAGGAACTTCACAGGCCTTGTCTATACCTAGTACTTACGCTTGGAAAACGATGACTGAGTTTGGTAGGCGGATAGAAACAGAGGTTCATTTTGAACCCATCAGTGTAGATAAAGGTAGTATCTTTCTACTCTATTATACCTCTTATCCATTCGCGTCTTGAGGGAATCCTCATCTCGAAGTATCCATTGAAATCTAACCTTGGGAGGAAATAGTCTAATTTAAATATAAGTACAAGATATTTAGCCTATTAGGATGGCACTATACTTGCCAACAAACCAGTGCATAATAATCCCTAAGTTAGAATTGGTCTAATTACGGCCGTATATATCAAAAATACTATATTTGGGCCCAGTTCCTGCCAAGTATTCTTTTGCAGGTGTAGCAGGTCATGTGTGCTATTTTTATTTGTTTTTCGATGATAATATCCCAATTCAGTTTGATACCAATTTCTAACCCGAGGTAATTCCCTTCGAGATCTCTTTCCATAATCTCACTGATTTTGAGGAAACGTCCCTGATACCAACAACACTATATCATCTGCGTTTGCTATTGCTTTCACTCCTTCTTCATTGCGTTAAATTAGTATTACGTTCAGCCACCACCCATAAAAGCGGGGAAAAGACAGCTTTCTATTGATGTGCAGAAAGATTGCCAGCAGTGTGCTTTTGTTTTCCTTACTGCATTTTTAATTTGCCTCAAGATGCCTTTACAAGGTTGCCATATTTTGATCCAATAAAATTCATTGAAGGCTTTTCTTAAGTAGATTCTTAGTTTCCTAAGGTCTGCGTTCCAACAACTATCTCTTCTGCATTTTTTTCCAATTCTTGGGCAGTGCTGATTATATTCTGGCATTTGCTATTTATTAAACTTTTTTTTTGCTAACTTGGTAAATATACCGACATTGGAGGGAAGTATTGGATTTCTCGCGAATGTTGTAGAGTATCCTGGAGTGATCCGACATGGATGGTTGCTCGCACGCTCCCCAGTCATCAACGCTCAGGCTATCATTTCCGTTGATAGCGTTGGGTCCAAGACTCCCTACCGAACTTGAGAAAATGAAAATTGGCTTTTAAAAGGAACTCACCTCTTGTGGCTATTAGGCTTGCTGTTTGCTTTGTCAATCTTGACAGAGATATAGATGTTAATCTCCATCGTGGGTCATGTAGATCAGAAAGAATTTACCTCTTTCTTTCTTCACCATTACCACTGCGGTATCTGCTGTGCTGAAGGTAGAACAAAGAATGCGTTTATTCATTCTCTTATGATAAGGCTGATTAGGCTGATATCAATCCCAATCTCGTATAAGAGGTTTATCAGATTCACAGTAGAAATATGATTTGAAATCAACGTACACTTTGATTTTTCCTTCCTTCCTCGCGAATAAGTTTCCTTATGTCAGCATAGGAGGATGAAGATGCAAATTTATAGAATAATTAGACAGTAGAAATATATGTGACCTTCGCCTCATTCTTACTGGATTGAAAGCGTGTTTTTATTTTCTTCTGGCTTAGTACTGAAAAGTTTTGGTCTCAAGTGACCTAAGCGACCTTAGGAAATCGCCAGTTCTTCACTATTTACTCCTGTCTCGGGGTAATTTCAAAGCCCATTATTGGTTCCTTGAACTCAATATGGTTCATCTTATTCTAGTAGTCCTATCGTTTTGTTTTGCGATTGATACCTCTGCGACAAGGTTAAAAAGCTAGCATAAACAATATTGACAGGCAAATTGCGGCGTAGAAGTAGCACAGTGATGATCTCAATTTTGGAATAAGAAGGTTTAAGCACTTCAGCTCGCACTTCGGCAGCTATATAGTGGAACTATCCGGCAGTGAAATTTGTAATTTTAAAATATTGGCAAATGACTTAAGTTGTTTATTCATCACATCACAGAATCTTCAATAATAATTTGGATCTCCCGATCGGCAGCTTAAAAGCCTAACGTAACTAAACTTAATTCATCTTTAAGTCCGCTCATCTTCACCTATACCACTAATAACCATTCATCCCAAATACCCGCATCTTCTACTTGCCACACCGTTTTCTATTTATTGTCTTACCGATGCTACTCCCCCTGGTTTTTGTTGTTGTTCGCACACACTTGAAAATCTTTTAACCGTTTGTCACTTGAACTACGCGCAGATTGCAGCTGCCGCAATTGTTGTATACTTGTTGTCTTACATTGCTTTTGTTTTTGTTGCTCATTGTGTTGGCTCTTGCAACTTTTTGCCGCGGTTGCATTGACATTGCAGTTTTTTTCGCTCACACCATTCGCATTTCGCTGCGCTCTCATTCAACTTATTCGCTCATCATTCGCCGCAATTGTTGTACCTTTTGTGTACATTGTGCGTTGTTGTTGCTGTTGTTGGTGGTGTTTTGTGTTGTTATTGCTTTTTGCACGCGGTTGCATTGCCGCTACATTCACTTGCTGTTGCTGTGGCTGTTGCAGCTTCCGTTTCCGCTTCGCACTTGTGACAGAAGACGGCGACTTGGCGGCGGCAACGGTAACGGCGGCGACACTGTCACTCAAGCATTCCGACATTCAGTCAAGCAGCCGAGCAGTCAGTCAGGCCTGAACGTTTTCAGATTGCCACCTTGAATTTCTCGTACTGCTTCTTCTTCGCAACGGCGTGCTGGTTCTTCCCGCATCCTTAATGTCACTGCCACTTTTTCACCTTTCCGCACAATTTTGTTGTTAATTTTTTGTGCGCGCCGCGTGAAAGCTCGCACGACAGGTCGGAGTAGAGCACAGCGCGGTGTGAGCTCGCATTTAAAGACACGGCTCCGGCTCCTAGCCAGCACGGCGTGTGTCGTTGTTTCCTTTCTTTTTCCATTGCAGCAATTCGCATTGTCTTTATTCTTGCCGCATTCTTCCTCACACATCTGAGTTCTTTATTTTAAGGATATTTTTTCCGTCGGTTTTTCCCCATCTCGTTACCCTTTAGTTTTATTCCATTCAACTTATCTGCTTTTGCTGCAATTTTATATTTGTTTTGCTTTTCTTTTTGCTCGCCGTTCATCTGTCTGCTTGTCTGTCTGTCTGTTTATCTGTTTTTGTCTGTTGTGCGAAAAAATTTAGCGAAAATAATGAAATTCTACAAATCCACTAGAGTGAAAAACAGCCGGAAAACTTTGGTTTGGCATTGCAAAGTCCAAAGGAATTTTCATTTTTTGTTCGCAATTCTCGCTTTTACTCGGCACTTTTGCTTCATGTGTAGTTGTTGCTGTCTGCTTTGTATTTTTTGGTGTGAAAATGCACGAAAAGTGAGTGAAAATTCCATAAAAGCTTTCGAGTACTTCAAGTGTAATATACAACCTTTTAAAAAGTTTTATGTGTGTTTGTTTCGCGTTGAAAATCGAAATTCAGTTTCCCACCGCAATATAAATTTAATACGAATTTACAGCAATGACGATTTTTGTCAATTACTGCTGGATAGTGCATGTATCTTTACACCTTTACGTTAAAGAACTTGAATTGAGAGCTTTAAAGTTCCATGATACTATTGACAGGGACTCCAACCTGGCAGGTCATACGAAAAATATTATCGTACGTAAAAATCTCAGTTCTCCAAAGCATAAAACAGGCGGTAGTACCTAGAGCCGATCAAAAAAAGCTTTATCCATGTGCTCTGACCATGAAATTGAAAGAGTACTCTCAAAACAAAACAGTTGCTTGTTTAATTTGACAGAATGTAGAGACTCGCTCAAGCAAGAATTACAAAATTGAAAATATTCTATAGGAAATATCTCTATATTTTTCAACAAGTTTGAAGACCGATCCAAATAGATACTCGAAAATTTCTTCAAAGTTTTTTAATACCAGAAATATGATCCGAGGTTCAGCATTAGTTACCCAGGTTAACCGCTGTCAGAGAAACAATAATTTTCATCTATATAGATTCTATGTATAAAGTGCTAACATGGTTCGTTGACTTTACATTCAAAACGTGACCCAAGAGCACTTTCTTTACAAGGCTGCTAGTATCTCAGCTGTTTCATAAATTATATATATATAGGTTCGTGTTTTCTTCATTTATCTTTAGAGCCACCCGCTTTTCTTCTGTCAATTTAAATTAGGTTCATAGTTTCCTAGTGATCCTTAAACTGAGTTTATATCAGACTACTCTTAGAATTTTCATTAGCTAAGTAAATTTATATAAAAAGTTCAATTTTAATTAACTTCTTCAGCTGTATGAAGGAAGGGTTTGTTACCAAGTGTAAAAATTCTCAATATCCATATCTCAGCTTCACCTTCAAGAGCATCTATCTTTCAATTCACTATATTTATTTCTTTATTTCAATTTTGGTTTCGAATGATTCGCTCGCTCTTTTCTCTCCCTCTCCCTCTGCTTAACTTCAGTTCTCATACGCAATGAGATAGTAACTTTATTTCAGCTTTCCTTTCAATAATTTCTCTCACTATATCTCTCAATATTCCTTTCCGTATCAGTAATTGCCTATACGTAGGTTGCCTCTTATATTTGGGGATTTGACAACACCAGTGTTGCAATCTGGCAACTCACAGCTTTATCGTATAGTTTGACATTTTCAGTGTTATACATTCTCAGAAAGTTTTGACATACGAGTGCTATTTGTGTTGTGTACAGTAACTTAAAGTATTCATATCGGTCAAAAAGTTAAATAAAGTCGCTAATATTTGCGGTCGATTATTTTCAAAAACTTTCGAAGTGGATTAACTCATCAATAGTACTCTATTTAGGATCAATGTTTATCGATGGCATAGTGAGTTCAATCGAAGTCGTAGACCACTTCAAGATGAATTTCGTGAAAGTCGTGCAAAATCAGTTGTTTTTCCGCAAACTCATATTGCAAGATCGTCAAGTGACCTATCGTGGATTAGAGACCAATATAGGTATTAGTGGCATCAGCACACATTCAATATTTCATAAACATTTGACTGCAAAAAATTTGTTCAGGTTGATGATCGCTTCAAAAAGGCTCGTGTAATCAACAATTAAGTTATCCACTATATAGTACTGACTTGGCGCCGAATGATTTTTTTTTATTCCCGTGTATTAAAAATAAAATAAAAGGTCAACGTTTTTCGATACCTAAAGAGTAAATAAAAAAGTGATTTTCGGTTATTATTATTTGTTTTTGTTTTCCAATATAAAGGGCGACCTTCGTGTATGCCAAATTTCGTGAAAGCATCTTGTCAAATATAAATATTTTCCGCAAAGGGCCTTGATTTTGCTCAATTAGATATGTAGCTGTCGTGCAGTATCCTTATATCGGGGGTTCCAAAAAAAACAATTTTTGGGAAGAAAAGAACGTTTGCAAATTTTTAAATTGGTATCTAAAATACTGAGGGACTAGCTCGTATATTGATGTAGGCCCGTCATGGCTCAGCTCGTTACGCTGACAACTTACCATATATATATGGTATACATTGTGACATAAAAGCACCCAGAAAAAAGTGGGCGTGGCCCCGCCCCCTACTAAGTTTTTTGTACAAATCTCGGAAACTACTATAGCTATGTCAACCAAACTCTATAGAGTCGTTTCCTTCAGGCATTTCTATACACAGTTTAAAAATGAAAGAAATCGGATAATAACCACGCCCACCTCCCATACAAAGGTTATGTTGAAAATCACTAAAAGTGCGTTAACCGACTAACAAAAAACGTCAGAAACACTAAATTTTACGGAAGAAATGGCAGAAGGAAGCTGCACCCAGGCTTTTTTCAAAAATTGAAAATGGGCGTGGCGTCGCCCACTTATGGACCAAAAACCATATCTCAGGAACTACTAAACCGATTTCAATGAAATTCGGTATGTAATATTTTCTTAACATCCTGATGACATGTACGAAATATGGGTGAAATCGGTTCACAACCACGCCTTCTTCCAATATAACTCTATTTTGAATTCCATCTGATGCCTTCTCTGTACAATATATACATTAGGAACCAATGATGATAGCGGAATAAAACTTTACACAAATACAGTATTTGAAAATATGTAAATAACGGATAATGAAATCTCAATTATCACTTTATCATGCGAGAGTATAAAATGTTCGGTGACACCCGAACTTAGCTCTTCCTTACTTTTATTATCTGGCTTTGGATAAAACTATCGAACAAAAACTGTTTCGTATGCGGAATCGTTGTCAATGTTTGAAAAGACGGGGATTTAAAAACTCAAGCCTAGAAGTGGTATAAAGATTTCAAAGGAGGTCCAGAGATCGTTCTGGAGGACCTTCGACCTCATCAACTGATGAAAATATTGAACAAGGGAAGGATATGGTACTTGAAAACCATCAGGCAAGTGTCAGAGAGATGGCAGGAGACATCTCTCGCAAGTCCTTTTGAATGATTTTGGTGGATATTTTGGGTATAAAACACATTCATGCTCTATTCGTCCCGATAAAGCTGATTTTTTTTTTAAAAAGAGTACCGTAAACAGGTCTCTTTGGATATGCTTGATCCTGCCAGTACCGAAGGCCTTTCTAAAATGTGCTTATGTAAAGTGTTTCGAGTTTTCGTTGGCATAAGTGTATTACAGCTGGTGGAGATTACTTTGAAGGCGACAGCAAAAATATTGATGGATAATTAAATATTTTACGTTTTATTTACAATTTTTTTAAATAATGCTTACTAATCCAACAAAGAACTATGATTTAATTGAAAATTATTCTATTTTTGTTTCTACAATTACAAAGAAAAACCCCTTCAAAAAAGAATCGTAAAATGTTACAAAATTGATTAAACCCTGTGGCAAATGTTATCCATTTTGTTGTTTACTCGCTCATTGTGCCACGCTTCAGCCGCATGAAGCCAGCACAGCCACGTGTCAAAGTCTGCACATGTATGTAGATGTGTATAGGTGGGTGTGTGTATGTTTGTTGTGTGCCAAATCACTTTGAAATTGAAAATCAAGAATCCTCAAATCATTCCTGCAGCCAATTCATAATAAAAATTCGTGTTCAATCGCCGTGAAATAACCGAGAATCCGCCAGTATTACATGCAACTGTAAAAATAACTACAACAAATATAATAGCAACAAATACACCGAGAGGAATAACGTAGAATAAACAACAACACTATGTTGCAACACTTTCCATTTCTCATGCATGTGAATAAAATTCAAATCTCATTTAGTATTTGTTATTATTTGCTATTCGTGGCAACAAAAACAACAAGCGCAAGCTTTAAAGCGGCGGATTGGCAAAAATTTGTTTTCGGCTGAATTTGTTTCGGCTGAGAATTTTACATGAAAATGTAAATATTCTAGGCAACAAAGCCAGAGAATTAACATTTGCATTTGGTGGAAGAGGGAGGAGGAGAGGGATGAGGCGAGGCGCTGTGTGTGAAGGCCTTAGTAGCACACCAGCGAACACACACACGCTCAGTAGCATTTCAGTGCAGCAGACGAAGGACAAGCAGCGGAGCGACGGTGTGAAGGATGCAAGGGAGATGTAGTGCTAGATGCACACATACAAACACTTATATACACAAACCCATATATGCATATACATATATACAAACACTTAAGTACATAGCTACTCGCATTCATATATTGCTGGAAATGCATTTCAGTTTTGGCCAAAGGCATTTTTCGTGCTGATTCTGCCTGAATGGCAATGCAATTTTATCATCGTGCATATATGTTTGGGTGTATGTGTGTGCTATTTCGCTACTGTGGCACCTACACTCAACTAATGCCACCTATATCAGTGTGTGTGCTCTGCTTTTGTAGCATTGCTTTGGGGAATTAGGCAAAGCATTTTGTGCTTCGGTGGCGAAAGTGTGAAAATAAAAGAAGAATGTAAATAAAAATGTGCAAAAATAAATTTAATAAAAATTCAGCAAAATATTTTTGTGTATATGTGCTTGGAAACCCAGTTAACATGGAGGTTGGTAGTTTATGAAGAAAATATATATTAAACCCTAACTGGCTTGCTTTCTTCAAGCGCTGATGTCAAATTAAGAACACTGTACGCCTAAAGGTAGGCAACGCATAAATATTTTCTTAGTATTGCGGTATCAAAAGGTAGGCATGAAATTGTTTTCATCATCAAAAATCAAACTTTAGCGAGGAATTCTAAATGTCCCCAAAAACACCAAAATAGGTCTCATTCTCGTCGCTATGTGGCATTATTATTTTCCAGCAATATATGCTCTTGAAGTCTGACAGAAGAAAAAGTTTTAGCTGCAGTTTTACCAAAGCCATAATACTTTATTTTGATTGTTCAGTTTGTAAGGCAAATATATGATCAGTTTCTTGGTAAGAAAAGGACCTCATACCCATCAAAATTGCAAAAGGATCCAATATTGAAGCTTTTGAAAATTCTTGGCTACAGCAATGTTTTTGAAATATTTAAGAGAAGCATTTGCTTTCTCAGCGAACAGTCATAAACTTTATAGCATTAAAAGATCGAAAACCGATTAGAAACGTTTTATCATTTGTGGTACGTTTTAGCTAAGACACTTGATAAGGACAAATCTAATAATTTACTTCTTTAAAGAACATTTCCAAACTACAGAGGAAATTTGAATATGGATGTAAAAAGGCTTAATGGCGTAGTTAACGCGAAATTGCTTAAAGCTAGTTCTATCCTACACCTGAAAGTCATTGGGAAATACTCTGAAAATACTTAAAAACAAGAAAAAATGTTAACTTCGGCTGCACCGAAGCTAATATACCTCTCACATTTCTTTTAGTAACTAAGTGTTCAGTTTGTATGGAAGCTATATGCTATAGTACTCCGATCTGAAATTTTTTTCGGAGATTATTTTATTTTATTTATTTATTTATAATAATTTATATAACAAAAAAGAGTTTTATTATATAAATACATAAACGCAGCACTGGCTACGAGGCCTTCAGCCGCCTTGTAATTATAACTAGGTGAAAAATTCTATTTGCTAAGGGTTAGTAAAGATGTAAGTTGCTTAAATATGTTTTAACAAATCGTTGGTTTTTAAGAATCTTTATACAATCATAACGTTTTTTTCTGAAGGTTCACTTAGTAGTTTTATGAGATCAATTTTGCCAGAGTTGTGGGCTGTTGAGTGAAGCATCGGACAGAGTGTGAGTAAGTGTTTGATAGAAGTGGTGTCATCGCAAAAGGGGCAAATGGATGGGCTTTTACCCGATAGTAAGTGGGCGTGTGTTATGATAGTGTGTCCAATCCTTAATCGAGTATATGTCTTCATTGCGCTAGTTGGAACTGTTGACGAGTAGATTATTCGATTTCTGGCTGGGTTTATGACCGCGTAGTGATGTTTAAATGTTTTCCATTCGCTTGCGTTTTTTTGATGCCTTTTGTGCTTAATAAGGTTAGAAATGTCTTGCTTGGTTGAGACGTAGCAGGAGTTCTGGCTACATTTTTCGCAGCGAGGTCTGCAAAGTGGTTGCCTGTAATACGAGCATGGCCAGAGATCCACATTACTTGGACCTAATATACCTCTCACATTTCTTTTAGTAACTAAGTGTTCAGTTTGTCTGGAAGCTATATGCTATAGTACTCCGATCTGAAATTTTTTTCGGAGATTATATTATTACCTTAAGCAGTAATCCATGTCAAATTTCGTGAAGATACCACGTCAAATGCAATAGTTTTCCATACAAGCCCTTGATTCCGATCGTTTGATTTGTATGGCAGCTATATGATATAGTGGTCCGATATCGGCAGTTTCAACAAATGAGCAGCTTCTTGAAGAGAAAATGACGTTTGCAAAATTTCAAAACGGCAGATAGACAGACGGACAAAGCTAAATCGACTCAGCTCAACAATTATATATATATTGGTCATTTATATATATACTTTATAGGGTCTCCGACGTTTAATTCTTGGTGTTACAAACTTCGTGGCAATCTTAATATATCCTGTTCAGGGTATAAAAAGTTCCAATAAGGCTTGGTTCTCAACCTTCTGACCTGAATTCGGCAAAAGTCTTGAAAAATCATAAAATTCTGCAACATATGTGATATTCCCATGAATTAAATGTTCAAAAGAAAACTTTCGAGAATATAAATATTAATAGGCTCGGAGAGAGATGGATGGCATGTTCGCAATCTAAATTTGAGCCAAGCCTAATAATAATTACTCACTAAATTACACTTTGCAAGCCTCTCGTGGTGTCGTGAAACTCCTAATATTAGTGTAATTTCGTTTATTATATTTGGTCAAGCAACTACTAGTCTTTCAAAAACTAAAAGATTACAATGCAGTAATGCAAACGCTCACTGGGTTCAGCTCTTTGCTTGCAAGTGTTGGAAAAGCTATATAGCCTAATTCTGTTTTGCATTCAAATATGAAATAAATAGTCAGCGATGACCTGGAGGTCACACGCTTAGACAGCGAGAGAGCATGTGCCTGCTGACAGAGATAATCCGCCAATTACGGCGGTTGTGAGCTAAAAATTTTTATCGCGCAATATATTTGTCACAATACGCTTAGTTAGCACATAAAACAAGAGAGCAATTATTGGATGTATTTGGAAATCGTAAAAATACATAAAAGTAGCAATTTTAAGAAGTGCAAAACATTTTCGAAAAAATAAGTTATTTTGAATTTTAATTTAGGTTCACTCACAGTACAGGTTCACCTAGTCTTTGGAAATGCATTTTTTCGAGACTTATGTGCTCTTTTACAATATACTTTGGTGCCCATGGCAAGGTTAATTTTAAAATATTACAAAAGCCAGTCCAAGTTTTTTGAACAATTTGGATTCTTCGATTATGCGGAATATGGCACAGAAATCCGAAAAGCCTGCAATAGGGTTGGTATCCGGCAGAAGCCATGAAAGAAGTACATTAACTTTGTATAAAGAGTTTTGAAGTAGCAATGTTGTCTGGGACGTTTTTAGTCTGATTTGTTCAGGCAGTAAATCAAGTTCGATGATCTAATGAAATGAATTTTGACTTAACCCTAATACAATTCATTTTCAGTTAGGACAATATTGTTCAGTTCTTTCGTTTCGAAAGTAAAAGAAATATACGTATGATATTTAACTCGTCTTTTGATTTCTCTAGACATTCTATTCGGCTAAGGATTATCTAGCGAACCTAAATATTTTGGTAACAAGCATTTGAAGAGTTCCCAAGTCAGCCGGATCTGCTTAATGAGACGGACTAGTACTTTTATTCAGCTAAAAACTGCTTCCTAGTCAGCATGCTTTGGTACTTTTCTAGAAACAGAAGAATCGAAAACATTTGGAAGATGGAAGTTGAAAGAAACATCCTTGAGCCGTCATTTCTATATGGAGATTTAAAATAAACAGAATCTCGCTAAATAACGTGGTATATGTAAGGAATAAATAAGTAAGGATTTCGATTAGATCTGTATATTATTCAATTGAATTATTGTGACCCAAAAGAACGTAACATTACTACAAAAAATCATCAAACAGCAAACCTTCCTCTATATCGAAAGAAGAATATTATGATTTCAAAATAAAATTTTGATTTTACCATTTAGCAGGTCCTAAATGGTGAATGAAGGTGTCTGAATAAGGATACCCCAAAATTCTCTCCTCCTTCAACTGCATTCCTGAAAACTTAAATCATTGCGTAGAAGTAGCTAATCGTGATGGCCTTTTCTCTACTCATATATCAACGAAGCATATGTGGATGGGTAGGAGTTGTTGAAGAAGAAGAGTATTGAGCTTTCCCACGTATGGATTAAATCCATAAGCTTTCAGTGACTTTCATATATTCAAAATAAAAAGTTTTCTTCAAAAACGCTTCTAGGTGGAATTTTTCTCGGACTAAAATGATCTATCTTCAATGAATGTCAGAATACAAAACACAGCTGGCTGGAACACCCCTTCCATGTAGTTGCCGTTTTCCGAGTACCTAAAGAACGCAATGCTCAGCTCTCAACTTGATTGTTCGCTCCAACCCGGCAGCTAGCCAGCAACATTGTTAAATCGAGCATGGAATCCATAATCGCGCTTGGAAAATCCACGCATCGAACCAACAAAAACACAAACTTAACCACATCCAGCAACAACAAGGTATTGCCACAGAAACACAAACAAATACATGTGACTAAAGAACACCGTCTATAAGTTCCGAGACTTGACTACCACAATCAACGGCCACGTACACAGGTCAACTATGGGCACTCAAGCTTGTCGATTGACTTCAACTTCAACTAATGCAGTTGACCAACACAAAATTCGCTAAACGCCAATTGGCGCCACCTCGCACGCCTCGA
This sequence comes from Bactrocera neohumeralis, assembly GCF_024586455.1. NCBI lineage: Eukaryota > Metazoa > Arthropoda > Insecta > Diptera > Tephritidae > Bactrocera > Bactrocera neohumeralis. The sequence continues at coordinate 63,968,212 of NC_065921.1, read as the reverse complement.
TTTATGCGCTAGCTCGGGTCTTCACCGCTTGTATAATGTGTAAGTTTGTGTGTTCTTCTCTTCCTTGGGTTTGTGTTCTTCCTACATCGAACGCCCAACTATGTTTGTGCGTGTGTGCCTGTGCAAGCGTCGCGTTCTGCTCGCCTGTGCATGGCATGTGGTTTTGGCGGTTTTGTTGCAACACTGATCAACAGCTGTTGGTAACATTTTAAGTGGCGCCAAAGGACTAGTTGCTTTTTAATTTGGAAATTTGAAAAAAATGGGAATATGTCACAGTATATTTGTTGAGCACTAAGTGATTGCATTGAATGAAGTAGGGGTGGATTAGAGCTTTTCGCTTAGTGTTATACTATTTGATCGGAATCAATAAATTGTTTTTGAAGTGTTTACTGGTGGTAGCTATGATGTCCTGTAATGTATTAAGGCTTTGTGGAGTACCAAATGAACCATTGCATCAAAAAATTTCTCAAAAAGTCTCGAATATACTAGAGCTGTCGTTGGCACTTTGTGAACTTAGCAATAGCTGGCTTATCTTACCTCAAGTTCTAGATTAACGTTGATATTGCTTTAGATTTAAAGACAAACGTCCGAAGAATGCTTAGCTGGAAGATGTCGGAGAGTTGCCTGCCAGATATTGCCTTATATCTATCTTGACTCACCTCTCATAAAGTTGGCTTTATTTTTCAGCCACTGTTGTCAGCCAAAATATCGAATTGTAGACAATTTCTTCTATCCGGGAAGTAAAGGATTAAGGGATAACTGTTTCATAAGAAATGTTCAAAACAGCTGGTAAGAATGTTTTCTTTAAAATGGAAGAGCTCCACCAGAACTATAAATCCTCCATGAAGATAGTCGGTACAATTTCGCGAAGATGTTTCTGTATTTCCAGCCGAAAGACGATTAGTATTCTCGATCACGAACGACTTGTGATGGCGTAGTCCAAGTGACAGCAACTTATATTTAGTTACCATTGAGGACATCTTATCAGCCCCAGTGTATAAAGCGTGCCAGTTCACATGGGAGTTCCTCGGCAGTTTTCTAAACAGCTCAAGGCATTTCTAAACTTCATGTTCGATAAGATTAGTTTTGAAATTTTGGAGAACATGTGTCTTAATCTGAAATAATTCGGTATTGAAAGATAAATCCTGGAGCTCAGACCATAAAAATGTGTTGAAAAGGATAAAATATCGTGAGTATAAATACATTTGTTCATGCTTTCTACCAGAATTTGTGTTTTACATATACATACGTTATCCACACATATATTGGATTTAAGGTTCCACCGATGAGTTCCAATCAGGTTTCTGGCATCATTATTGCTTTTGATGGTGGTGGCACATAAACAAAGACCTTACTGCTTCGAAAATATGGTTCGGAGCTAAGAGCCGACCATTCATCATATTTTTACTCGTACCTAGCATATACCTGTAGTATAATTGTCTTCCCTTATTAAACACTACAGCCTCTCGAAAACATCCTGCTTGATAAAGCAAGCAGCTAGACACAATGGCAAAATGTCATGCCCACCCGTGGACATCTGCTCTGCGCAAAATAACCTTCATAACGAAATTAAAGAGGTCAGGTCAGAAGATAAGAGATCGACTTGTTTTAAATCTTATTTTTTTATCAAAAAATACAGAAAGGTCCGTTATTACTTTGATGGCAATGCAGGTGTTGCTCAAAGTAACCTTCCTATACACTCCTTCACCAATTGCGATTTGATCTCATAACTAAGGTCACCTTTGGGAGCGCTTGACTATCGCTAAGTATAACGATACGCTTGTTCCGACAGTTGCGTTGGAGATTAATTGACTTTAAACTTCTTTGTGAAGTTTAGCCTCTTCGTAAGGCGAACTCTTGGAAGAAGGGCCAGTTGTGAGTCTACCTCTAAGAACTTCATTTGCTGAGACAAAATTATTCTTTCTTTGCCATACCCCTTTTGCTACCATGAACATCATGGTCTGCTTCGCTACCATTTTGATCAGTAGATGGGCGGGGTTCAAGTGTCTTTGCGGCTTCGATAATTAAAGACCCACCATAAGGCAATAGTTCTTACGATCTTGATATACAGCCCCCTGATGATACCTAGCTTACAGCCCCAGGATCCATCGTGCCATTATAACAATGTCTTCGGCGTACCCCTGACACATAATCGCATTATTTGTGAGCAACTCAAGGAGCTCGTCTACTACTATGCTCCATAGTAGGGGGGATAGAACTTTACCCTGTGGGCAGTCCCTCGTAGTACCAAGACGAATCTTTCTCTCCCCACAGTGATTACAGCAATCCAAGTACGCAGTACAGCCGCTATTCATCTGCATAATCATATATACATACATTTGGCGAGTCTATGGAAAAACTATAGTCTATTGAAAACGTGATCGATCTTTTGACGAAAGACTTTCATATTCCATACAGTATAGCGAACTATAGAATATATGAAAGACTTGTTCGGTCTTAAGTTGTGGATACTATGAAAACGCACTTAAAAATTCTAACTAATGGCCAATCTTTAACAGGATCATATTATGCTTGATTCTTACAATTTAGCAGGTTCTAGCCCCCTTACTAGTTGAGCCGACCGTCCTCGAAGTAAGGTTTTTGATATTTTTAATTATGCTCTCAGTAATTTTAAAAGAGTTGGATGCTTTTTGTTGCAAAATTTTAAGCTCTACGAAGACATATTATAATTTATAATTAAATGGGGTCTCTGCATCAGGCCAGATATTCTTTATAATTTTTTCACAAATCACAGAAAAACTTATTTTCTAAGCAATAATACAATCTCCGAACAAATTATTCATATCCGATCATTATAGCATATATCTGATATACAAATTGAGCAATCGGAATCAAGTTCTTGTAAGGAATTGTTTGTATCTGTGAAGGATATTATAGCTTCGGTGCCACCCAAATTAACGTTTTTTTTTTGTTTTTACTTCCTCTGAACTTTTTTGTTCACATATTTTATACATTATTTCGAAAACAAAGAGATACCGTTAAACATATGTATATGCATACAACATGATATGGCAAATAAATTAACACCTAGCAAGTTAATTTTTGCGGACGAAAAGTATGAATAAATATGCCGACACTTGCAAAAAACACCCAGCACAAGGCAAAACAATAAATTCTGCGCCCTTTATTTGGTACCGTTACAAGCGCGCGCATATGGGCAATGCTGCATACACACATATATTTTACAGTGAGCGAAGCAACAGCCAGCATTTCACATATAGTCGCATTAAAATATGCAGCGCGCCAAAATGAAGTATGCAACAAAGCAAAAAAGGCACAACAACAACAATAATAAAGACACCGGTCACAGCGACACAGCGCCGTGATGCCTCTGTTAGCCACATGTAGTCACCTGCCACCGCTTCAGCGCACTAACACATGCAACAAATGAATTGAGCAGAGTGGATGAACGGCGCATTTCAGCTTTCAGCCGAGTAGGCAGATCGTTTTAACAAATTTATTGCTGATATATTGATGCTTACACGCACACGCCCAGAGACACTGAATAAAGGGGGGAAATGCAATAACAACAACAAGTCGCCGCGCAAGGTGTGAAAATGCATATTCGAGCGCCGAACAAAAACCAATGACAGCAGTCGTACAGCGTTGTGCGATATTGACGCTAGTGTGCGGCCGTCATGGCGTATACGCAACATTTTTTGCATGGCGGATGACGCTGAAAGTGGCATAACCATTGTACATTCAATGCGTGTGCAAGTGCATGTGTATGAACGAATGAAAAAGTGAGTGAAATATTTCATGCACACATACATACATACCCTCGGAGGCATTCGGTTTGGTAGGCAGTTTGCTTTGTAGGCGTTTAATTTGTGGCGTGAAGAATTATGCTGCTTGCACCGAGATACACATTTTTTAAACTGAAAGGAAATTAATCTGGTCTCAGTGATGAGATTTTAGAGCTCTTCAAAAGTTACCGCTTCAAATGTTTCATGACGCCAAAAATTTTGTTTCAGAAAAGAAAAGGTCAGCCAAAAGCTTGCAAAACATTTTATATTTTCTCCGTTTACTTTATTAGCTTATCTTTCTTAACCTTGAACTTGAGTCAAGTCGTTTCTATAGCTAGGTATTTTTTAGTCTGATCTTCTTGTGTCTAGTTTTTCCAGTCTTATATGATCTCATCTTTATGAGACTGGTCTCTTTAAGTATTCTTATTAATGGCTTTTTCATTTTGATCTACTTAAGTATGGTTTTCTCAGTTGGTCTTCTTAAGTCAAATTTTCTTCACTCCACTCTTCTAAGAACTCGTCTTTTTTAATTTGGTAGTGCTAGTGCTAAATCTTCTTAATGATCATTGACGATCTTCATGTTGGTTTCCATAAATCTGTTACTCTCAAAGCTGCTCGTATGAAGTCTATTTCTCTACTTCTGGTTTCTCAGGTCTCGTCTTCTTCGGTCTGGTAGTGTTAAGTCTTCTTAAGTATGGTTTTTTTATGTTGATCTTCTTAAATTTTGTCTTCCTAAGTCTAGTTTTCTTCAATCCAATCTTCTTAGATCTCACCTCCTTTGATCTTGTTTCTAAATCTTAGCTTCTTGGGTCTTGTCTTCTTCACTCTGGGCTTATTAAGTTCGGCCTATTTAAGTCTTGTTTTCTTTGTTCTGAGATTCTCAAGTCTGGTCTTCTTAAGCATAGTTTTCTTCACTCTTATCTTCTTAAGTATCTTAGGTCTGGTTTCTTAACTTTGGTCTTCTTAAGTATGTTCTGTTTAGGTCTGGTCCTCTCAAGTCTAGTTTTCCTAAGTCTGAAAATCTTACCTTATAGATTTCGGTCACCTAAGCTCTGGTCTTCTGGAGTCCTAACGTCTTAAGCGTGATCTTCTTAAACTTAAGAACCTCAAAATTTGGTTTCTTTCACGATTATAGAATATACTAAAAAAATTTCCCGAGGTAACTACAACAGTTTCTAAAAGGAGGCGAAATAACCCAAGTAGAAAAGGGCATAATACAGTGGAAGCAATAACTCATGCGATGAAGCGCCCGCTTAATCAGTAGATCTAACCAGAATATGTGTACTGAAGTCTCAAAAGTAGTTGCCACTTGTTGAAAATAATGGATCTTTAACCGGTTAGTAAAGAAAAAATTTAGCGAAAACAGTGACCTAAATAAATCAAGTACAGTGGCGATTGCGTTTTGCTATTCAAAAGGTGCAAGATTTACGAGTATGAAACTACTCTCGTTGAATCCAAATCACACAAGAGACACAACAATAGAATCCGTAAAAATCTTACTTTATACGCCTTCTCTTACCATCCTTTGCCGCTACAATATCTTTCTTTCGTTAATATTTTCCGCTTTGCTGCTGTACTATATTAATTCTCAACTCATTCGCTGGCGCACCAGCTTTCGCTTTACCACTGGCTGCTGGCTGTTTGCAGCGAGCACACCAATCAGTCCTGCAACTTCAACTCGGCCATTCAGGCTGTCATATCGGCGGATTTTGGCATTGAGCTGTCCATCAATTTATGTGGCTGCTGCAAGTCCGGCGCACGTAAGGCACATAAATACGCGCTTATACACATACTTACATGCGTTTTTTATAAATACATACGTACATAAGAGTAAAAAAAAATTCATTCTCTGAGCTTGTGTGCTTTCACTCCATGCCTTCCCATTGTCGACGCCTTACCTGACAGATTTATGATGAATGAATAGCTGTTGCATGAATGGGATTGCAGGTACATAAGCTCGCTGTCACTGCCACCAACACTGTTGCATGCAACAGCCAGCATGTTAGCTCAGCATTCACCAGCTGTCATCCCATTTTTTCACATATTTTTCTATTTTCATACTTCAATAGGCGTGAAGTACTTTTTATTCGCGGCGCACACTGTGGTTGCTGTTGTTTTTGTGTTTTTGATTCTGTTTTTGCCAACTAATGTTCGCAATTTTTCCTAGCCACTTCTTGCCGTCTTTTTGTTTGCCATACGCTAGTCGGCATAAAATCGCAGCGCCACCGCCAATGTCCGTTCAATAGGCTTTTAATGTCCTTACCAAGAGCACATACTCGTATTCCGGAACTTTTTGCTTACATTTGCGTATTTTTTATTTTTAGTTTTTGCTCTGACAATGTTGATTCGCCAATCAGTCACCTATGCAGCAGCATTCATTCATTTAAAGCTCTGAGCCATTCGTTTTGTAGCTAGTGGATGAGCTCACGGCTGTGGGTTCATGTCCACAGATACTCATATATACTCATATACGCTCGTAGAGATCTACGCTTGTATTGTAGCATACTTTTTGTCTTTCAGTGAAAGTTGTTGCAATTCGTGGCAATTTTTCGGATTAGCAATAAATTTCCATATTCTTTCATGCGCAGAAAAATTAAAAAAAAAATGAATTTTGTTGCATGTGCGTGATATATTTGAATATATATCCACTAGGGATGACGGTATTCCGACAAAAGCACTTTTGAAAATTGAAACTGGCTGGTTATATTTGGGATTTATATTGGAAGATACTAATTTTATATGCCAGAAGATCAGCTGCTACAAACAGCCCAACCGAAATTCGAATATATTTTCAGGTACTTTTTCGGATATAAATTTCTTAAAGGGGTTGCTGTCAATCCAGCTGTTAAGAAAAACACATGTGTCTCACATTTATGTTTAGTGATCTTTGGCAAATGGCCAGGCAAGAACTTGCACCGAAACAACATTTACATATTGGGAAATTTATTTCTAAAACTCAGGTTTTTTTTATTTACCATATACAAGTATTTAGCGCTGTAACCAGAATTTCTTCTTTTTTAACATATATTTCATACAATATTACGTTACTTTGTAAATTTTTATGAATTTGAATACAAATTGTCGACATCAAATAATCCCAGGTGGATCCGTCTCGGATTTAGCGTCAAGCATTCTTCAGCAATGGAGTAGTTGGAATCTGCATTAACGGTACGCAAAGCATCAATAAAATGTTGGGGACTAGACAGACCGAACTGAGCTCATAACATACAGTCACCATATTTATATGTCTCATAATTTGTTCCAACAACCAATTCCATAAATATTTTCTACTATGCAAACTAAAAATCAAAAATTACATTCGTTTTTCTTTATTTGAAATACTGGTAACTTGTTTAATGTAGTTCTCTAGAGGTCTCACAAATTTACAGAACAGAATTCGGAGACTAGGTAGGTCAAACTAAAAATAGAGTTCCAATACAAAAGAATTTCAAAACTCTTATGTTCTAACACTTAACAGCAATTAACAAGAAGCAACTCTAACTCCAATTCCTCTACCAAACTCTGCCAGCGCTGCAGGATCTCCGTAATGCAATCTGTATTAGCTCATTGTAATAAATCAGGAACGGAGTCCAACTTTTTTTATTCTGCAAATGGAGTGAGTTCTCATTAGCGCGATTTGCGGTTGTTTCCACCATTTCCAGGAACTTATACTTTAACAAAACTGAAATTAGAGAGTTTCCAATTTAAATCCGCTTGTCGAGGTGATATGTTGAAAAAGTATTCGAAACCACAACAAAAAGAGATAATTTTCCCAGGTTAATAGAGGTGACCAATTGAATGATGTTCACAGCTGCTCAAAGACCAGTCCAATTGACGACTTTTTTATACTTCACGATTAGGTTATATTGTCTTTGTGTAGCTACACCATAACCACATCATATTATCTATGTATAAAGGTTATTTAAGCGTGGGTTTCCTCACTAATATCAGTCGTAGGACTTTCGAAGTCTTTAAATTCGGGGTATTTTTTATTAATCTAAGCAGTAGATCTACACAGACTTAGTTTTCATAACTCTAGTCTAGTCTATTTAAACTTCGGTATTGTAACTGATCTAAGCCGTCTGGCCTTCTTAAGCCTGGATACTCTTATTAAGCCTGGATAGTCCTATCAATCTAAAAAGTAAAGCTCTTCTTAAGCTTTATCGCCTTAAGGAAGACCACCCTTTCTTTCCTTTAATCTCAGATGTAAGAATATCCAACTATTCTGTCTAAATCTTTTTAAGCCGGAGTGTCCTTATTAATTTAAATTGTGAAACTACACAGATCTTGTTAAGTTGCATATTTTTAAGCCTGGCACTCTTAGTAGTCCAAGCCGTCACAATGAAACCTGTTTAAACCTAAATACTTTTATTAATCTTAGTCGTCTAATCTGAAATTTCCCACCCCTCTTTTTCTTAACAAGATTGGATTACTACAGCATACAGCTGTAGTAACAAGAATAAAGCAACAAGCATGGAAAACTTTTTAATTTGACGAGATATCTTCACAAAGTTTGACACAGACCTTTCCAAGACAACCAAGAAATCGTAAAGAACGGATCACTATATAGTAGTTGCTATACAAACTGTATGATTCAAATCCAGTTCTTATAAAAACTCCTTTGTATTTGTGAAGGGTATTACAGCTTCGGTGTAAACGAAGTTATTGCGTTTTCTTGTTATTGATCTAAGTCGTTTTTAATCTGATGTTGAGCAATACCAAAAGTTTCGTCAGGATTGAAGTGGACCAAACGAGGTGTCAGATAAGGCGACTCCTTATCGTGCGACTACTTCAATATACTGCGGGAGAAAATAATTCGAGATGCAGATCTGTCTCGAAATCCAACGCAGAACGACGCTTGCCGACAGGTGTTACTTTGGACTGAATAAGCAATTGAGAAGTAAAGTCTTCTTTCGACGAACAAAGACTACAATCTATAAGTTCTTTCTCAGCGAATTAAGAGACAGCGGCTACGCTCGCTAGATCATGCCGTCCGAATGGATGAAAACTCTCTAGCACTGATAGTATTGGACGCAGTACCCGCCGGAGGAATCAGGGGAGAAGAAGACCTACACAACTTTGGAAAGACCAGGTACCAATTGGCGCCAAACAGCGAAAAGAAAGAATGACTGGAGCGCTGTTGTAAAACACGCAAGCTGTGTCCACGCAAATAAAGAAGAAGAAGATCTAAGTCGTTTTAAAAATAATTTTGAAGATCCATCGCAGAGCTAAAACTAAAAAAGGTGCTGAATTATATGTAAGTCCATCGAAGTGCAGGCCTCGAAAGCCTTAGTTTCCAATGAAATGCTTCAATCAGTTGTGTGCGTACTTCTTTTTCTTTCAATGTCTGCTCTTCCTATACACTCTCCAAACACACCTCTCAGCGAAGAACCCGGCCGCACAGTGCTTGACTTTCGAATGCTTCGAATGCTTCAGTTTGTTTTCTGCTGCACTTTCCGAAAGTTCGCCGACGAAGCATGCAAGTCGGCCAACATATATACACATCTGAGTGTGTGTGTGCCAGCAATAGCATTGACAGTCTATTTGTGCAACATGAGTTGCAAGTGGAAGGCGAGCAAAAAGCTGCAGCTACGTGTATTTTAGCCAGGCTAGCTCTAGCTTGACTTTACGGCGGCAAAACTGCTGACTTGCCTTGGCCGTATTTGACTTCCTCGCAAACATCCATTTGTGTATGTATCTGTGTGAGTGTGTGAAACTGCGCTCACGTGATTTGTTTTCTGTATGTTCAACAAATAACGGTAGCAGCAGCACGTAAGATGAATTACAAAAATGCGAAAAACAAAGGACAACAACACATGCCAATTGCATTGTGGCGTGTAGTTGCAACAATATGTGGCGGCAGCAGGTCGGAGTGCGGATTGAAGGGTGAAGCGTTGGCCAGTCGATGCGCTTGTTTCGCAATTTCTTTAAGCTACTTTTCGTTGGCCACTATGCCAGAGCAATTTGTTGAGAAAATTGCGTTGGCATTTTTGTTGTAGTTGCTATTGGTAGTGTGTGAATGTCAGCTGCTTTCTTGACACAGCTGCTGCTTTGCTGCCAATCTTTGAGATCCTCTTGATTTCTTATGGCATTTTCACTTATTTTCTGACGATTTTCCTTATCATATGTTAAGCATGTGTTTGTGGTTGTTGTATTGATGTTTTTTGTTATTTTTGTTATTTTTTTGACCACCACTTCTCCTCTACTCTTTCAGTTGCTGCATTGTCAATCCTATTCTCCCCACTTTTGCACTTATTATAAAGCAATTCTCCTCAAACGCCTAAAACTAGGCAACGTTTTATATATTGTGCTTCGCTTTTCTCCCTTTGCGCTCTCCAAATGAGTTACTTGAAGTGCACAATATTTGTTTGGTCCACCCATGTTTGCTCTGCTTTGACAATGTTCATTTGTTTTCGCAAATATTGTTGTTCATTTTCCTTCATTTATTTGCCTCGACGATTCCCAGCTACCTTCACACAACTATTGCATGTTCTTACTGCTCTCAAATAATATACCCTCCATTGTACCGGTATACTGTGCGTATTTGCGCAACCCAGCTTATTTGTTCTGTGCTTCATTCGATTCGTTTCGTTTCAGTTCAATTTGTTTCAATGCGTTTCGCTTGACTTTTCTACACAATTTTGTATTGTTATTTGTATTCGTCGAATGCATTGACATGTGACATAACAAATAATTGCACAGGGATACACACGTATGCACCTGTAGGGTTATAAATAAAACATACACCACTTTATTGTGTAATCTTGCGCTTTTAAGAAAACACATTAAGACTTGTCTCAGAAGTTTATTAAGAAAAGAAATCGAATTATGTAATTCGTTTGAGTTCTTCGTGTTTATCAGACGCTGAGGTTGTACGCATAGTAATACCGAACGCAGTTTAATGATATTCTACGAATTCATAGACTCACCTAGTTTCTTTGCAAGATTTTGCTTGTGCTTGTATTTATATTAAAACCAAGCAACATAGCTGAAATGAGATATAAGGATGTCATATAAACTCAACCACAAGGAAGCCTCTTTAATATGTGGAATATATGTGGAAAATGTGGAAACTGCTAAACCATACAATTTATAAGTAAAAATTTCCGCTTCATTTTATTAAAATATATTAGATATGTACCGGCGTAAGCGTTGTAAAGTCAGATGGAAAGACAAAATGAATGGATCGCTACATCGCGTTTATTGGTTTTAGAGAAAGAGCTCGACCGATTACACTTACGTTTCGTATTACATAATTTTACTCAAGAGCATATTTTCACGCACTTTTGTGCAGACGATTCGTACACTGATTTCACAATATTCGGCATCAAGCTATAGTATATCCACTATTACACGCTCACTGAATTTTTCTAAGTTATCTTACATATTGATCGTTATATACGGTGCAATCCGGAACGTTGAAATTTTTAAATATCTAAGTTATATGGTAGCTATGAGAAACATTAACCCATATTTAGACAGTTTTAGTACTGCCGCATATCATTACCAGATATATCTGCTCTGGGAGTTTCATTAAAATTCCTCCGTGACTAAGGTATAAATTCAAGCGAATGTTTTAAAATTCTTAAATAAATAGGTCAATTGAAAAGTCCCTGGCCTAACATAGTAAAACACACTTTTTTGGCAAAATTCGTCTTTTTTGTTCAACAAAAAACCCCTTCACCCCTTCAAGGGTGATATTTGCTCATTGCTTAAAAAAAGGTCTCAGTTTCAGCGGTCACCTCATAATTCGACGAAAAAATTTTCCCAGCGAGAATTCTTTTGAGATCACTGAATAGAAAATAAACTCAGGGAGCCATATTTGAAGAATACGGTGGATGCGGATGCAAATCGAAGATCAATTCATTGATTTTAGACATCGTTTTCTCTGACTTGTGACTTGTGACACGGCGGGTGGTCTTAGAAATAGCACTATTTTTTTCCTCAAATGTGACCATTTTTCGGTAACTTCGTCCTAATAACGCTGTAGAATAGTCGGTAACAACTTCTTTTAGGCGTCCACTGCGTTCACCGTTTTTGGTGCTCATTTCACCACATGTAAACTTAGCATACTTATCTACGATGGTTGATCTTCCTTGGGCAGTGGAAATCTCGCCATCAAGTCAAGTTTTTGTTTCAACTTTAATTTTTCTTTCTAAAATAATATTTTGTGAACTCGCAAAATTCTTTTTAATCAATTTTTTACAATAACAAAAGTTTCTTCTCTCTAAATGATATAACTAAAAATTATATGGATTTAATTCTAAGCGCAGAGATATCTTACATATTGACCGATAGATGCAATATAAAGTCAACTGTAAGTTGAAAAATATCTTTATTAGGTATGTGGAGGTTACCTATCGGGTCAATCTTTCAACGACATTACCCATTTTTCGCACAAAAGCCTGTTGTTATAATAAAAATATGCTCCCCGAATTTCAATACTATACCTCATAGATCAACCGATATGTTCGACACCATAAGCACCAGGCTCCACATATTCGTATTTGGGTCCCTCAAAAGCTATGGTATAAGCTCAACAAATTTTAGACGCTAGTTACATATATTGCCTAAGCACCATTTTTGCAAAGTACAATAACGTCATTGGCTTTCGATTTATAAACTGTAAAATGAAAGAGTCAGATTGAATTTCAAATTGTTATATGTGGAAGTATTGCGCTTGTAGCCCGATTTCGACAATTTTCACAATATACATATGTTGAATACGAACACAAAAGCAATATTATCATGAGTTCAGACATGTTAGGCCCACTTTCTGACCCACATTCTATTAATAATGCTTTAAGCCTAAATTTACCATTAAATCAAATAATATGAAAATTCAATAAGGAGTCCAGTCAAATAATTGTAACCGTCTTTCGCTACATACTATACAAAGCATTATCTTGTGGTAGTACAGCCAGGAACACAGAGAATATTTCGCCTAATATTGCAGATGCTCTCTTGCTCTGATGTAAGTTTTCTAAGTTACGGGGCTGGTTTGTAAAGATCTATAGAACATCTTACGATAGCTGAACTGAATTCTGAGTAGTCGGTATCTTCCAAGAAAGGCCTGGATATAAAACGCCCTATCTTCTAGGACATAGTGTTATGGTAATGTAGAAAAATAAGCTTCGGCTTAAAGAAGCTGGGTAATTCTAACCCTCTTCGAGAGCTCTGCAAAGGTTCAAGAAATTTTCTAAGTTTTTCGAACTCTTAACAAATCATAGTTTGATTAGCAAAGGCAGCTACTGAACTGCTAAAACCTCATCCAGCAACTAAAAGCACTTAGTTTTTAAAGTTCTTAAATCCTTTTTCCTCCGTCCTTCCCAACAAATCGAAATTTATTTACCAACAAACATGAAAAGTTGTATAAATTGCCGAACATAATCGCACAATAATGAAGCCATTGGCAAATAAATTTATGAGCTTCTCTTCCCCGATATGACTACGCATACAATAGTAGCTTTTCGCAACACACAGCCAAATACACACACACACATGAGCGTACAGAACAAGGCACAAGGAGCGTTGCACTAATTTTGCTGCCGAAAATGAATGCAGTGGCGAAGCGAAAATTATGAATGCAATCAATGAGCAAACAAACGCAACACACACGGACCAACGCACTAACGACGCGCCAACGGAGAGCGTGAGAGAGCCGGGGGAGCGAGTGAATGGCCGGCGCACAGCAAACGCAAACACATAAATAAAATGCGTGATCTGCTTGCCAAAGGCGAAAATGAAGCCAGGACTTTGCCGCACAAACAGCTAGCAATGCGGCAATAACAACAGCAACAACAATACGTATGTAGCTCTGGATGGCACGCACCACAGCGGTAATATGCAAACACGCATTTAAAGCAACCAAAACCAACAACAGCAACAACAACAAAAACTGTGAAACAACAACAAAAAGCTGCAACCGAGCACCAACTGTCGTTTGGCTGCGTCCAGTGACCAGCAGCCGGCGGCTGGTGTTGTTCGAAAATATTGCAGTAAATGACAATTTTTGTGTGCGTGCGCGAGGCAATGTGAGTTTACGAAAGCAACAACAACACTGACAGCAACAAATGACGCAATAGCCATAAACATGCGCATATGTGCAGCTAAGGCAACAACAACAAATGTTGCTAAAGGCATCTTGCACTCCCGTAAAAATTTACGCCATAATTACTGTTGTTGTTGTTGTTGTGTTGTTGCGCTTGCCAGGGCTACCTTGTTGCTGGCTGCCCATGACAATGGCGAAAGCGTATCGTGGTCTGGTGCAACAAGTTTGTTATCGTGTACATGTGTATGTACAGGGTTTTCCAATAAGCTTGTTTTGATTTCTCACAAAAAACCTCATTGCTAAGGAAATTCAATAATTTCTTGTTTAATGTAGAGTGCAATCGATACAATTAAGTTCCGAATATAACAGCGTCAGAGTCAAACGAATCCGATGAACTCAATTTTCGAGTACTTTTTCCACTAAATCAAGTCGTATAAGATGTCATCACAAGCATTTTCAATATTGGTTTTTAAATCTTGAAGAGAGTCTGGTTTATTGCTAAAGACCAATAACTTCAAATAACCTCAGAAGAAGTATTCTAACGGTGTTTAATCACAACTTCTGGAAGGTCATTCAATGTCACAATTTCTTGAAATAATCGAATCTCCAAACTTTTCTTTCAATAATTCGGTTGCTGCACGTGCTGTGCTGCACCTAGCCCCTTCTTGTTGGAACCAGATGTTGTCAAGATCAGCGTCTTTCAATTGCGGCCATAAAAAGTTGGTTATCATCGATATATACCTCTTTACATTGAGAGTAACAGAGTCACCAGCTCCATTTCGAAAGAATAACGGACCGATGATTCCACCAGACCTAAAACCACACCAAAATGTCAATTTAGGTAAATGTAATAGTTGTTCATGAATAATTCGGGGTTTTCCTGAACGGCAGCCATACTTTCATTACTTCGAGCATTTATTTGCCTTATTGGTCCTTGAACCCTTGAAAAGGTGGGCTCGAAATCTTCACAAATTCGGCGAATAGCAAGCAGAGGTGGACTTAGAACTTCAAAATGGCTGAAGCGCACGAAAAGTTGCAATTGGTGACGGATAAGTTTGATAAAAAAAATTGAATAGTTGGTAAACGTTGTTTTCGCATGTATCATTCCATCATGAAATTGTAAACATTACTGAATACAATGAAAAAAAATTACAGATCATGACATATTAAAAATGGCCGAAAGGACACTTAGAAATCATATCATCCCTATTGGAAAACCCGGTACATATTTGGAAATATGAATGTTCGGCTGATTTTAACTGCATTTTAGTAAAGTGTTGCCCAACATCCGCCCAGTTGTTGTATTTTTAGACAGCTCCCAAGTTGGGCTTATTTTTTTTTTTGAACGAAGTGCTTTTGGTCTCTCAAAGGATCAGAAATATACTTGTTATACCCTGAACAGGGTATATTAAGTTTGTCACGAAGTTTGTAACACCCAGAAGAAAGCGTCGGAGACCCTATAAAGTATAGTCTGAATATATACGAACTAGTCCCCCAGTTTTTAAGATATCGTTTTGTTTTGGAAAGGCGGATATCGGACCACTATAACATATAGCTGAAATACAAACTGAACGATCGGAATTGAGTTCTTGTATGGAAAACTTTCACATTTGACAATTTATCTTTGCAAATGTTGGCACAGGATATTTTCTAAGATAATTATGAAATATATGAAGAATTTGTTCAGATCGGCTTACTATAGCATATCGCTGCCATACAAACTGAACGATCAGAATCAAGGGCTTGTATGGAAAACTGTTGCATTTGACGTGGTATCTTCACGAAATTTGACATGGATTACTGCTTAAGGTAATAACATAATCTCCGAAAAAATTGTTCAGATCGGATTACTATAGCATATAGCTTCCATACAAACTGGACACATAGTTACTAAAAGAAATACACATGTGAAGGGTACATTAGCTTCGGTGCAGCCGTAGTTAACGTTTTTTTCTTTTATTCCAACTGTGATTAAAAAGTCTAAGGGGGGCAGATTTATAATAAACAATATAATCCCTCTTGAATATACACACATACATATATGAAACCAGAAGAAAAACAAGAAAAGGTTTTACTTTGGCTGCATCGAACCTATAATACACCTCACAGGTTCTAATTATATAACGGATATATGCTACAGTGGTAATTGAAAAATTTTTTCAGAGCTTATTCCGTTAATGCAGTAATATATGACAAATTTCGTGAAGATTTCTCTTTCTCTCTCTCTCTCTCTCTTTCTAATAGACCTTTCCGCCTTCTGGAAAGAAATATATAGTACATGTGCAAAATTTCATCTTAAAAACTGAGGAAGTATTTCGTATACATATATATGTATGTATATACAGAAGAGCAGGCGGACATGGCTAAAGCGACTTAACTCATCTTATTTCACAGAAAAATTATGTTTGCGAAGTCCAGATATTTATAAACAATGCCTATTTCCTCTAGAAGATATTTTTTTATGTTGCATAGATCTACTAAAAAATTAGCTTCCGTTGGCTTGGCAGACACCATGTTTTTCTAGCTAGTTGTCAATTAACTCGCTACCTTTTATATCCTATGAAATGTGAAAGATTTTCGTTTTGTATGTTGCTTCGCTCTCTTTTCGCTCAAAAAATTTTAACGAATTAATGAGATAATTTTTCAATCTCTGCAGTAAATGCTGGTTGGTTGCAATGGGAGGCCAAGAGGTCGCTAAAGCCCATTGTGTTCCCGGATGGTAACCAAATTAAGCCTTTTCCAGTAGTAACTCAGTGGATTTGTTGAAAAATGTAAATTTTTCCTCTCCAACTGCTCAATGTCTCTGAAGTTGGAGTATTTGGAACTGTGGAATTTATCCCGTTTAATCTGGCTGAAATCTGGTCACTTTTAAAATTTCTGAAGGTGGAATCTTAAGGATAGTTGCCCTGTGATGACCCTTACAATATTACTAAGTTCTCTTTTGCCTACGTCATGTCTTATGCCAACATGCCTATTAAGATGGAGAAGTTGCACTCTTTTTTGAATACCATCTTTGGTGTAAAATATTTTTAGTTTGACTAAGCTTAGTCTAGTAACTCGACACTCAAAGTTACTGGGTTCCTGGATTCAGGCAATGTCAAACTTGCCTTTTACTAGTTTGCGGACACCGCGCTACTTCGATGGCATTTAAACTGTGTGATAAACAGGATTTAGACCGTTCAGGAGTCTGTCCTTCTGAAGAAGAGTCAGCATTTACCTAGCTACCGTTTCCGCATCGGTGTTAGGGGGAAATCATCACAACCGTCCATCCGCGCAATCGACAACTGGGCTTTCAGGTGTTCTCCGTTAGTCATTAAGGCCGATAGCGGTTTCAGATGCTTCCTCGCAACCGAATTCTCCGAAGACAAGTCTACGTCTAAACCCATAACTATAAAACCTTCTGTGGTGCTTCTACGATGGAATATTACCCATAAAATCGTTCTCATTTCCACGTTTTGTTTGGCCAGTGTCGTCAGTATCGATTCCGATTATTATCTGCCCGTTACTTTAGAATCAAATCAATAAAATCTTTTATTTCCTCGATTCGACATATAAATATATGTATATGTGAGCTACAAATGAGCGCTATTTAACAACTTTGAAGGATCGCAAATGAAAAGTCTTTATTTCGTCTGCAAATGACTTTTTTAAGAAAAGTAATTTGATAACATATTTTTAGCGCATCCCTAAAACTTTGAATATTGTCCTGGTCGATAAAAACATCCCAAATCTCATCAAGAATTCAAAAACGGTATTAATAAAAACGTGGATGGTTTTTTTCCTGGGATAAAAAGCATTTACGATTTCATTTTATTTTGTCGAAAGAAAACTTTATATATATTTAGCATTTTATCGGTCTAGTTCATACAGGGTAACCATTTTGTCGGCCAAATCTACGCCACCCATAATGTTTCGGTATGTTTTCACTAAATCTGGAGAAGTCACATCAACTCTGGTGCCATCTTTTTGTTTTCTTTGAACGGTGCCCACTTTAGCATCATGGCAATTGCTTAGAAGCATTACCTGTTTAGTATCTTGCCAAACCACTGCCAAAGTACCAGATGAATTACACTTGAAAACATATTCTCCTCTGTTTAGCTTTTCAGTAACTTTAGTTAAATTTTTTCTGTTAGATATACAGGTACCTAAAGCTGGAAAAGGAATATTATTTATCAATTTTGTTGATGTGAAAAAACGGTCAAAACACAATGTAGTGTCAGGATATCAGATGGTCGATGTCAATTTCATAACAACGCGTTCGCCTAATGTGGATGATGTATGTGAATTGTCTTCTTTTCCGGAATATATATTAAAATCGTAAGTATAGCCAATCATACTGTCGCATCTCATCCATAATTTTATTCCTCTCTTCACTGGCTTCAATGGCATATACTGCTTCAAGGTAGAGCGACCCAAAAATTTGGTCATAGACTCATCAATGCTTTGGAATGGAGAGTCGGATCTACATTTTTGAAAGGTCCTTTTGAGGCAATTGACCAAATCATCAATGAAATATGTTTTAGGTTTTGGATCAGGCTGGTATGATAACGAGGAAAAATATAGTTTGGACATAACGAGTAAGAACCGATCTCTGGAGATGGCTTTTTTTATGTATGGATTCCCCAATGAAGGGCTATTTAAAAAATAGTCCTTCAAAGAAGGCACTCGATATGACATTAGAAATGTGCATCAGAGAATTATGAGGATCTCACCAAAATCGATTCTAGCTCGTTTGTTTTTTACATGGCTTATATTGTTAATATCAATTCTCTCATTGGCACAATATACTATGTGAATAATAAAGCTTGTAGGCAATAGCTTGAAAATACCTCCAGAGGTTTCAGTCCACGAGTTATGCGCTCATTACTAATGATTTGTTCTTGGCTAATAGTAAATCGTGGCTTGAATGTCGGTTGTGGGTCTGTCCATATTATAATATCATCAACTTCGCATATTTCATCATCAGTACTTTCATTTTCAACATCATTTTCATCCATAGCACTTTCATTTCCACGATCAATTTCTATTTCTTCATCTTATGCTCTGCCAGGCTGTGTGTTTTCTCCATCTTCTGAATCAATGTTGCTTTTTTCACTGGGACTGTATGCGGAACCACTATCAGCAAACAGATCATCCTCATCACTTGATTCATTCAAAAAGTTCTGAATTTGTGAAACACCCAGTCTGCGTGGTCTCTCCATTCTCTAAGTAAAATAATGTACATGAGTACGTATGGGATAATAATATCCCATGAGTAAACAGATTTGGGATGATTTCTTCCCACGGAACTTACCTTGACTTCTTATAAGAAAAATAAGTTATTCTTTATTCTAAACTTTTTATTTCAATAGATTAGCACTATTTGCACAAAATGTAACTATAATTCAATTGAAAATCACTTATTTTCTAAGCTTTTTCTAAACAAATACCATCTACGCAACAACGTGTCTAAGAAAAATACATTTAATAAAAAACTGATGACTTCAACCTACAGCTGGTATTTTTGTTTTTGTAGAGAAGAGTATAATGAATGGTTTGGGACTGTTTTGAACCAAATCGCTTCCATATTGTGACAGATACGATTTTTTGAATTTCTTCGGGATAAAAATATCCCCATCGTCCCGAAACGGTTAAACAGACCTCACGTACATGAAGAGAAGTTGTCTTTATATTATGTTTCAGATCAAGGCTCTGACCTGAAGCTCTTAAAGGCGGATATAAATATTTAGTAGCGAGCAAAACTGGCAACCGTACCAGAAATGAAAATCGCACGAAGAGATCAGTTAGATTTGAAAATTACATTACAAATAATCCCATCAATGTACGTCCTTCCAAGTAGGTTCAACCATTTTTTTAAACTACCAGAGAATTTTTTTCTAAAAATAGTCATCCTCAATAGAAGATCTTATAAACCACTTAGATTACCACTGCGATTTTCTTTAACTTTATATTTTCCAGTTTAAGTATTTCATTAGTAACCAAGGATGTTTTGTGATTTAGTCTAGCACCTTATCTTCCTTTATCTCCACCGTTCCTCCTTCCTTTTTTATCTTCTTGCAATGCCTGCCAGCAAATAAACCACGCTGACATCCCAAATCCAAATGAATTATTACCCAAGTCACAGACGCCTCAAATTGGCGGTCAGCACGACATTCCCCGAATCGCAGCTCTACCGATTTTTTCACGCTGCCGACGTAGAAAAATGTTTCATAAAAAATAGTTTCTCTTCGCCTTCATTCGTGATCGTTTGGCATTTGATATTTGCCGCAGGCCTTTAGCGACATTGCTACAGCACGTTGCACGCGCCACTTTCACCTTGCCAACTACTTTGGCTGGCATTGCCTTAGGCATTCGCATACCTATTTTTCTCACCGTGGATTCTAACATTTCTTACCGCGTTAAATGCAGTCTTCGAAGGTGGTGAGGCAGGATACGGCAAAAGCTTCCTACGAGTTGCGACTAAAAATGTCGAAAGCGTTGCATCAGCATAATGTTGCCACTTTATGTGAGTTCCAATATAAGATACTACGGTTTCCTACTACCAACCTAAAAAATTATTCTCCTCATTTTTCTTACATTTATTTCCCTTCTCTTGCTGCCTTCCCCAGTTCTATTTATTTCGGTTTCTTTTTCATCTCGTCTACCAAGTCACCCTGTGCTGGTATTTCCCTCATCATGTCTGCAAACTAACATTCCACTTGATACCTTTCGGCATGCTGCTCCATTTGCTGCCCCATCCCTCGGTGGCGCCACCAAGCGACTGCTCTGGCATTGAGATAATCAAAAAGCCATCAAATGTAAATTTTGTCATCGTCATCCTGTCGTTCGTTCGCAAATTTCCAGCATTGTTGCAGTTGTTGCTGCTGGCGCCTAATGATTTTCACCTTCGTCGCATTGCTGCCGCATAGCTCAAGTGCTGCAACATAGCTTCGAACAAGCTACAGTTACACTGCAGCTTAGCGATATAGTTAGAGCATTTGTGTCACTTGGGGGCATGAAGCGGTGGCACGTTGCATAACACATTTATAGTACGTGCATGTGCAGCGGCTCTAATGCCGTTGTTACAGATTATGGCGTGCATGAAATTTAGCATGTCTTGAAAGTTTCTAAGCTTAGAGTAAAATTATTTTGGATTGCAAAGTTTTGGGTTTGCTGCTATTTGGACCTAGAATTTCTAAACTTTTTTCGGGTTTGATTTTATTTCAAAAAAAAAAAAGGTTACCTTTTGGACTTTCTTGATTTGCAATAGTTCTGGAATGAACTAAGGTTTCAACGCGCTGAAATATATGGAAGTTTAACCGAGACCCGCGGGAGCGTTTAGTTCTCGAGCTAAATTACGCCCTTACGAAGTTCTCTGCTAATTCAGAGGATTGTGTTGAGTTCAAACAATAGTACGTATAGTGTGCGAATAGTGCTTTTTGATACCTTCAAGCATCATTAATACACTGCTTTTCTCCCTCAAAATTTGATTAATTCAATTAAAAAGAAAGATCTAGACACAGGCTACGTCACATTCACTACTAGCATATTGTTTCCAAAGAGCTCTCTAAAAAATTGCAAACTCTTTTCTTCACATATTCGGAAATATTGTGATCACCGCATCCGTATCCGGTTCTCGTGATTTGGATATTGATCAAATTTCTGTCATGACAGCTAAATGTTTCTCAAAACATCATCTCACATCGACACAGAGTCAAATCTAGACATAAAAGAGCCCTATATTTGTATCGATCCGATCTTAAAATTGCTATAAATTCTTTGAACATTAAGCTTTTTTCGAGCACTTTTAAATATTCTCAACTGCGTTCCATTATCTAACTAATAGCTCGAGTTTTAATTGAGAACTTTATAAACCACACTTTGTAGAGACTCTACACATGACTCAATATTAGGCTCAAGGCCCTGACGTATGTCATAAAGTCGTCATTACTCAGTCTCTTGCTTTGGAATATTTGATTCTAACTATCATACCACCTACTCAAATTTTATTTCAAATGTTACAGCATATTTCTGTTTATGATCTTAATCGGGGTTCATCGAAAGGGGTGGTTTTGTTTCGGGAACAAGCAGAAAGCATAAAGAGAGTGAACTGTCGAAGTGAGTGGCTGACTTCGTTTGTGTTTGTTGGAGCCTCTAGTTTTTTTTTCAATATTTCTTTATTTATTGGATCTGCTTTGTAAAGCCTAACAATAAGTATTAAAATCTTAAAACTATTTAAGTCTAAAGAAGTTCAAGAATATGGTTGAGCTTTTTTGGTAGAACGTTGTTCTCTAGTAGGCTGGTAGATCATTTCTTTTTAAACATGTTTAATTGGAATTTACCAAGGCGGTAGGCAATGGATTTGGATGTTCGCGAAGTTTAGAAATATATGTATCTCATTCTGCTGTCCTCTATCTCCTTCTTTACCATAGGAATATTAAAATGTTTATGAATGTTTTCATTATGCATATATCATGGTAAACCGGTGATTGTTCTAAGCATTTTGGATGGGAACCTTTTTCTTATATCAATGTTGGTTGAACAGGTTGTACCCCACAGTTGAGTGCCATTCATCCAAATCGGTTTTATGATTACATTATATAACACGGCTTTGTTGTCTTGGCTAAGTTTAGAGTTTTTGTTAAAAGCCAATTTAAACTTTATGTTACTAAGTTCATGCAAGTTGTTTTACTCGCTATAAGTTTTCGCCCCGTGAGCCTTCGATCCAGGTGAATCTCAAGATAATTTACTTCATTCGCTTGGGGTACTAGGACATTGTTTATTTTAACTGTCTGACACGATTCTGGTCTTAGCGAAATTGTAACATGCTTGAATTTCAGCTCATTACTATTTATACGCCAATTGGCTAGCCGTTCTTCGACAAAAGTTAAGAACTGCTCTAATACTCTTGATGCTCTGATGGGACATTTGCTACGGCTTACTAGAGCTGTGTCATCCGAGAAAAGTGGAAGTCAATACGTTATTAGCTATTGGAATGTCTGATGTATATATTATGTACAGAGCTGGGCCTAACACGCTACCTTGAAGTACACCAGCCCTTATTGCTCGTTCTTCTGATATGAAGTCTGCTACTTTAACTGCAAATTTCCTGTTTCTTAAATATGGCATTTTATTTTGTGCAATTCATAAGGTAAACATTTTTTATTTTCCATAAAAGGCCTTCATGCCAGACCTCATCGAACGCATGATCTACATCTAGAAAAATAGCTGAACAGTACTCTCTGTACTCGAATGCTTTCCTGATATTGTTGGTAATTCTATTTACTTGCTCTACAGTGCCATGTTTTTCACAAAAACCGAATTGGTGCGTTGGTATTATATTATTTTCGTGGAGGAAAGGAGTCATCTTTGATAATAACACTTTTTCAAATATTTTAGAAATACAGGGTAAGAGACTTATTGGTCTATAGGAAGACTTCTAGTTGATATTTTATTTGCCAAAAAATGTCGTCTATTTTGGGGCGTAATGTAACTTTTACTTGAACTCTAGTTTAGTTTTCTTAATATTACTCTGTTTTAATAAGAGATCTATTAGAATTATTATTGGAAAAATATTTTATTATTGCTGCTGCGACATAAAACATTCCCAAATATTATTTAGAATGCCGCGCAGATGACTGTTCATCTACTAAGTACTCTGATTGATTCCGGATAACAGCATGGGCTCAGAACATAACTAAATGCCTTCATAGTTTGCATTTCTAATTTAAATTTCTATTCCAAACTCGTTTAGCTGCAGAGTATATTCGAAAAGTTAACAGAAAAACTCTCGCATGACATAAAAATTAGTGTGAAAATATCACGTGGCTTTACTTAGCTTTGAGCGAGGACACCGAAAACAAGGAGCAAAGGCGTAGTTGTGGTTATTATTATTTATAGAAAATTAAGGCATTTGTTAAGCTGGGTGAAAATATAACGGTGATAAATAGTGGTATAGAAAAGAATAACTCACATTTTTGTACAAGGAAGAGTGAGAGTCAGAAAACTTTTGCAACAAAAAATAACCACAAAAAAAAAAAAATTAAATGAAAAGCGTTCAAAATAAAATAAATAGTGCTTGATATTAAAAAACAATAGCAAATCATGTTTTGAGTGAAAAAATTTAATGATAGAATTGTTATGATTAGTTCGAAAATCCAGTATTGAGATTAGCAGTAGATTTGTCAATAATCAAACACAAAATCAGACCAAAGAATATACGTAACATTTATCACTATCTTTATGAACTATTTTCCAGTAATACTATACAATCCGCTGGAATTTAATTGAGTATACGTCCTTGAGATAAACTTGACTAAATTTAAATTGAAATTCCTACGAAAATTCCTCATAAGACAGCAGCTGCTGCGTAATGACTACAAATAATTATAGCTGCCACACAAGCGACGCATAGTAAATGCCTGCCAGCTATGCAAACACTGCAGAAATACACATAAACAAATGTATGTGCGTTTAAACAATACCAAGTGGCATTCAACAACCGTAATAACATGACAATAAATGTCAGCAGCAACGACGCTGACGCTGACGCCGATTGGGTGGCTGCCGCAGATCAGCGTGAACACAAAAACACTGCGCTGAGTTTTATAGGTGCACGAAGTAAAAAAAAATTCAATTAAATAGCATCGCTACGTATAGTTTGCATGCGCGCTCACATTTAGGGGCCACCGCGGCGTATGAGTGACAACGCTTGCTGTTTTGAATTGTGCCCCGTATGATTTCTCTTGGCATTTGCGCTTATGCACTTCGTTCATTGCGTTTGATAATGTGTGGTAGTTGCATTTTAGAATGCTGGAATTTGAAGCGAAAGTCTCTTTGGCTTAATGCCAACTGATGAGTGTGTCAGTTGGACTGGAAGATTGGCTGATTGAATGCAGTAAACTAAAGCAGATTTTAACTGGAAAAATTAAATATAAAAAAAAGAGTGATGATTATGGCTGAGTGCAAGAAATATTTTGGGAATTTAAGTTTTCAATTCAGCAAACTTGCAAGATTTATGTTTTCAAACAGCATTTGCTTATAGTATATTACAATGAACGTTTTTGGAGATGTTACGGATAGTTTTCAGCGATTAAAAGCAAAATGTCTTTAAATTGAATATTAATGAGCGATGAGCTGTACTCAATATCTCATACTCTGCATATCTTCACTTCCTCATAGAAACTTTCACTAGAACCAAGTAATTCTCATTCAACTTATTTATTCACAACAACAACACAAAAGATTACCTAAAATAGGCTACATTTTCAGTAATCGCCGATAAAATTAATAAATTGGTATTGGTATATCAAGTACTGGAGATTTTTGATCTAATGCAAGTAATTGGAACTTTCAATTTAAAGGTAAAATTATGTAAGCCTTGTCGAAGCAAAAGTACGTCAGCATTCAACAAAGTAACTGTGTGACTTTCAGAGCAACATTGGTATTACTTTATTTTTATGGGTTTATCATTTACTCAAAATTATATATCAGGTTGTCTAAAGATGACTAAAACACTTATTGAAGCCACAGTGTAAAAAGCAGAGTATTTGAAAGTAAATGAAAATGTAAATAAATTTAATATACAACCTAATTGCAGTTGAACTTAAGAGGATAACAGAAAGTAAATTAAAAAATAACTCTCAGGTCCTAGCAAAAAGCTAAAGCTCAGCAAAATTTGCACAGCAAAAATTGCAACAACAGCACTTAAAGTGTTAAAGCATTCATTCAGTGGCCACAATTGCAGGTGAAATGCAAAGAAATTCTCTTTTTCCGCACCGAAATGGAATCCGCAAATGAAGAGTTAAATTGCAGACTGGCAAATGAAGTCAGCGAACCGTAGCGAATGGCTTTAATTTTTTGCCTAAGAGGAGAAAGGTGAAGAAGTAGCAGAAACTAGTGAACTAAACTTTAGAGTAAAGTGGCTAAGCGAAAGTCAGGTAAAGCCAATCGGGGCTGAACCACCGCAGTGGCATGCAACCGAAGTGGCAGTCACTTTTGTGGGCGTAACATCGTCAGAGGCGTTCGTGGCCGTCCACTTGCAACAAATGCTAAGAAATTCGGCATGTGGTAAGTAGCGTATTGCAAAGCGTTGGAAAAACTTAATTTTCTTTGTGGGTGAACTGTCTGCCTGAGTGTGATTGCCACTGCAATATTAAAATAGTATAATCTCTATGCGGCTGTGGACGGTTAAGCTTGAGACTGAGCTCAGGCAATAATTTGCTTGGATAGTTTGCTGTGCTCTGTGATAATATATTCGGAATAATAGACTTCTTTGATCACGTTAGTATTTGGCCGATGAATTTTGTTGAGATTTTTGAATTCGTTTCAGACATAAGATCGGATTTGTTCCGAGTAACAAATATCTAGACTAACACAAAGCTTTTTTATAAGAATTTGATGTTTGAGGGAGTTTTTACTAAATATACTATATGTATATAACCCATTTGCTCCGTCAAAATTAAAAAGGACTTCTCCAAGCCATACGATACCAGACGAGGTTTTAGACAGGCAGTTCCCAAAACAATCGAGTCTACGTAACTGAAACTGAGCCCGGTTCTTATCCGGCCAAGGACTGTTAAGTCGACAAATTTCTGCCGCTATAATAACAACAACAACATGTTTTAGACAGGGTGATACCTTTTTGTGCGTCTTCTGCCCTACGCATGGTCATTTGTGCCGTCTGCGTGAACGATGAATATTCACGAACCACGAACTATTACCTCTACCACGACATGGATATAGTTAAGCGTATAAAATCCAATGAATACTCTGGTTAGGCTATTTCATATGCATAGAAGATGATGCTTCAGTGAGAAAATCATTCGTTTCCAAAATCAATGACCAAGCGCGAGACCACACAAAGGTAGAGGCAACTGATGCAGTTTGTGTTTTTGGCCCAGTCCGACCACGGTTGCAGTGCTAAAGAAGAATAAGAGTGATTGGGAGTCCAAATATACCGGTTTTTAAGGAACGGAAAATAGCTGATTTTTAACGAGGAAGCTATACAGGGAATACTTGCTCGACTGGAATCACTTATAAGTCAATAATATGATAACCCACATTCTTTTTAATATTTTTATTTTTGATTTTTACTCTATAATATTAATCAGGCCTTGCGTATTTCCATTCACTCGTCGATACCTTCAGTAAACATTAACTCTATAAGTTCTCAATAAATGCACACACTCGACCAAGAAGAAAATTATTTGCACTTATAGTTTATTTGACATTGCGATGATAGTCTTGACAAGTAATATAACTTTTTATTGTTTATGCATCTAATGTCTAAGCGTAGTTAACATTCTTTAAGTGGTCGTATTTTCGCTTTAATGTCCGGACGACATGCAAGCCCTGACGCCACTATCGCCACTTTCGACTTTGTTGCGCGATTTTGTGCTTTAATGCGCTGACAAATGATACCACGCTCGCTCGAAGCTAACCTAAACACCCACGTCATCGCAAACGCCAGCGCGTTGCCTACACTCAGGCGCTACATACACACCCATATTAAGGCGAATGACGCCATTTAAATGTACCCCTAAAGATGGAAGAGAGTGTAGCTTGTGTGGACTTTGTCAACAGCGCAGTGTCACGCGGCGTGTCAGGCGTTGGCCATACACAGACACACACAGCAAAAGCGCTTATTAATATTTCAGTTGCGCGCTTGTATTTGCTCTTCTGCTTATATAGCGATTTTTATATTTTATTGCCTTTGACCCCTTTTGGCCAAACAATGCACAGTCGCTCCGCCTGCGCAATTATCTTGTCCTGCCGCCCTGCTTCTCTTTGCCCTCCTTGCAGCTAACTGTTTTCATTTTTTTCTTCAGTTTATATTTTTGCCCGGTTATTTCTGGTATTTTAATGGGTTTTCTAGTTGTCAGCACAATAAAATATTTTGCATTTCTTTTAAAAGCCATACAAACACACGCGCACACATGCACATACTCGTATACAGAGCAAAAAGTGACAGCCGCAGCTACAAAGTTAGTGAGCGAGAGCTAGCTGGCGTGCTAGCCGGAAAAAACAATGAAATTTATACGTTTTTAATATCTGCAAAAGAGCAACATAAACTATAGCGGCAACAACAACAAAAGGAACGAACAACGAGCCAAACAACTATTGCAGCGAACGTGGCGAGGACACGCTGACAATTGAGCGCTGCACCCTTTTTCGGTTTGCTGGTAATGGAAATTGCATTTGTTGTTGCATATTTGTAGTTTCACTTGAAGCTTTTTCATATTTTCTATACCCGTGCAGAGTTTGTTGCATAAAGGATTTTATAGTTCTTAGGAGTTTCTCTAACAAAACAAGAGACAATTTTGTAAAAATGGCGAAATTGATGTAAAAACCTGTACAAAATGAAAATAAACGGTATATGCATTTTTTTCTACCTCCTTTATTACTTTAGTATGCCATTGGACTTACTATTCACCACTTAATTTCCATAGAAAATTTTTATATCAGTTCTCCCATGAGTCTACTAATTGGACTTATTATTTACTTCGGTGGTTCATCTACAGGCCCGCTTATCAATTTATTCAACTATCTGTCTACACCATTTATGAGTCCGACCATTAATCGTTCCATCTACCCTCCTATTAATTGGCCCTTGCCATTGAACTTAGTATTCATTACTTAATTTCCATCAGACTTTTTTCCATGGGTCCTGCTATCTCCCCATTAATGGAACTGTCGCCTCTCAATTAGACTTAAAATTCATAATCATCGGTTCGTCTGATATACATTCGCATGTCATTATCTATTTCCGTCCGGTCATCAAATTATCTTCCTTATTTTTAATAACATCATTGATCTAACTATCGACCTATCCGTTTTTGAGTCCAACGACCAGTCCGTGTATCCATCAACTCATCGCACCATCTACTCACCTGGCCATCTATTCAGATTGGTCATCAATTCATATCATTTTTTAATTCATCCATTTATGGGTTCTTATATCCAGCATTCGATCTGTACTTTCTTTGATCTATTAAACCAACCAGTTATCAATTCCTGGTAGAAGTATCAGCCCTTGGGACTACTGAATCTCATGTCTATCAATATACCCTTGGTTTATGTATATTTATTTTCGTCCATAGGTCTGTCGGGTTTCCCTGGGTCTCTTTTGGAACCTGAACACATCAATTAAGTTTTTGATTTTTTCGAAACTCCTTACAAGCCATGCGCCAATCATTTTAACCCTTTCAATGATAATAACATCTAGTCTTCATATCATTTCTTACCTCACGGACTGTATGTCGATCGACTATTTTTGTATTGTTCAGACGTTTAGGAAGAGACATACCAGCAAGGGTTTCTTCCCCGATAGCTGAGTTCGTTGAGAAGAGCACTATGCTGTCTTACGATTTGCCAAACAGACAAAATCGTCGAGAATTTCAAAGCAGTAAAAAGAAAAAGGTCCCTACAGTAGCCCTTTCAAGCCTCCTAGGTGTTGTGCCAGATCAGCCTGCGATCCCAATTCGGTTCCACGCGGCCCGTAGCGTTCTTACTATCTTCTTTTGTTGTGCTTCCTCTATTTTTACATAGTGCCGTGAAGGCAATCAGCGCAAAAGCGGCAAACAAGAATGAACTGACAGGAGCAGAATAGCTACAACAACAGTGACAGCAGTCAACACAGTAAAATATATATTTTTATTTGCTCACACCAACAGTTATGCATACATAAACTTATTTATTTCACTACAATTGCATTTGTCGTGAGAGAGAGTGACTGCGAAGCATTTGCTGACAGAACTATGAAAAGTCTTTACTTGGATGAAATACATCTAAGTTTGTCTGTGTGTTTGTTTATAACTAAGTGTCATCGCTGACGAGACATTCCATTTACTCATGTCCGTCCGTGTGCGACATTTGCATGCACAATAATTATTATTGCAGTTTAATTACGAAAATATTCTTGGTTCAAGTCATTCATTGTGATTTAGATTCCATTTTTGAACTGAATGAAGTGATTTTTTTATTAAAAATGTCAATGAATCAAATACAAATTCTCTTACGCCACTCATGCACAACACTTTCTTTGGTAACTTGTAGACAATGTGTCGCTTACTTTTCTCAAGTCTCTATTTTGGAAACTAATAACAACCAATATTTTCCCAAGATGTCTCAGGGTTTTTCTGAGGCAAAGCATTACCGATATTTTAGCTTTCAGAAAAGCTTGTTTTTGATTAGATATTATGTTTCCCAAGACAGTTTCGATTACATTTCTGAACTTCATTGTCCTTAATAAAGTTAAGAGCTCTCTCAAACATCCAGTCTTTCATTTAAGTCACTCAAGCTCATGTCATTTTAAATTTATGATTATTAGTGATTCCCCAACCTTCTGCCATACTTTTCTCATCCTAACCACAATTTGAACATTTCACAACCATCACCATCATAATTCTGTACTTTTGGTCTAGCAAACTCTTTTAATATGATTGCTCACAAAGTAACTAGATTTCAAGAGATTGAATGAGAGATCACTAAGTCAAAGGGTTTTTCTTCTCACTACTACTTGCTGGGAAGTCATAATCCGTCAACACCCTTCACAGGTGCATTTTTTTAGTAACTATGTGTTTCTTATGCAAGCATTTGATTCCGATCATTCAGTTTGTATGGCAGCTATAAGCTCTAGTTAACCGATCTGAACAATTTCTTCGGAGGTAACATAATTGCTTTAGAAAATAATCTGTACCAAATTTCGTGAATATATCTTGTCAAATGCAAAAGTTTTCCATACCAGAACTAGATTCCTACCGTTCAGTTTGTTTAGCAGCTATATGCTATAGTAAGCCGATCTGAGCAATTTCTTCGTATATTACATTATTATCTTAGAAAATAACCTGTGCCAGCTTTTGTGAAGATACACAGTCAAATGTGAAAGTTTTCCACACAAGAACTTGATTCCGACGGTTCAGTTTGTATGGCAGATATTCCGACAAATGAGCAGCTTCTTGAAGAGAGAAAAGAGAGAGAGCTTGAGAGAAAATGAAGTTTGCAAGGAACTAGTTCGTATATATACAGACAGGCGGACAGACGGACAGACAGACGGACATGGCTAAATCGACTCAGCTCAACATACTGATCATTTATGTATATACTTTATAGGGTCTCCGACGCTTCCTTCTGGGTGTTACAAACTTCGTGGCAAGCTTAATATACCCTGTTCAGGGTATAAAAACATAGGCTTCCTGAATATTTCCACCTTAGGCAGATGGATTCTTATCATTTGAGTGTGTCTGATTTGGATGATAGATTAGCGTCCTATGATCTGTTGAGACATTGCAAATTCTCAACTTAATTATTAAGAGCATTAAACAACTTTGGTGTAGATCAATCTCAGAAAATGCATTATTTCAATCAGACCCGAATAGTTTATAGATAATATTATAAATCGAATTATCCTTAGTAAAAGTTCCAAACTATGAACATGTAATTCGACCATACTTTTTCTTCTCTTTGCAGCACTGAGCTCACCTCACACCTCAAAGTGATCGAGTTTAATCCTGGAACTCTGCTGCTATTCATGTAAGTGATATCTATTAAGCGCTGTTCTAATATCGGAGAAAGCCGAAGAAGGCTCTTGATTTTAATATAGTGACCACGATTATATATACTTACGGTTACACTTTTCGATTATACGTGGTGGATTTAATTCGATATGGAAACAGTTGTCTGATTTAGGTTTCTAAGTACTGATATACCACATAAAAAGTATTTTGAGGATCTGTAACGTTATGCTGATATTTTATACAGAAGAATGGGAGTTGTGTGTATCTCTCAGAAGCTTAATCTCAAAGCACAAACAATCCACAAGAACAGACGTAGCATATTCAGCAAGGAACTTGTCACTCTTGTCATCGTCATTGACACATCTTTCCCATGAACTTTGTCTCTTAGCCTTTTTATTTTTTATACTCTTAAAGAAAGTTCTTATTCCTCTCATTAATAAAAATGGAATCACCGATATTACGCTTTTTCCAATTTTTCTAAGATCACTTAACACGCCCGGTTCCATAAGAAACTAAGACGTCATACGACTGAATTTTCTATGTACATATATAAATAAAAATATACGATGTTGGCATCGGGCGGTGAAGCTAAGTAATTACAAAAATCCTTTTCATGTATTATCCTCAGAACTGTTTAGACCACAGCTTTTGACATTCGATATATTTGTGTTTATAAATTGAATTGAATTCTCTCCAACCCTTTTCGAAGAAAACTTCAAAGAGGAAGGAAAACATGTATTGATCTACTGAAAAATCATCCCTGATCCCTGCTAGCTTTGGCGGAACACTTTGTTTTACCATACTAAAAATAGCTGATAAATTGTCAACAAGCTGCAAACAAAACAAAACCGTTTGGAACAAAAAAGTTTCGAATTTCCAACGGAAAGCGAACGAAGCGCGTTCAAATAGGCGGCTGAAAAAAGTTCAACAGCGACAACGGTCACAGTAGATGTCGCTGGAGCCGCAAGCAATAATTTGAAATTCGATTACCGTAACCAAAGAACAAACCACAACAACAAAAACAATAACAATAACGACAACAGCAAAGCAAACAAACCATTCATGCAAAATGAATAGCTTTCTACGTGCCTGTATGAGTGTGTGAGTGGGAGGGTGTGCATGTAACCGAGTGTGGGTGTATTTGCGTATTTATAGAGGTCGCCAAAAATCGCTTACGGCGCCAAGCATCAACAAAAACAACACAAAATATTAGTAAAAACAAAAACACTACAAGCGAATGGCGAGCAAACAATAACAAAAATGCCACATGAACTCGAAAAATGGAGTCAAAACGAAATGCAAAGCGAAAGCGAAGCTTTTGGGAGGAAAAAAATGCGGGACTGGCCAGCTAGTGAGCGTCGAGCTGAAATATGACGAACGAATATGCGACAAAATCGACGGCCAGCAAACATATCACTCGAAAGGGGGAAGCAAAGCGCTGGTCAACAGTATGTTGCGCGCAACACCATCCTCAACAACAACAACAACAAAAATAGTAGTAACTCCTACAAACAGTAAACGGTAAACAAAGTCTGGCCGTATGAAACGCGGTCGGTCTGCGGCGCGTAGCCGTAGCAAAGTGGACACAAAAATTCCAACAACCGACAGAAATCTGCCCACAAAAACAACAAAGCAACCGCAGACAAAAACAAAAAAGAAACTGTTTGTTGTTCCATTACGCGCCAACAACCCCGCGACGCGCGCAAAGAGAGTCAAGCGAAAGCGTCGCGTTAAGTCAAGTTATGAAATTTTGAAGAGTTCGTCGGCATTTAATGCACACTAGCAGGTGGACACGTGAAGAAGAGTGGCACAAATGCGTTTTTTTGCAAGCGTTGCCGCCTTTCAGGCGCATAGCCACGTATTTTCTATTTACATTGCTTTGTTGTTGTTATTTAATTATTTTTATTTTACACGGTTCTTGCTTTTTTTGACACAGAATATTTTCGCTCCTGACAAAACTCGAGACTTACTGACATTCACGCTCCACTGATGGAGTTGCCTGACTCAAAAGTATACTCGCTGGTTGGTATTTATTTACATATGCGCCTACGGTGTTTGGTCACATGTGCATATAAATTTATGTATGTGGGCATTCAGCAGCGTTGGTGGGGTTATTTATGTAGTACAGTGTGAATACATAGCAAAAAACAAAAATATTTGAACTCCTTTTTGAGAACTAAGCCAGCAATTAGAGCGATATGTACTTGAAATAAAGATACTAAAGCCCTTAGACAATTTTTCAGCGAAATTTAAAGATTTAGTCGCTGCAGCGCTTATTTCTATTTGATTTATTCTGAAACTCGTTCGGTTGTTCCAATAAAAGGTGGCCTCAGATCGGCACTTTTGTATTTAGATGATGCTTATTTCTTGCTTCCTTAGAGGTAACACATTTTTTTCGATTCTTAAACTCTTTTAGCTTCAGGTTAGATTTCAACGCATTGACTGTGTCATTGTCCAATTTTGGTGACTGTAACCCCTTTACCGATTAAAATGCCTGGATAAAGCCAACTTTCTTTATACTTGCGCCGAAAAAATATTTTCCTCTGCATCAATAGATCGCAAAGAATTCAGAGACTAGCATGGATGCCTAGTACAAACGGAATTGCAGAGAACTTCAATTCTAGGAAAAGAATTCCTGTGTCCATATCAAGTGACGGGGAACGAATTGGACGGATCGAAATTGCTTAATTTTGTATTTCCGCCGAAACAAGATCTCCCTCGGCATTACTAGATCTCAAAAGATCCAGAGACCTATTGCCTTTAGCAAAGTCCTTCATGTGATCCGGCTAGTTATTAAGAAAAAGACTTCTTTCATATCTGTTCCGCTTTTCAAGACCTTTGGCTATCTCGGTGAACTTTCCAGAATCGAACATGGAGTTCAAATTATTTCAAGAAATTGGCGACACATAAGAGTGCAGATCCATAATTTCGAGTTTTTGATATCACAGGGAACTTGCCTAAGTTCCCTAAGCTGAAGCTGTGGTTATGAAAGAGCAAATTGGTATTTTGGTCTTCCCCAAATAAGATCCCCATACAGTTTGCTTTATAGTTTTAATGTCGTCCAGAACTGTATTTATAATTCCAGCATCCGTCAAGCAAAGGAAAAGTCCCACAGCATCATAAATATTGTAAGATACTATTCTAGCGTTATAAAAGTACCTAATCTTGAGTAAGTAAGGAAGTCGCTATCTTTCCGGTCTTTCCCGCTTGTTCTCAAACACGCAGTGACCGCCATTTACAGCAGATCCATCAACACCTTCACCAACTCTTTCCCAGTGAATGGCGTACTTGGAGTCAAACCACCTCTCATTGCAGACGGAGAGCTCCAGTTGCCCGAGAATCTAGAGAGACTCTCCTGGAAAAACTTGGGAAATCTTCAGCTGGAAAATATGTTTAGTGAATATAGTTCGACTGAATGAACTTGTAGGCTCTATTATTGTGGATATCAGTCATACAGCAACTAGAAAAGAGAAAGTGCTCGTACGCGTTTAGAAGAAAGATACGGATAATGACATTTTTTTGTAAGTCTTGTGTAAATTAGAACGATATGTGAAATCAAAAAAGTTCCTTTCAATTTATGGTTCGATAAGTAAATCCAACTGAACTATGAGCACTTGAACTATGATGTAAGATGGAAAGGGTCCGAGTTCATATGAGTAAAAATTGAAGCTCTGTCTATTTCCAATATCCTATACGATATGTACGATCCTTTTCTTACAAAAACCCTTGCGCAATACTCAAATAACCTACTGTACCTCAATTTACGACAGCGCTTACATGTCGCTTGAGCTCCCCTCGTGCTACCTAATACCTGCACCACCAACCATTCCAAATTTCACCATCACGATGTCGCCATATTTTGCAAACATTTGTCGGATTTTTGGCTTCATTTTATGCTTTTCGTCTTCCTATTTCATTTTGTGGCAAAAATTCACATTTCTTTATATTTTTTATGTCAACTATGTTGTTGTTTTTAGTTTTTTACTTTTGGCAAGCTTTGAGTGTTTAGTCGCCGCGTTGAAGGTTAGTTTGTGGCCAACTGACTGGTCGGTGGACTGTCTGCCAGCCTGGCCGTGTAGTTGCCCTCACCGAAGCGTATGCCAAACGGTTGAGCAGCCATACAAAGTGCTTTGAAGTGCATCGTTATGTTGTGTGGTGTGTTGTGGTGATGCGGTGCACAGCAGCGTGGCGCCTCGTGTGTTGACATATGCAATTGTAGCCGTTGACATTGGCTTTTATAATAATTTTGTTACTCACCACTTCCGCAACCGAAATGCACACACACACATTAATTGTTGAGCTTTCAGTTTTACGCGCGGGTGTGCCTTCGCATTTTAATAGTTGCATCCTTTGTCGTGCTTTTTAATTAGTGCAATGCTGTTACTCATACGGTCGGCGCGACGACGGAACAAATTCGACATTTTTACCTAGCACTTTCTCAGCTTCACTTACATACATATCCATACATATTAATTCGACTTGTTTTATACGAAATAACATTGGTCGGTACGTTTTAGCAATTCAAAAATTTGCAAACATTTTACGCGCCAAAATGTATGCTATAAGATTCGATTAAATTTTGTGAGGAAATGTATGCTACAGATGTGAAATTGGTCAGAGTACTCCGATTTAGATTATTTTAAAGCATGGCATTACTTGAACATTTAATGGAGAAGGTACTAACGGCAGCTGGGAAAAAACCTTGAAACGTGCTTTTCCAAACATTTTACTTTCTTAGCGATTGCACTGAGACCTAACATTTTCTAAGCTTGTTAATATTGGTAATATTGGTAATATTTACTCTAACGTGTAAACCGGCATATGGACAAAATCGTCAGGAAAAAAATTTTGCCAAAGCTAGACATTTAATAAGGGGAAGAGATAATATTGAGTTCACCTCGCCTTCAAAACTTAACGATATTGTTCTTTTATAAGGAGTTCAAAGAGCGTAATAATGTCATTGATAGGCCTGTCAAGTAGGTACAAAACAACTTCCATTTAGAGCTCCATGATAATGAAGATCTCATTTCAACTTCGTTAGTCTGGAGCCGATTATTCCCAATCTTCATATCATAACGCTTGCAGAAAGCATGCCAAATTTGGTGAAGGTAAAATGAAAAAGTTTTCCATACAAGATCGTCTGGCAGCTGTATGTTATAGTGATCCGCCTTCGGCGTTTCTAACCAATGATTAGCTTCTTAAGCAGAAAAGGGTGAGTGCAAAATTTCATATCGATGCAGACAGAATGAAGTACGCACCTAAAGCGACTCACCTCGCCATGCTGATCACTTATATATATACCATAAAATCTGCCATTCCTCTATGTATATCTCGACTGGTGCATTAGAATCTGCTATCTTTATCGATCCAGCGAAAATTTCATGACATTTCATAGATTGCAAGTGAAGTTATTGCGTTTTAAGTGTCAGTATGTTTGTGGTATCGGTGCGAAAATTAGCTTCGTAGAAAGAACCAGCATTAAATTTTGTTTTAAAATTGATAAAACTTTTACGGAAACGTTTCAATTGATGAAACAAGTTTATGGCGATGATTGCCTAGCCCGTAACAGAGCGCACGAAATGACGATCAACATGTGGGCCAATCAAAATCCGTGATCAACGGAAATTCCAACGAAACTGTTCATAAAAAATTAGCCGAAATCATTATTAAAATTCATGGAGATGAAATTGAACATCTCCATAACATCGGTTTATCACATTTTGACCGAACATTTGGGCTTACGAAAAGTGTGTGCACGGTTTGTTCCGCACAAATTGACTGACGACCAAAAATTGCTCAGAATTCAACATTCGAAGGACATCTTGTGACCGATTATTTGACCAAAAATCACATTTTAACCATTAACTACTCCGCGTATTCATCTCATATGACACCGAGCGACTTATTCCTTTTCAGAAAAATGCATTTGGCCATGAAAGGAAAGGACGTAGAAGCCATTCAAAAGGCTTGCACCGGCATACTGGCTACCATACCGGTCAACGAGCTAAAACACTCGTTCGACATGATTTGGAACGTGCAAAAAACTGCATTGAAGCAGAAGGAGACTATTTTGAATAAAATAAATTGATTTTGTCGAAAAAACCATTTCTTTTGTTTTTTTTTCTTTAAGTCCTGTTTACTTTGGAACACACCTTGTATATATTTTATAGGATCTTCGATCTTTCCTAACAGCGTGTAAGCAGCCTAGCGCGCTAAGACATGTTAGTCGTAGAAGGCGACTAAAATGCACTATGTGTCTTGTAGGGCTTTGCCTAAGAAAGAAGGAAGGAGCTTCGGTCAAAAGGTATGACCGACGGCCCCCCGAGGGGGGACAGGAGCCTCTTGGAACGAGAGCAATTATAAATGACATAAAATTTATCTTAAATTTGGCTGGCAAAGAGGTCTTTGTCAAACCCAAATTAATACATTCTTCAGTGAATTATCGAGTGCAAGGCGAATAAAATGTTACCACTAATCAGAAAAGTACCCCTGGACTTAACGAAGTTTTTATTTGGAGTTAGGGCACTTTTTTAATCGTCAGCCTCAGTAAATGCCACAATAACTTAGGTGAAACTCTCACCACCAAATTATACACCACACTTAAAAATACATAAAAAATCTCAACAACACCACCAGCAAAACCAAAAGTGCTAACAGTATCTTCCACATTCATCCCTGATTAATACTCGTATATACACATTAATATAACTCACTCAATTTGAGCGCTTTCCGCATAAAATTTCATTATTGTATGGTAAAGTGGGAACAGTTTAATAGCTCATATATTTGTACTCTCTTCATAGAGAAAGAGAGGAGAAAAAGCTGAGCACTTGCTGCTCCCACTGCTATCAAAAAGATTAATGAAACTTACACACCAGCTTGAGCTGATCCGCCGTCGACGCTTTCAATGAAGACCGGCTTATAAGAAATTGAACTGAATGCTGTTGGGCACTATATCTCTATGTATGTATGTATCTCAGGTGAAGTAACAACAAGACAAGAATGAGCACAAAACCGTACTCAAAAAGACAACAAGAAATTCCGTGTAAGGCAAATGAATAACAAAAACAAAACCTGTAGACTATCTACAAAAGAATAACAAAGCATCCAACTGGAATAACCAGCCTAAGACCGGCAAGAATAAAGCAAAAATACACAACAAAGGTAAGCACACCTAAACGGGGCTCATAGCGACAGTGACTGTGCGCTGAAGGTAAAGAATGCTGCTCGCGAAGCTGAGGGCTGCGCGGCAAACTGGTTCACCAGCGTTTTAAAAACACACACACGTAAACATTGAAGAGACATATTATATGTAAATGACAGATCGACAACCGCGTACTGATCGCTGATCGTTGTTTGGTGTCTGCAGCATGTGGAAACTGCTCGTGAAGAAAGAAGGCAGATAGTGGAGAAAACAGGCACACGGTCAGATGAAATCATATAAGGAGGAATCGTAATAAGTTTAAAGATGGCATTTTTGAAAAGAAGTGCTCTCAAGCAAAGATGAGTCGAATTGACAACCACGGATCGCACTTTTGAAAAGAAATTAAAGCTAAAGTTGCAGAAGATACTCGCATTGATGAAAAAAAAACAGATACTCCAAATCTTGTAAGTTGACAGATGAGCGCGTTGAGAGTGCGATATAGACCAACTCAGAGCACTGATGTGATAGCCATTCTCTTCGCGCGACTTAGTGAGAGCCAGAGCGCGTGCTCATGCGATATTTGTTGTCATCTCGGTTGATCGCGCAGCTTTGCAAAAAGCCGGTTGTGCGTGGCCCACCATGTGATAAGTGGTTACGTCTGCCTGAAGCTGCTAAAGCGCTTGATTTTTGCAAAATATTTTTAATTGTTTCGTTTGCTATATGCTTCTAGTTTTTTTTCTTTCTATCCAGTTTGACTGGCTCAATTTGCAATTGGGCGATGGGTTAGGTTTGATAGTGAATTTTTTCGAGTGGGTTGGCGATTACTAGTATGGAACAGATATACTATACAAGAGCATACAAACCCACATTTTTATATAAAACAATAATTCGAATTGGGCCATTCTTTAACGCGAACGTGGGTTCAAGATTAAACTTTATTGGATTTATGCGTTATTTAAAATAATTGTGTTAGAGTTAGGCACATTTAAAGTTAGTGAAAAATTCAAACAAACTTCTAAAAGTTGAAAAATTTGAAAATTATAACGGATAGTCACTTGGGAGTAAATGAAGGCAAGGACTGACTCATTCTATTTTTGAAGTACTATAAGTGACTTGTTTACCATTAGTTACAGGATATTCAAGCGCATAATAGCACGAAACAAATTTCAGACGACTGTCGAAAAGAAAATTCGATATCGTGTTGGCACTCATTCTTCTTCTTTTTTGGCACTTCGCCAGTTGACTCTATCTTTCGCGGCGTCACTTCTGTTCTACATCCCAATAGCAGACAGTTTGCTATGCACTCCAGTCCTTCCATCGGAGGTTCGGGCGACCTTGCTTCCATTGTCCACCCATGGTACTCGACTCGAAGAAGATTTTAGATGGGGCATCATCTTCCATGTGAATGAGATGGCTTAACGAGCGCATTCGTTGGATTTACTAACATATATGTACTTAAATATATCCATGTAGCTGGAGTGTTTATAATTACATACAGTTCGTGGTGATATCTTCTTCGATATTCATCGCTTCAAAATTCCTGCGTAAAAAAGTTTTCTCAAATGCTCCAAGTGCTTTCCCATGTCGGTTCGTCATCGTTCAACTTTCTGCGCCGTATAAAGGGCAGGAATAATGAGAGACTTATAGAGCTTACTTCTTTTTCGTCAACAGAGCGAGTCGCTCGACTTCTAGAATAACTCTTTACATATAGGCTAAAATTGTTTTATATTTGGCTTAACCAAGGCATGATAATCGAATAGTTTGTAAGCAGCATACTTCTTCAGATCGTTAAATCTTCTTATGCTGAGAGTTTATCCACATCTAGTCTCTCTGCTTCTAGAAATGACCCATACATATATTCAGAACTTGGGTCTTAAGAGACGATACACTATTTCTAAATTTTATAAGTTTTTACCTAACTTCTTATATTACCTAAAGGGTCCTTAAAATTAATTATTTCGTTCATTTTCAAACTTAGTAAATAAATAAATTTTGTTTTGATAGCAATCGATAGCAATGTTATGTTAGGTTAGGATAGATGTAGTCCTTTGTGAAGCCATTGAAAAATAGAACTCCCGTGTTCGGACTTACAGATCGGCAAAACGCTTAGTAGCCAATACAAATTTGCAAAGGCGCTTAATTTCTACACCCGCCAGTTCGGTGGGATGTCTGAAGGTATGTGCCTCAATTGTCTAAGTCTTGATCTCCCAAACGCGGGACAGTCAAGAAGGAAGTGCTGGCGAGTTTCTACAGCATCTTCTTCCAAGCAGCTTCTGCATACGGCGTCCGATAAGATTCCCAGTCTTACAGCATGTATGACAATAGGGCAGTGTCCCGTCAAGAGCCCCACCACTAATGAGAGGCTAGCCTTACAGAGGGCAAAGAGATCACTAGATCTCCTGCCATCTATCATGGGCCAAAAGGCTTTTGCAACCGCGCTAGAACCGGATAGTTTCCCAGCGTTGACCAAGCATCCGCGAGGCCCAGATATCCAGTAGTAAAACACAAGAGGATGCAGGAGCACCGACCCGTTCCCATTCTACGGATAGCGATTCTAAGGTGCCTTTTCTTGCTAGCTCATCAGCTTTGCAGTTACCTGCGATTCCGCTGTAGCCCGGCTCCCATAAAAGTCTTATAATAAATACTCTCGCCGCCAGAGACAATAACGTCAGACACTCTTCGACCAACCCTGAATGCACTGTCAATGAGTTCAATGCTAGTGTCGCCGCTCTGCTATGTGAGAGAATGGTCACTTCTCTGAAGGTGGACACTCTCTGGAGCAGCAAATCTGCTGATGGCTGCAACCTCAACCTGGAAGACACTGCAATAGTCGGGAAGTCTGAAACTAGATTTGATGGAGAGCTCCCGACAGTAAACCCCTCTACCAACCTTCCCCACAATCTTTGACCCATCCGTAAAGAAGCTTACTACCCCTCTCCCCCAACGGCTTCTTCCCACCCATAACTCCCTCGTCGATATAAGAAGGAGCCGCCAGAGTTCGATATGGCGACTCCATGATCCAGATGATCCGGTATGCAGTCAAAGCTTGTGAGGATATCTGTGTGTTTAGATACACGCTCCTTTAAAAACGCAGATTCCCTGAGCCTAATAGCCACTTTTGCCGCCATACACCTACCGATGTCCACGGGCAATGCTCGTGCCATGGGTGGGGGTGGACCTTAATGCACCGCATATGCTGATGAGCGCAGCCCGTTGAACGCTCACGAGTTTCTTTGCAAGTGTGGTCTTCTGTAAAGCCTTCCACCACATAAAGACTCCATAGAACATTATGGGCTTGACTATGGTGTTATAGAGCCAGAGGACCTCCTTCGGTGAGAGGCCCCACCTCTTGCCAATAGCTCCTCTACAGCAGTATAGGGCAATCGATGCCTTTTTGGCTCTCTCCTCTTTGTTCGGCTACCATGAAAGCTTCTTATCCAGGATGAGCCCTAAATACTTCACTGTATCCGCCAAATAGCAATGTTGGTAATTTCATGATATACTGGTAAGCATTGTTTCACAGGCATTAACTTGATCCTGCTTTTAAAAAAAATTTAGTGATTTTGGAAGCAAACATGCTT
This sequence comes from Bactrocera neohumeralis, assembly GCF_024586455.1. NCBI lineage: Eukaryota > Metazoa > Arthropoda > Insecta > Diptera > Tephritidae > Bactrocera > Bactrocera neohumeralis. The sequence goes on along the minus strand of NC_065921.1, from coordinate 63,926,174 downwards.
TCACTTTTCTTAGGCCAAATGATCTTTTAAAATAGTTTTAACTGATCCATCCGATATACCAACGATGACATACAGATCTGTGACTGTTAATCATCGATTGATATTGCTGGCCGTCCTGAACGTGGTTCGTTGTCAAAGCGTTATAGACCCTCTTTGAATAATTTGTACCAATCCCAAACACTTATACCATACCAGCCTGGAAACCTGGAAAAAAATACTACTTACTACTACTTTTTGCCCACAGTATTATAACAAAAGTTTAAACTAGGAACTTGCCATTTCACCGGTGAAGTATCTACTCAATCTTATAAAACACTTACAGACTTACATCTTCTCTTATAATTAGCCTTTTCCTTTATTTAGCAAATTTCTTTATAAAGTTTTACCAAACTAAAACATAATTCATACCAAACAAATATTAAATACCCAAATGCGACACAAGTGCTAAATGCTGCGCTCAATAATATTGATATGCACGGGTTTATTGCCAGCAAAATTGTTTGTTCATTAACATATCTAAATATTTCGCAACTGACGTGTTAGATATTAATTTTATGGTAATTAAAAACTGTTAATGTGCTCATTCAAAACTCAATTTGCCGAAGTCATGATTTGGCAATCAATATATTGCACAAACGAAATATATATACAGATATAGCTACACTATAAATGCATTTGCATGTGTTCTTGTATTTACCATATATCTAATGTGTGCACATGTTGTTGTACAACGACAGTTATATAACTGTTGTTGAGTAATTTCAATAAATCTCTTGCAGAGACAATAAAGACTCGTTAGCTTTATTGAAAGGTGTCATTAACTGCTGGCAAATCAATAAAAATTCGGCAAATATGCAAACATTAACATTTACCGTTAGCTGAAGTTAGTTTAGCATATGAATATAAAATAAATCGATTAAGCAGTATTAGTACAAAACGAAGAAAATTAAATATAGATGTATATTCATAGTGCAGAGATATTAAAAATGCTATTTTATGCAAAAATGTGATTCAGGGTAAGAACCGTTAAAGAAATGCTGATTTAGATTTAATTAAATTTTCTAAGACTGTCGAAAATCTTAACAATAAAGTTAGCAGTTTTAAAATTCGATTAGTATATCATGTGAACACTTCTTCAACGTAACCGGAAACAATAGTTGTAAGACTGAGGTGGTACTAAGTTAAGGCACCAATTAGGAGTTGACAAAAGCTCTTTTCTATAAGACGACTTTTATTAAATTTAGTAAGCTTGAAGAACTTATAAAATTACTGAGCTCAAAAGAGGATATCAACAAATTTCGTGATTCAGTATTCCTTATAATCTACCTCAGTTCTGGCCTGGTAGATTAGGTTAGGTTATACTGGCCGGCTGTCCCGCCATACATAGACCTACAGGACCTTAGTAATGCTCGATGAAGACGCAGTTTAATTTTAGCTATAGTAGTCGACATACCTTTTTGAGAACTTTAATAACCATGATATCTAATTTCGAAGCTTCTCTAGTCCCTACAAGTTACAAGTTCTAAATAATGCTGGACAGAGGTATAGGCGGTGTTCCAGTTTTTCTCTCATGTTTACTTCTCAGCACTTTCTCATTTATCTTCATTACTGATGGTCATCTGGCTCGCATGTGATGCCAGTAATCTCTGACCTGTCATTAGGCTAACAACTGTCCTGAATAAATTCGAAACTATGTGAGTAAAAAACATGCGAGTTTTTCTTCAGGGCTCTTGCACATGATCTAGGTGATTCTATATGTCCTTAAGGCATCAATCGCTCCCCGATTCGTCAGTCAGCCCATTTGTAAATTTCATTGTGTATCATTTTCAGTGACTACCTTGGTAAATCCATACACAATTCTGATCTCTTGCTCCCAGGTCTGAATCGAAGCGGGATTCTTCGCATAGACTTTAGACTTTATATGTATATCCCAACAGGAGAGAGTCTAACGGTGTGATAACATATGATCTTAGTGGCCAATCGCCCGACCCAAAACGTGAAATCAGCTGCTCACCGAAGTGTCCTCTTGTACACCGTGACACGAGAATTTTATATATTAGATAATTGACATGCTTACGATGACAAAGACAATTCTGTTTTGTTTTCGGCAAAATTTCTTTCAAATTTATTTAGTATGTTCGAAATGCAATTACCAAACACCCAGGTGGCGCTGATTATTCCTAAAAAAGGTTTATGTACAACAAAAATATTTCATATCATGATTAGAAAAATTTCTCTGACTCAAAGTAAGTGACTGCATTCAAATTTAGTATTATTAACTAAGTTTTACTTTTACTTCAAAGATTTATTGTAGCTAATTGTGCAATCACTGCACTAAAAGTAGTATAACAGTAATAAATCAAGCGAATGAAGGTGAATTTTAACTCAAAAAAAATAAATAAAACATATTACTAAACACCGTTTAAGCTCAAAGCAACAAAGGAAGTGGAAAACAGGTTAATTTCAACCGTCCGAACCACCAAGCAGAGTTGACTTGTCGAAGGCCAAAACAAAAAGGTAAATTGCTTGCAAAAACAAAATAAACTAACGAATGCGACCGAAAGCAAAGATACAAAGTAAATTAAATAAAATATAAACTAATTAGATTTTTAAAACAATTAACTGAAAGTAATATGCATATGTATGGAATCTGGGTAGCAACAATATCGTGCCTTAAATCGCGAAAAACAATCAAAACAAAATTTTTCTATCGCAGAGTTGCCAGAGTTGCATTATTTACTTTAAGAATTTGTTTTATGGAGTTGCCACATATTATATAAATAATATAACTAATCGTCATAATATAAACATCCATATATATTTTCTTTGTTAATTTGAAAAAAAATGCGCAAAAAAATTAAAAAAATTGGTTGCCACTTATTTTGAAGTAGCTTGCTATAATTTTAACTAAACTGATATACTTTTCGATATTTTTTTAAATGTTATTTTAGTGTATTACTTTTAAGATAAAACCGTTATATATTTTTACCGCAAAATCTAACTTTATGCTGATAAAATTTAATTTACTAACCATTATTTCAATTCATATTTTAATTAAATTTTTTTTAATTAAATAAATTCTTTGAAAAAAATTAAAAATTTTTTTTTTTTTAATTTAGTGGACAAGGTTGCCACACTATCCTGATTAAAATGTAATAAATTAGCTAATTTGATTAACTATATTTACTTCATGTATTTAACAGAAGTAATAACCTGATATAAAAACTATTATATGAAGTTGCCACCAGAAAATAAAAAAATTATTTAAGTTTCAAAACAAAACATATATTGCGTTATTATAATCAAAGTGGTAAAAAGAAGTGTTTATTTAAATAGAGTTACCAACTATTTAAAACCATAAATTAACAATATTTGATATTCTGGTTGAGAAAGATTTCCGTAATGTAAGCTAAAAAATAGTATTATATAATCGAGATATCTATTGGAATAAGGTAGCTAAGTCTAAAAATAAACAAGGATTTTGTAATATACCATATATGCAATTCCTAAAGTATTCTGAAAAGTTTTAAATTAGCTTTAGTTGCCAGATATCTGAAAATTATCAGAAAATATTTTAATATTTTGCGCACAAAAAATACCCTTAAGGGGTCAGTAGGGTAATCTGGCCTATTTTTTTGACATTTTTTTCATAGAAGTTTTTATTCTACAATAGAAATTTTTTCACATATCATGAGGTATATCGTGGAATGTATAAATAATATTTTTCGGAATTTTTTGATGACATCTGTCGGAGAAATGGCTGGGTGAATGAGATGCGTTTTTTCACTGGCGAACACGATTTCTCATGTTTGGATCATCTGAAACACAAAAACCCAATTTATTCTTAAAAAGTACGTGAATGGTTTTCGTCCCTACTAGAATCATGAAAAAATGTTGATAAATAAAAAAAGTAATTAATGATTTTTTTTTTAATTTTTCCCATGTTTGTTACATAAATTTTGTCATAACATTGTCAATAAATTATAAAAAATTATGAATTATGAAATAGAAACGATAGCCAGGCCTTTTGTGACATTAAAAAAAAAATATTAAGCAAATCGGTTGAGTAGTTCGACCGGAATCATAACCGCGAGATTAAAAAAAGTTTATTTAGTGAAAAACGCGTTTACAGTATGAGGTGTGCACTCCGAGCGCTCCGAACGTCGAGCGGTATTTTTATTTTTGGGCTTTTTTCGAAATCTTCAAATGGTAAAGTGGGTTTCTACATTAATTCTAAGGGTATAAGGGAACAGAAAATGCAAAACAAAAAAAACTTAAAAAACGATTGCCCTACTGACCCTTTAAAAGATTCCCTAACACTGCTCAGAAGATTTTTAAATTATAAATACTTGATAATAGAGTTGCCACCCCAAAAACTACGGAAACCAAACGGTTTCCTGAGAAATTAACTGAGAAAACTAAAACACAAACAAATGGTAAAATATTGAGTTTGAAGCAAACAAAATTCGGAACAGATTTGCCACCTGTCGAAAAAAATAAAAACGAGGAAACCAAAAAAGAACACAACGAAAATTATTGAGCTTAAAACAAATACAATTCAGTACAGAGTTGCCACCTATGAAAAAATATATATAAGCAAACTTGAAAAAACTGCTCATTAACTTATTAAAAAATGCTTTTAATATTTGTTTAATAATATGCAACATTTATTTTAATTAAATTTTTTCCTTACAAAATATGTTTTTTAATAACAATTTGAATTATACAACAATCATACACGAATATTTATTATTCGATGCTCGACGGGGCTGAGGAGCTTAGCGTAGACCACTGATCACTTTCACAAAAACCTACTTTAAATTATACAAAGTGCAGAAGAAGCACACACAAACATACTTACATACATACATCCGTACGTGCAAAACTACAAGTCTCTGGTGACACGCTACCACTGGCTCTTATAAGAAACTGCAAGCAACGAAACATGCGCCGGAGTCCAAACCGCAGCCGCAACAAAATTGTCGCCAAACAAAGCAACAAGAGGAAAAAAACAACAGTTATACGTTGAGTTTATGCAAAAAAGCTGCAGAAATTTGCAAAAAAGAACTAACAAAACAGCAGCCACAAATACGAGAAATATTTAATAAAAGGAAAGAATTGCCTCTAAAAGCAGATAAAATGCAAGCAACAATAACAATCAACTAAATGGACCAGTAAGCACACTCGTCTATACCCAAATGAGCAATAAAAACTTAACATATTCTTAACGATCGAGCATGCCGGCTCAAACGGGTAACGGGCTTAGCGCGATCACAATAGGAAGAAGGGAGGAGGAGAAGCTGCACGCTAAAGCGTAATGCAGTCACTTTAGCGGCGACGGTAACTCGAATGCGTTGGTTGGCTTGCGGCTAGCTGACACAGAAGAACACATCCCAACATACTATGCAGCATATATATATACATACCCACAAGCAGCATTTATAGTCTAATATTTAGAACTGCATGCGATTGCGCTGCCATCGTCTGGTGGCCGTCTAAAACCGGTTCTCAACAAAACCAAAAGTTGCCTTCTGATGCTGCGCGTTCTCTGTTGTCAGGCAACAATATATGCAAAGCGTGGCGGTTAGTCAGAGTTCGACGTGAATTGAAAGAGTTGATAGTGAAGGACTGGCAGCCTGAAGACCAGAAGTTTGCTAGATAAATCACCTGAGGGCGACGGTAAACGAGTTGTCGCGAATCGCAGGTTATAAATGGCTTTTAGTTGCCAACAATTAATGGAAGATATACTACGTTCACTGTGCCCTGTGAGGAAGTGATCACACAAACTGAGCATTGGATCGCAATTAAAGTGGTTTAAAATATCAGTTTATTGGAAAAAAATGGGAATACCTTTTAACTTTAGAAATTTATATCTGGTTTAGCACAAATTTAAACCGAAGTAAGGTTAGGTTAGGTTAAGTTAAATGGTCGATCTCACTTGGGCAACTTATAACGCCGGTTCATTGTGCTACTTATAACTTCAATAAAATTGATTATAAGACCGTAATGGTCGATCTCACTAGGGTAACTTATAACGCCGGTTCATTGTGCTACTTATAACTTCAATAAAATTGATTATAAGACCGTAATGGTCGATCTCACTTGGGCAACTTATAACGCCGGTTCATTGTGCAACATATAACTTCAATAAAATTGATTATAAGACCGTTATGAATATACAAAATGCTCTGTGCTCTGTAAAAGCGGCCCTTTTAGTTCCGGCTAGGTCTCATAATTCACCGAAGGTATGACTGCCGAGTTGTTTCCATACAACTGGAGATTGGATTTATAGCCTTACAGCATGAATGCCTATTGGATAATGTTCACTAAGCACTCCTCCGATGGCACCAAAATCAACTGCTAAGGGCAAGCAGTTCAGTAAGTCTCCTTCTAATCGCACGCGAGATCTTTAAGTTCAGTGCTAGAATGCAAGTTGCTAATGGAGATCCAACTTGTTCCCAATACGATGTGAGCACGGTACAGGTGGTCTCTTTTGCTACCTCATTAGCTTTGCAGTTTCCAGGGATTCCGCTATGACCATCCAAACGAGTTTGATGAAGAAATATCTTGCTACTATTTCTAATGAGGACAGATAATCCTCGACTTCGATCGCACAGTTTGCAAGCTCAACGCTAATATCGTTCCTGTGTTGTCGAATTGATAGCTCATCCCCCTTAAAGTATCCGCTAAGCATTGTTGCATTTTTCCGAAATTTTTAAGAAGTCTTTAAATGTCTCCATCTTTGGATAGCTCTGTGAAAAGCCATTTCAATACTAATTTACGTAAGTGAATGATACTTTTTTATTGGTGTAAGTAGATAAGAAAATGAGACTCCACTGGGAAGGCGTATTTACCACAGCGGTAACTGTGAGGCATAATTTGCATCAATTATTCACGAATACAGTTATATCTCAATTCAAACGAGCAAAATCTTTGTGCCATAATGATCTTAAAACTAATATGAATTAAAGGCTTGCTAAACTTTGGAAATAAACGCATGAAATTTGGACAACACGTATTTCCGTGCCATAGTATCAAGCGATTATTTTAGATATCTAGTCAAAACCGCATTGAAATACGACAAATCTAACAAACAACTGGTATAAATGACATAAATTGGTATAAATATTTTCCAAAATTTTATGTACGCATCGGACAAAATCGCCTGGTATAAAAACACAAAACTAGTTCTACAAAACTTTGTGTGCGGTTAATCGAAGAACTGCCTGGTATAACTCTCACAAACTGGCATTATGAAAAATAATATGAGAACAAGGAGATAAATAAATATTGGAAAGCAGGCAGTTATACCATTTTTTTGATGAACTGGCTTATGAGGTATAGACTATTTTATTGATCTCAGCTGGAAAACTTTGTTGTTGCTTTCATACATATACATACATGATATAAAATATAGGTCCTCATTCACTAGGCACATAGAGCAATAATGCATTTAGTTTTAGTTAGACGGTCACAGTAGTAATCTCAGAAAACACATTTGGCCACACTTGTTTATAAAGTTCAAATATATAATTTAAAATCTTCATTTCATTTTTGTGGCAGACCGTTGAACCATAACCAAATTGAAATGAACTGTGAAACTATGTGGCTGGGAAAAACGATCAAAAACTACAATAACATAATGTTTTTAAGCCTTGCAACTTCGTTCGTATGCATTTAAACAGTATTATACTTATAATCACATATAAGCTCATTCGGCACACTTATAGACAGAGTCAGAGTTCGACTTCGAATTTCGCCTTTAAAGCTGTGATCAGTCACGAACTAGATTTGTTGCTTTTGTTGTTGACTTACGGCTGTGCTTAATGCTTCCTTTTTGTATAACTGCATACAACTGTACACGTATATACCTAGCAAAAGTGAAGGAGCCTAACTGATTGTATATACACCACAAAAGCACTTCGTAGCGTAAAGGAGAGAGAAAAAATGTGAAAACGATCGCAAATGAAACTGACAACTTCAAGGCTTTAAGGTGTGTACCTGCGCGCATGCGCAAACCCAAATCCGACAAGGCAACCGCGCAGCAGCGGAGAACAGCACAGAGGAGCGGTAACAGGGTGGTGAAATACACAATACTATACATACATATATTCGCAGCGCGATCAGTATGCCCAGCGCTTGTCTACGGGACCAGTCAGGCCAAGTCAAAGTGCGCAGGCCGCAGCCGTTCCTCTTTATTGTTCACGCTGCACTGTACGGAGCAAGTAAGGCTCGGCTGAGAGAATATGCATGGAATGATCGTCACAAATGATTTGCTAGCATGCGACTGGAAGAAATTGAAAGGGTTAAACAGGCTTGACAGCCGCAAGCCAGGCAAGAAGACAAACAGAAATCTTAAAGCAAAGGCGCAGAAGTCACAAAAGTAGGTAGGCAAAAGATTGACAAATGTCGGCTGGAAAATAAACGAAAATGTCTCTGTATTGGCCGCGCAAAACGGGGGTTGTTATGCTCTACGAGCACAGGTCATGTGCGAAATGTTAACGGCGTGACACGTAGAGCGTAAGTAGAAAAGGTAAGGGCACGCACACTTATAGGATAGGCAGAGCAATAGGCTAGACATTCGATCGTTTTTAAAGAGGTGTTGACTAGAAGAGTGCACGCCTATTTCCAATTAGAATTTAGTTCTAATACCATATGTAGTACATACATATATACATACATATGTACAATTAAAGAGAGAGAAGCTGATGAGATTAGTTCGCCCGCACACTGAGTCGCAACTTTTTGAAGTCTCCAGCGAACTTTCTCGTCTTAAATATCCAGTTCCATAATTCAAGTTCTAGCTTTACCGCGGAATATTTAGATCTCAACTGTGCAAATCTAAATATCGGAATATCCAACCAATTGCTTGTTATCTGTTCATTTATATGTATATCAAGTCTACAATATCCGACCGTCATGGTACGCCAGTAACTAAATATTGAACAAAAAAAACGTTTGGTACCGTTTAAATTACACTGAATTGACAGATAGAAAGGTTTGGCGGTGTATTTTGATGGATTGATTGGGAATCATGTGCTATAAGACCTATACTTTCAAAAACTGGATCGTCCGAAGAAAGTAATCGACCAGAAGCGGAATGTTTTGGTCAATAGGCGAGGATTTGGTTTCCATTAAGACAATACCATACCACACACATCTGTATTTCATCAGAAGCTCCGGGAGCTTGATTGGAAAATTCTCATTCACCCGCCTTATAGTTTGGACCTGACAACAAGCGATTACTTCCTGTTTGTGTCTACAACGAATAATTTTTCTGCTAAAAATTTCATCTCAAGAAAAGCTTTTGTAAATCGTCTGTCCCGCCATTTTGCCAATAGAGATGAGAGTTTCTAGCAGAAAGAAATTATGAAAGCATTTTCGAAGTGGTGAAAAATTATAGAACAAAACGGTGCATTCTTGACAGAAATAGAATCATTTCAGCTTAACTAGATTTCTTCCAATCAGGTTGAGGGAGGACCCACATTTATTTTTACCTTTAAATGTCAGAGAGCTTTGTGGAGTCTAAAAGTTTTCTTTAAAAAAGTATATTTTTTTACATTTATACAGTGGTAAGCCCGTCATATGGCACACGACATTTTAAAATCCTGCTGTAAGCATTCCAGCGGGCTTTGTATGCTTTTAGATACCCATTTAATTAATGAAGACAGTATCTGAAAGTATGAATTCTAGCGCAACATGGATATGGTTAAGCGCATAAAAATGAAACGAAAAAGCTGCTAACGGAAGCAAGGGCTCCCACACTTTCGAAGGAAGCATCATGTCTGCACTTAGGATGTGCAACTGATATGACCTCGGAAAGGATAGAGGTAATTGCCGAAGATTTGTGTTCTCGGTTCAGACCGACCAACGATTGTAGTGCCAAAGAAGAGAAAAGATATCCGAAGGTTTAGCTCTAGGGGTTCTAAATAATAAATCTCTCCTCACTTGTTAAAGAAAGGAACTTTGTAAGATCAACAAGATCTCGATTCTGACAATCCGAAGACGCCAGCGAAAGAAATGTTCTACGGCTCTGACAGCAAGGAGAAACTAATTTTATCTAATTTTCGTCTCTGGAAATTTTTTGAAGATCGCAGTGCAAGTTCAAAGCTTAGCTTTTAGTAGTAGTGAGACATTTAGGTTCAATAACGGTAAAAATTGGGAAGAAGTTTTGCTTGGTTGTGGCCTCAGCGCTTTGTTTTCAACTTTTACCACTTTTTATAGGGATTTGTATAGTATATTCTTACAACAACAATAACACATACGAAGCTTCTATAGACTAACGTTATTCTCAAATTCAGTTAATCATATATTTGTTGTTATGTAAAGACATTAATGAAAAGTGCTCAAGTTGGTAAGCAAGCATATGTATTTGAGCCGCATAATCCAAAAAAGTCAATTCTACACACATTCCCGTTCTTGCTTCTTATTCTTCTTGCTCTGCTGCTCCAACACGCTTTCTTGCCATATTTCTTTTGATGTTTTATTTCTGATTGCATTAATTTTCTTCCTGTTGTTCGGCGTTTATTTCGTTTCATTTCATTTCACAACGGTTTTGGTTCAAAAATAAAACTATCCACAATTAGATATAACAACAGCAACAACAACAACGCTAATATGTGCGGTTAAAGCCACACGAAGGCGAACCAGCAAGTGAGCCACACCGTCCAAAGTGAAAGTCAGAATAAAAAGGCGAATAGGAAAATGTAGCAACGGAAAAAATATTGAAATAAACACACACACACACACACACGCCCACATACACTCACTGGCGCTGCACAGCAAACAAAAAAAAACAGCATTGCGGGGGCGGTTTTCCGTTTTTCATTACATTACTCGTTCCTTCAACTCTTCGAGCGAATATATTTCGCCCTCTATTAATGTACCGTTTTTTCCTCGCATTAATTTTTGTACTTTTATTTGTGTAGTTTTTCTAGTTTTTTCTTGTTGTTGCCGCGGCAATTAGTTGCTTCGGGTTGTTTGGGTGGGTCGAACTGGCGGTCTGCTTGCCACTTTCATATTCAAAGGCATTAATATGCCAGCGTGTGTACTTATACATATGTGTGTGTGTGTTTGTATGCTATACTTGCAGCGCTATATTTAGCTTGTTCTATGTGTAAACGAATTTATGGCGCTGCAATATATAGATTTTCGACTTAGATTAGAACAACAGGAACAAAAATTTCAATAAAGCAAGAAAAAACTTTAAATTTGTCTGCACAGAAGCTATGATACCCTTCACAGGTGTATATCTTTTAGCGGTTTGCATCCAATGGAAAACTTTTGCTGGTTTCTTCTAGATATAAACAACCTACAAGTCGAATTTTGAATATTTTATAAGGAAAACAAAACAGTTATGGGTATCTTTATTATTATTTACAAAAGTCCGATCTGTTTAATATGTCTGGAGATTGTAGCACTACCTTGGGTAATAATCCTTACCAAACAAAAACGTTTCCAACACTGATTTTGGTAATAAAATTCAATGATTTGCAAGCGTGATTTTAATCTATTTGAATGTCAAAGCATACTGATATGAGTCAAATACTAATGCATGACCTAACCTCAAAAAATCAATTATAAAGCAACCTTCAAGTCGGAGATTTTAAAAGGAAAACAAAACTTTATGTTTCAAGGAATTTAAGGAATCTTTACCAAATTTCATGAAGTTATCTTGTGAAATAAAAAGTTTTTCCATATAAGAACTTGAGTTTTATGGGTCAGTTTTGACAATTGAGCAGCTTCTTGGAAACAAAAAGATGTATTTAAAATTTCAGATCGATGTCACAAAACCTAAATGTCCTAAACGGACATACATAAGTATCTAAATCGACTCAGCTTTTCACGCTGACATAAGTATGTATGTATGTATCTATGTTTACTTCATAAGGTCTCCAACGTTTTCTTACGAGTGAAACAAAATTCTTAGCAAGCTTAATACTTATATCCAGTTCAGGGTATAGAAGATATATTAAGTCAGTTGTTTATTTCGACAACTTACACACACACATACACCTCTAGAAATTATATTTTTTACATACTTACAGGTATGATCTGCTATCTGTCTGCATTTATGCATATCATTTGGCAGATATCAATTTATTTATTTGCCACACATTTCGCGTACATAGTATATGCAAGCATGACTCAGCGTTTGGCACGAAAATCATTCATTCGCAAGCAGAGCTTTGCGGCCGACATTTAAAGCACTTAAGCTGACCCGCGCTTCGCTGAAGTTTTACGTTTACAAAATTTTCGCGAAATCGCTTTGTGGACACAGCACTTCAGCTGTTGTTGTTGTATTTTTTTTTTTGGTGTTTTGATTGCTCTAATTCTTTTGCCAATATTTCTATATAATATTTGGTATTTTCGTTTCACATTTTTTGTTGTTTTTTGTTTGTTGTGGTGTTGCAAGCGGCATTCACTTTTTCAAGAACGAGTTAAACAGAAATCTCCCGCGTGTGCTCTACTTTAGCAATGTGCGGTGCATTTGTTAGCAAAAACAACAAATGCATAATTAATAAGTAAAGCAGAGAGCATGTGCATGTTTATTTTTGAGGCTTCTATAGCGAATGGTTAGACTGACAATAGCGCTTCAATCGTTTCAACGTTTGGGAAGCCGATTTTTTCGATACAGAGGAGACCTTTTTTTTTCTCCACGACATATTAGTTACCACCTGCCAGTACTACAAAAAAATTAGGTCACCAGCGGTTCTGTATACTTTATTGTTCCAGGAGACCAATATTGAAGAAACCAACGTCTGCAAGTTTTTCAGAGAATCCTTGCTGGTTACAGGCAAAGAACCATCCTATCTGACTGTATACTTTCCGCCTTAATGTACTCTATGTTAGACATTTTTATTCCTGGGAACTTTAAGTGATCCACTCCTACAAATTGTATCGATACCCTGTTTAAAGCAACATACTTTGATTAGATTTTTCAGAATTAGGTATTTGTCAACTTTAAACTATAAGCTATTGACACTGGTCTTTACGGCAATGAAAAAAATACCGTTGTTCTTATAACAAACGACTCATCAATGAGTTTCCCATACAGATGAGATAGAACTATCATCTCCATAGATAGCAAATATCTGCTTACGTCAGGAATTGTCCGCTTTTACATCAGATTAAAGAAGGAAATCACTCGTAAAAAAAATCATCAAACTCTAAAACTCTTTTAGTATTGACCAGTTTTGATAGATCCGCTGAATTTCAATTCGTCCTTTCAGTTATCGGACCTTATAGATGTTTTATAATCTTACATTACTGTTATTTAAGCATACTATTATTGTCTATCGCAGAGAGTATTCAAGCGTTTCTGGATATTTTGAGCCAGTATAGAGTAAATATTAAGCTGCAACCTGCTGCATTTTTTCAAAATACCGAAAAAGACTCAATGATTCATTCTGACTTCATAATCTTTTCTTTGGTAAAAATTTCGACGAAGAGGAATATTATATGAAAGCTTATGAGAAGATTAAAGGGTAAAGATAATATTAAATTCCTTAATTCCCTCCAAAGAAGCTTTGTATTTATGAATACAAAGTTTAAAGAAATTGTTACCATACATACAACTGCACTATACAAAAGATTTCAAGGGGCATGTAGTGTAGGAAATACCATATAAAAGTTAGGAAAAAAGGTAGGATCTGATAAATAGAGACATAGGGAAGATATAAGAGAGTAAAATGACGAATCGGTCTTGAAGTTGTATATTCCCGACCAAGCTACTCAAATTATTAAAAAATATGTTTTTTTTATGTATTTTCAATTTACCATGTCGGTACAGCTTTAAAAAATTACATTATCTAATAATACCTCTAGCTCCAAACCGATAACAGTTTCTTAAACGCTTTCCAATATAGATGTATACCGATGGTATCGATGAAACACCAGAACTTCAGAAACTAGCCCCATAGTTCGGATGTTTCTAATTTGGTTATGAACGAAACCAAATGCATCCGTATATAAAATTAACGATCAACTCTTTGAAAGCAAAGCTTACACAGAATGCTGAAACGTAGATCAATATGATCCTGGAGAGAACAAATCGCTTCAATTAAAACTAAATTGTAAATCAATAACATACTTCGTCTTAAAACCGTTTGATATACGTACTTACTTATGTACATATGTATGTAACTAGAACCTAGACCTAGAAACCCACAGAACCTGACATATGTAATCCCCACTTTCCGATTTTTGTAATCCTCATTGGTAATCAGTTTAGTTCAGTTTTCATTGGAATCCAGTATGTTCTCATTGAATCCTGGCAACTTAACATTACAGTTTTGAGTACCTTTATGACATACGAACTCTCTTAAGTTAAATAAGAGAATGGATGGTTACTATTTAACAGTAGTACTTTCTAGGATATAGCTGCTACTCGTTGCTTTTCTACTACCACTCGTTATTTTCTGGTCTTTATAAAGAAAAGCATATGTTTACATAGAAGACAACAGTGCTTCCTTCGCGCAAATTAAATTAAGAGGTCGAGAAAAAGAGAAAGAGCAGCATATGGAAAATTTTAATTATGGAAAAAAATACAATGAATACTCAAATCAACAACTTCAGAAATTACTGAAGGAAGATTTGGTTATAAACATCGTAGTTACATAGTCAATTAGTGTTTCTTATTAAAATAAGGGTTAACACGAAAGATATTATTTCGCCATAAGAGACCTGCGAGCGGCAATCTGGGTGGTACAGAGGGGTAGTCTTAAAACATATGTTTCTTCCACCGCCACTATGTGTCTTCAGAAGGTATGTATGTATGTATTCATGGATGTATACATTGGTTTATCATAGATACACCACATGCCATTGCTATGTTATCAACATTATTGGCAATCGAAGTAGAAAATAGATTTATTGTTATGAATTCTTTCACTTTACTAACGCACACACTCTTGCTCTCTTCGCATTACAAATCTAATTAGATTACAGTTAGATATTTACTATTTCTTACCTCATCACATTACTTTACCGTTGCCGTCTGAGTATTCGTTGCTTTTGTCTCTCTCTTGAGAAGAGTCTATAAAATACGTTTACGAGCGTAGTTACTCTAAAAGAATTTGCTTGAAATGGAAAAAACTGTGACTCACAAGCAAGCACCACAAAAAGGCCACCGACTTTGAGTCTCTACGCGTTCTTCAACAACTTTGGGGTACTCCACAATACATACATGTGGTGCTATCTTAGCCTACCTAACCCCCTTCCGTTGCCACTAACACAGTCTACAAACCCACACCGCCGCACAGCTGATTCCATGCTGTCCACATAACATTGTTATTGTAAGTGAAGTCAGCTTCCTCGTGGCCGACGTGCTCGCTGAGTGCTTCAAACGCCAGCAATCCAATCAGTCTTTGCTCCAACTCAGCAGTCAACAACATTCACACGCTCGCTTCACGTCTTTGCTTCATTTAAGCGCTCTCTTCCATATGCTCTCACTCGTTTGCGCTCTGCCTGCACTCGTATTTATCACTTCCAAACGACGTTGCGTTGTACCAAATAGCCAGCTACGCCATATGCGGCGTGTACCTTGTAGATATTCGCATGCTTGACTTGCCTGTTTCGTGCCGCTTTAGCGAAGCAATTGCAGATGAAGTCAAAGAACAAGTCGTAGACAGCGGCAGTGACACGACAAGGTATGTATGTTTGTGTGCGTTTGACGGCGCTCTCTTCCGTTAAGCGTTGTTGGACAAGTTGATTACCTCGCTGCTTGACTGTGCGGTCTTTCGCTTCGTTGCCGAGTGCTAGTTGGTCCAATGTGAGCCTTAAAGAACGCGAGCAAGCAAACACATGCCCACATCCACGGGTGTGTTGTTCGCCTGCTCTGCTTTGCAGCGCTTTTCGTGGCTACATAGTAGTTGACTTGGCTCGTTCGCTGCCCGCTTGCCCACTTACTGCTAGCCGCGCAGCTGCCTGCATGTCAGACTCTTGCTGCTGGTCGACAACTCTCTGTGCTTGCTGCCGTCGACTGCGTTCACTTGCTGACTGCATTTCCTTTGCAAGACTGCTATGGCGTCGACGGCACTGACTGTGCCTCCAGCTCCTCATTTGCTGCAATCTTTGCTCATTCTCTGCTGTCGCTGTTGCTGCCGCTCTTCCGCCAGACAGCGGGCGCGCTCTCCCTGTGAGCGCCAATTGCTGAGCACCGCTGCTGTGGCTCGCTGCTTTGGCTGTTTCCTTGCCTGCTGCTGCCCAATCCGCCGCGCTGCTGCCGCACTTGAATTCAGTCTGTGAACAGGCGCCGAGCACTGCACAGCTTTTTGCGTATTTGTTGCGTTCTCGTCGTGTGAAATTTTTGTGTGAAGAAAAAATAATCCAAACCAATAAAGTTAAAAGTTTTTGAAATCCTAGCCTCCCCGCAAAAATCAAATAAATTATTCGCTTGTATTTTAACGCTTCTAGTAGCAGCGCCATTGTAAAACGGTCTCCCCACCCCCCGCCGCGTTTGTTTATTTCGACATTTCGAAAGGAAAAATTTTGTAGTAAATAAAGTCAAACAACAGCCAGTTGTTGTTGTAAACATAGCTAGGCTACACGAAAGTGTTACTGGAAAAAAATTAAAGCGTATCGCTCCAACAACGCGCCAGCTGGTGTTGCACGAAATTTTCGCTGAAAGTCTTTCGCTGCTCCACAAAGTGAACTCGTCGTCATCGTCGCCAGTCGATCGCCGCTCGAAGCGTTCAAAGTAAATAAAAACAAAATTTTCGTGACGCCGTGTATCGGAAGCGCTGAATAAATATACAAATAAAAGTATATGTAAATAAATGTGTAAAACAAACAGAAATTGAAGTTGCGAAATTCGCGCGCGCGTTTTACATTTTCCAACAACGTCATTTCCACTGGAATTGTGCAAAAGTTGAATTTTTCAAAGCAGATAAAAAACAAAATTTTTCAAAAAAAAAAAAGAATCGCTCGAAATCGTTATCTGCTTGCCAAGTTAAATGCGAAAAAAGTGTTCTAACATTTAGTGCTGTGTAAATATTAATTAGCAACAACAACAACGCAAGCAAACGCTTCTGGTTTTATATTGCGGTCCCAGCAACAAATGAGTTACACTAAAGACCGGCTAAGCTAAAATTGTATTGCGACGATATTTACTATATAACGGTAATAAATTTAACAATAGTAGCTTTTGTTTCTTCGATTCCTTTCATTGATTTATGATTAGAATTCGGCACGTTTTTGTTTTACAGTTTTTGTTTTGCTTAGACAGTTTATTATTGAGTTTGTTTCAATGGAAAGTTAAGAGTACGACAAATAATGTGCATAAGAACAACAAAAAAACATGAATTAAAATACTTTTTTCTTTTAATGATATTATACTATAGAATAATGTCATATGATATTATTAATGGAATAAAAATGATAAATGACACCGAAGAAATAGAAAAAAGACATTCTGAAGTAAATTTTGAATCAACAGCGCGTTTTAATTAATAAAAATATGTACTCAAATGTAAATATAAAATAGTTCTTTGAAAAATTTCAAATTCGAAAAAATTAAATAAATCAATAAGTGTTAAAATAAGTAAAATATGTTATTAAAAAAAATAAAAAAATTAAGTAAATGAAATAAATAAAATAACTAATATATAATATTAAAAAAATATATTCAAAAATTTATAGAAATAAAAGCAAATAAAATATAAAACAAAAAACGCATTAATTCAAAAGAAACCTAACCTCACCAAAAAATTATAATTATTTATACAAAAAAATTACGGAAATGAAAATATTTTATTAAGTAATTACAGCCGAAATTTATAGTTAAAATTTATAAAATCTGAAAAAAATATTAATAGTAGTTAAACTAAAGAGACCAAACCACGACCCCGGAAAAGTTAAGAATGTAGACTTTTTAAATATATTTGTATTTCAAATTAAAACCGCCGAAAATACCAAAAAAGAAAATTAAAAACTTTAGACCAATTAACAACAGTTAATAATTAAAAAAATTATATCTAAAAACTTGTATACAAAATTAAACTCAGTTGTCAGTATAAAATAAATATAACCTGAAAATAAAAGGATAGTAAACAAAATTAAGGAGTTGCATGGAGCAAAAAGCGGCCAATTTTCTATATTAATTTTTTTCCATACAAAAAAATTAATATTTTAAAATATTTTTATTATTCCAAAGATCCATAGTTTGTAAAAGTTTTGTGAAATGTTCAAAGAAAAATATTCAAAATTCGTCTATAAAGACGTCATTTCCGGCAGTCTCTTGGATAAAAGGTATCCCCACATTGACAGCAAAACTTCTTACAATATTGTCCAAAGTAAAAAGAAACAATTTCGTGTTTTTACTAAGGCTATAAACTGGGCATTGTTTTGTTTTTTTTTTTTTTTTAAGTTGTAATTGAGAAAAATCCTTCGTTCAAGACTTTGGATTATGTCTCGGAGACCTGTGTACAATTTCTTTAAAATCGGTTGTGTAGTTCTCAAGAAATCTTGACAACCGATTTTGAAAACACAAATTCCATAAAAACGAATTTAAAATTTTGAGAGACTATATTGTATAGCTGACCTCTAGCGCGCCACTTTTCAAGACTCCAAAGGTCTTTAAACCTATTATTTGGATTAACTTAAGAATTTTGGACAATATTTCCGAGATCTTATAGTATTAAACAAAAAACATAATGCAATATAATTTTGAAACCATGCAATCCAATTAAAACACTATAAAAACATAAAATATATTGCAAAGTAAATTACCATTATTTGATACACAAAGTTTTACCAAATAAAATAATACATTAAAAAACTTAAACTTAAATTTATAAAAAATGAGGCATAAAAACAAAAGCACATAATTATTCAAAGCTGAAAATTTTTTAAACCTAAAAAATATAACAAAGCATTTAAAATAAAAAAAAATTGCAAATATTATATAATATTCATTTTCAATAAAAATTAATGAAAAATGTTATTTAAAAGACGTTTACTACAAATCGTCGTAAACAAGTTAAACTAATGAAAATTAATTTCAATTTGAAAAATTAAAAGATAATATTATTAAATTGGGAGGCAACTAAAATACAATAAATAGCAATTATATGTTCAAATTTATAATTATTGAGCAAAATAAAATGAATTCTTTTTAAAAACTTGAACAATAATTTTTTTAGTACATATTTTTAAATAAATAATGCTTCACAAACATGTTCAACTAAGATCTGGAAGTGGATAAAACTCTATATAAATGAAAACAATAATAATATTGGGCACTCACTAAATAATTTCGCTGGATGGCAACAGCTGATTTTTATTGAAGTTTTTCGCAGCCTACTTCAACATAATGTGCTTTACCGTTATACAGCTGACGTAATAAGGCTTGTTTGTAAAAAAATGTTCTGAAATTTTTGGAAGAGTTTTTGTTTGGCCTTTACCATGGGTGAAAAAAGGAACTGCATTTTAAAGGGTAAAATTGCAGTTCAAGCAAGGCGAAAATTATGTGACGTGTATAGAGAAGATGCGTTGATCGAACGAAATGTCAAATTGGTTCGCAAAATTTACTTAGACCATGATCCAATAGCCCATTTGCTAACGTGTTAATAATCAAGGGATATTTTTTAATCCTCGTTTGCTTTATCTAAAATAAAATAATATAGCAGTAAAATATTGGAAAAATTAAAAAAATTCTGACGAAATGTAACATTTGGTTAGGCCCAAAATTACTAACAGTCAAAGTAAGAATTACTAAATTACTAAAACTGGTCTAAAACTGATTTTCTTAAATAATTAATATTAATTATATAAACAAATAATAAAAACAAAAAATAAAATAACATAAAATTATATTATAATATAAAAATTATTAGTCAAAAAATGCAAAAAAAAAAAATAAAATTTTAAAAAATTCTTAAAGTTTAATTTATTTATATTATTATAATATATTAACTCAGTTAATATATTTGAAAGACTCGAAAGCAAAGCTAATGCTTTTCAAAATTCAATTTAGTAATTTTTAAAAGATTAAAATATAAAAATCTGTTGAAAACCTTTATCAAAGACATGTCTATTATTACTAAAAAATTAAAAAAAAACAAGAAAAGGAAGATAAAAAATGAATTTAAAAAATTAAAATAAATATAAATACAAAATTAATTTTTTTTTAAATTATTTTTTTAATTTATAATTTTTAAATTATAATTTATTTAAATTAATTTTCTATTTTCCTTTTCTTATTTTAATTAATTTCAATTAAATTTAAATAAAAATATGGTTAAATTTCTTAATGAATATAAATGATAATATATAATAAATAAATGTTTTTTAGTAATAAAAAATTACAAAAGAGTTTAAGATTTTTCAAAAGTAAATAATAGTATCTATACAATATCTAAAAATTTTAATTCCATATTATATTTTAAATATATTTGGAAGTAGGAAAAGAAATAAAATTTTAGTTCGAAAGACAAGTTTCTAAGAAATCAATAATTTTTTTAATAAAGCAAAATTGTATAATTCTGTATATTTAATTTATTCAATTAACATAAACATTTCTATAAAATATTGCGTTAAATATTTTTTTTTGGATACACATATGTATGTACATATATACAATATATATAAGTACCATAATGTAAATAGCCAACAGTAATTTAAAACAAACGGAACCAAATTAAAAAAAAAGTTATATAAAATCTTAAAAAAAAATTCAAATCTAACCTCAACACAAGCTAGAAATGATATTTGAAGCGAATAAAATGTTTTTTTTTTTTTGGAATTTGTAAGAACTAATGTAAACTACTGAGACTATTAAAACGGAAATCAAATCTAACCGCAACCGCATCAAGAAGTTAAACTTTATGCGAATCAAATAATGTTCTGAAATCACTAAAACTCAATGTCAGATACCAAAATTAAAAAAGCAAAATTACAGAGCCAAACATATTTTAATTTTGCCAGTCGTTTATTTGTGCCTCAACTTAACCTCAAAATATTTTTTTATGTAGGAAATTAATATTTCTGCTAAAACAAATATTTTTCTAGAGAATTTACTTAGTGAAATTATATAAAATAACTGCAAAAGTTTTTATAATTATTTTTATAATTTTCAACAATTTTTTTTTTACAGCAGTGCTAAATAAATACAATAATAAATAAAAAAATCTCCAAAACAAGGTTTTTATTGAAAAATATTAACTAGTTTTCAACCAACGACAGTGGCAAATGAAAGTAAAAGTGCAAAGCAAAACAATTCAGAGAACAACTTGTGCAACAAAAGTATAGAAATATACATACATACATACGTACACACATCCATACATAAATAAATATGTATATTTGTGTACAATAAATTATTTACACAGCCAATCAGCGCTAGCAAATCGGCAGCAACAAAAAGTGTGTGAAATAAAAGAGAAAAGTAAACAAAATAATAATAACGGTAATAAGAGGCAGGAAAGTTCATATTATTACTACTATTTTTAAACAAAAAGGCGGCAAGTCAGTAAATATAAAACAAACAAACTGCGTAGTGCGATTTGTTGTTGTTATTGCTGTGCATTACAACGCGCTGAACAAGCAAGAAAAGTGAACAAGTTCGTCACCGCTATAAAATAAAATACAACAACAACAAAATATTACAGAAATTAAAATAAGAACCGCAGCAATACTAAAGAATTCCACAACAACAACAACAAAGCATCATCTACAGATTTCGCCTTGTGCATATGACGAGCTCATTTTTCTCGTGCAACAAGCGGCAAAAGTATTTTTTCACAAAATCAAACAAGCAGCCCCAACAGCCCCAGCAACAACACAACAGCTG
The DNA here is from genome assembly GCF_024586455.1 of Bactrocera neohumeralis. Taxonomy (NCBI): domain Eukaryota; kingdom Metazoa; phylum Arthropoda; class Insecta; order Diptera; family Tephritidae; genus Bactrocera; species Bactrocera neohumeralis. The sequence goes on along the minus strand of NC_065921.1, from coordinate 63,904,384 downwards.
CAAATAACTGAGAAAATATTTTTGCATCTCATTTTCAATGAAATTAAGGTAAAAATTAATTTTAGAATCGAGTAATTAAAAAAGAAAATATTTTAAATATGCATTATGTTGCCTCAAGTATAGAGTCACTCACGCTAACATGGGGACTGTATGGGAATGAGTGCGCCAGTGTAACAGCCCGTTATCTGAGTTGAGTGTGCTTGTGAGTATTTGATTGTTTGGAGTGTTTCAAGTGTGTGGAATGATTCTGCGGTGTGTTTGTCATAATGAAAGCAAAAATATTTTATTTATACAAAATAATTGTAATTTTTATACAGTTATGACAATGATTTTGTGGGTCAGTTAACTCGTTTTATGTAGAAGGAAATGTCACCTGAAGTATGCCGATATTTTCAAAGTTTTTTGAACTTTTCCACTACATCATTTCATTTTTTAACAGAAATGATTGTGATCTACGTTTAACCTGCAGTTAGAAGAACCTCCAAACGTTTTCTAATGTGTTTAAATTTTTTTCGTTTGCAATAACAAATGTTCAACAATGTTAGCGTTCATAATAAAATGTCTTTTCCTCTATCAAAATGTTGTATATAAGCAAATTTAAAGCCAGAAGCACCACTTAACATCTGAAAGAGTCCTTGGACACCTTTCAATCTCATACTAAATTATTTTCCACTTCACGAACTATTTTAATAATTGTGGGTACTAGTTAGAGGAAGCTAAAATTCATTAAAAATCTTTTAGATTGCATGCTAAGATGACTCTCTTCAAAAAATATTTTGTTTGCTTAGAAACAAGTTATTACTTTTATATCTAACTGATCATCGCTGTTAAGCGCTCATCTTTTTCATTTAAAGCTAGAATGTGAGCGCGTAGCAACTGACCAATAAGAAGCGTCCAACGCTCTTTTATTATTTGCGGACCAATATGACCAATGTGAAATCAGAATAGCTCTTTAGATGATTAAATCACTTTTTTTAAATACTTAAGTGCTTTAGTTCTAAGGTTGCCAATTTTCACTATCGATTTAAAGGTCTAAACGAAAGTAATCGGACATTAACATACTCGTTTCTCTCCATAATTATATATATGTCAATATTGAGTGGACAAATGATAAGTCACTTTTGCTGTCCATATGCTTATTCACATTATTTTATTACCAATATGTCTCAAGGTTGTATTTTAGCTTCACGTCTCTAGAAAGTTAGTATGGGCATGAATTAACAATTAGTAAAGCAATTTTAGACCTTCTAATGCTTCTCTTATAAATATATTCCAATATAGGGGTTTTATATATTGCTACTTTACATTGAACTCGGTATCTATCTCCGTTTTATATTGCTAATGTGCGAATATACTTACTCACCTACTTTTGCCAATTTTCTAATCCTACCGAATACTAACTCTCGTTCGAAAATCGTCGACTCTCAAGTAATTACTGCCTTCTTCTCTGCTCTCTCACTAACGTTCTACTTTTTCATAATTTTTCATTGAAGTTCATATTTTTTGTTTACCTCTGATCTCTAAGTTACTATGTAATTATCCATATCGCTTTCAATAGAGCTTTGTTTGAATTATCGATATTGATTCAAATCACAATTTTATAAGTTGATTTTAAAACTGTAGATCTTCCACTCAAAAATATATTACTGTTTATTACTCTCTTAGTCCAAGACAGGATATAAATCTGGGTTAAGTAGGTCTGATAGTCATTGAAGGATTTACTAAATTATACTAGTTGGCAGCCGGTCTTTCTTCGAGGCCACTACATTATTTTTTTCATTTAAATATACATTCATATATACATAGCTGATCTTCATTTTGCTAGGTTCACAGATAAATTGTAATGTAGTTTTATGGCATACAAAATCGTAGTTCACTTTCTTTAAATACATGTAATATTTATGAACTATCTTTAGCACCAAGTTCTTGCTTCCGCTCCACAATCAAACTCTATATGAAATATTTATGGTCTGGCGTAAAACTTCATATCAGAAATATGTCTTCTATAATGTATCCTAAAATAGCATTCACACACTCACTTCAGACAAATGGGGCAAATTCGAAGAAGTCAATATAAGATGGGGAGTAGATTTGCAAAGCGCGCCGGAGAAGCGTGCAAAAACTCAGTTTGCAGCGACACGAAGTGTGAAAAACGAAGTAAGGGAACAACCAGCGGCGGCGGCAGGCAACTAGAGGTACATGTATGTATGTATGTATTCATATTCATTAACAACGTGCATCGTAACGCGTATCTGTTGGCTGTGCAGGCTTTTGCCTTGCTTCACGTATGCGTTTTTCGCTTTTGTTTTCATATTCTTCAGGTTTTTCGTTGTTGTTGTGCGGCGTTTTGCCGAACTGGAGCTGGCAAGCAAATATTAAAGCATGTGTGGCGGTGTATTTGCCCTTACAATATGTGGTATATATGTAGATATCGACATATGTAAGTATGTATATACAAAGTAAACACGCATATTTCGTAGGCTCACGAGGTTTCGTTCGCCTTTGCGCTCAGTGACGTGGTCCACAACACGAAAGCAGCAACAACAAAATATTTCGTGTATTTCTTGTGTGGTTTGTGTGTGACTTTTTTGGTTTTTGGAGCAGCCGATAAGGCAAATATTTGAAGTGTAAAAAGTACAAAAGCGAAAAACAAGAACAAAGACAAAACAATGGCAAGCCCTTCAAGCATATGCTTAAACACGTGTATGAATGTAAGTGTGTTATGCAGCAGTTTCTGTAGCGTTCAAAAATTATGGAAAGTATTAAATTTACTGTTTATACTAGATATATGTATGTATGTACATATGTGTATGTATGTATATGTACTTATGTTTATAGATGTATATTTAGGCGTACACTTGAGTGGTAAATATTAGTTCCTTGCTTAGAAATTCGATCACCGTGAGGTTCGTTGTATAGTTTCCTTTTTTTATAAACAAATGCGTAAAATTGTTTAGAATTGGCTGCATTACTTATAAACAAATCACTTATGTACATACTTTTAAATAACCTAGCAACGAAAGGCAGCTAACCGACAAAATTGTTTAAACAAATAGAAGAAAACTACAGCAGCATAAATGCAAAAGCAGTTTTTTATATTTCGCTCGAAGCTTATAAGAACATTAACATTATTTTTCCACTCTCTTTAGGAAAAAACCAATGCAATATTATTGCTAGTTACTTTGCTATAAAATTTATAGCAAGCCTATCTATAGCAAATAACTCAATTTTATATGTAAATAAATTGTGCTATAATTTTATAGCAACTTTTAAGGCTTCCTATAATTTTATAGAAAGTTTTATTTTGAGTATAAATGTCTTATTTGCAAATTATGGCAACAGCTGGCTGTAAACATAGTTTAAATATATTGATCTAATACTTAATATTAAGAATTCGGATATAAAAAGCTTGCTGCATGACTATACTTATAACTTCATAAACATTTGTGTTAATATTTTAGGCTATTTTTTTCAAGTTTCTTTTTCTTTATTATCGCAAGCATAACATATCTATGTGTGTTTGTATGCATACTTCACCAATTTTTCCATAGTCATGGAAATAAATTAAACTTAAACTTTTTATTATTTTCAAGGTGTCATTTTCCTGCAAAACTCCAAGAAAATTCAGAATTTCGATTTCATTATTTGTATCTTAATGAGCATAAAATTGTTTGTTTTTTTCATTTACTACTGAAATGAGCAAAATATGTTGTGAGTTTTGTACTGCTATAACTTTTATAGGAACTACATATAGTATATACTTTTTAGTTTGTGAATAATTTAGATCTGCTTGGCTATGTGGTTTTTATTTCGCCATCGTAATCAATTTTATAGCTGTTTCGTAGCAAAATAAAGTGCTATAAAAATTGTAGAAAAAGCAATTAACAAGCAATTTTGATTTTCTGCGTCGCTTGCTATAATTTGTATCAGTCTCTAATAATTTTGATTATAAAAAAATTAATTTTATAGCTCTTACTTAGCAAATCAAGAGCTATAAAAGTTATAGGAAGGCAATAAAAAGCCGTTTTAGTTTTCTACTATATCTATTGTACTTTTATAAGATGTTACTCATGTTGCTATAACATTTATAGCAATCAATTATTGTATGCCGAAAGAATTCTTTATGTATTGCAATAGTTGTATGATTTCTCAAAAATTAAAGACGTTTACAAATTGTATAATGTTACTATAACTTCTAAAACCACGCATGTGAGAATTGTAAAAAAAAAATTTTGCTAATTACATCAACAAAAGGTTTTGCGCTACTCAGTGCTAATTATGCCAAATGTTCAAACTGGAATTATGCAAATGTGCTATGAATGCACACAAGCGAATGTTTATAAGCATAGACATGTATGTATGTATGTGGGCATTAGAACTTACGAAAAGTTGCTAATATGTTGGCTAAATGAAAGTGGCTGGTCTAACATACATACATACATACATATGTATGTGCTTAACCTTGCTGTCTGTCTTAGAAGACATAACGTTTCTTTATGCGAAATTCGTTACCAACAGCGTGCCGCACTATAAAACAAAGTGTTTTTTAGCGCATATAATACATACTATCTACACTTCAAATTTATGATATTTAGTCGGTATTTTTTATTTTTCTCACATTTCATTTCCTCAATCTCAACAAATTGATTTAAATATAAGCCCAAGTAACGCTCTAAAGTTAATTTATCATAAAAATGCTTACTTTTTTTTACTTGTTGCCACTATCGCGGCACAAACGACTTAGTCACTGCGTCTGGTTTGTCAGGGAATTCAATGTAAATCACTCTCACTCACTTTCCCACTCACTCACGTGCTCACTCACGCGCTCATTTGCCCCGTCACTGGGTCCGATCATTACATTTACTTACTTTCCACCCTTTTGCCTTTTTGCTTTTTCTCGTAACTTTTTGTATTTCCCGCTAAATGTTTGACAGTTTTATTGTATTTCTTTATTTGCACTAACACAAGTTTTTTCATTTTTTATTTGTTTATTGCTTATTGTTTACTTTGCCATACGATTAAGCAATTTGTTTAGTCACTGGAAAGCAATGATAAGTTTACTGGTTACTTTGAGATGATTGAGGCGAGTGAAGTTGTGGTAATGAAAAAATGTAAGTAAAAAGTTAGAAAGCTTATATTTACAGCAAAATTTCGAAATTTAGAGTACTTTGCCGCATCGAGAAGTGTAGCTTAAAATTCGTCAGGTTCTCCACCAAAACTATAAATCTTGCAATCTACCGTTTAATTGAGTCAATTAAGTAATTATTGAAAGAAACAAAGACACTTAATCATATAAACAGTTAGTAGCACAAATATTTGCCGGTAGTGTTTCTTGCCTTAATAGATTTGAGTACAGACTTTTGTTTTTCGAATTTTTTCTTTGATCCACTACGTGCTCGGAATCACTTTATATATAACTTTGAGTATAACTACTCAGCTTATGCTTAGTTTTTTAACATCTCCAAACCTATCATAACAGTTCTTGGTGTAGCTTTAAATAATATATTTGGACTTAAGGTAAACAGAATTCAGTTTTTGGCACTGAAACTGCATATGTTTCTTCCACTTAGGCTGCAGTTTTGGCAATAATGTGTATTTAGCGAAGTCACACAACCAAAATGTCGATCAAGTGAATATTGTATATGGTATATTTTGAGTCATAGGTAGTTCAAGGTGTAAAATGATTTCATTAACTTCACTTAATGAAAAAGTTCACTTGTTTGGGAGAACTGAAAACAGAGTGAAACGTTGCCTACATTTAGGCTACTATTAAAGAGGCTACATAAATTATAAGCGAAGATTCCCACACAATACGACAGTGAAGATAATAAAAAAGTTAAAATAACTTAGATTAAACTGATCAATGAATATATCATATTCAATTACAATAAAAGAAATTTCGAGCTACTAATAAGGTTTTAGTTTATTCGAAAGAGAACAAATACAACAACGCGATCTTCTAAATATATATACATAGGTATATATACTTTACACAAAGTTCGAAAAGGTATTTAAAAACAATTTTCAATTTTTTTTTTTTCTTAGAAAATGTGTAGGAGTTATTATCTATGACAGTGGTACTATCTTTGAAGAATCGAATCAAAATCAAGTTCAAATTCAAAATATGTTTCAGAAGTCCATAATTATTTAGTATCAATTTCTGTGCTTTTTTCCAAACAAATTCAATTTTACACTGAAAATTTCTTCCTTTGAATCAAATGTGAAATAAGCTGGGAGAATTGAGTTAGTAAAATCGGCAATGGTTACATATGTTTTTGCAAATAAAATATTTTGCAAGTAGCTTAAAGGGAAAGACACAAAAACGCGCTTTCAATTCGCAAACTTTCAGCTGCCGCCTTACATCATAAACGCCATTTAAGTAACTGGCATTAAAATTCGCAACATTTTTTATCACCGCAGTATAAAGAACTAGTTTGCGGAATATTGAATTACTTCAGCAAACAAAAAATAAGATAAAACAACAAAAAATCAATACGAAATTCATAAACATCTTGGAAAAACACAAAATGCAATAGACTAAAATCAATTAAAAACTTAAAATACATTTACATACACGCATACATTTACTCATATAACAACACACATTCTTATATGTAAGTCACGTACAAGCATACATGCACACATTCACACAATCACATGAGTGAAGTCGCTATTACCAAACATTAAGGCTCATAAATATCTTATAACCGCTCACAGCTTTTGTCACATATAACCAATATTTTTATGCATTATATACAACATACTTATGTACATACATGCTGATACCTACATACATATGTGCATAAATGAATTGGTTTATAAAAGAGATGCTCGCATAATGGATTTCATGTTAAAAAGGCGCAAAATAATCAGCGGCAAAAGAAAAACTGGTTTCGGCTGACACACTTTGAGCGCTTAAGCTCTTACTTTTTCACTTTTCTTTTCACAAACACACATTTCAACACTAAAATATATATACTTATACACATGTACATATGTATGTGCCCGCATAATTTTTCTATTTTCTCATTCCATCTTCAAATTTTTTTTCCTTAAAGCGCATCTTCGATTTCGATTTCGACGAGCCAACTGATTATTTAAGCTTTTTGAAAAACCAAAAGCAAAAGTGAAAAAATAATAAAAGTAAATAAATGCAAAGCAAAAGCAGTCTCGGCGCATAAATTGGGCAAGAAAGTGTTGCAAATTGCGGTGTTGCATGTGAAATATTGTTTGCCAAATCGAATTGACAGCTCCACAAACAATGTGATAGACATAAACTCTTACGTAATTGAGTTATTAAATCAGTACAAATAAATTTAAAGGAAATGGAAAATGATATATATATGTATATACATATGTGATATATGTACGCAAATATGTATGTATATGCGTGTACATACATTTATAAATGAACAAAATTAAGATTGAAGTGGCTAAGAACTTAAATAAGAAAGCATAACTTCTGCTGAAAAATGTGGTGAAATATTAAAGGGAATACAACAATTAAAACATACACTTTTGGCTTGTGTAAAGATATTAGTAATAGAAATTCCAATGAAAATTTGTTTAAGCCTTTAAAAACAGTTAATTATTATTTTTTTTTAAATAAAAGAATTACAACAAAAATTTATTAATTTTCGTTAAAATTTTTTTAATAAAAAATTACAAAATAAATCATTAATTTTTAGTATACATACTATATAATTTTTAATATTAATAAAAAAATAAATTTTTTTTTTATAATTTTCAGTATAAATTTTTTTTTAAAAAAAAACAAAATTTAAAAGTAACCAAAATTCCAAAAAAATATCGGTGCAATGTTTTTAAAAAAACCAGTTTCTAATAAAAAAATATTTAGATTTTAATTTGCAAATTATTTTTAATTTTTGTTTTAATATAAAATACTATTTTAATTTTCTCGATTAAAATATATTAGTTTTTTGGCTGTTTTGAAACAAATTTCATTCATAAAAAACAAAATAATTGCATTTCTAAATTCACATAATTGGAAGTAAAATTATTCAGAAGTAAAGAATTTAAAGTTTTTTAAATTGTTTATAATTTTTTTTTTTATAAAAAAAATATGAGAAAAATGATTAAAATAATAATAGAAATATTTTAATAAATGTATACTTATAATAATAATAAATTTGTCTTCATATCTTTTTATTAAATAAAATATTAACGATTAGAAACAAACTTTATTTTTTTTTACTTCAGGGTATTACGTGCATTTAGAATTTAATTTTTTTTAATTATTTCTATTGAATAAACTTTGTTTAAAAAAAATATATTTTGTAAATCCTAATAATCAGTAATAAATATTTTTTGAACGAAATATTATACAATTTTTAACTTAAACAAATTATTTTTTATCTTAGATTTTAAAGTTAAAGCTGAGAAGCATAAAATTAAACATTTTTAGTTCTGACAAAATAAATTTGAACAAAATAATTAAATTTTTCGCATTCACGCTTTTTACCTAAACATTTTAAATTTTTACTCACACTTTTTTCATTAAAAAGGGCATTAACCTTCGAAGCTATAATAAAAGTTTTTCATACGAGTACTTGAATTTGATTGTTCAGTTAGTATGACAGCTATATGCTATAGTAGTCCGATATCGGCGGTTACGACAAATGAGCAGCTTCTTGAGGAGAAAAAGATATCAATATCTTAGCGATATCTTAAAAGCTGTGCGACTAGTACACATCGATATATATAAATAAATAAAAACTTTACAAAATTCTCCAAATATTCTTTCCCTCTCTCTTCAAAACAGCTGTCCTTACAACTTCAGCTTCACTTTTCATGTACCTCCCTTCATGGCTGCTCGCTGTGCTTTTTCAGCTATAACTTGCTTCGTTAGCTCTGCCACTAAACGGTATATTTAACAAATTGAATTGAAGTCAATTGGACGTTGCGCGGGAAAAGAAAGAAAGAAGCATTGAGAAGAGGTTAGGCGGGAGGTTAAAAATTCCGACCTTTTCCCTGTCAAGAGTGCAATGCATTGCGTTATAAATATATACATAATATATCATCATACTTGCTGTTTATACTCACATGCACACATAAATATATGTGCTACCTACTATATACATAAATACATATATTATGAATCATATGCAGAAAGTTCCAGAAAGTCACGATGGAATTTCATTTTCATGGTCATTGCACCAAAATTAACTGGATCTTCTTTTTACAAGCTATATACTTAAATAAATGCATTCGAATTGTTTATCAAACATATAGAGTTTATACAAACATATATTATAACACAATTAATTTTCCAAAAATGCATTTTTAAGCTTACAAACCATAATATTTTTCTTTCTATTAATTTTTAAAACAAAAAATAGTTTCTGAAATTTCGAAAGTTTAAAATTCCGATAGAACTAGAAAAATCATGTACGCCTTGCTATTTAAAAATTTTTAATTTTATAAATTTATAGAAAAAGTAGAAAAAAAAATGTTTAAACTTTAAGTAGTCTTTGTAAATTTGAAAAATTTGGAAAAATTATCTAAACCTTATTTTTCCTAACCTATACTATATAATTTTAATTTTGAATTAGAAAATTAACGAAATTTCTTAAAGTTTTCTCCCAAAATGTACTAAAATTTAAATTTCACATTTTCCTAATATTATTTTTAGTTGCAATTTAAACAAAAAATTTATTTTGAATTTTGACAAATTGTTAAAACTTAACAATTTGTTAAATTTAATAAACCTTACAAGAATACTTTATAAGATTTTAGGAAACAATTTTTTAAATATAAATGTTTCAAAACCAAAATTTGTATATTTTTTTTAATTTGAATTTTTTTCTCAAAAATTGTTCTAGTTTTCTCCCAAAGTAGTAAATAAAATTTAAATTTAGAAATTTCCTGTTAATTTTTGTAATTGCGAGTTCAAGTAAATTATTTATGTGAATTTTAACAAATATTTAAGAAAAAAAATTTTAGAAAAAAAATTGTTAAAATCTAAATTTTTCAACATCAAAGTTTTTCAAAAGCAAAATATTTCAAAATCAAAATTTTTCTAAATCAAAATTTTCAAAATGTAATGTTTTCAAAATCAAAATATTTCATAACCAAAATTTTCAAATTAATTTTATAAAATTTAATAAAATAAAAAAATTAATTAATGTTAAAGAAAGTGACAATACGCTCTCATAATTTAGCAACAAGGGAGGCTTTGATGTAACGTGTCTGTGAATATGAAATTTAATATTAGATTTATATTTGACGCCGACAGTGCCGGACGGAAAGTCCGATAGTTATTAATATAATATTATAATTGTTAGTTATATATATAAATTATAATAAATCGTGATATCGCAGAATATTACACACACAAAAGGCATTTCCTCCAATTTTATGAATTTCTTATTAAATTTTTGGGTTTTACCAAACCCCCCAACCGAAAGCCTACATGTGGAATGCGCAAAACCGCCTGGCAGCCAACAAAAAATGTGCTTATGAATTTCCTTTCCGACACCCACATTGCGGCAGCAGTTGTTATGTTATTTAAAATTTGTTTTTCAAACTTTCCTGTGTCCAAATCGAGTGCTATTTATATTTTTTTGAAACCGTTAATATATGTACCCTACCCTATCATACATATATGTATATATATGAGACATTTGTATCTAAACAAATTCTCTGAAAATTTTTGCTGTTTTACTTCGTGCGCTTTAGAAATAAAACAATATAACACGAAAATTTTCGAAGAAATCGCGGCGAAATGTTTTTCGCTGTGTTCCAGTTCCTTCATCATGTATTTTTCCACGCTCAGCGCTGTACCACCATAAGTGTGTATATTTATGAATATATATTTTTTTCTGTATCTATGATCTTCAACATTGCAGTCTATTTCACCTTCAGCATTTTCCTACAGCCCTCGCACGCCTTGCCACCTTCACTATCGGACAACCATGCGCCTGACGGCAGCAGTCGAAATGGCTGCCGCCAGTTTGTATTTTTAGCTCACCCCAAAAGCGTCAGCGTGCCTGCAATCAGCCAAGCACACATGCTTTCAAAAATTCTCAAAACTTTTCGTTTCTGAAGCGGTTTTAATTTTCTTTTCCGCTAAATTTCGGAATTTCATATTTTCCTCGGCGTGTTTTTCGCTTAGACATAATTATTTTCAAAATGCACATGCCAATTCCCGTTAATTGAATGCATGAATTCATTTCAATGCCTGAAAGATTCTATTTGAAAAAGTCAGATAATTTAAGTAAAATGAATGCTGTGGAGTTAAGAAAAATATTACATTGAGACGACTAAATGAATTATGTCAGCAAAGCTTTAAATTTTTGGAATTTGAGGAAACAAATTTTTTAATACAATTACATCAATAACAAAGATTTAAATTAAATAACTTCTTAATATTATTTTAATTTAACTTTCTCTCAGTTGTTTTAAATTTTAGGCAATTTGCTTAATGACTCAATTACGTGTCTACTAAATTTATTTTGTTTCATTTATATGTAATTACATTTGGAACAATTTAAAAAATATTGATTTAAGGTTTCTGTACACAAATTAATTTAGAACATTAAGATTATACATAATTACCAGCTACTCGATTAGCGGTAGGATCGATTAACGATCAAATTTACAAGTGTGGACGACAACCCGCATGATTGCATTCCAGCTCTAACTCGATTCCAGCTCGATTTAGAATTAATGTAGGGAAATTAACCAATTGGCTCAATTAAGTTTCTATGTAAAACATGTAACTAAATTACTTTAGTAAATTATTATCAACATAGTTCATTTCTATAAAAAATATTTGTTGATTTCCTCAATGAAATGACTAATGAAAAGTGATTGATTTTATTAATTAAATTGAAATAAATTTCATCAAAACAATTGAAGGAGTTGAAAGAATTGAAAGAACTGCCATAACATATTATTTGTATTAAAATGTGAAAGTTTTTATATATGTAGTATATTCAAATCGCAAGTGCAAAAGAAATTGTCATCTTAGCACAGTTATTTTATGCTCTTAAACAAAATGCCATAAATCCCTTCCCTTGTGTTGGCTCAGCTCTTTGCACTTTCGCTCAGTTACCCACTGCTCCAATCATTAAGTCAATATTCCTTTCACCTTTTGCCGGTAATATTTGCCCCAATTTCTTTACAAAAAACAACAACAAATACATTCATTACTTCACTACAGCATACTCTTGCTCCAGTTTTATTGACTCACTCACCACGATTCGTTAGCTAAGCTAATTGAGTTAGAAAGAAAATGCGAAAAAAGACAACTTAAAGCAATGCAAATAGTTGGAAAGGCAACCAAAGGCATGCAGCGGCAGTAATTGATATAAAAATGGATTGTAAGCCAGAAGCATAATAGACAAATAGAGAGACAAAGCATAAAATATTTGAAAAAGTAAAAAAAAAAATAAGGGAGACAATGAAACTGAAAATCCTATTGTCATGGAAAATAAGTCAGCACTTTTCAAAGTCAAGATTTGCTTAACCTGTGGAAATAGAAATATTTGAGTTTATGAGAACAATAATTTGTATAGCTTTTAAATTTTTAAAGTAAAGTAAGTAAGAAAAATGTAATTTTTAATATTTCAAAATTTTCTTACTTCTGCAAAATAATGCTTAGTACTATCATTTTTTAATGTTTTAGTTATGTAACTAGTTACGCAACTAGTTAATGTGGTACTAGTTCTTGTAAAACTAATTAACTTTCATATCTTGTTTTTCTTATTTTCACCTAATTTTTTTGTACTGTGTACCAAATTCAAGTTCCTTGCTCAAGGAGATGGACTCTGTATCGAACTGAGAGTTAGTAAAATAAATTTTAAAAAATGTTGCGTGATATTTTTCGTGTATGATTATATGAGAAGAATCTTTAATTAAAATTCTTAAAACAAATATGTGGTGTGATGAATTTTTTCTCACAGGGTGTTATGACTAAAATTGTACTTTTTCTCTTACGGAATATTTTTAAACATTTAATAATATTGTTCTGTAAGAAATCTTTCATTTTGTGTTTAATATCTCTAAATAAAAAATATTAAAAAATTTTGTGGTGTTGATTTTTTCCTATAGGGTATTGTGAAAAAAATTACGTCGGAAGTGTTATATTTTCCTAAAGGCTCTATGATACATATATTTTCCTACAGGGTATTATGAAAATATTTTGTTTTGCTCAAAATTTTGTGGTGCAATATATCCCCTTACGGGTTTTTATAAGAATAATCCACTAATAGAAAATAAATAAAAAAAGATATTTATTTGGTTTGATGTATTTCCTGCAGGGCACTAATGCATACAGAAACAAGTTGTTGAAAAGCAATAGCTTTTGTATTTTCATTTACGATACTGCGAAAGCTTAGCATTTGCATGACAAAAATTTCGCAGCACATTTTTTATATTTTAAAACATTACTTGTAAATCAAGAAAAGGTTGATAGACTAAAAAATTTTTAACAACAAAAATGCTCTTATTGATACAAAACGAGTCGAGAAGCGTTACAATCGATAGATATAGTTATCAAAAAATGAAATCGCAATCGATAAATATATCAATAAGTTTGAGAAATCAGCTAACATATAACGTTAAGAATAAGCTTCGCTGATCGTTTACAGAAACTACGGTTAAACTAAGAGCGAATTTCGCTAATCACATAAAAAAATTACGCACTTTCACCAAAAAAAATATAAACTATATTTTCCAAAAATTAGGTGATAAGCCCTAACACCTTTGTAGCAAACGCTTCGAGGCCAACAAGAAACAAAATATGGTAAATATCAATTAGAGCAAACAAGCAACAACAGTAATAAAGTCACAGCACAAAGATAAAGACAAAAACAATAATTACACTGGTAAACACTGTTTTTGACACATGAACTTTGGATATGATTTTTATTTAAGTTGGTGTACTCTCATTAAAAATATATAACAGTTTTGTTTCTATCACATCCAGTTGTCTGGTGACAGCTACATATTCATTTCTGACGTATATGACGTTTCTTTGTTTACATATGTAACTACATTTAGTCGACTGTGTAACTATTGTGATTGCTAAATTACATTTTATTATTAGTTTGATCGTAAATATGCCACAAAAGTGTTTCAACAACCCGGACAATTTTTGTTATGTGTGTGGAGAATTAACTTTTACATCTCAGCGTCGAAATTTCACATCACTAATTGAACAGTGCTATTTAGACTATTTTGGTTTTCCTGTGAGGAATCAAGACAAATCCTGGGTTCCACATAAATATTGTGTAACGTGTGTGAGGCTCCTTTTAGGTTGGACTAAACAAGAACCTAAACATTTGTCATTTGCTATACCAATGATTTGGACGGAACCAAAGGATCATGTAAGTGATTGTTATTTTTGTTTGATTCAAACAAAAGGTATTACTACCAAATCCAAACACACTATCCAGTATCCAAACTTGTCTTCGGTCAAGAGACCCATCCTACATAGTGCCGAACTGCCTGTGCCGATGCCTCCAAATCGATCGAAAAGCGAGAGTTCTAGTCCGAAAGATGGAGATGGATTTTTATATCTAAAAGAGAAATTCCTAAACTCAGCGAGGCGAAAATCAAAGAGGGAATATTTGTAGGCCCACAAATACGGCAACTGATGAAGGATAAGAGCTTTGAAGAAAAACTGAATGATCAGGAAAAACTCGCCTGCAGATGTTTTGTGAATGTTGTTCAAAATTTTCTAGGTAACCATAAAGCGAAAAATTACAAAGATTTAATAAATGAACTTATGATATCATTTAAAATTTTGGGGTGTAATATGTCCTTGAAAATACATATGCTGGACTCTCATCTGGATTTCTTTCCGGCAAATTTGGGTGCTGCGAGTGACGAACAAGGTGAGAGGTTCCATCAAGACATTTCCTTAATGGAGAAGCGTTATCAAGGGAAATGGAGCCCAGTAATGTTAGCAGACTATTGTTGAAGACTTAAAAGGGACCTACCGGAAGCCAAATATTCAAGAAAATCATAAGTATCTATTAGATATTAGGAAATAATTCTGTAAGTGTGGCTGAATTTTGTATTTTTTACGAAAATATATGTTTTGATGTCACAAGAAAACATGATGTGTACATTTTTTTTCATTGGTATATTATTATTTGGTGGCCCCAGTATATTCAAAATTTGATATATGTAAATTTTCATGTGACAAAAAAAGTTACAAATTTGTTGGCCAGTGTTATTTGCTTGTGTGAATTGAGCAAATGTCAACAACAACAACAGCCGAACTTTCAGAAATTAAGACAAAAGCAAAAACAACAATCACAACAACAACTAGAATAATTAACACAAACATATAGTAGACGCTTAGCTCGAAGCAGCAAATAAATACTAATCGTGTTAGCGCGAAAGCAATTTAGAAGCGAGAGACAAATAGACACAAAATATTAAAAAAGTTATACGAAAAAAATATTAAGGCGAAGGCAATGAGTTAAAGATCGTCCATACATATGTACATGCATTTGTTTGGCATATTTTTGATACAAGATTAATTAGTAATAATGAGTGTCTGTGAAGAAAGACAGAAATTCGCAGAGAAAGGCACAAAGTGACTGGGAGTAAAAATAGGGGCTTTGCATTGTCTGTTATAACAACTATACTATACAAGTATGTATGAGTGTGTGTTTTTACAGCAACCGGTCATTGTAGGGTTAGATATTGTCATGACATACATACATATGTATTCCCTAAGGCCGGTATGTACCGATAAAAACATAACATAGAATCCAATTACAGTTATAGGGTTATGGGAAAGACAATCTAAGTTTTCCTTCGAAAGGTAGTATACTAACATATGCTTATCTAGTTTTCTCATAACCTCAAATATTTCGTTGATGTTACCTAGAATCATATTCCATTGACAATTTTATTGCAATTTGATTGAAGTCATGAAATAAATCGTCTTTTAGCTGATAGGTTAGGTTATTCTGGTGGTCTCTTGAGCCACGCATAGACCAGTCTAAGGGTAAGAAGACAAAATACTATACTGAACCGTTATATATTTGTATATCATTCAACCTTTTTATGGACGGATGAGTGAAAAGATATGCTCTATATTATTTTGCTTTCCAAGAAAACTCAAAGAAACACAAATTTTTATTATGCAACATATTTAAAGATATTCGAACCCAATTGGGTGTCAGTACTACCCTCTCAGGGTGACTGTCTTCAAAATTTGTATTTGCCCGTCGTCGATTTTTTTAAGTCCTTGGTTTTTGGACGCAAAATCTCAGTGTTAAACTATATTTTTGTTGAAAAGGGCTTTTCATTTCAAAAAAAAAACCTCCTTAGCCATTGTTGTTGTGAAGTTATGAAGGTTTGAAGTTTGAAATAATCTCAGCAAGTTCTAAGAAAATACATTTCAAGCTTCCCTTATACATTTATATATCTTCTATTCTTCTATTACTCTTCTGATATCAAACAACGTTTTTTGTTCCTTGCCAAGTTCATGATATATTCAAACCCAATTGGTATGAACACCTTTCAACACTTGATTTGGAAAGCCTTGTTAGGATGGGTCCACAATGAGCTGACTTAAGCTTAATCATGACTTAAAAATAAATGATTGGATACAAATTCAAGTTTGTTGTTGTTTCTGTGTAAATTATTCAACTTCATATTGATTTTTTGTTGTATTATATATGTATATACCTATGTACATTAGGGGGTTTTTCTTTTTGAACTATTAATTTCTTCCACTTCCATCATGAAATTTCCTTGGAAATATGCTTTTTATGTAAGGCTTTATAGAATTTTCATAGATGGTAAGTAATAAAAAATCTATGAAAAGCCGAATATATCGAGAAGTATTAACGATAGCGGTTTCGACCTCGGACCTTTTTTGTAGCAAATAAAATTTCCCACAAGTTTGTCATGCACATTTTTTCTATAGCTCTTGTCTTATACAAAAAAATGCGAATTTCGTGGAAAAATCAGGTTTAGAGCCCCATACTACCTCGCCGGTGTGAGTTTCGACTTGTGTAAAGTCAAAGCGATGCTATAAAATGCCTCTGAGCTATAGAAATTTAAAGGTAAAAAATCAGGATTGTCGTGTATTTTCAATGGCAAATTTTTACATGCCTTGGCCCAGTCCTTTATGTTAATATTAAGGGCTAAAATTTGCAGGGAATTTTTTTAGGGTATTTCCAAGGAAATTTCATGATGGGAGTGAAAAACAAGAATAGTTAAAAAAGCACCCTAATGTACATATGTGTGTATGAATGTATCTAGCGGCAACATTGTACCCAATATTAGAAATTATTAATTAAAAAAAATAAAACAAAAATAAACGAAAAGTATTGTGCCAAGCAAAAGCAACCACAATAACACATTCAAGTCAAAGCGTAAAAACATAAGCTTTAAAATAATTAAAAATAAGAACAATAGCAAACAGCACCAGCCAAAAATAATTTCGTGTAAGATAAGCCAAACAACAACAATTGCCAGCTTGGGCTGAGCGCTGAGAGGGAACTACACAAAAAAATCAGCGTTAAATCGCAAACAGCTACAACAACACAAGTCTTAATGCATTTATTATAAATCCAAATTGAATTTTAAGCACGAAAATAAATGTTAACCAACAAAAAACCGTGTAATTGCCACGCTGGAGGGCAAAACCAAAGCAGAACTCACAAAAACAAATTTCCACTGCGCTCCTCTCCTCAAGAAGAGTCAGCGGAGAGAAGATTTGATGGCGGCATGATTTGATTCTACTTGTTTCGGTTTTGTTTATTTTCAACTATTTATTTTTTCATTAGCACTTTTCGGCAGTTGTTCACGCTGTCTGCCGCCAAACACTCACACACAAGCGCACTCACACACTTCCAAAACGCGGAGGCAAAGATCACGCGCAGCATCCCAACGCACACAACAACCAAAACAAGAGAAAAACCAAAAAAGCAAAATACACCAATAAAAACCAGCATCAAGCATGTAGGTAAAGAAGCAGCAAGTGATGAGCGTCGAAGCAACAGCATGACGTCGCCGCTGAGTGACGCGTCGCTGTGCGCGCCCCCACAACGCTGCTGACGTACGCGAGCGCGCTCAAGCGATCGATCGATCGTCTCCTACGCTGGCTGCGCTGCCAATCAATATGCTGTAGAAATTACTTGCATGTGTGTGAGTGTGACTACTCTCCCTCGAAGCCGCTTGACCACAATGACTAAGTAGCCACTGTGGCCGGTAGCTGCAGCGAAGAATCAGTGAAAGACTGGATTTGGGGTTTTTGACTGACGTAATTGGCAATGTGTGCTACTACGCGTTGGAATAATTTCTTCTTGTGCGGATGCTGTTTGACGGATTGCTTCTCATTAAACGCTGGTTTCATTTGAAATAATGTTAGGGCCATTGGCTTAGAAAAAATTTCTTTTGTTTATATAATAATTGTAAAATTTGGTTGAATTAAGCTTTGTGTTGTTTTTTGTGCTCAACTCGAAAATTTCAGTTGTATTACAAATTTTGATCATATTTTGCAATGTTTTTAATTTATATCGTTAACTTAGCTCAAATTTTTTAAAGTGTCTCTACAAAAGTCTGAAAATTTATAGAGATCTTGAAAATATGTGATTTTTAGAATATGCACTACTATGCGGTTGATTGTTTTTGCCTTCTTTATTCCTTATATGAGTAAAAATACTAAGAAAACAGTAAAACTTAGTAATTTTCTACCAATGTACCATTTTTTTTAAACCCAAAACATAATGAATTTTAGTAATCTATCATATTTTAAACCAAACGTATAATAAATTCCAATTTCTTAGTAATATTTTTACGTAATGTGTAAGTGTTAACTACAGAATAGCAAATTAAAAAAAAAATCACATCCTGCGACTTTGCTAAAATATTTTCTTTCGCAAAAAACTATCTTACTATTGTGTTCCTAGAAGTTTAAATCGAATTAACAGTCACTTGGGTCTCATAATTCAAATATAAAGTAAAATAAAGCGCAGCTTTTAGAACAATTTGTCGTTCTCTGTTCTTCAACGAGTGATCTTGACTAAAAGTGATCATACAGCAGTGCTTTGAGTAACCTATTTCGGGTACAAGCAGCAGGTGCATGGGTTTTAGTCTTCAAAAATATTTTTTTTTAAGTAGACCTGGTTGTATTTTGCGCTTTAAACTGTGTTCCTTACTTGGAATGGTCTTGCTGATCAACTTTGTATACATTTGTTAAGTAAAACAATAAACACTTCAGAATCTTTTGGTGATCGTTATGGGGCTGGATCTTCAAAAAGAGTTATGTGTTAATTACTTCTTGTCTTGAAACGCTAGTTTACGACCTTTACGGGCGGAGTTCGCTAACAAAACTTTTTGTGTTTGGTGCCTTAGAAGTGTGATCTTCACTAAGAAGAATTCTTTCAGATAGAAGTTGTTATTACTTTGAGGGAAACTGTTGGATAAAAATCAGCAGTATTTTCTTTTCGGCATTATTACAATAAATCACTACTAGTGATCTTGTGAGATTCTTACATTCTTGTAAGCCGAAACCTTTGTGTTAATATCTTGCAAGTGCTAAGTTTTTATTACAAGTCATGCTTATTAAGTATATTTATTGCAAATGCTGCTTAACTGCTCCTCGGTTGCTTAACGATCGCTTTTGAATGAAGACAATTAAATGAGGCGTTTATAATTATTCATTACCGTTAGGCGTCGCTCATGTGAGTATATGTGCTAACATATGTACACACATACAAACATACACATTTATATTGAAGTATGTATGACTAACGCGCGCCTCCACTACTATTTTAATTAGTGGCTCATAAAACAACAACTACAACAAAAAAACGAATTAAAAGCCACAGCAATTAAGAGTAAGTGCGACGATAACACACTTAGAAATTGAAAGCATAACGAATAATAATGCCTTTTATTACGACAAACGCTTGTAAACGCAAACGCCGGCAAAAGTGAAAATAAAAATGCGATAAGCGAAGTTGGACGCAAAGCTTTGCGACGGAAAAAGAAAAGAAAAGTCACTTAAAAGTCTTTAAAGAAAAGAAAACTTCAAATGAGATGTCGGGTTTTTGCATTTAATTTGCTAAAAACTGTTTAGCGGTTCAAGTTCGTAAAGAGCACAACAACAACAACGATACTAGTTTTCCTGCTTTGCCTTAACTGACTTTGCTGACTTTGAAACACCAGACACACACACAGAGACATACAGACACAGCTGCATTAACATCTCCCGCGTCGACTTTCGACACATACACACCCGCCCCCCACGCAAACACACACAAATACGAAGATACTGTCTCGTAGTTAGGAGCGCATTCTGGCATTTGCCAGCTTTGAGGGTCAGCAGTAATTCACACATTTTTACGAGCGTTTTGCTTACCTTGCCATTTGTAGCGATTTGTTGTAATCACATTGCGCTTGTGGTTGTTGTATGTGGCACTACAACTGTTTGTTCCTCTGAAGAAATTTTCTCTTTAACAAAAAGATAGAACTTTTGGAAGAAATTGTAAAAAAGTATTTTAAAAACAAGAAAAATCATTGCATTCATAGAGTTTGGTATTATAGCTTCGATACCCTTAACAAATAACAAAGTTTTCCGAATAAGCACTTTATTCCGATGGTTCAGTTTTTACGACAGCTTTATGCTATAGTGTTCCGATCCAAACAATTTCTTCGGAGATTGCATTTTTGGCTTAGAAAATAATCTGTGCCAAATTTCGGTAAAATATATCATCAAAAGGAAAAAGCTGTCCATAAAAGAACTTGATTGTGATAGGTTAGTTTGTATGGCAGTTTTATGCTATAGTGTTCCGATACCATTTGTTCCAACAAATGAGCAGTTCCTTGGCATGAAAAAGACGGTTTGCAAAAGTTCAGATTGATATCTCAAAAACTGAAAGTCTAGTTTGCACAAATACAGACATACGGATAGGCATGCGGAAAGGGCTAAATCCACTCAGCACGTCACTCTGATCATTTAGTTATGTTTTATAGGGCATCTGACGTTTTCTATTGAGTGTTACAAACATCAAGTTAAACTTAGTGTATCCTGTTCAGATTGTAAAAACTAAAATCATAATAGCTTTGAAAGAAACTTGCTTATTTGCATCTTCTAAAAATATGAAGTTCAATAGTAGTGATCTTGCTACAGAAAAGTAAATTTTGTAACCGATTTTGTATTTTATATTTCAATTTTATTTATAGCTAGTTTTACCAACAGATATATTTTTCTTCGTAATTGTATATATAAATACTAGGCAAATGTAATGTCATCCTAAATGTGGGCAATACTTTATTTTATATTTTTTGAAATGCTCTAAAAAGTGGTAACAGGAAAAGAGAGGCTAAAAAAAAAAAATTGTATTATTTTAAGTGTGTTCTATATATTTAGCTATTCATATATTGATTTCTAAAACCGCTTTTTTCAAAATTGCTATATTCTGCCAGCTCTCCACCAAGTATAAAATATAAACGGGTATACATATATGTATGTATGTATATCTACGTTCAATACGTATGCTGTGTGCTCATACAAAATATTTTTTGCTTTCTTTCTAAGCAATTAACATTGTTGTACTAAAAATTTCAACCTTCCGACATACTTAGAAGCATTAGCTGCTTTTTGCAGATTTATTTTCTTTGTTCGAAGCTAATATATAAAAGTTGTTAGCATATAAGGGTGTTGAGAACATGCAAAAAACTGATTTTAATTTTTCAACCTCAGTTTTCAATCAAAAGTTAGAAGTTGAGGCTACCTGAACTGTGAGAAACGGTTAATTCTTTGAAATGCTGTCACACATATTTTTGATTATCATGCTACTGAGAGAAATTGGTCAATATAAAGAGAACAAAAACGTTTTTCTAAACTTGAAAAATTAAACGGAAAAGTTTAATTTGTAATTGTTTGAAAGCTTAAAAAATTCGTGTGCTGCTCTCTTTCTTCAATCATAATTGCGAATCTTGTAGTCAAAATCATTTTAAAGTTCTTTTTGTGGACAGAAGAAGTATGAATAGCAAATATACTAGTTACTTGTGGTAATTATAAATAACCTCATAGATTTCTGTGGGCTTATATCAAGGTAAAAGTCCACTATTAGTTACTATTCCTACTCTAGAAATAGAATTATCAACACTTCAATTGGAAATCCCCAACCCCAAATAAAAGATCTAAAACATTTTCGCTGAATAATGTTACTATCACAAGCCAAGTGATTACTAAAACACATATTGAAAGAGAAAATTTGTATTGCTTTCCACGACGACAAGTTAAAGAGAGCGCAGGCAACATACTCATACTTTAAGTTTATAGGTGTAAATATGTAGGTGTGTACTACCAAATATTGATTACTAAATTATGTGATCAAAAAGCGTTCACTCATTTCGTAATCGGGTTTTTCGATCAACTCACTCGTACACCTTTAATGAAATAGCGTGCAAATATATAGAAGAGACGAAGGTGTGTGGTTAAATGTAGGTAATTTGGGGCATTAATTGTAGAGCGATAGTTGTGGGTGACGAAACGAACACACATGCTGCTAATGAAGCGCGCGTCTTTGATTAGATAAAGAACAACATTTGAGCGGCGAAAACAAAAATAAAAAGTCATTGTAATAAAAATGTGAAAGGTAAAAAGGTAAAAAATAGAGTGAAAGGATCAAATTAAAAAAAAAAACGTAAATATAAAAATTCAAAAGCTTAAAACAACAATTAAGTCGCTTAACGGCACATGCCGATCACATAATACCATTCATAATTGTCTGCAAGACTTCAAATTCATTTACCAATAATTTCAACTCATTCACATGCCGCAAGTGAATACCTCTATCTGTCAATGTCACGACGCGGCAACCGCGCTCCTCTGCATTTTTTTGGGGGTACTTTGTATGCACAATACACAACGGCTTTTATATGACTTTAATGATAATTAAAACATGACTATTTCTTTTTTGTTATTGTTATTATTATCATTGTAGTTAGAAAGCAAAAAAATGTGCCGAACATGCTGATAATTTAATTAGAGCGGGCTAGTGGAGCAATTTAAGTGAATTGTGGTGTAAGAATAATGGAATTAATCAAAGTTAGGGAACGTAATTATATTTTTTATTGCAGAGACTCAAGGTCTGCTTTTTATTTGTTTACGAACATGCTCACTCAGAGACTTAGACAGAGACTGTTGTATCCCGACTAAGGATCTGTAAATAGCAAGTCATTTCATAATGCGTACCTCTTCTGTGTGAAATTAGTCGATACTATTTCGCGCTTTTTAAAATCTAAAATTGTCTGCTCTTTTAGAATAATATTTTTGAGCTTGAGCTCCACAGTGAATGTTACTAAAAAGTAATGATAAATGATCCACAAAGGGCGGTGGCTATTTCTTCATTTGTAAAGATACTGTTCGCCAAAACTTTTCTTGAATTGCCTGATAATTTTTAGCAACTTTATTCACAGATTTGAGCTGTAGTCATATTTAATAAACTACATATTAGACTTGTAATTTGAGGTTATTTATGTAAAAGGATCTAACATGGGTATTTAGATATCTTACTTACTGCCCGAAAGTAAGCTTCGAACAATGCGCTCTTTTTACTTAACCTTATTCCGTAAGCACTTCGAAGATTAGACACTAAGCTATGATTAATATTAAGCGGTTATATCAGAAGCGAGAGTTTATATATATACATTTTGCTGAAGACTGGTTTTATTTGAACTATGACATGTTACTAGAGGTCTTGACTTTTTATAAGATATTAGTAAATATCACTCTTGGGATTAGAAAATTAAACGAAAAATCAGTTTCTAGATATAGAATAGATATCATTAGGGCGTTGCTGAAAATTAAAAGTTATGTTTAGAGAATGGTGGGAGAGAGATTATGTTCCAAGAACTGTGGTCGCTTCATTTTTGTTATGGAAATTTAGTTTAGATTAGGTTAGGTTAAGAGGTCGATCCTAACAGGGATCTCACTTGGTCAGTTTAGAACCCCGGTCTGTTGTGGTATCGAAAAAATTTCCTTTATACTGGATCACAAAATCACCTTACAAATCAACAAAGCGCTTTCAGCCTATCACAAATTTGTTGCGACGTCTAATATCAGTTTCGGCTATGTCTTCTGGTTTGCCCACATATTTACAAGGGATTTAGGTACATATATATTTATATGTATAGATATAATATTTCAATACTTTGAACGAGTTTTAGATTAATTAAAACAATTTAGTTCATTTATTAAATAAATATTGTCAATCTACTTTTATCGTACACATATAAGTATTAGTCATCTGTGGCACACTATGACTTTCTTAGACATACAAAAAGTCATATACCACTTAGTTATGAACTGCCATTCCCGTCTACTACCATCTCTGACACTGCCGTATTTGGCTCCACGCGATCGACAACTTCAGCTTCTTGTCTAGTTTTCCAGCATTCAGTCATAGCTTTTCTTGACAGCAGAGTGTCTTCCGCTATAACATGCGGCATCTCACCTGCGTTTACTCAAATACCGGTGTACATGTGTCTAAATATTTTATGTGACACTTTTATGGCAACGCTTCGTTTTGTACATGCGCTGGCCGTTACCAGTTTTTCTACTAAAATTGTGATTTCATTTGACATTATGTCATTTATAATCAAATGCCAAACAAAGGAAAATATATAAGAATGACCAAAGCTGGTGTGAACGTTTATTGACTTAAGCGGTTTGCTGAAAAATGCGCTCACACTCACTCCCAATCCGGTATTACGTATGTATGTGCGTTACGTATGCATTTTTGTGCTGAGCGTGCTCTCTCTCACAATCTTGCGCTCTCTGTCAATATATGACTTCATTTGAAACAGTTACTTATAGTCGCATAGGCTTAAGATTAGATCACGTTGTTGCATGTTTTTATCGCCACGATACACTCTTCATGGACAGCTCGTGACACCATCGCGCTCAGCGGTCTGTCGTGTTATTTTGGTGTGCTCAGCTGTTTGGGTGCTGCGCACAAATCTTGATTAATGACTGAAGTTGTACGATTTTTTTACAAACAAATTTCTACATCACGTTATTTACTTATTTTACAGTCTGTATTTTCCATATCGTATGCAAACAAAGCACTTTTGACGCAACAAGCGTGTGGGCGCTACCTAAAAGTATCCATAAAAATACACGAAAAATATAAAAGAAATGAAAAATTTAAAATATAAAATCAAATAAATAAATTAATGCGTTTTCGCTCTTCTTCGCTTCATTCTAGAGAACCTATCCGCCAACTCTCAGCCAATTTTGGCAGCCACGGATAAATAATGTTTTAACCATATTTGGCGTGACTCACTTGCGTGTCGTGTTTAAAACTATTAATTAGCCTTTAGAAAAATATATTTTGTATGCTCTTCAGCTGACTTGAATGCGCGAAACGTGATAAAAATGCGCCTACACAGTGTACCTTGTGTCCTTCAGGTTTTCAAGTTCAAGCGGCGGGTTTTGAACTTGATTTTTAGTAGAGATTTTTAGAGTTTGTGAAAAAATTAAAAACTATTTCAGAACATTTGCACTAAAGTATAAATATAAAATTATATTCATAATAATTATTGAATTCTAAATGAAAAAAAAATATTTGAATTATCATTTATATTATTAGAAAATCGCAAGAAACAGGAAAAGCTAAAAATTTTAATTATTATTGAAATTCGGTCGAAAATCTTCGCTAATTTATAACGAGAAAAAATTCTTGCAAAAAACTAAAGAAATAAAAATATAAAAATACAAAAATTAATAAATAAAAAAAATTTAATAAATAAAAAAAGTTAATAAATAAAAAAATTTAATAAAAAAATTTTAGGTTTAAAGATACATTTGAAGCACTTAAAAAAATAACTTTATGCCGTTAAAAAATTAAAAAGGCACAAAAGGTAAGAGTTTTATAAAAAAATAAATAAATAATAATAAAAAAATATTTAAAAAAATAATTTTAATTTATTAATTTTTTGTGTTTAGCGACACTGATACCAGCTCCGTATCACGTTTCCAGCAGTTGTCAATTATTTACGAAAAATCTCGAAACCCAGTCACCGTTATGTCGTCATTTCGTCGCACTCGCATGCGATCATTCCAGCAGCCATCCATCAGCGCGCGATATTTTGTGCAAGTGTGTGTGTGTGTGACGTTAGCTTAACAGCTGAAATATGCTGCTGTGTCTTCCTTCATTTGCTGACATCTGACTATTAGCAGCCGTCTCCATCCCCGCTAACTTTTTCTGCCCGCTTAGATATGTACATATGTATGTGTTTTTTCTCTCTACTTAGCATTTTGCCTTATTCTTCTTCTTTATTTAGCCGCATTGACTTGTTGATTACTCTTTGTCATTTCGCTGAACAAATAGTAATTTTCGTACGCCCACACACCCGCCGCCCGCTGCTAGCTAGGTCGAGTAAATGATATCAGTCACTTTGTTAGTTCGAGTTTTAATGCAATATTATTGGGGGAAAACCAACAACACAAAAGCAGTAAAACCGATTTTTAATGCCAACAACAACAACGGTAGCAAAATAAATGAAGCGATCAATGCTGACGGCCACAGTAAAGCAATTCGAGCTGAGATGATTGAAATAATAAGGAAAACCATAAATACAATTTTTCAAAAAATTTAAAAATTCAAAATGTTAACATTTTGCAATCCTTTTAAAATTAAATTTAAAAATTTTCAAAATTTTTCTTCAAAAATTAAAAAAAAAAAACTATAAATTCCTAAATTTTTCTTCAAACTATTAAAAATTTTAATTTAAAAAAATTTTCTTCAAACTTTTAAAAAAATTTTAACTTAAAAAGTTTTTCTTTAAAAATTGTATTATTTTACAATTTTGAAACACTTCATTGTTAAAATTGAAAAAATTCAAGTTTAATTTTTTCATTTTATATTTTTTTAATTTTCAATTTATTATTTTTCGAATCTTTAAAAATTTAACATTTTATAATTTTTTCTTAAAAAATTTTAATTATTCACATTTTTCAAAAATTTTAATATTAAAATTAAAAAATTATAAATTTTTAATTTGTTGTTTTTTTTTATTTTTAAAACTTTTCAATCAAATTTAAAATTTTTTTCAAATTTTAATTTTCATATTTTTCAAACACTTAAAATGAAGGAAATACAATTTTTTTTTTAATTTTTAGAATTTCTCAGTCTTTTAAATTGCTTGAAATTTTCAAATGACTACTTTTCAAACTTCTTCAAAAATTTTAATTTTAAGATTTTTATTGTTACATTTTATAAGGTTTAAATCATTATCAAATTATTTATTTTAAATTTAATAAAATTTATCAGAAGAAAATTGTATAAATTTAATTTAATTTAAAAGTTATGAGTTATCTTATTATCATAAATTTCTGATTTGCGTCAATTAATTTTTTCCGTTGTCAAATTCATATTCCCGAATATTTTCAAATAATTTAAATTCAATTATTTTTTTTTTATAATTTATTACTATTTATTTTCTTTCAAACGCTATTAAATGCGTTCCAAGCAATATAGTTTATGAGCGAACAGCTGCAGTTTTCGCGTTGACGGCCAAATTTACGGATTATTGTTTGTTGTTATTTCTATTTCACACGTGTGTATGTATGTGCGTTTTTAAGTATAATCGTTTGGTTTTATTATTTTCGCTGAAGTTTTTATATATACCCTGAACAGGACAAATAAAACTTGCCACTCTTGTTCTTGTTCTTGTTTTTTTGAGTTTAGACTTTCCTGCTTTCCGCAGCTTTAACAAATTTCGTTTCACTTTTATATTAATTATAATAAAATAAAAAAATATTCAAATATTTGGAAATGTGTATAGTGGAGTAAATAGTTTGGGTGCAGGTTTACTTATAAATTTCTGATTATCTTGGCTTGGCGCTGCCATTTATATAAGATAAGATAACGGTATATTGTGGGTACAATACATGGTTATATTTACTAGTACATATGTAAATATCTACAGTAGTTGTCTATAGAGTTCGATTTTTTTAATTCCCCTAATCGTTAAGTCCCTGAGTGCGCATTTTGTACTGTTATACAAACATGCCGGCATAACTGCTGAACATATATATGTACATATGTATTTGTTTTTGCCAGGGTGTGTATTATTGCTAGATAAAGAGTTCAGTTTAGCACCGTCGAGTTATCGATTATGGACATTTAATATGAATGAGAAAAAAATTGTTGACGATAAGTGCAAAATGCGGGCAATTGTGCTTGAAAAAGATGTTGTTAGTATGTGAAAATAAGTAAAATATGCTGCAAAAACATTTATATAAATTTATAAAAAAGTCAGAAACTAAAAAACTTGAAACTTGAAAATAGGATTTAACAAGAAGTGAGACTGTTTTTTTTATAAAAATATAAAAAATTGTTATAAAAACATTATAAAAATATTTTTTTGTAAAATACAATTTTATATAACTAAAAATATTTAAAAAAAAATTTAAGATATTAATTAATAATATTTTTTTTATA
This sequence comes from Bactrocera neohumeralis, assembly GCF_024586455.1. Lineage (NCBI taxonomy): Eukaryota > Metazoa > Arthropoda > Insecta > Diptera > Tephritidae > Bactrocera > Bactrocera neohumeralis. Next base: position 63,875,927 of record NC_065921.1, on the reverse strand, counting down.
AAGCAAATTTAAAAATATTAAATTATAGAGAAAAATATTAAAAAGATATTTTTCAATCATATAATAAATCTATCTTTTCTATTAAAATAAATTAAAAAAATATTAAATTATTCTATAAAAAATATTCAACATCTTTTTTTTTTTTGAGGAAAATTTTAAATAAATTTATTTTAACTATTTAATTTGTTATTTAATAGAGAAAAATTGTATTTTTAGAAAAATATTGTTTATTTAATTTCAAAACCAAATGTAAATTATTTTTTTTTAATAATTACTCTGCATTTATTAGAAACAATATTTTATTATAGCAAATTTTGCATATCATCTACTATAATTATCCATTTTATGCTTAGTTTTACCAAAGATTTTTATAAACTTTTTGTATGTATTTGTCGATTTTCAGTCTAATAATTTCATGCATATGCGTGTATGTGTGAGCGTGTGTGAAAATGTTTCCGATTTTTCGCACTGACCTCAGCAACTCGTCAGCAAATGCCAAGCAAACTTCTGTGGTAAGTCATTTTTGCAACAATTTACTTTCAACCCTCGCCTACATCCCAACAAAAACATACTAGCAGGATCTAAATCCTTACCCAAATGAAAAACAACAACAAATATTTGCTTTGAATTGCTAAAAAATGCGTGCATATGTATGCGTATATGTTTGATTTCTCACATAGATTTCGTTTGTGTGGAGAGAAATGTGCTTCTAGAAATGCTTCATAATGCTATCAATGTAGATCATTTAGCAAATGGCATGGGTGGCCATGTACTGCAAAAGAAACCAAAAAAAAAAAAAAAACATGTACACTGCTTGCGGCAAGCGGGCTATTGCTGGCGACATATCTCAAACAACTATCTGTATTAGTGAATAAAATCGAAATATTTTTAGTACTTGTATTTTTGTGTGCTTTCTTTGTATTTGTTGGTGCTTGTGCTGTGATGGATAAAATGCATATATACCTTAGTTTTAAATAGGTCTAGCATAATTAGATTTTAAGAAATAAATACTAAGCTTATAACTTATGTACGCAAAAAGCTTAAAAAATAAATATTTATTTGCTAATAGTGCTAAGAAAGCTCTTTAGCATACTGTATAAAACAAAAATAAGCCAGAACATTTTAGGTATCAAAAAAATGTTTTTTTTTACCTCAATATGCTACAAAATTAAAACTAGAAGCTTTGATTGGCTTTCATCGCAAGCTTTCCCTAATTATTTTAAAATTAAAATTTTCAAAATTAATAAAAAAAGAAACAACTTTTTTTTTAATTACAGGGTTGCTAAACATATAAAAAAACTGTTTAATGTTTTATTGAGCTTTCAAAGCTTTTGACAAATATTCACTAATTAATTTTTTATTTTCAAATTTAAATTTTCAAAACAAAAAAGCATTTTGAAATCTTTATTGAGTTTTATTAAAAGCTGCTGAAAAGCTTTACGCCTTTATTGAGGCGTTATTGGGCTTTTATCCGAACCCGCAAGCGTAAATTGTTTAGTAATCAAGTTTAAAGATAATTTTATAATTAAATTATTGTAATTTGTATATGTATACAACCACAAGCTTCATTAAAAATTCCTAAAAAGTGCTTACATATAAAAATGTTTGACAGAGATATTTTCGGAATTTGATCCGAAACCTTATATTAACTACTATTATAAAATTTTCATTAAATATTAAAGCAATCGTGCAAATTTCTTTTAAAAACATTACTCCGTAAACTCCGAAAGAAAAATGTAACTCTGAAACTTACAAGTTACATGTTTTGCTTTAACTAATGAAGTAATTCTTACAATTTCATTTAAAAAATTTACTCCGAAAACTCCGAAAATTGAATTTTATTTCAAATGCTTTAAATATAAGAAATTTACACTTAATGATTCTTACTATGCCGACCCATAAGTAGCAAAGCCAATAGACATTTTAAAGAAAACATTTAATAAGGTGCATATGTAGCAAGTAAACATAGATAAACGTTTATAAATATATATTTTTCTAATGACACTTAGTTGTATTTAAATGCTGATTTTGTATGGCTACCGATCACATGTGTAATTTTATATATCTATTCTTTTATTTCATTTCAGATATTGTAAAAACAGCGTGTGTATGCTCAAACTTGCTTTATATCACTCACAAACATTTGCATATTAAATATTAGCAAAAGAAAAAACTAAACTCGAAAGCTAAACAAATAAACACAAAGTCCACTCATAAAAACCAATACCAATCTTAAAAGTGCTAACTACTGCTCTATAAGTATACCCGCAAAAAAGACTCCTTCTCCAAGCTACCCGCAAAATTATCTAAAATATCTTCATATTTTCACTAAGTTAGTGCCCGCAAAAATATTTTGAAACTTGTGAAGCTTGTAAATTTGGCGTGAAAGCTCTCCGAACAAAAGCTTTAAGTGAAAAAAGTGCAAAGGTAATAAACGGAGCAATAGTGTGCAGCTGCAAAGGAGCTTGAAAACAAAGCTTGAAAGAAAGCCCGTAATTTTGAGCTTTGAAACCAATTTGTCAACCGCTTCCCCTTTTACCCAGGCTTTTACCCACACATTTATATACAAAACGCTAAATCTATATATTTATATAGCAAGAAAGCAAATTAAAACGAAAAAGTGAATTTATTTTTAATACCAAAGCTTCTACTGTTACCAAGCGTGTGCAAATTTTTAAATTGGTTTCGATAATTTATTGTTGTGCGCCCCAAAAAAGCTGCTGCAGTAAAATATTTAAATTACATAGTTGCAAGACTTAAACGAGTAGTACTCTTGCGTTACTGTTTTACGTAGCTTACGCATCTGGCAGCGAGCTTTCAGGAAAGCTCCAAAAATAGGGCGTAAAGCAACGAAAGGAGCTTGCTGGAATAAACTATCCGAAAACACTGAAACCAACAAATAATTTTGAACTTCTAGTCAACGACTAAACCGCGTTGCCATAACAACGAACCGCGATTCGGACAAACGTGCGCTGAAAAGTTCCAACATTCAGTTAACCACGCCGTAAACGTCAAACATATTTCGCATAATTCGTAAAACTCAAATTTACAATTTTTTAAAACCGGAGTTTTTCAAAAAAATTCATACGAGTATAACTGACAAGAGACCGCAAAAAGTATTCTCTTGTTAAATTATACAAACAAAAAAATTAAGAAAGAAATCAACAACGAAGTCAGCAAAGGAAAAACAAAATCGGTTGCAGATTAGTGAAAGCTCTCGTGTAAAAGCGGCAAAAGCACAACAGTGCCCCGAAGGAAGCTACAAAATATTCGCATTAATAACAGCTCATAGAGAGAAGAATTTGTGGTCACATAATAATCAAAAAAAGTCTCGAAGACTATTACGCGTAAATTTCAAAAGCTCCTTGTACAACTACCAAGTGCAGGCACATGTGAAGTGGTGCAAGCGGCTATAAAACAAAAAATAAAGAAAAATCAGAAACTCCCCTACCCGTGTTTGAACCCGTAACCAAACAACTGTGAAAATTGATAAAAATCAATTAATTTTACCAATAAACCCCCAATTCAAGTAACTCTTTGTGAACACTCTCATAAAAACAACAACTATAATAACAAAATGGCAGCTGTCGTCCATGTGAATAGCCTGTTGAATGGCAAAGATTCACGCTGGCTCCAATTGGAGGTGTGCCGTGAATTTCAGAGGAATAAATGCTCCCGCCAAGATACCGAATGCAAATTCGCTCATCCGCCCGCCAATGTCGAGGTACAGAATGGAAAGGTGACCGCTTGCTATGACAGCATTAAGGTTAGTAGAATTTCGTGTGCTTTCATGAACGAAAACAAAATTATTATTTAGTATTTAGTAACGTCTTGAGCACGCTCTTGCTTTAAACTCAAGTAAGAGACGGGAGTGAGCGCAAGAGCGCGCTTCAAGTTTAGTATTAAGCTTTGAATTAATAATTTAAGCCTTTGTGTAGTAATATTTTCTGATAAGTAATGTTAAGCTTGTGAGCTTTAAAAGCTTTCATCTGCTTTCATCCATTAATATATATTTTTAGCTGCATATTCTTTTCGCTCGCAACTCTTATATTTTGTATTTGAACGTCAATTTTGTATGCACTAAGATTGTATTTAATATATAATATATATTTTAATATATGATTGCTGCCTCAATGCCCTGCTTCTGTCAACCAACTTATGAAAGCTACATAAAAGCTTAGCAGCCTAGCTTTTGCAGAGCTTTATATAGTATGTAAGCTTCTTAAACTCGTACTTATAAATGACTATATATTTGTCTGCTTATGCTTGTGATAAAAATTCCCAAAAAGCTTAATTGTCCTATAGCGCGTACATAATTAGCTTAGAGCTTTCGAGTCAAACTTCTGTATATTATATTTTGATGACCTTGTTTGTTTATAGCAAATAGCTTTTTAATGCTTAATCGGTTTTTGAGATCAGTAAGAATTTTTTAAAAGATCAGCTCTAAAGCCCTACTTAACTTAAAAAAGATAAACATTTTTTTTTAGTTAAAGTTATGTTAATATAGTTAGTTGTCATATTAGAGTGCAGCGAAAATTAAAAGGTTTGTTTTTCAACTGTACGAAACGTCTTTAAAACTTTCCGAGCTTTACACAATTTTTAATAATATAGAAATAGCAAATAAAGACAACAAAATATTTCTGTAAACCACAATTCACGACGCACTAAATATTTTCAAAAATGAATTGACTCTTAATGAAAGCTTCACTTGAAACCTTTCAAGCTTTGACGACTTTATAAGAGCTTTTTTTAATTCCATAAGAACTATAATTGCTTAAAATTTTTATTTTCAATGCAATTTTCTTACAAATTTATTAAACAAAAAAGATAAGCAACCGGAGTTTCCCTTCTGTCCCAATACTTAGCCACAAAAAAGGCTTTGAGCCATTCAGCAATTTTCCACATAAACGCCTTGGCTTTGTGCAAGAGGAATCTTGTCCTAAACAGCTTGGCTGCCTTTCACAAGCCGGAAGTATGGTAAAAGCTTATAAAAAAGTCAACAAGATGATGCTTTTTTACGCTACAAAGCAGCAGCCCGGCAATAACGAAAGTGGTAGCAAAAAGCGGCTAGCAGAAAATAAAGTGAAGAGATCAGATCTCGACTAAAGTGAGATGCGCTCCCTCCATTCGCGTCATTGCTAAGTCCCTTCAAAGTTAAATAAAAAGTGGAATATGCTTTAACGAATGGAAAGTGAAGAGCTTAAATAGGCTAGCTCGATAATTTCGATTACTGAATTAAGAATTATAAAATTTATACAACTCCCAAAATGTATTTATAGTCTTCCGATCCAAAATATGAACAATTAATTTTTTTTTGTATCTTGCTATTTGTTTTAGAGTTTAGAAACACATATTGAAATTTTCGGGTAAGTTAATACCGAAAACTTTGCTGACTGCTATAAATTTTCTTACAAACTCCTAAAATATCTCCGAATTACATATATGAATATTGAAAGAATATAGCTATTTAAGAGAAAGCGAGTTTAATTTTCGATATTGTATTCCAGCCTATGGGTGTTTGGATTTTAGTCCGAGATGCTAGTCAAAGCTACCAATTACTTTCCTAAAAACTTCTACGTGTCATAACCAAATATTGTATCATTCAACTGTCAGTAAAGAGCAAACTCCGAAAAATTTTTTTGTGGAAGCATAAATATGAAACTACATGTATGTCTTTGAATTGAGTAAGAACTTTTTTGTTATGTTGCATCAAAAAGACTATAAAGAAATGTATAATATTAATATACATAATATGAAATAAAGTGTAAAAGTATTATGGATCGAATTTAACTCTAAAATGATCAGGGCCTTAAGCTATGCACTTGGAATCTGAAGTAAATATTCGAAAATTTCATTCGAGCCTATGGACTTTCTGAATTTGCTCCGTTATAGTATTTGTAGTATTGAAATTTCGGAATACGCGAAATATTTTTTAGCTACTAAAATTTTTATTCTCGAGACATGTCATATCCGAATATTACATAATTTAACTGACAGTAAATAAGAAACTGCGAAAATATTTCCGAACTACTCTGTGAATAATTTTTTATGAAATTATATGCCTTTCAATTGAGTTAGAAATCTTATATGTATTTCGATATCTAAAAAATATTGAAAATAATATATAAGATTATTTAAAGTTTAGGAGAATCTATTGAAATTTAACTCCGAAACATACTCTCATTCGTATTGAAGATAACTTTAGCTATTTTTTGATAGCTGATTGTAAAATCCAGCTACGTCCGGAAAATACTTCGAAATTTTAATTTACTCTGAAATTTTAATTCGAATTGTTAATTTTATACGACATTTTAATTTACTCCGAAAAATAAATAGTTTACTCCGAAATTTATATTTACTTCGGAAAATCTATTTGCTACGAAATTTTAATTTAGTTTGAAATTTTTAGTTTATGCGAGGTTTTAATTTACACAAAAAAATTAATTTTCTCCGAAATCTGAAAATTTTCCGAAATTTTTATTTACTCCGAATTTTAACTTTACATCAAAAAATGAATTTTCGCCGAATTTTTAATTTTACACTCAAGTTTTAATTTATTTCGAAATTCATGGGACCCGCATTTTATGAATTCGCTCAAAATGGCTAATTGTATTTGTATAACACCTTCAACTTCGTAGAACTTCGTAAATTGTTAGCTAAACATTTTCTACTTTCTATAGGGCCTTATAAGGATGGTAGAAATTAATACACGCTCTCTACCATTCTACTCAAAGATACAATTGCCACAGCACTCGCTCATTCAGACTCGTGCCTTTTCATGTCCATATACGCTGAATTAAACGCAGACATTCATTGCCCACAAATTAATTGTATTATCCTATTAATTAACTATTCAGTAAGCGTTTTCATACGACTCGTGTTTTTTATGTAAACACGAGGTGCACACATTCGCCAACTAACAGTGGTATAAGCTCAGTCGTCCTGTGGCGCTTGTGTAAATACAAATGTGAGTGTGTGTGTGTGTATATGCTTGTAGGTGCACTTGGCACTCTTAAGCTAAGTTATTCTTTTTCTGCACTCTATGTTCACATTCTTTAACCAACCTACCCTTGTTCTCCGCTCCGCTCGCTCTCCTTCTGTCTCGTATACTCGGTTTTTGTGTCATTACACGAATTACCTGAATACCTAGCCCTCCATTACACTTTTCATTTACACACTTTCATTTCGTTTATTTGCGTCATAAGTGGCCCCAAAGTGGCTGGCCGAGTGGTCTACTAGGCATGCCTGCGTTCTGGTGGTACCCGTATTATACTCATGTTCAATGCAACACTGAACCTACGTGTATCCATATTTATTTACATTTTTTAACACTATTCGCTAGTGATTAAATACTGTGCGAAATAAAAGAGAATAAAGGCGGGATATGGCTCAAAGTGGCTCAAAATGTATAATATCGCACGATATTGGGTTAAAGTACTATTTAAAATAATCTAACCTAATCTAACTATTTTGCTCATTCATATTTATTCTCAAAATTCAATCTATTTTCAACTCATTTTAACATTAAGCGCTTAGGTTGAAGTTGAAACTTAAGAGACTTAAGTCTGGCTCAAAAAGGCTCAAAATAAAATATGAGATAGTTGCGTGATTTTCAATGCTATATTTGACAGCTTTGAAATCGTTTATATTAAAAATACCAAAATGGAAAATGATTTTAGGAATTTTTCTTCAAACTATTTTCCAAATTATGCCGGTGAAATTGGCTCAAAATTGATCAATATGCATATCAATATAAGTAATAGGTTATTTTTTGATTTTGTATCTAAAGTTATAGACTTTATAGACTAGTTCTGGAATTTTTTAATCAAGTTATAGTTATTCAAAATTATTTTAACGGCTATTAGCAGACTAATAGCTCAGCAATTTCATTATATATATTTATCTGTTTACATTAAGTAAATAGTATGACATTGTCGCACTCACTCATTTTGAGTATGCATTTTCTTATGTATTTACCGCTTAATTGTACATAATTCACAAGCACCATCATTTGACGCATTTTTTCCACACAGCGCAATCTCAATTTTTAATGTGCTCTACTTTTCCACATGAATATTTTATAGGCTCATGGCTCAAAGTGGCTCAAGGTGGCTCAATATTTATTTAGGCACAATTATATGCGGTGAAAGCAAATTATTTGAGTAAATCCACGAGTTTGCAGCGTAAAAGCTAGAAATTTGTATATATGAATGTTTACTGTGCCTTTACGATTAACTTTAAACTCTAAGTATCTTTTGCTAATCTTCTAGCTCAAAGCGGCTCAAAGGCTCGTTGTTCTTTAATTATTTCAGAAACTTTCGATTTCCAATATCAATCTTAAGAAAATAATGTGCAATAATCTTATTGTACCCACCAAAGTAACTTTGATATCCGCGGAGTTCATCTGCCAAGCGTTCGAGAGCTCCAAATATCCCAGAGCTCTAAGTAATTCGAAATTTATTTTCAAGCTTTTCTTGTTTGAAATATTTACAAAAATTAGTTTATAAAAACTTAACGTTGAACATCTTAATGAGAGAAGCTTAACAAAATGCTGTTTGATGATTCTGCTAACATAAAACATCAAACGATTTGTTAAATGGATAGGAAAGTAAACTTGAAGTCTGTTAAAAAATGATAAATACTCGTACATAGTGCATGAGAATTGAAGAGACATTTACAAATAAACGAATATACATACATATATATGAAAATCAATGTGTCTTTTGAGTGAAATTAAATACACACTCTAATTGGTATGAATATGCAGTCACCTCAAAATCGCTCAAAGTGGCTCAATATGATTTTAATTATTAACAATTTGAACAAAAGTTTTTTTTCATGAAAGCCTATGCTTTGAAGTGTATAAAATTGACAGACAGGTAAGAATTTCTCGTTGAAATTATTCAAAATTCAATATCAATATTAAATATTCTTTTTATATTTATTCAAACAAAAGTGCTTTCACGTGCAAAATTATGTTTATGAGAATATAAAATTTGTACGGAAGCTCTGAATTGTTACTCAAATTATTCAGAATTTTACGCAAAAATCAGGAAAGGTAGCTCAAATGACTCAAAGCTGCTCAATATGCTTTTGACGATCAGCAATTTCAGCGAAAGTACTGTTTCATGAAAGCCTATGATATAAAATTGCTAAGAAGAGATGAATTATTGATGACATTACATAGAATTCCGCGATAAAATCAAGAAATATAGCTCAATACGGCTCAATACGGCTCAATACGGCTCAAAGTGACCCAACATACTTTTAATTTTTAACTATTTAAACAAAGGTGCTCCCTTGTGACAGCCTATGCTTGAAAGTTTATAATAAAATTGTTGGGGAATCTATGAAGTCTTGCCGAAATTATTCAGAAGCTTGCGTAAAAATAGAAAATGATGACTCAAATCGACTCAAAGTGGCTCAATATGCTTTTAATCCTTAACAATTTGATCACAAGTTCTTTTATGTGAATCTTCTTCGAATTGCTAGGGAGGTCAGAAATAATTGCCGAAATTATTCAGGATTTCGCGCAAAAACCAAGAATTATAGCTCAAAACGGCTCAAAGTGACCCAACGTACTTATAATTTTTAACAATTTGAACAAAAGTGCTGCATGGCGATAGCATATTTTTAGAAAAGCATAAAATTGTTAGGAAAGTTCAAAGTTGTTGCTGAAATTATTGAGGATTTTCCGTAAATATCAAGAAGTGTAGCTTAAAGTGGCTCAAAATGCTTTTAACATTTACTAATTTCATCGAAAGTACTTTTATGCGAAGATATACATATGCTTGGATCAGGAATTAATTGTCTCGAGACCTTATACGTAAAATACGAAAGCTTATAGTAAACTGAAATCACTTTGCCAGCATTTCACACCTGTGTGTAAACCAACTTCTGCAATGAAAATTTCACTCGAACAAAGTAACCGCTGAAATTATTGTAGTAAAAATTTTACATTTGTTCCGGGTTTTTTCACAGACAGCAACAATTTTCAGTTTTCTAATAATTTTAATTGCATAAATCGTCGAATATAGACAAAAAAATTATTATACCGTCTCGAAGAAAATACAAACATCTGGTGCATGCGCGTGTGGATTGCAGTTAAAGAAGCATAACCGGACAGACATTATCAATTTCCCAGGCCATTTAATATTACGTTGACATTGGTGCTAGTGAAGGATTATTATTATTGTCAAAGATGAATAGTGGACGAGAAGGAGAAGATGGGGCTCCTGCTGCTGCTCCCGTAACAAAAGGAGGCGCGTCAGCCACTGCATTTAGTCCGATGGTGGCGTTTGTTGCCGTTATTCTATATGTGATGAATTTCGTTTGGGTGTCATGGCGTCGCTCTAGTAAAGATGGCGCCGCTTAAGTTCAGCATAATGCTGCCAACGTCAACGCCAAAGCCAACGTCAGCGCCAATATCAACGTCTTTGCCAGTCTCAACGCAATGCAATCGCCAACGTCATGATTCTGAATAAATATATATATGTATGTTTGTGGGTGTGTACTAATTGGAGACTGCTTGGCGTGGTCATTGGTTCCGGCCGGCTTAATTTAGTTTTTAGTACAAATTGTTTGAGTGTATTGGTGTGAGAGGCTGTCGTAATGTCGATGCTTTCGATAATTTTGTTCCTTTTTTTGTGAAATAATTGTATGTTGCCATTTTCATATGTTGTTTCATATGTATGTGTATATATGTATATATATTTTAGCATCGATTTCGTGTGTCTACAAAACACTCTTTACATTGTCGATTATGTAAAATACTTCTATGTATATGAATGTATATGTTTGTGTGTGTTTGTGACGTCAAAATTCTGACAGTGTGCATGCATTTGTAATTAAAAATTTTAAGTAATATTTTTTATAAAAATCACGTGACTTTGCTTTTGGAAATTGAAAAAAATTATATTCAAGTTCTGCTGTTTTCAGTGAGAAGAGTTTTTACTTTGCGTTTAAGCTAAATCGATAGAGACTGAAGTCAGCGAAAAAATAAAAGTTGCTACAAAAATTATAATTTTTAGAAATACAACAAAAGACAAACGTTATTTTTTAAACTTTATCGGCATATTCATCAAGGGACTTCACACAAGCTATCAACGGATAGTTTTTTTATATTACCATTTGTAACATTAAAATCTTTTATTATTTACCAAAATTTCTAAAATAAGTGGCAACCTCATAATATATTTTTTTTTAATTTTCTTACATTATTTGTATTCGTTCTTTTTGGGCATTTAAATTATTTTATTTTTCCATTATTTTCGAATTAGGTGGCAACTCTGTACTATATTTTTTTTTATTTACTAATTTTTCTTACATTATCATTTGCAAACCTTTTTTGTGCGCATTTGTATTCTTTTAATATTTTACAATGTTTTCTAGTTTGGTGGCAACTCTACATATAATAAATATTTTTTATAATTTTTCTTTCATTACCATTTGTAAACAATAGGGGTATTCTCTTGCTCTTGCAAGATTGCAGATTGCAAAATAATATACCGAAATATACAAGAGTACGAGAGCACCCATTGCAGAATCTAGTGATATATGAATGGCTAATTCGGTTAATTTGTAGTGAATGACTATTAAGCATGGCTATTGTGAATTGGCGCACCTTCTGCATACATTTTTAAGAAAAAAACTGTAACAAATATTTAAAATTTAAATAGCAATAATAAATTCCATTTAAAACTTATCTTCCTCAACAATTTAACGACGTAATATGTCTTTATGTAAAATGGCAACTACAACAGGGTTGCAATTATATTTTTGCGTGACATTGCACGCAAATATACATACATAGGTTTTGGTCTGACATATTTTACAGCCCTTGCAAATATTTTTCTGCGTGTGTTTGTTGTTGTGCCGTTGTAAATCTGCAATTCTTGCACCGTGCACCGGGTTTTGCAAGAGCAAGAGAATACCCCTAATATTTGTGTGCATATAGTTTCTATTCCAATATTTTGAAATTTTTTCAAATAAGGTGGCAACCCCATATTGTGATGATTAAATTAATTTAGATTTTCTAGTCATTTTGTTTGTTTGAATACAGAAAAAAACAAATTGTTTTACTTTTTCTTGAAGAAGATATATCGTGTGGATTGCATTTGAGGAATCAACGCACATATAAAAGCCATCTCTAAACATCTGCAATTTTCCGGGTCACTTAAATTTAATCATCCATTGTTTCGGTTGAAGAATTTTTAATATTGAAAAGCAATGAGAAGCTACAGGCAAGGAGATGAGGGTGCCGCACCTCCCGATCCTATTCCTGTGGCACCAAAAAGTAGTGGGCCAGCCTTAAATTCACACACTGCATTTACTCCGATGTTGGCGTTTGTGGCTGCTATTCTCTATGTTTTGAACTTCGTTTGGGTGTCATGGCGTCGATCAACTAAAGATGGCACGGCTTAAGTCCAGCACAATGCTGTGACAGCAGTGGGAAAGGGCTGTCGGATGTGTTTTTTGTGAAGAAAATTTAGTTTCAATTTTATATGTTAATTCATATGTATGTGTAAATACTAAATGTGTATATATGTATATCTTAGCATCGCTTTCGTGTGTCGGCTATATAAATATTTTTGGTTGTTTACGCATATATGTACATATGTATGTATATTTGTGTGAATTTGTGTCATCCAAATTTCAGCCCCTAAAATAAATTCGTAAGTTATATTTTTTATAAAACGACATGGCTTTTATTTTTGAGAAATCTGAAAAATTCGAAAAAAACAAAAAAAAAAAAACAATCAGATATTTCCAAGGTATGCTGTTTTAAAGTTAGCTGTTAGAAATAGTTAATCTTTACTTTTTTATGCTATTTATTAAAGCAAATTGGTTCAGCGGAGTGCCATCAACGTTGCAAAAATTAAAATAAAAATTATTAATTTCGTTTGTACCGAAGCCATAACACTCTTCACAAATACCAAAGGTTCCTTACAGAACTTGATGGAGCCGTTATTAACAATTTCTTTGGAGATTGCAGCGTTGTTTTGGCTAATAATGCCTAATTTCTTAAAGGTGTCTCTTCAAATAAATCAGTTTTCCATACAAACACTTGATTCCGATCTTTCAGTTTGTATGACAGCTATATGCTATAGTCATCCAATATCGGGGGTTTCAACAAATGAGTAGCTTCTTGACTACAAAATGACATGTGCATCAGAATTTTATCTCCAAAACTGCGGAATTATTTTGCGTATATGCAGACAGATGGACCGACAAAGCCATAACCTTTGGTTTTTGTTTTTGCTAAAATACACTGTCGTTTGCAAATATTGCAACATTTGCATTGTTTTTATTCATATTAAATATTATATTTTTTATTAATTTATTTTACGATTTGTTGTGGGTGGCAACCTTTGGTTTATTTGCATCAATATTTAAAAATTAAAGTTTCCTGCAAGCCGCTGTTACCGCATTTTAATTTTATAGTTTTTTGTATCAGGTGGCAACGCTATATATATCTTTTTTATGAAAGTGGCATGGACACATATTACTAATTTTGTTATCGTTAAGATTTAAATTATTTACGTGTGGCAACCATTGGTCTCCATACATAAAAAATTTTAAACTGGACCTCAATAAGGAAGTGTTATATGCAGAGATGCAAAATATATATTTATATATAATTCTACTCTATGTTTTACCACCCATAATAATAACAGCTTTTTAAGACAGTTCTTCAGGCAAGTAATTCCTTTTTAGGACTCTCCTCAAAATACTCCACATTTTAAGAATCTCATTTCGACATTGAGCATCAACCACTTTTTTCTTATTATTTATATGATTTTTTTTAATATCAAAAACAAAATACTTGTGTCCGTCTCTGCGCCACTACTTCGAAATCAACAGTCTTGCAGTGGCCCGCCTGGCGTTTTATTAGTCTGTAATTAGTTTGCGAGCGAAATCCAACAGCGTACAGCCACGCCGCCCGCTTACCGTTCCGCTCCCCTTGAAAACCCAATGAATAGTGAATATTATGCTATTTAATTCATACTGCCAAAAAATTGTTCGCGTCATAATTACGCAGCTGGAGCTTCAGCGCAGCTCTTGACCATGCCGAGAGCCTGGCGTCTGCTTTTCCATTATTGCTATTTACTTTTTCCGCTGTGCAGTTATTTTATTTAGTTTTCTGCTTTTTTGGGTGAGGAAAGGGAAATGAAATTGCTTGCCATCATTTTTCAAATATGAAATGGTATATTTTCTAATTTCATAAGGATTATAAAGCTGTGCACTTCACTGAAGCGCGTACAAGCCAACACACTTATTGCGCACACACACACACGCGCGAGCAGTGAGCTTAGCCATTTCTCATGCACATTTCGTGGGTGTTGCCCTAGATAATTACCATTTCACTACGGTCATTAAGGCAGATCTCGCTCTAACCCAGTTAGATAACTCACAAATACACAGACACTAATGTGTTGTCTGTGTGCGTTGGCTTACCGCGAAAATATCAAAAAAAAAAAGTTACATATAATTTAGGCGAAGCTAATTTGACCGCCATTTAACGTTTACTCACTGCAGCTCTACTGCGTATATATTATATATAAAATTTTTATTAACGGTAAAGAAGTCTACTTTTGGGCGCAGCTAAGTTTAGGGCATAGCAAGGCATTGAATCGTACCAAAAAATTGAAATATGAAGCATTTTGGTAGATAATATTTTAATGGAAAAAGATAGTAGAAAACTGATGGATGGATGATACAGGATATAGCCAATAATATGCAGTTGATATATAAAATATAAAAATATGGATGAAAGTTTCAGAATTGTTTATAAAGATATCATTCAATAGGTAATGTATTATAAAGGATAGTTATTAAATAATAAATGGTAGGTGAAATATAAAATGCAATAAAAGCAAGAAAAAATGTTTACCACGGTTGCACCGAAACTAAAACACCCTTCACAAATACAAAAGGTTCCTTCAACAACTATAGCTATATGCTATAGTAATCTGGAAAATTTCTTCAAATATTGCAGCTCAGCTTCGGCAAATACTCCATGCCAAATCTCGTGAAGATATCTCGTCAAATGATAAAGCTCCCCGTACAAGCACATGATTCCGATCGTTCAGTTTGTATGGCAGCTATATGCTCTATTAACCCGATATCAGCAGTTCCGAGATGCAAATAGCTCCTTGCGGTAAATTGGTTGTGTGCAACATTTCAAATCGATATCTAAGAAAATGAAGTACATATCTACAGACAGATTGTGTTTGAAGATGTATAAAGCAGACCCAAAAACTTGACATACACACATATATGTATGTATGTAAGTGCATAGGATACTGCTCATCCTTCGCACTTCCAGTGCGAATTTCCATATCTCCAAGGAATCTCTTTCTTCAGCATTGTTTGCTTTGACTCTTTTTTATTGCCGTTGTGCATTTCATTCTTTGCACCGCAAACACAAATGCTTGATAAGGCAAATATTTGAGTTTTTAAAGTGTTTGTCATGCATACCACTCACACACACTCCCATACAGACGTTTATGTATGCTTACACGCTTACAAGAAGGATAAATCAAAAGAGTTTTCAAAGCAGAAAAAGTGTAAAGCAATGTTAGCTGATGACATCTAAGCTGAAGTACAAACCGAAATTGAGAGAGCATGGAACGGAGGAGAAGGTGGTGGCAGCTGCAAGACGAAAAGCAAATAAAAATTGACACAAAGGCTGGCAGACAGGCACATTTACATATGTATGTATGTATGTTTGTAACACGATGGCAGGATGGGAACAACCCCTAGAAGTATGCTACTGCTGCTATGCAAATATAAAGCTGTCGATTGTTTGTGTTTGTGCGCATAACTGTTTATTGCTGTCTTCTGAAATGCGAAAAATTGTAAATTAAGTGACTCGAATTGCAGGCAATTGCGACGGTGTGGGGCATTTAAGCGGTATACTTTTATAAGTGGCATATATGATCATAAATATATGTATATGCTTTTATACTTGAAAGTTTTAACCTTATTAGCTCAAAGTGGCTCAAAATGCATTAAAATGTTTTATAATATATTCTAATTGAAGAAGTAAAGCTTATAAATAAGTGTAAATTAATTGTAGATAATTATTAGAAACCTTTTAAGCTAAGAAATTTTTTTTTTTATATATTTTTGGCAAGTAATTTCTGGTTACGTCCTCAATTCAAATTATCTAATTCAACTTTGCAGCCTTTTAGTTATTACTATTTCAATAAAAATTTTGCTGCTGAATATCATTTTTAACTCAAAATTGCTCAAAAAAGCTGAAAAAAGATTGTCGTTTCGGCGCAAAATCTTGCAAAGTGGCTCAAAACTGCTCACAGAACCCAAATAATTATGCATCAAATATATTTCCGAGAAATCGTAATGAATTTCATTAACTTATACTTTTGATTTTGTAAGTTTTTCCTAATAAAACCATGGAAGAAATTAAAATGAATGGCTCAAAACGGCTCAAAATGCTTATACGCGTATAATATACAGTTGATAAGTAAAAAAATGCTGTGCTACTAGCAAATTACATAAATTTGTATATTAAATTATTTCAAATCGTTTGTTTTTGTTTTGAAGTAAGAACTCAGAAGGTAGTTTGAAATTACCCAGTATTGCTCAACATCACTCAAAATGCTTTCTTACCGCAAAAAAAAAATGACTTACTTATACTATGTTCGGACCGACATTGAAAACATTTTGAAAACACACTTGTGGGTTGTGGAATCTAAGTCCTTCGGACCGACAATGTGTGTTTTCGATGAGTTTTCACTGACAACTCACAAATTTATTTGTTTGTTTACATTTTGATAAGTTTTGGATGCCTTAATATTGGCCCGCGAAGACCACTAATTTTGTTTTGCCACAATTCAATGAGTAGGGCTTCTCCCCTATTACTCCACAAATTTTCTTTATTTTTGTATTTTTGCTTCTCCATTTTTTCAATATCAATAGGGGGATTCGCTTGCTCTTGCAAGATTGCACGATGACACAAAATTCAAAAATTCTATACCGAAAAATGCAAAGCCAAGAGAGCACTCATTGCCGAATCTAGTGATATATGACGGCACGAAAATGACATATTTTATAGCCATTGCAAATAATCTGCATGTTGTGCTGTTGCGCCAAGAGGAAAATTCTGCAATTCGTGCACCGTGCAAGGGTTTTGCAAGAGGAAGAGAATCCCTCTAGTATGACAATATCAAGTGACAACTGTATTTGTATATGGAATGTAAACAAATATTGAGTGGCAATTTAGGGCCGGCAAAATATGTCTTCCAATAAAATCGATTAAACTAGAGCAAGCACCGATTATAATGTGTGGAATGTAAGTTTTCAAGTAGTTTTCAGCGAAAACTGGTTTTCAAAGTGTTTTCGTTTGACAGATTTTACATGAACGAAAACACAAGTTTTAGGGCGAAAACCAGTTTTTCCCACGAAAACATGTTTTCATTGTCGGTCCGAACATAGTATTAGTATTATGTATGCAATATGTATTATGTTTAGTATTTTCAAGCACTTGTTGTTTTAATTTCATATTATGAACTGAGTTCTCTTGAGCTCACAATTTAACAATCTTTAAATATTTTTTTAAACCACACTTTCACCACATATTAATACTAAGTGATGAACGCCATTATTAAGCTCGGCTATACAGCGTAAGCGGTTCCTACGCCAGTAAAGAAGATTAACGCCGATATATTTAATAAAAGGTATTCCAAATTCAAGCAGTACCTTAAAAATAATGAAATATTTTCTTTACACAAATTTGCCAATATGTTCCATGTACGCGCTGCCCAACAAGTATCAATGTGGCTCAATATTGGCACGATATTACTTTACAGTTAAAAATTTAAAGCTAATGTGCGTTATATTTATATGTTTCTAAGAAAGGAGACTTTTTAGAAACCTATATTAAAAAACATTACATAACATCTTACTCAATAGGCTCAAAATTGCTCAATGTGGCTCAATAACATTTTAAAGTTGAAAATTTAAAATCAATAGGCTCTTGGACTACATGCTTTCAAGAGAGATTTTTTTGAAGAGAGGAGACTTTTTTTTTTAAAGATACCATTAAATATTTTATGTAATATTTAACTTATCTGGCTCAAAATAATTCACTATGTTAAAGTTGCAACTTTCTAGCAGCAAAGCTTCAGAACAGTTAAGTAAAGCCATTTAATTATCAAGAATATCACGGAAAAAAGTTGAAAAACTTCCTTCTTCCAACTGAGTGCGTACAATGAATATAGTATATACAAGTCTTCTACCATATCTTTAGATATGAGTACATGCAGGGAATTCATATGTATAAAAGTGTATATAAAAGATACCAGCTTTGCTACTGCTTGCACAATATACGCTCTATCTTTTGACATCCCCCTAAACATAAGCGCCCAACATTTCTACACAGCGAGGAATTTAATTAAAAACCATGTTAACATTTTTCGACGCACATAACACCACTTAACTCTGGCTACCTACTCCAGTGAGTGTTGGTGTATGTGTATCTCGTTATATAAGCAACATAACATTGCAGAAGATTCTTAATTGTACACACAGCTGCCAGAGATGTCATGACCTTTAGAAAACGCCCAGCAGCAAGTGTTGACTGAGTCAAATGGCAATTTAAGTACTGCACCGAAGTTAAACTTTAGGCTAGGACTTCATATTTTATGTGATTTTTATTTATTTTTACAATATTAAAAAAAAATCAGATTTTTAAAAATATTTTGGTTAATTTTTGAAAAAAGCAATTTAAAATATTGATATCACTAACTCTTTTTTAATTTACACATTTTAACAACAAAAATTTCACTTAAGCCATCTTAAGACCGTATGTAGTGCATTCTACTTTTAAAACGCATGCATACAATGTTAATTAATCGCTGTTGCAATAACGCTACTTTTGACTCAATACCGCTCAATGTGGCTCAATATGCACTCAAGTGTCTATTAATTAAGAATTTTGCCATTTAACTGCATGCTAAAGCCGTCAGCTATCTGTGGCATGCAACAGCTTAAATTTTATTGCAACATAATTAATTAATTAAGCGAATCTTTTTAATTGAAAAATATTTCTTCAAACTTTCGCATAATTCACCAATGTAATAATTCTAATAATTCTCGATTTTTTGCTCTTTGCAGGTATGTCTATGGCACAGTGATGCTGTGTAAGCAGTAAAAAGTAGCGTAAGTTTATTTATAGAATGCGAGAAGGCCCGTTAATCTCCAAGTGCTAATAAATACATAAATTCAAATAAATAAAAAAATTCACTCCTCTATAGAATTTTGATAATTTATGGCGTTTCATAATAATATTTTTCGGCGCGCACATGATGAGATATTCCGCCACAAGCATATAGAGCAGATATATACGAAAATCAGAGTAAATAATATACGAATACGACAACTTTGAATAATTGTTTATGCAATATTCGCTAAAAATACGCAAAACTGTGTGCTACAAAAGCTAAGCTAGCATCTAGCGTTGGCAAGAAAGTTCCGCAAATACACAAATATCATTCGTTTGTGTATGGAGGCCGACCGACATACATACATCCATATGTACTTACAGTAGTATATGAGAAGCCAAAACGAAAATCAGCAAATTAATATACATACATTCGAGCAATTATATTTTTGAAATATTCATTTCGTTGGCCATGAGCCAATTGGCGTTGAGCGAAATTGCTCAAGTGCGAACATTTCATAGAACAGACTATGTGTACTCATTTATTTGAATGTGGCTGCAAATGGCGGTCTAACACATACAGATCTATATATAAATATAGGTGTACTTAGTGTGTATGAAAAAATCTAAATTCTGTAAATTAGTACAAAGTTGAAGAAACGCTCATCAATTAGTGCGAAACTAAAATTAGAAAAATTAAAAAAAAATAAAAATAAAAATATTTTTTTCGGGCAAAAATTTGCGCCATCAATATTTTTAGCTGGCATTCTACAAGGATATATAAAAAATTAAAATTAAAATCGCTCTTATACATTTATCATCCAAAAGACACAGCTCAGCCTTCAGTTTTACACAAAGAGGCTCGAAACACGTTGTGCTGGAATAATGATGAAAGTTTAAATATTCATGTTTGTAAAAATAAAATAATTATACATATATTCAAATATTTATACTTTGTATTATCATTTCAAATATCCAAATAATTTTAAATGATATCTTTCATGCCCGCAAAGCTCAACACTATTCGATATAGAGAAAATGCGTGGCTCAAAATGGCTCAATACGGCTAAGAGTTACTTTGTTGCCGTTCGGTCATATGTATTTTCTGTTACACGTTGACTCAGCATAGTTTGTTTTAAACCTTAAAAAAAAATTATATACTTTTCTTTACAAAATTTTCGTATATTTATAGACTTTCCAGCTTATATGCCTAAGAATTCATTGAACTTTGCAAATTGGTAAAATTAATCAATTGTCTGGCGGAATTTATTGCGAAATGTCTTAAAATGTTTTAATTTGAAGAAAGCCTTTCCCTAGCCAGCTCTAGGTGGCACATATGTTCTTAAAAACAATTAAATAATTATATTCGCAACAATGCATTGCTGTTTTAATTTATTTTTTACTCAATGTAGCTCAAAATCGATTACAAACCCTTAAGAGGCAAGCCTAGAGTGAAATTTCTTATTTTCACATTTCCATTAATTCCAACTTATATTGAGTGAGTTTAAGTATTTTGCTCAAAGTGGCTCAAAATTTAGTTTCATGTTGTTGTTGATATCAAGTTTGGTGCAGTAAATGACTACAACATCGCAACAATATTTATTTTCTGCACAAAAAAATATTTATTTATAATTTAAAATATTTATTTATAATTTTCTATAGGTCTGACAACAGATAGCAAAAATTTTCGTATTGCTTAAAATGACTCAATGTGTCCGAAATCGGGGTTTATAATATTTCATTTGAATGCCAACTGTTAATTTGAACTCTCTTATTGTATAGTTATAAATACATTTAATAGCCAACAACAACATATACATATGTATGTCTTAAAATGGCTCAATATACAAAAATTTGTTGTCATTACTACGTCCACAACTGTGAGCTGATACTGATATTTTATAATGCTCAAGTTTCATTTTGAAGCAAGTTCTCAAAAGCTCGAAGGTGGATGTAAAAACTTTAAAATGTGTTTTAAAATTATTATTTTCGTGGGGCTCATTATGGCTCAAAATGATAAAATACTCGCTATTCCTTTACATTATTATGTGTTAGTTGATCGTATTTATCAGTATCAGCGCATATTATCTCTTGAAATGTCACAAAATATATAAAAAGATGGCAATATGACCACTATCACTTGAGTTATTTCTACTATTTTATAAACCTGGTGGCTCAAAATGGCTAAATATGAGCTCGGTGCGGCTCAATATACATATATCTATACATGGTTACGCTTCAAAAAGAACCACAATGTGACCAGTTATTTAATTTAGATTTCTTAAAGCAAATTTTATCATCTTTGCGGCTCAAAATGGCTCAATATGAACTCAATGCACACATATCTTAGATACATACATATGTTTCTCCTCAAAAAGAGCCACAAAAGAACGACTTGTTTAATTTGGCTTTTACAAAGAGCAGTCAGTCCAAGTGATAAGCCAAAACAATTAATTGCTTAACAATGGCATGATTTTCGCACTTCTAACGGTAGTTAAAGCCTGTTCTCTCATTACAAACAACTCTCCCACACTCTTACTCACCGCCACAATGGCCACAGCCACTCGGATGCTCATTTCATTTTCATTTTTATATTTAAGTATTTGTTTGTTTAAAATTTTATTGTTGTTACACAACAAAAAGCAGCAACAATGCAACAACTAGCTGTCACACCTTTTGGCACTTGCGCTGTCATTTTCGTTGCCACATTCATAGCGTTTGTTTTTGTTGCTGTTTGTTTTCATTTCATTGCTGTGCCGCTAATGCGACAACAAATGTCGCTTAATTGTCTTTGTTGGCAACAGCGGAGCTGGTGAAAAAGTTTTGCGGCAAACAATGTCGGCGCTCCTTGCTTTGTCACATAATTGTTGTCTGCCAAACCGCCATTTCAACAACAACCCACAGTTTCTCTCTACTCCTCCTCCTCACACCCACACACACATTTTATAACACAGACAGCCCCTCAAAATGAAGAAATTAAAAGCAAAGATGGGCTGAGCATTTGCCTACACACACATATGCCCTCTCAAACTTATATACACTCATACACACACCCGCACTCGTGCCCCAGTGGTATTTGTGGGTATTAGTGTTGTGTGCCGTTGTTTACATTTTTACATTTTGCAACCATTTTCACCGCAGTCATTGTTATAATTTTTGTTGTTGTTATTGTTTTACCGCCTTTCCCATCATGCTGAAAATCTCGCAAAACTTTTTGACATCGCTGCCTGCTTACCAGCAGCATAAGTCTTACGTAAAGGGGTTGGCAGGCGGTCGCCATAAAAAAGGAAATTCTTTTATATGCGTTGACAAACCATTTTCACCTGACTTCTGTCGCCTGTCGCCCCGCTCTCGCCGCTCTCTCGCCCGCGGCAGGCAACACATTGATGTGTCGCAACAAATTTGTCAACAAAACGCATTCACCTGGCAAAATAATGACACAATTTTCTGCAAGAATGGCAAACTTTTTGCGGCAACTGTGAAAGTTGGTACTTTTTGTGTTTATAACGGTGGGTTTGAGTGCTTTCACGTTTTATCTCTGCTTGGTTTGTGTATGCTTTTATTTCTTGCACAATTACTTTGCAGTCAGCGGTTACAGTTTTTATGCGGCTGTTTAAAAATGTGAATCTGCGCTCCGACTATTATAATTTACAATTTTATTGCACTCAAAGTGCCGCAAAATGGTCGAGAGTGGCTCAAAGTGGCAACAAAGGTGTTTGAGTACTTGGAGAATGGTTATTTTAGGCTGTTATATATATGTACTTGTAGGTCTCCTTAGTATTTAAATACAATCTTGAGAATTGCTGTGTTTCAAAAACCTGTTAACCGTTGTTTAAGTTTTGAGTGAAACTACGCAAGATTTGGCTTTTGAAGCTGATTTTTAAAAAAGGATGTCTTCTATCAATATCAATAAGCGCTCAAAAACACTCAAAATGCTAACGGCAAACTTAGAGCTACATTGCGGAAATTAATTGCATCTAAGTTGTCTTAGTTAGTTAATTTTACTAGTTTAGAAAGACACAAAGTAGCTCAAATTGAGTCAAAGTACGATAAAATCACTCAAAAAGTAAAAAGTTGAGTAATATTTCTCAAATAGAATATTTTTATAATAAAGTTTTTTTCAGCAAAGGCATTCAAAAATAAATATATATATAAATATATATACACATATGTCACAAATGAAATGACTTAAAGTAACGGTGAATTGCGAAATTAATTCAAAATGATTCAAGTAATCTCAAATTAAATTAAAATAAATAAAATATCATCAAATTTATTTTCTACTTAAATATGTTTAACAAAGAAGGTTTATTAATTATGCGTAGAATGCATTAAATTGCTCAAATTGAGTGAAAGTACGACAAAGTCACTCAAAATAGTGAAATAGCCACAAATTGAATCAATATTTCTCAAAATAACTCAAATAGAATAAAATATACTCGTATTAACCGAACAAAGGCAAGACCGGTATAAAAAACCAATATAGAACATATGTTCATAATATTAGTAAGTAGCTTAATGAGAATCAAAATAATTCAAAAATATTCAGATTAGATCAAAACTACTCAAATTAGCTCAATATAACTACAAAAAGCCGAAAAAGCGCAAAAATCTTACTAGCGTCTAAAAGAAATCAAATTGCACTCACGCTTCAGAAAAGTACTCAAACTTGATTAACATGCGAAGAAATTAGCTCAAGCTATAGATGGCTCAAAGTCATTTTACGAGTTACTTCTAGCTTAAGATGGCTCAAAGTAACTCACTATGTCTAAATTTAGCATAAAAATAACTTCAAAATAATGATTTTTCGACTAATTCGTAAGAACTCATTATGGCAAGTGATAGCCACTCTTTATATACCAACACTTCTGCAATTTGCTCGCACTTAGAAAAACTTCTCAACGGTAATGAAAAAATTGCCAACGAAGTGAAAAGAAGTTTTCGCAAACACTTTGCCGCTCTTGAAGTCAACAGCCACATTAATTATGCAAAAAACCACTGGCAACAGCTACAACAACAAAAACAGCAAATGCTGTTTACGAGCATGCATGTGTGGCAGCAACGCGAAATGTTGCACAAACACTTCAGAAAGTAAAATTTTGCGCGCAAAACAGCGAGTAAAGTACAAAGAAGAAGAAGAAGAAGCAGCAGAAAGCATAATGTAAACAACTTGAATGTTTGGATTAAAGGATTAAATGTTTATATACACATATATGCGCATGTATGTGTATTTAAAAGCAAATTTAAGTATGCATTTGTGTTGCCAACAGACGGCAAACAACAACAACAGAGAGATGAGCAAATCATGATAATAAGAAGCATAAAAAGCAGCAGGCGCTGAGCTGCTGGAGCAAATGACAAAATGAGGCGAACTGAAAGCCCGCAGCCGTAGTAGAAAATAAAAAGCCGCAAGTGTGTAAATACACGCGCAGATTTTGAAGTACACACAGCGGCGGCGCATACGCGGCACATGCATGTGTGGCAAGCAGCGCTCAAAGAAGACTGCCTTCATTTGCTTTCAACTTCTTGCTTACGCTTGCCACCCACAAGCGTAAGGTGGCAAATTTGAATTTGTGGCAACTTGTGCGACACTTGAGTGGCACATACCACACACAAACACACACACATGTACCTATGTATATACATATGTGCTTCGGTGTTTGTTTGCTTGCGTCTAATGAGTTAAAAGGCGCAAATTTTTACACGTTTTTTCTCCTTTCTAGCTCAAGGTGGTGCTTTTCAGCTGTCAGCTGTCTGTCACAAGTGTGCTCAACTGTTTGCAATAATAAAATTGTGCATGTGCTTGTGTCGCTGTGTACTTACATGCATATTTTATGGCATATGGCTGGCTGAGAGGCGTGAATTATTGCATTTCGCATGTAAATTAGTTAATTCAGGCATTGTATTCCTTGCATTTGTTGTTGTGGCTAATGTTAATTATAGCGTGTTTATGAGTGCGGTAGTTGCAAATTGAAATGGTAGCACATGTGAGATGCTCTTACAAAAAAAACTAATATTTTGCTAAAATATGTATTAGATAAATAATTGACAGCTGTAGTGGCTAAGCTACCAAAAATAGTGCAAAATAGTTCAATTTACAGCAAGATGAGTGATATAGCTATTTGCTGCATTTAGTCGACTTCCATTTGATATACTTTTTTTCTAAATTACTGGCATACTTACTTCATATCGCATTCGGTGGCTCAAAACCGTTGATTTGGCTCAAAATTACAGACTTGACTCAAATTGTGCTCAACCTTGCTCAAGACCAAATAAATTCCGTTGATTATTTACAAAGTAACTGCTACTTGTACTACTGGTTGCTGACGAAATCAGACAAAAAATTTGTTTTTAGCTCAAAATCGTTAAAGTGGCTCAAATTTTGCTCAAACTGGCTCAAAATCAAATGAAGCTATCTGAATAATTTAATTTTTTTTATTTTCTTGGTAATAGTAACTAACAATTGTCCATTTTTGACCCATAAAGTATTTGAACTTTATTACAACTCAAACTAATTAATTAAATTTCCGCTCGAACTCGACGTCAGTGCGCTTTTCCAACAACTTCCATTTGATTGCATTCTATTTAATGCAAAATATATTTGAACACATCAAAAAAATGCTAAACACAGCTCACATGATGCGCTTACAATACCACACAGCGTTGATATTTGTTTACGCCGCTCCCAAAAGTATGCTAAATATCTGTTGAAGTACATACACAAACAACTTTTCAATAATATGATTGATTGTATCAGACCACAAAATCAATGTAAACGCATAAAAGTTTTTAGTTAATTGAAATTTGGCTACCACTGTTACAAAAACAACAAGCACAACAACATATAGTCAGCTTGTTACTGTGCATGTATTTAGTATTGCGCTGAACAACCGCAGCGAGTACACAACAGGGACTACTACACGAGTTTGCTGCAAAGCGGGGGTCAAGTATGCGCAAGAGCGCGGGATAGAGATAGAGAGATGCCAGCACTAGTGGTCAACGGCAAGGGCTTTCAATTTAATTAGAAACGCATACCAACACATAAACGTCGATAAACGTGTGTAATATTTCGAGTCGCAAGGAAGTGTAGAAAGCTACGGAGCAGAGAGGAAGAATGAGCTTTAATAGTGAATGGGATTCATTATAAAACAAAAAAAAACATTACAATTGTTAGCCTGTCTGTAAAACCAAAGTTACAATTTCATTTAAGCAAATTAACATAATAATTACAAATAAATTATGTGGCAACAACAACTACAACAACTACGCTGCCCGCTGGCAATTACAACACAAATTGCATGGAGGTCCGGCACTCATCAGCGCCGGGGAGAGGGCTACGAAACGCACTTCCTTCGAATTTGCTGCCAGCGATACACACACACACGCAAAGGTTAAAACGCTAATATCGTATGTGTTGGTGTGCTCATACGCTTGCCCTACGAATTAATTCATTTCGATATTTTAATTATGCAATTGAGTTACACAGTCGCCAGCGTTGGGCACACCGCGCTCTTATCCAGCAGCTGAGCATCCGCATTATGCCATAAGCCCACACTTGCCATTGTAAGCGACACAGTAGGCGCCGAGTAACTGTTTATTGCTTTGTGAATTGCGCGTACGGCTTTTGTCATTTTGTGAACGAACAGGATTGCCCGTATTGTGAAACACAAATAAATATTTTTCTTCGTTTTTTTTGTTGTTAAAAAACATATTGAACAGATCATAATACGTTTTTAACCGATATTTATCGATATTTTTTTATATATCGATTTTTTCTGATATTTTAGAATATATTCAATAGACCATACAATTCCTTAACCGATAGTTATCGCCTTTTTTGTATATCGAATTTTTCTGTTTGCAATGTTTTTTCAAAATTCCCTAATTGTAACTGTTTTTTTCCGATATATCTAATAATGCATCATATATTCGAATATAAAAGTATTTATTAAGAAAACCTGCATTGAAATATTGCAATTAATTAATAACTTCAATATTTTATCGATTATTGTCATAAATATGTACATAGATACATATTCACTTATTTGTCACATAATTTAAAAATTTTTTCTTTTATTTTAATGCGCTAAAGTTGAAACAGTTATGGCTTTCATTATTTATCGATCAAATTTTATTAACTAGAATTTGTCCGCAGCAAATGATTTTTAAGCTTTCTCGACTAAATCCATTAATAAATTGCAACTTGAAAAGTACTTCCACCTGTCTGTAAGGTATAGAGTTTTTTCAGTGGCAGAAAAATAACGATATGTAAGGAATTGCATTTTTGCGATCATTAGCTTTTTACATCGAAAGTAAAATTTATTTCTCTATAATCTCTAAACAAAATTTCGATTTCATCTTTCTTTTGAATAAAACTCTATAAACTTATATATCGATTATTGCAAAAATAAAATTAAACTTTCTATGAACTCTTAATAAAATATCGCTTTCACTTATTTTTTTGCTTAAAAATGTATCGATTATTTTTCAAATATCGATTTTCCTATATTTTTACGTAACAAAATTTTATTTTATTTACATTACTTATAATAATTATCGGATAAAAATCTTAAAATAAATTTACACTACGGCAATATCGGCATTTGCATTTGTTGGCTCTCTAGCTGCTTAAATGCAACTCTGTCAGCATTTTCGCATTCATGTACATGTGTACAGAGATACATGTATATACAAATGCGTGATGCTGGGTATTGTTACACACATTTTTACAGCACTGAATTGGTGATAATTGCGCAATCTGCTTTGCGTAGTTGCAATATTTTTGCCGCAACCGAAATGCAATTGCAATTGTAATGGCAACTGGCGCTGTAGCAACGAAATCAATTTGTAGAAACATATACACCAGAGACGCACAGCCAGAAGTACATACATATACACACACACACGCAATTACAATGGTAGGATAACATAAAAAGCGTTGTTGCAATATGCTACGCGTTAAAGGAAATTATAGGCCGTCAGCGCGTATACTTATCCATGTGTGTGTAATTAGTTTAAATTCATTGCAGTCTGCTTTTAGGCGCAGGCAAGGCGAAATTGAATTTACCCATTTAATTTCATTTGTAAAATGTGTAAAATTGATTGCAGGACATTTTTGGCTGCCTGTAGAAGCGGAGAAAATGAATTGTAGGCACGACTCAGCGCCTAAAAGTATGTATAAAGTGTACTTAGCTCTCTAAAAACTTGAGACTGCAAATATTTCATTTTTGTAAATAACTTTTTGTGCTCTAGTTTTGCTACAGTAAAACAAAAACTAGTAAGATAAGCACGCCGAAAGGTATGCTAGGTAATTTAATAGTATTTGCAATAGATTGTTACTAAAAGAGACATCCTTTTAATTAAAAATAATAGAATTTAATGTATTTTTGGCGTTCCAGTCTTAAGTTATTTAGCTAAAAGTTATTGCTTAAACCCAAAATGTATACTACAATATATTTATAACAAATTTTAGCGCTCAAAATGAAATATGTTCTGTTTCGAATAATTTGAACCCAAAGCTTCACATTTCCAGTTCAAATTAATTTTTTGTTATATTTTCCACGTCAGGTGCCAAAAAGTAGACTATGAAAATTGCGCGTAGTCTGATTCTGTCTATTTAAACAAGGTTAAACGTAATTACACATAGAACATCATTTCTAAACAATTCTTATGTAAGAAATATTTAATTGGCTGACCGAAATAGTGAGCTATTGAATATTACAACTATTTCTCAGGCATTGAATATTGACTATAATACAAATAAACTCGGTTGGGATTTAGTTTTTTACTACTATTATCATTACTAATATACACTTTAATATTATTTAAAAAGTGCCACACTTAAGTAACATGCGCCTAAAAATATACTACATCATTATATTGTTTTTTTTCGTAATATTTTGTTGAACTACATTGGGCATTTTTATTTTTTCTCCTCTGCTTATCTTCCTTTCCAAAAATAAGCTGGCGTACCAAACCACCCGCCTTACGCCCATAATTATGCAACACAATTTAACTAGAATTAATATTTAATAGCCAGCAATTACAAAAACTTCGCTGCGTTTGAAAAAAACTAGAGCATAAGCAAAAAATCAGCGCATTTATAAGCTCACTAAGTGCATTTAATTACATTTTTACGAGCGCGCGCTGCAAAGTATGCAATAAATTTACTAAACCAGCAATTACCACGCACATTTGTTGCATAATTACGTGAGTTTAAACCAG
The DNA here is from genome assembly GCF_024586455.1 of Bactrocera neohumeralis. NCBI lineage: Eukaryota > Metazoa > Arthropoda > Insecta > Diptera > Tephritidae > Bactrocera > Bactrocera neohumeralis. The sequence continues at coordinate 63,846,517 of NC_065921.1, read as the reverse complement.
CAGTGAAGTGCAAAGACTTGAAAATACCGGCGTACGTAACATCCCGGTGCTTTCCTTCCTTCACCAGCTTGAAAGTATGCAACATATTTTCTTTATTGGCCACAACAATGGTTGGTGAGCGCAACCAAAGTGAAATGCCTGACGAAAATCGCGTCAAAAGTGACAGCAAACAGCGGCGGGGTTTTTTTTTAGACTAGTTGTGGAATAATTTCGACAAGGAGATAAGCGTACGCGCTGCCCCGCGTTGAGCTTTTGCGGTAATGCCGTTTGTAGAGTGTTTACGCGTCTGCCGCCCACATTTTGCCACAACTTCTGTCTGCGGGGGCAGGGTAATTGCCATTGTTGCTGTTGCGCCTGTAATTGCTGGCACAAATTTGCTATTCTGCTATGTTATAGTTTTTTTTATGTTTTACTGTTGTATACTTTTAGGCGCCAACCGCATTTGTTTCAAATCTTTCGCTGACTTCGCGCTTTTTTCACTCCTGCATACAGAAATGGTGGTCTGCCGACTTTACTGCTGCTTATTTGTTGTCCTGCGTGGACTCAGTGGCATTTGTTCTGAATAAGCCTAGACTCCCTGCGTCTAGCACTGAACTTGAAAGCGTGAAAAGAGAATGCTTCGTAAACGCGCAGCGCCATTATTTCCGTTCTGCAAGCGCACAGGGTAGTACCTTTCATTCGTGTTTCGTTGTAGATGTTATTCGTGCAGTAACTCCCCTCGCGAATACGCATATTCGCAGGCGAAAAAAATAACAGTAAAAAGTTTTTAATTAAAAAGTTTTGCAAAATGTACACGCGCGCGCATTCATTGCGTGCAACTGATTCGGGGCAAGTGAAATGGCATTGCATGCGGCGTGGCGCGCAGTACAGTGGTACAATTTCGCATTTTGTACTTAAAAAATTTCTTTAATAATTTATTTTGAAGCACATTTTTTTACAGAAGCAAATAAAAGAATTAATATTTGATCCAAAATATAATAATAAAATATTTTATAAAATTAAAAATTTATAATTTCACTTTCTTTCAATTTTTTTTTTTCATTTTCCCGACTGCAGAAAAAATTTTTGAACAAAATTAAATAAAACAATTATTTTTTATGACAAATATTTTCTTCAAATTATATGGAAATTTAATCAAATTCAACTAACTTATTTTTTTTTGGTAATTCTTGTCCCACTACGCGTTTAGTAAAACTTTGAATTTATCTTTAAAATCAATTTTTAAAATAAATAATGAATTTTTTCTATATGAAAATTTAAGTAAAGTATTGTTGTTGTAGACTTTTTCTGTACCTATAATATTTTTAATTTTTTGATTTTTTCTAATTTTTTCCACATTTCAGAATTTTATTTCAGTGAATTTTTTATCACTTTTGCACCACTGTGCACGCTGCACCACCAAAAAAAGCTGGTCGTGCAAATGCTGCAGTAATTTCTACACTTTCGTGCCTTTTATTAATATTTTTTCTGCATTTGGAAAGAACTCGTTGTTGTTGTGACCAATGCCAGTTAGCGTAGACAGCGTAATAGCAACAAAAACAGAAACAGTAGGCAACACCCGCACATTCGAAAATTACGTTGAGAAACAATTCGAATTAAGCGAATTACTTTTGATTTCAATTGGGGCGCTGCAAAGTGCTGCATGCCACATGGACAGACATACACACATTTATATGTACTTATACATATATATGCTTACATACAAATACATATATACAGCAGTAGCGCCGTATAAATATTAAAAACTGCGCAAGGTAATTGTAAATAGCAAAACAAATGCTGTAAGCAAGAACAATAATAGCAGTACTAACAACAACAACACAAGTGAGTAACAAATGCAGCAACTCTGTGGCTTTGCAAAAAGCGAAAATAAATTAAAAACGAAAATGAGCAGTTTTTCCTGCCACACTTGCCACTTTTTAATTCGGTTAGTTGGATTTTTTTTTTAATTTACCACCTAAATTTTTGTTTTTTTGTTGCATTTTTTCATTAAAATATTAATAGCTTTTGCTACGGTATACCACTAACACCGCAGTAACCGTCTATACAACCACACACATCTACATACATATACACACACATATACAAGTATACACACTCACACCCCCAAAATCATTTCCACTCACTCTCAGTGGCAACCACTCGTGAAGGCGGTCATGTGTAAGCCCACCGCCAGCCGCAGGAATGAGCCAACAAATGGCGTTGCTGGCGAACCAAAGCAAAAGCAACAAAAACAACAAAGAGCAAAAAATGGAAATAATCGAAAAAATGCGAAAAAACTCGGCAAACAAAATAAAAGTTCTGCAATTTCGTTTGTTGTGCGCCTTGCCTTCTATCTGTCCGCCTGCTTTTGTTGCGAGTTTTTTGTGACGTCTACGTCACTTCCTTCGCTTCACGTGATGCATACTTTGGAACATAGTGTGCTTGCCACTCACACCCCAGCCGCCGCATTGCCACAAGGTGTAAAATTGAATAATTCAGATGGAAAGAAACTTTTCAGCGCTCCCCGCCGCCGGCGCGCTTACTTCATTTCTTCATTAGCAACTCCGTTCCGCGCGCGCAAGGGTGTGTGCGCGTGTGAGTGCGCCGCAGTTATTTGCAGTTGCGGCCAAATTGGCTGCGGAGTGCCAAACTTACTTAATTGCGGTTAATTTTGATGGATTTGTGCGTAATTTGTTTGGTAATTAAATTTCTGTATCATTTTGCGCTTTTCTCTACGCAGCAATATTTTAATTGCAAGACAAGTAATGTAGCCAGAGGAGAGAAGATTTAAATAAAATGGCAACAAAGAAATTAAACTTTATTGAAGATGAGAAAAAGAATTTGTGACCTTTTTTAATTTATATGCTCAAAGTGGCTCAAAGGGCTCAATATTATTTTGCACTTACTGAGGCATTGGGAAAATAAAAAAAGTGACTAAAAAAGATTATATACATACATCTCTACGACTTGAACTTATAAGAAAGCAGTAGTCAAATAGTTGTTGGTTCACAATAACATATTAAACTGGCTCAAAGTGGCTCAAAACGCATTTAGCACAAATTGAAGCTTAAAGAAAAGCATTAAACTGGCTCAAAGTGGCTCAAAACGCATTTAGCACAAATTGAAGCTTAAAGAAAAGCATGCTTGTAGATTATTATATATTATAAATATTTTGGTGTCTGATTTTTGCTGTTTATACGCTTTAACCTTTAAGTTAGCTGTTAATAAATTGGCTCAATTTGGCTCAAAATTACACAAATCTGTTTTTTTTCAAAGCCCCCAATACTAATATTGCATAATAATTATTATAGGTATGTAAAATGTATTTCTCAGAATCAAAAGGTAATTAAGTATATTCCTCGCTAATATCGCGAAATAGTACAAAGCTTCATATTTGAGCTTTTGGAGCTCAAAGTGGCTCATGGAGCTTTCCGAGTGGATAAATAGTTAATAAAGTAAATACTACTTAAATTTATACAAATCTAAAGTAGTATTAAAGTATTTTACAGCTTGCAGATTTTAACATTTTCAGTGGCTTAAAGTGGCTCAAAATAACTAAATATGCATTTGCCGTTTTCAAGTTAAAATAATATCTAAATACTGTCTAAAAATCAAATATGTAATAAATAACCATTTTATTACGGTTATATTTAATTTTTGTGAATTTTGTTATATTTATTTAGTGAAAGAATTATATATATTGACTAAACTTTCATATATGTAAATTTATTAGAGAAAACAATTCTTTGTTGATTTTTCTAAAATGTAGCTTGTATGAATTCTTTGCTCATAAGGGTTTTCGCTCAAAACGTCGCGAGACTGTTCCATATGCAGAAATTCAGCTGCAAATTCTCTTGAGCTGATATTGTTAAAAAATTAAAAATTTTCGATGGATTTAAGATCTTACTAAAACATTAAATGCTTTAAGATTTACACACAAAATAATATTTAATTGCAAATGAACTTTTTAGTAAAATTGTTACCAAAACACCCAAAATTGTCTCAACTATTTCGTCAATAATAAATATACATTAAATACACATTTATGCCTTTATTTCAGCACTAAAAACCAAATCCGAGAAATATGCACAATTTCAGCCAATAAGTATGCAATAAAAACTGTTAAAATACACAATCACTTCTAAACAAATATTTATAAAGCTAAATGCCAATGCATAAACTTGCCAGTTAATATTTAAATACATGTTTATGTATATATTTACCTAACATTATAAATTTATATAACGGTACTTATGCAGACATTGGCTGCGGCGCTGCATTACAGGTGTCCATTGAGAATTTCCTAACACGCATAAATATCGAACTTAGCAGATAAAATGTCTATCCACACATATGTACATATAAACTTTCATAGCATATACAGATTGACATTAGCAGCCAGCTACGATTACAAAATAAACACACGCATACATATACACTCAAAACTTGCCGGCGCATTAAGCATAAATGACGTATACGCACACATGTTGTTGCAAGTATATGCATATACACACTCACAACAGTTACTGCTCTCGTGCACCTAAAAGTATGCAACAAGATAGCTCAAGAGCTTGCCTGCTTTCCGCTGCGTTGCATTCAATGGCCATACTATAAGCCATTTATAGCAGATTAATGTGCGCAACGGCATCTGGTTATGGCCGTACAAGCCGCTACATAGCGGAGCATTACGGTATGCAACAACAACTACCTTTATATGTGCATATGTGTGCATAACAGCAGCGCTACCCATGAGCGCCTGTGGATATGCCTCGATAGTTGGTTGGCTGAGCTAAAGTGCAGTTGCACAGTGCAACAGACAGCCGTTATATGCGGAAGCAATATTTGTATGTGTAATATATATATGTATGAGTGTATATGTATCTTCTATTTACCGGACGCATGTATCTCCATGTGTGTGTGCATGTGGTTTTAAGAGCCGTCATGTTTATTTAGAAAATAAATGGTCTATAAAAACAAGTTGTTGCTATTGTCAGCACTGACTGCAGCTGTTATTGTTGTTATTAGTGTAGATTTTGTTTGCTATTAGCAAGCTACTGTTGTCGTGCTACCTGTGCGGCCATAGACACTTTGGAAATTTACCTATTTGTTGGCTTAACTACTCATCAACCACTTTGTGTATAGTAAACTGTATATATAATAGAAGTTATAGCCTTACTACTCTGAAGCAGCGCGCTCTTTGCGACTCCGAACCACTTCTGCTCCTTCACTGTCTCTCCGACTACTCGCCGCTCGGCTACCTGTCTGTATTTGACGCAATATTACCTTATTGACGTCGTCTTTATTGTCCTTACAGACAATAATTTCGTGCTTGTTGTTGCGCTTACCTCTCTTTCACTTCTTCACCTACTTCTGCATCTTCCACCAGCCCTTCATATTCTCCTACTTCTACTTATTCTGCATCTTATCCGCAATCGAAGTGTGTTCTGCTTGAATAGCCAGTCAAAATGATACTAATGGATTTTAGTAGTAACAAAATCACATCTCTCACACTCCACTCCACCGCTTAGATCTAGCCTCACCATATCACCGTTGGTTTAGCACTCAAAATATTTGCTTAGCAGTGTTATTAGCTAAGCTAATACAAAAGGAGCAAAAATACTATATCAGTGTGTTCGTATATTCTTGGTAGATACTGTACATTCATCACAACACATATACAAATAAATTTATTCTTCGTTATTTGGCCTTAACAGTTAATGACAGCTGAGAAGTGCACTTAAATTTTTGGTATTTTCAATTTACTAAAATTCGGCATACCTCGTTGTTCTTAGACGGCTAAGTTTTAAACGTAAATACATTAAGTTCTAAGTGAGGAAACTGCCACTTACCTTTATCTATTTATTATCTCCATTTATTAGCTATCGGCATGCTGAAAATGTGTTGAATTAGGCATGCATAATAGCATATTGAGCCAGTTTGAGCTGTGTCGCAAAATTGTAGAGCAACTGTAAGTCTCTTGGACTTGCCTGGTACTAAACTAAAAGTAAACTAAAGTATATCTTTATCATTTATAGTTAGAAATGAGTCGAAATATTATTAAATAAAGAGCGTAAATATTGTTCTGAGTCACTTTGAGCCTTTTAGGTAAACCAAAATTTTTTTATAATATGTTTATAAGAGATAAAAAAATAACTAAAATTTAATGCAGCTGATTTTATATTAGAGTCAGGCTGACTTTGTTTTGAAGCTGCCTGCTTCTTGTTCAATAAAGATAGCAAATTTTTTCTAAAACAGTAGTTTTAGGCTATTTTGAGTCGCATTGAGCGATGCCATTTTGTTTCGGAGTTCGCAAATTTATAAGATATGAAGCAGCTTTATTAGCTACAGCATTATTTTTGAAACTACATTAGCTTTTAATTTTTCCTAGCTTTCACAACATCATTAAACCATTTTGAACCATATTCAGGGCAATTAAAAAAAAAAAAAAATTCATTTAGATGAGTTTTTAATAAAATAAAGTTACACTATATTTTTGCTGCCTGCTTCTAGTTCACCTGAGATATCAAATTATTCATCCAACAGCAGTTTTAACTTATATTGAGCCACTTTGAGCCCTGACATTTTGTTGCGGAATTCATAAAATTATAAACATTATTTTTGAAATTTATTACAAGTTGTATAGACTTCTTAGTTAGGTTATAAGTAACAATTAATTCTTATTGAAAAATGAAAAAATAAAAAAAAATTTTTTAAATATAAAAATTAACAAAACATTTTTAAAAATTTATAAAAAAAATATTTAATAACCAGTTTAATTGAACTTGTACTAAAATAACAAAAATTGCCTTTTAAGTGCTTTTACTAAATAATTAGTTCATATTGCGCCGCTTTGAGCCACTGAAGGTTAAAAAATCAGTAATTTTAATAAAAATACAGTAATTTAAAAAAAAAAAAATATAATATTTTATTGTTTTATTATTTGTATTATATCAATAAGAACAAAACAAAAAGCGCTTAGATTCAGGAAATTAGCAGTTGTAATGCAGTATTGATATAATTTGCGGATTATCTGCTGTTATGTGTTTTATTCGCTTTAATTTTATTTATAAAAAATATGTATTTCTTTTCTAGTCCTGAATATGCACTGATATCAAAACACTATACACATTTATACCAACTCCGTCTCTTTGTTATTATATTTCCTCTGCTTTGTTAAGTTTACTTTTTACCCTTTCTGTATTTTCGCATGAATTATAACCACAAAAAATTCTGACCACTTTTATCTCAACAAATTTGCTTGCATATGAGGGCATACTCTCAGGCGCATAAACAGCTTCGTAGATATAAAAGGTTGTCTGGCTGTCTAGCGTGACAAAACATGACCATTTGACCGCCAACGGCCCAAACAAGTCTACATATGTATACTTGAACTTTGTGCGCTAGCATAAATTACGTGTAGTGCATACTTTCAGGCGCGTACACAACGGGGTGTCTATTAAAATGATTGTATCCGCTCGATTATACACTGCGGCTGGCGACCGACAACGACTCCTTGCCTACCGGATGACACACTACATACGAAATGCTGCAATTTGCGCCCAAAAGCATGCTACAGCACATACATATACAACACATACAATCGCCACATATACTTGTATGTCGCTCCAACAGCAACTGCGAGAGATATTGCAGCTAACGAATGGCCAGCAAACCTTTTTGGTTTTATATATTATGCATATGTGTGTGCTCAGCTGCTGCTGTACAAGCGAGTAATGTTGTCCTCTAGCCGTTACTAATACTCATACACACATAGACATGCATATATGATACTGTGGTCATCCATAGAAATAACTGTAAATGATGAAGAGTGACGTTTGCTTGTCGCTACGTCACTACGTCGTTGCGGCGTTGATGTTGTCTCCTCAGCAGTTGAATCTGTGTGCGTGTGTGTGTGAGAATTCACAGCCAGGTGATGATGACTCATTTATAGTAGTTGGCTTTGGGTATGCGTGCGTCTATATGTATGTGTAGTTGCTTTGAGTGTGTTAACGAAAATAAATAAACGTGCCGGCTTTATTTATGCCAATAATAAATGATGTCAGGCGCGCACACACACACACGTACCCGTATGTACATCTGTATAAATCTCTGCAGAGTTTAACGGCAAATACCCGACGAGCACACAGGTGTTGACTTATTTTGGGTGTACGTTTTGTTAAGGTTGAAACTGTGACATTTTGACAGTTAATTAGTGCAACTTAATTGGTGTCGAATGGCAAGAGCCCGTACAAACACTCAACCTATACCCACTACTACATATATGTATATTTATATGACACGATAAATGTTTTCTAAAAATATCACTGCTGTGCTAAGAAATTTAAGTCGAAAAATCAATGAACTGCAAATCTTAGCTGCTACAGAGCAACTCACGAAAAATCAAATTACTCTGAGCTTGGCAATGTGGTTTAATGAACTGACAGCTTTGAAGGTGCCTGCTACTGCCATGATAGCATATGCGTTTATGTGTTGGGTAATCGGATGTCAAAAATTAACGAAGTATAATAGATGTGGTCTGTTACAAAACATAGAAATAAAGCACTTTGTGGCTTAAAGCGCTTTAAAAATTTAGCTAAAAGTGATATTTTCTTACAATTGAAGCATTTTGAGCCGCGGTGAGTATTGAAACTCCAACTTCTGTTAATATATTCCAGTAAAGTTTTAATATTGTGAAATAAATAAGTGAATATGCTGTAAATAAAAAGTTTCCACCAAATACTTAATTTTTTTGCCTCTAGTCTGTTATTCAACTCGTTTTAAGCCATTTTGAGCCAATGCATTTATGGCAAGTTGGTTTTCAGTCCAAAATACATTAAAAATACGTTAATTTTGTATTTAAGGTACACAAAAATTGTATATAGTACTATATTTTCACAGAAAAATGTTATTTTTTAACATTTTTGAAAATTTAAAATTTGAAAAATTCACAAATCATTCAATTCATCGCATCCTTTAGTAGAACTACGAATATTTTAGAGGTATTTCTAATTGTTATTAGCCATAAGCATTTCTCAACTCTTATTTACGTTTGAATTAAGATTGCCTTTTTGGAACCAACTCTTTTAAAATTGAGCAAACTCAAACTCTGTATTATGAGACTAAAGCTACTCAGAGTTAAAGTTTGACATATTTCTAAAAGGTGTGTGAAGATTTGAAACTCTCAGTTTTTATTAAATCCATATTGAGCCACTTTGAGCTAAGTACCAAAAATTCAGTTCATCTTTAATTCACTTCAAACAAAGTACGCTATAATAAACGTGATTACTCACTACGAAGCTATAGCAGTATATATTCCTAATAGATGCACGAACATTTGTGGCTCTTAATTCAGATTTAACCCATATTGAGCCACTTTGAGCCAAATTCCAAAACAATTCAAAACTTCAACATAACTTTTTTATTGTATCAAATAAAGTATACTTAAATAAAGGCGACTACTGCTCTTAAAGTTAGAGCACTTATTTGCTATTTAGACGATAATAAGCCGCTTTAAGCCAAGTCGCTTAAACAAATTTTTAAAAATTTTTGGTTTATTTGCAAAATTTCAATTATTTGGCAATAATGTGCCTGCTTGGCTAATTTTCATGATACTTTGGTGCAAGCAAATAATTAAATATATATATATTTTTTTTTTCAAAAAAAATAAATCAAAAACACGGTCTACAGCCATATATTACCTCCCAAGTAGCCAATTAAAAAATAACGCTCCAGCAATGGCACTCTTAAAAAAATTATGTCATGTACGCCTTTGTTTCGGTGTGCATGACAAGTTAGTTGCTGCTGTTATTTTGATACTTTTTGTTGCTACTGTTTGCGTGTAATAAATTAACAATTAAATTGAAAGACGCGTGAAAATTATTGCGGTGGCATAATTGACGTTGAGTGGTTTGTTGCTTTTGTTGGTTTTCAATTGCTTGCGCAATATTTTTTGCAATGAATGGGAATGCGAAAAAAACGCGGTAAAAAATGGAAAAATGATGTAGTGCAAGTGCATTCGAAACATCATTTTTAGACTTTGTGTTAAAAAAGTTTTGTATAATTTCGTCCGAAAGAATGAAAAAGAAATATTAGAAAAAAATATTTCATAAAAATATTTGAAAAATCAGAAGTATTTTATTGGAAATTCAAACTGCTTATTACTTATTGATTTAAAAAAAATATTTTTCGTGAGCTATATCATGTTTTTTAAAACATCTTCATAATAATTTTTCAAAAAAAATTCAGAAAGCATATTTAAAGCTTATGTATTTTACATATTTGTTTTTTAATTATTAAAAATTTAAATTTTAATGATTTTTTTTTTTTTGGTTCAATTTGATTTTTCATGGTCTTCCCAATTTAAATCCAAAATTTATATCATATTTTTTTAATTTGAAATTTTACTAAACTAAAATTTTGTAGTATGTTCATAGAACTTAATTAGACACTGAAAAAAACTTTTATTTAATTTTTTTTTTACTTTTATTTTTATTACTCTCCGGACACTTTTGTGATTCCCAATTTCATGCGCACAATTTGTTTCACCACTATTTATTTTGTTCACTAATTTTCGCTGCTTATTTTTTCTCACACGTTCTTGATGGCATTATAATTGCTGGCCGCAAGCAATTTCTCGTTTTTTCCCGCCATTTTATTTTATGTCATCATCATTTTATATTGTCATTGTTTTTGCGGCGTTTTGTCGCAGCGCTTTTGTTAGGCTATTTGTTGTTATGGTTATTATTGTTGTCGTTACGCCACAACACCTTTGTGCACACGCTGATACACATAAAACGGCAGGTATGCGCACAGCTTAACGCCGAAATAATTTATTTAAAATTAACATTTACTACGCAACAACAAAAATAAAATAAAAACACTTGAATTAAATGCCCGGCGGCAAATAAAGACCGGCTGCAGGCAGGCAATAAAATAGTTGTACCTTCAGACTCGCGTATATGTATGTGTGTGTGTCTTACACTATAAATACGTTGTGAATTCACACCGAAATGGCAGCAATAATTATGTCGTAATGCACTCGCACAATTTCAGATAAAATATCAACGATTAATTTGAAATTTATTGCTTGTACTTAATAATTTATTAGCGCTCGACTGCAATGGCGCGCATGCTATTGAGCATACGGGGCGTATGAGTAATGTGTACTTAGGCATGTGTGTGCGTTGGGCAGGGCGTATGAGTTATGCCGGCAAAGGATTGCGTGCACAAAGCTATATTAGGGCGGTCGCAAATGAGTGCAGATAATAGTAAAAATAGTAAGTGTTGGTTTGGGTTGAGAAAATATTTATTTGTATTTTTATTTAATTTAATATTTTTTTATTTAAGCACCACCCTAACGCATATGGCAAGAAATGCGCAACTTTCCTGCATTTTCGCATTTGTGCTTTTTTTTTTAGCGCCAGGTGTGTCTCACAGTGGAGCTGCTGACGAGTTAGCATAAAAATCTTGCGCTTTCGGCTAAAGAACTTAGTTTATAGGTAACTTTTTTTTTTCGAAAATGATGTTTGCAAATATAAGCATTATTCTGGCGACCCCGCACCGCGTTGCAGGCACTACTACGCCATTAACTCTCACCATTTTTCCTACAACATTTCTCTGTGTGCAAGTAAATGCTTTCTCTCCCGCCCCTTCACACTCCACATTGTTTGTGACAAAGGCATTTAAATTGTGACATTCAATGCGTGTGGCATTAAAGGTATTTAATACACTGTTTTGTCACCGCTCTCCTGTCATTTCATCACCCTACCCTGCGCTCTCCGGCAACACAATGTTATCACCCACTTTCTATCTTCACGGTAAATAACAATAAATTAAACGTACAAGTCAATTTACGCGCGTTTAAACAAACATTCACACGACCATACACACGCACAGTTACTTTATAAAAACTCACTAGCTTACAGTACTCATTTACGGTAAGCGTGCTTATGTAATGGACGCCACATTCCTGTTTGACTCATTTTGTGCATTTAATTGCACTTGCGCCAACGTTCGACCCTCACACGCATTGGACTATCACCACAGCGCCATCACCATGCAAAGTAGCGCTTTAAAGTTGAGGGCGCACTCTATGAAAACTATTTATTTATTCGCATTTTAATGCTCCACTGCAATTTTGGTTAGGCGTTAATGGCGCGGCAGTGGCTCAATATGCAAAGCTAACTGAAATGTAGTGTGGGAATTTATGCAGCTGTATTGAAACCACAATAAATATTTGCAGCTTAGTTTGTGTGCTCTAATAATAGATAGAGTAGTTGGCATTAACTATTCGCCTCTTTTCCGGGTTGTCCAGAGGGTGGTCGGTTTTTAATTAGATTTTGAAAATGTGATGCGCAATGAAATCAGTAAAATATGTAAACAATGGTAGCTGAAAGTGCTTGGCTGGCGCCTGATGTGGCTTAATTTGGCTTAAAGTAAAATTACGGATTTTTAAGTCAGTGGTAAATGATGCGTTGAGCGCATAATTATAATATCGGTGAACTGAAAATGGCATATAAAGTGCCAAGAATTGCTCAAAATCGTGCAAAATCTAAATAATCATCACAAAATAATATAAAATGAAGTTAATTGCTCTTCTGGACTGCCCACATAGTAAAAGTTTCCAATAACAAATAAAGTTGCTTAACACTATGAGGCTAAAAGTGGCTCAACATTAAGTAAAACCTTTGAAAATTAAATTTCCTTTGGAATAATTGAAATAGATAGTTCGAAACAGCAGAAAATTCTAGAAATTCACAATCATTTTTAGCATTTAAAATGTGGCGATATTTTATAATAATTTGTGTTTGTGAGTTGTCTGGCTCAAAATGACTCAAAACGAAGTTAAAGTCTAGAAAACAATTTTCTTTAAAAAAAATAAAAAGCGGGAGTTTCCACACTGACAAAAATCATGGGAACTCATAGTAACTGCTTAAAAACATCTATTGAAACTCCTTCCGTACGGCTCAAACCGGAGTAGAATCATTAAAGAAAACATTTTTCAAAAAGCTTTAAAGAGAAAGTGTTTAATCAACTCAAAATTTTTTAAAATTTCAAACAAGTTTCTTAAAAAAATTAAAAAGCTTTCCAGTGACTCCTGCCCTAAAAACTGTTTGGCTCAAAGTGCCGGCTCAAAATTAAGTCCAAGTCTTAGAACAAAATTTTCTGGTATTGAAAGTAAATTTTTTTTTTTTAATCAATTCTCAATATCTTAGCTACGACTCATTTTATGAAAAAATACTCTATGATGATTTATGAGTCTGTTGAAACACTTGACTATTGTCTGAACACTGCTAACTAACTAACTGCTCGACTGAAAGTAGAACTACTAATATCTTAATATAGCTCAAAAATTTACTAAAAATCAAACACTTTTTATAAATAAAAAAAATTAATTAGAAATATTGAAATAAAAGTTAAAAAAGTTTTTTATAAAAATTTGCTCAAAATGGCTCAAAACGCAATTGACGAATTCCAAATGGCTTATAAAAGCCCTCAATGCTTTACTAAGTATCAAATCGAGTAAAGTTTTCTTATTAACGTTAATGGAATGAATGTTTGAAATTTATGCTTGCAATTTTATAGCCCAAATTGGCTCAAAATGTGAACTCAAGCCATCTCCTTCATTTGCACCAAAATATTACTAATATTTTTACAACATTTAAGCTCTTTTTGAATAATGTATTTCTAAATGTAAGATTTTATTTAAGTCATAATTAATTTTTGAGTATCTTTTTATGAGCTTAGCTCCCAGAGATTTTCCATCTTTTAGTAAAATATACGTCATAAAATATGAAAAAAAATTTCAGGTAATTCATTATCAAGGCGTAACTGATGGCAAAAATGGCTCACAATATACAAGTACATGCTTATATAATTTGAAAGAATTTAGTATTCGCAATCTTTAAAACTGTAAAATTTTTAAACTATTTTAAAAAATGAAATGTTGGCTCAAATTTTCATCTCTCTATAATTATTATTTATCTATATTAATGATAGAAAAGTTAGTAGAAGTGTTGGCTCATGTAGACCAAAGTCTACTTACAGAAGCTCAAAATAGTATTGAACTTAATAAGCTTAGAGCACTAGACAACGATATCGTAATCTGAGCTGTCACATTATGACATTGAGCCTAGAATTTTCCTTTACCTCCAACAAAATTTCTTTACCAAACTTGTCATTTACAATGGACCAACCGCAAAAGCTCATCGAATAATTACAAAGCTGTCAATCGGCAAAATACACTTAGTATTAAATGAATATTTCATATGGAATAATTGTGAAGTCTAGAATTCCAAACCATAACGAACAAGAGCAGGCTTGATTCCAGTCGGTTACATATAGCAAATTATTTGACTTCTGAAAGCTGTTGCAATTTAATAACGCACAACAGCTGTCGACTTCGCATACGAGGGCAACCATTCAAGTACACATATGCATACAGCATTCCACGAGTGACACGCCTGCCATTTGTCCGAAACCGACAGATCCATTTCAAATGCATATATTTGAATTTACCAAATTTCCGATTCGACCGAGAGTAGCTCGAGCGGCGTCTCGAAATGTAAGCACGCTGCCCGCACGCAAATTAACATAAGCCAATGCAATTTAACCACTAAAACAATTTTGCACTTAAAATATGTACGCTTAAAAGTGATATGTATATTCGCATGTATGTAGCATACATTTAGGCGCTTAAAGCCATTGCTTCTACCATCTTCACACAAATGGCACACTTGGTGACGATAAACGCACAGCCAACACTAATAAGAGCTGCAGAATTCCCGAAAAACGTATTTAATATACACACACACCTGTATTTACGCACACAAACACAATATATTTCCATGTGAGTAAACACATATGCATTTGTACTGCTATTTGCTACGTATGGCTATTTTTGAATGCAGGAATATTTGTTGAATTCTGAATGCAATTGTTCGAGTGTCAATAAGTCACCAATGAGTTGTGGTCAAGCAGCTGGTTCAACCGGACACAAACACACACACATGCACAATGGTGCCTTCGTGCGCATATATTTGGCTAGCTGATTGCTTTTATGGTGTGTGTGTGCGATTGGCTGCGTATGTGTCCTGGTTAAATGGAGCGTAGGTCAGTCAGCTTTGTTCGTCATTGGCACTGGTGTCGGATTAAATCACTTAATTAATAACCAGTTACGTTTGCTGAATAATTGTAGATTTGTTGCGGTTGCGGTAAAATCGATAAAATTTATGCAAAGAAGCTTATGTTTTTTACTGCAATGCAGCTGTTGATGGCGGATTTATGCATTTTGTTGGAAAACGTTAATGCTTTGAAATATGCATAGATGGATGTATTTTTGTAAAAATTTCAAAACATGAATGCAGTAGTATAAGTGGAACATAAAAATGAGTGTAGATTCCAAAGGTCCTACATTTTGTGTATGTTAAAATGGTTAAATAAGCTTGAATAAAAGAAGTGCGAAGCTTTGCAATAGATTCCATATGTTCCATATAGGTTCCACAACAAAATCTTGGAGTTTTAACATGCATGCCTTTATGGGTAAAGCAATAAACATGAACTACGTCACTTTCACACAAATTTATTTACTTTCTTTATACTTACTGTTTGATATCGTATAGTGGTTACGAATTTAAGAATCTGCAAATTCTACATGTAATGAAGTAAAGTTTCGTGTAATAAATGAAAATGTTGTCAAGATAGCTTCCACGAATTTCTTGTTTTATGCTTTAAGTTAATTATCCTATCCAGTATCTTTGTTTCATTATTAAAGATACAGGAAGGTCTGAAATGCGTCATGAATGCATTTCACACTGTAATTTGTAAGTTTAGAAGGTTTATTTGTTACGTTCCACAAGTTACAAACACGTTCCACAAATTCAACTTACATTCCACATGAAAAAATGTTTTCGTGAAAGCTATCAAATTTTATATACAAATATGATGACTTCGTTTGGAATTGAATGACTCAAAAATTCAAGGAACGAACTAAATGATGCTACAAAAGACAAAACGAAATTCAAATAAATATTATTTATTGCAAAACCATCATAAAACAATAAACTTTTTTAATAAAGGCGTGTGTTAGCTACGATACCTTTGTAATAAAAATGCAGTAACTAACTTAAATACATATGCTTATATGTATATTTGTTTGCGCAATACACCGTCCACACAAAGTTGATTGCATAAAATTTTCAACTTACGAGTACATTTGCATATTTATTTTATTACTTGTAGCAATCATTGCAGCACAAGTAGGACATTCACCAAAGCCCACAGCCATATTGTAAACACATAACACACATACATATGCATAACTACATACATATATACATATATATGTATATATGCCGTTGCAGTCGTAAATAAAATCGTGGATACTGTGGTCACAGTGGTCAGTGGCATGCAACATCAAAGCTCAATGTTGTAACAATGATAGGCAATGATGCGAACACGCACAAATACAGATACAAGTGCATGCATGCACACATACAAACAACCGCAAAGTATATAAATATCAGCTTCACTTACATCAGTACATATATACATACATACATATGTATATATATGGTAATATATACATACACACATATGTATACTTCCACTCCGGGCCAACTGCAGTGAGACAATAAAGCCCCAGTCCAACAACAGTTGACGAGCATGAGCGGCAAGCATGAATTCACTTGTATGAGTGTGCGTGTATGGACGTGGTTTTGTTTGTATTTGTTTGCACGCACACATACTGCAGTGCTGCATATTGGTGGTTTTACAATTGTGTGGCGTCTCAGCTGCATAGGCTCCGGTCAATTGGTTAACTTAACAGATGGCAGTACAGCGCTACGTATACAACACACACACACACACAAAGTACAAAAGTACACACATACTCAGTTGCATTGCCTGCAACAGCCATATGGCAATGTTTGCATATAGCCAAGTTCTTGTTGTGCCACAAAATGTTGCATGCGCGTCAATTGAAATTAGCATACATTCCGTTGCATGCCACCAACTGTTGGCCGCTCGTACAGTATGCTTAATATCATCCCCACCCGTATAGTATATGGGTCTATTCGGCAGCAAAATGGGTGCCGCTTCGCGCTCACCTCGTTGCAGTGATCGGATTAAACATGGTAATGAAGTAGTCAAGTGCGGTCAATTTCCAGCCATTTTTCGCAGCCCATTCACCACTACATTTGCGCAGCATTCATTTGCGCACATGTATACGTTAGTGCGGTTTTCAATATTGCAACCTCAATTGTTGTGTGCATGCGTGTGTATGTGTGCGGTAGTGATCGTGTAAATTTATTTGAGGGCAAAAGGAATGCAATGAATTGTATTATAGTATTTTCCGCGTTTAATTGTAGAAAATAGGTTATGCAAATTTATGTCAGCAGTCAATAAACCACAGAACACACGTTGGTATTTTAGCAAGACTTAAAAAATTTAAAAATAAAGTCTAAAATTTGATTTGATTCTTTATATAATTACGGTCCACATAGGTTCCACATTAATATTATTTATAAATTTGACCATCAAAAAAGTAGCTTCCACACTACTAACTTTTAAAATTATATAATTTGTGATATATGTACAAAGTAAATAATTAAGATATCTTTTTAACTTTATGCTAAAAATATTCATGTTTCACACAGGTTCCACAAACTGCTATTTTCTAAGATTGTTCAACTTGTGTTATGTACACAAAGTAAAACTTTTTGCTAATAAATTTGCATTCCACATAGGTTCCACAATTTGGTTTTGTAGGCTGAATTATTAGTGTTATAAACAACAATAAAGTAAACATGTTGGTTACTTTTGTTGCATATATTTGGCATTCCACATAAGTTCCACATTTTTTCGACTTTTATTTACCCTGTGTAATATTCTCGTCATTAAGTGAGCGTTGGTAATGCTTTCTGCAATTTTTTGTCTCGTTCCACATTACATCCACATAAGTTCCTCACAATTTTCCACACCATTATTGCATTCTATGTATTTTTGTATGTTCTTAGCAATAAAAATTCTACAATTTTTTCTTGCTTTTATTACATTTTCCTTCATTTTCATTAGCTTCCCTCGTCGCTTTGACCATATGTACATTGCAGCAATTACTGCTCCCAAAATAAGTGCTTTACTTTTTGTAAACCTTGTTATAATGCATTTTTTTCGCTCTCATATCTTCGATGTCTCACCAAGAGTAGCTGTGCGACGATTTCTTACTTCAAAAATTATTTCAATAAATCAACTTTATATTTTTAAATTAACAAACTTCTGATAACACGCAGTATACTCCAACGCAAAAAATTCGGCGAAGTAGTGGCGTATACCCACTAACGGGGTATGTAAAAGCAGGACTGTTTAAGAACAGGGAAATATGCTGCATTGGCGCACAAAAAGTATGAAAAATTAGGAAACTTGCAACGAGCAAGTGCCAGAAACTTTGTCCGCTCGCAGAGATGTTTTGAAGGCGTCACCGCACCCTTCTACAGACACGCTACAAACACACAACAGCAAAATACTTATAAATGGCCGCATACAGTATTTACCATACTTTTACTGCTATGTAATTTCGCATGTTCGCTGATAACCCCAAAAAACATGACCATTAACCCGGCAAATGTGCGACGCGAACTTCCAAGAATCTGCATTTTTTGTACCCACTTTTTTTTCGGCAACTACTTACTATTTCGATGATTGCCAGCACTTTTTTGCGGAACTTTTTTTCTGCGTACTTTTGAAACTTTACTTTTGCGCAAAATTCCAGTGAGTTAATATTTTCTAATGTGCCACAATGCGTGACGCCCACACTCAACGCCGAGCGCCAAGCGACAAGCCTTACTGCAAGGGTGAGGAATGTGGAAATTTTATCTTTTTTTTCGAAAGCTCCCTTGCTCTCGCTCTGCGTCTTTCGCACTCTTGCCTGTGCATTAAATGCTTTAGCAAATATTTGCATTAATGGTAGAAATTATCAGCGAAAATATTGAATGTTTGGGGCTTGTCTGCATTTGGTTGCATTGCAGCGCAGTTTTTCCCATAAAAAATGCCAGCGCACGTAGTGAAAAAAAGTTTTTTTTTTGTTTTTCTTTACTTCTATTTTCTTTTTATTTTGCTGTGGCCGTCAAACTTTTCGCATTTGCATAAGAATTGTGCGGGCATATGAAGAGGGTATGAGTGCTGGGATCTCACCACACGCTTAGGGGTCACATTCAATTGCGTTCAATGCATTCGGTAGAAATTTTTACGTTGTCATTTTGTGCTGCTGCGACTTTGAAAATTGCTGAGTTTCTCTTTAACTTTCGCCCTCACAATATTGGATGCGTTCCACCAGCGCGCGTCGGTACTTCAAGTATAAGCACACCCCTGTACAGTTGAAGAAAAGTGCTGCGGCAAAAATTAAATAAAAAAATTAAAAGAGGGCAAATTGTGTACCCGCGTACGCGAAAGAAATCAAGCTCTCGCAACCAATGCGGCGCCTAGCAACTTCCAGCGAAAAAGCGTCTAACACTCATTTTGCGCAGCGCAATAAACGGCCATTTAAAATGAGAAAATATGTAAAAAAAAATCGCATAAGAAATTGCATTCCACAACGCACTTTCATGCAGAACTTTTGTAATAATGTTTGCTGGAGTGTCATTATTGTCGTTTCTCTTCATTTCCTTTCTTTTTTTACCATTTTCAGCATTCCTTTTTTTGCACTTGAACTATGCGCTCCCATTTTAAGCCATTTGCCATTTATAGTTTGATTGGAAAGTTTTTCTCCGACGCATCAATCGTAGCAAGTAAAGTTGACAGTGGAAAAAGTTGTTGCATCAAATTCGTGCCAAACATGTTTCAATATCACAAAAAAAATTTTTTTTGGAATGCTATCATATGTACTTTATATGGAAAACTCAAAAAATTCAATACATTTAAAAAAAAACTCAAAATACGTTCCACATGTGGGTTGCTTGGTTTTGAAATGAAACTAAATGTTCCACAAAAATTTATTGCAAGATTAATTGTATGATTCAATATGGGAGAGAATAATTTTGTGGTATAATATCTTATACGGCCGACACCAAATTCAATACCTTAGCCAACAACTTTTAAAAGAAAAAAACATGATCCACATGTGGGCTGCATGTGTCGATACAATAAATACAAAATAATCACGAAAATGTAAAATATAATATTTTTAGAGACTGGTTTGATATACATATTAACTGTTTCTAAGCAAAATAAAACCTTTTTCAAATTTTGTCTACATAGTCCACATAAATGTAAATAAAAATCACAATTTTAGTAAACCGTTTGCAGCATATCAAAACATGGCATAATGCAACATACTTATACTCAGTAAACAAAAAAAATAAAAATATGCATTGTGGAACCTATAACACAGTATGTCCCACAAACATTTTATAACATATGACATTGGCAAATAGTTATATTAAAAATAATGTGTAAATTTGTGGAAAATGTAACGTGGAACCTATATCGCAATACGTTCCACAAATATTTCGTAATATGCCATAGCAAAACTTATGTACGTTTAGAAATATATAAAAAATATGGTAAGCATTTGTTGTAAATTACGGTGTAGAACTTATATTGCAATATGTTCCACAAATATTTTTCTGTATTTTCCGTTAAACTAATACATTTCATGGCTGTTGAAACTAAATTTATTGTTTAAGAAAAATCATGTACATTTTAAGATTTTACAAATAAACTAAAAACACGTTTTCTTATCAAAGCATCTCAGACCAGTGATTTAAGCTTATACACCCAATTCGCAAAGCAGCGAGTTCCCCCTAACCTTAACCTTTATAACGCTAGCGGCTGACGTGTTTTGTAGAAATTGTTGTTTTATGCCTCACCGTACAATATCCATTGCTCATTTATTAATTTAACGAAATGTCAATTTGAGACGCCCACTTAATGCATTGACATGAAATTCCACTTGTACACACGGGCCAGACTGACACATTCTCACACATGTATGCGTGTGTGTTCTATATAGCCTAGTATACTTACATACGATGTTTCAACGGAAGAAAATGTACAATTAAGCAATCAGGGTGTGAGGTGCGACAGAGATTTTACTATATTTAATTTCATAGAGGTTAGGGTAAAAGTGGTCAATAGGGACGACAACTAAATCCCCTTAAGACTAAATCAATTTTAGTCCGAAACTAGAGCTATCCAAAGCTTGTTTGCTTATTATCTTCCACTATAATGGATTTTAGCTTGATCTAACGATGTGTAGTTAATTTTTTTAATCGTATATCTCAACAGTCTCATGAATTCTTAGTCCCTCTCTGTTCAGTTTCTTCATTTCTTTATCCATCTCTATCGCTGTATCCAGCTCTCTATATCCCTCTCTATCAATATCTCTATTTCTATATTTCCATATCTATTTTTTTTCTCTCTCTCTCTCTTTGTAAGCTACGTTTCCAATATAAGTCCACTTAGCTCTCTTCTTCATATATCTAGCTTTCTGATTCCCTTCGGCACATCTGTGGAGACTAACTAGCTTTATATGTGCCCCTCACTTTCACACCCTCTCGTCATTTTCCCAGCACACATCATATATTATATGTTACGTCTTAACGCATTCCTCGCTGCATTATCATATTTTCTTTTAACATTTTCCACTCTCCTTAGCTCAATTACCACAACGTAAGTATTTCCTTAAGTGAATAAGTAAAATTTAGTTTGTTATTTGTTGATTTCTTGCCTGCAACTTTCAAAACTTGCGTTATGCAAGTGGAATGCAGCAATGGACAGTTATATGTTGCATTTGTGCTTGCGGCTGGTCATCAATGCCGTCAATGCCACACATTTGTTGCAAATTATGGCAGATGTTGCTGCTTCACAAGTTCTGCTCTTGTCGCCGCTTCGTATTTCTTTATCTGCTTGTGCGGCTGCTCTTGACAGTTCTTGAATGTTGTCAACTTTCTTGTTGTTGTTATTCTTTTTTGTTGCTTTATAATTATGATTTGCTTTGCTTTACTTTTTGACTTTGGAAAGTGAAGTATTTCTAGGCCTCGGGTGCCACAGTGAACAATGGAAGCACTGTGCTGCCCTGGCCTTTTGGTGTCTCTGATGTACATAAGCGGGCAATGATGAAAGCTTTAGTATTTCTTTAAATAAGTATCTGCGCTGTTTAATGGTATTTTAAGTTCTTTAATATCGGAGAGAAGTCTTAGCCCTTTGTCTCACATTTTTAAAGATTTTTAAAGGCAATTTTTGAAGTACTATAAAATAAAATATAATATTGCTTATATATGTATGTTTATGTCAGTTTCATCGACTTAAGCCAGTTATTTGTTCGTTTCCACACTTAAACTTTTTCATTTAGTTTCTTTATACTGAATATTATTAAAATTTTCCGATGATTTTCTATCAACTAAAAAAATTAAAAAATGTTTGCATCAAACGAACCCAGAGTCAGTGTCAGAGTCTTAAGCTTGAAGACGGAATTATGTATAATGCATTTTTTCAATAAGAAGACAACAAAAGTTAAAAAGATTGAAATTTCGAAACAGCAAATATGAAAAAATTATATTTTAAACTGAAAGCAACTGAAAATGTTGCTAGCAACATGTTGCTGAGACAAAAGGTTTTAAAGAAACCAGCAATATTATTAAAATCCTTGAAGTATTAAGTTGAAACAACAACTACCCAGCTTATTTTAGTAACGTGTGTATTAAAAAAAAAAATGCTACAAAAACAACAAGTTGTAATACTAAAGTTGCCCTCACTAGAAATCCTAATATTATACATCAGCAGTGCAGCAGAATAACAAAAAATTCCGCATGCGCACAATTAAAAAAAGTTTGAGAAATTAAATAAACGGCATTACAATAATAACAAACAGCCGGAAATTTATATAATTTTGGCCGTTTACCGTTTTTTGTTTACACCATTGCTTGCCACACTTTTACTTTCCAGCTTGGACGGCAACGCGGCGCTGTGATTATTGTTATTATTATTATTATTGTTATTATTATTGCGGTTTTCACATTGGTTGTTGCTGTTACCACAACGGTAGACACACACCCATGCACATATGCTGTGATATATATTAATTTGCAGCATGCCACATGGCTTTCATTCTTAATTATCAAGAGTAAAAACGAGCGCGAGTGTTGCTGTCCAACTGGCGCGCTGTAATACCACCGTATATGTGTGCATGTCTATATAAAATATTTTATTATGTATGTGTGCCAACAACAAAGTATCTGTCTGTCTGTTTGACCGCAGCCACAGCCGCAGTTAGCGCCAAAGTGTCTATAAATTTAACTGCAACTGCTGCATGCAACATTTTGCGCAGTTTATTTTCGTTTATATATTATTTTCAAATTTTTTCTACATGACTTTTCATACATACATATATGGCCTTATCTCTTTGTGCTCATTTTCGTATGTGTTATGTGTTTATGCAACATTGTATGTTTTTAGCTGCATTTGTTTTCTAAATTTAGCTCTCTTAATGCTGATGCAGGAATTTGTGTGTGTGTGTGTGTGTATTCCCACATGCCACTTCTAATTGCGAACAGCAACACTTTGTTGCACATTTGCGCTGTCTATCTGCGGTGTGGTTTCAACCAACTGTCAGTCACTCAACTAAAGTTTAGCAAACAGAGATTTGTTGCATGAACATATACAAATATATAAGTGGTTGCAGTTTGGAATTTCTATTATGCCTTATGCCCAAAATAAGTGAGTCTCTGTTTCTAACACTAACTCAACCGCACTTCACTCTTACCTTTTCTGTAATTTAAATTATTATTTGAGTGTCTTAAAAGAGAGTTCACTGAACTCAAAAACGGGAATTTAAAAATTCACTCCTTTGGAAGCGTCACTAGATAAATCTCCAGCTTATTTCATATTTTGAGTAAGCGACGAGTTGTGGTTTTCAAGTAAAATACAAAAATTTAACATACATCAAGGCGCAATTTTTCTAATATAAGAATTTACAGCCGAGGAAGCAACATTTTAAAGTTTATTTCGTATTATCAGTAAGCAGTAGTGTTAACGAATGTTGGGAATTTTGGTTAAAATATTAACTATCAAACATATAGCATAAATGTTGGCGTATTTTTATTCTTTGTTCACTATTTCGCTTTTGCAGGAAGGAATTTGACTCTCCGTCAAATCTATGGACCTCGTTTTCTAAGTGTTCTTGAGAAAAAATTGAAAATTGTGACATGCCTGTAGGCGTCATGTAGTATTCAGCCTATTATTTTACTGATCCAGCATTTTTTAAAGTGCTAAGTCCACTGCTTTTCGCGTTCAGTTAACTCTAAGTGAACTTTCCTAAAATACAAAAATTTTAGCATACCTCCAGGTGCTGTTTTTGCAAATTACTTTTTCCATACAAATTGATAATTTTGTTTCAGCATTTTAGTTATTCAGACATCTTTTAGAATTTTACATCACTAAGTTTAAGCGGATTTTGTTTAAAATCACAAATTATTGTCTACCGATAGGCGTTACTATTTCAACGGATTCTTATTACAATTTTATGACATAGAATTTTTACTTTGAAATTCATTTACCTTAGCATATCTAGTGGCGTCTATTTTTAGAACAAAAATGTTTTTCTGAAAAAATTTTTATTTGACGCAGCTGTTATTGCAAATTTCACATAAAATCGGGACATGGGCCAATTCACTAATGTTCAGTGTAAAATATTTTTTTCAACAACTTTATGGTGGAAATTAAGTTTGTCTACACTCACCGAAATCCTAATTTCAAATTAAAAAGGATCTAACATACATATACATATATACTTTCTCGTCTTTCGCTAGCCACACTGCAAGACTATTTACCTCAATCTCTGCATTGAAAGAACACAGCAGCCTGCTTATTGTCAACTGCCACCTGCCACTCAACGCCCGTACACTCGAACGCCTCAACTAAACCGGTCGTATGCCATGTATATTACTATTACTTGCATATTTTCCCTTCCACTTCGTGTTACTTTTAGGCTCTTTGTGCCAGATTTTCCACAACGCCGCATCCGCTGCAGCCGCAGCCGCAACCTCAACCACAGCCAACGCTATCGGCTGACTTGCAACATTACCGTTTTGCAGCACAAGCTGTCCGACTGCCAACTGCAGGTTTGTACGGCTGACTATTCGGTTGCTTGTCTGTCTCCTCGCTGCCCTTCGTGTGGCAAGAAAACATGTTTTCGGCTACTGGTTGCTGACTGACGGCCTGTCGTTTGTTGCATGTTGACTGCTGATTTCTGCTCTCACAGCTCAAGTAACTCAAGCTGTTGCTGTTGTTCTTATTATTTTAGCATTTTTTTTTTGGTTTTGTGTTTTTTTCTGCATTATGAATTTGTCGCTGTTATTTGTGATGTGCTTACTCATCGTCATTGTGAGCATTTCCTTTCATTTTCTTTTCGTTGGCTACTTTCATTACCTCCGAGCGCTCACTTGGACTTAAGTGAGTTTGTTGTTTGTTTGGGTTGTGTTCATTCGCGAATACCTCTTTCATGGCACCTTTTGTTTCCCTAATTGCTACTATTATTTGGGCTGGTATTATTTCGTTTGTTTCCATTAAAGTACTGTTTTCTTTCTGTTAACAGTTAATTATAGTTGTTTCGAGCGGTTAACGAACACTAAGTTCGAGGGCAATTTATGAAAGTTGAAGGTGTCATTTAGAAGGTAATTAGAATCTAAAGAGTTTACATTTAATATTTATTTCATATTTCGAAAACAGAAAACTACACACTAAAGGATAAAATCTACCATAATTAAAAGTTAATTTATTTAACATGTTCCGCACAGAAACTTTTCATAATTAAATTATACTTTAGTACCTGAGCACAAATAATTACAAGTGTTTAAAAATGTAATACGTCCCACATATGTTCCACTGAAAAATTATGCTGTTATTACAAGAAAATAAATTTTGTTTCTTAAAAAACGGGATGTAGAGGATAAATTTTAGGTTCCACATTCCATCAAAATCCACATTAAAAATGACAATACTTCTGGCTGGAGTAGGAAAGGTTCAGCAAACCCAAAAAAAAAAAACTGACTGCTCAGACAATCCACATACGTTCCACTTCTAAAATATAGTAAATTAATTTCATGAATGTTAAATATGTTCCAAAAATACTTGAAGATTAACCACATTTTTTATAAACGGGAATTAAATGGTAGTTTTTAGGTTCCACATTCAACCAAATAAAATCCACATGATAAAATTTACGTCTACTTCTTGCCTTATCCCAAAAGGTCTATCGAGTTGCAAGTATTTAGTTGTCTGAACATTCAATCCACATAAGTATCACTTCCAGAAATGTAACTTATTAACTTCACGGTCAAAATGGCATGCACCTTACACATTATTTTTAAGTGAAACCCACCTATTGTGCTGATTTATTTAGTTTGTCTACATAAAAAATCTGCATTAAATTGCTTGAAGGCAAATTTCAGCAATCTTTCACAAGTTATTGCAGAACAGCAAAGCAGACACGTACAAGCCAACATATTTTAATATGAAGCTTTGTTGAGTAGCGGGTGTCGCACAGAGTTTGCTTGCGGCGACACTGAGGCGCCCATACCCTTACATAAGCCACGTTATTCATATATGAATCTTCATGTGTTGTAAGTGGGTATACAATACATACTATATATGCTCTGAGCACATGAGTCTACTTGTCAAGCTTCTATATATATTCCAGCACTATATGTCGTCTCGCATTGTCGCCACTTCATTTTCCGCTTGCAACGTGTCATTTTCATGAATGCAGCACATTTCAAGCAGCCAGTTCCAGCGTGCGCGCCTTCAAATATGCCACATAAATAGTGGCAACGAGAGGTAGTAATATAAGAAGGGCCATAGATTTCACTAAAAAGAAATATATTGAGAGTTTCCCTCGGTACATTGTGTAGAGCGCGCCAGGCGATCATTGTGCGCGCATAGAAAATGGTTTTGGGTAGTTTAAGAAGAGGCAAACCCTGCTACCCTAAACGTAATACACTGGCGGGGTTCAAGAGTACATTGTCAACATATTTACAGTGTGATCTAACAAAATTGCAACAACCTGTTTGTCGCTCCTGCTGACAATAACTGCGAGCTAAGTCGTTCAGTAACAGCAGCAACAACAACAGACTTTCATTGACAGAGTTACCGCCGAAGGGAAGAGTTGGAGAAAAATAATAAAAAAATATGTTGAAATAAGTCGAAATAAATCCATTGTAGTGGAAAATGT
This sequence comes from Bactrocera neohumeralis, assembly GCF_024586455.1. Lineage (NCBI taxonomy): Eukaryota > Metazoa > Arthropoda > Insecta > Diptera > Tephritidae > Bactrocera > Bactrocera neohumeralis. Next base: position 63,819,315 of record NC_065921.1, on the reverse strand, counting down.
TGAAAAATTGCAAACAAAGCAGCAATAATAGCATAAACTTTATCTTCAGCTTCCTTTGCGGTCTCTACATGCTACTCCACATGGTTGCTGCGGCTGCTGTTGCTGCGGTGGCTTCGAATGTTGTCTGCTGTCGACACTGAAGAGTGTTGTGGGAATTTTGGCAGCGCTGCGTTGCGGATTTGAAACATGAAAATTTCATTTAGCATTTACAACTAAGTAATATGTATACAAATAAATGAACAACAACAAAAATATAATCAACAACAAAAAACTAAAATAGTAGTAGATCTGGCCACAGCGCTGACAGCTGAGTCGTTGAGCGTCTAGAAGCTTTGCGCAAGTTTTAGTTGAAAAGTAAGTGGCCCAGGGAGTCGCACACATACTTATGCAGATAATGAATTGCTTATTTTAGCAATTTCGGTTTCACGCCCTTACAGCGGCAATAAATTATGTTTTTTTGTTTTTGTATTTTTTAAGGCGAAGTGTGTTGAGTTAAACACTATACTGTTTTTAGGGTGGATTATATTTGATTTTATATGTAAACTAGAGCTCTCTATAGCTATAAAAATAAGCATGAGCGTTAGAGAAATTAATTTTTCTTCTTACTAAGAACCAACGGAATCAATATAAAGTTAACTTCCAAATTCCACATTAGACAACAAAATGTCTTTAAGAATGCAGCGTTGCATTTGTGGAAGCGCAACGAAGTATAAATAAAATTAAATATTTTTTAAATGTGTTCCACATACATATGTACATATGTTCCACAACAAATTTCGTTTTGCAAATAAATTTTATAAAAATATTTACTTGCAAGCATAAAACTGCTATAGAGAATTATGTTCCACATTTTTAGTTATTACTTACCACATGCAGCGACTGTACCGAAGACTGAAACGAAAGTAATTTTGAAAGAATCGGCTTATGTTTCACATACAATTCACATTAAAAACTTGTATGTTTATAAAAAGCTATACTGGATTTCGTAACTGAGATTCCGGCCAATATATTTGCCTACAAACAACGAGTTGCTGTAAAAAATTAATGTTTCACATTTTTGATCATTACGTTCTACAAGTTAAACTTCGCTGCTATTCAATGCCTGTAACTAAATCGGAAATGCAATGCATGCCGGATAAATTTGGTTATGGTCCACTTAAGTTCCACATTCAAAAAAACGTTTTCAAGGGAATTTAATGGCGAACTGTGGTTTCTGCTAATATTTTTATTACTTTTGACCGATATTAATGTTTGTTCTCATTAAAAATATTTTTTTTATGTTATATTTTGAGATACTGTAAAGTGTTTATTATATTTGGCAACTGAGTTAAAAAATAATAATTTATTTACACTTTTTTACTTAGGGCTGTCATATCTCAAAGCATTTCTGTATTATCCCAATGTAGTAAAGTATTTTGCTTTTCAAAAGTTGTATAGCTCTGCTGCCTTACAGATTTTTTCATATAGTGCAGTACATGTTTTCTAACATATTTAATATTTTTTGTCGCCTTATCATATATACTATGTGCATACAAATATTCATTATATATAGTATATATGCCCATCGACCACGTACTTGCATTCGCCAAAGAATTTTTCTCAATTTGCTTTCTTTCAAATGCTTGTTTATTCTGCTCTAACTTCTCTTTTTGCTGCATGCCTCAACAATATTCCACTTATCATCAACATGACATTAGGGATTCTCATTTTGATTTTCCATCGAATGCAAAAGCGGCCAAGACATGCCAAACGGATGATAGAAAATAAGAGCAAAATAGCAAATATATAAAATTCAACTAAATAAGAAAGTAAGGAAAGTGCATGCCACAACTAAAAAGTGCTAACGGTTATTGGGTGTGTGGAAAGTAGTGAAAGCAAAGTGCACACACACAAGCTAACATTTGTGTGCCGCATGTGGCCGCAGACTGCGCCATTATTTTGCCGCACTCACACTCACACACATACACAAATGCTTACTTATGCTCTTCTGCTTATGAACATACGTAAGCGCATAAGTACCAAAGTACGAAAGTATGCATGTAGTGCTAAGTGTATGCATGCTTGTTGGCATTTACGAGTACATGTTTGGAATAATTTGATTGGATGTGACTCCAGGGAACTTTGCTGGAACTATTTGTGTTAGCGCCACATAGCCAGCGTCAATACTAACTAACGGAGAAGAAAAACTAAGAATACAAACAAAAAACCCGTAGCGCATAACAACGTTACAACTACAACAATAAAGCGCATTGCAGAAATGTGAGCACTACTCGAGTTGATATGCTCGAATGCTAACGATTGCTTACTGCAGATTTTTTCTTTTCAAGAATTTCCCAACATTTCTTTCCTTTCCTCTTTCTTGCTACTTACATCTCTGCTTGCTTACTTCTAGCTTTTTTTTTTTGTTATTCACTCAACATTGCTCATCTAGTATGCATGCATACTTATGCTATTGGATTTTCGCTCAGTTCTAGCTGAGCATGGCGTTTCATTTATTTTCTTCACTACTTTTGAAAATTCATCTGTTCCTCTACAATTTAGTTGGAGTACTCTCCTCACCCGATACTTAGTGAGTCGCCGTATGCCGTTGTGCTTACGAGCTTTTGTCCCATTATGGCATTGTGTGCTAACTGTTGTTATTTTTTGTGAAAAGCATTGTTGTCGATTTGCAATGCCGCAGCACAAATAATCACACACACATACATACACTCTCATATGTACATGTAATACTAGACATCCTTAGTATCCTGCGTGCTACATGCAGTACGAGCTCGTCTTTTTAGCTGCTCATCTGCTTAGCATGATTGCTCTTGTTGTTCATTTGCCAGTCAAATCGTGCGCACAATGGCTTATATATACAGTAAATATGTAAGTAAATACAAGGAGGTTGTGTTTATTTAGCATCTTACTTATGTATGTACTATATGTATGAAGAAATGCAAATTTTGTACTGTCTTAATGTAAATCATTTTTCTAACGCCTTATCACCGCGAGCGTGTCAAAACGGAAAAATACTTTCTTCCGAAATAGGTCGATTGCTCAAAAATTGATAAGTTGTGTGCACATATTTATTTTTTCTAACATACGATCCACTTACGTTCCACTCCTCTAAATTGAGTTTAAAAGTATATTTAAGCGCAGATATGCATTAAAATACAAGAAATATGAATTTTTTCACACTCGTTTTATTTGGCCGCCTTAGGCCTAAATTTTTGCTATTGAAAAATTGCTGAATTTTCTGTTAACCTTTTTTATCTTTTGTTAAAAAACACATGTATATATATAATCCTGTATTTGTGTTTTATTTAAACTATCTGAAAGTGAGTTGCTTACATTTACGTTCCACACTAAATTTAGCAAAATTAATGTGCCTTTGCAAATGATTCCTCTTCTTATTGACAAAAATTCGCTTTTTGCTATACTTACGATCCACATGTTTTATCTCCAAATTTAACAATAATATACTTCTCCATATTGTATAAATACTCCCCTGCAGTATTTGCAATTGTCTCTAACGGCACTCATATATGTACATACATACTTCCTCCAAAACCGTTCAATTATGGTCATGCATTAGTAATTTGAATACCAGAGGAGGCGCATCCTGTAAAATTCCATTGGAATTCCCGTAAAAGTAATTTTTAAGATTAATAATGATTTCGGCAAATTTCCCGAAATCTTTGTTGAGTAAAAAGTTTTTGAGCCCACTTCATCCAATTGGCCAATTGCCACTTCACAAACTTATGCTTTAATTCCGTGCATGAACTTTTACAAAACTTTGACACAAGTTCACTTAGGCCACGACTAAGTTCAATAAATTTGGTTGTATTAACATTTCCCGCTACAAGTAAATTAGCATGCCTACATATACATAGATAGCGTACCAAGTATGTATGTGTGTGCTGATAATTTATTCATGTTTGATTATTTGCGTACACGCGGGCGAGCGTGTCATCCATCCACAGCGGAAAAGCGCAAGTAATTTTTGATTAATAGCGCGCAATAAAAGCGAAAACACTAGCTTTAAAACCATACTCCCTGCATGTTATCAGGGGCAGAGCAGCCCTTGCTTAGGACACTTTGATTTGGCTTGCCTCGGCAAAAAGTCTTATAACAGAAGCTTAACGAAAAAAATCTATGTAAACAAAGTGACAGCACAGAAGTATGAAAAGAAGCACAAAGAAATGTGAAAAAGAAAAGAAAACCGAGACAGCAAGGTAAACACAATTTTGAAGTACTTATTTGTAAAACTTATATAACGGTAGATTGTAGTGGTCGAGGGATGCTTTTTACATTAAAATATATTAAGCAAACTTTTCTCATGAAGTTTGATAGGACAAATGTAAAACATACTGGAAGATATATTGGATATCTTATTGATTTGTTAGCTGAGCTTAGGGTACATATAATATAAAAAAGGGACACGAAACTTTCTAAAGCAATACCGGGGTCATCTGGATAACACGGATATGATACATATATTTCAATGTAAAGAGATGAAAATCAATGCTGAAGATAAATTACATCAAAATAAACACGTTTTACATATAATCCACATACGTTCCACAACTAAATTTACAAAAAACTGAATATGAGTGAATGCTATTTTGCTATCAAATAAAATACCACTTATTTTCATATATTTATGATCAAACACAATACGTTCCACAGGCAGGAAGTTTAAAGTTTAATTAAATTATTTTGGTATGGGCTTCACATACGTTCCACACTTTAACGAAGATAAATTTAATTGAATTAAGGATGTACTCGTATACTAAAAAAAGATAAAATATAGATATTCTTAATATCATAAACATAATATTTATAAGAACAATTGATGTCATGCAACATGCAATAAAAATTTCTCGCTCCGTCAGTTAGGATACCACAGTATTGAGAAAGATTCAGTAGCAGTTAGCAATATATTACAAAGTCAAACCACGTTTTGGATAATAAAAACTTTGGCGAATTCTTTATATTCCTACCGCAACGGAAAACAAACAGTCTTCACCTTCAGGACCCACTCCAGGGCGCTCACCAAAAGTTCATTTGTCGTCGACAACGCTGACGATGGGTGATGACTAGACTTTTATTAGACAAGCGTTAGTGCCGTAGCCAAAACAACCCGATAATGATTTGGTAGGCAGGGATTTGGCTGCAGGAAACGAAATAACAGTAATGCTGCAGACGGGTTCGTAGTTGGCGACGTTGTGGCGCGTCTAAATCTTTGAATGCCGCCAAAATGATTCAGCAGCGAAGTGAACCAGTATGTAAACAGTCAGTACAACCAGCCAACGAACCATAGAGAACAGCACGAACTGGCTGTCTAGTCGTTGAAAAAATTTATTTGACAATGCATGAAAAATGTATGCGCATGTGGCTGAGTTGGGATAAGCTATAAGTTGAAAGAAATAAATTCGTAAGAAAAAAGTTGCCAAATTACTGTACACATTGGTATGCGCATACGTATGTTTGGTTAGGCAGTCACAACGTGATGTGGCTTGAAATGCTAGCCAAAGTATACATAGCGTTAAAGTGCTTTTTTCTTGGCGTCTTTATTGAATAGCGAAGGAAAGTAAATGCTGTGCCACAGCGACAATATGGCGGCAGATATTGAAAAGAAATAGTTGAATGAAAATTGGAAGGAGCAGTACAAATATCCGAATTTGTTAGGCAAAAATTGAAATCATAATTTTGTTAAACGACTTTTGCTGGTTCAATAAAGGTTGTTAAGAACATATTTTTGAGCAAAATGGAGCAAATAAGTTAAGTTCCACATACATATATTCCACACTGATATAAACAAAAGTTATGAAAACTATATCTTCAGCAGTAATATAACATGAAATTTATAATTTTTAGAATAAAAAAATTACAATCCACTTACGTTCCATAAATTAAAAATGCTAAAATTACGTTTTTATCCAAATTCATTACTCAAAATATATTTTCTTAATTTATTAATGAAGATTATCAGTACTGTAACATAAAGCAACCATGAAATATTCACACTACACCATAAAATATTCATACTACATAGAAAACATTCAAAATCAAACTTATTAATGTCTTCCACAACATCATTTCGCAGTGCCAAAGAATCGTATTCAGCATGTTTGCATAAATACATTACAGTAACATAAAACTTATTTTTGCAAATGACTAGAAGTATAGAGTGCTAATATAATAAACAAAATAAACATAAATAACGGTATATGTAGATGCACACAGCAAGAAAGAAAAACTCTCATTAAATAAGTAGCTGAAGAGCAAAAAAAGCTTATTGCAAAAATAACTCGCAATAAAAATGTAAGCTGCAAATAAAAGCAAAAATCAGGCTTTTCACGCATACCAGCGCACTAATCCAACGCATACTTGGAGCCAGCAGTCGCGTATCCCTTTATTGATCTACTATTGTGCATTGCCGCAGAGTTAATATCGCAATTTCCCAACTTTTTCCGGCAATCAGAGCGGTGTGTTCCACGATACGGGAAAGTTGGGGCACATGGAATGCGTTGCAGCCACAAGTTGCTTTTTTGCGTAAAAATTCCGACAGCAATAAAAGCAACACCAACATCAACAATTGTGCTGAGTCGAAGTACTCGTACTGCTGCCCCGTCAGACAAGCCCTTCAACTTTCTTGCTGCTTTTGTCATTGCTTTTTTGTTTTGTAATTTGCCGTTGTTTTTGTCGTTTTTGTTTTTGCCGCCTGCATCATTAATTTCGAAATGTTTTTGGCGGCAAATTCCTTTAGCACTCGACTCGACACCCACCTACTTTCACGCTTCTTGACCAACTGCGGCGCGGCAACGATGCCAACGGGCAGCAGTAGCAACAACAACTCGCTCAGCTCTGCCGCAAGCAGTCGCCAGTAGCACGCTCGCTGGTTGTCGGCTGTGAAGCTGGGGTTGGGAGTGTTGTGAAAAGCGAAAACTTTATGATTGCCATTCATGATAAGGATAATGAACGCGATAGCTCTTTTTTCTGATTTTCTTCAAACAGCGCCGTTGTTGTTTTTTGGAATGTCTCATTTACTTTGTTTTTGTTTTCAGTTTTACTGTGCGCTGGCTGGCGGAGGAAAATTTATTCATTGACGATTGAGTTCAGGGTTCAACAGTTATTGAGTTCTCGCATTACACATCCCTTTACTTGCCACTTCCACACTCACATAAACAGACAGAGACAAACGCTTCATTTGTCGTCCTTTGGTCGCACTCCTCATTCGAGAGTAATGAATATTTATTTACACAAGAGAGATTCCATGCAGTTCATTCTTGCCAACAAAAACACTTGACATAGAGTTGAGCTGGTCGGCGCTGCCGCGGACCGCCAGCATCCAGCATGTACATACTTCTGTCTTTCGATCTTCGACAGTTCATTCCTTTCTCCCATTTCACTTATTTCTTTATTATTGTTGTTGTTATTGGCAATTTCTTTGTTTTTATTTATTTTCTTTTTATTTCAACAATTTCGCCAGCCATTTTCTTGTGTCGTATCGTTTGTGGAATTTATTGCTGCGCATACTTTTTGGTGACTGCGGAATTTCAAGAGCAATTGACTTCGGGCATAGCAGCAACGACTTCGAGTTATAGAGCGTCACACACACACACACAGACACCGGCAGGAGTATGGACTAAACAATGCTAAGACTATGGGGTTTTCGGCGGGTTTAAGGCGGCTAAAAAGTACTTTACAGCATTTACGACCCTGTCAACGCAACCCAAGCCATCTGTTTGTTTATGTATATACATACATACCTACATATATAAGCCTTAACGCACTTCCGCTTAATGGCAGTCAAGCCATTATTGTGTTGCTTCATAAAAATGTGGGTGTCGTTTGCTTAATTTGTTGCCGCAAATATGCATTAAGTTAGTTCCAAACTTTATTACGCGGCATTACAGCAATGCTTAAGATGTTCAAAGAGCAGTTAATTAAATAATTTAAAACTTCCTTTTATTAATTGTCTGAAATTGTTTCCTCAGAGACACATATTAAAATTGTGTTATTATAGTTTTTAGTAAAAAATAATAAAAATTATTTAAAAAAATACGATGCACATTCATTCCACATCAGCTCCACGTCTTAAATTGTCACAGTGTGACATATCGGTAAATATTGCAATCAAAAAGGTCAAAGAATAATTATTGAAATACAATCGACAAAAATCCACATATGTTCCACAGCTTAATTACATACAAAATTAAATTTTCCAAAACATTGTATTGAAATTTTGTCAAATCAAGTTAAAATGTGAAAGAGTTCCTGCATATGAGTACGGTATTGTTTATATAAATACTGTGGATAATGACAAATAAAAGGCATGTATGAAATTACAATCCACATATGTTCTACAACATATATTTTACTGAAATTGCATATTAGCATTTTTTACTTCGGTAAAAGTATAAAACAACGATAAGCTTTCATCACACCTTATAAATACCACGGTACAGAATAAAATATAATAAAATACGCGTCGTAGCACCAAATTTAAAGTTTATGTTTACTTAAATATATTATACTAAAGTGCCCCACGTATTTGATGTTGCAAAATTGCTTGCGGTAAAGTTTCATTTCCTTTCATAATACACTTTACTACCATTTTCCGACGCAAACGTTAAATAAATTTCCATTACTATTAAATTATTTGATCCCAATGCGCTTATACGCTAAATCATGCCAACAACACTTTCCGATCACCAACAAATGACTACCTTCCTGCTGTGCGTACATAAAAAATGCAATGCCTTGCCACCACCAGCGCCGCTATCCACTACGCAAGCTGCTGCGAAAAAAAGCGAAAATGATTTGCTTGAAGCGCCACATTGAATTCCAATTAAGTTTGTCCTTTGTCGCTATTAGGAAACTGTCAGCTGTATGAAATAACAGCTACTACCAAGCGACATGGCTGCCAACTGTCGCTGAAGCAGTAAAAAGTGCACGCCTGCTATGTTCTCGCTAACCTTCAGCTGGCAGTCGTGATATATATACGTATATAGTGCAAATTTCCCTCACCCCCACTCCAACGTGCCGCCTTCATCGGTTAACGCGCCGTTATATTGCATACTTTTCAGCGCCACCACAATGATTTACACTTCAAAGCCACAACAGTTGCCGTTATGCCAAGGAAGGAAGTAAAAATCCTTTGAGACTAAGACTTCCGCACTGCTTTTGCCTTGCCGACATTGCCTGATTCAACATTTAACAGGCCGTACACACACTACTACCGTCATATCTGTACAGCACACATACACACCGCTACTTTCTTCTCCTGCATCTTTGGCTCGACATTGTAATTTCAAGTGCGCCAACTGAGTGGAATTGCAATTTTTCAATTTCTATGCTGACTTCCACCCACTTTGTTCTTCACACGTTCCACAATTTATTATGCCGCATATTCTCCAGTGGCGTCTGCATTATTTACGTGGTAGAGTTGGCGCACCGACTCCACTCCACTCGCATAGGCGGCGTTCGATTGTGAGTTGCGAATTTGTGCGCTGCCTTAGAAATGAAAGTATTGGCATAAATTATGTGGTGGCGTTGTAGAGGGTGCGCACATCCTTTGCAGCTAGATGCCACACCGCTCAACTGCTGCAGCATTAGATCAATTGATAATAGCAACATGTACTCTATATATTTGCGCTTTTTTTCATTTCCGCACTTTGACTGCTAATTTCACATTTCAATAGCCAAAGCAGCTAGCACGCGGCGAGCCAAGCGAAGACGTTGAGTGAGTGACTCAAGTGGCTGTGCGTTTCTACTTTGGTGGCTTTTTTTCGGGAAACCCTTTCTCTGTGGCTGCGGTCGGCTGTGTGTGGCATGCAAATGGCTTTGAGTTTTAATTAAAATGACGCTTTGCTGCTACTACCGCCGTCAGTGCTGCAATTGATGACTCCACACGTCTAAGCAACTGCTACCACAAGTGGGGGAGTGTCAGCGAAAACCATATTAAAAGACTGCGCTTGAGGTAAGGGTGAGTGGTTACAGTAGCGGAAGCTTCTGTGCCGTTAAAAAAATATGCGCACAAAGGCCTAAAAGACTCAAAAGCGACTTATGTAAGCCAACGCGGAAGTTCTAAGCAAATTGGCCAAACGCTCTTTTTGATCACTTTCATCACTTAACTTTAATGCTTTTTGTGCGCGTTTCCTTTTCAACTTCCACACCTTCTTGTGACGGCAAGTCATCGTCGTCCCACACACAAAGCCACAGTATTGTTCAGTGTTTAGGAAAATTTGTAATCGCAGTTGAAAGATAAAAGATAAGTTACGCGCTTCACTGTGTTTTGTAGGGATGGTGGTATTGTTGTGCGGCGAAAGAAGAATCACCAATTAAACCGTTGAGTGATTAAGTGATCGAGTAGTGATTTGGGTAAGAACATACGGGCTACGTTTGATTGCGAAAAAAGTTCCGTTTGTTAAAAAAAAGGTAAATGAATACTAAGCTGAAAAGCAAATACTATTGATGACAAAAAAAAATTATTATAAGATCATAAAAAGTAACATTATAGCTAATTTGGAATAATAATTACCATATACAATTTTCCAAATATTTTCTAATAATAAATTTCTTTTTATTACAGGTACGTTTAATACACAAAGAACACTAATGGCCTCAAAATCGTAAGTGAAATAACTTGGAAACAACTAAAGAACAAGATTAATAAGCGCACTTTAAGACTGGCATAAAACTAATTTGGGTAGGCTAAAAATGATACAAAAATTTATTTTTTGAGTAGAAAGCATTTTTCACATAAAATCCACATACGTTCCACATCGAAATTTAACTTTGAAACAACTAAAAAATTAATATTTTATTAAATGTAAGGATTAAATACAAGATTAGAAAGAGGTCACACAAAATTAATAAGAACCGCACTTCTTTTAGATTGACACAAAACTAATTTTTTAATGCTAAAAATTATAAGAAACTTAGTGTTAAGCTTTTTCACGTGGAATTCATATACGTTCCACATATATTCCGTATCGCAACTTCACTTGGATACTACTAAAAATAAATATTTTATTAATTTTAAGAATATACAGTATTAAAAAAAATTGACATAAAAGTGCCGCACATCTTTTGATACTGACATAAAATTTATGATGGTTGCTAACAATAACAAATAAACTTAAAAGTAAAAAATATATATTTTGCTGCAATCGCGTTACGTTCGACATAGGTTCCACAAAAATTACTTATTTTTTAGCGCAATTTTTACCTTTTTTCTACATTTGTTTATAAAGATAGTATTTATCGTATATAAATTTACGTTCCACATATGTATATTCCACAATATCGAAAATTTTTGTAGATTAAATTTCGATCACAGTATAACCGCACATAAAACATTTTTAGTCATTTTTACCACATTATTTCAGCTCTTTACAGGAAAATTCCGTGCAAAGTGCTTTTAACACACACACAATACCTTCAAAGCTTTTAATTACTGGCACACTTGCCGCCCAGCAACCCCTTCGTGTGCATTTAAGTTTACAACAAACGTTAATTTACCAATTAAAAACAAGTCAAATAATACATTATGCAAGCAACAAAAATACACGCCAAAAAGTAAAAGGAATAAACACATTTAATCAAATGAGCTTACATACACACAAAAACACGCGCACACACACGCAACAATCCGAGCGCGCACAAATCTTATTAAGATAACAAAAAGCGGCAACAACGTGTGGTAAGTACAAGCTGCGCGTATGTGTGCCTCTACTTAGAAATGTGAAGGTGTGCCACTCACTGCCACCGCCAAATGTTGTATACATATTTTATTGTTGCTCGTGGCTGGCAATTTTAATGAAATTAACCTCACATTTTTCGACAAAGCCAACAATGGGCGCAACGACGATGCTTTTGTATAAATGTATGTGTGTATGTATGTACATATGTAAATTATACAACAACATTTACATATGACCTTAGTCATGCTTACGCGAGCGCCTAGCTGTATGCTAACGCGGCTTGTGTCTGCCTTGTGGTGGCAGGTAGCAATCAGCGAACGAGCAAGTCAGTCCGTCAGTGAGGCGCGAGAATGTAGCGTTGCTAATAAAGTGCCGCTTGACACGCGACTTTTTCTTGCCACACACTTGCCGCTTTTATGCTTTCTTATTTGCCATGCCAGCAATGAGGGCAGGTAAGAAACGGAACAAAAAATTTAAATAAACCATGTAAGTATATGTTTTTGCGCATACATGTATGCATGTGTATGTATGTGTGTGTGCTTGTGGCACCGCTAGCTGCTATGAGTGGGTACTTCATGCAACCGCTAAGCCAATGTAGCTATTGTTTTAAATTATGCCAACCCTGGCTGTGTGGCGAGCGCACGCATACATATATACATGTATTTGCATAAATGAGTGTGCGTTATATGGAATGTGTGTCTGTGCGCCACTTGAATTTACACTTTTTCACTTGTAAATGTTTGTAAGTGTACGAGTCGACTGCTTGACGTCGACTTGCAACCGGCTGTGGCATGCAATATATATGTAAACACGTACATATACATATTTTCCACGCTTACGTGCTCCAGCGCAGGCTTTGCCATGTGGCAAGTAAGTCGGAAATATTAGCCGCTTGCTGCAATTTTAATTACATGCAACCAACAATAACAACAAGTACGCGCAAAAGAAAAGCCAAATAACAAGTAGCGTACAAACGTTGAAAACGCAATGAAAAACACACACATACACAGTTACAAATGCAGCTGAAAGCAAGCAAAAGGGTTGCAAACACAAACTTGTCTTACAAGTGTAGCCTATTTACAGGCGCCTGTGCTCCCACACAATGACAATGTTGTTACAATGTTTCGGAAGTTTCGCAAATGAAAGCGCCACACACACACCGAAAGCAAAAACAACAAAAACACGTGAATAAAAAATGCAAAAAGACGGCCAGCGCTACTCGCTTCATAAATATTGACTTTGCAAAATGCAGTTAAATGCAAATATTTTCAAAGCGCACACAAACACGTGCGTACGGCACATGCACTACTTTACGTTCACTAAGTGCTGTTACGACACTTGTGTATATTTATGTGCTCATATGTGTATTTGCCGCGCTTTGAGTGTTGTTTATTCACGCTGAGATTGAGTTGAGTGCAACACACACTCACACATTTGTTTATTTAAATGCTAAATAGGCGTCAAGTTTTAGTAGATTAATTGTAGTCAGCGCGTAGCGTGTTGCTGTATTTTTAGGAAGCGCACTTTTATAGATAAATAACGGAAATTGTTCATCTAAGAATAGCAAGAGCGGGAAATGGACGGTAATACATTTTCAATACTTTCTTTTTATAGAAAACCACTTGAAGTTCAAAGAATCCCAGAATATTGCGAATGAAAGGAAATTAATTTCATTAGATTTTTATTTTTTTTATATCATCAAAAGTGCTTTGTACGTTCAAAAGTTTCACCCTCAATCCTTTTCTAATTCTCCTGCATGCCATTTGAGTGCAAAATTCCACTAAAACTTACGACTAAGAGCTGTCCGAGCGCTGAAAAGTTAATGATGACAAAAAGCTTTCAAATTGTGAAAGCTTTTCCACATGCGAAAACTCCAATTTTCAATTTCATTTGAATAAAAAATTCTGCTTTAAACTTCAGACAACACTAAGAACTGTCCGATCGCCAGAAAAGTTAGAGATGACAAAAAGCGTTCATATTGAGAAGCGAAAGCTTTTTCTCACTTTTTTGTTGTATAAAGTGAAAATAGCAAAGAAAGATTTTTTTTCTAGAAAAGATTACTTTTACTCTTTACCAAATATATATTATACGTTTTTAATATGTCTACTCTGAAGTGAAATCAATCATAAACCTGTTTTTATCTGAATTAAAAAATGAAAGCTCTATAAGTTTCCAGAATTTGTTTCAACTGCTTGAAACACTTTTGAATTGTTCCATTTCAGAAATTTAATGAAAAGAAAGATCAAAGTATTATTCTACATAGGCATACATTTTTAACTGACTGACTTCGACTGACTTTCATATGAAATCTTTAAATGAAAAATTTGTTCTTTTACAAATTTCTTAGACTTTTGAACTCAGCAAAAGAAATAATCCTACCAAAATACTATCGTTAATTTCAGCTAAAAAATTAAAGCTTTACGTAAATCTCAAAATTTAAGTTATCTGCTGATAAGAGCTTTATTGGAAAGTTAACATAGCATAGTTATTTATTGGTGCCACTGCAAATTGTGTCATTTATGTATGTGATGGAGTATATGGATCGTCTTAACTCTATAAGTTGTAGGCTCATAGTCAAGCTCATTAGCGTGAAAACAAATTTTAAGTCAAAACTGAGCATACACTTTCACCAACTAATGCTAAATTTAAAAAAAGCTTTTGTGAATAGTATTTCATAAAACTTATTATGTAATTAATATTTTCTCTATCGAAAAACTGTTAAATATTATTTGCTAAAGTTGACGAATGAAAGCTCTCACTGAAAGTTACGTCAAGTTTATTTGAAGTGAAATCTTGAAACTAAATTCTACAACTTGAATATTGCTCAAACCCCGTATGATAAACCAAGTATGAAAGCTGCTTTTTAGGTCGGCAAAGCTTTCACCCAAACGAAAGCTCGTTAAAATTTCAAATTTAGGAAATAACAATTAACTATAACTACCGCTGTAAAGGTTCATAACAAATATATAATAATGTTGTTTCGTTTAGCCGAAAGTGCTGTAAGAAGGGAAAGCTCGCTGAAAATTTTAAAGTTCTTAAAATGAAGATTTTGGCGATATATAACCTCGAACACTATAAGTAACACAAATACAAATAAAATTAAATTAGCTATACATTAGTGACTGTTGCTGTTGTTATTGTGTCAAAAACGAAACATGACATAGCTAAGCGAGAAAGTAAGGCTGCCGAGCATATGACAGCGCAGCACAAGGGAGCATATGCTATACGGAAGTGCGCTGCTGAGCGAGCGTGGAGGCCCACAGCTTCACAATCAGATTTATGCTGGAGCACATGTGTTTACAATGTCTACTATACATATGATTACATGTTTATATATGTATATGCATATATGAGCGTATATATATCATGTACATCCGTATGTATGAGGACACTAACACACACACGCTTAACAAACTTGTCGAGGTAAATCCTTAACAAGGATTATTAGCAAAAAGCAAGCGAAAAATTTAATATTACCTGATTATGTGCGTATTATTTGCCGTGACGTTGAGTGTGAACAAAGCAGATTGGTTGGCAAAGCCGGAAAAAATAAATACACCACACATGTACAAGTGTATGTGTGCTTGTGCGCTTGATTGCCGCCCTTACACTCTCCATATACCTACTATTTTAGCAAACGCCAGCCACTTTGAAGCTTGTTGGCCGAGTTGAGAAGAGGAAAGCAGCTGGTGCTACCCTCCTCCACTTCTCGCCTCTCTTCCAACCTCACTCAACAATAACGTCGTTTCTGGTGTTTGGCTTTTCTCTAATATTGTTGCAATGTTTAATGTGAACATGCTGTTGGTATTTGTGTTTGTTGTAGTTGTTGTACATTATTGCTTGTTGTATTTACAAGTACAAGTGACGGAAATTGATGCATAAAGGCGCGCTTGATTGAGTTGACAAGTTGTAATTTGCCGCGAAGCACAGGCGTAACACAGTCAAACGTACACACACAAACATTCTTGTAGCGGTACAGCAGGCAGTTGTGGCATGCATTCGCATGTACATCGTCGTATATTTATGTAATTTCGCGGCGTCTGAGTTTAGCAGGCAGCTTCTGACTCAATAAATAATTTCGCCTGACTTGGCTTTGAGGGGGGTGTGTTTTTGCGTGTGTGTGGGTGTGACCCTCATTGTTAATGACTCATTCGACAAGTCATTCGTGTACTTTGCTGTTGTTGTAATTTTGAAAGCATTAAAATGAAATGCCATCAAACGCTTCGCCCCCTCTTCACTCACGGAAAGCTCTGCAGCGCGCTACTGACGGCATATCTTGGCAGCTTCATTACAAACGCCGCACACAAATTGTATTTCCGCGGACTGCGAATGGCTTCAGGCATTTCAGCAACGTAGTTTACTCCTTCAAACCGATATTGTTTTTTAAAAGAAAAATTTAAGCGCGCTGGTGTGAGCTTTAAGCTGCGGTGGTAAGTGGAGGTGATGGCACATGCTTTAAAAGGTTTCCAGTATATGTCTAAAGATAATTTTGTTTGTTGTATTGTCAGTGGGAAAATATGACTCAGTATGACTAACAGTTTCTTGTGATAGACACAAAAGATGTGGACGATTTGTAAGAGCATTATGATCTATTATATGGGCTATTACGGTACACCAAGAACCGACGCTCTAAGCTGTCCGACTGAGATCCCTTATAAGATCGACTTCTTAACCCGTCATTTTTATAAATCCTTATAACGTTCTGTATTTTCGCAGTATCCACCCATATTCTTAATGGAGAGCTTTCACCCGTTTCAGATATTTAGCTTTTAGGTGAGTTCGTGAAAGTTTTAGTAAAAAGAAGAGAAGAAGATAGCCAGCTACTTTTAATCGCAAAGCTTTCGCCTATTACCGAAAAAAGCTTTTATATGTAGCCTTCAAATATCACAGACAAAAAGTTTTTACTTTTCGTAAACAAATCGTTTTTTTCCATTCCACCATAAGCTTTTTATGCCCTGAACAGGGTTTAGTAACTTCACCACCATGATTGTAACACCCAAGAAGAAGCGTCCGAGGCTCTATTAAGTATATATGTATATTAATTATTAGCGCGACGAGCTGAGTCGGTTTAGTCATGTCCGCCCTTACATTAGTAAACTAGTCCTTCAGTTTTTGAGGTATTGATTTAAAATAGATTACATGTCCTTTTTTCACCAACAAACTTCTCATTTGTATTTTATTTTCTGTATTTCTAATCCAGTATTATATATTTCCAAAACGGCGCTTTCATTGAGCTTTTCACTTTAGAAAACTCGCTATAAAGTCTTCATATACTTTATATAATTCTAAGTTTCTTCATTAAAGCTTTCACGGAAAAAATCGTTCATGAACTTTTCGCACGATTCATATCAAAATCCAATTAGCTGCTCGTAAACTTCGTAAAAGGCTTTCACAAAGTTTCTATTTTTTGTAAAATTGTTCGAAATCTTAATGCTTTTACCGGTAAAAACTTTCATGAGCTTTTCGTAAGCATCGTTGCAAAATTTAATTAACTGCGCATACACATCGTAGTAACCTTTCATATAGTTTTTATTTTTCGAAAATTTGTTCGAAATGTTAAAAATTTCACGGTAAAAAGGCCAATCATATTATTTTTAGCTCAATTTTGCTTAGCTTTGTGATAATTTTTATTTAACCTGACTTCGTTCCAATTTCTTCGCTAATCAGTCGGCCTTATCGTCTCTTCCTTAGTGAAATTGTTAATTATAGATTGAAGAAGGAAAACTCTTTAAAATTCTTAGAAAGCGTTTACATTTGTTTCACTTAAGCCTGTTTTCTTGCTTGCAAGCACATTTACACTCACCCTCCTCGTTTTTGACGCCCCACTATTTGGCTTACTTTTAATTCCCGAACGCATAATCACCCTTTTAAGTGCATTTTTAATGACTAATTTAAATTAACTGCGCGCGCCAAAAGGACGCCGGCTAGCCCGACCGAAGTTGCCAGCCATTCGAGTGTCGGTGTTCGGTAAAGAGCTGGTGGCAGCAAATAATCGCTAGTGGCCGTCCAATATGGGGGTGTTTTAGTGGAAATTGCGATTTTATTTACGGTATATAAATTGTTGAATTTA
Source organism: Bactrocera neohumeralis (assembly GCF_024586455.1). Classification (NCBI taxonomy): domain Eukaryota; kingdom Metazoa; phylum Arthropoda; class Insecta; order Diptera; family Tephritidae; genus Bactrocera; species Bactrocera neohumeralis. The sequence continues at coordinate 63,801,549 of NC_065921.1, read as the reverse complement.
CGAGATAACATTAATCGCGCTGCAGTGCTATTAGCTATGCAGCAAAGGCGACGAAGTAGGGAGCAAGAGAAAAGTGTAGTAAAACACGATGCGGGTCGGGCGGCGAGTGCGTGTGAGATAAGTGGAGCGATAAGAAATTGTTGTTGCTGTCGCTGATTTGGTCGCAAAAGTTTGGCAACAATCCGCTGTTTAATAACACCACGAGATTAGCACTTTGGCAGTGTTCATTGAAAAATATGTCGCATTTGCCGACTGTATTTGCTTTGTTGTGTGCTTTAAGGCGATAAAACTCCATTAGCCAGCTTCAGGGGGGCTACAAGTAAATTATATACACCCTATGTGGACTGTCAACACAACGTAGAGCAATTAAAATAAATTAAAAATCAGTTGTAAGCCAATAAATTGCTACACTTGAGGGTGGCACAAAGGAAATTAGAACAAATGGCAAAGTAAATGCGTTCCACAAAATACGAATTTCGAAGTTTTCAAAGATATAAAATGGCAATAAATTCACGAGACATCGATGATCATTGGGAAGGTTTGGAGGGAGACTCACACATTAAATGAATTCTTTACAAGGATGATGAAGAAGTCAAGCTGTGGAAATGTGGTTGATTGAGCTATACTTTTTAGTGGAATAAAACAAGCCAGATGCAGAAATTTAAGAAGAGTGAGAATGTAAATTAATTTTCCACAAGCATATTCTGTTTTCTCATTGGGAACCTATCAGATTTAAATATAGCAGGCCAAATATATAAATACAGTTAGTTTCATTTATACAATATTTTTTGCCAAGAGCCGTTCCTCATTTTTCGCTCTGTTCTCTAGTGTAACATAAAAAAGTACAGTAAGAAGCTTGTATCATTTTCTCTGAATTTTATGAGCTGGAAATTGTAGATAGTTGCTTCGTTAATTTTTTCTTTTAACTAATAGCAAAAACACCGATTTCTTTCGTTCTCCCTTTTTCTCTCTCTTTCTTATTCTTTTTTATTATTTTTACTAAAAAAAAACTTGTTTTGATATTTTCATAAAAACCCTCAATACACTTCTATTGTTCTCTCGCAAGAAGCAAAGCTTTGATTCAGAAAATCTCTCTTTATTTCTTTGAAGCAAATGATGGTTGACCAATCAGGGCAAAGTATTTCTCTTTCGGTATCTTCTCATCCAAAAAGTATATGTATTTATTTGTATAGACTTCCAGTCTCACTTTCTATGTTTCTCTCTTTTGTTTTTTTAATTGAACGCTGCTTCTCAGTTGACCAAAAAACATTCGATATTGATCGTTCTTTATTGTTGCTATACAAAGTTTCATAAAATTTGTTGTTTTTTTTTGTTTTTGCGAATAGAAATAAAAGAAAGAAATATACTGTCAATCAGCGTGAAGTATAGCTCTTCATATATTTTTATACCCTGAACAGGGTACATGAAGTTTGCCACGAAGTTTGTAAAGGAAACGTATAAAATATATGTATAAATAATGTATATACGCGAACTAGTCCTTTAGTTTTCGAGTTATAGATCTGAAATCCTATGGTCGAAACCGCCGATATCGAACCACTGAAGTATATAACTGCCATAAGACAGACCGATCCAACTCAATTCCTTGTATGGGAAACTTTTTTATTTGACAAGGTATCATCACAAAATGAGGCACAGATTAAAATCGCCGGCATCAGTATAATCTACGAAGAAACTGTTTAGATCGAACCACTGTAGCAAACAGCTGCCATGTAAATGGCCGTCCAAAGCTAAGAAAAAAAAACTTTTTATACCCTTTTATGTTATAAAAATGTGAAGGGTGCTATGGCTACAGTGCAGCATTTATACACTAAATTTGATCATGCATTAAAATTTTCGTTTAACATCAGCTCTTCGCCGACACTTATCAATAACCGGGTGCCTTATTTATATTATATTTTTTAAAATCCAGTTCTCTTCTCATTTTTATCAAGAGCCTTGGTCCTTCTGGCTTCTTCTCCTGCTTCTACCTCACTTTAGACCATATTTCTACAGACCATTGGCATTTCCTTTGTGGCCGACGTTGTTTTTCTTAAACGCCAAACGCAGCTCTTAAGCCAACAACAACAAAGAGTAATAATAAATACATGGTAAGAAGTGGCAAAAGTGGAAATGTCAGAAAAAGAAAAATAAGCGGAACGATCCACCAGAGAATTGGCAAACATTGCTTGAACATGTCCCATTGCAACGTGATTTTTTCTCCACAGTTTTCTTTACCTTCTCTTTGCTTTAATTACCTTTTCTTATTTTCGCCACGCCAACCCTCCTTGTTGTTTTTATCAGCGTCAACGCCATTACCATTTGCGCGAGTAATTAACTAAATTCAAGACGGCCAAAGCAATAGCCACTCCAGACCCTCGCAACTCCTCTTTCGCTTGGCCTTACGCTGCAAGGATATCCTTTACACGCTCATCGCCGCCTTTGTGGAGTAAAGCTCACTGCCAGCTGCGTAGTCAGCGGAAATCGCCTTACTACCGCGTGTGTATTTTCGTGGCAGGTTGCAAGTAGAAAATGCAATCGCCGCAATTAATATACCCTGGAGACATGACGATACGACAAAGACGCAACTCAAGAATAAGCGGTGGCGAGGGTGAGCAGTGAGTGCGCTTGCAGAGAGTGAGCGCTACACCCCTCGTGATAGTTCAATAGTTGTGTAATTTTTTTATTGGTCAGCAACTCCTTGAGGCGCATAGCAATGAAAATAAAACAACAACAACGAGCACATCCGTTTTCTTTTGCCAATCGCTTGGACTTTCATTATCAGCGCCGTCACCACCCACCAAGAGACGGTTAGAACCTCACTCACCCCAACACACACTGCTCTATTGAGTCGAAATGCAAGTGAACATGCCGTAATGGTAATGGTAATTGTAATGGTAATTATTTTACTACCGACTGCACTATATTTTCTTTAGAAATTGAGCGTAATTTATTTCTTGGCGCCAAACGCTCTTGCGCTTCCTGCGCTCCATGCTTGCATTGTTGGGGAGAGCAGAGGCAGCGCGGCGGGGGTTAGTCTTGACATGTCTGCTATCAGCGGGTTTGGTCAAAGGAAGCGGAAACGCTGCACTGCGCAATATATCAATTGTTGTTTGTGTAATCAGTAATTATCTGCGCATTTCTCCGTTAATTCCCTGTTGTTTTTCGCTTGTCACTCGTTTTTGTTGTAATCGCAGTTAATTCACTTGTCCCGTAAGTTATTGTTGCGATTTATCGACATATTTTTCTCTTGGTTTTGTATTCAGCTATTTCTTTCGCAGAGTTACTGCACTTGAAGGCAAGCTGTGTAGCGCTAGATTTGAATGGTGTTTTACGCAGAATTTTCTCAAAAATATTTTTCAATTCACAAACAAAACTTCAGAAAGCTGTTAAGATTTTTTAAAGCTGTTTATAATTCTAAACTTAAATTTGGAGAGTTTCAGCATTAAATTTGCTTTTAGACACTTAGAAAGTGGGAGATGTTAATTTTCCTTTAAAAAATTAAATTATTATTTGTCTCTATAAATATTTGGTCTTATTAAAAGTCATTTTAGGTGTTATTTATGTTAGGTTAGTTAAGGTGTGGATACTAATAAGGATCTCACTGGAACAGCTTGGAATGCCTGTCCGTTGTGTTGCCTTAAGCTTCTACATAAAACCATCAAAAATCGACGGAACACTTTGAGCCTATCACAAATTTGTTGCGACGGCTAATATCAGTTTCTGACGAGGTTCTTCTGGTTCACTGAAGATAAGACTACCGGGTTATTTCAGCCTCAGTCTTCAAAGGTCGGACAGTGGAGAAGAAATTGACTAGATGTTTAGACCTTCCAGTAGATCTCCTGCATTCTGATGAAAAAGACCTCGCAGTCGCACATGATTAACGGAAAGCTCCTTACGGAACCCTCTAACCTTTCCTTACTGTCTCCTCAATATCTGGTCTCCATGAAAGCTTTATATCAAGGATAAGCCCTAACCATTTCCCCTTTTGAGCTATTAGAAGACGTAAATATTCGCAAGATGAGAGAGGCACGATTGAGATCTTGATGGTTAACGACCTACTTAAAGAACCCGAGGGTGGTGTCGCTGTCATTGTTGTTTTTATCTTCTTCTTAATTGGCGTAGAAACCGCTTAAGCGATTATAGCCGAGTTAACAACAGCGCGCCAGTCGTTTCTTCTTTTCGCTACGTGGCGCCAATTGGATATTCCAAGCGAAGCCAGGTCCTTCTCCACTTGGTCCTTCCAACGGAGTGGAGGTCTTCCTCTTCCTCTGCTTCCCCCGGCGGGTACTGCGTCGAATATTTTCAGAGCTGGAGTGTTTTCGTCCATCCGGACAACATGACCTAGCCAGCGTAGCCGCTGTCTTTTAATTCGCTGAACTATGTCGATGTCGTCGTATATCTCGTACAGCTCATCGTTCCATCGAATGCGGTATTCGCCGTGGCTAACGCGCAAAGGACCATAAATCTTTCGCAGAACTTTTCTCTCGAAAACTCGCAGCGTCGACTCATCCGTTGTTGACATCGTCCAAGACTCTGCACCATACAGCAGGACGGGAATTATGAGTGACTTATAGAGTTTGGTTTTTGTTTGTCGAGAGAGGACTTTGCTTCTCAATTGCCTACTCAGTCCGAAGTAGCACCTGTTGGCAAGAGTTATCCTGCGTTGGATTTCTAGGCTGACATTGTTGGTGGTGTTTACGCTGGTTCCAAGATAGACGAAATTATCTACGACTTCAAAGTTATGACTGTCAACAGTGACGTGAGAGCCAAGTCGCGAATGCGACGACTGTTTGTTTGATGACAGGAGATATTTCGTCTTGCCCTCGTTCACTGCCAGACCCATTTTCTGTGCTTCCTTGTCCAGCCTGGAGAAAGCAGAACTAACGGCGCGGGTGTTGAGGCCGATGATATCAATATCATCGGCATACGCCAACAGCTGTACACTCTTATAGAAGATGGTACCTTCTCTATTTAGTTCTGCGGCTCTGTTGTTTTTATGGTTAAAGGAAAATAAATGGAAAGGTGCAGTATATTTTCATTTCATAATGACTCTATTATACAAAATATATTTTGTTTTTACTATATACAAATTGCAATACTGCTAAGAGTTGCAGTAATTCAAAATTATATAAATATTAAAATATTGTATAAATTGTATTAACAGATTTGCTTAAGATATCATAAACTATAGGGTATTAGCATTTTCTTAAGAAATATTCAAGGAATTCACAAATCTCTCTGCCTCGCTCGAAGAAACACATTTCTTTATAAATATGGTTTTTCTTTCTTAATTTTTCGAAGATATTTTTCTGTGTTTCTTCTACTTGTAGCTGAATAACATTTCAACATAAGATAACTTAAGCCATACATGTCTCTGCATATCCAAATAAGAACCGAGTGAAGACATGCACGCAGAAGAAATTTCTGAAACTTAAATAAAAAATAGTAATGTTGTAAAGCTTACTTTGCCAGCTAACTCCACACTCAAACATAAACTAATATGCACATGAGTGGGCAAATATATGCACAGATATATACGAGTTTATACTCGTATGTATGCATATATTCATAACTGTCCATGCGCATCGTCTTAGCCGCCTTTTGGATTATCCTTTCAGCAAACGCTTGCTATGAAAATATTTCCCTCCGGCCAGCAGCAGGGAAGTGGAGTCAAGCAAGCATAAAAATTTCATAAGAAAAGCATGTGAAAATATTTTTCCACCAAACAACATAAGAAAGCAAATGTAGAAAAATTACACAGCAGTGTATGCATAGAAAGAAAATGAAGGGAATTTCCATATGCATGCGCATGAAGATATGTAATTTTAATACTTGCTAACAAACCGCGCGCATACATAAGTGTATATAATATTTATATATACAAATATATATGTATAACCAGCTAAGATCTAAGGATATTTTTGCCACATTTATTGCGGTTTTAACGGAGCCCGTACCAGTCTTAGCGCAGTCGTCTAAGAATGGCGTGCGTTACAGAGAAAGTAAGCTCAGGCAGCCGACGCCAAGTCATCCAGCTAACCTACACAGCTGACAGTCACACGCGACAGGCCCACATGCCCACACACCATATATAAATATAGTACAGCCGATTTGATTTATTTGTTGGTGCTCATGTGCATATTCCTGCGATAGCTATCTGTAGGCTGGCCGTGTAGGCGTCGTGTGATAGCGTCGCCTTTTTTGCAAATGCTATATGATTGCTGACTGTATCCTGCGCTGCCTACATACTTTTGTCAACTACTGTGCCGTCGCTTATCTGCTTTTGTATGTTACCTCTCCAGCGTAGGTTTGCGCAAAAGTCGCGCATTTATTCCAGGAATAATGTTTTGACAGCGTATAAAGCAAGTTTTAAGATATGCGATAGGATGCACATGAATATATTGATGTATACATATGTACATACGTATAATTCTAAAATCATTTTTTCGTATTATATATTTATATATTATATATTTAAATATTCTTCACCCATCTTGAGATTTATAAAATTTATTCATACACAGAGTCGCTCAGAATTCACCTATTAACATAATTAAATTTATTGCGGAAATCGCAGTGAAAACAATTCAGTTCGCTTTAAAAATTATAGGAAGTAAATTATTCAGAATATGTCAAAATTATTTCTAGCATGATGGTAAATACTATATTTATTTTTAATATGTTAATTATTATAAAAATGTTGCTTTCAAAAATTTTGGCAAACCAAATTTTATTTTTTACAACTAAATAACTTATCTTACTTATTAATTCTCAAATAATATATCATAAAATTTAATTTAAAAATTATAAGAACTTTTAAATCGTACAGAAAGTGACAAAAGTACTTTTATCATAATAGTTCAAAATGCTTTATTTGTAATTACTATAAAAAAGTTGCTATAAAATTATGGCAAACCAATTTTTTATTTATAATAACTAAACGGCTTATGTTATCTTTAAACTCACAAATTATATGTCATATAGTTAACTAGAAAACTTATAGGAACTTAAAAATGCATAGAAAGTGACACGCATATTTCTACATAATGTACCATTTATTATTATTAATAAAAAACGGTTCTATAAAAAATTATAGCAAAACTAGTTTTATTTATAACAACTTGCTATTTAAGTTTATGTTAACTGTTTTCATTGTATAGAAAGTGTCTAATAAACATACATAAGTGAATCTATCAGTATGAGAAATAGTGTATTCTTTAGTATTATAATATTACTACACAAATTATAGCAAACCAGTTTTTATTTATTAATTTTTATAACACTTATTATACATACGTACAAATATAAAAGCTTGTGTTATCTTTTGACTCCCAATTAATATGTATGTATGTCATGAAGTTTGCTAAAAAATTATAGGAACCTTAAAACTGCACAAAAAGCAACGCACGCATTTCTAAATCATGGATTATGCATTATTTTATAAAAAGTGCTATAAAAAATTATAACAAACCGAATTTTTTTTTGTAACAACTAAATAGCCAGTAATGGGCCATGGTAATAACTTGAATTATTAGCAAATCTACTATCAGTCGTTTAAACATATTACCATCATATCACACTAAATTTTAGAAATTCTCATTTAGCATTATAAAACTATGAACAAAAAAAGCAATGTTTAATAAAGCAAAACCGCAACACTTGTTAAGAGACAAAAAGTTAACGCATTTTTTTAAGCTATACAGAAATTATAGCGATTTATTGTTGTAGAAAGAACCCTAAAAACTTAAAAATAATAAATATCTTGAATGAATTCAGTACTACTCTGAAAATTTTTTAAGTTTCTATGCCTACTATGTTGCTATAAAAATTATGGCAACGTTAATTTTCTAAATTAAGCAAGACACAATAATTTTAAAAATATTAACAACAATGAAAACAGCCTTTGGCGTATTCAAGATCACTTTAGAAGCTTAGAAATTTTACTATAAATCTTCATCATAACAGGGTAGTTTCTACAAGTCAAAACTAATACTAAGGCTGCTGCTTCGATGCTCACACATACATGAAAAATCACTTTTTACTTATTTATTACTTTCATCGGTTACATTTTTGTAAAATGATTTACGTTAGAAACTTTTTTCAACTCTAAGATTTATACCAAACACGCGCTTACGACACAACTTTCACTTCCTCAAAGCCTATGATTCGGCAGATAATCAAAGCAGAAGTATGAGTTACATGCACAAACATAAAAAATCTCGCATAAGCATAAATAAAATATTGCATATCGAAAGGGGCGCAAAACTGATAATAAATTTGTATAAAGTTGTTAGCCGTTTACCATGACGAATTTGCGTGCAAAAAGTTTTTTTTTTTGTCAATCTGCACTTACAAGAGATTAAGCATTTATGCATATGTATTTGTGTTTGTATATATACATACATTTATTTATGTATGTGTGTGTGAGTTCACATGCTGCCAGAAAGTTTACCCCTCAAGAGTGACAAAATCGCATGCAAGATGACGTAATACTTAATGTCTCCCTCACTTCCCCTATTACATATATGTAAAGACTTTCACTTAGCAGTTACTTACCCTTGCGGAAACATAAACACATTTCTATTATCCTTCCAGTGAAATGAATTCCTCAACAGCATTGGCAATTTAAGCATTTTTGGGGCGGCATTTACAGCCGCAATTCATAAATGATATAAATGCATTTACATTTATTTGTATAAATATTATTTGCTATAAAAACAAATCTATTGGAAATTTCACTTTTTCTACCCTCAAATCATTTCAATTCAGTTCATCCTTTTGTTCGGCTTGCTCTTCACCAACTAATTTATTTCTCTCTCCGCGGCGGAATACAAGCAAAGGCAAAAATAAAATATAAAGATCTAAAATTTGCTATGGCATGTTGCATGCCACATTACCACTTCAAATGCAGACAAATTGATACCTAATCTCTTACGAATAATTTGTAGACCTTTTGCAAAAGCAATTGATGGGTTTTTCTTGCAAATGTTAGGCAAAAGCTGTAAAGAATTCAAAACGAAAAACTTACTACACAAACGAGTATGCTTCGCCTCATACCACAAACATCGAACGAGCGCGTTTAGTAACAAAAATATATAGTTATTCTTGGTGGTCACTTTACAAACATTTATACTAAACAGTCTTTCGAAAATCTGGTCTTATTCCAGCCTTTCAAATTTTTTTTTGTAAAATTATATTTTTGACTTAAGTCATTTTAGCACTTAACGCTTTGGTTGCAACAGTTTTCCTTTGAAATTTATTCAATTTTCCGGCTGATTTTTTTATCAAATCTCATTAACGAGATTTTTGATGTTTAAATGGTATTTTTAAATTGCTATAATTTGATTTAAGGGCAGGACAATGAAATATATCATACTATAGGAAGAACAAACATCTGACATGACATCTGACCAAACTTGATTTTTTAACTACTTTTGAACTTTAGCAAACTGAAACACAATATTATATAATAGTTTTCCGAAACCACTGTACTATAAAATTACAGCAACCAAATAGCACATGGGCCCTTATGTAAATATTTTTGCAAAGTTGTAAAATTACATCTTAGTTGGTATTCACCGTTACTATATTAAGGTAAATAAACTGTTTATAAAAATTATAGGACATAATTTGGCCTGATAATATACAAAAATTTTCAACAAATAAGCTCTTCGAAGAAGTCGTATTGATTTTTATTTAAAACATATAGTTTTTGAGATGCTATAAAACTATAATAACTTTATAGGAAACTCTTATAATATTATAACATAGTTGCTATATTATAAAGCGTTTTTTCGGTGTTGAAATTAATATAAAATATGTTGTTTTTAAGTTTCTATAAAATAATTTCCCTAGTTCCCTTATAGGAACTTATTTTAATATTATAGATTAGTTGCTGTGTTATCATATGCAATTCCAGTAGAGTTTTTAAATATATAAAGTTGCTATAAAAATTTTAGCTCATTATTTAACCAGAAAAGATTCAAAAATGGTATGAAATTTAGCACATTAGAACAGTTGCACTGAAAACAACCTAAAACAAGTAAGGAAGGGCTAAGTTCGGGTGTCACCGAACATTTTATACTCTCGCATGATAAAGTGATAATCGAGATTTCATTATCCGTCATTTATATATTTTTTTATTTTGCTGTAAAATTAATTAGATTGGTAGTTCCTGAGATATGGTTTTTGGTCCATAAGAGGGCGACGCCACGCCCATTTTCAATTTTTAAAAAAAGCCTGGATGCAGTTTCCTTCTGCCATTTCTTTCGTAAAATTTAGTGTTTCTGACGTTTTTTGTTAGTCGATTAATGCACTTTTAGCGATTTTCAACATAACCTTTGTATGGGAGGTGGGCGTGGTTATTATCCGATTTCTTCCATTTTGGAACTGTATATGGAAATGCCTGAAGGAAACGACTCTGTAGAGTTTGGTTGACATAGCTATAGCAGTTTCCGAGATATGTACAAAAAACTTAGTAGGGGGCGGGGCCACGCCCATTTTTCCAAAAAAATTACGTACAAATATGCCCCTCCCTAATGCGATTCTTTGTGCCAAATTTCATTTTAATATCTTTATTTATGGCTTAGTTATGACACTTTATAGGTTTTCGGTTTTCGCCATTTTGTGGGCGTGGCAGTGAGCCGATTTTGCCCATCTTCGAACTTAACCTTCTTATGGAGCCAACAAATACGTGTACCAAGTTTCATCATGATATCTCAATTTTTACTCAAGTTACAGCTTGCACGGACGGACGGACGGACATACAGACATCCGGATTTCAACTCTACTCGTCACTTTGATCACTTTGGTATATATATCCCTATATCTGACTCTTTTAGTTTTAGGACTTACAAACAACCGTTATGTGAACAAAACTATAATACTCTCCTTAGCAACTTTGTTGCGAGAGTATAAAAATATGAATTCAAGTATGCTATAATATATAGCAACTTGTGTTGGAGACAGAATACACTAAATCAACGTTCCTTTACGTAAATATAAATTATCAGCGCAGTCTCTGTTCTTGTTGTAACTGGTAACAATGAAATAACCGTTTCCTAACTGAAAGGCATAAAAACTATAGGCTTCAAATATTTCGCTTATATATAGCTCACAGGTTTCGTTTTGTTATTAACTATTATATCCAGCACTTCGAACTATTTTGAATTTACTCTTATTTACTTTTCGTTTGTTTGTCTTCTACGTCGCCTTTCAGTACCCATCATTGTCCGATTTTCCATTAATAGGAGCACTAGCGCATTGCCTAAGTGCCGCTTATACGTTGATTTCTGAAAAAACCAATACTGACTGCCATTTGAAGTGTGTCCCGCATGAGTAGCGAAATATTAAGAACTAACAAATCCTTTGTGCTCTTCGTTGAGTATCCTTTGAATTTGCATAACCATTGTTACTTGCCTGCTAATTTATTTTTGCAGTAATTTTCCAGCATGCTATATTTGCATTTCCACTCGCTACAAAAAGTAACTCACACATTTCATAAGCCCTTTCAATCACGGCGATTTTTTCTGATACTTCCGCTGCTTCTTCCTCTTCTTCTTTCTATTATTTTGTCTGTTATTAAAGCAATTTGATTTGCTTTATTTTTCAATTTGAAATTTCCTAACAACTGCATAATAATGCTTTTTGAAAGGATTTTCAAATAAATGAAAAGTTCTACCATATTAGGAGAAGCGAGGTAGATGGATGGCCAACAAATAAGAAAAGGTATGCAAAAAAGCATACACACTAACAACTGACGGTCAGAACTTTTGTCAAATGCTCGTGCCGAACATATGCGCCTCAATGGGCAAAACAAAATAATAATGATAGACAATATCCTTAACTAAAACTTTGGCAAAGCAGCATCCTGCCATTATCCTGTCACGCAGTTGCCGGCCGCCTATTGTTGCAAAACTGCGCAGAGGAATTGAATGATTTGGCGTCTTTCTGGACACTATAGTCTTCATAGCGGCAGTCGAGTTTGTAAGTGCCACCAGCGGAGGGGTGTGAGAGGTAAGAGGACACAGGCAGCACGTCCGAACAGGTCACAACGGCCAGCTTTATGCCACATCGCCGTCGCCACCACTTCGCCGCCACATTTTGTTTGCTTAACGAACTTTAAAGCGTATAGCCGCCGAAATGTCAATAATGACAGCACGAAGACACTCTCGACTCACGACTTAAACAGCCGTCTAAGAGCTGGGCAAATCGAAAAAATAGCAGGGCGATTGAAAATCATTTGAATTGGAAGACAAAGGCAGAGGAATTCAAGTGATAACAGCACAAAAGCAGAGTTGATGGACGCAACAAAGTGTTAGGGAGTATGCATGATGTGTGTGGAAAGGAAAAGAGGAGTAGAGTGTTAGCGGCAGTGACATGCGGCAGCCAATAGCTGCCAGGAAGTGGTGAACTTTTTTGTGAGTGGCAATTTTTTTCGATAGGCTTCCGTAGGCAGTTCACGGAATTGGAATATTTCAAAGTAAACGAAGAGCGCATAAAAGGAGCATTAAAAAACGATTGGAAGTGGCTACTTTGTAGTGAATTCTGTAGCTTCTAGTTTTCGTATTTTTCAAACTTTAGCGCAATGGGTAAGCGCTGCAAAAGCGAGCAAAAAAGCTTTGTAATGTTTCATTTGTGAAATTTGATGCCTGCAAAGCTTGTAAGTCGAGTAGCGTATAACAACAATAAAAACGAAAAAATAGAAGAATCAAACAGTGAGTGCATCTGCTACACTTGTTTTTGGCGGAACTGTTATTAATTTGAGATTTTCTGTACAAAAAAATATATCCGGATATGCTATATGCCGTAGCCGATTTTTTAAACTTTTTTTATTTTGATTTTTTTTGTTCAAATTTATTTTTTTTTTCAAGCCAGAACGCTCGGAAGCCTATTTGCCATTTAATATTCAGCTCACTTACACTTGCTTCCCCATAAATTCAACGTCATTAACAAAGCCTAAAATTTGCATTGACATTTAGACATACATATACATTTGTATGTTTCTTTATATACCTACGTGTTCTTCAACCAGCTAATCGGTTCCGCTCGCTCGCGCTTTTGCCGCTTCCTTTTTCTTGAACTCCAGCGTCGAACGCGTGCAAGCGGAATAAATTCAATTATTACTTGCTTAAGTGTAGGCAGGATATGCGCTGAGGCAGTTGCGCGTAAACAAAGATCAGTTATTGTTGTTGGTATAAAAAAAAAAACAATTTTAACTTTTTCTTATACTTCTATTAGCATTATATTTATACCTAAGCTGTACGCCTTTCTTAGGCTTTCATTTCCACACTTTTCTATAAAAATATTTTTCTTTCTCTTTTCAGGTAAGCGCTTGTTTTGCTGAAAGGATTTGCGAAAATGAAAGTGATGCTGTGGGAATATGCCGCAGGTGTGGTATGCATGAAAAGATTGAACAGTGTAGGGGCAGCTTAAATGCCAGACAAATAGACCTGCCTACTTGAGTACCATTTGGCGATAGGCATTTCCGCTGAAACTTGAGAAGCTCATTGTCTGCGTTAATTGTGCTTTTTTTATAGATGTTGAACCCTTTGTCTGCCGGTTTGCAGCTTTTGAAAGCTATTTTAGGAGCTTTTAGTTTTATTTTTGTTTTGGTAAGTAAAATTAGACTTGTTTTCTGTTGAAATTAAAAGCTTCAAATCTCTCGCCGATATTCAGCAGTGTTTCGAGATTCATTTAGAGGCAGTTCAGGCAGACTCAGAGCAAAATCTCAAATGAATTTCTCAATTACAACCGTTAAGGTTTTTATACAAATTTCGACGAAAAATATTATAAAAAGTCAATATGGTATATAAATATCAATGCACTGTTGCAAAATTTCATCATACTCTACTTTTTTTCTTAATATTACACTTTCCTCTATATTTTTTATATTCATAAAGATTTCTTACTTCTATTCGACACTTTGTAAAGGCATAGCCATTTTTATTTGAAGCTTTGTTGGCTAGTTTCCGCATCGAAATATTAAATGCAGGTTTCAAATGTAATCTTCTAAACTAAATACCTCAGATAACAGAAAAGAGTTACATATTTATTACAAATTTTACCAAACTGAGTATAATTTTCATTTACGAAATATTTCATACTATTAAATTTCTACTCATTTTAATGAAATTTAAAACGTCTCAAACAATCAGAGCGATTCAGTAATGGCTTTAAGTATTTTTATATGTAATAATAATAGTGCTAGAGAGAAAGCGCACATTTTGAGACAAATCTTTATAGAAACATCGCAAAACAAACAAAGCAAAAGCATTGCTGCCAATTTTAACTACGAAGCAACTCGAAGTGGTATAAATTTACCTATGGACACTCTTTCAGCTCATTATCATATTTTTACCAATTTTCAGCAAACCCAAATGATAACTTAAAGAAGTACTTATAAAAGTATTTGAGCAAATAAAAGCAAGCATTATTTATACAGTTTTCTAAGCTTTTTAGTTTTAACTAACAAGCAATGCTTGATTAAATATTCACTTACAATGTTGCCAATTTTCTGAAATTGAAATTCAGCTCAGTAAATTCATTAAATATTTGAATATAATGAATACAGGAAAGATAAACACAAAAAGCACACATATGTACACACATACCCTCTCACAACCTTTCATACTTTCTTTCTGTTCTGTGTTCGTGTCTTTTAGTTACAATATGTATTCCATTGTTACTTTTCTCCTAATCACACCACATTTGCATAGCAGTCGTTGCTTCATTGTGTTATTAAACGGGTCAATACGGTGTTTTGGCCAGAACTTTTGTTTGCTATTACCTTGGCAACGCTTTTATTTTCTATACATTTCTGTAGAACGGCCCGTTCAAGTGAGAAGCGGCGCCAGCATATACAAATGTGTCGTAAAAAATCGATAGAGCGAAATGGCGGTGGGTAAATAGCATGAGAACAGCATGCACGCAAGCCAAGTTAAATTGGGTAAAAATAATTTAAGAAACATGCAATTTTTTTTAATTGAAAATTCATAAATTTTACTAGTTTTAAATATTGTAGTGCTTAGTCAATCAAATATATTTAAAGTTGCATTGATTTGTTCTCAAAGGGAAAGCGTTTACATTTGAGGGACAAATGTTTTATTGATTAGTTCTTGTTACCAAGTGGTAGCTTACTCTTTCTTACGTTAATCTTGCTAAAAGCAGCGTATATTCATCTATTTCATACTTTTTTACACCTTATATTTACATCTGCAATTCTCAGTCGGTATATGAGTAAAAATTCATACCCTACCACTAGAATAAATTCCATAACCGCAAATATTTAAAAACAGTTATCTTATTTTCATTTCTACAATTTTCTACAGGTTTTTAAAGCTAAATCTAGACTTTGGGTAACCAGCAACGCCTAATCAATTCTAACATTGCAAACCTGTCGCGTACTTCTAACATTCAATTGAATGAATAACTTTTAAAGGCCTTAGTTTCGTTTCATTTTTTCACCTATAAATAATCCCCTCCTTTTAGTTGGAAGCCTTAATCGGTTCTCCTTTAATCGAAATGCGGCGAGCTTCCCAGACTCGTTCAAAACAACTAACGTCCAAGTTTAAACCTTCAAAAATACTGTTCCTTTAAAATTTAAACTAATTCCCACAATCAATCTATACTGGCTGTTATATGTTTAATAGTCGGATAAATAACTCCAATATTCTTGAATGATAATTTTTGATTTTATCAGCAATGTTTAATATGTATATTTTTCTATGATGTCAATCAGAAGGTAAGCTGTATTGAGAGTAAGACAATAAAATTTTGGTGGAGAAGTTTTGGTCTGAGATTTTAAGTCGAGTGAGAAACAGATTTTCGAAATACAATTGGAAGTATTTTGTAGGCATGGTCGTTTCTTAAACATTCAAGTGGCCACATGACGGTGACTTTTGTCCATCTGTGTTTATTTAAGGCCATACTGAACGAATACAGAATTCAATAGGACTGGTAGCAAGTTTGGGAAAGAAGATTCGGATTTTTTATAGTTTCATAGTTTAATCTAATGAAAAAAAAATATTATTATAATTCAAGTGTTGCCTACATTTAGGATAATACTTTATAAAGACATTAGTACTAACCGAGGATGGGTGTAGTAAAAAATGGCTTGTAAAGTTATCTAAAACTAATTCATAATTATTACTTTTTTTTCAATAACTGACGAGTTTCCTCACCTAGTTTGAAATTCATTTCTGCATCAGTAAAAAAAATATTTCTCATCGTACTTAGTATTTCCAAAATATGCAAGTTCATAATAATTTTCTAATTTTTCTAATTTTCTACTTAACACATACTCCGTTATAGAGAGCTTCAAAAAATTTGTCACAGTTCCTATAAAAATTTTATGGCACGGCCATAAAAGTAGAAGTCTATTTAGTAAATAAATTTCCGCAAAAACACACATACATACATGCCCAACTGCCATAGGCAAGAACGTAAAAATGATAAGAACAACGATAAAAAAGGCAAAGGAAGCCGTCGTATAACTGTCAAGGCGGTCGAAATGCCAAGCGAGCTTCAAATATAATTTCATAAGAAAATATTCTACTCAAGAACATTTTTTATGCAGAAATGTAAGCGAGTACTTTTATAGTAAGGCAGAGGAAGTGCAATTGATAGAGCACCAGCAAAAAGCAACAACAAATTACAAATGAAAAAAATACAACAACATGCCAAGCATACAGAATGATTATGATGACGTTGATAATCATGAGAATTAGACAGGGCTTGTTCGAGGGTGTGAGCAAATGTGCTTTTACCTGCGCGCAAAAACAAAAAATAACAAAAAAGTTCCAGGTTTTACTAGTCACTCGCTCGCGTACCATTTTTTATGACTGAATAGCAACAACAGTTTTTTGTTGAGTCGAAAAAACAACAAAACATACTTTTTTACAACACACAGGGCAGGGTTGTTGGGTTGGGCTTTACGAGGCTAGTAGCGAGAGTAAATAGGGGCTTACAGCGAGAAAAGTTGCCATACCTAACAGAACGAGTGAAAAAAGCGCATACGCTGTTTATTAGTTTGCATGTTGGGCCAACATTTCCGCGACAGGCACCGAAAAGACGGTTAGGTCAGCACAACCAACCCACACACAGAAATGTAGAAAAAACGGCGAGTAGGGAAAATAGCTGCACGCCAAGTAAGCATGCAAGCCGAGGCACAACAGCTGAGCGTGTATGGCAATAGAGCGCCGCGGCGCCACAAACACACACATACACGAGTGACGCCGTCAATGCAGGTGTGGTGCAATGCGGGGTGAGCCGCCACAATTATTGTCATAGCCTAAGTGCTAGCGACGATGGCGTGCAAAAACAAATACATACAACAACTACAGAACTACATTCCAACCATGAGAGTGTATGTGGGTAGTCATAGTCGTCCTTCGTCGGCGTCAGCCAGTCGGCGCTCTCTTGAATGAACTTACTGCCGTGGCAATGTAGACAACCTGCAAGCTAACGTAAATATATATACATATATATTAATATATGGCATGTGGTGTATGCATACCTCTATCTGACCACAAGCGCTTGCTTGCATATGCGCCTTCATGTATGCTTCTGCTGCCACGTGTGCTGTTTTCCCTTTTCGCTTGTGTTTTATTACGCTCCTCTCCAACTGGTGTTTGTGTTTGATTGTGTGTGTGGATTGTTGCAGCGCCGCCAAAGTTTTTACTAAAATTGGAATTGTAACGGAAACGGAAGATATACAAATGGCGCCATATTTTGTTATTATTGCAATGACCAAAAAAGACCTGCCATAATGGCAAACAAGAAATAAATACAGCAGAAAACACCATAAAAACGTTTTATTTTGCTTATGTTTTAAATTTATTTCCCCGCTCCAATCCCAACTTGCAATTTGTATGCTATTTTTCGTGTTTTTCATGGAAACTCAACTAAGTTGTGTTGTGTCTTTGCAGTCATAAAGTTTTTCCGGCTTGCAGTGTGGCATATTTACTGTTCAGCCGGATTGGTTTATGACGCCATAAATATGATATAATATTTATTATTGCAAGCTTATAAGTTGCTGGATCAGCGTGTACCGGTTTTATGTAAAATATATGAAGAAATTGTATTCGAAAAATTATTTTTGAAATTTTTACAATGTTTTCTGTTTTAGCCGCTTTCATTAGCAGCTGCTCAAATTTGTGAAAACTATTTTTAGTTTTTATATTTTGCGAACATTTGGTTGAAGATATCTACATACATACCTGCTCTTTCTAAGAAAAATGGCAGCATTGCTATACTTTGAGCACTAAACTGCCATCAGTCTAAAGATTGTTCTATTTATAACAACTCCAGTTGTGAAACTTTTTATTCTAAGTATTTTACTCATAATCAAATACAATTAGTCATTAAAGAAAAGCAACGTTGCCAAATTTCTCTATGATTTAAAAATTAAACTTTTAGTTGGTGTTCTTCCAAGTCAGTTCAAATCCATCCAATTTTTGAACTCTTTATACCTTCTGTACTTCTGAAAAAAAGAACATTACTGCAAATCTATCCATAAAGAGCAAATTCGATAAATTCTTTGATTATTAACCAAACTCATCAATGCATTGACAGTCCTAGTTGAGCTTTTGTCTGACCTTACTCGTCTTCATAACTTTAAAATCATTTTCCGCAATAAGTTTTCTTTATTTAAGCCATATTTGCAATGAATCGAAACTTTGGCAGACAGTGTTGTCTATTTTCTCCTAGATTTCGTTTGATTTGGTTAGTATATTTTTACTCAATGTATTGCCAGTAGTATTTAAAGCTGATTTAAACATTACATATTATAACTAATATTACACAAAATTAATAGTGTATCAATAATATTTAGCGCAAATTCAACTCATATTAAAGTTGCAACTATATTTTTACTTTTGTGAATAAATAATCTGCATCAAATGCAACCTTACCAAATTGCGCTTAACTCCATTATATTCAAAGATGGCGAACCCTAATAAGTAAACAATTAAGGCCCACGTAAATAAATATAAAACCTTAAATAATTGCGCAAAGTGTTAAAAAATTAAATGATCAATATATAGTGAGTAAATATACCAAAAGCAATATAAATAACGCCATGACAGGCCACAGCAGAAACACACGAATTTCTACTTACCAGCCCATTTATCGACTCTTAACAATTAGCTTGAATAGTTCTATTCCCCCACCAACATTATCTTCAAGAAACGGCAAATGTGGCTTCCGCTGCGCTATTTTTATATACATTCTCTCTCTTTATTTCTGCTTCGTAAGAACTCACTACCCTTTTTTCTCACTTTATCCTTTTAGCCGATTTAATGCAAATGCATTTCATATGTTAGTTGTCTATCAATGTTGCCGCTCTGGGAACTGCCTCATGTCATACATATGCTTACAGTACCAGCGGCCTAAGCTAGTGTGCGGACGAAAATGTTAGTGTGATATATAGAATGGGGAAATGCTGAAATAATACTAATTTGGTAGCAGAATACTGCTCTTCTTTTTACAGCTGCGCCAAGTTATGTATGTGTAGCTTTTTGTGTTGAAACCTAAAGGGCAATTGCCTTGCCGTCAAACTGACAGGCCTTTTGTGAAATATTTGAAATTATTATTTTTTGATTATGTATATATTTTTTAGTGTGTTGTTTATGTATAAGTCAAAATCCAAATATATGAAAAATTAAAAAACCATGTTGCCAAATTTCAAATAAGCTCATATAACGCGACTTTTTATAAAAATATAATGGAATACCATGATAAGCTGATTTAAATGGCTTGAACTGTTATTTATCTACTATACTCTTAAATAAATATTTTTTCTTAAATTCTAAATATTCCCTTGCAATTTGTTTTTGCTGCTCCACCATTTTTGCCAAACAAGCGATATCGTGCTCCACTTGCCACTTAGTACAAAGCGCTTACTTGCTGTGTGGAGTCTTTGTGTATGAGTAGTGAGTTCAAGTAGTAAATAGTAAGAGTATAGCTAGCAAGTAAATTATATTATGTTGATTTCCATTGGGAAATTTATTGCTGCTGCACTTGAGCAATCTGCCCATACACACCGCTAACTATAACTGTTTATTTATTTCTTGCTATGTCATTACTGTCGGCGACTTAAAGCTCTAGGATAAAGTATATAAAAAGAGTATATATTTGTTTGTAAATACATATATAAGTATATATTTAATATATGTATATTTACCAACAACGTGCACTTCATTTGTCGCGCCATTGAGTGAATAAATAAGTGAGTAGTGTTGAGTGTTTAATGTTGAGCGCTATGTATCGAGTACTAAAGTGTGAGTGGCTCATGCGAAATAAAACCCTGACAGCGCTCAATTATTTATCAACATTTAAAAGGTAGAAATGTTCCCTGTTTTACGGTAAAAATAACAGTAAAATAAATGGTGAATTTTTTTATGTGCAAGTAGCTGGCTATAAATGCATTGCGTGTCGCGTAAAAACACAGAGCTGGGGTAGTTGAAAGAGTGGGATGGCATAGGGGCGTGAGGCACCAGTGTAACTGTGTTTGTTTGTAGAGGGTGAGTACAATGTTTCCTCAAGCGTAATGGTCGTTCAACTTAATCGCAGGTGAGCTGCGCCTTTCATGGACACTCACATATACATAAATACATAGCCACATTCAATAAGTCCCTGAATTTGTTGCGGTAAAATGCGAAAGTAATTGAAAATTGATTGAGTACCATTTGAAATTTTATGATTTTAATAGCGTCTAATAAAATATAGTACCCAGCGATGTAGCCAACATATACATACATACATACCAACATACATATAGGTATATGTACATATGTACTTTACTTACCTTTCATGCAATTTGATGGCAAAAAAATTACGCGTATTGGCAACAAAATCCCAAAAGGGCACGACATGCGTCATATATTTCATTTTAATGACCCCTGCGTTGGTGTGGTGAGTTTTAGTTCTTATGCGTTTGCACTGCGGTAGCGTAGTATCGCCTTCTTCATAAGCTAATATCCTCTAGGTGCATGGGTTCATGCCGTTTTATGTTGTGGAAGTACGTAAAATTTAGTGGGACTTTAAAAGCTTCATCTAAGACCCTCATCAGCATTATATTCGCCAATTGTAATGAAACAAAGTGATGAAATTGCAGGCAAGTGGGGACGTGTAAGTGTTTTCGACCATACTTGGGCGCCCGTAAAGCGTCAACAGGGATTGAAATAACATATTGGTATTTTGCTTTTTATAAGCCATCACAATTTTAAGGTTGGAATAGATCGGCTATTTAAGGAGAAATGCATTATCAATATATGAAGAAGATAGATATACTTTTTCGCAAATTACCCTGAAATAAATACCTACTAATTTACTTACAATTTTGGGACTTCATAAATATACGACAAAGTTAAGTGATTTTTACTTTGGTCGGGCTTAGCGAGAAATCAGCCTAGTTACTTAAACGAACCTAACCTAGTGACCCAATAATTCTATTCGTATTCCTTTTTGAACATTTTCTTTTTCCATATCCGCGACATACTGCAAAAAATCGCTACTTACGGACAAATTCGGACAACGCTACGGAAAAGTACAGATAAGAACAAAAATAAAAGCTTATGAAAAGTGCCAACTTTAATTACTGAAAATACAACTAATAACATAGTAGTACTCGTATGTACCTAATTTATACAAAACTCGGGGTCATTCTAGTTTCGCCAACCACGCACTAGTATACTTTAAAAAACCTATTCATCAGCTCTGAAAATTTTAAAGTATTTTGAGCAGAGGGTCGGTATACAAATTCTTTAGCTAATATCTTGCTACAATCTTGTAATCGAACCCGCTTGAAAAGAACAGACCAGCCTTCTAAAGATCAAAAAAGCTCAACCTCAACATTGAGCATGTTTAGCTTTAAATAGATTTTCGATTTTTTAGTTATTGTTAGGCTTTAAACAAGCAGAATCATGAACCATATTTTCATATCGTTCTTTTCACTTACGCAATACTACCACTTAACGATATTATGTTACTTAATTTACAATAATAAAGTTGTAGTTGTACGCAAGAGCGTTTAGAAAATACATTAGAATGACATAAACCTGATACCTCTAATAGCAATAACCACCGTACGTTATTTATACGAGCCGATGAGATTTATACCAATAGTCAGTTCACATCGCCGTTTTACACGTTTTGGCAAACAAAAGGCATCTACAAGATTTTTCAGTAACGAATTTATGAGATTTTTACAATTTTTTTTGTTGTATTTGAACGAGTTCATGAGATTTATACTAGTTTGTTTCGCAACTCTGCATGTCTTAGCAATACAAAAATTATAAGGTATTTATACGAGTTTATGAGATTTATACCAGTTGATTGTTCATTTCGCAATTTCACACGGTTTGGCAAGTACACTCCATAGTATTACCATAGATCTTGTGATTACTTTCATGCTCAAATAAAAATTAAATTACTAATTTATGGAAACAATCTAATTTATTTCTTCAATCAAGAATATAAAAACAAGAAAAAACGTTAACTTCGGTTGCACCGAAGCTAAATACACTTCACAGGTGCATTTCTCTTAGTAACTACATATGTGTTCAGTTTATATGGAAGCTATATGCTATAGTAATTCGTTCTGGACAATTTTCTTGGAGATTATATTGTTACCTTAAGCAGTAATCCATACCAAATTTCGTGAAGATACCACGTTAAATACAAAAGTTTTCCATATCAGCGCTAGATGCCGATCGTTCAGTTTGTATGGTAGCCATATGCTATAGTTAACCGATCAGAATCATTTCTTCGGAGATTACATTGTTGTATTAGAAGATAATCTATACCAAATTTCGTGAATATATATTATAAAATGTGAAAGTTTTCCATACAATAACTTGATTCCGATCGTTCAGTTTGTATGGCAGCTATATGTTATAGTGATCCGATATCGGCCGTTCCGACAAATGAGCAGCTTCTTGAAGAGAAAATGACGTTTACAAAATTTCAAAACGATAACTTAAAAACTGAGGGACTAGTTCGTATAAATACGGAAGACGGACGGACAGACGGACAGACAGACGGACATGGCTAAATCGACTCTGCTCAACGTACTGATCATTTATATATATACTTTATAGGGTCTCCGACGCTTCCTTCTGTGTGTTACAAACTTCGTGACTAACTTAATATACCCTGTTCAGGGTATAATAACTAGCAGAATATACGCAAGATGGCGCTGAGATGGAAATGTTGTCTTATTTATGGTTCTGACTTGGAAAATATTACATTAGTATTAAGTGTAATTAGATACACTTTTTGACAAACAGCGGTCAAACTATTTATAAAAAATGCAATAATTATTTATAAATGAAGTCAAAATAATGGGAAATTAAAATTATAGTCTGTCACGTATAGCAATTTCTGCATATTTCTGCACTTATGTATATATGTACATGTGGAGTACTCACAATATTTGGTGTACTAATCAATCTCAAATTAACTTTAACCTTCAACGACTTTTTTCTTCTCATTTCATAATTATTTTCCAACAATTTGCTTTAATTTTTCGTGTTGCGCACGCCACACTGTCCGCCACAGAGCTGAAAATCTAGTAAGAATACAATGTCAGTCGTCGATTTCTGTAGTTTTTTCCTTAAAACAAACGTAATTACTTTAATTGCATTGCTATAGGTTTGTGCCACTAAATAGTATATAACTGTCGGAAGTCGCACGTCCGCCAACACAACGCGCGCGCAGCACCTTCGCCCTAACCAAGAAACTCATACCTATACAACGCGCTGGAGTATGCAGAAACATCTGCAATTACGAGTATTTCAGCGACGCCGCGGCGACTGAGTACCGCAATGCGTACATATTGGGCGCCGCGACGTTTAATGGCGCCATAAAGTTTTAATTCTTTGTCGCACGCAACGCCGTAAATGCGAGCAAAGGCAAAGCGGTGTGAGTGAATAAGCGCTACAAAGCGAGAATGTGTCTGAGCGCGTAAGCAGCGCAGCGCCGTGTGTGGAAATAAGCAATTGGCAAAGGTAATATGTGGCGCTGCGGCGGCATTCAGTTGGGCACATTCACTAGGAAATAGTGCAGGCGCAGGGCTTCTGTTGTTCCGCTTACATTCTATTAAGCCAAATTATGAATAAACACGCAAAGGCGGCGAAATTAGTACGGAGTGCCATTACAAGGTAGCAAAAATTTGGTGGTGAAAAAATAGTTAAATAAATATCAAAAATTTGGTAGCGCGCTGAGTACACGGTGCCTTTATTCCTCCAGCGCGTATGTATACGCGTTGCCTTGAAGTCCTTTTCGACTTCTGCCCTACACTAATCTTCGCAAACAATCTGATCGCACATCACTAAATTCAATCAATCTTCCATAGTGGCGTTCGCGTTAGCCGTCCACCAACAGCGCTGCGCAAAATGACGCTTTCATTTATAGAAAAAGTCTGTAATTAAAAACCTGCTGCTTTGGGTTTGCCTTCTGTCGCTATTCGCAGTTTCGGCTGTCATCTAAGACGCAGTTATTTTACTTTTATCTGTTTGATGACAGCTTGGTTGTGTTCGGAGCAGATTTATTTCATACCCATTTCCGCAAATTCCTGCTACATTTATTTATATTTGTTATTGCTTTGGTTTTTTTTGCCGTCTAGAAGACGCCACCAAAAATCATTTTCGCCTTGAAGCGATTTGCTAAACTAACACGCACACTGAACTGTTGTACCTCACAGTCGAGGATTCCACCCTCAAGTGAGTGGTGAGTTTCCACGTAACGTTAATTTTAAGGAAACAGTGGATTGAGAATATTTATTAGAAAATAAATTCTGGTGACATTGAAGCGCTCAGACGCCTTTTCTTCAGCTGAAAAAAACTTGTTAACCCAAAATTTATATTACTGATTCCAAACAAGTCCTCTCTACATTTCGTTAAATTTTTTGTGAGTGTTCCTACAATATTTTTTCAGTTTGTATAATTATAATTTTTAAGTAACGTCATGTTTTAGAGAGTAATAGGATCGCGTTTAGCAGACCTAACTATCATATTCTCATATGGGCAGACATTGCAGAACCCATTTTTTAATGAAAATTTTTTGCTCTAAATCATAATAATTTTCCTATGGAAGGTACATCCTGTGGGAAGACATCATTTGAGGCCGATATTTACACGCAGGACTCCATTGTTTACTAAAGTAGTTTTCTTATTATACTCGATGTGGATTGACCCTTTGAGATGTCTACCTTAAGCAAAATATGTGTCTCAAGTCAACTGTTCTCTCGGGCAGAGTTTTCTTGGTATATTCGATAGATTTCTTCAACGCGGGGTCTTAAAAACTATGTGTCTCTTTCGAACGTTTATTTTTGAAAAGAAACCAAAGAAATAAGTCTGACCGCATCATAGATGTATAATTTATTTGGGAGTATTGCGAACAAATTTCTCAAGTCTCACCTGATATTCATTCAATATTCAATGGAGCTAAAGTTTTAATATGGCGTTAGTCTTTATCAAAGCTTAATTCGGCAGCGTCAAAACTCGGCATTATTTCTCTCTCTCTCATTTTCTCCCTCTAATACAATCGCTCAAGCTCAGTTTTCTCCGGCTTCTTATTCTTATTTCCTGCAAATACAGACAAAAATTGAAATATATATGTATATAGTACATATATGTATTTAATGCTTTCAGCGCGTCTTTAATTTCACAAATTGTTGCTGTTTTATGATTATTTCTACGCTGTTATTGTGCTTGTTGTTGTTGCTGGCGGAGTTCCAACGATTAATGCTGCAACAACGCTGTGGCAATTGGTGATGGTGGTGGTAGATTTTTGATTGCTGCTGTTGTTATTGTTGCTGCTGTTGTTGTACTGCGCCATAAAATTTTCGGTGAGCTCAGCACGGCAACGCGGCCCACTCACAAACAAGCAAATGGCAATTTATACGAAGTTCGACATATACACGTACATACATACACATGTATACGATATATCCTTCAAATATTTATGCGTGTGTGTGTTGCATGCACGCGTGTGTTCTATTTTAGCTAATCCGCCAAAGTGTTGCGAAAATATATGAGCGGAAAGTTGTTAGTTCGGATTTTATTTACTTTATTGTTATTGTTGCTCTTGGTGGTTTTACAACTCACGCTTGTGTTGGCGCTAGTTCTTTCGACCTTTTATTGCCGCCGCTATGCGTGTTTGCCCTGCATCGCGTTGTGTCTACATATGTGTGTAATCCCTGCTTCCCACTCTCCCCGCTATGGTCACTTCAGGCAGCGGACGGAATATTGTGAAAAGCTTTTACGCTTTCATTGGCATTTCGCATTGCGTGTTGCCTTCGTTCATTTCTGTTATTCCAGTTTTTGCTTTCGCTGTCGTTCTTGTTGTTGTATGCTTTTTTTTTGTTAATTTAATTTCGCTAATTGAAAATTGCAATAACGCCCATGGGTGGAAATTTTTTTATTTTTTGCTAAGTTGTTGTTGTTTTTGCGTGTTTTTTTTTTTTGGGTTTACATGGGTTAGTCGCATTCTCAGGCTTGGGTGCACGCCCTGGTCACTTTAAAAGTGAATTTTGGTTATCGCGTTCAAAGATAGGAAAGAGAGTCAGCAAAGAACCTTTGAAAATCCATCAGCACTTTAGATTACTGTTTGAGTTCTGAACTTGTGACAATTTCCCCTGAACTTGTCCAAAATAAAATAATGTGTTTAAGGCATTTATATACTTAGTAGTATAAACCAAAATATCGCATGAAAACCTTAATTCGACTTTTAGGTAAAATAATTGTCATATGAGACCATATTTTTCGACGGGATTCTGCTCAAGCTCTGTTAAGCCTGTTGTTGGAAGACAGACTAAAAGGTTAAAAATATCTAAGAAAACATCACTTTCTTTAAGGGTAATCTTTTTCCATTTTTTTTTGTTTTTTTTTTGCAATTTTGGTTCCCTTATACCCTTAGAATTATTGTAAAAACCCTCTTTACCATTGGAAGCTTTCGAAAAAGGCCCAAAAGTAATAATACCGCTCGACGTTCGTTGTGCACCCCTGGTGCTTTGAATGCGTTTTTCTGAAAACACACTTTTTTAAACTGGCGGACATGATTCCGGTAGAACTACTCAACCGATTTGCTTAATTCTTTTTTAATGTTCACAAAACGCCTGGCTATCGTCCCTACTCGATTCAAAATTGTTTATAGTTTATAGACAATGTCATGACAAAATTTATGTAAAAAAACATGGGAAAAGATTAAAAAAAGTGAAATAATTTTTTATTCATCAACATTTTTTCATGATTCTAGTAGGAACGATAACTATTCACGTACTTTTTAAGAATAAATTGAGTTTTTGTGTTTCAGATGATCCAAACATGAGAAATCGTGTCCGCCAGTGAAATAACGCATCTCATTCACCCAGCCATTTCTCCGACAGATGTCATCAAAAAATTCCGAAAAAATTTATTTATACACTCCACGATATATGTACCTCAGATATGTGAAAAAATTTCTATTGTAGAAAAAAAATTTCTATGAAAAAAATGTCAAAAAACAGGCTAGATTACCCTACTGACCCCTTTAGAAAACGAAGACGAGGAGCAGTTTATCTTGAAACTTCACCAAATTATGTTACGCAAAGCTAACCAATCCCGAGCCATATGCGTCATCCCTTAATATATACAATGAAAATATTATTAGACCTACTTCTGCCAAGACCCAGAACAATTTACTCTATAAAAATCTATCCATCAAGGCACAGAACAAGTAACTTTATAAAACCTCTATAAAATAACTCTCAAAAGCAATAGCCAGCCAGAACTTTTTTCTTGGGAAAGGGTTTTTTTTATTTTTAATAAAGATGTTACTACGTACATTTTTTTGAAATAAATTAAAATCTCAGATGGATCCGCCACTGAATACCTCTATATTAAATTCAGTGTTTTAGACTAGTACTTCTAATTAAACACCAAGTTTTTCATTAAATTCTTTTCTGTGTTCCAACACAAACATCCCAATTGGTATCATATGCCATTAAAAGTCGATTATGACGCGTTTGAGAAATATCACTTGTGATAAACTCGGTGCTTAAAGGTAGGGTTAATTTTTTTGATTTATTTATTTTATGTCAGGTTTATTAAACTCGAGTTTGTGTCTCGAAGTGACAACTTTAAAGTAAAACTCCCATTTATTTTATTTTATATATTCTGTGACGTATATTGCTGAAAACGTATCGAGTCGCTCGATCGCCTGTCAATGCTGTCCATCCATCCGCCTCTCTCTCGATCGCCTGTCCATTCTTCAGCATCCACTTGTCAACGACATTCTTTACCGCCTGATAAATACCAAATTAACGCCATGTCAACAGCTTTTGGCCTATGCGCATTGCAGCAAATTTGTGGCATGCAACACTAGTGTTTTTTCGTTAGTTGCACATTCTTTTTTTCGCATTCTCGGCATGCCAATAAATTGAAGTAAGTACTCTTTGGCGTTCAGTAGACACATATAATGTCCCTCACGGATGCTTAAGTCGGTAGCGCCTTGTAAAATACTTGTCTTCTATAATGCGGAATTTCGCGGGAGACCAGCTATTTTTAGCTTATGTTTTGCTTGGAAGATTGTTTTACTTTCCGTCTGCGCTCTCTTTGCAACATTATGCGCATCTTTGAAGTGCAGAGCATCTGCTCGCTTGCTGACGTCTTCGCGGCGCTTTTAGTTGGCGCACTTCATTGGCTTGGCTGCTCCCTACGTCTCGCCCGCGTTTCATTGCTCATTAATGAATGACGTTGGCAGGCGTTGCGCCGTCAACGTTGCATCGAAATTTTGGCATCGCCATATTTTTGTTGCGCAAATTTAATGAAATGTATTTTTTGAGAATAAATATCCGCTCTGCCTTTTATTGGCAACTTCGAATATTTATTTATAAAACTTGATGGTTTTTTGTCCATAGTAAAAAAACAACAACAAACTATTTTAGAATTTATTTACAAACTACTTTCAGAATTTTTTAATTTTTTTTTCAAAAATTTTTCAAAACTTCTTTGCTGAAAATACTAAAAAAATTTAAAAATTAACATTGAGATTTTCGAAAAAAAGTTTAATATATTTTAAAAAACTAAAAATAAGGTTAGTAAATATTTCGAAAATAATTTTACAAATCCTTTTTTTTTGGAACTTCAAACAGATTGAATTGAAAATGTTCTCTCGTAATATTTTCGAAAAAAAAAATTTTGAAAATCTTTTTAAAACGAACACAATACTGAGATTGACAACAAATTTTGTTTGTATTATAATATTAAAAAAAAATTTGACGATATTTTGTAATAAATTAGGAAAAAAAAAATTGAAAAAGTTTCTAAAATCATAAAAAAAATTAAAGTAAATTAACATTGATATTGGAAATATTTTTTTTAATTTCGAAAAAACAGGTTTGAAAACAGTTTTTAGAAATAAGTCGAAAATAATTTAAAACAAAAGTATTTTTTTTATTTTGAAAGTCTT
This sequence comes from Bactrocera neohumeralis, assembly GCF_024586455.1. Classification (NCBI taxonomy): domain Eukaryota; kingdom Metazoa; phylum Arthropoda; class Insecta; order Diptera; family Tephritidae; genus Bactrocera; species Bactrocera neohumeralis. Next base: position 63,772,098 of record NC_065921.1, on the reverse strand, counting down.
TTTAAAGCGAATTGAACATTGAGATTCCTAATATTTTTGTTATTAATATTTTCGAAAGAAAAGTTTTGAAAAAAGAGTCTTAAAAAATTTAAAAAAGTTTACATTGAGATTGGAAATATATTTTTGTTTAATTGAAAAAAAAAATGTGTTCAAAATATGTCTAAAATAGTTTTAAAAATATTTTTTTTGTATTTTTACATTTGAACTCGGCATTGAAAATATATTTTTATAATATTTTCGAAAAAAAATTGTAAAATATTTTTAAAAGAAAAGTTTTGAAATTATGTAGGTATTAATAACAAAAAATATGTGAAATATCAATGTTCAATACCTTTAAAAAATATTTTAATTTTTTTCGAAAATATTACAAGAAAATAGTAGTTCCGAGTTCAATTATTTAAAATTAAAACAAAAATTAAATATATATTTGTATGGGTTTTTTTTGGCTTGTCACCCTGTTTAGTACCTCCTTTGCATATTTATTTTCACAAATTTTCATTATTAATTCAGCGCAACCGCCAGCGTGCCACAAAGTGCAACGAAAATATGACGTCAACTAAATTAAATACAGACATCTTGTATTTCTTTTTGTGAAATCGACGTTGTTAATGCAAATATTTTGCCACCACACACTAACGGCACATCAAAAAGTTATTTCACATTTTTCATAAATTAATTTTGCGTCCCTCCATATATGTAAATGCATACATTCATGTGGTTGTTGTTTATTTGAGCTTTCGGCACAGAAATATTTGGCGCAATTGAAAACTGTTTTAATTTCTCACTATTTTTGATATATATTTTTTTTTGTTTTTTTGTTTCATTTTAATTTTTCGTTTGAAGGTCTGTTCGTGCGATTTCGTCTGTGTTTCGCGCCAAAAAATTTAAGTCATTGTAATTTTTGTGTACACAATTTTTTTCTAATGTATTTTTTAATTACCAAATTTTAGGTTAATTGCAAAGTCCCATACACGATTGTGCCAAATATTTTGATACTTAATGAGCTCTGAACTTGTTTATTATTTAACTACTTGTTAGTTTCAATATATCATAATTTTTCGATATAACGCTGTCAAATTTTATAAAAAATAATGAAATCACGGTTATCGGCCTCTTTTTTACCTTCCTATACTACTTTTCTCTCATTTTTTTGGAATCAATATTTCGAAAACTGGTATAAAAATGGTTTCAATTAAATTGGACTTCTAATGTCGCTTGCCAGACTAGACCGTATAGTTATGTTTTAAAACAATTTTTGAAACTCATCAAAATCTCCCCATATATCTCGAATTTTTAATATTTCGAATAAAAGTAAATACACAAGAATATGTTTTCATGCCAGACTGTGAAATTGGTTTTCAAAACTTCTCTTAATACCAAAAAATAACAATTCTGTTTTCGAAAATTATAATAATCGAATTGATCGTATTTGGAAATTATTTGTATCAAATCCACACAAATACAAAGTTTCGTTGACTCTTTGCTGACTTTATTTTAGTGTGGGAACTCATTGCTGATTTTGAAATTGCTCAAAAACGCAGTTTTCGAAATGTATAATTTTCATTAAATAACAATTTTTTCATAAAAAAATATTCTCTTCATTGGCATTTTTGGTTATTTGAATAATTCTTTAAATTTTCTCATGCATGGAAGTTTATGCAAGTTCATTTTAATTTGTAGGTATTCAAATAATATCACTTTTTGAAATTAGAAATCATTTCAAAGCAGCTTCATTATTTTATTAGAAATTTTTTTCAGTAATCCACTATGATTAAGTCTAAAGGAGTACATACATACCTATTTAAAATATATATTTATTCATTATACCATACTTGTATATTATATATACATATGTATATGTATCTAAGGAGATATTATATACATAGTATGTCGGTAAATTTCCGTCACTGCTTCATGCCAACATTAAATTTCATATTTCACATCGTCCATCTGTCCATTGCCGTCGCTGACGTGCGCTGTCATTTACTCGACGCGCCTGCTCGTCCCGAAATGGATTGCGCCTCCCTGCATCGCTTGAGCGCTTGAACACTGTCTAAGTGTTCGACTGTCCGTAGGCAAGCACATGAAGCCAGCGCATTGTATGTTGGTGCTCGGTGGCTTCCTGTTCGAGTACAAAAGGTCCGCGAATACTTGATGAGTTGCAGCTGTGTTTTTCGGTCACTCGCTATTTTATGTTTTAATTATTTGGCAATTTTCGTTCGTATATGTTTATTTTAAAACTTATGACAGCTGTAGATTTATCATATTTTGGCGCGCTTTCGTGGGTGCTCGTTCAAGCAAATATGTGCTAGTTTCAAAAATAAATTACAATATTCAGTACAGCATTAAGACAAGCAACAAACAAGTATATAATTATGATAAATTCGAGTTTGTTACATGCCAAGTCCAAATATTATGAATTTCAATTTCAAAAAATATGTTCCAAAATTTTGAAGGTTGCTGGCAGACAATGTTTTTAAACTGTTTGTAAGTCATAAAAATTTATATAGAAAGACGATTCTTTTGCTTATTTTAGCATTAACCATTAAATTCACAAACACAGAGTTAACAATACGAAATGCCTTATCTAACACGTCCTAAACTCAACTCTTTTTTTGTTTATAAAATTTTACACTCTTTTTTTTAGCTTAATTGAGAGGCTTAAACTGAACGTTTAATAATGCATCAATTTAAGCTCAGAGTTTCCTTAACAGGTGGGCAAATGTGTTTATTCAGATGTGCAAAAAAGTCGCGTTTAGTGGTCATGTAAGGGCTTAAACTCTACAAAATGTCAAACTAAACTCAGAGTTTCTTTAACACCTTATTCAACTGGGCTAAAAAGTCAAGTCTATTGATCATGTAAGTTTTTAACATTAAATTCAAAAGCACAGAGTTTATGTGTCGAATAATTTCTCGGTCCTAAACACCACAAAATTTCAAATCAAACTCGAAGTTTCCTTAAACGGGTGGTCTGGAAAGTCGAGTTTATTGATTATGTTTTCGTCTAACATTAAACAAAAGCTTAAAAAATTTAATCTTTATGAAATATAGTTGGTCATACAGAAAAGACTCTAAACTCGTGGTTATGATAAAAATTAAAGTATTCTTAATTAAACTGTGATACAATGCACGTGAAGAAATTTTGGAAGAGAAAAGGAAAGGCGTTTAAAGCTTGACTGTTCGTATAAATAAAAATTAATGGCCTGCTCTTGATATATCATTGAGCACTTTATTAAAGTAGATAAGTATATAAGTTCTCAAGCATGGAAATTTTCAACTTATACAGTATCGCGCGATATTTAATTCTTACTAAGTCTTAGAAGGGTGGCAACACTGCAATAAAATATAAAAAAATCATATGCCATGTTTCAGACTTTGTAAACATGTAAAAAGCAATATTTAATTAAATATGCTTATAATTTTCAAAATGGTGGCAACTTTGGTTTAATTTTTAACCTAAAAATTCATGTATACAGTCCCATTAACTTATAATTATTACGGTTATTTTATTTAGAGCTTCTTTGATATTTACTTAAATAAGCTTATAATTTTCAAAAGTGTGGCAACACTATATTATTCTTGAACTCTCAAGTTCGTTTATATATTTGCACTGACAAATAATTATTGCGTTCATTTCATTTTCAGTTGACATTTTTATAATTTTTCAAAAGTTGGCAACCCTATTTTCCTTTTTTTACTTTCAAGTTCGTTTACACATTTCGGCTGGTATATTATTATTGCGTTTATTTTATTTTCAATTGACATTTTATAAGGCTGGCAACACCGTTTTTTTTTTATAAAATACATACTGCCGTTAGCTATGCGTTATTTTTGTTGTTGTATACATGTTTGTGACATTTCGTTTAAGTTTCGTCAAAAAACTGTGTTCTATATTGTTTCCAAACCCTTATTTATTCACTTAATTGTGCACCCGTTTTATACTCTGGCAACCCTATATTACCCAAACAATTTCTCAGTACTTTGGATTTATCAACGCATCTATGTTGACAAACAATTCAGCCAAAGTGTGTACAAACAAATCGAAGTTGTGCAATATTAAAGGAAAAATAAAAAAGCAACAACAACAATACTTGCTCATTCAAGGTCACAACAACATTACTACTATTTATATATACAAACATTGTCGTTTCCGCACAAATATCCTTTCATCAACCGAAATGCCGCTGCCAGCGCTCCGACACCACCGCCTGCCAACACTACGAAAACGTGTCACAATGATGATTTGCTGCCACACCAACACATAAATACATGCATATAAAAGGAAATACGAGTGTCTAGTATGTATGTATGTATATATATTATATGTATGTATGTGTGCGCGTAATTTCCTCAGCAGTTCATTGATAGCAAAGCTCCTTAAAGATGCTTGCATAAACTCGGCAACGGCTCTGAGCATGTATATGTATGTATATATGTATATGTGTGTGCGTTTTGCCCAACTAATGTAAGTGTCCCTTTTCCGAATCATTCACACGAAAAATCCGCACAAACCGCAAAAAGTCACGTACCTCTTTTGTATAACTCAATGGTGACCGATCTCTTCGATCTGTTAATGGCACTTAGTTCTGCCATGGCTACACTGCCATAAGTGTGTGTACGAAGCAAGCAATTGCTATGGAAGTGCTTTACCATTGGGTTCGGTATGCGATTCGCAAATCGATAAATATGTGCCGCTGTAAATATTACAAATAAATACTTGTGTAAATAGCCCTCTATGCCGCTTACTTCTTACCACTGCTTACCGTTTTAGTCACCGGTATAGTGCAGCACATACTATAGATATCGTCACCTCAATTGGTTGCATGTTTGCCGCTTTACTGTGGCATGCCTCGATTTGTGGAAGCCCTTGTGCTGCTTCCTGAACTACATTCGCACATGCATACTTACATGCGATTATTACACATACACATGTATATTCATATACATATATATATATATATATATATATACATATCTAGTACGTACAAGCAGATTAAGCGCATTTGTTGCGTAAGCGTTTGCGATCTTTTGGTTGCGTAGCGCATGCCACACAATTTCGCGAAGCCCCTTAAGTGCCACGCTAAGCTTGCGGGGTTGCTACCCTCTGCGCTACACATGCATGGCTTCTATGTGCTCCACTTGTGCATGTGTGGGTATTTTAGTGCTTCCTACTTGTTCATAGTTAAGAAATTCCAACCTCTAGCACAAACATAAGCGCTAATTTTTCCGTTAGAAATAATTCTACTTGGCCCTTCCACTTAGTCTATTAACCCTACTTGCCGCTGTTGTGCTTATGTATGATTGTATGCGCTATAGTGGCAACGTATAAGCATAGACTGTTGTTTGCTATAATGGGATTATATACTGTAGGGATTTGCTATTTATACATATATATCACCAATCAAAACCAGCTGATTTTAATTGTGAGACGGTCTATACAAAAGCCATATGAAGGTATCTGAATAAATTCTTGTTGCCATATCTTGATCCATATATAAGTATTCCTGAAACTAGGTTCTAATTTAATGAAATTTTTGGCACTTAAGTAATCAAAACTGTATATTTTAACTTATGTTATAATAGAACAACTGTCTGTCAATATGATATCTCGTCAAAAGTCGTAAGCCTCTTTATCTCACTCCTTATGAAAATAGAACTCACAGCTTTTTTGCGGTTATTTTATAAGGCGTATTCTTTTACTTATAAGTGTATAGTACGCCAAATTTCCCAAAAATAGCCTCTTTCTTTTAAACATTATTTCTTTCATGAATTTAAGACGAATTTAACTTATTATGCTTAAGATTTCCAAATTCTAGCTGGTTTAGCTATCAGGGACTATCAGAGAGAGAGAGTTAAGAACAGTAGTTTAAGATATTATAACGATATGTTGATCTCAGAATATGAAACTGAGTTGGTTCTACATACAACCAAAGCGTCTTTCTCGAAATCTGATTGGCACTTATGCTATACTGCTGTTCTCAACTGCTAATAAAGCGTTTGTGGTCAAAAATAACATATTTTAGTATGTTGAGAAAATCTAAAATTGTCATTTCGACTGATAGTAAGAATTAAAATGTAATTATGGATCAGCTTTGTATATTTGCCGTAGTTGTCCTAGGTGTGCTCCCCACTCTGTTAAAATTCGCTTCAAGCACAGACATCTTAAAGGATGACTACTCCTCATATGCTTCGTAACGGAACTTCAACTGGAATTGCAACGAACCAAAACTGGTCACTGACACTGAACTAACCATATATGCAGTTACGCTCTCCACAAGCTCATAGTGTAGTTACCCTATTATGGGGTTCTGTTTCTCACCTACACTCCGTCTGTTTGTAGTTTAGTCCCTTAATTATCGATCTGAAATTTTGCACACGTCCTTCTCGCCGAAGAAACTACTCATTTATCGGAACCAACCATATTGGACCACTATATCATATAGATGTCATACAAACTGAGCGATCCGAATCATGTGCTTGCATAGAAAACTTTTGCATTTGACAAGATACCTTCACGACATTTAGCATAATGTCTAAAAAAACGACGCAGCCATCAATGGAATTATTGAGATCGCTATACATGTTAAAATCATATTCCTTGAGGAATCTGTTGTATTTGTGAAGGGTATTTCAGCTTCGGTACAACTAAAGTTAAAGTTTTCTCTTCCTTTTCAATTTGATAAGTTGAGTAACTCATACAGCTAACTGTACTATATAGCTAAAAAAGCTGTTCAAAATCTTTCGATTATTTTTTTTTCATATTATTGAAAATTCGCAAAAGAATAGCCGAAAGCCTATATAAACCGTTAAACACCCAAGCAAAACAAAAAGAGACTAATACAACCTCATATCCATTTCACTTGCAGAGTAGAGCACCAGAAGCGCGTCAAATAACCGCCACAAACTTGCTCCAAGCTAAATAATAGAATTTTTCTGCAAATCGCATTCGATTTGACTTTCTTGTCTTCTGCGCTGCGTTCACACAGCATCGATTACTCAAAACATATCAAAAAAGTATAAAGTGTAAAAACAACAAGAACAAAAAGAAGCCACAGCAAATCAATTCGTTTTGTGTATCGAAGCTGTGAATGATTTATGCCGCCCAAACAAAAACAAAAAAAAACCGTGGAAATATATTAAAGCATAAATTTCTTTGCAACAATTGGTGGAGAGCAGTTTTTCGCACTCGTACCACGGCAGCTGCCGCGCGAATCGTGCGAATTTCTCATCATCCGAAGCACAAAAATTACTCAAGCATTTTTTTTTTACGAAATTTACTGTTTCTTATTTCGGCTTTAATTTTTTTCTTTTCACCGTTTTGTTATTTCGCACCTTAAATTTTAGTTTCCGTTTTTTCGGCTTTGTTTATTCGAACTTTTGCCATTTCTCACTTGCCAAATTTAAAATATTGATTTTCTTTATTTTTCTTGAAAAATTTCATACCACACACCTCAACTTTTAATGAGATTATTTATGGCTGAAGTTTAAATAAGCGCTGACAGCATGACTTATGAGCTTTGAGGTGTCAAAAACTAAAGAAAAATTTGTTTTAGAATAAGTGGATTAAAATTTAATTTCTTGATGATTGTTGAATTGTTTGTAGGCATTTTGTTGTTACTATTGTTATTATTTTTTCCCTTTACAGTTTTATGAAATGTATTTTAAAGCATTTATTTCGACGCAAAAGCGAAATAAACCGCTTGAAGTTTTCACGCTGATTTCATATCTTCCGTGCTTCAAAAATTTGTATTTTTCATCATTTTAATGACTAAAATTCAATTGAAAAAATCGTGAGGCAGCCTGACTTTATTTCTGCTTTATAATTTATTAATACATATTTTATATTCAGTGCCCTTAAAGCTTTACCAGGAATTGCTGGAGACTTGTAGATACTCTAAAAACTTAAAACATTCTGATTATACAAAACAAGCTGGGCTTTCAATCTTCATTTATTACACATATTTATATTTTTGCTAAATGTTTTAATAATTTTTGAAAGCTTTAAACAATTTATTTGCAAAAAAAATCTAAACTCATATAGCTTTCCACAGAGCTTTCATTAAAAAAATATTGTTATTTGTTGCCCTCTCTCCAAGATTTCATTTAAACAAAATGGAAAGAGATAGTAGTTGGTTATTCCAAATAATTTTCTTTTCGAATGTTGTTATCACAAATAATTTACTTTGCCAAAAAGTAAAGCTTTCATATTATTAAAATTTGTTTAGATGAATATATTTAAAAAAATTATGGATTATTATCTAGTAGTGAGTTCTCATATAAAAACACACAATACCAATAATGATTACAGCTTCGTGCTTTTTAAAATGAAGCTTGTATGCAAGGTTTCACCAGAACTTTCATTTAAGCAATATTGATGTTTGTTGCTTTCATTGTACATAAATATATTTATTGTATATATACAATATATATTAATAAAAAATACTATATTATTTTGTATTAGTAAAAGCTTATATGAAAGGTATTATATGCGAAAATAAAATTAAAGCTCATATAGCTTTCACCAGAGCTTTCACTTACAAAATATTGATATGTGTGGCGTTCATTCAAGTTTTCACTTAAATAATAATTTACACAAAATGAAGAGAACTTTTAAAGCTCATATGTATATTCTTCTAAAAAAGTGTTTTTCAAAATGCTTATATTCAATAATTTAGCTTACTAAAAAGTAAAGATTTCTTCTTCTTTAAATTATATAGATAAAAATATTTAAAAATAATAATTAATTTCTAGTAGTGAAAACTCATAGGAAATAAAATAACATTACATTCTTTAGTTTACCGCTATTTAGGTAAGCTTTTTACTCAAAAACCATCGACTGCAAATTATTTGCTAATAAACTGTCGTTTCAGCTTCAGCTTTCATTGTTTTATTTGAAGAAGCTTGTACAGCTTTCAGTAGCCACCGTTTTTTTATAATTTTTGTCTTCATTCTGCTTTTGTTGTTACCTGTCTAAATCACTAACAAAATTAGCGACATGAAACTATGCAGAAAATTCTTTGAAAAACAAAGCCAAAGCACTGACTGAGCAGAAACGCACAAATTACAGATTTCGCTCAGAATTTTTTCCATATATTAACTATAATATTATCTGCAAAACATAAAAAGAGCATTGCTATTTGTGCAGGAGATTTTTTTTATTTTATTTTATTATAAATTTTTTTTATTTTTTAACGGAGCTCAAGACTACTTAGTATTATAAAGCTTCTATGAAATGAACTAAAAAATACCGTAATCCCCCTCTTAACTTGCATATTTCTTTCGTTGACAAGCTTGACCATGCCACATCCCCGTTATTAGCAGTCAAACAACAAGCTACAACATAATTGCCACACAATCCATGGCAACACTGGACAAGGATAAAGGCACCAAACCATATGGTAAATGGTTGTAAAAAGCGCTAAGCTCACGCTGGCGCTAATGGCCTTAAAGAGTGCGAGTAACAGAAGGAATGTAAAGGATTATTATTAAAATAATTGCGCGCATAGTAAAATAATTGAAAAAATTAAATGTTGCAGTCATTTAAAAAACGCAGTAGACGAGCAAAAAAGTTGCCTTGCAACGAGGAACTCGGTGAATTAAGCATTTCGCGCGTTTACACACTCTCTTTCTCTCTTTCTTTCTCTCTCACTCATTTACCTTGTCTACAAGCTTTACTACCACAGCGTGTTAAAGAGTATTAAAATCACTTTGTTTTGTTAATAACTTCTGCATAAAGCGTAGTTCCTTTGCATATTAATGTAAAAAAATAAAATTTGTTGCGTTTTCCCCTTGCGCTCTCGCGCTGAAATTCCTTCGAAAGCTGCCACCATCTTCCCACAAAGCGTCGCCGAGGACAGAGTCGCCTCAAAAGTCGTTGAGCATAGATAAAGCGCTCGTATCGGTTGTGTGCCATAAGGCGGAGGATGGGTTGGTGAGCGGGCGAAGGTAAAGCATAAACGAGCGCATAAAGAAGAGTGGAGTAGCAGAGCTCAACTTTTTAATTAGCCGCATAAAAATACCTAATGACAAAAGCTGCAGTGTTGTTGCACACGCAAAGAGGAACATAAAAAATTAACACAACAAAAACAACCTTAAAAAGCCAATGCACTTGCTGGCATATTAGCAAAGTGCTCTAAAAATTTGTAGTTCTACTTTGGCCTTACTCTCCCTCTCGCTCTGTGCATATGTATGTGTGTGTGTGTGTGTGTGTGTGTGTGTGAAATTTGTCATTATGTTTAATGAAAATGGTTTTTGGCGCTGGCGCTTAGCAAATTAATTACAACAACAAAACAATGTTTAACAACTGCAAAAACAGCAACAAAGTTGATGCAGAAAAAAAAATATAAAAATAGCAAAAAACACATTACAAGGTGCTTACATAAAAAAAATGCAGCCACACAGACGTCTCATGAAAGGGTTTGTCATATTGGTGTATCTTTACCATGTCACGTGAAACAGATGACAGAAGTGTGTGCAAAGCATAAGCGCAAACTGCAGAAGACATTGAGCGCATTCGTTGCTGTAACTTCGTATACAGTTACCGCCTGCAGTTCTCCCGCCGCAACCAAGCTCCACATCTCATGTTTGCAATTGTGGCGCAATTTTTTTAATTGCTCTGGTGCTTTTGTTCCATTACCTGGCGTTTTTCGGCTTAGTGATGTCTTTGAAGGACAACACGAAACAATGGCAGGGATTAATGCGATTTTTTGTGATGAAATTTTTTTTACATACTAATTTAATGGCTTCAAATAGGCAAACTGAAAGTATCGAAATAGATATAATTTAATATATTTATTATTTCCGATTTTTTATAATTTTTTTTTGTTTTAACAAAAATTTGCTTCACAAAAAATACTTAGTTATTAAATAAATTATAAAAATTAATACTAATAACATTAAGTCACTCTTATTATATATATATAACTGATCAGTATGTTGAGCTGAGTCGATTTAGCCATGTCCGTCTGTCTGTCCGTCCGTTTGTCTGTATACATATATACAGTTTTTTATCGTTTTGAAATTAAGCAACCGTCATTTTCTCTTCAAGAAGCTGCTCATTTCTCGGAACTGCCGGTATTGGACCACTATAACATATAGCTGCCATACAAACTGAACAATCGGAATCAAGGGCTTGTATGGAAAACTTTCGCATTTGACAAGATATATTCACGAAATTTGACATGGATTATAATCTCCGAAAAAATTGTTCAGATCGGATTACTATAGCATATAGCTTCCATATAAACTGAACACATAGTTACTAAAAGAAAAAATGCACCTGTGAAGGGTGTATCAGCTTCGGTGCAGCGGAAGTTAACGTTGTTTAATTTATTTTCTAATAAATTTCTTCTACCTTTCTCTCATGAGAGAAAAATTGCAAAAAAAAAAAATGTTTCAACAATATTTGCAAAAATTACTTTATTTGATTTAGCTTTAAGAAAATTTGCTTAACCGAATAAATTTTTCCGCATTTATGTATGTGCATATACCCAGACATATATATATGTATGTAACTATATGTATGGCCGTGTATGCGCGCCTACCTCTCAACCAACTGCATATCCTTGCGAAAATCCTTTGATTGCCAGTTGACAGTAGTAAATCCCTTATCAGAATGAATATTTTCCTCCAATTTCTTACTTTTCACGTTTTCTCATTTGATCTTCACTTTTTTTTACATATTCGTTTATATTTTTGTTGTTTTTGCATTTCGCCTGCCACACATTGTTTCCACCTCAGTTTCTTTGTGTAATCTTTGGATCTTTGGTGGCTTTATCCCTGAGGGACTGCGAGAGAAAAATTTCCTTCAGCTTAGCATATTATCCTTGCCGTTGCTGTCGAAATTGATGCGATAACAAGTATCCTTTCAATATTTAAATTTCTCCTAAATTGCGAGGCGATGTGGCAGCCACCGAGTAGAGGAGTGCAATTTTGAACTCTTTGAGGAACAAACACGTTTATAAACTAATATTTGCATTCAGATAAATTTTTCTTTGTGTGAATGTGTGTTTATAATTGTGTGTAGGTATTTGTGTTCGTATGTTAGTGTGTATGTGTAACCCACATTAGTCCGCTCCTAGCAAACAAATGCCTTCGCATACATCACAATCGTTTTGAGATTTTTCAAGGCAACTTCACTTAATACACATATATATACACACACTCATGCACATATGCAATTCTATATACATATGTATATACCTCCATATGCAAATGTGAGAATATGTTGGCTGTGTTTGCCTACTAAATGCCATTAGGGAATTTCAATTGAGGGCAAAAAAGGATATTTAGTTCAATTTGATGTGGTGCGTGTGGGAATTTGACTCTGCCCGCTGCATGCGCACACACACACATATATATGTAAATACATACATATATGGTATGTTATGCATATATGAGTGTGCATAAATGTGTCGCTTTAAAAATTTATTTGCTAAGCGCACACACATACACCTAAAATACATTTAACTACACACACACACATATACGCCCAACGTGCCGCTGCCTGTGTATTTAGTGATTTATGGCAGTGGTAGGATTAAATTGCCTTCACAATGTGCACACAAGAAAATGAAAAAAATGTCAAGTGACAAGCGAAAGGACACCGAAACGCCAAGCTCAGCGCACACCATCGGACCCGCACACATACACACACTTACATGTATCCACTTGCTCCGCACAAAAGCTCAAGTCCCTAGCGGCAAGGCAGCGGCGTCGACGCGCAGCTCAAATGCCATGAAATGTTGCCTTGCCGTTGGCTAAGATATTTGAAATTTGATGATGCCAGCTGGGCTTTTTTATGCTGCCCGTAGTGGGTGTGCTGTGCCCGCAAGCGCCGCTTGTCGTTGAAATACTTAAGCAAAATTAAATGAAATTTAAATAAAAATCAGTGGCCGCAAGGCGGATTTGAAATAAATTTGCTAATAAATTTATTTATGGTGAATTACATGGTGGAGGAATAGCGAAGCTTATGGCTACTGGGAATGCAAAGAAACGAACTATATGCCTCAGGATGCTAAGTGGTAATTGTTATGTCTATTAGCTATAAATTAATAAGAAAATAATATATTTTATGAAAGCTTTCATTTTCAAGCGAAAGCTCTTAGTACTCTAAAAAAAGCTTTTGTTATATATAGATTTAATTATATATTATATTTAATGTATCTCGCTAAGCAAAGCTTTTAAAAATCCTTATAAAAGCACATAGTAAGTAATTTGTCCTGTTCTCAAGGTATAAGTGAAACCACAGTGAATGTAAATTAGGAAGAGAGGAGGAATATCTTCTTATTCAATAACTAAAATTAGAGACTCTTAAGAAAGCTACGATAGCTACGTTTTAATCGAAAATTGACAGTTTGCACTGAATTTATGAAAGCCTCATGTGAAAATAAATAGTTACTATGTACGTTTGATTAATGAGAACTGCTTCACAATTTTTTAAAAGCTTAAAGAACTAAAGGAACGAATTTTTATATTAGCGATAATGATCAATTTTAACGAAAGCTCTAAAATTTTATATGCATATAAGCCACATCACGTTTTAAGTTTTAATGATATATCAAGACCTAAAAGTTAAACCATATCAGTAAAAGCCTTAAATAATTTAGAAAACTTTAAGCTTCAGTAAAGTCTTAGATTTTTATTTGAACTCTGAGGCAGCAAAAACTTTATAGGCTAAGCTTTCATTATTGAAAACTTTTTGAAATCTAATTTTGAAGCAATAAAAGCTTATTTCAAAAATATTCACATTTAGTGAAAGCTTTTACTAATACAAAACTCTCTTATTTTTATATTTTTCCTTAAGACTATACTTCGCAAGTTCTCTCTGAGGCTGTTCTAAATAAAATCGAGTAAATCATTTCAATTCAAAGCGCAATTTTTATCTAGTATTACTTCGAGTAAGAATGCATGAACTTTTCATCGCACTGAGTTCCTTTCGCTCAGATAAAACAAAATCATCATTAGCAGCAAACAATTGTGAAAGGTGCATTGAGCAGCCTTTTAGAAGGGATTACCAAAGAGTAAATATATTTAAGTTGCAAGTAAAGGACCTACACAAAAATATTCTTCCGTGCACTCTTATGTCGGGTCCCCATACCGCTACTACCATTTTACTAAAATGAAAGGAGTCATATTCAGGCCACATGGCGGCTGACCGTGTAACGCTAGGTGCACCACCATCCAACAGCGCTTTAACCAAAATGTCTCACTCCATTAGTTCAGCTAACAGACGAGCTAAGCAGCTGCGGCCGTGGTCGTCCGAAATAATTTGGTATGAGTCAAACCATGTACGACGTCGTTAGTCGGGACGGCACAGCTTTTAAGTGGGCTACTGACATAGTGGGACATAAAGCAACTGAGTGGATGGCCGAACACCGCTCAGCCCACCACACATGTCAATTAAATGCCGCTCTATGTGCTTTCGGTACAATGCATGTGCTGGTTGTTCGGTATTGGTGGCTATAAGTGCCACCAAGCGATGCTGCTAGAATTGAAAGCTTATGCTATGCGCCGAAAAGCAGACTGTATAGAGAAATAAGCGCTTTCACATGTCCTGCACATATGTTTTTCTACTTCGTTATGTTTTTTTTGTGTTTTGCTGCTTCGTTTTTCTTTTCCGCCATTTTCACTATTATCGCCATTTTGGACAATTTTTTTTAAGCTGCTGACAATTTTTTATGTCCGTTTTAATAGCCTACCAGTTGGCAGCAGCGGCCTGACCTGGCTCAACTCCGTTCTACTCATTTTGACAATTTGGGTAGGTTTTTCCTGTCGAGCATTTTTGGTATTAAAGCTACTTGCTGGCTCTAGTTTTTCACTTGTTGCTTTACGGTTTTTTAACCCTCTTACTCCGCTTTTTCTACTAAGCGTCAAAAGCTTCATTTACTTGTTCGGTTGCTTCGTTTAAACAACGCTACTTATAGTTCTCTCGATTTAGTTTTTCTCTATATTTATTTGCTTTTCTTCTCTATCTATTTTGGTTTTTTGTCCATTGTTTTTTCTCTGCGCTTGGTTAATATAACAGTATTGAGATGGAATTGACATGCTTAGCTCGTGAAGCTCATACACCAGCGACTTTCAGGGAATGAACTCTCAATCTCGATATATACTTGCACTAATTGGGGTTTTACGGCGCTACAAATCACTTTTGCTTTTTTTTGGTGGTAGCTTTGAGCTTTCAAGGAGTAGTAGTATGAAAGGAATAATGATCAAACAATAAATATGTATATGCATGTGTAAAGCAGATCAGTCTACAGCAATACAGACCACATTATTCGAATTTCTAAAGCTTTTATAATTTAAAAGTCTTGCAAGCTTTCTCCTCAAATTGTCTTGACATTGATGAATAATGAAAATGTGATCCATTTACCATTTTTTAAGATCATGCAATTTCGTAAGATTGTCTTAACATATATGTATGTCAAAAACCTTTAATGTGAAAACTCTCCTGCTACAACACAAAATAGATTTCTACAGAAAAGCTGATTTTCTACAGAAGATAAATAAAACATCATTAATATTTAAGAATTTGCTGTAAACTAGATATTTACAAAAAGCTTTTTAAAACTTTCAGTAACTCTAACGGCTGAAACCTTTAATAGTTAAATTGAATATTCATATAAAAAAAATTCAAACAAATAGTGAAATTTTTAAAACTAAAATACAAAATTTCTTTTAAGAAAGTTCTCACTCGGCAGCTTTTAGTTAATGAAACCGCTATTTGAAAGCTTTCACTTTAATTAAAAAAGAAATAGTACAAATAATTGTTTTAACTAAATTATCATCTTACGAGCTTTCTAATGGAAGTTTTAGTAATTTATAAAGCTTAGAAAACATATTCTCGATAATTATATTATAGCCAATTAAGAATTATTTTTTCCAAGCCAGTTTATTAGAAAGAAGACTCAATCAAATTGTTTCATTTTTTGTAAATTAAACAGAACAATATATTTTCAAACCTAAATAAAAAGGTCAATATTTGCAAAGCTTTCCAAATTTTAGAAATTATTTTTTGTGAAATAAGCAATTTTTACGTCTTAAATAATAGAATAATTGACGAACCCTTCTTCGTGAAATCACAGCAACAACAATATTAATTATTAATGAAAGCTCCTTTAACCAAACTATTATTTCAAGTAATTACTTTTTTTTGCTTTCCAAATAAATATTGGCAAGTAAGAAAATTTATTAAGCGATAACTTTGTTTTGATGGTAGCTCTGTAAACTCCGCTTTTACTTTGAGAAAATTTATTTTTACTTCTAAAAAATTTATTCTAAGATTTGTAGTAAGCATATTGTCATGCAATATTTTATAAAGCTTTTATCGTGAAAGCTCTCGTGTGAAACTTTCCAAACTTCGATGGTCATTTTTTTATTTTGCAGTATCTACAAACATTATGTCTCAAAGCTTTCAATTTTGTGAAAGCTCATATTTAAAACTTTTGTAAACTTTCAAAGTAAATTTTTTATTTTACACACAAACATAAAACATAACTTTCAACAGCTTTCGTGAAAGCTGATATTTACAACTTTGTAAATTTCTATAATAAATTTATTAAAAATGTTTTTTTCATGAAATCTCTTACTTAAAATTTTGAAAACTTGTCGAAATTATTCCAAAAAAATGTCTGAAAGCTTTTATTTCAGTAAACGCTCATTTTGACAACTTTGTAAGGATTAAAAGTAAATTTATTACTTTTAAACTCTTGCAACCACAATTTTTGAAAGCTTTCAGTTTCGTCAAAGCTCATTTTGAAATTTGGCGGGTTTTAAATTTAATTTTCTTTTTAAATTGTCTGCAAATACAGTTTCTGAAAGCTTTTTATTTACAACTTTTTAAGCTTCAACGTTGTTGTGAAAATATTTACTATTATTAAGAAAATTTTTTTGAATAATTTATTATATAAGCTTTTGATTATGGATACGCTTCTAATCGCTTCTCTTTCTTTTACTTACAGGTAAACTTTAAAACAATTTCACCACTTTAAGCAAATGTATTGTGCTGTAAGTAAACGGACAGACAAATTGTTATACTCAGCACTGACTTGGTGCCATTACATTATTACCCAATATAAAATTGAATTCTCAAAAACACAATCTCCCATAATCTTCCGCATGCGTTGTGTCAAGAAACCGCTGACATTTTCAATTAAACGCCAGCAAACCGGAAACAGGCGATTTGCTCTCCGCACACATAAACCTATTTATAATCTCGAAGATCATTCATTAGAATCTTAAGTGAAAATTCATAGAAAATTTTCTTACTACGTGACGAAAAGCACTTTATTGTTGTAGTTGGTTGAGTTTACAGCGCTGTGGCGGCGGTTGCTAGCGAGCGAGTTAAAAATCCCACAAGGCCATGCACATAATCATTAACACACGCTTATGCTGCGGCAAAAGCGCTGCGTAGAACAATGACCAACAACACCAACAAGCAGTAAAATAGTGGCTTAAAGCAAAAACAAACAAAACAAATGACGATAATAATGCATAATGACAAAAACAACAACAACAGCAGCAACAATATTTATTAGGTAGTAAATGTGATATGTAAAGCGTAAAGTTAACGGCCAGTGGTCGTCAAACAACAAACAACAATATCCCTTTAATGTCCTTTTTAAACACACACATAATTGAAATGACCACCGGGCGGCAGTAATGGCAAGCAGCAGAGAGCTTAGAGCTTCCAAGTACATGTTTGTTTGTATATGTTTATGAGCACATTAAGTCCTTTTTCAAGCTATGCCATGCTATGTTTACAATGGTGGTGTAGGAAAATTAATATGCCCGATGTGACAAAAGCAGTCGACAAAGCGAGGCAGCAGCTTTGCATGCGAAGGAATGTCTTGCTCATTAATATGCGTGCGAGAACACGTCTGGTCAGTCTTCCCCAACTAGTAATATAGCACATTCTGCCCTTGGTCATCCCTTTTAACTATATCTTTAATGCGCACGCACAACACACACGGTTCACACACACACACAGAGCAGCTGCTGTTGACTGGCAAGGGTTAGGTCAACGCTCGTTTGTGCGTCGCTTCCCCCGACTATAAAGTTTTCTGTTATAAATTCCATCAAAAATGCAAGTAAATATTTTCTCAGCCTTTTGCTAAGCGAAAACCAGAAATTTCTAACGTTTGTCTAGAAAGCTGCGGCGCCTTGTGCTGGTTAAACTTGTCGTCGGCAACAAAACGTGTGTTCGAAAATATGAAACTAGTAGAGATGCTAGACAAAAACTAGTTGCTTTAAGAGGAAAAATCTAGTAGATTGCTGCTCACCCCAACCAGCGTGCGACAATTAGTAGTGGCGACTGTAGGGATCTCCAATATCAACTTATTTCCATATTTTTTTTTTTGATTTCTGAGTTGCTTATTTGATTTCAAGAAATCACTTTTATTTTTGTTTTCCACTTTTTATTGCTTTCATGCTTCACCTCAGCTAGTTCAGCTACCTAATTCACCTTGTTGATTTCAAGTTCAACGCCAAAAACCAAATTGCCCAAAATTCTGCACTTTTTTCAACACTTTCCCACATTTGTTGGAGAATTCAGCTCAACGAGGTCGGCATACGCTTTGTTATTTTAGGGAAACTTGTCTGCCATACAGCTGCTGATTGCAGAAATCTGCTGCTGTCGCTAAATTTCCCGCGATTTTTGTGAGCTCAATTAATATTTTTGCACAAATGCTGTTGTTTTGGAAGAGTCCATGCCTTGACGGTTAAGATTCTGTATATTCATTATTACTTTCTATTCTCTATACGTGATAATAACTCTCCGACAAGATCAGCTCGAACCCTCCGCAGCGATTTTAGGCTTCCTTCAAAGTGTCTTAAACTCTCCACAAGCGCCAATGTCTAAATTTTGAGCACTTTTAACAGTGAACAGCAGTTGCAGGTCCCTAGAAAACTTGCCAATAAATCAACTGTTTCTCGCACACATTTACAGCTTGTCTTGCAAATAACTGTAAATCTTATTGGCCTTTATTCTGTCAAAATAGCCACTCTTTGTCAACAGTCAGCTCTCAATAATGTTCCGTTTTGCTGCCACGCCTACTTTTTTAACGCCACAGCCTAAAAATTATTGCACTTGTCATTGAAAATACATTTTATAATTCTAAACAGAATTAACTCTAAACATATTCCTCCCTCAAGCAGAGTCAAGCGTCTACAAATACTTCAAATACTTGTCACACTTACCCGAAGGCCGAAGGTCAGCACGCTCGAAGACACCAGTCTTTAGCTCAACGCATTGGTAACGCTTATGTCTCCTTTACAGCTCACTCAACTCGTTTTGATCGCGTGTCCCATATCAGCTTGACAAGCCGCACACGATTTTCGAAAGAATAAATCTGTGAAAAAGTCATTACTACCCAACAAGCGCTCCGTGCCCCGCCACAGCACCTCATTCTAAACTTATGTTAGTGCCAGCTATTCTATTTTGAGACAATCGCCACATGCCTTTTATATCAATCCAATTTGCTGCCGAATACGCACAGACAGACACACTCGTAAGCGCTGACCGCTTCGCTCACCCAGAACAAACGAGCGCTTGGCCCTGTTACTGGACAGCTACAGCAACTTTATCAGTCTTACGTATGCGCTTGCCACTTCTCCAGCTATCTTGCCTAATGCTATCAGCATATATGTATGAGCGCTAGCGCTCGACATTACGATTTCATAGCCATTATGTATGTATATACATATGTGTGTAAATATATAATTTTTCTTTTACTTATTTATTTTTTTTTTCGTACTCAACACTTATTATAATGCAGTTGCTTGCTGGCAGCACTGTGTCAATGTTGGTTTTGCATATTTTATAAGCGAAATGCGAAGCGTGGCCTTTAACCCCCTAACCCCACCACCACTCTAGCCGTCGCAATTGTCATTTTACTCCCTGTGCGCTCCACTCGCCGCATACAAAGCGCTGGCATTATTCTATTCTATTTTATTTTTATTGTCTCGTGTGGCAGTTATGCACGCGCCCATATCCCTTAATGGGCCGTCGTATCCCAAATCGAGATCATGCCGTATGCGTGCTGGCCTTTTACTCGCTCGTGTGCCGGCGTTGAGTGCGCGCACATCCCTTTTGCGGATGACACAAAGACAAGAGACCTTCGTGCACAAAATTTGCTTTCTCGCTTTTTTTTTTGTGATTGTCATGGGGTTACGTCAATCCGATTTGGTTCTAGGCGACCCCTACTTGCGCATACTTAGACTACTAGAGGTTTGTAGTGGGCACTTGGCGGTTAGAGCAAATAAATTTTTGTGTTTGTCAAGTCTTTTTCGGTTTTCTCTTTTTATTTTTGCTTATTTTTTATTCTTTTTTTTTTTGTTGTTTATTTTTCATTCTCCTCTGCGTATTATCTCATTTAGCTGCCGATTGTGGTTTTATTTGTATCGTCGCTTATTTGTTTGGTGTGCTTATGCTTTCATTCTTTTGGGGTCGTCGCTCACTTGGCAACCTTTTGAACTTTCACTTTGACGTTTGTGATTTTTACCGCTTGATTATTATGGCGCTTTAGTTAACTCGCTCTCTCAAATAATGCTCTTGCTGGGCGTGTTGACTAATGTTAATAATGCTATCAAGCGGACATATTTCTTCGCTCTTTTCTACTCTATGTATTTTTCTCTTTGTTTACACTTTTTGAAATAAATGTTTATTTATTTTTTATTGTGGTCGTAAAATTTTATCTTTTTTGAGCCAAATCAGCATAGCAAGTGAGTTATTTGGTCATTTAGATGAGCATCATGAATGGAAAAGGGCTGTTAGATTTATTTGCTCTTTATTAACACTAATGTGAGGTGATATAGCTGGACGCGGTGAAGTGGGAAACCGAAATAATTGAAAATGAACAAGCTTGTAATTATCTTACCGATGAAAATTTTTAAAATTCTTAATTCGAAGGAATTTATGCTAATGCTGTTTATAGAATCTTTTATTCTTTAAAGTGTGTTACTTGCTGAGTTGACACCATTTACTTACAGGAAAACATAAAAAATACTTGATTAGCAAAACTATGTTGAAAAGAATTAACAATTTATAAATCAGTTACCGCTATTATTTTAAATACTCACTCAACATAATTACGCTCAATTTAACTGTCAATAAATCCAAGCAGCACAAATCGCCGCTTGCAGTGACACGAAGCATAACACACGGTTATGATAATCTTCAGTTAATACTCATATGAATTTTCACCGCGCATAACCATTTAAACTGTCAAAATGATTGACTGTATAAAACGGCGCTGAAGCGTGTCAAAATTTGGAAAAAAAAAACAACAACGCAGAGACTACAACACCTACGCAACGCACACTGTCCGCGCTGTAAATTCCCAGCGCGTAAATTTTTTATTAGCCACAGCATTTATGCGCTATCAACAGCTGATTTGCGGTTGCCGTCAATATCAGCTGTTCGCGGGCGCGCAATAAACGTCAACGTATGCCGCTGACAGAGCGATAGAGCGCAAAGAGTGCGGGTAGGTGCGTTGGAGCGCAGAGTAAAATCGCTTGATTGAGCGCTGATAATCACTACCCTTCAACGCATTTGACAGCAAATTAAAGTGTGATTTGACAGCAGCGACAGGCGAGCGGCGAAAAAGAAAATTGTTTTACGAATTACAGATAAAAAGACAACAAGTGAATGCGCCGCCAAAGCGACAAATTGTGTAAGAGGCAAGCATGCAAAAAACTGCCAAAATATTTTAAATAAAAAATCGCACTTTTATGAGCAGCAATAACAAACTGTCAAAGCGTGAAGCGAGATTGAGTTTGGCCACAAAATAAAATGATGAAAAATTCCGTTTGCTTAGCAAACGGGTTTACAAGAAACTCAGACAGACAATTGATAAGCGAGGAAGTGCCGACGAGGAAAATGGTGCAATAAAATTTCTCCAAAAATGAAAAAACACTAACAATAGCATAGCAGCGCTGCCGCTGCCGCTGAAAAGAGCGTGACAAGGTAGCGCTCAAATGCTTGAAGAGCGCAAGTGGGTGTCAGCGTTGGTTGCTGGTTGTCAAATTACGCTGAGCGCCATGTTGACAGCAATTTGACAGCAGTCAAGCGCAACGAAAAAATACGCACAACAACAACTTTGAAGAAAGCAGTTAGACAAAGCAACAATACAATACATCGCTGCCAACAATTTAAGTTGAAGATGTTCTATTCAAGTTAGAGAGGGAGTGGGCGGAGAGTTGTAATGTGCTTAGTTGAGTGCGAGAGTGAAAGGGAAATTTCGGTACTAACCGGTGTGAAATGAGGCGGTACGTGCTGTTGCTTTGTGCTGCCATAAAAGGTACAATATAAAATTTACAACACAAACTGTTGTGGTTTTGAGTTACCACGAAAACAACAAAAAGTACATGCAGTTTGTAAATAAAGGTTCTGCGGAAGGGTTTTTCTAGAGTAAAAGGTTGAAATTTTGTGTTGTATTCTGGCAACAATGCGTATGATTTTAATATAATTAAGATTTGATCGCTTTGCTTGGCAGATTGAAAAACTCTTCGACAACGCGTAGGCGGAAGATTTTATTCGTAAAATTTCCTGGCGCTTTATTACCGAGTTTATGCTGAAAAAACTAACTAAAACGTAACTTGATTCACCATTTCATCTTAAAGAAGCGGATTTTATATAAATATGTATGTATGTGCTAGACATACTAGAATTCAGAATTCTCTCTGTCAAATCATGAGCTTGTTCAAATTACACCCATTTCAGTACTCTGTCATTGGCCTAGTTTCTTGCATCTAACTCGACCACTCGAGCACTTGATTACTCTGGTTCTACATGGGTCAAAAACAAAAAAAGGAATTTAAAAAAGTATTAGACCGATAGTATCGAAAGTAGTAATTACATATAGGCTCATTGTGCTCATATTCGACCATAACCCATCATCTGCTCCCAAACCTTATGAGGCTTCGACCATCTTGGTACTCCATTTTGGTGCTGGAACTGACTTTTTATACCGTTGTCTTTAAAATTAACTTTTCCACTATACTTGCATGGAAAATAAAGAAATTCAAAGGAATACCAGATTACTTCCACTATATTGGTGATTTAATGCCTTCAGCAAGCGGTTTTTTAGCTGCTTTTGGTTACATTACAATCTATGCGTTGACTTACTTTTTCTTTTAGGTGGCTTTTCAGACGCTTGAGTCTATGATCTGTGACTAAGAAGAAGTCGTCAAGGTCATTTGAGAACTTTTGCTGGTTTTTCTTCCCACATAAGCTCTGAAACTTAGTCTGATGTCTAAGTTAGTCAATTCATAGCTCTTTACTTAACTTAATTCAACTCCAGCGACTCAGTAATTGCTATTGAAATAATGCTGTAAGTGGTTTGATACGAGATCGATGGTTTATAACTTTAATTTTATGATATGAAGTTCATAGTTTTTAAATTTCCAAAAGCGCTCTTCGAAGATAGAATACAAATTTTTCGTAAACCATCAATAAAGATTTGTACTCATAGTCCTTGAATGACGAAGTTCTTTGGTGGACCCCTTTTACCTTGTTTTGATATCTTTTCCATATTTTTTTCCTACACTGACGCTGTTGCATTCTTCAAAATGACTTCTGAAACCAAACTTATCTTATACTAAAATCAAAAAACTTTACAAAGCTCAGTGGTGAAACGTTTTTTCTAATAGTGAGTAAGATTTTTTAGTAGTGTATTCTTAAGAAACCCCGAAATAACACCCAACTTAATGTAAAATACGTATCTAATATGCGTGACAAGCGCACTCTTTGACCCCAATGCCGCCACAAGCACACTTTCGCTCTCATTATCCTGCTCCTTCATCAACTCTAAATGTCTATATTTCGCTTGTTGTCAAATACAAATTTGTTTATTGTATATTTCATGGCGGAATTCATTGTCAGTCAAGGCCCTACGTCTCACAACTCTCTTTCATTGTCGTTTTCTACTTCAGCTCTCCTTGTGCGGGTATTTTTCGGCAGCACACCCGCAAATCTTTTACAAAAACAAACAAACTTTTTTTATTTCATTTCGTTTTTATTACTTCATATTCATTGTCTGCCATTTCACTTTTCCGCCTCAGCGAGTAAGCGTGAAGTAGGCGAGTAACATCAGCGCAGTGGCTGATTCTGCAACGGGATAATAATCCTTTGGTAAGGGTTGAGCACAGGAAGACACCCGTTCAAGACAAAAGCAAATAAAATGAAATAAAAAGGTATTGTGCTCACCTTACGTGTCGCTCGTTGGTAGGTGAAAAAACACATGCGCACGCTTTAAATAAAAGGTGCGAAATAAGACAAGAAAGGGATTTCAAGTATTTATGATGCCGTTACTTTAACCTTTCACCTTTTTGCACGTACACAGCCGCACAAAACGCTTTTGCCAGCCATTCCGCTTACTTAAAAGCGAGTGAGTTCCAGCTCTTGCGCGCACAATTTATCGCACGCCAAGGTGTTTGACTCCAAAAATAACAATGACAACTACAACAACTTCCCAAATAAATATAAAAATAATGAATTGTAAGACAGCGTTGCTGACTGTGTCCCGCGTGTGGAGAATAGTAAAAAATTGAGCGCGTCTAACACGCGTGAAAAGGGTTGCGAGCGCTTAACGCCTCAGTACCTGCGCTTGTCTGGGTCCACAGTAGCTGGGAAATTCACGAAAAAAATATGTGTGAACATAATGAGGGTCCACTATGCAATATATGCCCTGCAGAGAATCGCGTTACTAGTTCGAAACTACTCCGAAATTCTTGAAATTAGCGCAAGTTCTTACTAAACTGGACATAAACTTCCATTGGGTATGTGAGAGTTGAAAAATTATTGATAAGAATCAACCTAATTATTCATATTTTTACAAATATAAGTGAATAATGTTTTTCTAGCGGTGTAAAGATTTTATCTCATATAAATTATCATATTTAGAGCGCCAGAACTCAGCGAAAGAGCGTGTTTCCGAGATACAGATATTAGTAAAAGGTATTTTTTGAGTTAAAAGGCTCTCTTGTCAATAAAACACAGACGACTCTATAAAATGCGCAATGTTTCCGCACTTAGTCTTCCAAAAAATTTTCACTACAACTGCGTATTCTAGAACAAATATTGCTATTCCAATTATCATTACATTGCCTATATCACGTTGTTTTGTAACCTAGAAAATCTTACTCTTATGTACCTTCGACAAATTTGCTCGTTTATGTACTAATTAAGTCAACTCATCGCCAAAGATGGTCTAATTATATAACCCTAAATTTAAATTTACCCTCTAGAACGCGAGTTTGAAAAGTAAGTTTTTGGTTTATGCAAGCCATATCTGTTTGCATGACAATTTTCGTGCTATGCTAAGCACAAATGTCAAGCACACGTGTTTACTTTGACAACTGATTTGACAAGTTTCCCACTAGGAAATCTTAAAACTCTAAACAGATAGCCTATGATATAAAGCGGCATAATGAATATAGTAAAAATATTAGTAAGTGACGATGCTATAAGCCTTCACAAATTGAAAAGATTTCTTACAAAAGCTTTATTTTGATCTGTCAGTTTATTTTGCCACTAAATGCTACAGTAATAATTTATGTCGAATTTCGTGAAGATCTCTCGTCAACTGCTAGAACTTTCTATACAAGCACTTGATTCCGTACGCTTAGTTTGTATGGCAGCTATATGCTAATCGACAATTCCAACAAATGAGCAGGATCATGCGGAAGAAAGAGACCAAATTTCAAAAACAGATTCGAATTCCGAACAACTCACTACAACTTCGTAATTAGCGAAAAGCTATGCAATGTTATGTCAATTGACGCTTCTTATGCCTGTCGCTAATTGCTTGTGTGAAAAGGAAGAACGAGTGTGTAGCGATTAGACGCTCTGCTCTCAACTAGCGCGATTTCCTTCCGGGTATGCATATGTAACCCTTTAAATATACATATTTGCACGTTTATTATCTCTATATAGGACAACAAATAACCGTTGTCAAAGTGACTGCTGAAGTGCGTCGCTAATTTATGATCTATTTGCTTGACAGTCTCTAATTTTCCCTACCGCCACTTCGATACCCTTCCTAAGCGCCGGCAAGTTATACTTTCGCTCTTATTTTTTAGTTCCTATTTAATTTGTATTCTTTTCTTCCAACTTGGGACACCAAAACCCTCTTCCGAGGCGTGTGCGCTGTCAGAAAGTGTCCTTTGGCGAATGCTAATTGCTTTATGGGCAACGTGTGCTGCGCGTGTCTGTCAGTAAAGTCGCAAAGTTAAGAAATTGTGTGAAATAAAAAATATGAAAATTAATTTAAGCAGTTGTATGTGTCTCCGCATACTTGTCAGGTTACTTTTCACTTAAGCAGCGACCCATATCCTCAAAGAGGACAGTCAAACATTTGCATGCCTCTCGGTAATTTATGCAAATTCCGTCAACGAGGCAGCGTTGTTTTTGTTTATACTTGCGCCTTATGTATGCGAGGACTTACATAGGAACACATACATACATATTAATATATATATGTTTTTTTTTTCTACATTTATTATATTTCCTGGCGCTTTGCCTGCGCCGGCTGTCACTCGCGCATGAAATATATTTTTCTAAGCCACCAAAGCGTGTTTGCTGTCACAACAAAGCAAGACGTCTACGTGTGTAGTTGAATCTGCTGTTTCACACACACACACACAACTTCCCCCCTCATATCGTCGCTTTTAAGTATCATTCTTTGTTTTTAATATGCTTTAAGCAGAATGCATGTGCGCTAATAAATTAATATCTCTATCCTGCTTGACTGTTTACCCACTATGGTTGTTGTTGTTGTGCGTCCGTTTAGCCATCCGATACGCGTACGCACCCGCTATTATTACTCAATAAAGGTGTGTTGCTCGCTCTATTTTCACTTAGCTTCTTTCCTTTCAACCCACAAATTGTTGTTGTTCCTATTTACATTTCCCACCGCCAAAGGTCAGCGGTTGATTGACTTTACTTTGTCAGTGTTGTGTTATTTGATAGCGCCGTTTTCTGCACAGAACGCAGGTGGGCGCGTCTGCTACGGTTTATAATGAGCCTGTTATGCATACATAAATGCACATATATATATATATATATATATATATATATATACATATACATTCATAGATTTTTATGTAAACTCACATATTTCATCCTTTGTGTACCACCCATGACTCATGTGTCAAGTGACAAGGTACTCACCCATATTTACATATCCATCCATATAATAAGTGCTCATTAAACCGCTGAGCACTCAGCTGATATTAAATTACGTAGTAATTATTAACTTGTAATGAGCAGTTTTTGATAAGCGCATGTTTGAGGTAACCTTAAGTGGTTGCTTGGGTATCGTCTTAAAGCTTTGTATGTGTTTCAGCGTGCGAATTCTACTTAATATCCACTAGATATATCCTGACATGCCTGCACAATTATATCAGTGATTTGAAATTGAATCTAGCTTGACCAGAATGCGAAGAAATCTTCCTTACGTGGGTAGTGAATGATTCCAATGACTCTTGAACATGCTTCAAAGTGTCAGCTTATGTTTGGGAGATATAAATATACATATGTATTTATATACTATACCTATATATGTAATAATATAGGGTATACATCTTACTTTACTTAATTTTCTCAGCAAACATATTCCAATTTTACATAAGCAATAATAGATACGAGTTGAGATTGTTTCAACCTGCAAAAACGCAACCTAATCAACGCTCACGATTGATTTTTTTGCAGCAATGTCCTGATCTGTGAAATTTTGTCAAAATTTTCATTTCTTGAACTCAGCAATTTATGCGAAGAGACAGTCTTATATGGTCTCTGAAAAGTTAGGCGTGATCCTCATCATAAATTATTAAATTTTTTCTCAGTTGAAGTTAATGTTCTTTAACAAAAATTCGATTTTGAGAAGCACCAGTTAAGATCAACAAAGAACTCCGCGCTGAGTTGTTTCTGCCAGCCACCTACTTATTGCAATGGCTCCGAAGAATCATCAATGGGAACATCAACTTTTGATGAAGTCAGTTTGCAGATTTTTATGGAATGTAATACAGCTAAAGAAATTTCAAATAAGTTCAATTAGTTCCACTACAGCCAACTATATTTCTCAGACATATTCCAAAACTGCTTTTGCAAACAAAAGGATTAAATAAGTATTACCTCGAGTAAGTTTCAGAACGATGACGATGCACTCGAGTTAAGCATGGACCTCGCTTACCTCAAATTTTACTTCATTATCTCTAAAGTCAGTAACAAATCGGAGAGATTCGTTATACGAGTAGTAGAAGTAGTGAATGCCTCCAAAAGAGATATAGCCTATTTTAACCTCAAATTTATTAATGAATTATTTGGAAATGAGCTTTTGAGGTCCACGGTGATGAGCTTTTTGAAAACAAATATTGAGGTTATGTCGCCTAAAATGCTTGAATATATTTACATAAACTGGTATGGATAACTTTCGTGGAAAAGGTAATGGGCTTATGGCATTTAATATTTATAAAGGCGACTATAGGAGGTGTCAGAAACTTGTAGACGTGAAGCAAGGTCACAAACGACAAGTATAGAAAGCTTACAACTTAAACAGAGTCTTTAAATATGCTTAATTTAAAAATACTGTAAAGAGTTAGTGTAATGTGAATAGATTCTCTAGAAATTTAACCAAAAAAAACTTATCCAAAATGAGCTTGGAAAACATTGTTAAGATAGATTGCAATGTATAGTATTTAAAAAGTGCTAACCGTTAAGAAACTTATACAAGTGACTGCTGTTTCAAGGAACTATTAACACAGTAATCGTTACTTAAAGCTTTCTAAAGCTCATAAAACAATCTGATTTCAAGATCAACTCCCAAATCAGTCTCCTAATATTTTGCTTAATTTAACAAAAATTATACATGTAAATAGAAGCACAACCACGATTAAATCAAATAATTACTGTATTGTGGTTTCAGTCAAACCGTTATGAGCAGTGTTACTAGCAATCGGAAGTTATTAATTTTTATGACAAGCTTGTGAGTTCAATTAAGGCACGCCTAGCTGGCGCCACGACACTTCGTACGGTGGCATATTTGAAGACTATCGTTTACATAACCCAATTATTGACCCAACATTCAATTTTTTCTATTTTATTGATTACCTCGTGCTAAATAGTTAATAGGATCCCCGAAACATTGTCAGGCCGCCTGTCACTTAAGCGGTCAGTGACTTTCGAAATAAAACAACAAATAAACAAACAAGAAGTTTCAGAGAAATATTATGGCTTATGTCGGAAATATGTCTATATATTGACATATATATATGTACATATATGTACATGAATATATAAGTGAGTATATAAATAAAATCGCTTATTACAAAAACAATGCCTGCAAGTAAGCAAAGTTGAAGAAGTTGAATGAAAGCAATGATAATGAAACAGCAGGGTTCAAGTGGCAACACAGATACATATACATATGTATATGTAGAAATTCATGTAAGTGTGTGAATAAGTATGTGTTTGTGCATTCAATTGTCAGTAGAAGGCTTTGTCGTCACGTTTTTAATCGATAAAATTGTCATTGCTGTAGGCGTTCACGGCGACAAAGGAAATTGGGATAATCCCAGAGTGAAGCATTCATAGAATTGAGGCACACATGCACATATACACATACTACTTGTAGCGATATATGTATATATAAATATTTTCCTTTAATATATGGTATATGTGTGTGTTTTAAATTTTTCACATATTTTTGTGCGAAAACAGGGTGTCACTTTCACACCACTGGCGATCAAAACAGCACCAAGTGTGCTATTCATTATAAGAATGACAAACAGTTCACAAAAAGGGAAGAATTTTTAGCGATACATTCAAAAATGCAGAAGGCATAATTTTAGGCGCTTTAACAGTTAATAACACCATTGCAGTATTAAGCGCCTTCAAAACAAACACAAAACACTAACAACATAAACAATAAATAACAACAATAACAAAACCAACATATCTCTTTTTTTCATTTGCAATGCAAGTAGAATCCATCATACTCTTTTGACAAAGCACAAATATAAATTGTATCCGCACGTGTGCGCCTATAAGTATGCCTGCTTTAATGTTTTCTCTGGGACATGGCTGCCTATTTCCGCAAGTACGTAAGGTCCGCCTGATTTTTTTATTTCATGGCCTCTATTTCTAGCAATGATATTTTTTCAATAATTCAATTTTTTAAATAAATTCCACTTAAGTTCAATACATAATATAATGCGGTCCGCATGACTTTGAGGCGTGCATTTTCTTAAAAAGCCTCAATCGGCATTATTCGGTAATTTCTACAATTTCATGTACATTCGACATAAAGTCCACATACGTTCCATCTCGTATTCTAAATTAAACGACTGCAAAAGACCAAAAAAAAAAACACGGATGACAAAAATCAAAATAAAGAAATACATATAAAAACCAATCATAACATCAAAAACAATAAAAAAAAACAGTATATATGTTTCTTTCATTTGGAATGTAAGTAGAATATATCGTAATCTTTTGACAAAACATAAATTGTACCCACACGTGTGCGCCTATAAGTATGCCTGCTTTAATGTTTTCTCTGGGACATGTACTAAATGTCAACTACCATATAACTAAAATACAAAGCATACTAATGCGCATATAAATCAAGTCAACTAACTAACAGCAAGGCGCAGAGCTCGACCTACACATACCCATATATACACACATTCCATATGCACACATGCTTACATATATACGAATTCAAGCATATGTCGCTTTGTTAGCTATATACATGTCTCTCTCAGCGGCCTGCAATTTTCCACCCGCGCTAGGCACGAGGGCTTGCCACGCCATGTCGTCTGCTTTGTAATGCAATATTTGTATGTATGTATTAAGCACATGAAAAGATATCGATTTGGACAATCGAACGTTTGTTTAACACAGCGGGATATAAAATTTCTCCACTGTGCCTTTTTATTACCTCTCTTTCTATTTATTATCCTTTGTATTAATATTGCTTTTGAGCCGTTGTAGTCACACAAAGTGCCGCCGTTGTGTGGGTGTGTGAGCGCCGCAATTCGCGCTTCACTTTAATATTTATAGACTCATTTTCGTTATTGCAAAGTCATAAATGTAATTTCAATGTTTTATTGCTTACTTTTTGCACAAACCTATGTCAGCTGTCCTCTGAAAAGTGTTTTCTTGATAGAAACGTACTTTTAGGGAATATTTTTCAATGCAAACGTGGCAGTTCTTTAAACAGTTAGGAACTTAGAAGAAGAAATGAGAATATTTTGTGTAACAAAGAATTAGTTTAAATTTCGCATGCAAACCAAATACATTCCACACTAGTTTTATTTTGCTATACCAATCGACAACGTTAGCACAAATTATTCTTATTAGTCATAATTTTTAAAAATCATAACTAAAAAAATTATGTTCCACATAGATTCTACTTTTGTTCTTTAAGCCATTTCTGTAGAATATCTGAATTCCATTTGCATACATATGTATGTAAATTTGCTTGTATCCTTATTGGCGTGTTTTTATACCCCTTCGTATATTTCAGTTCAAGTATTAACCCATTAACTTCAACATACAGAAGTGTTTTAATTGTTGACATTTGATTTGAGTTAGGTTGGGCGCGTTTGATATGCCAGGTGAGATTTAGCTGAGCAAGTTTACCTATTTCCACAACTATACATACATATGTGAGGTACATATGTATGAATATGTTAGGTATCTTGAAGTTACTGTCTGCGGCAATATTTTCTTAAAAATTTCATTTTTTGATGAGATCCACAAGCAAATACTATGCGTTCCACATATTTTGAGTCTGAAATTTACTTAACAGCCAAAATATCGATAATTTTCTTTGATCTATAAAATTTTTCACCAGTTCCACATACGATCCAAATACTTTTTAAGATATCGAGCAATGCTTTCTTAATTTTTCAGTAAAAAATGCATTACGAACTATAAAAGTTCCTAAATATAACTGTTTAAGTTATGTGTATTATATATACATATCTATGTCTAAATATTTTACGTTTATTATATGAAGTTTCTGCGAGAAGCAATATTTTTTTATTTTCATATTTTAGCGAGTTCCGCAAGCAAATAAAGCTCGAGGCAGGATTTTGAAATTAATTTGTAAGCCGAAATATCGTCATTTTGCAGTAGTTTCTAAAATTTTTCATACGTTCCACATGCAGTCCACATACGTTCCATATTATATTTTGAGTTATCGAGCAGTGCTATCTCAGGAATAGTACATATTCTGTGAAAATTTCAATTTATTAATTAAAGAATATATTATTGTAGATACAATTGTGTAATAGTTTCCCAAATTAATCAAATTTGTGCTGTGGTATTTTTAAAATATTTTTATTGTAAGCCTTAGCCTACGTCAGTAAAAATCTAAGCCAACAAATGAACTCAGCTATATATTTTCATGCCCCGAATTTCATGTGTATCGTAGGCAGATACGTTACACATACATATATACATAGATATAAATATCTGTACGTACTCGCATACATATCTGGGCTTAGCCGCAACGGAAGCAGCTGTAACCAGCGGTCATTAGCGGTCGCTCCTCTACTTAAAAGCTACCTACACTCTACATCCGCCTTCCTCTTCAATTTATTCAACTCAAATCCCTACCACATTAGTTGTCTGCAATATCTCCGCTTACCTTCAGCTTCGCTGACAATATGTTTCCGAACTTTGCTTTCATATGTGCGTGTGTGTGTGTGCATAAATGTTCTTATAAGCATATTGTCTCAGTTATTTCCTTGGCCGTATGTTATTCTTAACGAACAACAAGGATTTGTTGACTACAAAAACACATACACATTCGCATTTCGTCCTTCCAATTGCCGCTTGCTGCTCTCTATTGCTTTGTTGTTCTATTAATGAATATTTATGCATAACATTTGGGTAACTTGACCATAGGCTTACTGGTTTCTTTCTTTATAAGCAGCATACCCATATTTTGTTGACCCTGTGAGCAAGGCTTACATACATGCACACACACATACATATATAGTAAGTAACAAGAATACATACTCAGCGTTCTCAATTTACCTTTCATTCAACAGTTTTTCGCCCCTTCCAAGCAGCAAACATTTGCTTTGGTCACTGCAAAGCTTTTATAGTGATTCCTTACGTTTCTTATAGTTGCTGTTGTTGTTTCTATTATGCATATAAATATTTTCTGCCTTAGCGTCATCATCTTGAGATTCATTTTAATAAATTCTATTCAAAAAAGGACTTAACATTTAGTTTTGTGTTTCATCTGCTCAGTGAGCTGCCTTTTTATTGCTTTCCATATGTTTTCTCATAAACTATGCTTCGTGCAAGGAGATGTGTGTTTGTGTGAGTGTGCTTTTATCCTTTCGCGCTTAAGTAAGTCCCATGATGACTTTGCAGCACAAATTATGCAGATTAAGGGGTCATCAGCTGGTGACGCGTTCGTTGTTGAATTTGCTACAATAGCAGATGGAGTTAGTTGAGAAGCAGATGCTGCCGCTGAGATGAAGGTGGTATGTGGCAAGAAGAGAGTGCGGTGAAGAAGACTCAAATAAGAAGAATATGTGGTAGAATTGAAGGCAACAACCAAACAAAGGTAGTAAATTGTTGTAGATGCTGAAAGAGGTTAAAGGAAGTTGATACAAATAAATTGAAAAAATCGCAAGGATAATAAAAAGAACCAAAATTTTTAAAATATGTAAGAAATTTAGCTAAAACAAACTCAAAGCATAAGGAAAGTCACTAAGTGTGCACAGAAACTGACAAAACTAAGCTTTGAAAGCTATAAAAAAATATATATGTATGCAATGAGGATTGCTTAAATACGCTCCACATGATTTTTACTCTAAAACTTGTTGGAGGTGAAAAATTGTGTATTTTTGTGAAGATTGTTTCAGTATTTTTTTACACTCCACATAAATTCTACATGCGCTTCACATCTTTTTTTAAGTTAGCAGAAGAGCGGTTGTGTCGGAAAAACTTACTTTTAAATATATTTCTTTAATAACAGCAATAACGAATTGTAAAATACAATATTTCAAACAAAACTGCAATATTATTCAGCTTTTAATGACATCTACAAGAAAATTAAATATTTACATGTTTTATTTAGAAAAAAAAAGTACGAAGATTTGCAAGATTGAGCTTTTTTAGAGATTTCGAAAATATCCATAGATTCCACACAAAGTCCACATACGTTCCACATCTTTATTTAAGTTCAGAAACAACGGTGTGTCAGAAAAAATATGTTTTTCTATGAGTTTCGTTATGAAATACAGTTATTTAAACAAAATTCAAACATAGCAAAACGTTCAGTGAAACATATTCTTTGGTTTCTTCAAAACTACTTTTCAGTACATGAAACTTAAAAAAATTATACATTTTTTTCCAATAAAAGAGTACAAGTATGAACACAGGTGCCAAAGAGCTTAAAAAAAATTGATACATGGAATGTCTGAAATCCATAAAACAAAGTTTGCTTCCCAACACTTGCTCCACATATACCTCAGCGAACTACTTTTCATTTCTTTCGCATCTTTAGCATACATTTGGGCGTAAATCATGTAATTTGCTGTCTGAAGCCCTACTGGACACAACAGCAACTAACCATTCATATTCGATACAAGCATCTTCTACCGAAATGCCTGCCTGCGCGTCAAACTTTTCAGCTCAGCCAAAAAAATGCTTACAAGTTGACCAAACATATTTCAAGTCAAAATTTGCATAAAAATCTAATTTCTGCCAATATATGGGCAGGCACGCACACTCATATAACTGACGCTTTTGCGTAAAATATGCATTTGTTGTTGCTGTTGAACCTTTTCCTTTGTGGCACAGCATGTGGCACGCAGTTTAGAACCCACTCTAACAGTATTCGCTTACTCCACTCAGCGCATAATTTTCAATTTATTTTATGTGAAAAATCATTGGTACAACATTTCGAACTATGCGGATGCCATTAGTTGTAAACACATACAAACCTACATAGTATATACATATGTACATGCGAGCACTTGAAAGCTCATAAGTTACCTCATTCCTTAAGCTATTGTACTTTCTTTGTTTGTATGTATACTTGTTAGCCCACACTAATACGAAATTTATAATATGTTTGGTGAGCGGAGGGGATCCAAACTTAATGCATATGGAAATGTAAATGAGTTTATATACATTTGACTGTGTAATGTATATCCCTGATATAAACGAACCTCTACCTCCTTAAGTGGGATATATAGTACATATGTATATATGTGTGTGTGTTGGCAATCTTCTTAGTGCCTTATATTTACATTCCTTTTGCACAATTTCATTAGGCAAATTTTCTGCGAAATACAGCAAAAACTTTTATGAAATTTCCAGACTTTTGTTTGTGTGAAATATGTTGGAAATGAAAATTTCGTGAAGAAAAGGAAGTGAATGTAAAGTTATAAATTTATGAGCAAAGCATTATATATATGTATAATATGGAATTGAATTTGTTAGTTTATGTGTATAACTACAATTTTCGGAGATGTTAAAGAAGCCTAACTGATCAAATCTGTCTTAATTTTTTTATATATTATAGTTGAAAATATATACTACATTTAGCAGCCTTAGACTATAATTATTTCCATAAAACATTACTAATTTTTCTTTTAGTAATCTATTTCTCTATTAAGTAATAATTACACTTTTCATTACCAGTACTGTATTGCTTCATTCAGTACAATATTTTTATACCGCAGCAAAATTACAATTATACGCTTCGCATTACTTACATAATTACCTTAGCTTTAATCATTAAAACTACCAAAAAACCATTAGAGATATTTTTATAATTACTTTTGTTAAAAATTTTTGGTATTATCATTATCAGTAAATTATTTATTATAATTATTATTTAAAAAGCCATTATTATTAATAGGAATATAATTGTTATCACGAATCATTACACTGACAATTATTTCATGCCTTAACTGTTGTTATCATACTTAGCAGTACATGCTTCCATTACTTTAATCCAAAATACTTATCATTACCCTAATGTTCGTATAACCATCAACAATAGTATCCAAACCCATTTTTTTATATTTGTAGCTGCAGTAATCATTATAATTAACGTTACTTTTATCACAACCAGTAGCAATATTATGTTTTAATCATAGGTTGTATTTTCTTCCTTTGCAAATACAATGAAACTAATACTTAGCTGTTGCCAATACAATTGTAATTATTTTCAAAATAAATCTTATTGCTGCTATTATTACCAATATCTACCAATATTTCTACTAGAAGTGCCCTGAAAAATGTTTACTGCTAGTAATATCTTTTACATACATATTTAAATTTAGTATATATAAATAGTAGTTTTATAAATACCGCTTGTATTAATATTTGAATTGCATTACACGTTTATTTTGATTCGAAATATTTACAAATACTCTTTATAAGGGCGGCGTTACAGAGTTAGTATTTTGTTTCTTAGCAGAAAGTCCATTACCAATATATTTAGGATTAACTTTTAGTTTTAGATTTACCGTAAATACATTTGTTAATGGAAGTTCATTACTCTCGTGTGCATTACTAAGCAATACATTTTCAATTACTTTCTTATTAAAGCTTTTATTTATCAAAACTAAGAAAAATTCTAATTTAACCTAAATCTTTAAGTTTTTCTTCTCGAACAAATAATTTTCAACACAGCAATATCACATGCCCTAAAAGTATGCAATGTTATTTACTCCAACCAAATATAAATTTCCACTTCCCCGCTACTCACACTCCTCTTTCATGTAGGAGTAATCACAATGTAGCGCACTCATAAATTTACTCATTACTAACACATGAAAGCAAAATTAAGTCAGCTAAACGCCTATAAGTATGCCAAATACGTATATGATACAACTACAATATGCGAGTGAATGAAAACTGCTGCCACACAACAGCTTCCTCTGTGACCCCTGCTGCATCCGGTGGCATCCAAATAATATGCTCACACTTTTAGCCAAGCATTAACAACAATAGTATAACCATTTAACCGCACTTAGCAAAATGAGTGTATGTAGGTACGCGTCACTTATGAAATGCTGACTCGATTTGTTGTTGTAGTTGGCATAAATCCATAAATATGTTGCCTACTTAACGCCACGTGACGCCAACCCTCATATATAAGCTGCCATATCATAGTTTCGTGAGCAAAGCTAACAACAAAAACAACAGTTGGCTTTCACTGCAGCATAGCATAGTTTTGTGCGCCAAGTTTTACTGCTAATCATTTCCGATTTTGGGTCACATGTGCTAAATAGTAGCAACTTTTAATTGCATGAAACTTATGGCAAAAGCATGCAAGTGTGTGTGTGTGCTACACGACAATATTATTTGTTATGAAAATAATATGAGCGTGATTGCCTGAAAGTATGCCAAACGTAATTATAAAGCCAGCAATATTCGTGCATATTAACTGATTGCAAGCAGGCGATTTAGTTGCGCTATTCTTCACGAACTGCTAGCAAAATTTGCTATAGCAAACAGTTGTTGTTTGTTCTAAGCGCCTAGTTGTAGGCAAAGAATGCAATTGTCATGTCGCTCCCCTGCCTTAAATCTCAGTCGGCGTGGTTCGTGTTTGTTTAGTTTTTGTGCTGACCTAGAATTTTTAGTGTTTTTGTTGCTATTTTATTATCGCTACAAGTGCTTGAGCACTTAATACAACAACTAAATATTTACAACTGTACTTCTTCATATACTTCTGTTTTTTTTTATTTTTATATTTTTATTGTTCGTTTTCGAACAACGTAGTAAGTAAATACGTCAGCAATTTTCATTTATTTCATTCACTATACATTTTCGCCTCAGTCATTTCCCATTCACTCACGCCTCACTTTTGCTGTTTTCCTCCTATAATTAAGTATGTATACATACACAATCATAAAATACATAAGCTTATGTATGTAAATCGTCTAATTCCGAAAGCGCGGCGCTTGGTGGTGATGTAATCGCAAACACTTTAGGATTAGTCACGAGCCAAAATGTGTTGGAAGATGTGTCTTTGTTTTACTAGCGATTATTTCACTTGCAAAGTTACATGGCTGTCGATTTTGAAAGCTTTCAAGCTTATGTGAAAGTTGGTACTGCTAGCCAAATTTAACTATTTAACTCCTCTAAATCTAATATTTGTTTACTTTTTTTTTGTGCCAAACATAACAAAAAATACCCATTTTAAAACACAGAGCTTTAAGCTTACTTAGGTTTTATCGACAATTCTTTCTTTTACAATAATCTTCTTTAACAATAATAACAACTATTCACTATAATACAAAATGAAAGCTCACACACTAACACTAAATTATATATGTATGTTTCGAACCTTGATTCGTAAATGTTTTTTTATATAACGAAGCTTGTCCTTTAAAACAAGAACCGTAAGCTTTGAGCTTTCGAGCTGTGAATATAAAAGTTTTCGTTCGACAAACTATTAGAATTCATGTTTTTGCTAAGCTTTCATAGCTGCGGAAAGCATGTTACTGAGCTTTCATATTTTCAAGTGTTCTCTATTACTTTTCTATACTATAAATCTTACTTTCATCGTGTAAATCAGATTTCGCTTTTTTAAGGTGAATTTTTATTTTTTTTTTAATTGTTCCGCGCTTTCACGACTATACGAAAGCATGAACCATTCAAACCTTGCTGAGGCTAAAGCTTTATTTAGAAAAAAGAAACGTTGAATGAAAAAATTCTTAGAATATAAGCGAAAGCTTTGACGTTTTCTTGAAAATATTATGTAAGCTTCCAATTTAATTGTCTTAAATCATTTAAAGTCAATTTGCGCTTTTAATAACCTAAAAAGTTGAAATGTTATTTATTGCATAGAAATGGCAAAGGAAAACCAAAATTTTGAAACCGACAAGTTTTCATATTTATTAAAGCTTTTATGCAATTACCTCAAATAATATCAAACTAACCCTTAAAAGCTTTCTATGCCCTAGAAATATAAAATAACTTTACTAGTATCTTTAAAAGCTTTCTGTGCCCTAAAAATATCAAAAACTAGTACTAGTAGCTCGAAAGAAAAAATTCTACAATTTTTTCATAGATAAAAGAGTATTTAACAAACGATTTTTTTAACTTTCGAAGCTCAAAAGCTTTAAATGAACGAATGAATTAACGAATAATAGATACCTAGAAATAGTATTTAACTACAACACAAGGTAGAAGTTACAAGAGGAAAAGTTTCCAAAAAGCTGTTTTCAAAGCCTTTCCAGCAAAAAATGTCAGCTATGAAATTTTCTAGAAATCGTATTTTTTACAGTTTTCCTTTATCTTTTTTCAAGCTTTCGTCCAAAAAGATATTTCTTGTTCAACTTATTTCAAATTTTTTTTTACATATTTTTGCTATTTGAACATGCAACAGCAGAGCGCTTCATTACGGCATTAAAAACTTTCTAACAGTTACAAAAATCTTTGCCAAAACAATTAAATACGAGTACAATTTGGTAAAAGTCATGCAAAGTGATGGCGGGTTTAACCGTTGTTTGAAATTCGAAGGTCAATTGGGCGATAGTAGTGTTAACTGTGCATATAATTGCTAGCCAAACACAATTACTGTAAGTAGCAGTATGTATATACACATAATAATCGTCAATTTATATATATATTACTTGCAAAATGTGGCATGCAACATTCAGTGCCATAATAAAAGTTGTCAAAACTTTGAAATGTGCTTTAATTGCTTCAGGGCAAATGGTCGATATTTGCTATGGAAATAGCTAGTTTTTCTATTTGTATTTAATGTGAGAGTGTATGTAAATAATAAAAATGGAACAAGTCAACATTTTTTTGCTCAAGTTGTCTAATAGAGTTGCCAGAGTAAACAAATATAAAAAAAAATATTACTGCATAACTTGAGGAGAAAGAAAATTAATATGTTAGTTAGGAAATGAATTCTGAGGTTTTTTGTTTTGTAAAAAATTAAAAAAAAATAGTATTGCATACTTTTGAGCGCCAAAAAATACTTGGTTATAAAAATTTATTCTGATGGATTTTTTAAATGTAAATAAAATATTATTGCATACTTTTAGGGGAACACAAAAATATTATCTTGGTTGCAAAAAGTAATTCTCTTGCATATATTTTTTGTTGTTGTCCCAAAATTTGTTTTTCCAATTTTTGAAAGCGCTTAAAATAAAGGCAACCGTGCACATCCAATACAAAAGTCATTTGCATTTATTTAATGCAATCATTTGTTGACTGCCAGTCAGTGTTGCCAGCACCACAAAAAAAATTTTTGCTGCTATTGTTGTTGCACAAACATAAGAACGCAATCAAAATGGCAAATATTTCGACACACACACACACGCATATGTGTTTAAAGTGGTATTTAAATAAGAATAATTTTTTATCGTCAACATAACCAAAGACTCACGCGCACCAAAACAAAAACTCGACGCGCATTTAAATATTTCCGCTGCGAACTGTGTGCAAATCCGTCGGCAGTGAAGCAGTGGCAATTGCCAATGTTGGCAAACAAATAAAAACAATGGAGGCAAAGCAAAAAGTATTTATTTGAGTGTGTGCGGGAATGTATGCAGGAGTGAACTGCACTGGTCTATGTGTGCTATACATGTGTGGAATTTTCCATAAAATGGCAAAAAAGACTAAAGTTTTTCATATACTTTCTGTTTTGAAAGCCAACCAACTCCATTAACTGCAAAGCAGCCATAGACTGTACTCCATTTGATGATTTCACACACGCATTTTAATTTTTTTTGCGTTCCGA
Source organism: Bactrocera neohumeralis (assembly GCF_024586455.1). Classification (NCBI taxonomy): domain Eukaryota; kingdom Metazoa; phylum Arthropoda; class Insecta; order Diptera; family Tephritidae; genus Bactrocera; species Bactrocera neohumeralis. Next base: position 63,731,359 of record NC_065921.1, on the reverse strand, counting down.
TGTTATTTGCACTATGCATGCTTTTAGGGGCAAACGTATAATGTTATGTATAGAAAGATATATTTCTCCCTACATATGTACATATGCATATTTCTACTACAATAATTTGCAAGTACGTCTGGTGAACTGAGAAATTATAGCAGAAAAACCAACCCAAAAACCCAAACACATTCAAACCCTTACCATAGCACCTAAAAATATGCAATGTTAATAGCTTTGTAAGTCTAAATGTTATGCTATGCTATGGCATGCACGCTGTGTCATGCTCACAAATTGCTGTCATTGAAGTCGCGATAAAAAGTGTGCGCTCGACTAGCTGATAATGAGGCAAGACAGTGACAGCAGCGACTAACTTTGCATACATTTAAGGGCAAACGTTAGCGCTACTGACATACCATAAAGGGCAAAGAAGTCGCACACTTGCTGCCAGTCAAAATCGCTCTCACACTGGAAGAATGCAATTTACTTTTATATAAGTTTAAAGTGAACGAAGTTAGACAGCAAGGAGTCACGGAAATTATAGGGAGTGAGCGAAGAAATAATATTTGTAAAATTAATATTAATAACGAATGAGTATGAAACTAATTACAGTTGAACTTGCCTAGCTCGAATCACCATAATCCACAAAAAATCTTAAAGCTTTGCAAGGAAATTTTATTTATATTGCTAATTCAAGAGTTCGAGTGGAGTTGTATAAATTTCGGCATCGCCTGTAGAACAAAGAAAGCGCTCATGCACAGAGCTTAGAAAGTTTTGCTTCATTGAAAGCTTTCAAAAGAGCGATACCGTATTATGTAGTTAAACGTTTTCTGATACAATCCCAATATTTAGGCTGTGTTTCTTAAATTCTGGTTTAAAAAGCACTTTTTATAAAGCTTTCCAGAAGCTATTTGCAAAAAGCTCAGATAGGCTTGAAAAGTTTCCTTTCAGGTAGAATTTGTAATCTTAAGTATGTCTTTTGTTAAAGCTTTTTTGTAGTTTTTATTTTTTTGAGCTATAAATGAGTTTTCTAAGTGAAAGCTTCAAAGTTCTTCTACTTTACTTTACTAAAACTTTTTTAATGTAATCATAATATTTGAATTGCGTCTGTAAAAACTTTATTTCAACGGCGATTTTTTAAAGATTTCTCGAAGCTTTCTATAAAAAGCCGAAATTTACTCGAGATTTTTTTTCTTAAAAGAAATTGTGATTTAAATCATTAAACCATGCCAGAATATTTTCCTAAAAGCGTTTTGTTGGAGTTCTAAGCTTTTAGAGCTTCTACTGAGCTTTCACCAAATAAGCAAAATGACTACTAATACTAAAAATGAATATAAATACTAAAATATTGAGCAGTTTAATTTTTTCCAGAACATTTTTTCGTATAAAACCTTCACGAATTAAAGCAATTCTCACATGCTTTTGTTGTTGCAGCCAGTACACATGCTACAGCCAGCTGGTCGAATAAGTCGTTCGATCGACGCATTGCCATTGCTTATCTGCTTGAATGACACTAGAAATGTTTATCGCGTAGCAAAAGTCGAGCACTGCAGCAAAAGCAAAAGGCAAAGTCACCCCTCCCCCCAACTTGCTGACTTTCACAACCAAACACATGCAGTTGAGCTGATACGCCAGGATGGCGGGATTTGCCAAAAAGTGTCGCCGTATTTTCGCGCTATTGGCAGGCGAGATATTTTGCAAAGTGGGAAATTCATGTTTAGTTTTGCACTTTGTCACATTTGCAGCAACTATAACGGTGTTGGGCTGCTGCTTCTATATATGCACACAGCAAAATAAACATTACACATTTTTGACGATTTATTTTCCTTTATTTTTGCATTCAAAAATTTCAAGTTTATTTGCGTGAGTGTGAAATTCGATTTTGTTGCCTGCTTTTTGGCGCTTTAACGTGGGTTTTTTCGATTTGCTACGCTACAGGCAAGCCAGGCCTGATTGCAGATAAATATGACAATGAAGTTGACACACACACATGTTGTGTATACATATATGCGGAGTGCGGTTCATTTGTATGTGCCCAACACGTACACACATGAAAGTCACATGTGGCGCGCATACCGAATTTCTCGTACGTGCTGCGCTAAGCCTTACACTCTTCGCTTCACTCTTCGGGTTTGTTGGTGTTGTTGTTGGTACGAGTGTTTTTCTTACATTCGCCGATAAAGTAAAATTGTCACAATAAACGAAACAATTTTGCGCACTTTTTTCGCAGCAACAACAAAACAAGCGTATAAATAAAAGCTGCAAAAATGTGTAAAGAAAATAAAATTATCACCCCTTTCCCCCTCCGTACCACCCTCTGTGCGGCTGGTGACCGCACTGCACACCACTCTCCACTCCGTCTTCCCTGTTTGCCTCAGCATAATGTGTCGCTTTCTCTTTTTTCACCACATACTCACGCGTATTTATGCACATGTGTTTATTATTTTTGTTGTTATTGCCACTGCCGTTATTTTTCTCAGTTCGCACGTGATAAGCATATGAAATTTTACGTTATTTTCCCTGCCATGAAAATTGCTCAACGCTCTGCTTATGCGACAATTGCTGTTGTTGGCTGGTTGGCAATATGATTGTTGCTTTTGTTATTTGCAACTTTAGCGATTGTGCAGTTGGATTATTTGGTGTTTTTGTAGCGTTGTGTGTTCTCCAACTGTGCTACGCCCTGTTGACAAACCCTTGTATAGTTACCGAAATTTCTAAGAAATCGCAAATAACTAGAAAGCAGCTCCGCAGGCTTGTATTTATAGAAAATTGCCCCTACGTGTATGCAATATTTTTTTTGAGGTACCGTATTTTCAGGTCTCATATGTGTATGTGTGTGTGAATTTAAGAACTCTAGCGAAATTTGTATATATGTATAAAAAGTGTATATGTTAATCTGACTTCTTCTTGTCTTCGCTGGCATCGACTTTAATCTCTAACCAAACCATAAAAAATCCAAGTCACTGAAGTATTTTAGATTTGTTCCCTCTTTTAGTTAACAAAATTTTTCTTGGTGTAGTGTTGTGTCCCTCAAACATCTGTAATTGCACTTATCAGTGCACTTCGTTCTTCGTGGTTCCTGAATTTGGGGTTTCACATTTTTATTTTTACTTGTTATTTTCAGACATTTAGCTATAAGGTTATGTTAAATGCTACAAGCATTACTTGATTTGATTTCCCTTTTCAAAGCTTTTGAGGTTTCCTAAACTACTGTTTCGTGCAAAACTTATTGATTTTTTTTAATGAAAAGATTATTATGAAATATATTCAGCTAAGTTTCTAATTTCAGCTTTGCTGTTTTCTTCGTAGTTTAATCATTTTAGTATTGGAACTTCTCTCCTTGATCTCTAGAACTTTTAATATACACATAAATACATTATAACTCAAAATTTAGCTAAAGTTTTTAGTGAGATTCTAGTCTCTTCTAATTTTATTTTTCGGAGGATAGAAGATCTGAACTCTAAAATAATTTTTCTCTATTTAATTTTACTTATATTTTTTTATTTGGATCTCCTCTGTAACCAGCGCTCAATAGCTTTTTGTCTTTAGTCTTTAATCAGTCTCAACCCCTGATCTCACTTTGTGATTTTCGTCAACTTGAATGATTTTATCAAACGTTGCGCTTATTTCTGTCTTTCATACCATGCTCCCGTCCAGCAAATTTTTATTAGATTCACCTTAGCCCTTACCCTCGTGCACGTCTGCAGCATTGTCACGCCATTCATTTGCCATTTATTGCCATTTAATATGGTAGAAATTTTCACAAAATTAAATAAAAATTTTCCACATAAAAGCAAACACGTTTGCAACGTTAAGCCATCAATCAATCAGGGCAACAAGCAAACAAGCGCGCCAGCAAACAAACTGCTCGATGAATGAGTAGATAGAAGTGCATATGTATGGTGTGTGTTGCTGTGTGTGATGGACAGCCAACAAAATAGCCAATCAAACTAACTGAGTTATAGAGGACACAAACGAACACACACACGCACACATGCAAGCGCAACATAACAAGCTCTGTGCATATTGGCCGCCTGGTCATTGTAGTTATTGTTTGTCGTTTTAGAATAGAAATTGCAAAACGAGCAAAATAAAAATTCCAATAAAACACACAATAAAGAAGCGAATGCCGTCGAACAATTCATCAGCACGCATTGTCTGCAAAAAGCTAGGAGCACGAGTGTGTGTGTGTTGCGCGCGCATAATATGCAATATGCAGCATACTTTTAGGGGCAACAACGTAATGCCATTGCAAGTTGCCACACAACAGCATTTTTTCATACTTTGCCACGATGCCACACAGAAATTACATATTTTTTCTTCACAATTTCTTTTTCACGCTCCCCGCGCTCGCCTTTGCTGCGCTGGTCAGCGGTCGTCTGGCTTTGATCCTTGTTGTAAACAAGCGCCGTGCGAAGGTCAGTCGTTGGGGCGTTACGCTGGCAGCTGACACACATAATTCAATTGTCAACATGATGTGCAACATGCGATAACTTTTCGATTGCCCGCACATGCAGCCAATGCCGTCGATATCCGGTCGATATGTGTCTATATATTCGTAGAGTTGTGTGTGTGCGACTAAAGTGGGTTCCTGGCTGCCTTGTTACTTTAAGCTGTAGGGATTTCGCTGCTGCCCTTTCTTTTCTTGTTGTTTGTGCGCTTTTTATGCGCATTTTTATAGCTGCGTAAATTTCTTCATAGCCAGTCGTCAGTTGTGGCAAGTATGCCATCATGATAGCGCTGTCACTGGCAGTGGACCGACATGCTTGTTGGCTCATCAGTAGATTTCAGCGACATACAGACTGCCATACATCCAACCATTCAAACAGCCATCGTAGCATTCAAGCTACTAACCAATACTGCAGTGCCAGTCTTTCGGCCAGCCAACCAGCTAGACAGCCAATATGCCAGCGCTGTGAAGCATTCAGTTCAATTTTCAAACACATTTGATCAGCTGGCCAGCGAGGCATGTCCTTTGGCAGCGCCGGCAGCACATATACATAGTATATGTATATCTCGCTTGTAACGCAGCTGCAGCAGCATTGAACCACTCGTCCAGTAGCCAGTAAATGGGCAGTGTGAACCTGTTAATGCAGCAAAGCTGCGACAAACAAACTTTTTCCACTTTTACCACAAACAACAAATAAAAAGAAGAAATAAAAAGTGAAAAAAGTAGAAAATAGCGCAAATCGCAGTTTGCAAGTAACAAGCTGCCTGCTGCTGGACACTGCGTTTGACTGCCGCAAAGCAAAAGAAATAATAATAATAATGTTACAACTTTATCGATTTGCTCAACGAGGCTCGTTATTAGATTCTTTATTGGCCACACATGTGACGGTTGCTGCCGCCGTTGTCATTGCCGGCGATAAGCAGCCCGCACACATACAGACTTCTGTCTAAGTTGACAGCATTTGGTCGAAGGAATCAAGTAAGGAAGTGGCGTTGCGTTGGCGGCTAGAAATAATTTAGTAATCGGAAGACAAGTTTGCTTGGAAAGAAGAGGCGATGAGCGTGCTTATGTGTGGATGGCTTAAAAATTTAAAAGCTGATCAACTGTTTTTTGTTTGCTTGAGGTAGAACTTTAAGCTTTTAATTGAGAGTTTCAGTCTTTTAATTGTCAATTCATTGATCTTCTCCACAAAATGGTTAAGCATCAAAGAAGAATTATTTATCCTTTAACCATAGTATTTCATATATATCTAACTCACATCTCAAGAAAACTTGTTTTTTTATTTCTTTTGTTCTTTAGAGCAGTAATGTTTCATATAATTCCACATTGAATCACTAAAGTTTTCTTTCAGTTCATGCACCAGTCGATTTTTATTGTTATTATTATATTTTTTATAAGGCATTCGTGGCCTAATCTAACTGATATTTTCGAAATTTTTATTTGTGAACTCATATTTTTTACATTGTGTAGTTTTAGTTTCACTTTCAATTCAAAAATGTTTTGTCACTTTTAATACTTTTTTCTTTTCTAATAACATTATTGAACTTATATATTATTTATAATGCCTTTTGTGCACAGTTTTGTCTATGTTTACGGTTTGTGGTTGTTTCAGTTTCAATTAGCTGGTATTTTCTGTATACATATATCCCCACAGCCATGAAAACGTCGTTACTGTAGAAAAAGAAGGATTATTAAAACCTCAGGTCGACTTGGTTAGGTTAGTTTAAGTCGTAGAGTTGATCCAAAAAATTGTTGGAACACACTTGGACAGATATTTGTGTTTTGTGTTACCCAAAGCGTGAATAACTTTAAAGATCGACCAAGTGTTTTGAGCTCACCACAAATTTATTAAGGCGGTAGTTCGGAGGAGCTCTTATGGTTCACTTTAGACCTGAAGGATGTCGTATTCACATAAGTTCTGGTTGTAGAACAACGCTTGCCAAACTCGCTAGAGATCCATAAGTCCAGCCCTAAAACAGAGAACATAGGAAAACCGACTTGCTTCCACTCGGCTGAAATTGGAGTAAGGGTGTCCTTCCTAGGAAGCACATCGGCATTTTGACCGGACACCTATGCAAAACTAATATGGAAAAAGCTTAGCTAAATTCATACAGTTTTCATTCGTCTCATTCTGTGGAAACCATCTCCCATTTATTACAACTTGTGCTAGTAATATCACAAAAATTATACGAGACACCCACAACCGACTTCGATTGCTCGGAAATATCGCTCCATTGTCTAATTTTTCCCAACCAACTCCACGTCACCCCCTCATATAGCCCCCAGCACACCATATATGGCCCACCAATCAACTAACGCTCCTGTTGCCTGCCACTCCACCTCATCGCCTGTGCACGCGCCAGCCACTTACCCCATCCACTGTGGACGGCTCCTGCACTCTTCAAACATGCCGAACAGCTAACCTTTGCCTTCAATACAAATACAATCACGATTAACAAGCATTGATAAGCAGGGCAAATCAGCTTCCACAATCCATGTTAACCGTTTATTTTGCCGTGCAAACAGTCGTGCAGGCTGCAGCTTCATCGATTTGATGGTCAAGCAGCATTCTTAGTGCCCGGCTGCTGGGCATCAAGCTACAAATATTAGGGTGGTCACTGCCACAACTGCTATATTTGCGCGCCGCTGCCTCGATGGAGCAAATTACAGTGAGCGCCTATTAGCTGCTGTTGTTGCTGCTACTGATGGCAGCGATCAAACACTGCAGCTCACACAGATCGACGGACAGACTCTTGTGTACACGTGCATAGATAAGCTCATATTTGAGCGCGTAAGTATGTGTGTTTGTGTGCGTGTGTACAGTGTATAATCACAGTAATGGAGCGGCGCTGCCAAAGCACTCGACTCGGCTGGTATGTGGCAGGTTTTAGCGGTCAGCAAACAAATGCAACAAATAGCATACAACATGGAAAGAGATAGCCAGCCACTGATAGGGGAATACATGTGTGGTTTGTATGAGGTGGTAAATGTGTGTGAGTGGGTGCGCGCATTGCTAGGAATTTCTTCTTTGGACTCTGCAGTGGGAGTATTTGTTCAATTGATTAAAGCCTTCTAGGATAATTGATTTTTTTAGAAAGAAATACAAAATAGTAATAGCCAAGTCATAGTATACTTTTTGGCGCCTACTGTTTTCGAACTAATCCTGACATCTAGCAACTAATTAAACAATGTTTTTAAGCTGAGTGACAACGCAATCTTTACCAACGAACAGAGTATAAAATCGCCATGAATTCGGAACGCCCAGAAGGAAACGTCTGAGACTCCATGAACTATATATACATACATGCGAGTATAAATGATCAGCGTGACGATATGAGTCCATTTAGCCAGAGATATTGATCTGAAATTTTGCATATGCACATGTTTTCTCACCTAGAAGGTGCTCATTTTTCGGAACGCCCGATATCAGACCTCTATGGCGTATAGCTGCCATACAAACTAAGCGATCAAAGTTCTTAAAAGGGAATGCTTGTAAATCTGAAGGGCTTCAGTGCAAACGAAGTTAACTTTTTTCTTGTCTCTGCTGTATTTTAGCAAGATATTATGAAAAGATAAGCGCTTGTGAGTACTTTTGCAGTTATTTCGATAATTTGAGGGCTATGTTTGAATTTTTTTTTAACTCGAAAAACAGAGAGAATTATAATTTAAGATTTAAAATACTCTGCTTTTAAATTAAATTTTTATTAACGAAGAAATCGCTTAAAAAAGAACTCTCAGTTGTTATCGGTCTAACAACTTTTTACAGCAGACCCTGAGGCATTACCACTATATAATACATATTTTATTTTATTTATATTTTTTCTTATGTAACATATTAAATATGAAGAAATTAAAGTGATTTGTTGTAAATTACTGTAATATTATTTCAAAAATTGTATTTTTCATAAAGCACATAGCCATACTTACATTGCCAAAGCCACTAATTTATTGCCATTCTCATGTAGTTATTTCCAAAAACTCACTGGAATTATCCCAATAACGGTCTCTAAAGTAATAAAAAGTATTCATATATACATTCATAAACATTTATTTACTTCAATGAGCCATTTTTTGAAGCATTCCTACAGGCGATTTTTTTAAGCCAATATTTTATTAAATAAGACTGCCAACCCTCATTTTATAAGTTTTCGCTTTTCTTATGCTTACCGTTACGATTTGAAGACTTCAACATATGTCTGCCTGTATCGCATAAATGTTGCAAGTTGAAGTCTGCTTGTACTTGCAATTTCAAATTACATTTTCTTTTTTAAGTTTATGCTTGTAACAGATTTGTGCGCATCCCTTTTTACAAATTTATAACAGATTGTTTTTTATTATGTAAGCCTGGGTATTTCTGTAGTAGTTTGTGGCTAACATGCTACAACTTTGCGCTACCTTTCTCTCATCCACAATAATCCAGTGAATTTTTTATTGCAGTAATTCTGTATTGTAAATATACACACACACATGAATACGTATATGTGTTTGTAACCTTTTCCTCAAAGCTCAACGCAACCTTTTGTCAATTTCCCTGCTCATATGCCGCTTCCTTCGAGCGCTAACGCAAACATATTAGAAAATTTGATTCCGTTCTCCACCTCTAAGGTCCACACCTATGCCGCAACGCTCGGTCTACCCTTATACCGTTACACGTTTGATTTTGTTTTCTTGTCTACCATCTTGAGCCTGATTCGATCTTTTTCGCTTTTCCATCACATATATTCGTTGTGGTATATATATATTTTTATTTCCAACTCACTCCTTGCAAATTTTCTTGTTCAAAAATTGATTTCTTGCACACGTTGGCTTTGCCGCCCTTCTTACAACGTGGCCACTTTCAAACGGTTTTGTTATTGCCATCACAATACGCATATGGTTTTTGTTGTAATTGGTATTATTGTTGTAATTGTTATTGTTATAGGAAAATTTAATATGTTATGTTACAGTTTGTTTGAGTAAAAGTGGAAGAAAGTTTTGCGACGGCAAAATTATTGAATTTTTCTCCTAGGGTACGAGCAAATGACCAACCGAAAAGCAGAACGATAAGTATATAAAATGTTTTTATATGTGTGTATGCATGTCTTGATTTCACTTTAATTCTCCACCAACAATTACATTTGTTAGTTTGCTGTTATAACAATATGTTTTTGTTATGTTTAGTGTGGTTTCAGGCGTTTCTTGTGCTATCGGCTGTTTTCGACTTTTACTTACAATTTTTAGACATTGTTATATGTGTCTAAAAATTGTAAGTAAAATGCTATTTTTTATACCCCACATGGTATTTTACTGATTTTCCTGGATTTCAAAGTTGTGGAGAGTTGAGAAAATACAAAAAAGGTGGATGTATGATTTGATTTAAGGTGGAAGACTGAAGGAACTGCATCAATTGCAGTCGTCAATAAATAATTTAAAATAAATTACCGCTACACATTTAATTCTTTTCGAAAATTCAGTGATTTATTTGGTCCAGATGATAAATAAAAATATGTTACATAGACTACAAAAAACAGGATTTAACTAAGAACTTGCTGACTGTTTTTGTTAGCAATATTACTTCACTAGTTGATGCTCCAAAAGTATTGTTTGAGGCATACATCCGGGCGCTAGTCTTTAATACACACTGAGTTTATCATATTGTTTTCAATGGCTTGTTAATAAATATTTTTCTTTATCAAAAACTTGAATCAATAGATTTTCATGCAGAAGCTTACAAGGAATACAGCTCATTAGTCCTTACAGAACAAAAAAATTAAACTATAGTCTACATTTAGGCGTAACAATTTCGTCATACCATTATCTTCAATACCAATCAATTTTACTTTTGTACACCCAATTTAAAAATTTGCTTTTAAATATTTATGAAATAAACTCATGTTCAGAAATATTTTCTATTAATATCAGAGCATAATTTTGGGCTTTCATCCTAATTATTTACCGCTTTAGGTAAGTTTCAGTGAACTAATTGCAGTTGGAAATATTTTTGAATTTGTTTTTGTAATGTTGCTACTGAATGAGTATTAAAAGCTTACTTTTATGCGCCACTTATAACGTATCTTTCCAAAAAATGGAGATATGAAAGATAAGTAAGAAGTAGACTAAGTTTTTTTATTTTTAAAATTAAAAAAATTGTTTTTATTCAAATTTATATGGAAATAAGTTATATATTATGAAACCCAAGTATACCTTTAGGAGCAAAACATTTATTAAAATATAAAAAGAATATACAAGTATATACATATATATGCTTATATTGTGGCAGCTTTCTAGAAAAGAATAGTGTTTCATTGGCATTTTCATTTTACAGTAGAGGCCCGCTAATCCGGATCAATTAAAACCGGCCCCTATCCGGAATATAAGGAAATCCGGATTACCAAACCATATCAGAACTATGTATTATGAAAAAATATTTATAAATTTCTGTTTGTTTATTGTAACAAATAATACACATGTTCCAAAAAAACAAAAAAAAACTTAAACCAATAAAACATAAAAGCGAATGTAGTGAATAATAAACATGTGATCCGAATTAGATAATACGGATAGAGAAAGTCGGTCCGGATTACAAGGGACATAATAGAAATTTTGAGTTTTTTAACCCTGTCCGGATTACAATGGAATCCGGATTAGGCCATGTCCGGATTAGCGGGCATCTACTGTATTTGTGTTTGAAAATATAAATTGCTTTCTGTGCTTCACCGTCTTTCTGCAAAATAATGGACGAAGAGTATTTCATTCGAAATTATATTACGACTATACGAAAAAGAAAGGAAAAGTATTAGCATATTTTTAGGCAGCGAAAACATTTCCTAAAAATTTTACACAAAATGTACAAGGATGTTTAAAATTTTAATGAATATTAAAGCCTAATAATATGTTATTAGAAATCACAGATTGTCTTTTCTTATCACATACATATTTAATGCAACTTTATTTTTCCATACTCCACGCCCGAGCCTTAAAATTAGTTTTTGTATATTAATTTTTGCTCATAAAATTTAAAATTGCTGTAGTACGTACTTGTATAACTCCAAATACCTGTAAATTTAAGTTAGGCTCTCAAACCCAACAGCGCGTGAAAACATTTATCCCCCTCACAAGCGTGGAAAAGCAAATATATTTTACTTTTTGACATTTCCAATAAAGCTTAGCATACTTTTCCGCTCACACATTCATACAATCGCTAAGCTTATCGCATTTCCGCGTACTTCTACACATCACCGCGCTTTGGATGACTCTCAAGTCAAGCAGCCGCAAATTTAGAGCCATCAGCGTGAGCACATATTAATTCACCAATTCCGACACATACGCCTACTGATAATTATGCCACAAGCGCATGCTGATAGCGCAAGGCATGCCAAACCAAAACCAAAAAAACAAAACAACACAAACAATATTAAGGCTGCTCTGATGCCGTAGGCATACCTTTTTATGCGTTGAAATTCATTACATCAAAGTCAACTGATAACAATCGAATGGCATTTTCAACGCATGTGTTGACGCATACACACAAACATACTCAATTATGTGGGTACCAAGAAGGCAATAACAACAGCAGAGCGCTTAACGTCAGCCTGCCAAAATGTCGACGTAATGTGGGTACACTTATAACTAAGTGAGGCGCATTCAAAAGGCACATTTGCCCGCGACTTAATGACCGACAAAGCGAGTGGCGTACAAGAGTGCGTGTGTGTAAGCGACTGCGTGTGTGTATGCGCGACTGACATATGCGCGCTTTTTAACCAGATATTTATAGCAGCGCTTAAGTTCGTACGCAAACACAACGCTTTGTAAGTACGTAACGAAATTGTGTGGCATACCTGCAGGCGCTGGTGGCTGCCATCATTTACATACGTGGAAACCCATCAGCAAACCGACGCGGCAGTATGAATTTATTTCGTGATATTGGCGTGTGCGTGCAAGTGCTGTAAACCATGGCTGTGCTTTCCGTTTACTTTGCGCGCCGCACTTCGTTTTCACCTGCGATTCTTCCTCGTATCTCAAACTCTGCTGCCGCACCTGTCTATTTATGGCGCCTACATAGCATAGAGCATGTTGTGTGCGTGCGCTTCGAATTCATTAAACGGCATTAACACCCGAAATTTGCACACTAAATTACATTTACGAGCATACTTTAGGGCGCAAACAAAAACAACAGCATATGCCGAAAGCAAATAACGGCCTTACATTGTGCAATTGTGTGCGAACTCAATCAGTAGGGGTAATGGCAGCACGTATGGGCTACCCACATGCTTTGAGGGCAAGCCTTTGATAGGTGCGCCTGAAAGTATGTTTCAAAAAAATGTGCTGAAAATTAAAAAAAAAACATTGTTTTCTTACATTTTGGCGCCTAAAAGTTTGAAACTGATATTTATAAATGTGTTTTTGAACGTTGCTTTACTCTTCCGAAGCGCAGATAAGGGGAAATGAAATTATTTTAATATGTATATGTAATATGAAAGCAAAGCAAACAAATTCGAAGAAATTCGTTTTTCGTTGCGTATTAACTAATGTTACAAAGTGATTTCGATCACTTGAAATGTCATATATAAACCTCTAAAGTGTTCTTTAATAATTTAGTTAATACGTAACCAAAAACGTTGCTGTCAAGATAAAAAATTACACCTCATCAATGACGAAAATAATCAGAAGTTGTAAAAAATATAAATATCTTCTGTTTGCATTTCCGTGGCTCCCTCCACCGGCCACATTGCCTAACAAATGGCTGACTCACATTATACGCTTTAATATGTTTGCATTAAAACACTATCTACGCCATTATATCTTCAGCATACAGCGAGTGTGTTTGTATATACATAGCTGTATTTATTTACCGCTAAATTATTATGAGCCTCATTAATTCAGAATGATGAGGCAAGCTACCGTGCCTAAAAGTATGCCACACAAATCGAAAGACAGTATAATGGAGGAGCGACAAACAAAGAGTGACTGACATCAGGCCATTAGTATGAAGAGAGAAACTGGCATAATAAGGTGAAAGTTTGACTGCATTAGAGTCGAAGAGAAACTGAGCCGAGTAGAGGTCATGTGTTGAGTACCTGGGTGACAGGCCAATGTCACAAACTAGCGAGCAAACTGTGTTTATGAGCTTTGTGCGTGGCATATTTTTGCTGAGGATTTAAGTGGTATGTGTTTGGCAGAAAGAACTTATTAAAGCATAGTAATAATGCGCATAAAAGTTAATGCACGTACGGAGTCGCCAACGAAAGAGGTGTGTGTGCTAGACAACAGCTAAAAGTATGCCATTAAAATTTAACGTGCCCAAAAATCGATTTATTTTTTCGTTTGGCAAGAATTGTCAACGTTCGTACTACGGAATCAGAAAAATTTTACCTACCATTTCACCATTGCCGTTTCAGCTGCTTGATATAGCATACTTTAAGGTGCAAGTACGCTAAGTATTTTTATCACGTCAAGAAAGGCACAAACAGGCATATCCCAGCACAGCGCGAAAATACAAAAGCCGTTTCAACGCAGCGGCGAAAACACTATCCCACTCATTTAAACTATATGGGCGTGGCAGCCGCGGACGTGGTGTGCCCTTGTCATTGAGAAAATCGCAAGCAAAAATGTGGGTGCAGTTAAAATGTAATCAATGTCCCTTCAGATAACATTTCAGCGATAGCGAAATGACATGCACATAAAATTTTTAGCAAGCTACCGCCGAGACAAGCGCGAGAAAGCACAAGCACATTGTTAAACACACATTAATACCACTGTTTATGCGCCCAAATGTATGCAAGACAGCGCAATCACATTTACAAATGCTTATGAGGCAGAACCTTGCGCACCCGCCGGGTCATTCAATATCGACAAAAGTAAGTTGGAAAAGAATGAAAGACTGAAATGAAAAGAAATTATAACAAAATGGCGTTTCACAAGTTCATAGCGCGCACCAAAGTTCGTGACGCTATGTTAGCTGAATTTTTAATTTCGCGCCAGCTTTAAAATTTCATAAAATTTCGTTAATGACGACAGTTATGGCAGCGTTAGCAAGCCAAATTACACATCGAAATACTTGTTGGAAGTTGTGGAAAAAATTAAATTGCTTTCATAAAGGAAAAAATTGCATATATTTAGGTGTGCGCAATGACATGTGCCAAATGACATACGTTTTAAGTGGGGGAAATTTCGCATTAATTTTGAAGAAAAAAAATATATTTTTTGGTATGGCATGCTTTTGGGCAAAAAAGTGGAAATAAGTGCAAATGCCTGCAGAATTGTTAGGTTTGTATTTTAAATTAAGTGAAAAATTTGTTTATGTTAGCTATAAGCTAGTGAAATATATTATTTTACAGTAATTTTTATTTATCTTTTGCTTAAAAGACGTGCTTTAATTTTCCTTGGTCCACTGTTCTTGACACTTTTATAAAGCTTAAAACTGTTTTTTGAACTTGTGGAATACCTAACCAAACAACCAAAAATGTATTGAGTAAAAGTCTTCAACTGCTTCTAATTTAAATTAGGATTTGTTTTAAGCAAACGTGTTAACTGAGAATATTTTCTACAGCAATATGCGATTATTTTCTGGAGCTTTTAAGAACTTTTGAACTTTTGAAACACTTAATAAAGTTTTAGGAATTTTTTACTGGGCTTTTGTGAACACTAAAAACTTAAAATTTTGTCGATTTCGAACGGAAAATATTATATAAGAGTATTTAATCAGAAGTTATTAAAATTACGAAAGATTCAAAAAATCGAAGAATTATTCATTAGCAATTTCAGAAAACTGCTATTATCGTTTTGCATTTGCCTTAAGTTCAAATTATTATTTGAGATAATTTTTTATGGCTTTTAATCGTTTTTGAATTTGTGGAACAGCAAAAGCAACTTCCAGTGTTTACCCATTTGTAGCTTATAGGTATTTCAAAACGCTCTTTTTTCTTTATTTTGACATAAAAAATATGCTGGCAATTCTGGCTTTACATTTTTAAATGTTTGGGAAGTTTCTTTTATAAAATAAATGATGTTCAAATAAAGAGCAATACAGTTCAATACTTCATGTGCAGTATATCCACAAGTATTGAAAAAACATGCCTCTTTTCAAAGTAAATTGTAATAACTTAAACATAAGTGTTCTAGTTTCCTCCTCTAAATCATTTATACAGCCCACTTATAGCCTACTTGCAGGCGCAAATATATTGTGCAAGCACATAATTGCTGCTTCATGCCACAACCATTAGTTGCAGTTAATTTTTCAATCGATTTCATTAAAAATTTACCACACTAAGCCAACTGCAATCAAACTTAATCAAATTTAGCGCTTTTCTTGCAAACTTATAGGTTATGCACATAACTAAAGTGCATTCGAGTACATAATCACTTTGCAACTACACTTCAGATAACTCAATTATATGCTCAAATGTACAAAATAGTTGCAATACTTTGCGAGTAGCCAACTATTGACCACTGTTTACCTACAAGTTTGTAGCATACTTTCAGGTAATAGTGCACGTAGTGCCAACATATCACACGTAGCAGCTGCTGTGACCACTTCGTTGTTGTTGCATTTGCTTTAGCAGCACTTAATTTAATTAAAGTTCAAATACACCACATGCGAGCCCCGGCGACGGCGACGGACAGAGAGATGAAGAGCTGAAAGCATAAAAACACGGAAATACTTTCTTTCACTTAACAGTCGACACATACACACAATCATACACTTATATGTATATAGATGAGCTTATGCACGTGCCATGCATATGTGTGGACGTGGCAGCTGCAAAGTACGACTATGCAATACACGCAATTGCAAGCGAATATCGGTCGTTGCTAGTGTTTGCACATACATACACATTTGCCATATACTCTTTACCCCGCGTGCGTCGAATTAATTTCCGTTCTGCAAACCAATTGAAAATCCAATTTTCAATACGCGGCCATCGATACATGCCCACCGCCTGTATTTATTGCCTGCACATACGAACGACCACGTGAGAGGGGTGGGGGAAGTAGTGATTGTGCTGTTTGTGAGTTTTTACTGCCTAGCGGCATGACGCCAGCTTGCGGTGCCTAGCAGGTTAAAGGTTGTGCCTTCTTTTATTCTCACTCATACTCATATATTTGTAGTATACATGTTCATTTGTATACCTATATGCATATGTATTTGTATATAGGCGCTTCTGTTCTCTTATTTGCAACTCAAGCCGCTCATAGTCATGCTCCGACGCAGTTGTAGGGCTTCAAAAATAGGCTTTGTGCACATACATGTGCCTAAAAGTAGGCAACAATGCTTACACACATATATATAGAGCGTAATGCGGCCAGCAATGGCATTAAATGAAAGCCCACAGCGACTGTGGCTGTAGAGTCCGCTCCACAAACTACAAACTTACACACCTTTATGAGCTCCACCGGCTATATAATTGTAGCAAGCCAGCAATTTTTGTTTACACCTACATATTTTTCACTATAGCATACACGGCGGCGCCATGCAGACGCCGCCAACCTTGCGCTGTTATCACACACCGCACTCTCCACATCATAGCCAGTTTAGTAGCAGCCAAATAAATATGTATTTGTATATGAAAAATACATATACGCAACACCAGCAATAAATGTCCAGCATAAGAAATGGCATAACTGTGGCATACATTTGGGGTGCAGGAAAAAGTATTTTTCTAGCAGGTAAAAACAGTGTGGTTATTACGCGCGCATTGACCATTCGCAATTGCAAAATGCCGGCCACCGCCAAACACCAATACTTACCTAGTACATATGTGGAGTGAAAAATAAACTGAATTATTCAGCGCATATTTCTCGCGCTCCCCAGTCCACCCATTCTTACGCCCACACGCTACGCTGTCTGGCGCGTCACGACCGTACGGAATTGTAAATATGTATGTGTGGCGTGAGTGAGCGTAGTGTTTTTCTGATTTATCGTGTTTGCAATGCCAGGTATGCAATGCATTTCAACATAATTATTTCGCATACAAAATGGCAATCCAGAAGACACATACGCACACACCAACAGCTGCTGTTGTAGCTTGCACACGCCTAGAACTGACGTTGTGCCTTCGCTCGTCTGACTCTTTTGTCTGCACATTAATCACTTTTTCACTCTTCGCATATTTTTCCGCACGTTTTCGCGCATTTTTCATAAATTACTTGCCACTCTTGTGCGCAAGCGAATAGCGCGATTGTTCGTGAGGGTGTGAGTTGGTGAGTGGTAAATGCTGACAAATTATTATTTATAACTTGCTGCGAAATTTAAAGCTAAATTAAGAAAAGTTGTTTGAGTATACTTTTGGTGGAAGGAATTAGTTACGATGTTTTGGTAATTGATTTAGGTGATTAATTTGTGCTTGGTACTTGTTACGTCGCACTGAAACTTTCAAAGTTTTGGTCGTGATTTGACGTTAAATTTAAATTTCTAGCACTTTTGATATAGCACCCAAACGCTATTGAACTTGTGGAACACTTAATATGTCTGGAGAAGTTGTTTAATTTGAACATATGACAATGTGCAGCTTTCAAGAAAAGGAAACTGAGAGGAAGTATAGGTATATATCGTCACCTAAAATGCAAAATAACGTATCATCAAAAAATTCGAAATTGATTATATTATTGATTACGATTCATTTTCAGGTTCTGCGCTCAAATATAGACCAGTTTTAACCAATATTAAAAATTTGTTTCACTCTTGTTCCATTTTATTTCGTGTTTCATTCACGCTACTGTAAAGTTTCGAAAATTGTGTTACGTTGTTTTGCATTTTAGGTGACGATATGGTCATTATTAATATATTTTAGTTAAAAATTTTAAATTTTCTCAGAATTTATATATTCGCTTTATAAGCACAAAAATTGGGAATACTTTGGGGGTACTCTAGTCTAGAGGAGTAAATTTCAGGAAATAAAGGAAGTAAAAATCCTCCTGTATACATATTTTTAAATAGCTAAATTTTTAAATTTAAAAAAATGCGAATTATTTTTCTTTCACTTAAAACAATATATGTAATATAATATAGTTTTGAGCTTGTGGAAAACTTCTTACAGCTACCAATGGTATACAATTTTTTTGTAGATATTTTATTTCTATTTAATATGTATTATCAGCTTTGCATTGCGACCTATAGTCTATTCTGCTCTATAATAAAGCTAAGTATTTGGCCAAAGAATATTTTTCAAGAGTAGAAGTAAATATTAGCAACAAATATTTAGTAACTGTACTTGAAAAACTCAATATTAATAATGAAAAATAAAATTATTATAAAAGCGATTTAGACGTTGAGTGTTCCACAAGTTCAATAGAAATTTTCCGACATTTAGAAACAATTTTTGTAAAAATTTCAATTGCTGTCTAGCAATTTATTATACATATTTCTGAAGTTTGCTTAATTGTAGACGGTTATTGCAGCAGCATTTGTTATTATAAAATTTTATATTGAAAATGATAACTATTTTGTTTGTTTTATTTAAATTTATATTCAATTTACTACAAAGTTTGGTCATCATCACAGTGAAATTCTTGAGATCGCCGACGGCACTAAAAAAAAGTTCCTCCACTGCTGCAATAATTTCGACCTTCTTGGTGGATGAGACCTGCAAATAAAATATTCCCGCTAAAATAATCCATAATCAACAAAACAAAATCAAAAATTTTCAAAATGGCGGCATTTAAAAAAGTTGAATTTTACCCCAAATGTCTGGCCTGAAAAAAATTCGTCTTTTGATCAAATCAAAAAACCGATGAGTCATCCTATGTAAAATTATTTACAAAATAGGCAAAAAAATTTATGATGATGGGATCATTTGTCTTCGAATTTGCACTGCAGCAAAAACGCTGTTTTGGGAAAAGCGTATCCAAACCTAAACAGATAGTTCTGATGGAATTGAGAGACTTCCGCTTAAATAGCAGTAGTTCAAACACTATTTGAGATTGATTTACAATCTCAATATGTTATTTTCAAAGATATAAGCTAGCGAAATATGATAAAAAAGGAAAGTCGATCTGAATTTCACACTAAGAATGTCGCTTCACTTATGAACTTGTAAAATATCTGATTTGAACTTGTAGAATACGAACAGTAACAGTTTACCTTGAACGACGTACTGAACTTATAAAACACTACACATTAATACACCTCAACATCAAATAATTAATACTTTACTCGAAATTCAGCAAGCAGATAAATTTAATATCGACGAAATGGAGCGAAAACTATTGAAATACAAAGTAACCACAAATTATGCTCGGAATTGTAATTTTTATCCAACTTCTGAAGTGCTTAAATATATAATTCATGAAATTTTCAAGTGCGTGAAGTGAAAGCATCTATGGTGGCAGAAATGGATTTTAGACAAGCCAACCAAAAGCAAAATAACTAAACATATAAAATCGCAGTTATCTGTGTGTAAAACCATGAATATGAAAATTTAGGCAATACTAGAGTGCAGTGTTCGTTTTAACTGTATGTATTAGTGTACGTCCGTCCGTTCAGCTACCCACCACAGCATGCATCAATGAAAATGAAAATATTTTGAAAATGCAAACAGATTGGTAAAGCAAATGGTCAATATTTGTACTGACTATGGCTCAGCCTAAGCTCTTGCTTTGGCTCCAACACCACACACACTCACCTATGCTTTGATAAATACAGGCATATGAGTGGAATGAAAATGAATGGCGACCAGCAGCTAGTGGGGAAATGGAGAAAAAAGCGAAGCTGTCAGCTTGAATTGTTGTATTTCTGAAAAGAGTCTGTTAACCGTTTCATTGCACATGCATGCACATCGGCCGGCCGGTCGGTAGGTTGGCTATGCGGCTGCAATGCCTGAACGTATGCAAATGCAAATGGCAATGCAACACACGCGCCAGTTTACTATTGAAAAAAAAAATAATGGCAAAGCAAAAAGTAACAATTTGTGGAAAAAATTGCAAAAATTGCTATAGACCAAAATCGGCAGACTAACCAATGAACGCGCTAACCTGCTGGTCGTCGGTCGGCGGTCAGTCTAGAGTGCGTGGGTGTGTGTGTCGCTAAAAGCAGACTAGCATATTTGCCAGGCACGTTTCATTCGTTTTGCTTGGTTAGGTGCTCGGTTTGATTGCGGCAACACACACGCCAACATACACACACATACATACACATATGCTGTTATAAAAATGATTTTTTCATTTCGCAATGTTTTTTCTTCGCAGCAGCTTTTGAATTTCATTTTGTTTCTTGCTTTGTAGCAAAACTATTTGTATGCATGTGCTTGCCTCATAGCATAGAGCGTATGTTTGTTATTCTTCTGACTTCTAAACTTGTTATTGTTTTTTGTGATTATTATTTGTAGTAGTCGTCGGTGTTTACTTTCCTAGTATTTGTATTTTTTTCTATTTACTTGCTATTAAAGTTCGCTTGAATACATTTTGATGATGCTCTAGCTGAAGTGCGCGCGTGTTCAGCCGATTTTGATGACTATTCAACAGCGCGCACACTCATACAGATGTCTGTAAACAAGTAGCGTGTGCATAGCGTGATTTTAGGCGTTTGCTAGAGTAAAGTGCTTCCAAGTGTTTGTTGCAAGCAAATATGCATGCAAAAGTGAATATTGGTTATAAATATTTGAAAAAATATATGCAGTAGTGTAATTATTAGTGCGATTGTTTTTCAAAACCATAAGCAAAAAATAATAATTTTCAAATGTCAAATTGGCTTCAGATTTCGGGTGTTCCACAATTTCAATTTCAATTTTTAATCGATAAATTGAAATTAAGGAAGCAGTTTAACAGCAATGTAGAGACTTTTTATATATTAAAGCTAATTATTGGACGCAGGAAAAGGGAGGTCAATATTAATTACAAATATTTAGCTTTAGCAGGACACTAATGCTTATGTACTTATGCTTTATAAAACTCCAAAATAAAATAAAATAATTACGAAAATGCCAATTTATGCTTTAGATTTTGAGTATTCCACAAGTTCATTTGCCTTATAAAAGTCTAAAAAAGTGTGTTCTACAGTTCCATAGCAACTATTGGCTTTGAAACACTCCAAAAAAAATAAAAAATTTTAAAACGATAATTTATAGATTAGATTTCGAGAGTTCCACAAGTTTATTGGCTTTTTAAAACTCCAAATAGAGTGTTCCACAAGTTCATTTGCACTTTTCAGACGCTAAAGGGAAGTTTTCGTAAAAATTTAAAATGGGGCCTCGAAGTTTATTATATTGCAAAGCTAAAACTGTAGAATTTGAAAAAAAAAATATTAAATGTTTATGAGCACTTAAAAACATTAAAAGATGCTTTTCGTGAAAAATTATTCTTTACTATTTAGGAAGCGTTTGGCATTTGCGACCTATAACAGCTATACATATAAACAAAACTACAAATAATAATAATACAATTCATTAAATTATAACAGTTTTAATTGACGCAATACCACTCTTCATAATATCCCAATTAGTATTATTATGTGTTTTTTTCTAAACCATTTACGAAGCAAATTTAATACTGACTAGCCACATTCATTGGCTTTTTCTGACAATTATTACAAAGCATATAAATCAAATAAAGCAACAGATTTTCTTAGTAATAAATATTTTATTGCCTGAAATTTCCATTTCAATATTTTTTCTTCATTTAAATGCAATTGAATAAGCAAATATCTGATTTTAAATGTACACAGCTCATACCGAACTAACCTTTATTTATGACCCATATTCTGCACAGCGTACACATACCAACACATTTGCTTCATTTTATAGCAAAAATTATGCCCAGAAAACCTCTCCATTACTCCATATAAATATTTATCTTTGCAATCTTGGAAACACTTTCACGAAGATAATAGCGGAAATAAACTACGTAAGCCATACATATACAAATGAATATTAATTTTGAAGTAAATTCAGCACAATAAACCCACAAGTTATGTGTGTGTCATATTTGTGTGAGTTTAAGAAGAAAAAAAAAACAGATTTGCCTTCATAAATGTGTGAACATGTTAAAGCGGCATGTAGCATACTTTCAGGCGCCAGTGAAAGAGACGGCCTTTTATGTTACATAAAGGCAGTTATAGCTGTTTATATGCGAACTGTTTGGCAATATAAGCTGCATACAGTCGAATAAAAGATTGAATATCTATACATGAAAGCAAACAATTGAGTATAAGGTAAACGATAAGCATACTTTCATGCGCACAGAAGTTGAAATTTGCATTTCTTAAACACAATGTAAGCTTATGGTGTGCTTCTGAGTTAAATATTTGTGGTTTCGTAATATTTAAATACCATAAGTTGTTGTTGTTATAAGAAATTATTAAATACACTTTACATGGCATGATTCTTGGCGCAAATTTATTAATCAATTATTATTTTACTCTATGTTCTTTTAGAGAAAAATTTGTTTTTTATCATAGGAATATGTATGTGAAATTGAGAAACCGCTCATTTTAAACAAAAAACCGGCTTGTAAAAAATCAGTTTAAGCCTCAGCAAATAGAATTGTTTAACAGAGTAAATAATATAATATATATATATATATATGCTGCCTCCATATGTAAAAAGTTATGTTATATACATATGTTTCTTTTTTGTAGAATATACTTTCAGGCGCTTATTATTAACATGAAATTTTGTATTTCAAATTTTATTGTTTGAAACCGATAAAACTTTAAGTTTATCACATAAAATTTATATATTTTATTTTAAAACGAAAATACAATTATACTATTAGGCGCCTCCGCCTGCGTTTCACAACAAATTGATATGCAATAAATTAAAAAAACAAAAAATATATAATTTTATTGTTTTTCTAAAATACACATATATATATATACATATATATTGTATATATATACCTACGCATATAATACAATACCTATGTATATATATTTACACGTATTTAACAAATACTTCTGTCACATACTTTCAGGAGTTTACACAGCTTTTCTGACATTTCAAACATTTTTCTTTAATTTTTTATAGAAATTTACACTTTTTCTATTAAATTATTTCTGATTACGTTATACAATTGTTTTAGGTAGATGTGTTAAATCTATAAAAATTAATAAAAATATACAAACATGTATATAAAATATTACATTTATGTGAACTTTTTCATTAATACTAGTGACCACCGTTTAATACCCACTTAAGCTCACCTGAGCTTACAAAATCAAGTCTAACATTTTTTTAAATCACACACCCACTCTTTTAGTCATACTTCCTCTCTCTCCTTTCCCCCACCGGAATCCTTGACACTCATATTGCTGTCATTTTAAGCTAGTTGTTGCCTGTTTATTTGCCAGCGAATATTGAAATGTAAACAAAAATTGTTTGTCTTTTACACACGCTTACTTACCCATGCGCCACTTTGTATTTGTGTTTCAACTTTATCAATCAATCGATCAATCAATCAGAAATGCATTTTGCAGGCAACAAAAACAGCAGAAACAATAATCTACCGGCAATTTGCATTTGAATATGCGGACACAGATAAAAAAGTGAGCAAATAAATATATGCTATATGTATGTGTGTGTGTGGCAAGTGAGTTGCAACAGTCGCTAGTTGTGGCAGAAAGCAAAAACAAGCATATCAGCAACACAATCATCAACGACAAACAGTAACACAGACAGCCAACAGCCAACAGCAACTCGGACAACTACAGTGCTAAGCAAACACGTACTGAACTGTGCATGTTTGTAGTTATGAGTGCGGCATGTACATTTGTATATATATTGTATATAAATTTTGTGCTCGTGCAGCGGCCACTGACCACCGTAATCATGCTGCTCTAAAGCTTGGCAACTTTCTCATTGCCAGCTTGTTGTTCTTATTGTTTTCGCATTTCATTTTATATATACACACACATACAATTATATATGAAAGTTTGGTGTAATTGCACATCTGCTGGTGACATTGACAAAATCACTAAATCGGCGGTGATTCGTAGCATATTTTCGGGCGCCATTGTGAGTCACTTTATCGATAACTGTCAACTACATATAAATACAGGCAAGCGGCGAAGGGGTGCAGCGCGAGTAGACAATTTGTTGGGTTGTAAGTAGCCAATGAGCGGGTGTGTCGCTTACGCTATTGATGGCATGTAAATGACTGATTAAAAGTGTTTAATTTTTAGAGGCAGACAGTGCTTTATAATTAACTAGAGTCTAACTAAGCAGCTTTGCAAATAGACCTTTTTCTATTCAGATTTTAATTAACTTTTAAAATTTAAATAAATATACATTTAGTCAATGAAAAAATTCTTAAACTCGAGTTTATTACCGATTTTGGGGTTTACTATGTTATTATATAAGTGGTAATTGTTATACTCGGGTTATTAGGGATTTTTATGTTGACTTTAATATATTAATGACAAATGAAATTATTAAACTCGGGCTTAATATTTTCTTTTTGGTGTTCATGTTAATATATAAATGATAAATACCATTTTTAAGCTCGAGGTTATTAGGGATTTTGGTATTGACTTTAACATATTAATGAGAAATGAAATGTTTAAACTCGAGTATATTCATCATTTTGGTCTTTATGGTAAGCATATAAGAAGTTTTTTTTATTCTTGTGTTTATTATATTTTTGTGAAAACCGCTAAATACTAATTACGAACTCGGAGTTTACTATGTAACTTGCCTTTACTTGCAATTACTGTCTGTAATTTGCGATTTATAAACAAACACAGAGTTTACCATACAAATTTTTTTTTTTTTTTATAATCATTTATACAATAAAATATTTATTATATAAATACATGAAATCGCAGCACTGGCTACTAGGCCTTCAGTATCAAATATTGTGTCTAAAGAAGTTTATTGAAAAACATATTTTTCAAAGCCACACTAATGTGCCGTTCTGGGGTTCCAATACTTCCAAAATCGGAGTTTAATACAGAAGAGTATTGTAATTTAGACTTTTTGGCGTTTCTTATGTCAAACATCTATCATAACATTGGAGTTTGGCTAAATAAAGTACCCAGTAAACCTTTGTTAGAGAAACCAGGTCTTTATAAGATATTACCTTTTTAAGAAATTGCTGTCTAGATTCCTTATTATTTTGCTCTCTCAAGCAATTCATAGTTTTTAGTTAGGGAAATCAGACATTTTTATCAAGAGATCTCCAAGTAAATCTCTTAACTAGAACTTCATTTGATTTCGCCTCTCTCAAGCAGAGAAATCAATAATTTTCTATATTTAGGTTCCTTTTTTAAGGCTCTTCTTCAACAGATATACAAAAGTTTTGCTTGAAAATATTGTTTCTTGCCATGATCCTCAATTTACGCGCTCTTATCGTTACCACATCATGCTCCCTCTCTCTCTGTCCACAGTTATTCCAGAAAACTGCTTGAAAATTAACTGCATTCACCTCAAAGAGTACGCGCTTAAATGCCATAATGTAATTTTAATTCGTATCTCACAAAAGAAACAATGCCACCAACAAATACAACAACAGGCATATGCACAACATTACACCAACTAAAGTGAGTTAATGAAAATTGAGTAGCGTCGGCTATTACGCAAGCAACAAGCAAACGAAAAGTATAAAAAGAGTGCAAAAGTAAATTGTGGAGAGGAGTAAAGTGTAAAATAAGAGTAAAGCAGACAACAACACCGTTTTGATTTAAAAAGGACTAACGATAGCTTCATCAACAGCAGCAGCAGCAGCTGCTGCATCATCAACACTACTCCACTTTCGTTTCAGCTCCTGTCGAATATGGCAAACATTTACTTTTATTTCTTGTATGTGCGCTATGCGAGTGTATGTATGAGTGCGTGTGTTTGCGTGATGTAATGAACAGATGAGCTGTGAATAAACGGCAGTCAAGTACAGAATGGTAATGCTCAGTCGGAAAGATGGCAGCCACCAACTAGTATTGACAGCCAGACAGGCAGCACGGCCGAGCGGGGTGCGGCTGTGGTGGCGCATTGATACTACGATACTATGAGCTCATGCGTGTGCCAGTGTAATGAAACGCAGTATTGAAGTGTAGTGAGGCATTTTGGTTTAATTTACGCAGCTTTTAAGATAATTGAACCTGTTTTCGGTGTATTTAATTGCGAGTTTTTTGTGGATGGCTTGGGTGTTAGTGTAATGACGGAAATGAATAAATAAATAAGCAAATAAGCAACGTTAAACGCACATTTTGTTGCTTAGACAGCTAATAAATAAACAGTGCTGGTGACATACATATGTATGTATGTATACGCAAAGCAAAATCGATGAGTTGTTGCTTTTTGAGGTTTAAGCAATTTTTTGTTTCATTATTATTAGGTAACATAAGAACTTCTTAATACATCCAGATCCGCAGAATATGCTTTGCCAAATTTCGATAAAAATCACAAAAATTCTTGGAATTACTTTTAAGATCTTAGCAAAATTAATGAATTTTTTTATTATTATTTTTTAAATTGTTTTTAAAGTCTTCTATTATTATAGTTTTGTTTTGAGCAATGATCCTTGTCAAATTTTGTGAAGATAACTTGTCAAGTTTTTCATACAAGAACTAAAGTTTGATCGTTCAGTTTGTATGACAGGTACAAGCTATAGTATCCGGTATTGGTGGTTCCGACAAATGAGCAGCGTTTTTGAGCGAAAATTACGTGTACACGTTTTCAGATTAATTTCTCAAAAACTGAGTGACTAGTTGGCGTATACAATAAGGCAGCTTGTATGCTGATCTTTTATACTATATATTGTATGATTTATAGGGTCTCTAAAGTTTCCTTCTAGGTGTTAAAAAATTCATGACAATCTTAATACTACCTTGCTAAGGGTATAAATTTATTAAACTAATTATATATGTATATTGGGAAAAAAAATTGGTCTCAAAGTTTCAGATTAGAAACTTCCCTTAACTACATATTCGTTAAGTTTTCAGTAAAGAGGCAGCCATATCATTAATCACACTCAGCCGGCTTACCCTTTTTCTTTTTTGCTTTATTAACTTTAATTTTTAATTCATTAATTTCTACTATATACGACTTCACTGACTCAATGGGAGCGCTTTTCAACATTTCTCATCTCATGAATTGGTATATTATGCTATTTTCATATTAACTCGAAAAAAATAAAAACGCAGGAGTGCACCATTTTCCTTTCCATTGGTTTTTACTTATGTATGTATGTGTGTTTTCGTGTGTGTTTTTAAACTGTATGAACAAAAATTATTTCGTTTATGCCTGTCTTATTTCAAAGCTTGAAATGGAATGTGAGTGCAACATGCAATGTTGCATGTAATAAATGGCCCACTGTCGCACGGCATAGCGCTGCCACCCAATTGGCAATATAGATGGTTGCAATGCATTTACTCACCGGCAATTTATGGCGCTGAAGCTAATATTGTTATTACGATTTTTTACGGCCAAAATAAATAAATTCCGAATACTTTTCTCTCAAAAAGTAATTTGCATTCACTTTTATAAAACCAACAAAAAATATATACATAAAAATTTAAAAAAATAGTTGTAGAAATGAAAGCACTGAGACCATACTGAGGCGAATATTTTTTCGCAGTAAAATAAGTTGGGCGTGTTCGCACTGGCGCCTGAGGCTAGGCTATCGCTGCAGTTGCCGCCATTGGCCTCTAACAGCAAGGCAAGTGTGAGTGTTGCATGCGTGGCGTTGCAATGTGTAAACAACAGTTGATTGCTGCCGCCACCAGCTGGCGTTGCGCTGCACGAAAGTCAAATAAACAAAAACGTGCCGTCAGCCGACAGGTGAGCAAACACCGAAAAGTGTGCAATGAAAAATTAAAAAAATGGCCTTAAAAGGCATTTGAGGCACACATATGCGCACACATTTGACTTACGTTTGCAGAGGTTGCGTGTGTGTGTATTTTTGTATGTGCTTGGGCATTTTTTTTTTCAACAAATTTATTGAATTACTAAAAAATATTTCAAATTAATCTGCAATTTGAAAGTATTTATTTTAATACACTGTGCGTGCTGTGAGAACAAACCTGTTGTAAATATTTTGCTTACGCGTACTTCACTTGTGTTCATTAGTTTTACTCGTAACAAATAGCGTAGCTGCAATTTCTCACAGTGTTGTATTTTCCATGAGCTTGACATCACGCACAGCTCTCTTTATGCAATCAGCGTGCATGCGCTCGTATTCGGGAAGTGCGCTGTCAAATATTTAATTTTAAGTAAATGAAGTTAACAAATATTTATCATTGGACTTATTTAATTTTTATTTAGTGATTTTTGGGGCTGTTTGACCGCTTTTTGCCTACGAATGGAGCATACTTGCAAGAGGCGCTCATATGCGCCGTTCATATATTTTAAATGTTTATTATATACACACTCAATTTAACTTTTTTTAGTACTCAGGAGCAGCTGTTGACAACGTATTGACGTATTCCAAAAATAATGCCATAATGTTTGTATATGCTCAAATATGCGTATGTATTTGTAAAGTGAACAAAAAAAAAATATATATATATATGAAAATGAAACTATTACTATTATAAACGAAAATAATAATAAACACTGAGAATTTTTTTCTTAAAATTAAATTTAAAATTTTCCAAAATCAAAAAATTCAAATTCTTGATATTTTGAATTTGAAATTCCAAATAGGGGGGAAAAAAATGTTATGTAAAAGTACTATCAAAAATACTTAAAAGTATTATTTTTTTTAATTTTATTAATTTTTTTTTTTTTTCAAATGTTTGTTTTTGAAAACTAAGCTGAATGGATTCTCTTTAAAAAAGCTAAGCATTGTTGAAAAAGTAGTTCCTTAATTCTTAAATAAAAAAAAAACAGTTCTCAAAACATTAAAAATAAATTATTTCTTTTATTTTAAAATAAAAA
This sequence comes from Bactrocera neohumeralis, assembly GCF_024586455.1. Classification (NCBI taxonomy): domain Eukaryota; kingdom Metazoa; phylum Arthropoda; class Insecta; order Diptera; family Tephritidae; genus Bactrocera; species Bactrocera neohumeralis. The sequence continues at coordinate 63,702,151 of NC_065921.1, read as the reverse complement.
ATATAAATTTTTTAATAAAACTAAATAAGGTTGCAAAATTATATTTTAAATTTGTTTAAATGAAAACATTTACACATTAAAAAGTGTTTCCAGTATTTTTTAGTTTTTTTTTTATTCCATCGGTTTTTAATGTAAAAAAATTATTCGTAGTTATTAAAAATTATTAAGAATAGCAAAATTTGATTTTTTACAATACACATATTTAAAAATTTAAACTGATTTCTCTTAATAAAAGCTAAAAGCGTTTTTAATATTTTTTTTTTTATTTTTATTCGACTAATTTTTAACGAAAAACAATTTTTAGTAGTTATTATAAAAGTTATAAACTGAAAAATATAATTTTTACAAATTTTTTATAAAATTTGAACTATTTTGTAATAATTTTTAGACATAGCTGAAAAATTTATTTTTTTTAAAGACGTATAAAATGTGTATTTCAATTAGTTTTGAATAAAATTACAAAAATTAAAAAATAGTTATATTAAATAAAAATATATAAAAAAAGCTATTTAAAACATTAGACATTCAAATAACGAAAATATAAAAAATTAAAACCATAATAATATCAAGTTCAAACCATAATTTTATAAAATTTTTCATTTTTTTTTTCACTTACATTTTAGTTTCCAATTCTATAAAATAATATTATGTTAAAAAAACATATAATTTTAAAATGCAAGAAAAAAATAAATAATATTAATTAAGAAAATAAATATTAAATTAAGGGAAGAAAATAAAAAAAAAGAATAATATTTAATTTAATTTCACAGAAATTTATATTTTCAAACATAAATCGGCCCCCCGAACTCACATTTCTTATATAAATTATCTTTATCTATTTTTTTGCACTTAGCTAAAACTTTGCGACTTACGTTGTCACACCAAACCTTATTTTCGCTATAGAACTAGATGACTCACTTAAGTATTTGCATCACGCTCAGCTAATGTTGGTTTATCGCCTTGCTGCTCAAAGCAAATCCGATCCAATGAGTTTCGAGGCTGCCAACAGCAAAACTATGAAGATTATAAGACTTTTGCTGTCCTGTTGGCTACGCGTTGTCAAAGCGAAACGTACGTGTTGCGACAGTGCACTATTAGTATTTTTTTCGAGCAGCGAAAGTTTGAGGGATTTTAATTTTTTTGTAATTTTGTTTATTTTTTTCGTTTTTGATATTATACTATTTATTTTTTTTAAATTTTTAGATTTTCTTTTTTTATTTGTTTAACCTTTTTTCACAGTTTTTTTCAGCTTTTTTGCCTTCATACACATTTGGAAATTTTCTGCTTGTCGCTTCAAGTAGCTTTTGTGCTCATCTCCGTCGCCGATTTTCTGCCATTTTGGCATATCTTTCGCCACATTCCACTACATTCCACAAACTTTCACTCGTTTTCGATCTTCTTGTCAGTTAGCTGCTTTCTTCTTCTTCTGCACCGCACACCGCGCCCATCGTTGCCACTGCGCGTCGTCATGTACAAGATTATCCTTTTAAATTGCAATGATTACTTTTTCGTCATTGCACACAAAGCCACAAATACTCCCACACACACATATTAGGGTTGTAGCTCTGCAAGTCAGCATGAAAATACAGCCAAATGAATAACTAACTCGCCGCGTTATAGCCTGCGAATGAGAGTTGAGTGTTTGTGAAGTTTGCTGCATTGCGCTTTGTTGTGCAACTAGTTCAACTGGCGGTCACACAACAACAACAAAAACTAGACTAAACTGTGAATGATATTATTTTGCTATTTCCCACACTTTCATTCGCAATCACACAAACGTTGCTCTGCTGGCGGGTTGGTCTTTCGCTAGCCACCGCGGCGTATACGCAACCTCCACTTTGGCACCAACTCAATGCGTGTGTGTGCGCTGCATTGGCCCCTCCAGCGTTCTGTCACGTTTGCTGCCTGCTATCACTGCAAGACAGCGCAATCATTCAAGCCAACAAGCGAAAATATTTATATTCATGTCGCGGTGTTGCGAATGGCAGCGCGCAATGACTGTCCGTCGCAGTGCTGCTTCTTGTTATTGCAATTGTTGTAGTGCGCTATGTACATTTGTCTGTGTCGCAATCAGAAACGTGTTAAGAAATACTTCATGTTCCACTTGCTCGCCGCAGCTTCACATTCACAATCCCAGTCGCGTCGAGTTAAAACCAGAACAGTCAACCGAGCGACTAGCCAGTGCGCTATTTGGACATGCAGTCCTTGGCCACTGCTGCAGCGTGAAATGGACTTGACCGTTCATGCTTTTTTCATTGACTGCGTTTTTAATTTTTTTCGTTTTTAAATTTTTTGTGATTTTTTCTTTTTTTCATTTAGTTTTTATTTTTTCCTTTTCTTCATTTTGTTTTCCTTCTTTTCGTTGTTGCTGCTGTTGTGCTCGTATTAAATGTCATTTCACATTTCGTGACAAGTCGGCTAATCTGACTGGAAAGTTATTTATTTCGCCTCACTGCATCGCACTACGGCGCTTGTGCACCTCTCTCCTCACCTCAACACACCTTCACTCACACATTCTACTTTACTACTCAACTTTGGGCGTACCAAGCGCAGTCTATTTCGTCTGTAACGTTTTTGTATTTGAAATATTTTTATTTTTTACTTTCGAGTGACCCGCTCGCACTTGCTCTCCCCCTTGCCCCGCTCTTGCTCCTAAATACGTACATTTGTTGTGGCGCGTGAGTTGAGAAAAATTTCGTATGCTAAATGCATCCATTTTCTTTTTCGTTGCTTTCTCTCCGGAATCATTTTCCATACCGAAATTTCGTCTACAACTCTTTGCTGTTTTACTTTCTCTGTTGTTTTGCTTTCTATTAAATTTACGTTTTTTCCATGCAAATTTATAGTGTCCACGTTGCTTTTTGCACTTCTTCAAATGCGCCGGCTGATAAGGAATATAATTGCAGAAAAATAGCGCAATAATGGTAAAGTAAATAAATTTCTGCACTATTAAATGTATGGTGTCAATGAGTATACAGTTCCGAAAAAAAATTAAATATTTTACATAAATGGCGGAAAATATGCAATCGGTAGTGATTTTGTAAGCTTTTAGGGGTATAAAGCATACTTTTAGGAGCGCAAAAAAAATTGTAACGGTAAAAGTAATTTTTACTTTGCCAAATTCTTGCAGTTGTAATACTATCAGGAAATTTAACGGTCCCGTACACTTTCCCGAGTTTGAGTTTGAAAGTATACCTTTAGGCGCATAATCCAAAAAAAATTTTTATGAAATAAGCTGCTTATAATACACTCAGAATTAAGCCACTTACTATGATTATAGATTGTATTGATACTCTTGGGGTTTGTACTTTTTTTATTTTTTGCTACTAAATTTTGTAGGTAAACAAAAATTCAAAATAATATTTAAATTTTTTATTGCAACAAAAATTTAGAAGTCTCGAAAATTTTGAGTGAACGCTTTTAACAACGATATCATTGCGCAAAATAAGTCTTTTCAAAACCGATTAATTTTTTAATTTATTTTAATCTGGATAGAACTGCCATACAATATAGTTATTATTTTCTATTGAATTTTTACGTTTGTTTGTAGTATTAATAGGGAAAACATTTCTTTAAGTGTGGTGACAAATTAACTTAATAGTTATTTAAAAAAAGTTTATCTTAATAACGTTTAAATGGTGGCATTCCTTCCTTCCTACCTTCCTTTCTACCTTAAAAAATGTATGTAGATACATATATCGTTAAAAGCGAAGCATGTATGAATTTGCAGTCAATAACCTTCACAGTTATGTACTATACGTTAAAAATTGTATAGACAATTTTTACATTTCGAATTTTGTATAATTTTTTTTAATAGAAGATCTAAGTTTAAAACTTCTCTTATACTTTTTATTAATTAGAGAAACTTTATTGAATTAATACTTGAGCCTAAAGATATGCTTTTAATTTTTTGCTTTTTTATATTCATTCATGGTATGTATTTTTCTTCACATAGTTAATTTGTGTGGTTTAAATCAATCTGAACTGCTCCCTAAATGCTTGCTGGCGTATTTATAGTCTACAATTTTGCTTCATATTATAAAAGATAACAATCTCTATCAAAACAAAAATACTTAATGCTAGACAACTGAACTGAGAACATCCGTTACAGTAAAACCAGCTTGAGGGGGAACGATTAAGTACCAAACACGCTTAAACAACAAACATGTTCGGGCTTGATAGCCGCAGCGGACTTAAGTGGCTCTGTTAAATACCCAACCCGAACAAAGTACTTCGAGAAGTTGGAATTTTTCGTAAAGCATTTAAGCGGGTTTTACAGTATTTGAAAATTTATTATAGTACAAATTGTGTAGGTGTGAAGACATTTATGCCCGGTTTCACAGTCCATACTTAAGTTGTGCCTAAATAAAATCTTAGCTAAGTATTGTTGCAAACTGAGTGGTCGTTTGCGTTTCACAGTCAATGCTCAATTTCTATAAAATTTTATTATGATATATGGCAACGTTATGGGCATCATATGTTTTACAAACGTCATTCATAAAAATATGTTTGAAATATTTAAATTATAACAGACAATACATAAATTTGCGAGGAAAATTATATCAAAAATTGATGAAAACAACAAAAGAACCCCAAATTTCATCACTAGCGAGTCGGAACACCTATGGGAACTGAAGGAAAAGTATAAGCTGTTATTGAGTGCAAACGAACGGACACTTGCCCTACGCTACGAAAGATGTCGCTGAAAATTCAAAGCAAATTCAAAACAAAAATCAGCTGTTATTTAAGCACTGCTTAAGTCTCCCCTTTTCAGTACTTAAGCATTACATAAGTATGAACTGTAAAACAATATTTTCCTGTTTTATCTTAAGTACAACATAAGTATGGACTGTGAAACCGGGCCTTAGAGTAATTTTTAAGTTTAGTATATCGTCACCTAAAATGCAAAATAACGTAGGATCAAAACATTGGAAATTGAGTGTTTCATTGATTTCAGTCCACTACTTCAAAATAGATACATATAAGGACATATTTCCAATATTTTAAGGTTCTGCTATCAGATATAATCCAGTTTTAACCAATATTAAAAATTTGTTTCACTCATGTTCCATTTTATTACGTGTTTCATCCTTTCCCCTGCAAATTTCCGAAAATGTTGTTACGTTATTTCGCATTTCAGGTGACGATATGCAGGTTCTGTGTAAGTTCAAAATTTACAACTTGTTCTTTTTTTGAATTTTGTTGCATACTTTATGGTGTGAAGATTTTTGAAGTTAAAATTACTCACCCGAACTAAGTAAAATTCGCCTGCAATTAAATAAAAGTTATTAGGAATATATATCTACAAATTCGCGTAACTTTCATATAAAATACATATATAATATAATTTAGGGCGCTTAAGGTACTTGAAGTTAAAGTTACTAAACAACACTAACTAAATAATATCACTACTGAGTAAACTTCTTCTACAATTACATCTAAATATATTTTAGATTAGTTATCTTTAACATACTTTATGGCGTTTAAGGCGTTTTAAGTAGAATTGATACACTCGCGCTCAAGGAAGTTGCTGTTAAGTTAAATTCAGTTTATAGTACAGCTATTTACATATGTATCTCACATCACTTTAGTTCACGAAAATGTTACTATAAAATGCGAATACAGTATTTGTTGTCCCTTTCGCCAAGCTAGCAGATCTTCACTCTCCTAATTTGTGCCATAATTCAGCAGTGCATGGGTGTGTTTGCTCATTTTTTACACTTTGATTGCTGAATTATTACCGCATTCACAATCAGATGCACACTCACATACTCATGCAGGTAGCACTCATACTCATACACACATATGAGCGCATTTATTCGAAGCCGCCCTAAGCAGTTGTGAATTGCGCCACTGACAGGCGGGAACAAGCCACTCAAACAAATTTAATGCGCCAACACACACACATACACACTTACACAAATATAACAAAGTGATGTATGTGGGTTTGAGTGTTTTGGTGCGCGTGTGCGGCTTTGTCAGTCGAACAATAGTTGCGGTGCGGCAATGCGCAGCTACTTAAGAAGACAAATTGATGTTAGGCGACTTGAGAAATGAAAATGCTGGTGCCAGTTGAGCTGACTACATGCGATTGCTGACAGTCAGCAAAAGCTAGCGCTTTGTAAGGGATATATAGTAAAGGAGTACAGTTATTTTTTCCAACTACAGAATTATTGCTCACACGACTTTTTTGTGAGCGTAATGCATGTGTGCTAGTGTAGGTTTATGTGTGTGTTCCCATGTATGTGTATGTCTGTCCACAATTGCAGCTGTGTGCGTACTCTAGCGCATAATTTACTGCGATAATTTATTAAGTTTACTTTGGCACAATAAACCGACGACGAGTATGTGCCGAGCAAATAACTGTCTCTATGTATGCGTGTGTGCACAGTAATCAAGCGATTAAGTTTATTACTTAGGAGTAGCTTCTATAAAAAGAAGCGCAAAATGCTTAAGCTTTTCCGCAACTACTCACCACGCCACCAGCGAATTCTCATATTTTTATATAATTTTTCATTTTCTCTTTGCTTTCGCTTCTTCTCGTTGCAGGGTCGCTGTAATCGTGATAAACCGCCGTGCAAATATTTTCATCCACCACAGCATTTGAAGGATCAATTATTGATAAATGGACGAAACCATCTTGCCTTGAAGAATGCACTGATGCAACAGATGGGTATGGCAACTGGACAGCAAGTCATACCGGGACAAGTGCCAGCCGTGGTGAGTATAAAAATAAAAAATGAGCTTAGTCAGTAGACAATGCGTATGTTTTTGTAAGCGCAGTTCATATTCCATAATATCATGCTTAGAAGCATACTTAAGGGGCTGTAGCGTAAACTATTCCACATGCATTCAATATCATTAGTAGACAAGTAAGAAGATAAAAGGGCCAGCTCGCACGATTTTTCATAAATCAACGAACTGGCACTTGTGTGGCTTAGAGCAGCAATGTACATAGAGAATTTTAATGAAGGAATTCAAGTGTTCGCTTCTGAGCTTATTGAATATATGTATAAGAGGTATTGCATAACTTGTGGCTGCAATCAATCAAGGGGATGCTGCAGAGAATTTAAGATTTTTGCGCGATCGAAAAATTGTACGTCATAATGAGTTGAGAGTTGATTATTTAGAAGCAAGAAAAATTTTTAGAAGCATTTTTTACTACTAAGAGCCTCATATCAATCTCCGAAAACTGTTTAGATCGGATTACTAAAGCATATAGTTGCCATACAAACTAAACGACTGGAATCAAGTGCTTGTATGGAAAACTTTCTTTTTCGAAAAGATGTATTCACACTATTATGCATGGAAAATTCCTTAAGATAAGAGTGAAATCTGCGAAGAAATAGCTGCCATACAAACTGATCGATGAATGAGCGAGATAAAAAAGATGGTCACAGCCATTCTAATACGAATTTTACTTTTAACTCATGGCTCTATCTTAATATCAGCTATAAATCTTTTAAAAGGAATCTGTATATCGAAATATAACTGAATTTATTTCGAAACTACAAGAAACCCTAGAATAAATAAACTGAAATATAAATCAATAAGTCCATTATCTCCTTTTTTATAACACAAATTATTTCTTGATTGATTTGAAAAAAAAAAAACCAAACAACAACAATTTTTCATTACCGACAGTTACTAATTAATTTTTCTTGCTTGAATGATAACAACAACGTCAATGGATATGTAGAGTACTCCTAAATTTCCAGCTCAGCGAGAATTTAATTATGACTTATTCAGTGCATAAATACCGAAGCATATTTTTCAAGCTGTCATTTGCTCCAGGCACCTCGCTGCCTCTTTGTGCTGAACTCGGCACACTCCAAACTTCATAAAATATTTCTGTCACTCCTTTTCAAAATTAGTCAGCAGGGCAGTTTGAAATTATCTTTCGCAACGGAATGCATTATATTAATTTAAAATTCCAACAACCGAATGACATTGACACATTCTCACTTCGCGCCGTAGCATAGTTCGTTTACAAGTCCCCCAAACGAACCCAACCTACGTCGTCTTCATGCTCATCATCAGCTATTCATCAGCTGTCAAAGCTGGCGAGCGGAAAAAGTCGAAATGCGTATTTAAATTAAAATTCATAATAAACTGTCGCAGCGCAGTGGATGGAGTGACAGCGCAGGCTCTTAATAGCAGCCAACAGCTACCAGCCATTGGCGACTAAATACTGTCATTAACGGCGCGCACACTTCTACAGCTTTTCCTTACCTTATTGCCGGCTAAATGACTTATTGCTCGTACACATGCAAGCAGTAACTGTCTGTGTGCTTGTTTGCCTGGCGCGGAGATGAATAACAAATCCATCATTTTCATTTAACAACAATGTCAGTTGGCAGGCGTTTTGTGGAAAGGGCTGGGGCATAACCCATTAGCGCACCCGGTATATATGTGTGTCTAAGTTGAACTTTACATATTTATATCACATTGAAAGCTTTAAAAGCTCACGAAGACAGCTTTATTTTTAGAAATGATGACTTTTATTTTTTGTAATTAAATTTTTTTTATACATAAGTCATACAGAATTCTAATTAAATATTTGCACTTATGAAAATATGCTATAGAAATTTTGGAACTTTTTTATTTACAGTAGATATCGGTTATATGACAAACCGCTTGTATGCAAATTTTGGTTATATGCAAAATTTTCATATTTTAACGCGTTATACACGGATTTATTGTATGAATTTGGTTGTTTGAATGCAAATCGTTTATATGCAAATATCGCATTTATGCAAAAAATTTTCAACAAAATTGAATCGATACGTACAAATTTTAATCTGTTTTAAGCCTTAAAATTAAACAAAAGTTGTGTGCCAGACCGTACTTGGTTGCAGCGTTGGTGCCAGCGAAATGCTCATAACTTCTTCAAGATTTACTGAGAAGCTGGCGAAAATAACGCAGCAAATGCAGAAGTCTTCACTACTAACCGTTTGCCTCATATCCTTGAAAATTTTTCAACGAATTGTATATTTAATGCCGAAGAAACCGGGCTGTATTTTAAGGCGTTGCCAAATGGAAGTTACAAAGGCAAGTATGAGAATCCAAAGGGATTCAAAAGTCAACCGCCACATATAAAGGTGCATATTGCATTGGAAAGTCGGCTAAACCACGGTCCTTTAAAGGAAAACAGCCACCGCTGCCATATTATAATAATAGAAGTGCTTGGATGACGAGTGTTATTTGGAAATGATTCTAATAGATCTCAATCAAAATCTTGAAAAAGATAACAAGCAGATATGTTTGATTGTTGATAATGCTCCTTGACACAATACTTATGAGAAATTCTCAAACATTACGATTGAGTTTTTGCCACAATATACAACTGCCCTTATACAGCCACTTGATCAAAGTATCATCCACTCATTTAAAATGGAATATCGACAAATCTTAATAAAAAACAAACAAATTTGTGTGTTGAAGAAGGGTCTATCTACAGTTGAATTCCTGAAATCTCTCACTATTTTGGATGGTATCAAATATACAAATCGTGCTTGGAACTTTGTTAAGCAGCAAACGATTAGTAATTGTTTCAAAAAGGTCGTGTTCAAGATGGTACAAATTTAAAATAAAATTGTTCATTTCAGGCAGGCATAGACAACATTGAATTCATTACAGATGAGATTGCAGCCACTGGGGCCAAAAGCTATGAATGGTGCACACTTGATAACGAATACATACAATGCGATAATGAACTTGTCTGCTTTGGAACCATGCCGGACGAGGTGTTGCGTATGTATTGGCAGTCAAAGAAAATTCTATTGAAGATAAGGAAGTGTTCGCGCAATCTGATACTTGTATTAAACACCCCTCAACGAAAACTGCCTTGCTAAGCTTAGATTAGCTGCGTGACTATTTTTTCCATAACAATAAAGATCCCGTAGAGGATTTTGAAGACATTGAAAATTTAATCCTGAGAGTTCTGAAAAACAGAAATGCTAGAAGAAAATAACAGATTTTTTAAAGTAAATTTTGAGAATTTTCAAATTAAATGAATTTACTGAAGTGAAATGTAATTTTTAGTTAAACTGAATAAATTTATATGTTCTATTTCTTGTGTGCAATTTTTTGTTTAAATCGAATTGATTGTGTATATGCATATAATTTGCATATTAGCGAATACCGCTTGTTTGCAATTACCGCCTGTATGCAAAATTTTTTTTACATTATAACAATTGCATACAGCCGATATCAACTGTATTAAAAATAGCTTAAAATTATGAATTTGTTTATAGAAGAAACTTTGCTAATTTTTTGGGAAGTTGAGTAAATGTTATATGGCGTATAAGTGCTTTGCTCATTTGGTGAGGAATTTTCTATATGTTGGTTATGGCGTATGAGTAACATTTCTATTGGTTACCAGTTTTCAATATTTCTTGTTTATTTTCGTACAGACAAACATATGTATATAGAATGGAGGCTACCGATTTTTAGTTATTTATATTATGTAGCTGTTATTGTTGTAAGATTTGCATAATGCAATCACAAAATTCAAATTTGCTGATATATGATACATATACATACATACCTACTACTGGGATCAAATTGAAAGGTGAATTTTTAATTTATACTTCGCGTGTTTTTCGGATCGGTATTTTTTTTCTGTAAGTTGGTAATACTGTTCATGATATTTATGCTACAAGGTCTGTCGCAAAAGAAACAGAACTTTTTAAATATAACTATTTCTGGTCGCGCCACCTATTGGTGGGTATATGAAATAAAAAGTTTGATCTCTTGTTGACATTTCGTAAAAATTTTAAGACAATTGGATAACTACAGTCGATGTTATCGATCAAAAAGTGACTGCAGCTTTTGGTCATCGGTCAAAGAGCAAATATTAAATTTTGTTTTAAACTTGGGAAAACGTTTACTGAAACATTTCAAATGATGAAAAAAGTTTATGGTGATCAGTGCCTAACCCGTAGTAATGTGCATGAGTGGTTTAAGCGATTCTAAGAAGGTCGTGAGGACCTCTGTAACGATCAGAAGCCGGTCGTCTTCAGAAGTCAAAAATAAAGACAATGCTGATTTATTTTTACGATTACAAGGATATTGTACACCGAGAGTTCGTCCCACCTGGCCAAACGATTAATGCTGTGTTTTACCTTGGTGTTATGAAGCGCCTTTTGTCACGTATTCGTCGAGCTCGACCACAATACCGTGAGGCAGGGTCCTGGCGCCTGTTGCACGATAATGCGCCGTGTCATCGGCCGACGCTTGTCACTGATTTTTTGACAAAAAACTCCATATTAACCATTAATCACTTACCCTACTCACCTGATCTGGCACCCTATGATTTTTACTTATTTGGAAAACTTCATTTGCTCATGAAAGGACACTGGTTTCAGGACATTTCAGCTATCCAAAAGGCGACGACCGATATTCTCAAGAGCATTCCGAAAAATGACCTTAAATACTCATTTGAAATGCTAATAGACCGGGCTAAACGCTGTATCGAAGCACAAGGAAACTACTTTGAATAAAAAAATATAACTTTTGAAAAATATTAATTTTTTGTTGTTTTTTTTAACAGTCCTGTTTCTTTTGCGACAGACCTTGTAAACTTCATGTCAAAATATTCATTAGTATGTTTACTATAAGTATAGGCCGTTTTTTAAATACATTTTAGTTATCACTTCATATAGTTTGCTTTACTTATTGCTATCTGTTATCTCATTTTTATTATAGTTCGATAATTTCAGTTAATTTTTTATGTTTTTATTTTTTCAAATTTATTTACAAAATTATTTTACAATATTTTATTTATTATTGTTTTATATTCATCTAGCCCCTCCTCCACTCGGCTTCCTCGTGTCGTTTCATTAAAACTTAATCCAATACTCATTGGAAATCATTGCATTATGAGTGAGTTGAGGTAGAAACTAACAGTAAATATGTGAAGTAATCATACACGTTATTCATAAGCAGCTAAAAATTATTGTTAATAAATATTAAAAAAAGATACCTACTGTAGTAATTATTTTTCAGTTTGGCCCCAAAATGATTGTTGTTTATCTTTCTCTCTTTCTCTCCCTCTCTTTTTCTTTTCATTTTTTTCTTTCGTGCTAATCTCATAGCCTCTTGTTTATTCACAGGCCACAAATCCCTACTTAACCGGCATACCGGCCAATCCGTACCCTAGTCCATACTATGCGCCTGGAACTTTAGTGCCTGCATTACTCGGACCAGATCACACACAGTTGGGTCAAGTGGTGCCACAAACGGTACAAGTGGCACAGCAGAAAATCCCACGATCCGATCGATTAGAGGTGAGTCCAAGGCATTTCAAGCCATTTCATTTTTAATTTCTGCTTTTAGTATACTTAGAAACATAAAAAAAACTTACAAAATGAAAATATTATTAATGATTTATTAAATGCTTTTGTTTGTTTGTTTTGAGAAGCAAATAACAAACAAATAAACAGTTACACTAATTTTAAGGTTAAGTTTTGTGTGTTTAAATTTGACTTTTGTTCTGCAATTTCATTTGAATGAGTTGTTTAAACACTTATTTTGTTATTGTTTATTAGTAAAATATGTTTTAAATTATTTTAGCATGAAGTGTTATTTTTGTTATTGTTATATGTTGTGTGCGTTTAAATTATTTTTATTTATAACTTATAAAAACTGTTTTAATTTTTTTGAATTAAATACATTTAAATGAAACGCGACAAAATCGTATGCGCTAACTAAGGTTTCAAAGTTTTTTTTACTATAATACGAAAAATGTGTGCTATAATTTTTATAACAGATAACGAATTATAAGGAATTTCTATCATAATAATTATTGAAGCTTTTAACTGAACGGATTGTGCTATAATTTTTATAACAAGTTTTAACTCGTACAATGAACTTATTTCCGAATGAAAAATTATAATTACTTTCTGTCATAAATTTTCCAATTTTTCATGTGAAATGGTTTTGCTCAAATTTTTATAGCAACTATTTTATGGTGACTTCAAATTCGTTATTAGATGACACTTTTTATAGTAAAATTTTAAATTTCTTAGCTGGAATGGTTTTACTATAATTTTTATAGCAACTAATTTTATCGGGAATTTAAATTCGTAATCAGGTGATAACTTAGATATACTTACTGACAAAACTTTTCAAATTTTTCATCTGAAATGATTCTGCTATAATTTTTATAGCAACTAACTTCACGTGTGTATGCAAATTTTTTATCGGCAAATAATATTTATTTTCTAATATAATAATTCAACGATTTTTTTATAAATTCTAACTTTTCAATTTTAACATATGTATGTATTTACATATGTACATAAATATAATGTTGTAATTCTTCATAATATTAAAATTTCAATGTTTAAACTGAGCGCATTATGACTCAGTTGGTCCTACATTGTTTTCTGGCTTATATAAATACATATGTGCACAAATATGTCAAAAATTCGAAATAAATCAGTTTACATGTTTTGCTATAATCTTTATATCAAACTAAAATATGTCCAACTTTGTTCTAACAATATGCTCATAGGCAAATATTGTGATTAAAGCGGAATTAATTTGTAGTTGCTATAATTTTATAGCATATACTTTTTAAGCCACCTCGTTGTTATCCAAATGCCTAAGCAAACTGCAAACATTAAAAGGAATAAAAATGTTGCATTTATGAGTTTCATTTACATAAAAATATAACGTATAAACGTATTATAAAAAAAATCATAGTATTATTGAAAATAAATAATATGTTTGACTTCAGACATACGGTTTTGTTAAAAAAATAAACGGAAAATAATGATAATAATAATTATGCGTATTACTATTTTTATATAAAATGTTATTATTCTGAATATTTATTTTTTTAATTTCATTTCTTAATTTCATAGTGCTTTCTTGTAAATATTTAGCCTATTTTTAACTACCTTTATTTCGCTTATTTACTTTTTTTGTTTTATATTGTTAATAGTTTTTTTAAATAATTTTTATTTTATTATGTTTTTTTTTGTTTTCTTTTCTTTTGAAATAAAAAGCATTTACATATAAAATATAAACTCCGTTTCATTCCTATCTGTTGTTGTGTTATTAATTTGACATTATACAGAACATAAAAATACAATATTTTCTGTCAATAATATTTACCAACGACAGGATTACTTTATATGAATTTTATTTAAAGTTTCTTACTGAAAAAAATAATAATAAATAAATAAGTTGATCACACATTCGTAAGTTTTTATCTTTTAAAGCTTCGTCCGCAAAATTTACAAATTTTTTTTACATTTATTTAAATTTTTTTTGCAAAACGTTGCATTATTATCCAATCGCGGTCTTTCTCGAGCCCTTAGTTTCTTTTTATTAGCTTTTTTTTAATAGTTTAAACTTTCGCTGCGCTCTCTGCTGCCCAAAGTAATTATAATGTGAAATTTGCTTTTGCTCTGCGCGCGTTTCCCCACTCAATTCACACCCCAAACAAAAGCGCAAGGTACTCTCTAAATAAAATAAGTCTCCAAACAGCGGCAATACATTTTTTATAAGAAAGTTTTTTCACTAAAGTTTTTTTCTTAATTTTTTTGATATATTTGTTATAATTAAAATCGTAAATATTGAAGATTGGAATTTTGTATTGTTTTTTTTCCTAATTTAGCAAACTTAATTGTTTGATAAAATAGCAAATATTTAAAAAATGCAGTTTTATTTTTATTTAAAGTATCAAAAATTTGCAAATATCATTTTTTAATTTTTAGTTTTAAGGAAATTTGAAGTCAGAAATCAAAAATATCGAAATTTATTTTAAATTTTTGTTGAAAAATTAGTTATACATTTTTAATTGTTAGTAATAAGAAAATGTTAATAAAATATTATTCAAATTCAGAAATTAAAACAAAAAAATATTTTTTATTAAAACATAAATTATATATTTTAAATATTTAATATAATGTTTATATTTTTTATTTTATTTATTTATTTATTTTTTTTTGAATGCTTCATATATATATTTTCGCCAGTTACTTGTCGTTATTGTGTTTCTTAACTTTTTGTTATCGTTTTTGTGTTCGCAAACATGCAACTAATTCGCTGCGATTGTATTTATTATAAAAATTATATACATAAATCTGTAAAGCTCAGGCAAAAATTGGCTCGTCGAACGGTTAAGTGCCTAAACTGAAATTACAGCCTTGAAGCGCCTAAAATTATACTACAGTACGTGTATAATTTGCTACCGCAACCATTCCTAACAAGCCGTCGAACGCGCTAAAACTCACAGCAACCCTATTGTGTTTCAAAAGTATGAAAAGAAATTGATTAACAAAGTTGGCATGCAAATTTACAACAAAAAATTGTACTTACAAAAATAAACGCTGTGTTTTAAAAAGTAATAACACAAAATTTGCTGCTACAAAAGAATTTAATTTTTTTTACAAATGCCTACAATTGTACTCAAAAAATAATTTCCTTCCATTATTTCCTCCCAACCACCAAAAATTAAACAATATATGAAAACAAAAAATTAAAAAAAAATCAACAACAACCAACACCAACACTACCACAATCGCCAACAACAATTTCGACTACACCGACACCTACAAAATTATAACTACCACCACCGCCACCACCAAAACCACCACCACAATCACCAAACAAAAATAAAAATAAATGCAACAAACAACCGCCACAACAATTTCAACAAATTGCATACGCAACTGCAACTGCTGCCAAAATGCTGCCGCCAACGCCTCTGCCGCCGCCACTGCCGCCGCTGCCACAATCACACCAATACCAACAACAACTACAACAAAAAAATAAAACCACCAACTCACCACTACCGCCCAACAACCAAATTGCCAAATCCTACAACGCGTCCAACAACCAACGCCTGCGCATATGCAACGAAAATCCATAAAAAATGGCAAAACGATGCAAACGAATTTGAATTGATTTGGAAATCGCACACACTCGTCAACGGCGCACGCTGGCGAAAAAAAATTATTAAAAATGCATTAAAATTCGTCAACAAAAACACTCAAATAATATGTGGAATGCGCAAATGGTGTGCTGCTACGCTTTGTTGTTGTAGGTTTGCCGTGAATACTTGCGCGGCGCCTGCAAGCGCGCCGAGTCGGAGTGTCGCTTTGCGCATCCGCAGGATAGCGTCGCCAGGCACGATGACGGTTCGATAACGGTGTGCATGGATGCCGTGAAGGGCCGTTGCACGCGCGATCCATGCCGCTACTTTCATCCCCCCTTGCACCTGCAGGCACAATTAAAAGCGGCGCAAACGCGCGCCACTGCTGTCGCTACTGCGGTATGGCTATATTGTTCTTATAAATTTATGATAATTTCAACATTTATTTTCATTTCTTATGATTTCTTTTGTTTTTCTCTCTTCTATAAATTATAAATAATAAGAATGTTTATTGATTTTGATACTAAACTATTGCATACCAACTATAATACACTCAAAGAAACATTTTTATCCAAAAAAAAGGAATGTTTCCCAGAGGAAAATTGAAGAAAATTACAACTGCGGTGTGGTTGTTATAAAGGGTTTTTCGTCGCATAAAAGAATGCGAAGCTTACCTTTAAAAAAGTGACATAATTTTGTTGTGGGTTATTAGGTGACTATAAAATTTCCATGAAACTTTACACCTTAAAGCAACAAAACAAATAATCTTATTTCATACGGAAAATTTGATTTAATTGGCTCATGATTGCCGCTGTAACGTTACTAAAATACTCCTTCTTTCAAATAAAACTATTCTGTAATTTTACTTCAGTATTGACTTGAAAAAAGTTTTTGTAGGTTGTTTCTGGTACAAAATTTTTATTATAGGAACGAACTTTTTAATTTTTAATTAGTCAGTTCTCTACAATATATACATTATAAGCAGCAATGAACTCATAATACATATGAGATACTATTTTTGTTTTGCTAGAAACTTGCCATAATGTTATAGCAACTCACTATTTACAGAAAATAATTCTTTAACCGTAAATAAAAGTTTTAATGACTTTTGGACAACATAAAGTTGCTATAATTTAATTAAAGACATCAAACAAAATAAAAAAATCGGTGACTTGGCATAAATAATAAAACTACTGAGAAAGGTTTTTTCCGTTTTTACAAACCGAGCCAATATTTGTTTTTTTTTATAATAAGTGAAATATTTTCACAGTCACCTGATACAAACATTGGTCGTAAAAAACTTCAAGCTTAATTAGCTTTACACACCTTCCGAGTATGTTATAATTATTATAGCAACTCAAACAACAGAGTATTTGACTTTCTTTATTTAATGTATTAAAGATTTTAAGGAAATGCTACACAACCACGCCGTAGGAATTTAAAAATTAACGTTTTGTTTAAACAGTTTTTTTTATTGTTGTGCTCATGCTTGTTAAGTAAATGCTCAACACTAAATAATGCTTACTTACACAAATATTAACTATAAATAAGAAAAAACTGTATGTATGCGAAGAGCAAATATTTTATTCTGTGACTTAAATGCTTGTATTTGATTTTTTTATTTTTTTGCAATTTATGCTCCACTCACACAATAATTTATGATATCTACTTTCTGAACAAATATTTTTCGGCAGTCAGCTGCTTAATTTAAGTTTATTTTGCAGCTGCGTATTTGTTTATTGAATGCCTACTTGTTTCTTTCCTACTTAGTTAAGATTATAAGCAAGTCAAAAATGTTTTATTTATAGATATTATATACAATACATATAGATGTATGTATGCAGATTAGCTAATTATGCAGTTTAGATTATAAAATAATTAGTATTTATGCAATAAGTGAAATTCGAGAATCTTAATTTACGTAATTATTTAACTTACCTGGTTTAATATTTTATTAAATACTAGATATGTATATCGTTCAAAGTCTTCGGTTTTATGGTATACCCAACAAAGCAAAAAAATATTTATTAAGAAAAAATAGGGAGAACTTTTTGTTTAAAATGAAATTAGGTAAACCGGGTATACAATATTTTTCTTTAGTAAATAAAGGTTTATATAGTTGCTATAATTTTTATGGGGAATAGTTGTTATACATTTTTGTGTTAGCGCCAGTAGCATAAACAATTTAAATGTAATACGGTATTTTAAAGTTGCTATAATTTTTATAGGAAGTTGCTATAATAATAGAGGCTATGAAGTTTATAGAAGGTTGCTATTATAAGCGTAAATATTTCTAAGATTAGATTTTTATAGGAAACTATTGCTCTTGTAGGCCCCTTATAAGAGATTTCAATAGCTATATTTATGTGGAAAGCTATCATTCGATTTTCTTGTGTGGATCGCAATATTATACTTCCGATAACAATTTGTTGCAGTTACACTAGAGCCGACCGATTTACAGGGAAACAAAAAAAACCAAAAGTTTCTTAGGCAAAGTTGTTGAGAATGATCAGTGGAACATTTCCTGCGTAAGCCATTATATGAAAAGCAAATCTTTCGATACATTTTATGAGTGCAACTCTGTACGATGTATTAAGCTTTTTAAACCTTTGCTACAATATTAAAATCTTTCGATACATTTTATGAGTGCAACTCTGCACGATGTATTAAGCTTTTTAAACCTTGTATATAGAAGATTGTCGAATATTTCGATTTTACAGGATTTAATAGGGGATTATTGAATAATATATTTTTCTATGAAGCTGTTGCTATAATTTTTATAGGAAAAACTTTTATATGGAAAACGTTTAATATTATTTTGTTTTTATAAGATTTAATAAGCTTACTATATATTGAAATGTATTCCGTTTTTAGAGACAATAACTGCTATAAATTTTGGAGGTACATATGTATATAAAGGAACATAATTGTTAAAACAGCTATAATCGTAATTATAACTTGAAGAAATTCCATAGTTTTTTTTGGGAAACTCTGAACTTAGTTTCTGGATTAAGTTACAATTTTATTGCGAAAATTTAGTAAGGTTTTATAGCAAAAAACTAACACAAATACCAATTTCCACAAAATACTGAAACATTCATTGAAAAAATGCTCACTTTATAGAAACAATGCTTAAGACAATCACTTAAATAAAATAGAGCTCAAATGCTCTTACTTTTCAACAGAAATTTACTACACAAAGACAAAATAAATTCATGCTCTTAAACGCCAACTTCATTTAGTAATGTGCCTGCACCAACAATTTATTACACTCACATCCACCTGCGCAACAGCGGTATACGCCACATAATAATAATGCGGCTAATTTGCAAAATATGCGCGCCAACGCCGAAAATTATGCTATAAATAATTTAGTGCAGTTAAAATGATAATACATGTCGAGCGCGCTAAATTGCATATGTATATGTACAAACTTCAAGCTAACCCGCACATATGTATACACAAATACATGGAAGTGAGTTTGTGTATGTGTGGGGTATAAAATTTCAACTATCACTTACATTAATTGAACTGCATTAATCGCATTAATAGCAGCAATTATGGTGCGCTTGTATCCACATAAGCTCTCACATACAAACATATGTGAATGTATAAATATGCATGTGTGCGTAAGTATGCAGATTTAATCAACTCTTTGCAGTTTGTGTGAATGGCTTCCACCATTTTGTCGACAAACAAAATGAAGTTTCGCTCAACTTTTGCAAAGGTAAATAAATAAAGCATAAATTCAGGCGCCATGGCATAGCGTATACGCCACAAGCTGTTGTCACTCTGTATGTGTCTATAGCACAATCATGTGACTATGTAAACGTATATGCAAGCACATATCCGTTAGTTGTTGTTGATTTTGTTGTACGCATAAGTGCGCCAACGTTTTACGCAGGCAATAAATGTTGATTTTCGCTTTTGGTAAATTAACATTTATTATAGCACATCGGTGGCCGAACACATATGCAACGAGGCTTATATACATGGAAATATATATGTGTATACACTTAAATATATATACTAATTATAGCCGTGACTTCAAAGGTAGTCAAACCAGACACCATATACATACATATACCATATAAATACACAAATGCATATGTGCAGTTATACCAGCATATATGTATGTACTATACACCTGTATCGCCACGCAAACACTTAATGCCGGCGCGCGCTTAATTGCTTCGGTTGGAATTTATATGCCGCACGTAATTGCCGCGTAATATGCGCGTACGCGTATGAAAAATCATTGCAGCATTTTAGGCAATTTCCAACACATACAGATATAGACACATATAAACGTAACCGTACTTATGCGCAGAATGTACTCAGCGAACGGATACTGCTGGGCGGACGAACGTATGTTCAAAGCAGCAATAAATAAACTTTTTATTGTAATTTGCGACTTAACGGTTCGTTGTTGTCGCTGTAACGCTGCGCCTTGCGTCTTTGGACGCCTGTATGTACGCTTGTGATATGTGCACGTGTTCAGGTGGCATGCTAAAGGGATTTCCGTTTTCACGCTGCAATGCGATATAAATGTCAACAACAACAACAGCATGAGCAAATTTTAGCAATAACAGCTAAAACAAAGCAACAACATTCGTTGAAGAGGGCGTTGAACTTTACACGGACGATTTACAAACATATTTGTTGATTAGAACGCATACTGTTTGGAATAATAACACATTTTTTTATTTTATAGGAACTTTGGTAGCTGTAAAATCTTGTAGCTTTAGTTTAAATTGTGGCTTATTTTATCTTTGATACTATAAAAGCTTACTATAGAGATATTCCAGTTATACCATAATATTTTCATACTACTCTCGAAGTGTGCTATAATTTTTGTAATATTAAAAATTATCTGCAAATTTTAGCTACTAAATCGTGTTATTAAGTAAAAGTTAGGCGTTCTGCATATTTTTCAGTTTACTATAATTTTATAGCAAGTTGCATAAAATACAAAATTTTATTTTAATTTCCTTAAAGTTTATTAAATATAAAAATATATTTTTTATTTCATTCAACAATGTGCAATTATTGTACTGAAAATCACTAAAATTGGCTATTTCAATATACTTCAAGTTATTTACTTAAATTTATGTTCTTATATTAATTGTTATTACTTGTAGTAATTTTATAGGATTATAGCTAAAAAGTGTATGGCAAAAACTATACTTCCTGTCACAATAAACATTTGTTAAATTTGTGGAAGTTAAGCAATTAAAAGCAATTCAAAAACCAATCGGAAAATTTTATAGCATCCTGTTCTTAGGTGCAGAGAAACCTAAAATAATAAAATCTTAATAAATAACATTATGAATTATAGTTTATTTAGTCACACTTTTATAGCAACAGAAAATTATAGCGTTAAATTTTTTCTTATTGGTTATGGTTAAATAATTACTAAAATCTTTTCAATAGTTCTAATTTTTATTTCAAAAGTCATAAATATAAAATAGTGGAAAATATAATTAGCAAAAATCTCTACAAATTATAGCAAATAATTTTTGTAAGTAACTTTTGATAGAACTAATATTCATTTAGGTAGAAATTTCGAAAAATTAATTATATTTTTTATTGACTCTTTTTCTGTTCAAGCATATGAATTACAATACAAAAAATTCCTTTTACAAGCCTTTGTGTGCCTTTTTATAGCAATTGTTTTTCCATTTCCTTACACAATTTCAGTTACTTCTTTGGCCTGTTTAAAACTGCTTAGCGTTTTTGCAATGTTTTTCTTTCGAAAAAATTTTAGCTGCCTCACTTTATTACCTAGCCTGCTTTGCTATTTAAATACAATATATTTATACCCACCATTTTTGCAAAATAATGTAGTAAACTATACAAATTTTCATGGCATAAAATGAATATATAAATATACACAAAAATACATATTATTAACAAGAAATATACATACTATCAATGCAACAAAATCCCCAAAATTATTTTTACAAAATTTTTAGCGAAATCCTACTCAAAATTGAGAACCCTTGTTACTTCTTTAGTTCATTTATTTTTTAAATCTATTTTTTATAAATTTTAATTAAACTGTGACGTTTATTTTCCCTGCATTTATATGCCCCTCTATACTTGTTTTTGTGTCAAAACGCCTATACGCTTACATTACCCCGATGCAGCGCTGCCCCACAACAGGCTTTGCTCCCTTGATTTAACTTAGTTCTTTTCGTTTTAGTTGAATATTTGTAATAAACAATTGCATATAAAGAATGTGTCGAAAAATAGTAAAATAAACAGCATAACCTCCATATTCGAAATTGATTTTATATAAAAATATATTTAATATATTTTGATATATTAAGAATTTAAGTCCTATATTTAAATACATTGCTGGTAGTTGTTTATATAGACCCTTTATTAGTTTAAAATATAAAAATATATCGTAGAGTTTTAAAAACATTTTAGCAAGTTGAGAATAGTAAGTTTTAGCATAAAAAACCAAAGATAAAAAAATAAATACTCTTAGTTACTACAGAGCTCGTGAACTACAAAGCATCACAAATACACTATTGGCTGTTCGAAGCATTATTTATTTAAATTATGTTATCACTATTATTGTAACTAAATGTGAGCAGTAGCAACAATACAAATACATATCAAATTTGTCATACAATTATTACTAAAGTGTATGCTATAAAGTTGCTTAAGTTTATTTAATACTTCATAGTGAAAATTTTGAAATTAGCAAAACAAGAAAGTATAAACATATGTATATAAGTGTGCTATAATTATTAAAGCAAAAGCTATGAACATATTAAAAGCAACAAATTGCTGTGTAAATGAATAAAAACCCTAAAGTTTCCCATATATGAGTTGCTATAAATTTTAAGGCACATAATTTCCCGGGTTAAATGAATTATCAGCTTTCTCGTAGCAACTGAAACACAAATCTACAAACAATTAAGTGGCTATAATTTTTATAGCACATTTTATCCTGCTTTTATGAAAGAATAGGCTCAAAAAAAAGCAAAAACACAAACACATAGATCCACGAATATTTGATTTGCTATAATTTATATAGCAAAATTGTGTCTGCATAAATAAAACAACATGTTCAGCAAAGCAACAGAAACACACACAATGCTTTTTATTAAACTTCCACACCACTTTACTCAAGCTACAACATATTTTTGGATTCTATACACATCAACACAGATAATTAAAACTTACAATTAAAACAAAAATAAACCACTAAAGGTTTTGCTGTGAAAATTATACATACGTACATATATACATATACACGTCACGTGCGTCGTACTCTGTTCAATGGTCGACCGACAACCAAGCAAAATAAAATCTTAAAATAAATATAATCACAACGCTAATGAAATACGAATGCACCAACAAAATGTAATACGCATACCTAATAACAATTACAAGAAAATTAAGTGCCAAAGGCAAACATTTCAACGACCTTTTATCGGCAGGCGGAAGTGACCCAAATACAGCAGCGGAATTTCAAGTAAAGCCGAATATACCAAAAAAATGAGAATCACATAAAAATTCCATTAAAGCCAACTCAAACCCAAATTTAGCATGACGCACCGCAGTGAAGAAAAAATCACGTACAATTGCCGCAAATGTGATTTGCCTTTATAGCGCCTTGAGATATGAAGCAAATCATCCAAAAACCAAATAATAAGGACGCACACGCACACCTATGCAAAGTAACCTACACGACGGCGACTAAGTGAAGGGGCTGACAATCGCGCGTGAGGACAGCTTAGGTGACGGCTCAACGCCTTTGGCGTAAAATTAACCAAAAAAGCCACAAATTTCCGACGCCCAAAGCGTGTCGCATGCGAAAGGAAATGTAGAACGAGTTGCCTGTTGCCTGCCGCTGATGATGAAACGCGAAAATATATGTATACGTGGAAGATTTGCCACGTGCTGTGTGTGCGCGCACACACATACGTTAAGGGCTTACTGAGCTGCAGAAAGGCAACCGACATCCAGCGTACTCGAGGGCGTACAGCAACAGCGAAATTAATCCGCACATAACATATTAACAGGAGTGCGCGCGGGTCACTGCTTGGCAGAGAGTTAAACGCTGGGTTAACACTTTTAAGCCATTTAAATGCAAATTAACGCAAAAATATCGCGCACATACATACTCATATACTCACATACATACTCGTGCACACACACATACAGACAGTGTTGTTTGAAAGCAAGAATATTGCTAGCGCTCTAACACAAATACCATGCGCGCGCTATTTCGGTATACACTAAGCTACGTGGCCACTCGAATTTTTGTACGCTTAGCGCGACTGCGCCTATAAGTATGCTAAGCCAGTTTTTTAAAACTCTCATAAATAAGCCGCGGTAACTAGCACTGGCACACCAAGAGCTTGGGTTAAGTGGGCGACTTGTTCTCTAGCGGTAGGGCGGCTGTAAATTGCAGTGTTAAAAGGATTAAGCTCGCAACTCGAGTTGGCCGCGAGTTAGTAACACTGTTATACCTTTTTTTGTTGTTCAAGAGTAAGTAAGTTCTTTTTCGCGCAGATAAACGGACTATGAGGTTTCGCAAAGCAAACTCCCGTTTTTATAATGTGAAAATTTTTGTTTAAAATAAAATTTTGCTGTACCGAATTTGTACGCAACAACGATAATAATAAAATGCGCAAATAAGTAAGAAAGTGAAAAGATATACTATATATATGTATATATATATGTGGCAACACCATAAATAATAATTAATTTTTAATTATCAATGCAACCATGCGTTTTGACATTTTGTTTATCCTTTATTCTATTCTATTTTACGTAGTTTTGATATGTCAATAAATCTTCCTTTGTCTACATCAACTGTTAAGCAAGTAGCACGTGGCTTCAATCGCATTACTACATTGATGACCCCAGACAAAAAAAGATATTTTTAATACGTTTAAATTCCGAAAGTGATTAAAACGAGATCATCGGCGGATACTAATAGCGACGTGAAACAGCTTCCACTGCAAAATACTCCACCACTACTACCGGCGATGTCTGAGGTAGAGGTCTGAGTAGAAAAAGGAAGATTTATTGACATATCAAAACTACGCACAATAGAATAGAATAAATAATAAACAAAAGGTCAAAACGCATGGTTGCATTGAGAATTAAAAATTAATTATTATTTATGGGGTTGCCACATATATGTATATGGAATAGTTATAAGTATTCATATGCAACAACAACAACATTTTAACTAGTAACACTAGACAGTCATTTTGCGACTGTGCTGTTAGAGATGGTTTTTTGCTAATTTTGGGTGGCTAAAACCGAAAATGATAGTACAAATTTCTTAACACGGAGAATTTTTTACGTTGTAGAGGGGTGTAGGGGTCAAACCACCATTTCATTTTAACAGCTGCACATGATTCAAAATTTTGGATTCAAATTCGTAATCGGAACACTTCAAGTACTCCACAGACCTCTAAGCAAATCAGTCTGAAAATTTTCCTTCCGATTTGTTGAGTAAAAAAGTCCACCTACTGTTTACCCGATTACTTATCGGATTTAATCTATACTAATATTATAAAAAGGAAAGAGAAACTGAACTTTTTTGATTCTTGATTCTTTCACCGGTGAATATAGGCTATATAATATTTTCAAAAAAGCTAAAGTCCTTAATATAACACCAGCAATGTGACCCAAGGCGTAAAAAGAAATTCTTTACATAGCGTGCACTAGGAATACTATAGAATATAGAACAAAATAATGTACCAGCACTTTACAGAATATATAGTTTTCTACAAAAAATGTGTAATTGTTACAGTTAAATGACAATAAATGTTATTTTATTTAAAAAATAATAAAAATTAAAATTTCGCCTATTTGTACCTTGGTATTAATCCTTCTCAGAATTAATGTTCGATTCATATTCAGGACTGAGCCATAACCTTTATATAACATTTTCAATTATTTGATTCAGACATGCCGTGTAACAGATGTCACGAATGTAACATGTAAATATTAGAGAAAAGTCGATGGTGAGCGACAACCCGTTCGGCTAGGCTGCAACTTAATATGCGAGGTTAGGCCGCGGAAGGGAGTCAATGTCATGAAAAGAAAAGCAACGCGGCTCAACTCTCCCAGTTGGCTCCCTATCAAACGATCCTGTGCGGAATTGAATATAAATAATAATTCATATCGTCTATATGAGGACCGCTTTCCCCAAGCGGTACAAGTGGTATGACAAATGAAGTGATCTGCTAGTTCATAAATTAAGTCTGTTAGTATAGATGTTGTATTTTCAAAGTTTTTGCTTTGTGTTTAATAAAAATAATGTATACCACTGAACAAAAACAAAAAGAAAATATAAATGGAAAGTTGCAAAAGTATAATTCGAGTTAAAAATTGTCTCGCATTGTTGCAGATTATGAACAAATAAACTAAGTGGAACTTGAGAACTATTTTTCAGAAATACCATTGAAAGTAAACATCACAAATATAACTATAGTTTGGCCCTGAACGCAGAGAGAGTAGGAACTTGCACGCAATGGGTCCATCTTGGCACCAATTTTTTTATAACATTTGGATTTATTTGCAAACAAAAATGGATTATTGAATATTTAAAAATATTTGTTAGCTTAATGTTCTGAAAAAAATATTGTCAAAATAAACAAGAAATTTGAAATACAAAAATATTAAACTATTAGGTATTTGTTAGAAAGGGTTAAAAAAAATATTGTAAAAAAGTATTAAAAATTACGTACTGTAAAATAACACATATTTTATAAACAAAATATATATTTTATACATGTTTATATATTTTGTATAGAAAAAAATATAAAAAAAGTATATTATATATATATATTATTTAAATAAAAAAAATATATAAAAATTAAAACCAAAATAGAAAGAGGTATATTTTAAACATATTTTTCATAAAAACACAAAAGCATTGTATTTATATTTACTATAAAAAATTGTTATTATTTATATTTTCAATTCGACAACTAAACAGTTTTTTAACTGCAACGATGCATCGGTAGGTATGCGACAAAAAAGAGAAAAACGAAAAATATAAATAAAAGAAAAATTAGTTAAAGTAAAAAATATTCCAATACAATTAGCTAAAAAAAATTTATTAGGAACTGTAAAACACTGAAAAATAAATAAAACAAATCATATACGTTTTATTTAGAAAACAAAGTGTAACAGCGGATTAGTTGCAACTGTGAACTATCGTTAAAATCATTTATTTTTGTTTTTTTTATCCTTTTGAAAAAAATATATCTTAAAAAAAATATTTTTCATATATGGAAAAACTTATTATAAAATTTTTTTTATCTTTTCTATAACGGTTTTACCTTTACTTTTATAAAGAAAAATGTAAGTCTAAAATATTTAAAATAGGAAAGTTTTTTCAAAAGAACTTTATTATATTTTGAAAAAAATTGCATTTTTTTATATTCTTTTTTTAACCTTTTTTCATTTAATTAAAAGAAAAAGAATTTTTATATTTAAAAAAAAAAAATTATCTTAAAAAAATATATATATAAAAATATTTATATTTTATATTTGTTTTTTAAACTTTTTGTTAACAAAAAAATTCATTTCTTTCTTCTTTAAAGAAAAAGTTTGAACTTTATTTAAAAAGTAAAAATATATTACAGCAGTTACACGATATACATATATTTATAGGCCATTATTTATTACTTACTTTAACCCAACAAAAAGATACGAATGTGTGATCAAAAGTGAATTGGCGTTAATTGGTAAATATTATTGGCTGCACAGAGTTAAAGGCCAAGGAGTCTACATAAATCCTTGCCAAAAGCTGGATTTTGTTGTATCTTCAAGAGACTTAATTCCATATTTTATTGTAAGTTTTTAGTTTTTTATGAGAAACTTATACAAATATTTTTATTTTATAAACTCTTTTATAAAGCAAGTTTTCTATTTAATACATATGTCTAAAAATATATATTTTATAAAATACAACTCTACGCACACACAATATATTTTCAATTCCAATCTACACATCTTTATGCTTAGTATAATTCATATGATAAGCCTAAGTTAGATTTTAAGCTCAGGACACGCCAAACAAATAGCTTTAAGCTTCATCTTTACTAACTTACTTGCACAATTGCACACAATTCTAATCATAAACACAATATTTTACATAATCACTTAACGCATAACTGCATTTTAACTCAAAACACTGAAATGTATAATAAAATGGCTGTCTAAAAAGCTTTTTTACTACTAAGAATTGATTTCGAAAGCTTTTGCAGCTTTTTAACGCATTTCTTACAGCATTCATTTCGGCTTAAAAATATATAATTTTAAATATTTTATTTCATGTTATGTATATAACTAATGAACAGATTATTTTATATTCAATAACTTCAAACCTTTATTTATATACTTTTTATGAAGTGTTTCCTCAATGAAATTTTTTTTAAGTTTCAATTTTATATGTTTACACAACATTTTGTTACCAGGTTAGGCATTTAGAAAACACAAGAGAACTTATTGCATCTTTGCTTACAAAAGTTAGAGACTATATGGTGCAGTGTGCTTTGAAAGCTTTCACTGACAGGTTTTTCAAAAAATTAGCTGCTTACTCTATTCTTACTCTTCCTTCACTATAACTATATTTCAAACATAATAAATATAGGTGGCAATTAAAAGTTAGAAAGCTAAGATCGTACGTAAATTTTCGAGTGCTTTAAGAGTTTTCTCCACCAATTTCCAAAAGCTTAATACATGTAACCGATTATCTCGAGCATTTCTAAGCTTCTTTAATTTATAAGAAAGCTATTCGTGAAATCAGTTTAAGAAAACTTAATATTGGTGAAAGTTCATAATCACTCTAAATGTTTCAAAAGCTATCGCACCAAATACCAAACTTTCAGGAAGCGAAACAATATCGTTTGAGCTTTTCCTGACAATTCTATGCGAAAAAGAAGCTGACTTAGCAAGATCTATACAATAATGGTGAATGTTTAAGTTACAATATTAGAAATGAATTCTTGTTTTTAAAGGCTTTGGAAGCTTTTTACTGTTATCAATTTTTTTTTATATACAACAATTTTTTATGTATAACGGAAACTAACTATAAATAGCGCGCATGGTATAAACAAAGATTTAGTCTTGGAAGATAACTTCTCACAAAAGCTATCCTTTCAAATATAAAAGCTCATCAGTACAAAATTGCTTATAATCATATTTCATATATCACAGATTATCAGAATATATTTCTGATTATTTTAATAAATTCTCAAGGCCTTTCAAAACAAAGAGCACCCATAAGATATGAGGTATTTTTGAACAATCAACATAAGTGAAAGCTTTAAATATTCCTGCAAATCACACAAGTATTAATAAATCAGATTCGATGAAATATTGAATATATAAGTTATTTAAGTGTTAAATTAATCTTTTTTGAATAATTAAAACCATAAAAAATTTACAGTTAATACACCTGCACTCACAGACATACTTATATATTTTATTCATAATTATTTTACACATAAAATTTCTTAATAACTTCTAAGTACTTAATACAATAACGAGAACAAACAAGAAAACCAACAAAAATTTGTTTCTTTTTTCTTTTATTTTTTTCATTTCGTATTCGTACTTCTTAATTTCCTGTTATCACGCGCGCGTCCTACTCGGCACTCATAAATGTATGCTTCGTTGAATGATGGTCTGCGGACAAAATTATGCACGCACGCAAACACATGCACACTTTTTATAAATTTTCAAACACTTACACCTACTTCACACGCACACATGCACTTATGTGAACTGATGACTCGGACTGCAACAAAATAAAAAACGATCGTCAAAACAAATTTGCATAACAAATTATGTGATAAATTTAAAATACAAAAAAAAATAAAAATTAATTAAACTTAAAAAATTAAATAATTAAAATAAAAAATTTTAAAAATTAAATAATTATTTCAAATTTAAACATATAAAAAATATTAATTAAAATGAAAAAAAAAAATTAAAATATTATAAAAAAAATTAATTAATATTTAAAAAATTATTTGAACAAAATAAAAAAAAATTAAAAATGAAATTAAATTAAATTAAAACTATTAAAACAAATGTAAAAAATTAAAAAAATTGCATAATGAATAAAATTAAAATAATTGTTTTTTTTATTAAAATATTAAAAAAACAAAATTTAAACCCCATATTTAATAACAACTTTCTTTTTGTGTAAACAATTTCTAAACATTTTTTTTATTTTACAATAATTTAACAATATAAAATACCAAATAATTTATTATTTATTTATTTTTTAATAAAAAATTTAAACAACATTAAAAAATTAATTAATTAAAATTTAAAATTAAATTTAAAAAAATATTATGAAAATAAATAACATTAAAATAAAATGAAATAAAACTATTATAATAAATTTAAAATAATAAACAAATAATCAACAATATTTAAACAAATAATAATATTTTCCAATTTCTTATTGATTTTATTGCAATTTTCACTTCAACTATTTTTAATATTTGATTTCAAAAATTTTCTCTTCAATTCGAAAAAAAATCATTTATTTGATTTATTTTGAACAAATTCACTCATTATTCTTTTAAAAACGACATATATATCCGTAATATAACCATTTAATTTTGAATTGACCGAATACGAAAACTTAATTGTGCTTAATGAACCGAAATAATTTCTGCGATTTATTGCGCGAACGTCAAAATTCCAAAATACATAATATACGCTTATGACATTGAAAAATTACTGCCACGTACACGCCAAACGCGAACAACAAATAACACTAACAACAACATCAAACAATTTGTGTAAAACGCAAAATTAATTGATTGTCATTGTGTTGAATGCGCCATTAACGTACATATTACTTTTATTGTTGTGTTTGGGCAAAATTCGCTGATGTCGCAAATCAACCACGAAAATATTTAAAAAAAATAATAATTAATTTAAAAAATATGATAAATTCAAAAATTGCAATAAATTTAAAAATTGATAAATAATTACAAAAAATTAATTACCTATACGAAATTGCCTACCGTTATGATACAAACAATATAATAAAACGACAATACAACACCACAATGTACACAAACACAAATACTCACAAAACTCACCTGTGGTCGCCTTTGCATTGCAACTGTCTGACCGACGGACACCTTAAACATTGCTCTTAACAACAACAACAACAAACAGCACCATCATTCGACCACTAACATGCCGTCGTCAGCTGCCGTCGTCGCTGCCGCAGCCGCTGCTGCCCAACAGCAGGCCGCCCAAGCTCAGGTCCAGGCTCAGGGCACAACGCAGACGAACGCCGCCAATGCTGCTGCCGTCGCCGCTGCCGCTGCACTCGCTATGGGTGCCGCAGGCGGTGGTGTGGGAGCGAGCGCTGGCGCTCATCATGCACAGCATCATCATCATCATCAACTGGAAGTGGGCAAGAAACGTGCCGCCGCGGACAATGACATGTTACAACTGGTATTTGTTCTTCTATTTCTTCACTTTGTGTTGTTTTTGTTATTCGTTTCTATTTTTTGTGTTTTTTGTTTTTCGTTTCATTTAACTTCAATTAAAATTGTTGCGTTGCAATAACTTAATATACATTTATGCATATATATTTATATGGAATTATTTTTTCCATATTGTATTTGTATTTGTAAACGTTTTGTTGTTTAGTTACATAATTTTCAAATTAAGTGAATATTAAGAACTTCAGCTTGAAGCCTTATTTTTATTAAAAATTTATTTCATAATTAAAAAAAATATTATTAATTAAATATTTTTTTTAAATTAATTGTCATTAATTAATTCAATTTTCTTTTAGTTTTATAATTTTAATTTTTTTTGCCAGAAATAATCTCATAACTTACACAAGTTCACCCACTTAAACATTTAATTTGCATTGATTTGCCAGCTGGTGTGTGTTCGGCATAGCATACTTTTCAGCGCATGCTCAACTGCTTTTACTGTATCTTCTTTTGCCTAAAGCTTAAAGCATTTTTTTCTTTTTCATATGTTTTATTTTTACTCCTCTCCCTTCAATAATGTTTAAATCACAACCGATTTTTAAAATGCAAAAGTGGAAATCGAAAAAAATATAAAAAGATGATGAAAAATATATATAAATATTTGAAAACACGGTTTAAAAAAATTCTCGAAATTTTCACATTTTTTATAAAAAGTCGACTACTGAGCTTCGATAAGAGAAAGCTTGCTCTAGCTGTATAAGTGCACCACAGCACTAAAGGCATTTAACGTAATGTAAATATTAAATAACGAGCGAAGGTCTCGTAATAAAGTTTTGAGGAAGCTCTTAGCTTATACAAGCTAAACGCTGCTAAGTCGTATTTGGTCGTTTAGTGCTTTAAATGGAAATAGTGTTATCTAATTTTTTTCTAAATTATTACAAAATTCTTACCTACTATGTGTACGCAAACGAGTATTAACTCCTACTAAACCGATAAATCGTCCCTTAATAAAACATAAGCTTTCAACTTACCAAAAAGCCTTCACTAACATTTTTATTCATAAACATTCGGAGATTTTGAAGTCTTTCCACCTAACCTTAATAAGAAAAGCTTACATTTAATGTATCAAAATTGCCGAAAATATTACACCTGCATTGAAGTTGTATTGAAAAGGCCTGCCGAAGCATTCTAAAAGCTTAAACTATTATTCTGGCAGGAGTTTTAAAAGCGAACATCACAAGCTTTAAGATCTCAGTAAAGTGGTGTTTAAATGAATTGTGTACACTAGATTTTAAACCTAAACAGAAAATTTAAAAAAATTGTATGTCATTCAAAACAGCCCCGAAAAAGCTTCGCAAAAGCTTTAAATAATACGGCTTTCACGCACCGCTCTTTTAAACAATAAACCGCAGAGTAGTAGAGTAGTTTACAAGCTTGAAAGCTTTAAGCTTAATGAGAAAAACCTTTACTTCTTAATTTTGTTTTCATATTTTGCAAATTTTTGTTGCCGTTTAGTAAAGCATCAACTAAGACATTAGTGTTCACATTCATAAACAACAACAAGCACTATAAAATAATTTTTCAAAAACACTTAGCGCATACATACTATATAGCATTAAAAAATATATATATTTTTTTAATTTTTTTCCTACACCTAACGGCATTAGTTATTTAAATTACATATAGCTCATACACATACAATCATATGTACGTTTCTATGCGAGTATACATATTGTAGTTTATGTAAAGCTAGTTAATTACATAATAATCTACTTATAACCAAACGAATCATCAAAAATATCACTTAACTAATTTCATGTGTTTTCTTTCTTTCTGTGTATTCTTTTCTTCCACAACGTTTGTTTGCATCATTTGCGTTACTACACAATGTGTGTGATTATTTGTGTTTTATCATCCAAAAACAAATAATAATAATAAAATAAAAACAAAAAATAAAAAATATATAAATATATAAAAAACCTGTACTAACAACAACCATCAACCGAAAATGTTAAATAAAAAACCTATGATAACTGTTAACGATGCCACTTCAATGCCTGCAACCTAACTACTTTTTGCCAATGCAAACATCACCACCACCACCATCACAACTATTACTACTACTACTACTACTACTACTACTACTACTACTACTACTACTACTACTACTATAAAATGCAACTCTGCCTGCATCTACCACCACTACCACTGCCAACTGCTCCTTCTGCTGCAATGTGTCTCCACTGCTGCGCCAACATTTCGGCTGAACGCCTTTCACCTTCTCCAATTTTATCGCAATGAAAAAAATATTTACAAAAACAACTCACTAACAATGCACATTTGTCGCGAACAACCAAAAAATAGATGGATGTTAAAACGGTTGGTTCATTTTACTATGAAAATTTCGTAAGTACTAAACCCGCATTTTTGTGTACCTTTGAAAAGTCCTTCTTACAACTACAACTACATATCTACATTTCGCTTACGTTCAGTTATACTCACTTTCCTCAAATGGAAATATACTTTCTAACTAACTCTTTTACTCTTTCAAGTGGTTGCATACTTTATTTGGACTCTTTTTGTGCATGCATGAATATTTATTACGAAATTATTTATTTGCGATAACACATAAAACAATTTTTTTACAAAAAAACAAAAAAAGCACATACATTTGGTAAGCAAAGTATACTTATGTATGTACGTTTGCAAATAGTGAAACACAAAAAGCTTTAAGTGGTCAGTAGGGTAATCTGGCCTGTTTTTTGACATTTTTTCATAGAAATTTTTATTCTAACAATAAAACTTTTTTCACATATCATGAGGTATGTATATCGTGGAGTGTAT
The DNA here is from genome assembly GCF_024586455.1 of Bactrocera neohumeralis. Lineage (NCBI taxonomy): Eukaryota > Metazoa > Arthropoda > Insecta > Diptera > Tephritidae > Bactrocera > Bactrocera neohumeralis. The sequence goes on along the minus strand of NC_065921.1, from coordinate 63,667,948 downwards.
AAACAAATTTTTTCGGAATTTTTTATCACATTTGTCGGAGAAATGAGACGCGTTTTTTCACTGGCGGACACGATTTCTTATGTTTGGATCGTCTGAAACAGAAAAACCCAATTTCTTTTTAAAAAGTACGTGAATGGTTATCGTCGCTACTAGATTCATGAAAAAATGTTGATAAATAAAAAAGTAATTAACGTTTTTTTTTTTTGTTTTTAATTTTCCCCTAAATTTTTGTACATAAATTTTGTCATAACATTGTCAATAAATTATAAAAAATATAGGGACGATAGCTAGGCGTTTTGAGAACACTTAACAAAAAAAAATAAGCTAATCGGTTGAGTAGTTCGACCGGAATCATGTCCACCCGTTTAAAAAAGTGTGTTTTGAGAAAAACGCGTTTAAACATCGCTCCGAACGTCGAGCGGTATTACTATTTTTGGGCCTTTTTCGAAACCTTCCAATGTTAAAGTGGGTTTCTACATTAATTCTAAGGATATAAAGGAACAGAAAATGCAAAAAAAAATTTGAAAATAGATTACCCTATTGACCCCTTAAAGCTCCAAAGTCAAGGCAGTAAAAACTCTTATACCTTCAGAATTCACTTCAGAGCTTTAAAGCATAAAAAAGCTCTGCTCTACTTGTTTAAAAAAACGAAACTTTTCGATTGAACTCAGCAAATTAAAAAAAAAAACTTTTGAAAGCTTCAATACTTTTAAAGTTATATTTCAATAACATTCAATAAAGCAATATTTTTAAAAAGAAAAAAAGTTATTACTTTATTTGGTTTGTAAATATTCAAGATAAAAAGGAGCAGTATCTTTTTATATCACCTTTGTAAAAAAGTCCTCCAAAGTCAAGGCAGTAAAAGCTTTAAAGCACTCAGAATTAATAAAAATATTAGCTTTGGAATTTTCAAAATTAATTTTATAAAAGCTTTTGAAAGCTGCAGAATTTTTAAAACTATAAAATGCTCATCTCCAACCCTTCACAAAAGCTTTTGAAAGCTTTAGGACTTCTAAAGCTTTACAAATATATGATTCACCACTTTTATTTAAAATTTTTATATTAAAATAGTATATTATTAGTACTATGTAACGTTTAAAAAATTAATTGAAATTTTAAAAGCTCTGCTTCATTATTAAATGCAAGTTTGTCGTTAAATACGTTAATCGTGGTTTTTTGAAAGCACCAAAGTATATTCATAGCTCTAGAAAACAGCAAAAGCTTTCAAGAAGATGAATTATTTAATATAAAGATCTGAAATCGATGCAATAAAAGTTTTTGAGCCATCAGAATTAACGACGAAATTATACCTAGAACTTTCCATATGAATTGAAAAAAGCTTTTGAAAGCTTAATTACTTTTAAAGCGTTAAAAAGATCTGCTCCATCAGTTTCAAATAAAATCAAAAAAATTGTGTTGAAAAAATATGTGATTAGTATTGTGTAAGACTTAAAAAATTAACTAAAGTTTGAAAAGCTTTGTTTCGCCTGGTTCAAATCAAACGCAAGTATGTCGTTAAAAAATGTTCCTACTATAATGGTTTGAAAAAAAATTCAAAAGCGCCACTTAATTTGAACTCGTTTAGCTAATCGCATACATTTTGCTAAACCTTAAAAAAGTGAAAGCTTTCAAAAAATACGTTTCCAAAAAAGCAAAACACCGAAAGCTTTGATATTGCAAATTGAATCCTAAGACAATGAAAGTTCGTATTGCTAAAAATATCTAAAGGAAGTTTCAGTTTTCCAAAGGTACTCAAAATTGCATTTCCACATATTTAATATTCTTCAAGCTTCCTGTTATTTGTATTAACTTGACATTTTATTTTCATTGTACACTTTTACGCTAGCGATTACTCCGGTTTTTTATAGTTGATCATTAGTTAAGCTATTAGTAGATAAATGTCCCTAGCCAATTTAAATCGCTTGAAAGCTTTTCGAAATTGTCGTCGCAAATATTGTAAAATTAAGTCGAATTTAAACAAATTTAAAATGTACAATAATTCAAATTTATTATTTTTGTATTCTTTATTCGCGCAAAGAGTATCAATCTAACGATTTACTAATAAAACACATATGCTCCAAGCTTTACCATTTTGTCTACCTCGCTTAACCAAACGAAGCTTTTTCAAATGCACAACTTTACAGTACACCACCGAGCTTTCATAGCCAGCACTTTGCTAACTAAAGCTTTGGCGCTTTTGTGAAAGCTTTGGGATTATTATTTTCTTTAGTTGTTTTATTATTTTCAAGGCCTGTCATATTAAAACTTGTCCCCTAAAAGCTTTGTCATTTATTTATAAAACTTCAGATGCATATATATTTATATAATATCTTAAATGTCTTTGGAAGCTTACTTTCATATTTGCCATTTATTTCGTCGTACGCACACCAGCCTGATCATATGTTAAAAAAACATGCTACCATACCTACCTTTAAGCTCCAAACGCGCTCATACCAGCTTTTCGCAAAAGCTTTGAAAATTACACTTTAAAGCAGTTCTAAGCTAGCTTAGTTTTAATGTTCGTTTAAAGCTTTTATAAAAACTTAAGAATTTTTAAATATATAAAATACTAATTTTTATTTTGCTTTTTCCCCACTTTCTCTTCATTTCTCTCGCTCTCTCTCTTCTCTCTCTCTCTTTCTGTGGCTTATGTTCTGCGCTATACCACAACAGGCTTTTTCCGGAATGGTACCGTTCAAGCGTCCCGCTGCCGAGAAATCCGGTATTCCAGTGTATCAACCCGGCGCGACCACCTACCAGCAACTCATGCAACTGCAACAGCCATTCGTACCAGTGTCATGTGAGTACCAATCTCAAAATGGTGGGACGCCATTGAGCGCCACTACCACTACCTCTACTTTGAGTACTTCTACTACTACTACTACTACTACTACAATATGAATCCGTATAATGCTACTACTGCAACAGCAGCAGCACAAGCAGACGCCGCCACAGCAGCCGCAACAAAAACAACAGCGGCGGCTACAATTGGTGCCGCCACATTTTTAGGTGCTAGTATCACAACACAACAACAACAACAACAGATTGAACAGCATCACCACCAACAACAACAGCTACACAATCAGCAAATGCAACAACAGTTGCATCTGTTACCGCCACCACCACCAACCACAACCACACCACCAACAACAACAACTGTCACTTCCAATTATCATTTACACCAACATTATAGTAACAATAGCACCCTGTATAATATTAATAATAACAACAACAACAATATCAATAAAAACAAAGACAATAGCAACAACAACATTAGCGCTCTAACAACCCCACCCAAATCCAATTCCCCCTCCGCTAGCATACATTCGACCCCAAACACAGATTCATTGCAAATAACAACACCGACATCATCACCATCAGAAACAACAACAACAACCACAGATGTTAGTAGTTTCTATGAGTCAAGTAGTAGTAGCACATACACGCAGGCTAGTAACGGTAATCACAACGGCGATCAAGACGGCAATGAGGCGTCGTCAATGCTCCCGCCAACATCAACGTCGTCGCCAGGCGGCGCAACAACAATTTCGTCAGCGTATATGCCATACAACAATGGCGATAGTAATTTGACTAGTAGCAACAACAACAATAATAATAACAATAATGTATTATATGTGAATAATAATATTTTGAGTAACGGTAGTAATAAGTTAGCTCCCACAACAACACCAACAACAACAGCTAGTGCGACAGCAGCAGCAGCAGGTGAAGATGATGATGACATTGCTGATGGCAACGATGCTGTCGCGCCAACAGCCGTTACATCAGCAATTGTTGGCGCTGTCCCAACAACCACTTCAGCGAGTAGCAATTCGCTCTTCGCTGCCTCTGCTAGCGCACACACTTACGACACCACAACAACAGCAAAATCATCGGCACTAACAGCACACACAGCCAATGCTAGCGCTAGTAGAAACGATAAAGACCCTATTGAAGATAGCAATAACAACAACAGCAACAAACCCTACTTTAGCAACAGCAAATACAGCTACAACGCTTCGGCTAACCCTTACAGCGTCGCCAATTCACCTGTCAAATATGCCACACATAAGACATCAAGCGCCGCCGCCAATGAGGCAGCTCAATCCGCGTATGCCGCCTACGCCTACCAAGCACAGGCGGCCCAAGCCGCACAATCTCATGCGTCCGCGGTCGCCTCCTCCACTTACCCGTCCACCAGTTTGTCCAACGGCGCACACAGTGACACACAGTCATACAGCGTCTACAACGGCCTGAATGGACATGCCACCTCAGTCGCCGGCATATTGCCGACTCCGCATTCAGCTGCCCCAACGGCGGTTTCCGCTGCCTCTGCAGTTGCCTACCAGCAGGCACATCAGCAGCAGCAGCAACAACAACAACAAATGTTTCGTCTCTATAATCAGTACGCTGGCGTGCCCACTAGCGCTACCACTTCTTATGCCAACTTGCTGGCTGCTTCGCATGCCGGTTATGCCACACCCACAACCACTATGGCTCACATGTCGGCGGCAGCAGGCATGACTGTGCCTTCGTATGCCACTGCCTACGGCGTTCCCGCTTCGTCGGCAGCTGGCGCAGCTACACTGACACCCACATACGCCTACAGCGCTTATGGCAGTGCCACACCCACCGGCTATTATGCCGATGCCAGCGCTCTAGCCAAAGAGGCCGCCCAAAAGTACCATGCCAACGCTATGAAAATGGCTGCCGCGGTCAATGCTAATCAACTGAGCGGCAAACCGCTTACTGCAGTTGCCGCTGGTGGCATGGCCGGTTTACAGCTAGGTAAGGCTTACATGACCGCCATGCCTGGCAGCGCTAATGCTATAGTTGCCCACCAGCAGCAGCTCTCACTCTTACAGGCACACCATATCGCACAAGCGCAGCACGCCGCCGCTGCAGCTGCCGCTACTCGTTCAGCGCTAGCGGCGAGCTCATTGTCCAGCTCAGGCATGTCAACGCCCGTTGGCACGCCGGTACATACGCCCACACCAGGCGCTGCTGGCGTGGCAGCGAGCGGTCTGCTAACGCGGCCCTCTTCCGCCGCCGGCAGTTATATCAGCGCAGCTACAACACATACCGCGCTGCGTCCGCAAGCAGTGCAGCTGGCTGCCGCACCTACCGCCAGCAATTCGCCATACGCGGCCGCAGCCGCAGCGGCTGCCATGCAACAACAGGGCTTCTTCTACCCAGCTGGCATGATGGCTGCACCGGCGACGGCCGCATATCCGTATGCAGCGATCGGTGGCATACCGACTGCTATGCCAACGGCAGCTGGCATGCCAACCGCGCTCTCTGGCATGACCGCTGCGCCGGCCAGTGCGGCGGGCAGTGCCATGGTGCTTAATCCATACAAGAAAATGAAGACCTCGTAAGCAGTTGGCTTTTTGGAGGCATTTAACCATACGCGCACATAAAATCCCATAGACTTACAATACCAAACGAATATGACAAACTAATTTGTTAGCTAAGTCTAGCATGCAAGGGCAAGGCGCTGCGTTTCATCCTTTTTACCTAAACATGAGAGTTTATTCAAAGCTTTTATGGCGGCGCTTTACCAATGCACTTGTACTTAAAAAGCTACTTAAACATACTTTGAAAATACGAAACAAAAGTATGTACATTCTCATTTGGACTTACAAACAGACAATTTTAATATAATCGTGCCTACTGTTTGGGTATAACCTAAAGTGAAAACCCTCATAAGCATTAAAAAGCTTAGATACATGTTAGAAATAGAGTTATAAAAAAAATAAATAAAATGCATCACAACGAAGTAAAGGAATACTCTAACAATGCCCACAAATCCTTCACATCAATATTAAACTCCACATTGAGCTTTCACGCATACATGGGAGTTTGCATATAAACTTAAAATAAACTACTGAAGAACAATAGCAGTTTAATTTAGTGACTTAAAAGTTAGGGGCACTCCAATTTCACATATTTTGTTGTATACAGCGGCTCGCTGTAGAATTATTTAAAAAGCTTTAAGTTGCCATACAACATGAGATTTACCATGTTTATGAATTAAAAATTAATCCTGCTTTAAGCAACAAGGTTAATACAAGTAGCTGTTAGCAGTTGAGCAGAACTTAAAGCGCAATTTGTCAAAGCTCGAGAGCTTATAATTCAGCAAGTTATGCTTAACTGTATAATCCCAGCTTAATTCATGCCATTCTAATATTCTAACTAATTATATTCTTGTAGCCATTAATTTTCGATTTTCTATAAAATATTTTAAGAATATTTGATTAAGGCGGAGTGTGAGCTTTTCAAAAATTTCTTTTTTTCCAATATTTTCGATACCTAACAAAAATATAAAAAAACAACGAAACAAAAGTATTTAGATAAAATTAATGCTCTGTTGGTATTTGTCATGTTTTCGCACAATTACATAAAAGCTAAAAAAGCTTTGCTAATGTGTAAGCTTTCACAATAATTCGTACAACTAACGAACTACTGCGATAGCGCGAAATTTAAGAAGCTTGTTTAGAGAAAATTATTTGCAACACTTAAGCTAATTGTAAAAGTTACAAGAAAGCATTTTCAATACGAGTACGCAAATGAAAGCTAAATCAATTAACGTATTTCAGCAACAAGCTAAAAAAATCATTTGACAATGACAATGTTATGCCAAAAGCCGAAACTATTGATAAAACGGAAATTTACTATCAAGAAGCTTTCACAGATTTTTATAAATATGCTACGTTTTAATTTTACCGACGTTCCTATGTAGCCATAAAATGCTTCGAATTATGTTCACCCTGCTCCCGCAATGATGAATGGAAGCAAAAACTAATTACATCCCAGTGGTTTTAAAATGAAAGCTCTTTACAAAAGTGTTTACTATATAAATCAAGGCATAATTTTTTAACAGTAGGTGGCGCTGTAGTAGTTAGCAAAAATAGCAACGCAGCAAAACAATATGCACTAGAAGTAGTCAGAGCTGCGCAAACTTAGTGAAAGCTCTACGCAAGTAGTGAAAGCTGCACAAACTTAATGAAAGCTTTGCGCAAGTAGTGAAAGCTTTTTTTACTACTTATATAGTACTGCATACTCTTAACAACCTAGCATTAGTTTCGAAGAATTGCTGTGAATAAATCTGAGAAAGCGTATTTAAAGCTTACGCGCTCTCTCTCGCGTCTTGTTGTGCCTATCAAACTTCATTTACGCAGTTGACGTGTCGCTTTGAAAGACGCTAGATTTTTATTTTTTTGCAGTGACACTGTTAATAATTTTCTTAGTTTATAATGTGTATATTAGCTGTAAGTAGTTTACGTCCCAGTTTGTGCTGTGTATTATCTCATATATACACTCACGCACATACACAACTATTACTCTTTCCCTCTCTATCTAGTTGACATGCTCATTCGATATATAACTCTCGATTGTTATCGAAAGTATTTGTACACATACATATACACGTTTCAGTTCGAACACTGCCGCGCCTAGCAGCGCTAGGAGTATTTGCACAAATATCGTAAACATTTGAGCATATTTCTCTACTCACTTTTAGTTTTTTAAGACACACTTTCCTATAAATAATTTATTTATTTTTCAACCTTCAATTGTTCCTTCAATTAACTTAAGTATATGTTCTATGCAATACATGTACAACAACAAATTCACCGAGTGTGCGTTGTGTGAGGGCAGCGCTCTCAATACGCCATGCGCTCTGCGCTCATTTGCGATACACTGCAAAAAATTTATACGTATGACTTACTAACTATTTTTACTAGCGTAGTTTCTTGTTTTTTGTGTTATTTTTAAAGCATTCAATATAGATTTATGTAGTTGTTTTAGCGTTTAGTTATAGTCTAGGTGTTTTAAATCTACAAATAATTGTTTTTCAATTAGTATTAGTCGTTTGGCAAGCAATTATTAAAGAGTATTTAAGCATTTACATTTGTTCTCTTAGTTTACGCGCTCAAAAGAACTCTATGTGCTAGTTGTTAGTATTTTTTTGTTTTTGTGCATATTTATTACAGTTATTTGTTTAGGTCTTTGCTAAAAACGCGTTTTTGTATTAAAAATATATTTTTTAGTTGTAATTTTTTGTTAATTTGCTAATTTTAAATAAGTTTTAAATACTTAGATCTCTTGTGATTATTATGCTTAATTTTTTAATTAATTTATTATTGTTTTTTTAATTAAATATATGTTTATGTATTCTGTAACCGTTACTACCTTAATAATTTTTGTGAGCATAATTTTTGCATTATTGAAAACATGAAGTCCAGTAAACTTGTGTTATATTCTTACGTAGTCTATTTAATTTAATGGAAACCTAATTTTCTTTGCAATAAAATTTACTTATTTTATTGTAATAAAAAGCAGCAAGCAAGGGCTGCATATATTGCCAATATCATACAATTATTTTTCCTACTGCGCACTTTTAATATAATTTTAAAATATTTTTAAAATATTGTTAATGTCTTCATATACAATTTTACTCTACCCAGATTCAATTTCAGTACTTTAAAATCTATAGAATTGTATTTATAAATGTATTTATAGTCTAGCTTAGCGTGCTTACTTAACTACTCACTCTAAGCAGCCAACTAGCCAATATCTACACTGCGCCTGGTTGCTATGACACCGACTCTCTCACACTCAAAACGCGGCACTATGCTCAAAAGCTCTCTAACACGGAAACACACTCATCCACACGCTCCCACTCACAACAGCGTTACGCTCACAAATTCGCTAACACACTGACTCTCTCACACTCAAACAACCGCTCTCATCAACATTTTGTCACACCATACTGTATACATACACAAAGCTAACGCTCTTGTGCTCAAAACGCTTACTACACACAACGAAATATCAAAAACTACTGACTGTAGCTATAATTGTGCGCTTTCTCTACCACTCACTCATACTACGTTGCTATGTTTTGACTGTACACTGGAAAAAATTTGCAGATATTATAAATTTTGTTTTTCACAAATATATGACAACTATCAATGTGCGTTGGTACGAAAACATAGCACACAAAACATAATGCTTGAAGTTTCAAAATAAATATATACCGCTACATAATTTTAAAAACAAAAACATAAAACTGTTATGCAAATTTGTAAAATAACCAAAAACAAATTCTACATATGAAGCTGAGCGGCGATGTATTATCGTAAAAGCTCGTGTGCTTTACTATCTGGCTGGCGTACTAGTATCCAATTGTTACAAAAACAATATAATAAAAAATATATTGCTATCTACCTATAAATATAAATCTATGCTCTAGAAATTTGTTGTATTTATTAGCACACGCTAAAGAGAAACCTTCATTATTTTTTAACTGTTTTCCTGTATGTCATATTATTTGGTTATAATTATTATATTTATATACATATGTATGTATATGTATGCTATTTTTTTTAATCTAATAACTAAAAACTTTGTATCACTGTTAGTTTGCCTTTTTCTCGTCTATTTGGGAATAAGAATATAAATTATATCATTTGTTAGTATATGTAAAAAGAAAAAACAAAAGAAAAAATAAGAACATTATACACTTAAAATATTTTAACTACCACTGACTACTGTTATTATTAATAAGTACATACATATATTCATTGCTATTGTAATTTTATGTTTTTAATTAATTGTTTGTTTAATTTGTGAAAATTATTTGGAAAATCAATTTATGTATATTAAAAAAATATATATATTTAGCTTAAAAAAACAATTGGTATTTTTTGTTTGGTTGCTTAATATTGTAAAAGCTTGAAAAAGCTCTCCATTTAATTGGTTGAATATTTTATTCTAAAATTCTACTTTTAATTTGCTGTGGTTTTGGGTGAAAACTCGCAAGAAAATCTATCGTTTGCTTGTCCTATTTGCGACGCTCTCTTTACTCTAAGTCACTTTCTCTCTTTTACGTTATACTGTCTGCTCTAAAGCCTTATAAATTGCACACGCTTCTAAAAGCTTTTGTGTCTTCATTTGCTTCTTTAGTTATGCTTCTCTCTATATGCATTAATTTCTCCATTAGCATCTCATTGGCACGCTCACTTACGTGCTGGCTTCTATTTAACTATGTGTAAGTAATGTATGCTGTCATTTTAGTGCCTTCATTTTTCATACTCATTTTTTATGCATTGAAAATATATGAATATTTAGATCTCTTATTTGATATTCTCTCTTGTCATTTAAACTTGCCAGCAGCAATCTATTTATTAGATATATTGAGGTAAACAAAAATTTTAGTTTTAGTATCTCAGTTTTATTTAGTTCATTTTTATAGTTATTTGGAAGATATACTATCTATTTTGCAAGATCAAACTTACTCTGGGATCTTCTCTCACTTCTCACAAGAAGTCTTATATTATGTCTCTCACTCTCTTAGACAAATTCTGCTATGAACAACGGTCGAGAAAAACACTAAAAGTGATTAAAAATCGCATATATAAATTATAATATTTTTTTAACTTCAAAAGCTTTTGCCTATGCTCGAAATCATTTCATTGAAAGTCCACTTAAATTTTTGCTCGGAAACTTCACTACGTGAAGCTCATTGATCTTCTTTGTAGCTAATTATAATTATTAGTGCTAATAGTCTTACAAAATGTTAACCATTCGTGCATTGAAACATGATTTTTGCCTTTTTCTACTTCTTTTTAATAATTTTTAATTATTTAAAGATTTATCGTTCGATCCAAATTAACGCTTTTGAGCTTTTACGCTTTCTTGTCATTTCATTGCCACATAATATATTCTCAGATTCTATCTTATTATTATGTGTATATGCTTTTACCTATTTAGATACATATATGTAAATGATCCAAGCTGGAAACAGTCTTCCAAGAAATGGCTCGAAATTTTCCGTTTAACAAAAAAAATTTGATTTGTACAAATACACAATTCTTCCACACTCAACATTATGAATATATATACTCATGCTACAGCTACAGCTATTGTAATTTCAAAAAAGCTTGCGATCGAAAACCACAAGCAATAAAAATACGTTAATCTTTAAACCATTTCCTATTGCTTTTTAGATATCTAAGCCATTACTGAGTTTAATGAAAGCTTTTAAATATAAATTGCCTTTAAGAAGTGTAATTTTGCCCTGAGCAAGCGTTTACTTGATTATTTACTATTAATATAATATTTAACAGTCTAGAAGAAGTCTAACTGTGCGAGAGCAACAACATTTTTTTTTTCAATTTCAATTTATTTGTATGAAAAATTCGGGGTTTTGAAAAAGCTTTTTAAAATCATTTCCAATATCTATAATTACTGGCAGCTTTTCAAGTTTTTTTTTTTAAATCAATTAAAGCATTTATTTTTTTTTCTCTTTTTTTAAATCAAATGTTTTTATCATTTAAAACGGAGAGTTCAGCATACGGAAAAACTATACAAAATATTTACAAAAAATTATTAGGGAATTTAATTGAAGTTTTACATTTTGAAAACAAAGTATATTGCAATGAAATTATAAAAACTACAAAAAAACAGAATTATATACCAAAAAAAAGATTTTAAAGTTAAAAAATGTAGCGTAACGTTAGAATTTTGAAGTTTTGAAAGTTTGACGTTTTTTGCGCAAAAATATTGATAATATAAAATGACCGTTAAAACGGTATACTATGAGAACTATACACTAATACATATTTACCAAAATTTACGACGTTTATAATATTTTTAAACATTTAACGAAAGTAGTGAACTTTTAAATAACAGTTCTAATGAAAACAAGTTCAGAAAAAAAAATTTAGAAAAAAATTATATTTATATACATATATAATTGAAAAACATAATATTACATACGGTAGCAATGCACGAATTGGCAAAAAAATATTGAAACTTTTTGTAGAGTGTTTAAAATGAATTTGCGAAAGGAAAGGAAATATAGAATTACTGAGGAAAAGCTTACAAGGAAGAAAAGTTTAAACAGGCTAAGAAGAAACAATGCAAGCTAAATATTTCGAGCTTTTACTACAGATTGACATAGTTGAACATTTTTATGTTATTTTTAGATAACCGAAAACAGTGCTTATAATTTTGATTTGCAGAATTTTTTTATTTCATAAGAGCTTTTTGAAATAGTCATTATAGACTAGTTTTCTTATACAACCGCTTTTAATATAGTAGCTTTTGAGCTTTTGGTATTATAATGCACACATAAAGCACAGACACACTGCACGTACATATAATGAAAACAAACTAAACAACACACCTGTCATAAAAATAACTATGTAAGTCTTAAGAAGAGTTTTGTGATCTGTAGCATTGTAGAATATGTAAGAACAAAGCTTTAAAAGAAGAGGTTTAAAAGTTGCCAGCAAATGGAGCAAACAAAATAGTAGTTCTCGACAGTTTAAATTACAGGCAAAAGCTCAAAAGCTTCACCTTCTTAACTGTTTTAGTTAAAGAGTTCTCTAAAAGTCAAACGCAGCATTTTAGTCCGAAGTCTTTGCTTGAAAGCCCGAAAAGCTTGCCATATAGTACGGTGATTAAAAATTAAACTTTTTTAATGATCATTTATCAAAGCTGCATACCTTTACTAAATTTTGTTAATACATATTAACCCGAATAACTTTGTATAAATGCAAAAAGCTCCGTATAAATTTCGCAATATTTTTTTATAATCTGAAAGAGCACAGGCCGTCATTCAATTACTTTATGGTAGCGTAAAAACAAATTGTCAACCGTCCATATATTACATGAAACCGTTTGAATGAAATGTCTTAAAAGCTTTTGAGGAAATTTTTTTATTTACAAATATGCTTTAGAAAAAGTGCTGTATCAAGTTAAATTTAAAGCAAGTAAACGAGTGGATAAAAGAAGAAGAAAATTGAGAAGCTGGAGAAATGCAAGCTCGTATATAAAAAATTCATGCAGAAAGCCGACATATTAGAAGCTTTAGATATTTATATGACAGTTCGAAATTTCGATATCTATAAATAATGAAAGGTCACCGTTAAAAGTATTCTCACAGCTACTTTAGGATAGTAAAGTTTTTCCGCGATATTTTAGGGTTCTTGCAGGCAAGTAATTTTTTAAGCACCAGAAAGTTAACTATGAAAGTTTAAAACGAAAGAGAAACTTAAGAAAACTTGATAAATAGAAGCTCGAACGTAAAAATGATTGAAGAAGAGAATACAAATGTAATAAAGTTAACTATTAAAGCTTAAAACAAAAGAGAAGCTTAAGAAAACTTGATAAATGGAAGCTTGAACGTAAAAAATGAATTAAGAAGAGAATACAAATATAATAAGTAAGCGCTAGGGTATAGGTATGTGAAAGCTATAAAGTTCGAAATTGGAAAATAATGAAAGCTCACAACTAAAAATGTTTGACGTTTGAAAGTTCACAGTAAATTTATGCTACCACTGTTTTGACACGGTTTTGAAAAATAAGTTTTTATAAAATCTCGAAAGTTAACAATGAAAGTGTTGAAGAATAAGTTTATAAGAAAGAATGCATTTTAAACTTATAAAATATTTGCAGAAATATTAGGAAAGCAAGTAGTGACGTTAATATAGAGTTAGGGAGACTAGAATGACGAAATGTAAAAAAAATATGTTTTGAAATGTTAACGGTCAATAATGGCAAATTAAAAAGCCACTACAAAATAATAAAAAATAACAACAACTTTTTGTGAGATAGGAAAAGCAGCAAAATTAGTTAAAGGCGAAAATTTAAAAAAAAATTGTTGAAAAAAATTCGATATGGCAACGACAGCAAGCAAATATTTAGCGGAAACATATACGTAACTACAATACTAGCAAATGCAAGCGCATGAACACAAACATACGTACACACCTACCTACATACCATAAATGCATAAATATAATTGAAAACAATTTAACAACAACTACAACAACTTCAGTTTATTTGTACGTCTAAATAATTTGCGTTAGAGCGAATTTTATTTGAAAATGAAAAAGCCTATTTGTAAGTACTTATCGCTGCTAATTAATTGCGTATGCTTCGTAATTGTCCGTAACTTGCCAGCAAATGCAAACGTACACATACACATACATACACAAAGACACGTATACACAGTTAGACACACACGCACAAGCATACAGAATGTTAAATACGCGTTGAAACTACATAAATTACAAAAGTAAAAACAAGTAAATTAAATACAAAAAGAACATATATTATTGCCAGTTTTCGCAAACTTTGTGGATTGTGTACATTTGATGATTACTTATACTTACTTACATAATCTCTATTTATTATGCATATTTATGAATGTATATGTATGTATGTACAATTAAATATTATCAACTCTTATTGATAATACAATACTATTTAATAATTGCAATTCGATTTCAACTAGCATTTACAACACACAAATGTTTGCTATACCATATACGCAAAGAATTATTATTCTAAATAATTACAACAACAGACATAGATACGTACAACAACAAAATATTAAACAATTTGACTAACAAATAATATATATACACATATATATACATATATATTGATTACTATTATTATTATCATTATTAATACGATGTTTAAAATGCAAAGTAAAGTAATAACATAGTAAACAAAACAACAACAACAACTATTATACAATTTGAAAACGTCAAATTTGATGAAAGAAAATGAACTTATTATATTAAAAATGGTAAACAACAAAAATGCTTTTTTACTTAAACCATACTCTCGTACTCAATTAGTTTAGCGTATAGCAAACAAAAACAAGTCGTATACCCCATATTGCATAGACAATTTCCTCCAAACCTTAAATTTGCTCGTTTCTGCACATTTGCGCCCTCCTTATTCGCTCATTTGCTTTTATAAATTCTATATATTCGCATTGAGCTGTTAAATCTAATTGAAAACATTCATTTATGTCGACTTAAATCTGCCGTTATTTGCAATATCACCTCTGTTTTGCACATACTTTTTAAGCTTTTTCGAAAACAAATATTATACATTTCTGCTATTATACATATACATATATATATATATATATATATATATATATATATATTTATATTATTTTGTAAAATTAAGTTGTTGTAATGTGTCTTTAAAAATTTCAATGTTTATTAATTTTTAAATATTTTCTTAAATTATGTATTTTTTTATATTATTTTGTAAACTTTATTTTATTGTAATTTTTCTTTAAAAAATTTAATTTATTATTTTCGAAAAGTTTTCTTTTATTTCATCTTTGTTTCCAATTGCTTAATTTTACATTATAGTATTTTAAACATTATTAAAATTTCTTTAATTATTTACTTATTTAACATTGTCTATAAAATTATGTTTTTTTTTTAATTTTTTGAATAATTATTTTCCTACAAAATAAATAGTTAAATTTTCTACTAGCATTTCTATTACATCCAAAACTTTGGTTCGTATCAAAATTTTTCAAAATTTTGGCGAACTTTGCTGTTAGAAATGTTACATTAGCAATATATTTAAATATTAATTATCAAAATTTTTGTGATAATATATTTGCAATTGTTTACTTACTTTTTCAGTATTTAGTAAAATGTTGAATTTTTAAATATTTTTTATCAACATTTTTGTAATGCCGTTTTTGCAATGTTTTACTTTTTTCAATATTTAGTGAAATGTTGCGAAACATTGTTGCTAGCATATTTTTAATATTTATTATCAATATTTTTGTGGTAATATATAGGGTGGGCCAAAAGAAACCAAAGGGTGTAAAAGTTTAATAACTTTTTCGTTTATTAATTTTTTTTTTTATTTTTTCTTTCAGATTATATAATATGTATACAAAAGGGAAATTTTTTTACACTAAGTATGAAAAATGATGTCTCTTTTTAGAGCATTTTCCATAACATCTTTCAAAACTTGTGGCTGTAGCGTTCGAATTTCTACACCAATGTTTGCCTTGAGTTCAAGGATTGTCTCTGGCTTGTTCACATACACTCGCTCTTTCAAATAACCCCAAAGAAAATAGTCGGGTGCTGTCAAATCTGGCGATCGCGCTGGCCAAATAATTTCCGAATTTCTGGAAATTATTCGCCCTCCAAAAATTTGACTTAAAAGTGCCATTGTGTCTCGGGCAGTATGGGCAGTAGCTCCGTCCTGCTGAAACCACATACCAGGTCTGTTTTCAAGAGCAGGACGTAAAAAATTTTCTATCATAAACCGATACCGCTCTCCATTTAATTTCAATAAAAACAAATTAATAAACGAAAAAGTTATTACACTTTTACACCCCTTGGTTTCTTTTGGTCCACCCTGTATTTGCAATTGCTTACTAACTTTTTCAGTATTTGGTGAAATGTTGCTAGAAATATTTATGTCATAATTAAAATATCAGCTAAGGTCTTTTGCAACTTAGTTCAATATTTAGGGAAATGTTGAGCGAACTTTGTTGCTAAGAAAATGTTGCTAGCAATATTTTGTCAATATTCAAAATTTCTGCTGAGTTGTTTGCGTTTAAATTATGTTTAGAAACATTTTTTTAAGTAGCATAAAACTATGTTGCTTGATAATTGTGCGCGAAACAATATGCTGCTAACGGCATATATGTTAAAATGTAGATTTTTATACTGTAGGGTTCAGCAACGGCTTTTTTGGTGGATTAAACTTTGAAATTTTAGCATTTTGGGCATTTTTTGGAATGTAAAGAGTTTAGGGATGTATAGTATGCTAGCCACATGTTAAGCATTAAAACGCTTAACTTTCTGAACTTTGTTTGTTGCTGGCAGCATTTGTAAAAACAAAATAAAATATGACATATATTTTAATGAAAATAAAGTTTAAACAGTTTTACTATTTTTTTATATTTATTCACAATTAAGATATTAAGATTTGTTAGATTTTATTCTTAAATTTTTATTTTTTTATTTTTAATTTCTTTTTGAAATTTTTATTATTATTTTTCTTTAATATTTTTATAATAATTATTTTTTATTATTTATATTCTTTTATAATATTTTCATTATAATTATTTTCTAATTATTTATATATATTTTTTAAATATTTTAATTATAACGTTTATATTTTTTTATCTTTTTGTTGTAATTATGCTTTTCCAAACTATTTTTTCACCTATTATATATTTTTTTTAATGTTCCCCATCTTTTTTCAGTTGCGCTCATTTAAGTTCATCGCATTTTCATATTCATTTCGCATCTCACAATTCCGTTCATTTTCATTATAATTCCCGAAAGCTCGTTGACGTCTCCTATCCTTGTGACATTCGCTGTATGCCGCCGTCTCGCTACATAAACACATTTACATAAGACATTAGTTTATGTTATTGTCCATTTGCGTTCACATATTTCTTACTGCGAGTATCTACTTTTTGGGATAATGGTGTTTTGTGTTCGTCTCCCTTTGCGCCGGTGTCTGTTGTATGGTACAATTTTGCATTCTCTTTGCTGGCTAGAAACACGCTTTTATTTCTCTTGTTGGTTCGATCAACAATTGTGCTATGACATTTGTAAAGCCCTCGAATAAGTTACAATGTTGCAAAAAATAAAAATAAATTTATATGTACAGTATTTAATTAAAAAAAAAGCTTCAAAAAAAGCATAGGCACTCGATATTCATGACCAAGTTATGTATGTATTAGAATTCGTTTTGATCTCTTCATGTTCTTAAAATATAACCATTTCATGCAAAGCTTTTTACTTTCCTCTCTTTAAAGCTTTTTTCATTTAATTCCATATTAATTTTTATTTTAACGCTATATTTTATAATTGCTGTTTTATGCTTCTACTCTTCTTATGCTTAAGAAAAATATATTAATTAAATTTTGCTTTTAAGCTTTAACCTTCATGCTTTTATATTTTAAAAGCTCTTTTTTATTTTGCTTTTTTCCTTTTTTTCATTTTCGCTCGAAATCACCAGCGTTGCCATATGAAAAATATATGTATATACTCCCATTTCTATATATACATATGTATGTGCCACATGAGATGTGAGAACAAACCAACTCCTCTGCAAAATATTACTGCATCTGTAACTTGTAGAAATATTGAATTAGTGTTGAAAAACCAAGAAAAAATATTTTGTAAAACAATTTTTGTGCTGGAATATGAACGAACTTAAAAGCTTTTGTTCAATTGAAGCAATGCTGCATTGAAAATATATTAAATACAATATAAATATGTATATATATATATAATTAATTAAGTAACTGTTGATTTTTTTTCTACAGTGCATGTCGGCTACTGAAAATGTATGCTATACACCTTATGATTATACAGAACCAAGTAAATAATTTACACAACAACCACATTTGCAAGCGCATAAATTATATGCATATAGTATGCAACACACAACTGACACTTGATCTCGCAAAAAATAACTTATGAGCTTTTATTAATTCTTTCTAGCTTTTCATTGTTAGTAGAAAAATTTTGTGTACTTTATTTCAACTCTTTCATAGCTAGAAAATCATTTTGTATAAAAACATAATAATGTGTGTTACGAAACGCAATACCGTTATTGCAATATAAGTGAGCTTTAAGCAAAACACTGTAAGCTCGAACAAAAAAAATTACAAGCTTTTTGCTTCTGAAGAAATCGAAATACGTGTGGCATTAAGCTCGTCCTTATTCAATTAAATTTAAAATTTTAAAGCTGCTTTTTGTGAGCTCCATTAAGCTTTTGGTGTGCGACAGAAGTCTTTTTTTTCAAATTTATGCAGAAATGATCGCAATATGAAAAACGTAAATATATTCAAAGTGAAGGTGTGAGTTTCCGCGGCACAAAAGCAGTGTTTACTGCTTAAAAGCTTAAAATGCAAGTAATTTTGCTTAGATAATTGAAAAAGCTTCGCACAATATATAACGATAAAAAAACCAAAGAAAGATATCTGAAATATCAGCTTAAAATGAAAATAATATAATAATGAAAATTACGTTCAAATTTTGAACTGCCTTTATACTTGGCGGGTTTTGAAAAACCAAACTAGAAAAGGTTTTACATACCATACCATAAATGAAAATTTATATGGAAATATCTTTTAAAACTCACTTTAAATTCGATTTCCCTCTTTGTCCAATATTTGTCTTAAAATATTTGCAATACTTATCAATAATATTTTCTAAAGCTTTCAAAATGAGCTTTTACAAAACGAAGTTAAAGTTTTTTTATTGTTATAATGTAGTAGTGGTAATAAAAGAATTTCTATAGCAAAATTAAATTTTATAAAAATAAGCTTTACAAAAAAAAACAAATAATAAAAGCTCACCAAAATCTTTACAAATTTTGAAAGATTGAGGTTAAATCTCATAGCTGTCGCAAAAATATGCGACTGTGCCACAAAAGAAATTATTCTCAAAGCTTAAGCGCTCAGTAATATTTTTTAAGCTGCCGCACACCACAAAGGGCTTTCTGATCTCGCTATTTTAGCTTAGAAATTAAACAAAAAATTAATAACTGTTATAAAAAAAGATATGCGCCTATTCGAAAACTCTAACCAAAACATAAAAGCAGCTTTCAGCTCCAGTTTTAAACTTCTATAGCTAAATAAAAAAGTGGCATTCATTCAAGCTTAAACATAGTCCGAAGTGCCATGCACTTAGCGTAATTCCGACAAACAAAAGCTTTCAAGCTCGCCTTCAGCATTACCGCTGCTGCAACAGCACAAAAAGCGTTCATGGTCAAAGCAAACGGTAGTATTTTGCGGAGCTATTTGGAAATACATACCATACGTGCATATGTGTATATACCCCACTCCTTTCCTCTTTCGGTACATATAATGGTTCGGGGCAAGATATATGTGTGCATAACATAACATAGTTAGACCCCAATCCGCTCCTTTCGTTCTCACTGCATTTCGTGTAAACGTATATTTCTGTGCCTAAATAATTAGAGGGTTGGAACTCTGGTTTAACACCTTTATTGGGAAGTCGGGTTTGTTCGTACGCCCATCCGTTCGCTTTTTCCACAGCATAGCCACCAAGGTCACGTAATACCACACACGTGCTACGCTAACGGGCACTATGTAACGCAAGTATTACAATGTATTTATTAAGAAAAATTATAGTCGAAAAACATTAATCGAAGGTTGGCATATTTAATTGCCAAAGCGCATCAAAACCTATTCCTTACTTAAGTTAATATGCGTCAAAGGCGTTATTTCTTTGATTAAATTTAAATATTAATTACGTAATATATATTTTTTATATATAAGGGTATATATTATGTATATATAACTCACTCTTTCTCTCTCTTTAGCCACAGCCAGTATGTATGAAACGTGAGTGGGTTCGCTCTCATTGCTCGTACTCGTAATCGTAATCGTACTCGTAAATGTGCCTAAGTATACATTTGGACAAACTTTTTTAAATTTTGTTAATTTCACGTTAAATTTTTATGGTTGAAACTTAAATATTTTTTGGTTTGCTACTACTTTAACATATTATATAATTAATTATATTATATTACTTAATTACCGTCATGATTACTCAAACTGTATGTATGTAATTAATTGCCAAGCATGCTTTTACCGTTAACATTTGAAAAAATTAAATGAAATATTACTATGAAATCTGTATATGTTTGTATGTATGTATTTAACGCACTTTTCAAGGTAAGCCTGCTACACTGCTGGGATAATAATGATACACATTTATTGAAAATTCAAAAAACAAACATTAAAATGAAAAGTGTTAAAGGAACATGTCTAGATGCCTGCCAATGAAATGTAAGCGCTACTCTTTGAATTATGTAAATTTTTCAATGTTGTCTTTATATATTATATGTTATTTAGTATATAGTGTATAATGGGTTTGTGTTCAAATTTTTACTAATCTTGTTGAAAACATTTTGTACTAATTTAATTTTTAATATTTTTTTTAATAAAATACTTTTTTAGTATTTTGTAATGTTATATTTATAAATTTATGAAAGCTCCATTAAATATTCTTAATATCCTAAAAGCTTATATATTAACATAATATAGAAATGCTTTATAGTTTAATATCCTTATAACGTGACTATCCTTTACTTAGACTTCATACATTCTACAATAAAACTTTCTTTTAAACCAGAATCAGTATACATTATTATTTGAAACTCTAAAACTAACTATTTTTACTACTTTTCAATGATAAACCACACTTTGAGCCATAGCCTGGAGGGCTTAAAGCTGAGGTAAAAACTCATAGAAAAGAAAAGCATTAAAAGGCTTTGAAAAAACTCTCATCGTCATATTTTTTCACTTGAACCACTACATTTCATAAAAAACACATTTTTTGATGTCTGAAATCTCGACTTAAACCCTGGTTTTCTTTATAAAGTGCGAACTTCACATTAACTTTTCGGAGCTCTCTACATTTAATAAGCTTACTTTTACACCAATCAGTCTATTGTTGATCTAAGAAGCAAACATTTTTTCAATAACATCACTTTTTCTAACCGAAACCAATGTCTAAAAGGTGGCATGAGCTTAAAGCTCTTTAGTAATATCAAAAGCTAAAATCTATGAAACAATTCGTTTTTCAATTACGTAATTTTTCTAACCAAGACTAATGTCTAAAAGTTGATTTGAGTTTGAACCACAGTCGAGTGAAATTGCCATTTTCAATTATTTCGGTTGCCTATATATACATACATACAAAGGGCGACATATCAATTTATACGTAACCCGCCATCACGAAGTACTAACATGGTAAACTCCATCTTATTAAAGCTTGTTTTAGCTCGTACGAAAATATGGCCATGAAATTACGCCTAAACAGAGTAAATTAACTTCGCTACGATGTTTGGAAAACCCAGTATCCAAGTGATCAGCATGACGAGCTAAGTCGATTAAGCCATGTCCGGCTGTCGGTGTGTCTATACGTACACGAAATAGTCCCTTAGTCCCTTAGATATCGTTCTAAATTTTTGCACCCGTCCATATCTCACCAAAAAGCTGCTCATTTGGCTGAAATCGGACACCTATAGCACATTGCTGTCATTCAAACTGAAGGATTGTAGTTAGTTTGAAAAGAAATTTTCATCTCTAAAGAAATTGTTCAGATCAGATCACTATAGCATACATATAGCTGTCATAAAAATTTAACCATCGGAATGAAGTTATTGCTAGGAAGTATTTGTATTTTTGAAGGATATTATAGCATTGGTGCAACCGAAGTTAACGCTTTTCTTGTTTTTCATTTCATTTATTCACTTTTTTATACTATTTCATGTACGAGATTTCACGCCCACATAAGGTAGCTCCTAAGAAACTAACTTAAAAT
The DNA here is from genome assembly GCF_024586455.1 of Bactrocera neohumeralis. Taxonomy (NCBI): domain Eukaryota; kingdom Metazoa; phylum Arthropoda; class Insecta; order Diptera; family Tephritidae; genus Bactrocera; species Bactrocera neohumeralis. Next base: position 63,645,779 of record NC_065921.1, on the reverse strand, counting down.
ACGATATAATTTTTCCTAATTCTACTTTCAATAAATACATTTTAATTGCAGACAGTTGGTAGAAAAAGTATGTTAACAATATATTGTTCCATTGGAAATTATTTAACAGTAAAATCTCTTCCGTGAATAAATATTTATGTCTACAATTATACTTTATATAATTTTCCTTTACTTTTCATATTTACTTAGCACCTTTTCGCATTTTGTAGAAAATCGTATTTTGTTATTTATTTTTAATATTAATTATTTATAGCAATGAAAATTTAAATTAGCGCCAAACTAGAAAAATAATATTTGAAAACATCTAAGCTTACCCATTGGAGTTGGATTTGCGTCTCTCTTACTACAGAGCTCGTGCTCTCTTGCTCGCACTACACGTATGCATTTGTATGTACCGTAATTGTAGAAACAACAGATGAATTCGAGCATATACTGCAAAAGCTTTTAAAAAGCTCGTAAAACACATATGCATGACTGGAAAAAAGTATGTACATAAGTGCAAAGTATTGTCTGTTCAATTTTCGATATACATAGTACATATAGTATGTAAATATATAGTTATACAAATTGAATATATAAAAAATAATTTAGAGAATTGTGTTAGTTCATATATTTATTAAAATAACTGTGTTTATGATTTTATTTGGCATGTTATTTGCAAGCTTTTAATTTACTTCTTTGATTTAAATAATATTCTTGACTTACTTTGAAGAAAATATTAATGAAATATTGTTTTCTAACTACAGCAATTTTTCTCTATTAAAAGTTTTTGAAAGCCAAGATCATTCGAGCTTTTTTTTTAAGGTTTGATGATTTGATTTCAAGTGCTTGGAAATTAATTTATATCATCTGCTTGGAAATTGTATGAAACCTCTCCAAAGCTAAACTTCGTAAGGGCAGGTTTTCGGTTTTTTACATTCGAATTATATCGAAAACTTGATTAATGAAGGCAAAGTTCTCAAATTTAACTAAAATGTTTCTAAAAAGCTTTTCAACAACAAAATTAAATATTTTTTTTAAGGTAGCGCCTATACGGAGTTTATTCGAGCTTCTTTCGCTTTGTGCTGAGATCTTTATTTCAGAGCATACAGCACAGATACGATTTCCAAAATATTAAAATATACTTTGTTTAAAAGCTTTGAAATATGAGAGTTTTTTACGCTTTAAAATCAAAGCTTTTTCAAATAAAAGCTCAAAAAAACGAATATTTCGATAAAAAGATAATATTCAAAATAAATCTGTATACCTCAGATTTGAAACAAGAAGCAATTTACAATTTCAACTCCTTTTTTAGAAAAAGCTATTCTAGTTCTTTATACAATTTATAGTCAACATGTAAGCAAACAAAACGGTTCCATTTCAAAAACTTGAAAGCTTGTAGAAGAGTTTAATGTTTGAAGACAACTTTTTGAAATAAATTAGAAATTAAGATGAAATAGAGCCCAAAATTTCTGAAGAGCTGCTATAAGAGCTTTCAATTTCAAATTTTGTAGCGAAAACTTTTATAAGATCTTTTAATTTTGGCAGCTATTACTTTCAAAGTTTATTGTAAAAACTGTTATGTTGAGCTTGTAATGGCAAATAACAGTATTTAAAATAAAAAAAATATTTTTTTTTATCTGCTAATAATTCATTTAATTTATTGTGTTCAAAATTTTATATATTTATGGTTATTATTTTCATTAGTTATAACTGCAATACTATATTTAAACATATTTATTAAAATTATTTATTTTTTGTGTATTTACATGCATATAATCTCCTCTTCCAGGCTTTTTTGGTAGTAAGTATGAATTTCGAAAATCCCGCCGATCCTTTAAAAAAGCTTTTATATACTATATATATATTTTTTATATATCTGTTGTTGTAAGTTCGCAGATTTGTTAAATATAAGTTATTTTGTGATACATGTTATTTGTTAGCATTTTTAAGTGATTATTTCTCAAAAATTTTACATTGTCGTCCAAATATTTGCAATTGAAAATTAAAATGAAAATGTTTCTTGTGATTACTTACAGCGCTGCAGTAAAAGTTTTGCAAACAAAAATCGCTTCAGTCCAACATGCAACCACACATTCGTATAAGCTGATTTTTACTACTCCTTTTCTCTAAAAATACTAACAGTTTTGCCCTTGAAATATTTTCAAATAATTTCCTTTTTTCGTTTTTATTTTAGCAGCTTACCTACACAGCTTTTGCTTTGATTTGGCTTTTAAGCTTGCTTACAAGGATTGCTTAACGCTGCCGACGTCTTTATTTATTTTACAGCTTTTTATGTGACTAACAAAAAGTGCACAGTTTTAATTTATATTTTTTTAATTTAAGTCATTTATATTTTCGCTCGAGGTTATGTCTATTTGATAAATTTTTATTGCTAAATATTGTTTTAGGAACTCTAAAATTAATATTAATTAGAAAAAAAATCTTTTACTTTAATTTTTTTTATTTAAAACTTTACTTCACTTATTACGGTTTTTAAGAAAGCATTTAATAACTATATAAAATTTTATATAATAATCTAATTTTATTTTAATAAAATTTGCTTATCACAATCAAAAACTAGAAAATTAATTAAACCAAACAAATTTAATTTAATAAAAAAATTAAGAAGATGTAAAAATGTTTAAAAAGTTGTAAAAAAATCCAATAAAAATATTATAAACAGATTAAAATTAAATTACACATACATTGCTTTGTGGTGTTATAATTATAATTTTTATTAATAAAATTAAATTAATTAATTAAAACTTATATATTTTATAATTAATTATTTCATAAATGATAACGAAAGTCTCTCATAATTTAAAATTTTATTTTCCATTATAATTTTAATAACAAAATACAACAGTTATACCAAAATTAATATTTTTTAAATAGGATACACCTACTGAATTAAACTTAAATTAAAAATAATTTAATTAATTCAAATTAATATCTTATTATTAATTTTTCTGCACAAATTTTCATTTAACAATTTATTTTATTAAAAAAATTAAGAGCAAAATTTTATCAAAATAATTTGTTTTTGTAAAAATACTTTTATATGTGTATTTTCATTTTTGTCATTTTATAATTTACATATTTATTAATTTTATAAAAAAAATTAAGAACAGAATTTTATATCAACAAAATTTAAGAAAATTAATTAAAATAATTTTCTGCACCAAAGTTGATTTTCGAATTTTTATTAAATTATCATGAATTATAAAAAAATCAGCAATAATTAAGTTACTCAATTTAAAATTTGTGCTGAAAAATTAATTTCATTAATTTTATTTCATTTCATTTCATTTAATTTCATTAATCTTTTATGATTCGCGAAAATTTAATAAAAATTCTAAAATCAAAACATCTGCTGAAAATTATTTAAATTAGTTTTCTTTATTTTTATAAATATAAAATTTTAATTTTAAAAGAATTATTGAAAAATAAAAAATAACTAATTAGGTTAAATTGTTATCCGCACATATTTAAATTTTAATACAAACAAGAAAGATTTAATTAGAATATTTTTTTTGTACATTTTATTATTTTAGAAAATTTGATATATAAAATTTTCAGGGCATTATTAAAAAATTAAAATTTTGAAAAATTTAGAAAATTTAAAGTTTAAAATTTAAACGATTTTCTAAGAAAAAATAAAAAAAATATATTAAAATAGTTTATTTTATTATTTTTTTTTAATTACAACAAAAAAATTATTAAAATAATTTATTTTAATTTTTTTTATTAATAATTTTATAATTTAAATTTTACAGGAATTACTAAAGAAAATAAAAACAAAAAAAAATTATATAATATACATATATGTATTTTGATTTTATAATTTAAATTTTAAATGAATTATAAAAATAATAAAAACGAAAAACTTATTAAAATAACTAACATATTTTAATTTTCGTAATAATATTGATCGAATTAGTTTTGAAATTTTAAAGTATTTTCTGTAATTTCTTTAATATTTTTCTTTATTTTTTTTAAATAAATCTTTTATTTTTAATATATACATTCTACAACTTATAAAAAACAAAATATTATTTTAGTTATTATTTGCTCACGTAATTCATATCCTGTACTTATTTTTTATTTTGCCCTTTTTTTTCTGTTTAAATTTTTATTTTGCTTATAAAGCTAAAGTACTAATGCCAGCTTACATATTTTTAGCGCTTTCGCAGCTTACACCGCAATTGCAGCAGCACACAACAACAATAACACAAGCTAGTTAGCTGCCAGAGTAACGTTATGCCAATATTGATACACACACACATACACACATGTATATACGAACATCGTACATCATTATAGATTGAGTAATGCAATGCAAATGTCTGAAAACTCAAAAATTATGCATGAAAATATTTTGCAACAACAATATAGACACCAACACCACATATGCTTGTGAACAACGAGCCATATCCGTTTTCATATAGACAAAAAAACTTCATAAAAGTTAATCACCAGCGTAGAAAAACTTTCACAGCCGCCAAAAACAATGACGACAATAACAATAACAATAACATTACTTGCAACGAAAAACTAATAACAATTATAAAACTCTCCAACACAACAACATATTTATTAGCTGTTTTTTCGCATATACCACTTATACATATTTACCATTTATATACATATGTATATATACTTATATATCCATTTTTTCTTTTTTGGTTTATGGTTTACATTTGCATTTGCTTCAGCTTTGCGGAAAAATAGTAAAATTTCTAACGGTGAATATTTTTTATCATTTTTATGGCGTAATTTTTCCCGATTACAAAATTGAGCGCCAAATGGCAAAAAGTTAGGAATGAAAATAGTCGCGGTTTATAAAAACATTATTTTAATGTGAAATTAGCAGTGAAAGTATGGAAAATTTAGTTTTGTTCTATAAATTGATTAAAAAATATTTAAAATAAAATAATACCTTCACTTACGACAAATTCATAAAAAAATTACAGTAACATTTAAAATTGACCACAAAATCAACAATACTCTTAAAGCGAAAATCATGGCCAACTGTTTAGGAAAAACCATTATTTTTATACCCTGATCAGAGTATAGTATTAAGTTTTACCAGGAAGTTTCTAACATCGTAGAATATAGAATATGCAAATAAATGATCAGTAAGATGAGCTGAGCCGATTTAGCCAGATCTGTCTGTCTGTATATAACAGTTCAATTGAAAAGTCTCCGGCATACCATAATAAAACGCATTTTTTTGGCTCAATTGGTGTTTTATATTCAACATAGTTCCCTTCAAGGGTGATAGACTGATTATAGCGACGCACCAACTTTTCGATACTATTTTTGCAGCACGATTTGTCCTTTGCTTCAAAACAGACCTCAGTTTCGGCGATCACCTCTCCATTCGACGAAAATTTCCTTTCAGCGAGCATTCTTTTGAGATCTGAAAAGAGGAAATAGCCACTGGTGTCCAAATCTAAAAAATTTGGTAGATGTGTAAGCAAGCGAATTCCTTGATTTTTGCCATCGTTTTCATTGACTTGATAGTACTTTCTTTTTCACTTTGTAAAACAGCACTTTTTTTCTTCAAATGCTTTCAAACTATCCAATAACGCTTTGTATTCGCTGTTCAGGTTTCTTCCTTTTTCAAGATAGTCAATAAAAAATTTTCCATGCGCATCTCTAAGTACAGACGCCATCCATTGCGTTCGCCGTTTTCTGCTCTTTTCTTCTCGTCTGAACTTAGCATACCAATCCTTGATAGTTGCTTTTTCCTGAGGGAGTGTCCGAAAACAAGCCATCAAATACATAAGACTACTAAGTAAAAATCAAATACATTTAGTTTTAGTAGCGCCATCTGTGTGTCAGACCGGGGTCTGAACTTTTCAATTTACCAGTTACGCGAACTAGGCCCTCAGCTTTTGCGATATCGATTGTCGGAACCGCCCATATTTGACTACTGGAGCATTCAGCTGTTCAAAACCAAGTTCTTGTGAAGAATATTTTGTCTTTGTGAAGAGAGGGAAGCTTCATTTCAGTTGAAATTCACGTTCTTGTTTCTGTACAGTTATTAGTTTTTTATTAGTTATTAGTAGTTCAAAAATAAATTGCAATATTATTTTATATAAAAATAATTTTCAAAACAGTTAGAACTATAAAGGCCGCATATTGCATTTGAAGCGTTGCCACAGCTCCCAAGAATCAGCACAAAAGGCAATCAGCACACAACCACTCACACAAACATGGACGCATGCATTACTGAAATGCAAATGAACTAATTTTATCAGCGAACAGCATCATTTCGTACGACTCCTTTTTCACGCGCCTCGCTGCCCCCTTTCTGCAGCTACGCCGCTGTACAACGCTAATTTGCATACTTGTTTTCATATTTTCCCACACACATACCAGCGCGTATATGTATACAATCAGTCTGTCCGCCAACTTTTTCAGCAACCGAATTTTTTGCGGTCGACGGCGCGCTCCTCAGCCTCAGCGTTTGCGGTGGGCGTTAATTTGCATTTATTAACTTGTACAAGCGCGCCAACTCCAGGCACACACACACGCGCACGCATGCATAAAAACGACACTCGCCTGCAGCCAGAGAAACATCATGGCGCGTTCGTGCCAAGATGGGGCGATTGCATGTGTGTGTGTGGGCGTATGCGCGTCGCATTTAAATGTCTGCCTTTGTCAGCGCGTCACCGCAGCTGCAGCCTGTTGCATGCGCGCCGATTGCCGCTGCCAAAAACTATGCTACGCGGTTTTGTCATTAAATATTTCCTTCTATTTTTTTAACACTCGTGTTTTTGCTGCAAATGAGCATGTCGCGTGGTGGGCTTTTAGGCGCACTGCCTTGGCTTGGGTGTAGTTTAAAGGAAAATTTTGCATATTTGTAATCCTACAAATATTTTTATACATTTATTTTATCTAAATTAACTACATACATTTTTTTTAACCAAAATATTAAAAATATAAATACGAATTGGCAATAATTAATGCACTAAATTTTTGTCTTACAAAAATTTTATTAAAGTTGTTGTTTCCACCAATCGTTTAGAAATTTTACTCTCTTTCCGCATTCAAAACCTCTCAAAACTATAAACAATTATGAGCATTTTCTTTTAGCTGAAATTTTATATAGTGTACTATATTTTTAAATAAAAAAATATTTATTTAACAATATAAATTATTTATTACTATTTCTACTAATTTTCTAAGCTCTTTAATTTCAGTGATTACTAAATAATTTTTCTTCTTTCTTCAAATTACATGCTTCCACTTTTATATAAATTTATTTCACAAAAAAATTAAAAATAAAAAAACAATACCAAAAACAAATATTACACAAATTGCCCTTTCATAAAACATTCATATGAAATGCACCAACTACACAAAATTGCATGCAAAAAAAAACAAAAATAAACGCTCAACTAACTTAAAACATATCCAAAAATAATAAAATTACACCAAATAATTTCAAATATTTCCAAAAAATTAATTAAAATTTTTCGAACTGGAAATAATTATAATTTTATAATAATTGAAAAAAAACTGCAAAAATCAACAAAACAAATGATTAATAAACAAAAAAAATAATAATTAACCACAATGTACCACCTTTATTTTCAAAAATATAACTTTAAAAATTGAAAATAAAAATTATTTAAAATTTATAAAAAATTAAAACATTACACTCTTACCGCATTTAATTCGTCTAAAATTCCAATGCAACAAAATGTAATTTACTGTAATTAATATATTAAACAAAATTGAAAATATATCTTAACATTATTTGCAAAATAATTTTTTAATTGAAAATATTTTTAATAATTAAATAAAAATTAACACATTAATTAATAAAATTTAAAAATTAACAATATAAAAATTATAAACAATGTATTTTTATTTTCATAACTGTTTAAAAATTTCGAAAAAAAAACAATTTTACCAAAAATTAAAAAAAACGATACAAACTTACTGCATCTAATTATTATAACACTCAAAAAATACAACCAAATTTACTTAATAATAATAAATAATAAAATTAACCAAAATTAAAAATAATATTTTCAAAATACTTTACTGAACTGAAAATAAACATACAAATCGAATAAATTTTCACAAATTAATCAAAAAATGTAATACTAATAAAATAAAAATAAAAAAATGGAAATTTATATTCCAAAAATGAAACTGTTGAAAACAAACCTACAAAAAAAAAATTCGAATGTCGTTTTAATTATCATAATGTTCGAAAAATTACAACAAAATTTATATTTATGTATATATGTATTTATAAATATATTTTGATTTTTTCATAATATTTTTAACTTAATTTTTTTTTTATAATAAAAAATATACAAATTGCTATTAATTAAATAATGATACACTTTCATGAATTATAAAAACAAATAATAACTTTTTTTTTAAACTTTACGTTATAATAATTTTACAATGTTTATATACTTTTTCTTTGAATAATACTCTTAATTTATTTTGTAATTTTGAAATAATAAAATATTACACAAATTACTAAAAAAATAAACTAAAAAATATTCACTATAAAACATAAAAATTTTAAAAATTTACTTTAATATTAATATATGACAATTATTAAAAAAAAATTTACGAAAATTGTTTCATTTTTCCTAAACAAAATTAATTTTTAATTTAAAATAATTAAAAAAATTGTAAATATTATTAATATGTAACAAAAACTACAAACAAAATTTTAATTTTTCAAAAAAATGTAATTTTTAATTTAAAAAATTCTTCAAAATTAATCAAATATTCAAAACATTAATAATTTATTTTTACCCTTATTTCAATAATCTTTGTTACTGTTATTATTTGTTTGTTTTTTAAATAATATTTTTTCCGAAAATATCTGATATCATATCTAACTTCAAATACAACTGAAAAATTGCAAAAAAATCTAAAAATTCAACAACAACGGAAAAAATTTAAAAATCATTAAAAAATAAATTTTCAATCAAACCAAAATACCTGAAAATTACTAAATTACGCCTTATACAAAAATCATAAATTCACAAATTTAAACTGCGAATTTAACCTGCCAAACAAATACTGATCCAATCTGCGCGAATAAAAACTTATAAACACGCATGCACACACACAAATAACGCCGAGCCAATATTTACACATTAACGCATAATACGAATAACACCAATAATGACATCAATAATGTTAATCATAAAATTTGAATACACCGCAAAAAACCAACAATACCAACAACCGTTAACACCAACGCACAAACACAACAACACGAAATTGCAAAATTACTGACAATATGATAAATAATAATTATAATAATGCTGTTAATTTGCAACAAACAAACAAATACGAAAAACACGCACAACAACAAAAACAAATAAAACCACTAAAAATAACAACAACAACCAACACCGCTGCTGCATGCATGGCTTTAATGCGACTGCGCCGCCTACGCCGACGCCGTTAAACAACACCGATTAACTGTATTTTGTACTTATCTATATATAAATATATTTAACTGGGTATTATGTAACTTATTTATACAAATTTGTATGGTTTTGGAAATTTAAATTTATGCAACTAATTTTTTTCTCACTCATGGAAATCACGAAACACTCACTTTATTATGCATAATTTGTTTTTGTTATTGTTTTTTATTCAATTTACAAATTATAATATGCGTCAATTTCCTCCTTTCGCGCTTTTCCCAACCGCTGCTACATGTTTATAATCTCTTTTTCGTTTTTGCGCGGCTTTATCAAAAAATATTTTTACTTGCACACAAAAACATCGCTTAAAAAATTAACAAAAATAAAAATAACAAATCGCTTTAACCATTTCGGTGAAAATGAAAACGGTTTAAATCCCCTACAAATAATGGCAACAACAAATATTTGTACAAAAATTTACAACAACCATACAAAAAAAAAAAAACAATTTAATATAATATTCATTGCATGCTTTTGGGCTGTTATCAACACATTTTATATGAAAATTTAATTATTTCCAACTAATTTTGAATGCCACACGAAAGCAGCAACAACTAAAGTACCGTTGAATGCTTCTTATGTTATCTACACCGACGCAAATGGACAGGTACTGTTATTAGATTTAATACACACGCACACGCACACACATACAGAAGCAGATACAACGCCTGCTGGTGTGCAACAGATTTTATTTTGCCCCAAGAAATCACATGAAATGCAATTTCTCATATATATACACATATTTACATAGATTTAAAGTTATACTAAATGAAAATACTAATAAATAAATGAAAGTGGCAAAACTGCGTGCTTAAATAGCGCATATTTGTTATGAAAAGTGTTATTGTTTATTGCTTTACTAACACTTGAAAACCACTAACAAACAAGGAGTGCTTTAGAGCGCTTCTGCATTACAGTTATAAACATATATGCGTTAAGCGCACTCAGCAACTCTCACTAACACATGCGTATGAACAATAAGTTTGTACTAACCAAACGTTTTTCGCCTATACTAAAATTTGAACTTTAAGCTTTAATAATACTTTATTGTTGTTTTTGTTTAAAGCTTATATCATTTTGAAGAAAGTGAAAAATAACGCATTGCCTAAAGTACACAAATATTTATCATATATATAAAGAAGTATTTTTTGGTAGTTTTATAACTAAAAAAATTATATTTTATTTTTAAAAATTGTTATAACAAACGGAAAACAAAAACAAAACTCCAAAAATATAAAAAAATTGTAAAATCCTTTTTCTGCAAAACTATAAATAACGAAGAGCTCTGTAAAAGTTACCTCTATTTTCTTGGATTGAAAGTTATTGAACAAAACATACATATGGAACTATTTTAAAACAAAAAAAAAACAATAGATGCATATAGTATTAGGTTGGAACAAAACTAAACTCATGCAAAATATTTTGAAAAATATTAATTACACAAATAATATGCAAATATATAGTCCTGAAAGAGTCCCGCTTATACATACATACATACATATGTAAGTGGTGATTCAGTCACTTTTTAGTGCTAAGCTAAAATAATATTTAGAACTAAAAACCGCTGACATCAGGTTAAAGCCAAAGGCAAGTCATGCTATAAAGAAAAAGATTTCATTAGCAGGAAGCGCAGAACGCTTAGATCAAAAAAAGTAATTAGTACTAAAAAATGTCAGTACTAAAATGTTCGAAAAAAAGAAGTTACAAGGTCGAAAAATCTAGATTAAAAATTTAATTAGTACTAAAAAATTCAGTACTAAAATTTAGTACTAAAATTTTCTAAAAACTAAAATGTGTGTTATTAGCATACAATGCAAAAAAAAATATAACGCCTATAAAAGACGCACATCTGCTGACAGAAACAACGAAAAAAGTTGTACTTAAAATTTCTTTAACTTAAATCTAATAGAATGCCATACTTTAAAATATTAAAGTAAGGTGCACAAGAACTTCAGAAAATGAAGATTAAAAAATCTTTTAATACTAAAAATATTTTAGTACTAAACATTTTCAATACCAAAAAACTGAAATGTGTAAATTGTGGTACTAAAAATTTCGAAATGCGCAAAAACGCGCACTTTCGTGTAGAAACACGTAATTTTAGCGACTTTCAAGCTGAGCAAACAATCTATTGAGGGTGGAGTATAAATCAGAAATCACTTTAGTACTAAAAATTTAAAAAATGTGCTTTAATAAGATATGAAATTATCTTATTATGAAATTTGTTGCCCAATCTGTATGTAGTGGCAGTGTACTAAACCCGTCAATATAGGTTTTTAATTTCTTTTTAGTACACTCAAATCAAAACTTGTTATACGCATTCTATCTTCTTTCATGGTTTTCAAGAATATGTCTCTAAGTAAAAACAATAATATTACAGACATTATCAAAATAACATTTGTAACGTTTGCTTTAAGCTAACACTAATGGAAACAAATATTTTGGAAGAGTTTAGTTTCATCAAAAATCTGGCAATATTAAATTTAAGTCTTAAAATATTAACTTAGAACTTCTAGGCATGCATACATGTATTGACATCTAAAGTGACAAAGAAGGCGCCAACTAGGTACAGGAAGTCAAACTACTGACATAAATATTTTTTAATAACACATATTTCAAACTACATATATACATATATATATTTACATTTTACTATACTTAATCCTAGAAACTTTAAATGAAGTAATAATATCCGCTTAAATCCCTCCAAATATTTCACAAAAAACAAAGGGACTGCTAAAGTTCACCCCTCGAACAGTGAAAATCATTAGGAACTCCAATTAAGTACCACACACACTTACACAGACACACATACAGACAAGAATTGGAAAAAAGCACAAGTTCAACGCAGCTGAAGCCACTACACTAACCTACAACTGCTCTATAAAACATGCCACTCCAGCCAACCAGCCATTCACACCCAACAACTCATGCAGTTGCATTAACTGGCAACGCTACAGGCCAGAAAAAGACTGCACTAAAATCGTAATTAAATAACCGCAAAAGCATTTGCTTGTAAAACTTTCGAAAATGCAAAGTACAAAACAAAAATAAAAACTGAAAAATGGAAATTAAATAAGTTCCACTCGTAAAGAAGCGGCGGCGTCGTTATGTAGCTGACTAATGGAACGAGCGCATGCATAACTTCGCCACCATTCGCCGGCATACTGCGTGTCCTTGGAGCTTTCACAAGCGCAACATAATCGAATTAAATGCTTAAAGTGTCAACAAGTGGCCATTGGCAATGCCAATAGCATGCCAGACCATGACCATGCAGTTGTCTTGGTTGCCGCCACACCCCCCACCCGCCTACACACTTCAACAACAGGCAACACCCCGCCGTAACGAAGGCAATCACTGCCGCCCACTGTGTTATAAAACAAATAACTCAACACTTCATTGAGTGATAAACTGCTGCAAGGCGCTTTTTATGAGCCATATCCATATCCATTTGTATATATAGGGGTGTGTGGCGGAACTTTAGCGAACTGCAATAAAATTTGCAAGCAATAAACACTATATTTATGTATATTAGTTGCAGTCAATAAAAAATATACGAACAACTACATAAAAACCAATGAAGCGTACTGCAGTTGCTTGTGCAGCTTTGAAGCTCACTCGGCGCATGAAAGCAATTTTTAGGTGAAAACTCAGTAAAGTTTCAGCAAATAAACTTTGGCAAATTATGGTGGAATGCAACTGACTGTTCACATCAATTTATTGTGATTATTGTCACTTTATTGATTTGAATTAACACTTTCCACTGCCATGCAAGTTAACTTTGTCATCAGAGCTTTTGCATAAACGATTGAGCTTTTCTGCTGAGCTTTTAAAATCTTCCAGTTAGAAACAGTCACAAAAAATATTGATTTCGTGAATGAAACTGTTGTAAAAATATTGAATATTTCAATTTAGAAACCTCTCATTATCGTAAACTTCGCTCCTGGAGCTTTTTCAACAAGCTTCAAAACAGCTTTTAAAAATTTAAAAGACACAATTAAATTAAATTTGTTTGCGAAGCTCTTACATAAATGGTGGAGCTTTTTCTCAAACTTTTCAAAGCTTTTAGTTACAAACAGTCACAAAATTCTATTTAGTTAATGAAACTTTTTAAAAATAACTGTTACACTTAATAATTCATTTTATAAGCTTGCGATTATCATTAACTTTGCTCCTCTCTAAGCGCTTTTCAAACAAGCTTTTAAACCTGAGATTAAAAAAACAAAAAATTGTGAAAAGCTTTGATTTCAAGGCAGCCTTTGAACATCAAATTTCAATACTCCCTGCGAAACCTCTTATACGTACTTACTAAAATTAACTTAAAGCTCTTAAATGAAAATGATGATGAGTGGAACCTTCCAATGCAAAAATTATCAAAGATAATAGAAATTTATTTTAGTGTGCTCAACTTTTTGGAATTCAACTGCTTTTCATTTCACATAACTATGGACCATTTAAGTTGAGCTTTTCGTAGCTTTCGGTAGCAAAAAGTCACACAAATGTTTTGTATCGTTAATGAAATTCTCATATTGAATTATTTTATTATATAATCTTTTTTACTTGTACAAATAAAAGCTTTTCATTATCGTAAACTTTGCTTCTCTCTAAGACCTCTTTCAACAAGCTATAAAAGTTGAAATGAAAAAAAAAATTTATATGAAATACTTTGAATTTCTTTGCTGCAAAACATCTTATGCGTACCTCTTCAAAAGAGCTTAAAGCTCTTAAATGAAAATGAAGTCATATTCTGGAACCTAGTTATGCAAATATTGCAAAAAACGTGAAATTTTCAACGTTTATTCCTTTGGAGTTGAGCTACTATCATTTTGAGCTTAAAGCTTGCTTCTCAATCATTTTTATATTTGACAAAGTAAAGTAAAATATATTTTTGAGCATAGTCTAACCATATATATATATATATATATCTCTTTTTCTGTATTCATTTATTTTTTCCATGTTTAAAGCTTAATTTTTTTAACATACCAAATGCTCTTTGAAATCAATATGTGTACAGAGCACAAATAATGATTTGAAAGCTTTCAAAGCTTTATTTATAGTTCTTGAATTTAATCGAAACATCATTAAAACGTGGCTGGTGTTAACGTGCATTAAAATACTGCCCTTTATACACTTGGACTAGCTTATGACTTATTGATATTGACTGATATTGTGCTGCCGGCTTTCTCCTAACACGTCAATGAAAAATTACAATAAACATTTGTTTTCAACAAAATTAATACCAGCATTTTGGCTTTGCGGTTCGGCGAGCTTTAAAAGCTCATTTCTAAAGTTTAGTAAATCACATGAAGATCGATTTGCTGATTCTGTACTCATTAAATGCTTTCGATAAAATTCTATTAAATTTATAAATTTTAACACATTACCGATGTTTTTTAGTAAAAATAGTTTAGTGGTGTTAGCACACCATCTCTACTTTATTATATTAGTTATAGTGACATACTTAATTATATCTAGTATTCTAAAGCAAATAAGTGTTTTTCACAAAATATTTTATCTCTATTTTTTTTTCATTTTTATATACTAAATTGCGCCAATTTGCCACTGAAACAAATACCAATATTGCCGTACAGCTCATACGGATCGGCGCGTGCTTTATCCACAGTGCCCGGTGCTAATTAATGGCATTTTTTATACAATTAGGTAACAGAAAACCGTTATTAATTGAAACAAATTATATAGTTTCTTTTCCTAATTTGCGGCTTAAAAGCTTTATGCCTACAGGGTAAGCTTATTTGCGGCAGGAACTTACATAACATATGAAAGCTTTCACTTAGCTATATACATTTATGCAGTAGCTTATATATACATACAGATAACTCCAATAAACTCAAGACTCTTCACATTTGCATTATTCCTCCAGAAAAGCTTATGTGTGCTTTTTATCGTCTTTATTCCAATAAATTTTTATTTAGTATGTGCAGAACTGTGTTTGCAAATCTTTGTGTTTTCGAACAAAATGAATAGAATTCATAATATACATATGTATATATAATAGACAAATAACCTTGAGCATTTTAGTCATTGGAATATTTTTCTTTTAATGACTTAAGTAAGCAAATCGAAAAAGCTAAACTTTAATTTGTCAGACTTTTAATATGGCGAAAACTTTTTTTTAAATCTTAAAGCTTTAGTGCTTAAGACTGTAAAACCGCAATTTTTTTAAATAACCAAATTGTTCGTATAATTTGTGAGGCTTTAGTACTTACTTTACTTTTGTAAAGCTCAATTTTCTATGCATTAAAATATTAAAACTTAAGGCAATTTTAATTGTTTCATTATTAATACGAAAATAACTTTTATTAAATTTGTAGATCTTTAAGCTCTCACAAAACTGTTGCGAAAGTTTCTTGGGTGAAAAGGTAAATTCTTTACGTTGCCAAATCTATCAAATAAATCTTAAAACTCCATTACTTAAAAATGTGAAATCTCAATTTTCTGTACACCAAAATTACGAAAAAACGTGAAGCATATTTAAATTTTTCTTTGTTAATACGAAAAAGCTGCTATTAAACCTGTAGAGCTTTTCGCTTTCACATATAGTTGCTAAATTTCTTTTGTGAAAAGCTAAACTTCTTTGCTAATACCGAAACAATTTTTGTTAAAGTTTTAGAGTTTAAGCGTGCATAAATGTTGCCATAATTTTTTGCTCTTAATTTCCAAACCATTTAATAGTTCCATTCATATTCGAAACTGGATATTATAAGCGCAACTTCCATACATCCTCTACAGCATTTGAGCTTTGCAAGCGTTCTCCTCCAAAAATTAAACATTTTGAGTATTCAACTTTAGTTTGCGAGGACAGAAACACAAATTACCATGGACATGCAATTACACTTACTTTAAAATATTGAAAACTTAGCCTTCAGTTATTAAAATGCCCAAACTTTTATTCGTACTGTCCCAACCAAAATCACTAAAATTAAGGCGCCGCGTCAAAAAGCTTCACTTTCAAACTAAAAATCAAGCACTCTCACCGATATTTAACATAAAAATAATTTTTTCTAAGACAAAAATACCTAAGCTCGACATTTTTTACAGTTATTTTGTATACGTAATATTCGTAAATTTTACTCAAATGACAAAACTTGTATATATTTTCTTTCTTTTTTTCTCTTTCTCTTTTTTGTATATTTCTAGTGCCGCCTATTAGGATATGTAACTGTTACTGCATAAGACAGCCCATTAGTTCATAAGCTCACTAAAACAAATTAAAAAACTGAAATTAAACCAATCGATAATCAAAATCAAAAATCGTTAATCAAAATCGAAGTAACTTCAATTTTAGTCAAAGCAAATAAATCGAAAGTGTTAAGACTTCAAAACATTCCTTAGTGAAAATTTACAACAAAAGCACTGCAAAACAAATTGAATAATTGCGAACACTTTCAATCACAATTAAATCAAAAGAAAGCATTTAATTGAGTTACTATCGAATTGCCATCTGCAAAATGACGAAAGCTACAGCAAACGAAATCAAAAACAAAAACGTTCAAAAAGCGTTCGAAATGCGCACAGAACAAAGAAGTGAGTTGAAAAAGTGAGTTGAATAGCTTTTTACTTGCAACTACAACAACTGAACTTGCAATTATAATCATGTGAAAGCTTCAAGTTTACGCTTGTGCTATCAAGCTTTAAAGCTTGCCTTATTTACATGCTTACCAATACCGCCATACTTTCACTATACTCTTCTTCTACTTGAGTTTTCCAAACTCATCTTTTAAGCTTTGCGCTTCTTTTAATATGAAAATCAGCTTTCTACTCTTATTTTACACTAATCTATTAACGATACTTGAATGGTTGTCCTATGCGTCATTTTTTGCTCCTTTATTTTTTAATTTTTTTTATATATCTAATTGTGCTTTTGGCCTTGTTATACACTGGTTAGACGTCTTAATGTATGCCATAGGCTTTGTGTATTTATAAGTTTGCAGAAAAATGGATTCCTCATACATATCTCAAAAATAATGTATTTTCTGTTTCACTATATATGAAATAAAAGTAAGCAACTTACTGAAGCTTAGCAATTTAGCTTTCATTTAAGTTCGCTTATGTAAGCTTATTTAGAAACCTAGTTTCCTTTATACTCTCATATAAAATATTAATACCATGAAAAAGTCATAGTTTTAGTTTTTATAAATACTAACCAGACAGCGTATATTTTTTGGTAGTATAGATATATGAAAATTTGTTCAATGATTATTAATTAACACTGACAGAGCTTATGTTATTTTGATAGCTTCAGATTTTCAGAGATTTAATGTCAAATGAAACCAGCTGAAATTGAACTCACACGTAGTTAATTTCGGTTTAACTTCTAAATTATTTAGAATGGCATAAACAAATAAAAGCTCTCAATGAAAGCTTTCGCGCAATTCATTTTTGACTTCACTTGTGAAAGCTCAACTGATTTTATCTTGCAAGACGATTGCATAAAAGAAAGTACTGTTATAGTTTTTCAATGTATTTAGAAACAAATAAATAAATTATTACTAAGTGCAACTTGAAAATGGATTTCCAGAGCTTTTCGTCAGCTCAAGAGTTTACATTTTCATTATTACAAAACGTACAAGGCTTAAATTGAGAGTTTTAACCTCAGAGCTTTTACACTTATGAACTTAAAAGATCCGTTCTTTTAAAAAGCTTTTAAGAAAGCTTATTTGCTATATTTTTCAGATGTAATTTTAAAAAGCCAGTATTAAAGCTTTTGTGCATTTTTTTTGAAGATTAGTTAAGGACACTGACTTAAAAGATGGAAAAGCTCAGAGTTTTTAATTTGCATTTTCAATATTAAAAACGATACAAGTCTTAGCTTAAGTTTTTATACTTCCGACATTTAATGGTTTCGTTCTCTTGAATAAACTTTTCGAAAAACTCTCTTTAAAGAAATAATTTACTTTAAATTTCAGATATGCTTTTAACAAACCGATATTATACTTCTGAGCATATTTTTTTAAATAGAAATTAAACACACTGGCTTAAAATAGTGAAACTTCTCATTTCTCAGCATGAGCTTTCATATTAAAAATATTTTTTATCAAATAACTTTTTTAAAAGATAATGATCGTAAAACCAGCAAACAAAGCTTTTTAACTCTCTAGTATAAATTGTTTATTACTTATGTCCTTTTCACAAAGGACTGTACATAACAGTCTAATTGTGATCTGCTATAGTGAGGGATCAGCCATTCAACCGGCTAGCATAAAAGATGCTTTCAAAAAATCAGCTTAAAAGCTTTTGAGCTTTTACTTTAGTAGCAAAATTATTTTAACTATTGCTTGCTTATAGATTTATTGACCTATAAAAGCTTTAACCTCAATAAGCTTTGAAATGAAATATAAAAATATTTAATAATAATAGATAAATTTATAATCCGCATAAAAAGCTCTCCATTGAACGTCTTTGACGAATCTCTGGGAAACCAATGCACAAAGCTCTGAAGTTATGGTTGTAAAAAGCTCTTTATTTAACATTTTTAACGAGATATTACTACACAGAGCTTACAAACTTTTTCTATGAACTTTTTTAATATTTTACGGATTTTCTTTCAAGAAATTTACTCTAAAGCTCGCAAGCTATTAACTAATAACTTAAATTTTTTTAAGCTTTCAAGCATTGCTTGACTTTAATATACCATTACTTATTAGAAAATACTTCTAATTATTCCCCTTAACACTTCAAAATATGAATAATTGCTGACGAAATAAAAAAAAATAAAATTTATGCGCTTTTTCAATGCATTACTAATTAAGCGTCGCAGCAACACAAACTTCAATTCTATACAATCAAATTAATTAACGCTTTATCATAATTATTTAGTACTTATTGCGCGCTGTCAAAGCGACATTATTCAATATACATATATATATTTATATTTATATACAGACATTTATATAGAACTAGCAGTTTAAATTAGCAAAAATTTGCATAGATCATTTGTGCAAAAAAAAAACTTTATGCAAATGCGAAAAGTTATTTAAAAATTACATATAGCTTATAGTAGTATGTTAAGCAACAGCGCAAGCCAGCCGACGGTATACCCGAAATGTAGCAATTTTAGTACGAAAGTGTCGCTCAAAAAGCGCCAAAAGAAGCTGTTGCCATAGTAAATGCCAGCGTCGTGCCGTAACTACAAAATTGATATTGAAATTATTAAACATAAACATTTATATTTACATTAAAAAAAAACAGAAATTGTATTTGTATTTGTATTTACATAACGCTATTATTGATTATCTTTATATTATGTATGTATTATAGACTCTTAGTAAACATGTGATACTAATTTTTGCTCTTTTTTCTTTCTTTTTTTCTTCTCTTCTCATTTTTTTGTCCGACCAAAAACAAAAATATGTATTTGTATTTGCAAAAACAAATGCGAACAATTGCAAAATTTTGCTAACGAAAAACCAAAACGACGAAATGTGCCAACAAAAAATATTTGATTTAATTTTATTTCGAAAAAATATTGGATTATTGGATTATTTTTCGCTGTTATGCGCTGCTCGAAATTATTTCCGTTACTTTTTCGTTCTTTCCTTTTGCCAAATATACCGTATTTGTTTGACTGATTGGTTATTTGATTTGTTGTAATTTCGTACGACTTGTTTTGTGCCCGCATCCGTATTGAAATCGTAAACCGTTACGTAACGTATTTGAAACGCATCCGCATTCGCCATATGCATTGCCATACAATAAACAACAACAACTACTACAACTACAACTACACATAAAATCCAATTATTGTTGCACAAACGTACAACAATAATCGTAATAACAACAACAACAAATCGTAATAGTTACTGGACACCCTCCCGGTGTGCCAAGATTTCAATAGATCTATGTGCAGTCGGTTAAATTGTAGATTCGTTCATTTAACTGAAGGTAAGTGCATGCTATTGCTATTTTCTTTTTAGTTCCTAGCTAGTTTTAGTATTTTTCATTTAGTTTATATTTACCGTTATATCTTTAGTAATTTTTTGCGTACCATTTATGTGCGTATGTTCGTATATTTAGCTAACTGCGCACACTACACGCCTACCCAGTGCGAACCACACATGATTTGCTTTAGATTTCAGCTGCTTTATATGTATGTATATATATAACTTTAGTGTACTTTCTGAAAATCATAGCTACTGCTTTTATAGTACTTATGTATATGGTATTAAAAAGTAGCTTCTTCATTTATTTCAGTTAAATTTTCATTTTGTAATATTTGGCATTGAAAAAACTTGCTGAGCTCTTTAATGTGCTCATTTAAAAATATTAAATATAAAGGAAAGTTTCCAAAAAAAAAGAAAAAAGATAAAAAATAATAAAAAAATATGAAAAAATATGAAAAAGTTACAAAAAAATATAAAAGAAAATTGGGAAAGAATTTTCTTTTATATTTTTTTGTAACTTTTTCATATTTTTTCATATTTTTTTATCTTTTTTCTTTTTTTCATTAAATCCATGAATATATCTTATAATGGCTTATTAATTTGTATTTTAAGTCAACATTTCCAATACAAAATTTTTTACAAAAACGTTAAAATTAAATTATTTATATTAAACATTATTATTATATTTGTTTAAGAAATTTAATAATGTATTACTGAATTATGCAGGCAGTTTCAAAACTCAGTGAGTTACCGTATAATATTTCCTACTTTGTCACTTTTAAATCAAAAATGAATTGAATGTCAGTGAATTTGACGCAATGAAAGTATATCCCGGGATATTGTGAGATATTGTATTAATTTAACAGTTTCATAACTGTATTTTTATTGTTCCGAAAAGACCGGAAATATGTAAAACAGACTGAAGAAAATTTCAATCACTATCTATCGGAAGCTTTTTATGTGCCATATGTTTCGGCTTATGCTATCGAAAGCTGATTCAAGTAAGAACTCATACAGAAAAAAAGTTTCACAAAATATTATACTTTTTACTTATCAAAAAGAGCGGGCCTATAATTGATCATAACAGCGCTTTTACTCATCGGATACGAAACACATTTTTTCGAGGCACTTTCTGAGTACCTATACCTAAGCCTTCGAAATTTCATAAACCAATATTAGACCACTTTGGATCAGGCTAGCCAATACTCTTGACACAATTTATATTTAAATTTTAACAGAGAGCCATTCAGTTAAGACAAGTACTACTTTGTAGTATATGAGATATTAAAGCGTATTGTAATCATAAATGAAACCCGAATTGAAAATATTTGCTCAAAAGACAAGAATTTTTAAAATCAGTATGCCAAAGCAATTTGTTATGAGCCTTGACTAATTACTTACGAACAATACTTCCTTATGTTGTCTATTCTTCATGGTCCTAAAAGAAGACTTTTGGCGCTTTTACTATACTGCTGAGCAGTTAACAACAAATCGCTGATATGAACTGAAACTGAACCACAAGTCACTGATATGTACAAAGTGTTCTATATTGAAAATTAGGTCGACACAAAAATTTATTGTATTCTATGTACAACTTCCTTTTGTACCGAACATTTTTAAGAAATACTTCTACTTATATATTTTTGTAGTTCTTAAGTGTAACTCTAATTTAATTGAAGTTAGCATGGCTCTCTAGCAGTCCATTTTATTGGTGGGAAACAAAAACTTTTGTTAATATTTTCACCTCATATTTATAAACATAAACGAGTCACGTGAAAAAATCTGGTTTGAGAGCAATGCAAGAAGGTTGAAGTATTTACGATTTTCGATCTGAAAGATCTGAGGAATCTTGCTTAGAGACCAGCTATTTTATGTACAGTCTAAAAATGCTTCTAGTGCGATAGAGAAAGTAGAGTAGCTTATAATATATGTATATAGATCCAGAGAACTGTTTTAAACAAAAATTCACCATAACCTAAAATTTTTGGACCGTTGGTCTTTAATAACGATATATAATATATACGTATATAGCATAATATATATCTTTACGTAAATTTATATAAAATGAATTAACGAATTCGGTCTCAAATTTTAAGTTCATTTAATTATACATACATTTATAAGATTAAAGGCGTTCTGACAAATTGAATTATATTAAGTATATGTTACTATATAAATTACCAGCACTAAACACACACAGTTATTAATGTTTTATTCTCTCCTCTTACACGCATACACGCACACGCACACTCACACAGGCAAAGAAATATTATATAAATACATAAATATATATTGTTTTTGTAAATTATTTGTAATACAAAAATAACAACAAATCAATTAATATAAAAATTCGCTAATTTATGTTTTACGCATTTTTCTCATTTATGTTTCACCCATTGTTCGTCGAAACGTTAGATGACAAGGTTGAAGTATGTGATCAACGTGTGGCTGTGTGTCGCGATCATGCCAACGGCCAATGCAGACGTAAGCAATGTAAATATTATCATATACCGATCGTGTTGCCGCCGGCGAATGTTATGGCTGCTATCATTAATACGAACAATAACAACAATAACAGCATGCATAGCAACAGCAGCAGCAGCATTAGCAGCAATGCAAGCAGTCATGGCAGCAGTAACAACAACAGCAACAACAACCACAACCAGAACAATCAATTGCATACAATCTCACAGCAGCAGCAACAGCAACAACAAAAGCAAGTACATGAACAGTATCAGCAGCATGCCAAGTCAGCAGCAGCAGCGACAGCGACAGCAACGGCTGGCATTGCCACCAACTACAATAATAATTTGATAATAATCGAACCGCAGCAACATCATCTTCACCAGCAACAACAACAACAACACTACAATTATCTACACAACAACAATTACACGACCACACACTACAGCCCGAGTAATAGCAGCAGCAGCAGCAGCTCCGCAAACAACAACAATAACAAGCACGTCACGCATACGATCTACCAACAACAACCAGCCACTTTCCATCTACCACACTTCACCTGCCATTCGCCCTACTCACCATCCTCAGCATCGTCATCGTCATCCTGCTCCATTGCCACCTCCCCGACAGCGCTCACCTCGGCGACCGCAACGCTGCCGACCACTTCCACGGTGACCGTGCCCACTGCTATTGCCACCATGCCAGCAGCACAGCCACCACCACCACCACATGCCACTGCCTATCTGAAGGCGGCGCCGTCACATCTCACCGCCTACGCCAGCAGCGGCGCTTATGAATTGACCACAGGCGCGCCCACATTGTTGCTCAGCAGCGATTACAATTCAAATTGCATTCCGATTTTGGCAGCGCATCAACAACAACAACAACCGCAATCACCGTTGGCCACAGCAGCATCGTATATTTATCCGGCGCATCATCAGCAGCATAGCGCCGCCGCAGCGCAACAACATTTAATGAAATACGCCGCAGCCGCCGCGGCACAGGCGGCACAACATCAATTTCATTATGCCGCCGCGCCACAAATACTCACCGCGGCGGCGCCGCAACATATGCTAGCGACAACGGTGACATCGGCCGCTACCGCGCCGCATACGCATGTGTTGAGTGGCGTGGCAACAACAACAACGCCGCTCGTGGTGGCCACAACAACGGCGACTGGCGCGGCGGTAAGCGCGCCGGTGGTGGGCGGTTGCATATGAAATGCGCAATCTGGCAGTAGCAGCAACTGTGCGTACCAGCAGCGGCAGCAGCAACAACCAGTAGCACTACAATATCAGTGGCAACATCAACAACAGCAATACATTTACATGGGCAATAATGGCGGCGTTTAAGCGCGCGACACTTTGCACTCAACGCGCTGCGCCTGTATCGACACGCGCGCGGTACTATATAAGCAAGCGCGGCGCGGCATAGCACACACGTTGTGCGCGGCGTAAGTTGTCAACAACATTTCCAATTCACACTCGAATATTTTTAGCAATAAGCACCACATATTCGCATACCTAGTTATAATATGTTTATGCATGTCTGAGAGACAGCTGAAATTGGTTGTCAGCCGCGCCGCTATGTAGATGTTAGTGAGCGGCTGTGTTTTTGTTAATTCAATTTTGCTTTATTTCTAATTAGTTTTTACGCACTCAATTTGTTAAATATTTAATGTTTACTGTTTTATTTTGTTATTTAAAAATATTAAAAAATATTCTCATTGTAACTTGTTTGTATAGACTTATAAGTATCAATTAGCAATTAACGATTACCGATTGTCTATTACCCATCACCAAGTAATTTATGTAGTATATACTTGTATGTATATAATCTATTATATAATTTTGTGTGTTGCAAGTTAAAACAAAACTGATCATAAATAAGATACACGAAATACTCATTACCAGCAATAGTTTACTGTTATTTTCTTTAAAATATTGTTACTTTTAATTATTCATATATTTTGTTAGTGAACACTGGCGGGTTAAGTTTTAGTGTTTCAAGCCGTACAAAAGTGGCATAAAAATCGAAGGAGTCTAGAGTTATTTGGCTCCATATAACTGTAATTGTGAGGTTAAATTATACACTCAAAGAAAGTTGATATTAAAAAACATAAAGTTCCAGTGCTTTCCAGAGAATTAACATCTTTATTTTTTGAAAGCAATTCCGCCAGTTATAAGTTGATCAATAAAGGGTTAATTTCTTGGATTTAGTGAGTGGCAAAGCATCAAGTTCGAGAAGACATCAATAGCATAAATTTTAATATGAATTTCTGGAGAAATAGATCGAGTGAATTCAGCTTGTAGTGACTGCTCCGAGAGAGTGAAGGAAGTAGTAATTAAGAAGAAATTTGAGGTAGATAGATACATATATAGCAAGAGCCTATGAAAAATCTCTCGTAGAAAGAAAGTTATCGTCTACACACTTACTACTATGTAGAACTTCCAACGTGTTATTAACGACATAAGAGAAAGAGGGAAGGAAATACCTACTTTCGAGTTATAATTGCTTAGCTGGAGTAAATTTTATAGAATATCAGCAAGCTTTTGGTAAACGTTTCACTCAAATGCCACCATTTTATAGAAAGGCGATTGCTCTCTGAGAGAGGATTTTGAGTTTTAGTAAACCAACGCTAATGTGACACAAACAAAAAAGCTGAGTTCTCGAACTCTTTAAGAGCATAACACTGCCGATAATCATTAAGCTATCGGCGAATGAAATACATTTTTTTAAGAAACGACCACAGATCACAAAACTAAAAGTTTGGATTTTTTTTGTATGGAAAAATATTAGTAAATATTTTTATTAATTAATTCTATAAAGCTTTTGTTATTTTTACTTATTTTTATAATTATTTTTTTTTTCATTTATTTTTCTTCTAATTTTTTTTTTATCTCTTTTATTATTATTTTTTAAATTTTTTATATTATTTATTTGTTTTTTTTTATAACTTCTTTAATATTTTTTCTTCTTCATTTTTAAATTTTTTTCTCTTTAATTTCGGTACTTTCATATTTTGGTAACACAAGCTGTTTTCGATTTCCTCATTCACCTAACCTCAACACACACATGTACACACTAGAACAACTTTCAACTTATCACAATAAATAAGGCAACAATTAAGGGTTGATGAACTATTTACAAAAATATTGAATACAAAAAATAGCAAATAGTTTTAAACTAACAACTACAACAATTAGCAGTGAATAAAAATAATTATAAAATATTAAAATAATAAAAATAAAAATCGTGTAATTTTTTAAAGTGCAGTAAAACTTGAAAGAGTTCTGAATGGAACTATACTTAAAAAACTACGAAAAAATTATAAGTAAAATTAAAAATAATATTATATATACACTTTAATATACATGAGGTTGTAGGCTTAAGATTGAACATTAAAAAAAAAATAATAATTAAAAAATAAATAAACACTTGAAAAATAAATCTACTACATTAAACAAGTCTACAAACGCTAAACAAAATACACTTGAAAAAAATAGCATTACAATAGTTTAGATATTACACATTTAACATTTTTGAACGGTAACATTAGTGTAGTTGTAGTTTACGAAAGTTACGAAAACGAAAGTTACATAAATGCCCAACTGCGAGGAGAGCGGCAGATGTACACTGGCAGTTCTCAGAGCGCGATTTGAAGCAAGGGGCGGGTTGGGTATAAAGAAACTGTTATTTTGGTGTGTATTCAACAACAGTAAAGCATTAAATAAAAATTTACTGAACTTAGTTATGCAATTTTAACTCTAGTGTTCCATTTTTTCAGCAAATGAAATATAAAAAATAAGAATAAACAAACAAACGACCACAATAACAATACTTAAAAATATTTGTATATGTTTGTACATACAATACATACACACATAAATAAAACAGAACTCTTTCACTATTAAAGTTATGAAAGAACCTAATCTAAAACTTAAACAATAGAAACCAGAGCGAAATCACATTTTAAACGCTACGCTTAAAGAAAAATCACAAAATTCTGGACAAAACGACGATAGCTTAAAAAAAGGTTAAAAATACAAAAACCGAAATAAAAAGAAACTGAAATTCAAAAACCAAGAACCAAAAACCGTTAACTAACTAAAAATTAATGTTAATAGCAAATAATTTATGTAACGAAAAGAAGCTAAAATTGCATAAAATCTCAAAAGAAATATGAAAACGATAAGCAAACCAGTACAGTCACGTCCTATTTTTGCAACAACGACTAATTACTAGACAAAACAAAAAATAAAGCAAAAGCAAAAAACAACAACTACAGCAATAGCGGTATCATTTATTAAACTAAACGTTTAAAATTGCTGCTACACTGAGCGAAACAACATAATGTGTATTGGAATTAAGAAAAATTCAAATTCTTTTTTACAATTTGTAGAATCAACTTCACGTTAATAGCAGTAATGTGTGGAAGAAAAGCAATTGCAGTTAAAATAAATTAATTATATATAAAATTACCATAAAAAATTCAAAACAAAATATATAACATATTTTTTATAATAAAATAAAATTGCTAAATTGCAGTCAACAACACATTAAGTAAAATACCGTTAACTGGTGGCATACAAATCAAACCCATGGAATTAGTTTGAGAAAAGTTTTGAAAATTTTTTAGTTCTTTTATTAAAATAAAAGCGACAAAACAGCGAATAAAATTTAGAAAGTGTGCGCATAAATAAATATCAATTCTTTTTACATTTCACTTCAAAGAAAAACTGAAAATTATTTATAAACAAATTATTATTTGAACACTACATAGATTTAAATAACAGTTGTTTTTAAAGCCGATAGTGAAATATTATTATTTTTAAATTATTTAACTTTCAATTTAATTCAAAGTTAAAAATATGAGCATTTTATATTTTTTAACAATTTAAGTTAAAATGTTTTACGAAAAAAATATATATTTTATTTTAATAAGTTTTTAAATTATGTTTTTTTTGTAATTTAGTAAAATAATTTCTATTAAAATTTTTTTTTATAAGAATTATAAATTTTAAACATTTTTTCATAAAATTATTTATTCACATTAAAAACATATAATAATGTTACGATTTTTTTTGTTTATTTTTACTAAAAATATAATATCTGCAAAAATTTAGTTTAAAAAATACTTTTTTTGATTCATACAAATATTTTTCACAAAGAAATGTTAAGCAATTTTAAATTTTTTTTTATAATTTTTTAATTTTGTATAATTTTTTTATTATTTTGAATCTAAAGGATTAATGTTTTAATAATAACTTTTTTTGATGTAATATCTTAATGTACTAAAATTTTTAATTAAATTTAAATTTGTTAAAAATTATTTGATATTTTTTTTGTATTTTATTATTTTATTGTTAAAAAACCGCGTACATTTTTTATATTTTTCAATTAAGAATATTTTACTTTAAACACACAGTTTTTAAATACTACAAAGTTTTTAATTTTTTGTAATTAATAAATATAAAAATATAAAAAATTTAAAACTAACACCAAATTTTTCTTATGTTCAAATTTTTTGAAATTTTTTTATAAATATTTTTTTTCTTTTTGTTGAAAAGTTATTGAAAATCAATTGCAAGACTCTAAAAATAAAAACAAAAACTCGCATCAAATCGAATATTTTCAAAACAAAAGCAGTTAATACTTTCAGATATTTATTTAAAAGTATACTCTATTAAAATACTTCAAAACTTCATCTCAAATATTTCACACAAAATTAACCAAGTTTTAATTTTTTACACAATAAAAAGAAACTAATCAACAAACACAACACAATAAAGAGGCACACTTAATATTAATAGCAATAACATTAAAAATTAAATAAACAAACAAAACAATAAAAACAATATTTACATATAAAAGCGTTGTGTACATAAGAAAAAAATAATAATATTAATAAATAACTGTATTGTGTAATTTATGAAGTTATAACATAAATTGCGTTTGATGTTACCTAGAAAAAACGACACCAACACACACTTAATTAATTTAAATTTTTTATGTAAATATACAGTGAATAATTTCCAAACAAAAATAACTAAAATTATTGCAAATTTTGAAAAAATTGCGATAAAAATAAAACATAATTTAAATAAAAATTAAAAAAAAAATATTATATTTATTAATGGCAACTTTAAATGAAATGTGATCTTTTAAAACAAAAATAAATTAATGTTTGTAAAATGTGTTAAAAACAAAAAAACAAAAATTTTCAAATCACACACACATGCAAAAACAAGCAAGCAAAAAAACTCGTTACTGGTACTAAAAGGGAAAATTTAACTGTAAAACACATATAAACTTAAAATTAAAAATTAAATTTAAATTAGTTTTCATTGAACATGCAATTACTAACTGTCACGTGTAAGTATATGAAGAACAACACGTATAATCAATAATAAATGGAAAATAAATCAAATAACTATTATATAACATTTTTTTTAACACTCAAAAATATTGACGAACACGAACTCGTACGCGAAGAACGACATTGAAATGTGCATAGATACTGGAAATGGTATATATTTACTTACATATACATATTTATAGCATATACATACATATATATATTGTATAAATATATATTCATCGTACTTATTTAAGGGCTGGTTATAATCAACGGAAATTTCTGGTAAAAAAAAACATACAATTTTATTAATTAAATATTTTTCACTAATTGTTTTAATTTTTATTTTTTAAATTTTTTTGTAAACTCTTTGATTTCTGGTACAAAAAAATATTATTCTATTCATTAAATTTTTTGATTAATTTTTGTATTATTTTTTTTAATCTTTATTAATCTTTTTAATTATTATTAATATCTTTGTAAATTTTCTAACTTTTAGAATAATCAAAAAATATTTAAAAATTTCACACTTTTGTATGAACAATAAAAACTTGAAATAATAGCTGAAAATATAAAAACTCTTGCAGTTAATCATTTTCTTTATGAGGAATTTTTTTCTACACAATCAGCTGTTGAGCATATAGTCGCACCTCTATTTCCCTCTCCTTTTCTCACTTTTACATCTTTCTAAATCAATTTACAATAAAAAAAATATATTAACTATAATTAATTAAAAACAATTATAACTACTTTCCTTTCTATTAAAACTAATTATAAAAAATTTATAGCAATTAATAATATTTTTTTTTACTCAAAAGTAGGACCTTATAATCCCAAATTATTGTACACAAGAAGTTTGGTTTAAGTCAATGATCGCTAAAATGCTCATATGGTTAGTTTGTGATCAGATTAAACTACTACTAAAACGCTGCAAAAGCTCAATAAAAGTTTTAAATTTACAGCATACTTTTGAGCAAATTTTGTTATAATTGCTTTTCAATATTTCTGCAAGTAAATTTCCTCTCTTCCACGATATTTTTAAATAAAATTCATGGCATACAACTTTAATTTTCGGTTATAATAATTCTGCTTAAATTTCGCGTACTTTAGACTTGCTGAACTTTCAATTCTTCTACTACGAAATTTCATTCCTGTCACCATCTAAATTTTTTCATTACAAGCCATTCAACTAATAGCACTTAAAATTTTATAAAAAATTTTAAAAATAACATTACTATACTGCAGACATTACCCAACACCAGTCCTTACCATAAAACCATACAAGTAACTCTAAAGCACATGAAAGCTCTCCCAAAGGCTCTTTTCTGAAATCACTTACCTAACAAAACTACACATTTATAAATGAAACCAACCAACTTATGCATAAATTAAGCCAACATTTTTAAGAACTTGAAATTTTTTTGAAGACTTACCTTACTCTTACCACACGCTACTTTAATATCTACTCTACAACCTAACCTATACTACACTCTATCCAACTCTACACTCTACTCTTAAACAACCTAAGCAGAAGAAAGCTAAGAAAACAGTGAATGCTTACAATTTATACAAAAAACATAACCCAGCAAGACAACTAAATATAGACGAAACAACTACAACTACAACAATAAGTTAAATAAGAAAATGCCTAAATGAGTTTCCGTCCATTATAAACAGACCTTAAATTTTTATGCATGTGAAGGAAAATCAAACCAATTCGTGAAAAAATGTAATTTTATTAAACAAAAAACGTAAATATAAAATGTAATGAACAAACGGGAAATAAAATAAATGTTAATAGAAATAAAAATACAATTCAATAGAAAAAATTCAAAAATTGAGAGCGAACGGTATAATATAAGAGTAGGGTTAAAGAAATATTAAAAAGTTATTGCGTCGAAATATTGCAAAGTAAAATTTAATAAAATAAAACTTAACAAAAAAATAAAATAAATAAAAGACATATTGCAAAAATATGACAAGACATAAATTAATCACAAAAACTGTTAAACGTTTCACTTAGCGGTGCAGAGAAATCTTTTTCAAAACTACACTAGAGTTATACACTGAGAAAATCAACCACAAACGTTTAAAATTTGTAAAACAGTTAGTTAAGCCAGTTAGCGGTAGTAGACCGTACAATAATTAGTTGGAGCAAGTAAGGGTTAAACGAAGGTAAAGAAACGGTGTGGTAGACTAAGCAAATTTAAGAAAAATATTACATTATATACATTAATATATAATATAAATGATAAAAAATATGCAACCACACAACAAGAAAACACACATTTTAACAGTTACTATTAATTTTAAAAATATTATTATTATAAATAGTGTGAACAGTACATAAAAGAAAACACATTATACATATAAACTAAAATAATTCTACAACTTAAACAATTTTGAAAATGTTTTA
The DNA here is from genome assembly GCF_024586455.1 of Bactrocera neohumeralis. Lineage (NCBI taxonomy): Eukaryota > Metazoa > Arthropoda > Insecta > Diptera > Tephritidae > Bactrocera > Bactrocera neohumeralis. The sequence goes on along the minus strand of NC_065921.1, from coordinate 63,614,177 downwards.
TGTAAAAAAACGAAAATATTAAAACAAAAAATATATATATATTTAAAAATAAATACTACAAATATAAAAACATGTTCTAAAATTAGTATGTAAGTGAAAAAAGAAAGAATATACAGTTGTAAAGCGCGCACGAAGATAGAGAGCATAAGCGAATAAGAGCGTATGCAAGAGCGAGCGAAGTAGCGGTTTCAATTTTGAGTATACCGCTACACGAGTAATGGCAGTGTGTGAACAGTGCTTAGGTGCTACACTGCGCGAAATGTGTTTGTAAATTAAGGTTTATTGACGCCGTAGGTACATTTTTTAAACGATTTTTGCAAGCAAACGTAAATAAGTGTGGTTAAGCAGAGAATATTTGCGAGAATGTCTACAATATGTTCCTTTTAGTATTCAGAAAAATAAAAACACAAAATGAAATAAAAAAGAAAATAAAAGAAAAATGAAATACAAATGCAATAAACACTTCCTTTTTCGAACAAAATACAAATAAGTAAACAATAACAAATAGCAAAAACAATACACAAAGTAGGCAATAGTCATTGAACACTAAGAAAATACCGTTATTTTCATTGCATCCTAATTTTTTTCTATTTATTTAAGCCATTCATTTTTCAAATCACGCGCCAACAAACAGTTACAAATAACAGAGAGAAATTGAAAATTTTAAATCAATAGACATTGCGCATTAAAAAAACGAAGAGAGAGCGGAGAGAACAGTGAGCGCAATTCGCGAGCGGCGCACGTAGAGACGCGCAAACAATGTAAACTAAAACGAAACTTTTATTTGCCTTAAAGTTTTATTAAAAAACACAATATATTATTAAATTAAATACTAGTAGTGATTAACGGTAGTTTACGCAGAGGGCAAAGGGAGAAAAATTAAGCAGAGGGTGCGCAGCAAACGCGAACATAAATTATTTCAATTTTAGTAACTTTAGCAATAGTTTGAAAGCGGGATACTGGAGTTGTTGGGGAAGACTTGCTAACCACAAGAGCATAACGACAAAGAGCGCAAGAGAGTAGACAGTATGGAAAGCAAAGCGTAGCAAGCGAGCTACGCGCTTGGAGAAGCAATGCGCCAACTAACGAGTATAGAGCAGAGAGTACAGCAGCGCAAAGCAAGCAGAGTGTGCCAGCGCAGTAGGTAGTAGTAGCAAGAGAAAGTGATAGGAGTTGCACATGCGAAGTAAGCAAAATATGCAATGCGCTTATGCGCTCAGCGCAAGCAAGCGAGATATGCGCACTGAAATGTGTTGCTTTGAGTATGTGAATAAACGCTGAATTTTTTTTATTAAGATCAAACTAAGATGGAAACAATTTACCAATTAATTAGTAGTTTAATTGAAACAAGAAATTTACATAAATTACTTAAGATTAAGTGAAAGGAAGTGACGTTTAGTTGTAAACAAACGATAAAAGTGTAAGCGTATGTGAGCAACTGTAAGTGAGCGACCGCGCATGCGCAGAGCCGTAGCGTGAGCGTAGCACGCATTAAACGAAAATGTAAGAGAAAATTAATTGCATTAGGAAGTATAGCAACAAAACACGAAACAGTTTTAAAAGTAGTCTTTTTTCAAAAGGAAAATAAAAACATAAAACATTTTGAGATAAAATAAGAAGAAAACAAAAAAATAGTGAAAACGGGATTGTAATTAAATTGTAAGTCAAATATACATACATAGTAAGTTAATCAATTAAATTGTTAATTGATAGTAAGTACATGGAGCAGCAGAAATATACATACATAACTACGTAGTAAATGTAAGAGAGTTGATTCTTTGGTTTTTTAAACACACCTACTCATTTTTACATTTTTAAGCCACACTCATTTTTTAATTATTATATACACATGTATTTATATATGTAGATATACATTTATGTATTAATAGTATATACCATTTTTTCCTACATACCTACATACAATAAGTGAGAGAAACTTTTTTCATGCATTAAATATATTAATAAAAGGGAACCGTTAGTGGTGAAAATACAAAAAACAAAAAACAAAACAAAACCGTTGTGATGAAAGCATGTAGCAAATAATAAATTTAAATACATATACTTAATTAAACATCCTTCCCAATAGCAAAGTACGAAGTGCAAGTATTTCTCATTGCATACTTTTAAGCGCGCAGTGAAAGTTGTTATTAATTTTAACTATTTTTTTGAATTTTTTGTAGCTTTTGTTTTTATTTCATATTAAAGTAGTGTTGATATTTTTACAATAATTTTGCAAAGTATTCATATTCAAGCATTTGTTTTTGACAATGTAGTGTTACAATAACAATTTTGAATTCAGGTGATAAAATCAACGAATTTCCTGCCTACCCAGAACATTTACTATACAAAACAAAAACCAATTGATTTCGCAAACCTCTTTAGTTTAAGCTTAAGTGTAGTGAAAGTATTTAATTTTTTGTTAATTATTTAATATTAATATTTTTTTAAACAATTTATTTAATATTATCTTTGTTTTGTGATAAAGCCAGCAAGCAAATTGTAAGCAAATGTTAAGTTACAAATTTTAGCAGCAACCCCTATGTCTACAATACGCGCACTATTTCATTTACAGTATGTGCAAGCAGTATACATACATGGCACTTTTTTATTCAATAAACTGTAAGTGTCATAGTTGCGGGGAAAGGAAAACAATTTTCAAAAGTAAAAATACAAAAAAAACAACAAAAAATTAAAAAAAAGAATGTTAGTTTTAAGCCAACACTTACACACAGACACACTTTAAAGCCGACACGCGCAGCTAGCGCATGCGCGCCCACTACTTCCCGCGCGCAGTGTACATCCAAATGTTCAAGTATGTGTGCGTTATTTATGAGCGCTCACTGTCGGCGCAAATTCGTTTATTACTCCTACTAAAATACACATAAACACCAACCAACACACACACACACACTTATAAAAAAGTTAATAAATTTTTTAAACAAAAATTAAAAAATAGAAACTAAAAAACAATTAAATAAATAATAATATTACAAATATGAACGAAAGTTAAGTAACACAAGAATATTGAAAATATGAGACAAAAATAAAAACAAAAACATTATTACTATTATTATATATTGTAATGAAATTTAGTTATTATATTTAATAAATAAAATTTAAAAAAACACAACAACAACAAATGAATATGTATAAAAATTTAAAATACGAAATCAGAACAAGAGCAACAGAAACAACAAGAAATATTAAACTAGTTATTTAAAAAGTAAAATGAAGGAAAACTGAGAAAAATCAATAAAAAAAAATTAAAACACAACAAAAAAGAATGCAAAAAATTAGTCTTTATTTAAATTTGCTACTGGGGAACTCAGCGAGGCGCAAAAATGGTGAGTAACATAGGCTTCCCCTGTTATCCACTATTAACACCCAAAGAAGTAGTGAGGAAAAGCAGAACATTGTAGAGAGAAAAAATTATAGCAGAGACGAACTATAAACGATACCTATTTCATGACTAATTGAGAATACGATAAGTTCAGGATAAAATTCTCGCAACGCCGGAAATTGTTCTAGAAATAGTTTAGGTATTGAGAAAAGAGAAAAAAACTATAGAGAGCAAATATACATATATATATGATCAAATGTGATAATTTAGGTTGGATTAAATTACGTTGCCTTGTTCTTGACTTTTCTACAGTATACGCGATCTGTCAGCCCCATTCTGCGGGCGTATGCCGCCACCAAAGACCCGTGAGTATTCCAATCATGTTTCTGCAATCCTTTCTAAAGGGTTTTCGAATAGGGATGATATGATTTCGTGTATCGTTTCGCTTATTTTTAATATATCATCATCTGTGCTTTTTTCATAGAATTCAGTAATGTTTACAATTTCATCATGGATATACTCATTATACTCGTATGCAAGAACGACGCTTACAAACTATTAAATTTTATCATCATTATTGTTTTCTAATTGCAACTTTCCGTGCGCTTTTGCCATTTTATGGTCGTAGTAATCGTCCATCTGTGCTCGCTAGTCGTCGAATTGTTGAAAAGTACAATTTCGTAATGTTCAAGTACCAATAAGAGCCAACTGTTGCTGAAGACCTCAATTTGTCGATTCCAAGATGTTTTCAACAATTCGAACTGGCTTAAACCATAACCTGGCGGATTTTGAGAAAAGATTTGGGCTTATATCCATATAAGATTTTTCTCACTCAAGAACTGAAGCCGTTGGACCACCGTATACGTCGTGAATTTGCTGAGTTTGCCTTGGAACAACTTGAAAACGCTGACGATTTTTTTAAGAAAATCATCCTCTCCAATGAAGCTCACTTTCATCTGAGAGGAGCGGTAAATTAACAATACTGCGAATAAAGTTTGGTATGGTTTTTAGGCTGTTGGAAGAATGAGTCCATATTTTTTTTCAAAAGAAACCTGGGGAAACCGTCACTATCAATGGAGAGTGGTATAGATTGATCATAACCAACTTTCTATTGCCGGAATTGGAAGAAATTGATCTTGAAAGCATCTGATTACCACAAGCTGGTGCCACACAGCACGTGCAACAGCCGAATTATTGCGAGAAAAGTTTGGAGATTCGATTATTTCAAAAAACTGTGACACTGAATGGCATCCAAGAAGTTGTGATTAAACACCGTTAGACTACTTCTGGTGGGAGTATTCAAAGTCATTGGACATTAGCAACAACAGAGAGAAAAGTTTGGCTTTTTGTTCAAGCTTTAGAAGTCAATATTGTATTGTGGCATACCGCTTCGCACAAGATTTTTGCAGTTTAGCAACTCGGTAGATCGTTTAATCGCGTTTTGACTTTCCTTGCAATGCCCCAGTCCAGATCGTGGTAAAGACAATAAAAGACTTTGTGAGTGCTGGTCACGTTTTCAGATAACAGCCGTACACCCCAATTTGCAATCTCATTTTCATCGATGCTTTTTGGACCTTAAAGCCGCCTGTTCTTGGCGCCCCTGTCCACTGTTCCCAAGCATTTTAAGCATTTTAAGATACTTCTTGTCGATACGGAAACGCTCCGCGGCTTTCCCAATAGCAGAAATCTCTGCTTGATATGCACTACACTGGTCTGGCAGTTTAAAAGGCTACAACAGCTAATTCCGAGCAGTATATTGCCGCACAAACACTGTCCTCCATCCCTATAAATGTTTAATGTGATGAGTGCAGATGCTATGCCTTTACGCTAACCATCCCTTTCTAAGTTTACTCTGAATCTACTTTCCCAGTTGAAAAGTGGGATCATACAGCCGGGGCCGGCCAAACCGAAGTTATACACTGAACTATGTCCGAAAGTTTATATGTAAATTCTTCTGCTGCCAGTAGTCATCCCGCCGATTTTGACACGCTGTTATCAACGAATAGATCTATGTGTAGCTGGTTCAGTACCTATTCAAGAGGAACCTTTGGGATAATTTTTAGAGCTCCCTTCATGCACAGCGCAACAAGCCGCTGAACCATTTTCCGTGGGATATATTGGAGTTAAAGTCGTCGTGACACCGGCAGTTGTTCCAGAATGATTTACTAAAACGCTTACATCTAGCTCTGGCAAAAGTAAAGTATCGGATATAAAATCACCACATTGTTTTCATACATCACTTACTAGTATAGTACGATCAGTACTGAAACAGAAACTGAGAATTATGGTTTCGTATGACGAAGGAAACCTCAGTATTCTTTCGTCATTTTTAATCAGAAGGCATTCTAAATTCATGCTCAGTTCTAACGTTATCACAATGATCGCTGAGGAAAACAGAAGACTTTCTATTTAGGAATAAGCCATAAGGGGTTTTTAAAATACACAATCTGTTCTCAAAGAATTAGATCTCCAGTAAATTATAACCTACACATTGTCCACAAAATTCTTGTGTCGTTTTGGACACCGGCACACATCGACTCTGCAGGACATGGCAGGAAATACAGTTTCCAATGTCAGAAAATTTTTTTGTATACCCTAAGCCGAGAATATAAAGTATGTCATTAAGTTGTAACACCTAGGTAGAAACGTCGGACACCCAATATATTTTATATTTAAATACTGATTATTTATATCATAACGAGTTGAGTATAGGCGAACTAGTCCCTTAATTTTTGAGACATTGTTCTGAAATTTTGCACGTGTTGCTCTCTTTTTAAGAGGCTGCTCATTTGCCGGAACGGCCTTTATCGGATCATTATATCATATAGCTGCCATACAAACTGAATGATCGGAAAAAAGTGTTCTTCTTTATTTGACGAGATAATTTTATCTATTCAAACACTTGTTTAATAAAGCTAGAAAGACCGAAATTCTAATGCTTTGCATCAACTTGAATTTAGGTTTACACCTTGTAATAATGTTAAAAATTCTTCAAAAAGGCCTATCGACTTCATAGGAGCAATGGGTGTTAGAACAGGCATAACTTAGAGTATTTTTATTGGTGGTTCCTAAAATATAATTTGAGCATTAATAAATTAAAATGGGCGTCAGATGTCCACATATATAATAGAGCCACCATTTGGATCACCCTTCATCTTCCTTTATTTGCTTTTAGGTACGGTCATTTGAAAGCATTGCCCACGAAGATATTTGTCAGGCAATGAAGCGCATGTGAAATGCATTTTTTTTTTAAATTTAAAATAAACAACACCAAAGATAACAAATAACACCTCACACTCATAGTCACACATGAATACACACATATACATGCATACATAGGTCCAAACACCCATGTAAGTAAACATCTCTTCATCTTACATATTATATAACTTATTCATGGCAACCACAAAGCAACCCACAAACCAACACTGAAAATTAAAATATGATTTTGTAGAAGGTACAACAACAACACAAAACAAGCACATGTCTAATATCACATACGCAATTGCATTAATGCTTACTCCCGCACACATTTGTCCCTGAACATTTTCTCTCCCATAAGTATTTGTGTCTATCGGTCTGCTGTTGTTATTTGTTATTGTTGCTTAAGTATGTGTTAAAAATAGAATAGTGCTAAATAAAATATTTACACACATCACTGAATAACACCTGCGGCCACAAAATACTGGCACACAGCTGACATAACGGCAGTGGTGAGATTAGAGAGTGGAGTGGAGCGTTTATGCATGCGGAGGTATGCCGAGGTCGTTTGAGAGGTTGGCCAGTGTACAAGAAGATAATGAGCGTGACGTATGCAGTGAATGTATATTTCATGAATATGTATTCTAGAAGATATAAAACGCATATAATTTAATGGTGTAACCAAGAATTTAGCATTATTATTAAGATAAGTGTTGTCATCAGAATTTAAAATTAATTTCGGGGAAATAACCAACAAATTTCAGCCGAAAGGCCCATTTTTCGACCACTTTTTGCAGCAATTGGGGTGGAACGTCAGCAATAATCAGTGTTACCATACTAAAATATTTTACAAACTAAAACAAAAAAAATATAAAGAAATATTATACCCTAAATACAGGGAACATAATCGTTGATAAACAATAAAAAATATGTATATAAAAAATTTAAGCGGCCTGAAGGCCGCCCACGCAAAAAGGAGTTCTACGCGAAAAAAATTGGATACACCCCGGTATTGGACCGACCAGGGTTATTTTTTTTAAGCGCGGCCGAAGGCCGCCCACGCAAAAAGGAGTTCTACGCGAAAAAAATTTGATACACCCCGGTGTTGGACCGACCAGGGTTATTTTTTTATAAGTTGTTGATCCTCGTATTTGGGGTATAAACAAATTATACAAATGATGTCGATAACGTAACACTGATTATTTGACAGTTTGTAATTCATTTGTTATTCTTAAATAATCATAATTCAACAATAATTTAAATGTATATTAAAAGCTATTTTTGCACAATATTATATAAAATAAATGTATACAAATGAATTAGTGAAGTGTTCTTCTTCTTCTTAATTGGCGTAGACACCGCTTACGCGATTATAGCCGAGTTAACAACAGCGCGCCAGTCGTTTCTTCTTTTTGCTACGTGGCGCCAATTGGATATTCCAAGCGAAGCCAGGTCCTTCTCCACTTGGTCCTTCCAACGAAGTGGAGGTCTTCCTCTTCCTCTGCTTCCCCCGGCGGGTACTGCGTCGAATACTTTCAGAGCTGGAGTGTTTTCATCCATCCGGACAACATGACCTAGCCAGTGTAGCCGCTGTCTTTTAATTCGCTGAACTATGTCAATGTCGTCATATATCTCGTACAGCTCATCGTTCCATCGGATGCGATATTCGCCGTGGCCAATGCGCAAAGGCCCATAAATCTTTCGCAGAATTTTTCTCTCGAAAACTCGTAACGTCGACTCATCGGTTGCTGTCATCGCCCAAGCCTCTGCACCATATAGCAGGATGGGAATTATGAGCGACTTATAGAGTTTAGCTTTTGTTCGTAGAGAGAGGACTTTACTTTTCAATTGCCTACTCAGTCCGAAGTAGCACCTGTTGGCAAGAGCAATCCTGCGTTGGATTTCCAGGCTGACATTATTAGTGGTGTTAATGCTGGTTCCTAAATAGACGAAATTATCTACAACTTCAAAGTTATGACTTTCAACAGTGACGTGAGAGCCAAGTCGCGAGTGCGACGACTGTTTGTTTGATGACAGGAGATATTTCGTTTGCCCTCGTTCACTACCAGACCCATTTTCTGTGCTTCCTTGTCCAGCCTAGAGAAAGCAGAACTAACGGCGCGGGTGTTGAGGCCGATGATATCAATATCGTCGGCATACGCCAGCAGCTGTACACTCTTATAGAAGATGGTACCTTCTCTGTTTAGTTCTGCAGCTCGAACTATTTTCTCCAGGAGCAGGTTGAAGAAGTCGCACGATAGGGAGTCGCCTTGTCTGAAACCTCGTTTGGTATCGAACGGCTCGGAGAGGTCCTTCCCGATCCTGACGGAGCTTTTCGTGTTGTTCAACGTCAGTTTACACAGCCGCATTAGTTTTGCGGGGATACCAAATTCAGACATCGCAGCATAAAGGCAGCTCCTTTTCGTGCTGTCGAAAGCAGCTTTGAAATCGACGAAGAGGTGGTGTGTGTCGATTCTTCTTTCACGGGTCTTTTCCAAGATTTGGCGCATGGTGAATATCTGGTCGGTTGTTGATTTTCCAGGTCTGAAACCACACTGATAAGGTCCAATCAGTTTGTTGACGGCGGGCTTTAATCTTTCACACAATACGCTCGATAGAACCTTATATGCGATGTTGAGGAGGCTAATCCCACGGTAGTTGGCGCAGATTGTGGGGTCTCCTTTTTTATGGATTGGGCATAGCACACTTAAATTCCAATCGTTGGGCATGCTCTCGTCCCACCATATTTTACAAAGAAGCTGATGCATGCTCCCTATTAGTTCTTCGCCGCCGTGTTTGAATAGCTCGGCCGGTAGTCCGTCGGCCCCTGCCGCTTTGTTGTTCTTGAGGCGAGCAATTGCTATTCGAACTTCTTCATGGTCGGGTAATGGAACGTCTGCTCCATCGTCATCGATTGGGGAATCGGGTTCTCCTTCTCCTGGTGTTGTGCGTTCACTGCCATTCAGCAGGCTGGAGAAGTGTTCCCTCCATAATTTAACTATGCTCTGGGCATCAGTGACTAGATCTCCTTTGGGGGTTCTACAAGAGTATGCTCCGGTCTTGAAACCTTATGTAAGCCGCTGCATTTTTTCGTAGAATTTTCGAGGATTTCCCCTGTCGGCCAGCTTATCAAGCTCTTCGTATTCACGCATTTCGGCCTCTTTCTTCTTCTGTCTGCAAATGCGTCTCGCTTCCCTCTTCAACTCTCGGTATCTATCCCATCCCGCACGTGTAGTGGTCAATCGTAACGTTGCGAGGTAGGCAGCCTGTTTTCTCTCCGCTGCGACACGGCACTCTTCGTCGTACCAGCTGTTCTTTTGCTCTTTCCGAAAACCAATGGTTTCGGTTGCAGCTGTACGTAAGGAATTTGAAATGCCGTCCCACAGTTCCCTTATACCGAGTTGTGGACGAGTGCTCTCAGAGAGCAGGAGTGCAACCCGAGTAGAAAATCGTTCGGCTGTCTGTTGTGATTGCAGCTTCTTGACGTCGAACCTTCCTTGTGTTTGTTGGCGTGCGTTTTTTGCTGCACAGAGGCGAGTGCGAATAGTGAAGTGTTAGTGGATATAAAAGTGAAAAATATAAGTGCAAAATTAATTTTATATATGTGACCTGGTCTACGGAAAGGGGGCTTAGGTGTCAAAATCAATTTTCACTTTTTAGTTGATTCGGATGGAAGATGACATGCTTTTCTGCTGTTTCCCAGAAAACTCGTTTTCGCACGTTAGCTCCCTTTTCGTAGACCAGGTCACATATAGAAAATATGTAATTAAAATATTGCAAATTTTCAACTTTAAACGCGAATATCTCGAAAACTATAAGCTTCCTGCGGCTAAAACTAAATATATCCTGGGTCAGGATACTCTCCTCTATCCGACGATATCCCTTTTATCCTTGAAATCCTGGGACGGTATACTAAATTCTTCCCCAATATTGTCAGCCGAGTATTGAAAGTATCGCGCGAACCGAACCATATTTTAGTAATAAAATTGCACGATTTGCAAACGTTGTTCCGGAATAAATCTGTTCATTAAGAAATGACAAACCAGAGCGAGTATAAATTAAGTATCAGTTGTCAAAAACAACAACTTCGAAAAAAGTGTTGCCTTATTGAAAACCACACGTGTGAACAGAGTGTCATTCTTTAAAGTTTCGCAGATAGTCTACGTGCATCCTTAATTCTTGTTGAAAACAGAAGGTCTTTAATTACTGGAACTTTATGTTAAGGCATGTACATATATTATAGTAGATTATACTAGTGAAAGGTCAAACCTAAGCTTAGTGTCATGCATAATCCATACAAGTTTAGGATCCGCTTGCTACGCACCGACGGGTGAAAATTATAATACAGACCTTATAATATAACTTTGGTCCAGCAGCGAGACAGTACAATAACAGGCAGAGAGAAAAAGTGAGGACGAATGTAGGAAGCTTTAGCTAAAAAAACATACCGGAACATCTAAATATAAACTTATACCTGGCTTGGTGCAAGAAACAACGACATTGCCTACAAATAGCTAACTCGACTTTGAAGTCGGCTTCGGAAACAATTGGCTATTATGGAAACTGAAATGGGGATGCCAGATTAATTTTCCGAAAACTGAGGAAGCTGGCCTAAAATGATAATCTAATCAATCCTCAGGATTTTTTTTTTGCTTACTAAATGGTTAGAAGCTTAATGATAGCCAAATGTCACATTGGTCCGTTGTCAGCGGTTCCGACATATGAGTAGCTTCTTTTGAAGAATAGACATTTCATACCGATACCTCAAAGATAAAGATACGGATAAAGGCAAAGATAAAGATAAAGATCAAGATCAAGATCAAGATAAAGATAAAGATAAAGATAAAGATAAAGATAAAGATAAAGATAAAGATAAAGATAAAGATAAAGATAAAGATAAAGATAAAGATAAAGATAAAGATAAAGATAAAGATAAAGATAAAGATAAAGATAAAGATAAAGATAAAGATAAAGATAAAGATAAAGATAAAGATAAAGATAAAGATAAAGATAAAGATAAAGATAAAGATAAAGATAAAGATAAAGATAAAGATAAAGATAAAGATAAAGATAAAGATAAAGATAAAGATAAAGATAAAGATAGAGATAAAGATAAAGATAAAGATAAAGATAAAGATAAAGATAAAGATAAAGATAAAGATAAAGATAAAGATAAAGATAAAGATAAAGATAACGATAAAGATAAAGCTATATGCAGACAGACTTATATGGCTAGATCGACAGAGTTCGCCATGCTGTTATATATACATACATATACATATATGTATATTTTTTATAGCATCTCTAACGTGTCTTTCTGAGTGTTATAAACTTCGTGGCGAACTTAATATATCCTGTTCAGGGTATAAAAGAATAATTATTGGTATAATATATAGTATAGTAAAATATTTTTTCATTTGCCGGCATTTTCGAAGTTAGTAAAAATATTTCTGTAAAAGCGATAATAATTAATGTAAACTGAAATATTTCTATACACACTACCCTATCAAATATATACAAATTCGAATAAAAATATACCACAACTCCAAGCAGCCGATCGTCCACACAGCCCCATCGCTCGCATGCGATTTCGCTTTTTTTCATTGGGGTCATTTGATGGTCAAAACAAATTCATATAATGTATATGATAGACATAGACACACCTGTGTCTCAGGTATGCAAGTGGTATATATATAAATGATATATGTATATACATATATATACATATATATATTTATATAGAGTGCAAACTTCACATGCATAAATTTTTGCACTGCAGTATGGTGAATTCTGAATGCTTTTGCGTTAGAAAAACTATTTTTATACAACTTCACATGCACAAGCCCTCCCACATACAAGTACAACCATTATCCAACTTGCTTCATTGTACTTTAAAATCGTCGAAAATGTGCTTAACCCTCGAAAACTGCAAAGGTAGTGAACCCTTGTTGCGAAGATTACGCCGGTAGCTAAAAAAAACTGTGGCAACTACAAGTGCAGAGAGCTAAAGTACAAGCCTTATATACTAGAACACACCAACATACATTCATGTGGCCGAATTTTCGCATGTACACACATTTAAGCAGCTGTACTGTACTGAACATCTGTGGGTCTGCATGGCGTATACGTAACCGCAATGCTTGGCATGCAACAAAAAACACCAGAGACTTTGATGGAAACAAAGACTAAAATGTTGCAGAAAAACTAAAAAAAACATGTGTGTGTGTGTGTGCTTGCTTCTGCAAAGAAAAACTTGTTAATGCAATTTTGACCGAAATTTAGAGATTACGGATTTAGTGGAGGTTCGTACACTAAAGAATGCCTGCAGCCCTAGCCTGCTTTGACCTACAGAAAGTGATTGGACGAATAGGCGAGAATAAAGTATAGATGGATATATATGTAAATAATACTGCTTTAAAGTAGCTTCTGTTAGTTGTCTCGCAGATAATGAAAGTTTTCGCTTAACCAAGTGAAAGCAGAATGCATAGATTGCACGGGCCATTACATACAAACAAATAATATACTTACATCTCTGAGTTCCTTAGAAGGCTTAGCAACATAAACTTCTTGTCAGTAGAATTTATTGGAAATGCATTTCAGGGTAATGTTAAAAAGAAAGAAAGGAGACATAGTTTAGAATACGAGTTTCAATTTCTAAGCGAATGCAATGAATTACAATCACAAGTAACACAAGAAAAAACGTTAACTTCGGCGGTTTTAACCAATGAGCAGGTTTTTGGTGATAAAAAGCTGAGTGCTAAGCTAAATTTCGATATATCACAAATTGAGGGACTAATTCGAACGGAGCTCTCTGCAAGTTTATCATTTATATATATATATATAGATTATAGGGTTTCCGATGTTTCCAATTTTGGAATATTAATCAAATAATTTGAAGAGACAGCGGAACGAAATGTTCAAATTTGAACAATGGGTGTGACACCACCTACATTACAGTGATGTCTCCTATCCCACCAACTGCTCAATCGGTTTGAACTAAATTTGGTGCATAAAATTTCCTCGCTGACATTTCAGATGCAATAGAAGGAGATATCACACATTTCATATACATATACCTGCATTCGTTGCATACCTTTAGGTGCATCATGGCTTTTTATTAGCACTTTAAGGCAATAACATTCCAATCATTTGAACAACATGGACAACGCCTGCTGTGAAGAAACCGATTACTAACGCAAATTTCTACTTTTCTAGTTTTTCGGCATAACTAGGGCTCAGAGAACATCGAGTCAATCGTTTTGTATGTTATACATAAGTTTGTTAGCGAAGAGTATAAACACATAACTGAAAAATTTAAACTTTTTTACTTTTTTTTTAATTTTTAACATGAACAGAGAGGAAGATATGCGAGAAAATACATCGCTATCATACATGACTATATCCAGGAATCCAGTCAAAGTTTTCAGCATACCTTTTCAACAAATTCGGTACGCATTCCGAAATAGTCAAACTCCGAGCTATCGAAACGGGATAGTAAGCTTTAGTACTCGTTGGGAACTAACGAGTAAATGATTTAAGAAGTTCTAAAACACATAAAATTAGTAATACGAAAGTGAATTTAGTACTCTTTCAAAACTATCCATCAAATAATTTCAGAACTGGAGGTTTTTTCGTCCATTCGGACGACATGATCTTGCCAGCGGCTATCTCATACAGCTCATCGTTCCAAAGAATGCGGTTTTCGCCGCTGCCAATGCCAATGGGATCACAAATCTTCTGCAGAACCTTTCTCTCGAAAACTCTTAACGTCAACTCATCAGATGTTGTCATCGTCCATGCATCTGCACCATATAGCAGAACGTGTCTGATACCTCGTTTGGTATCGAACGGCTCTGAGCGGTCCTTGCCGATCCTGACGGAACTTTAAGTGTTACTCAACGTCAGTTTACACAGCGGTGCTAGTTTTGCGGGGATACCAAATGCAGACATCGCGGCGTATAGGCAGCTTCTTTTCGTGCTGTCAAAAGCAGCTTTGAAATCAACGAAAAGATGGTGTGTATCGATTCTCTTTTCACGGATCTTTTCAAAGACTTGGCGCATGGTGAATATCTGGAAACGATTACAAATGAGGTATTCGAAGTATTGCGCAATGCCAGTCCCAACTTTTTCCCATCTTTCTGGCAAGAATCAAGCCATTTTGTGATGTCGTCTAATTAGTGGAACTGCCTTTTAGCCAGCGCTTGTGCCATCAAACGGACTAATAAATTTAGTAATTCTTTAGAACTAAAATGGAATGAATATACATCGTTATCGATAGTTGTAAATTAGAGCCAAAACTAATCTCTGGTCCATAAATTTGGTTCTAGCTTCAAACTAGAAGTAGATCATTACAAAAAGAGAGACTGTTATTGAAATTAGGAGTAGTTTAGACTTTAACGGACACAAGAAGAATCGGGTATCGGAATATGAAACTTGGTACAAATGGAAACACTAGTCATTATTCTAACAAATTCTGTTCCCACGACAGTCGTGTCCTCTTAACCGAAACGGACCCGGCTTTTTATCCGGCCAAGGACTGTCAACTCAGTAGAGTTCTGACGCTACAACAACAACTACAAAAATATTTTAATCACCTTATACTAATTAGAACATCATTCCCCAATTTAGTACTTGTTTAAAAATTGTCAACGATAATAAATTCAATTTTTACTTTCGAATTCCTTTCGGAAGCAGCAAAAAGCTCATTCGAACAAGAAAAGTTTCATTTAGTACAAGTTCAAGTATGTCAAAAGAGGAGTAGTGATTAGTCTTAGATACAACAAAACTAAAGCAAGCTTAAACTTTTTTATATATTTTTACATATATGCATAAATTTATTTCCTGGTGGTATGCAATAACAAAAAATTCTTCACTTTTTTCAGGAAGGCAGCTTGAAAAAGCGCATAAAGTGCCTATTTCACGCTCCAACGCTTTTCAAAAAAGCGCACAAACAGCAAACTTACCAGCGCTTTTGCGCAGAGGCAAGAAGTCAACGGCGCTGCCTGGTAACAACACTCGCTCCTCACACTACCGAGCGCATATATCCCATACTGTGGCATGCAACAATGGCATGTTGCATATGTACGAGTCTTTTATGACGTTGCAACTGCTGCACGCACCAACAATGGCAACTGTTGCAATTAGTTGGCATAAGGCGGCAAATAATTGTGCTCATATAATTTTGTTTCCTTTATTTTTCTTTTATGCTCGACATGCACATATGTGCTTGTGCGCGGCATAACGGTGCATTCATGTGTACAAGGCGCGCTTACGCTCATGAATCGGGAAGACTCGAGGGAGACGACGCAACAACGGTGGCAAGGAAGTGCACCATTGAAAGATGCTGAACTCCAGTACATGCAGCCAGCCGCTTATAACCGAAGTTGAGCCCAGCACGACGCTTATGAGGCGTAATGAAAAGGGTAGTAAAAGGGGTGTAGAAGTGGCGTCGTGTAAAGGTTGAAATTAATGTGTAAAATATGGCAACGTCAAAGATTTATGACAAAAGTTGTTGCAGAAAAACGAAAGTTAATCTGTATGGTAGTTAGTAGTTGCCTCTCAGTGATGAGCGCGGTATGGCAGCAGCAGTACTAGACTCTGCAAGCTTAATACATACATTAAGTATGGTATTATTATTCTCGTTTTTCTTTTTGTTGCAATCATTGCAGGACACGCAAGAGGCTCATAAAATTCAATGAATTTGTCGAAATGTTTTTTCTTTGCTGCAGCGAGGCGTCACTGGAGCTTATTGCCAACTTTTGAATGCATTCGCCAGTTATATTGAAGCTGAGCTCCACGGTGCATGGAGGTCGTAGTAGCGGCCGGATTATATTAATTAATTATTTATATAAACATGAAATCCACAAAAACAAGTAAAGGCATGGTATTTGACCTCGGAGTTAGAGAGGTAATATCATTAGCATAGCTTATTAAAAGATCAACGAATTTCGCGTAGAGAAGCTGATTTTAAATAATATATCCGACATGCCGTGTCATCCTCAAGCACATGCCCTCAATTTTCTTTCCATCACTTGCAAATCCGCAAAATGTCACTAATAGCGTTCAATATGGATCTTCTTTCCATTATAACTCAGTACAAATCCGTCCATCATTAATCCTGATGAAGATTCAAATATTGTAGTGTGAAAGAGCATACTTCAGAGATTATGTATGTAGATTCGAAATATGCTATACCTTTTTATACTCTCGCAACAAAGTTGCTAAGGAGACAGTTATAGTTGTGTTCACATAACGGTTGTTTGTAAGTCCTAAAACTAAAAGAGTCAGATATAGGGTTATATATACCAAAGTGATCAGAGTGACGAGTAGAGTTGAAATCCGGATGTCTGTCTGTCCGTCCGTCCGTCCGTGCAAGCTGTAACCTGAGTAAAAATTGAGATATCATGATGAAACTTGGCACACGTATTTCTTGGCTCCATGAGAAGGTTAATGTCGAAGATGGGCAAAATCGGCCCACTGCCACGCCCACAAAATGAAACCGAAAACCTATAAAGTGTCATAACTAAGCCATAAATAAAGATATTAAAGTGAAATTTGGCACAAAGGATCGCATTAGGGAGGACATATTTGAACGCAATTTTTTTTGGAAAAGTGGGCGTGGCCCCGCCCCTACTAAGTTTTTTGTACATATCTCGGAAACTACTATAGCTATGTCAACCAAACTCAATAGAGTCGTTTTATTCAGGCATTTCCATATACAGTTCAAAAATGGAAGAAATCGGATAATAACCACGCCCACCTCCCATACAAAGGTTATGTTGAAAATCACTAAAAGTCCGTTAACCGACTAACAAAAAACGTCAGAAACACTAAATTTTACGGAAGAAATGGCAGAAGGAAGCTGCACCCAGGTTTTTTTAAAAATTGAAAATGGGCGTGGCCTCGCCCACTTATGGACCAAAAACCATATCTCAGGAACTACTCGACCGATTTCAATGAAATTCGGTATATAATATTTTCTTAACACCCTGATGACATGTACGAAATATGAGTGAAATCGGTTCACAACCACGCCTTCTTCCAATATAACGCTATTTTGAATTCCATCTGATGCCTTCTCTGTATTATATATAGTACATTAGGAACCAATGATGATAGCGGAATAAAACTTTACAAAAATACGGTATTTGAAAAATATATAAATGACTAAATGACGATTATAATGAAATCTCGATTATCACTTGTATCATCGAGAGGATATAAAATGATTTTCTCTTCCTACTTTACTGTCGTGGACACATAGCCGAGTTAACAACAGCGTGCTCTTCTCTACCTGATCTCAACAACGGAGTGGAGGTCTTTTTCTTCCTCTGCTTCCATCGGCGGGTACTGAATCAAAAACCTTCAAAGCTGGAGTATTCTCTTCTACCTTAACATAGCGCTTTATCGTTACATTCAAACCACTAAAACTACTTATATCCGTTTCGCTTTTTGTGAAAAGCTATTCCAAGTTTGATTTCCGATGGGTTCCAAGTATTTTATTTCTAGTTTGTGATATAACTGGGCATTCACAGAGAAACGGTTAACTTATTTCCTTCTAGTTTGCAGGCACAATAAATAAATTTTTGGTGTATGCTCTCTTCAATACCAGTGCCCCTTTATAGTAGCTGTAAGTCTGCATATTCTATTGCTGAACCTATTATGACAGGAATAGAACGAAGGACTTATGAGTCTATTTGTGATATGCTTGTTACAGATTTCCATCTGATCTGTGCTATTTGTTTCAAATGTATGTAAAACTCTGGTTTCATCGTTCCCAGTGGGCATGGTACCAACTTCGCCTTAGATACGTCTAAAGAGGCTCCGAAAAAGTTCTCGCGGCCGGGGAACCGAATTATGAACAATTGGAGTTGACCTGTCAGTGAGCTGAAAGCCTTCCTGCAATTGTTCACTACGCTGGAACTAATCTGTGGTGCCGAGAGGCCAGCAATGCCGCTTGGTTATCATGGTATATGATTGCTTTCTGCATCCTCCCGTAATTTTTCAATTAAACCTCCTTCTCTATAGCCTTCTCTATAAACAATACTTCCGCTTAGAAGTGGCAGGCTAGTTTAGCAGACGATCCAATTTGGACCCGTCGGTTTAGATAGAAGTCGTATTCACTTCTTTTTCAGTCACGTCTAGAGGGTAACCTCTCCCGAAAGTGGCTATTGAAATTTTCCCTCGGGAGGTTATTCACTGATTTACTTACAATCGCTACGCAAACCTTACCACTCAAAATTTTCAAGTATTGTGCATATTTCACTACATTTTATAGCGGTACTTTTTGCGGTATAGAAATTTTTTATTTAGAAATGATATAATTCAGTTTACTTCTGCTTTTAAGATTTAAGAAAATATAGTGGTAAGGTTTTGCGTGGCCACGATTGAATGTTTAAATGGTTCAGGATGCCGCTAAGTCTACAATCTTTCAGGTTCCATCCTCCAAATTCTTTTATTCTGGTAGCAGGACTTGCTGCTACTTTCTGTGTTAACACATCTATGGGCAGTTGGCACAGAGTATATTAAGCGCTTCGTTCGGCCAAGACTTAATAGCCTTGGTAACCCCTGCACAGGCAACTCCTGGTATTTTATTTAATTTCCTGATATTATATTACTTCTGTAATGCTGATCTCCAAGCCCATGTTCCATAAGTTAGATTTGGTCTAAAGACTGGTTTTTTGTTTTATTCGAGAAAGAAAATAGTTCAGTTCAGGAAATAAACATCCCTGATACCATCAACACCGTGTCGGATTCGGATCACACTCCTCAAAACAATAGTCGCTGTCACGGTTTCTCCCCATTAGGAAATGGTTATCTACTATTGAATCGTATATAACGTTGCATGTGAGTAGCCTCCTAAGCTTAGTTCCCACACATGTCGCCGTGAGGGGGTCACCTCCTTTTTGTCTCAGACGTTATCCCCTTTTTGTACTCATTCTCATAACCGTACAGAGTTAATTCGCCAGTACAAGCCATAAAATTGAAGTTTAACCCTCTCGTATATTTCAAAAGTTTCCGCTTTTGTTGTGGCTACTGCTTAGTCTTCACCACTACAGTCTACGACGCTAACTATGGCAGTGTAGTTATTTAGTTGAAGCCATAGATTGACTACAGACCGCTATATTTACTCAAGTAGTTGGTATTTGTATGTATGTATGTGTTTGTGTGTTGTCAGACGGTGGTAGCCATCGTGGTTCTATGGTTTGGCAAGTATTTGCCGTCTCGCTTTGAAAATCGTCTAAAGTTGGCTTGCGCATACTTATAATGTCGTAAATTAGTATAAAGTGCTATCACTTGTTGCAAGTTTTTAGGCGCGCACACAAGTCTATGCAAATTATGGTGAAATTTGCCTGGCAATAAATAGAAGAACATGCGCCCATTCTATTTAATATACGAGTGCACATGCGATGTATACTAAAAATCCTCCAGAGCTTCCTATAGAACTCTACATCATGTGGATCTTTTAATTTTGCCAAATAATGAAAAAAGTCGGTGAAAATTTCAGACAGTCTAGTATTATGTAAAACACAGTAGTCTATACTTTCACAAATACGATTAAAAATCGCTCACAAATTAAAGTTTATTTACGGCGCCTAAATATATGCTTTTAATAATTTTACAGCACAAATTCATAAAATTAAAATTTACAGCTTCTACTTATCTACGAAAAATCGTAAGCAGAATAACAGTACTTTTCATCAAAAACTTTACAACAATTTTAATTTAAAAAATTAACTTTTGCGCCGAAATGTATGTACCATTTATGTTTACTTAGCTATTCAGTGTCATAAGCATTTTATTGCATAAATTTTAACTAATACATTTAGTTAGCAAAGAAAAGCAAATTTTTCGCCCAAAAGCATGCAATACTACAATTCATTTAGTTTTACATTGACTTCCAATTTCATATTTATACATGTTTCAGTACTCATAAAGCCTGCTTTGTAGTAAAAATGCCAGCAGAAGCATCGATGACTTATTTTGATTTGCCTAATTAACATAACAAAATCACTCAAAGCATTTCAGCTTTTCAGCATGATTTATTAAACATTTATTAAGCGCACAAAAGTATGCTTTGAAATCGCATTACGGCATATTAACACGTAAATAATTAATGCGTCAGCCAATTAGAGTTCAAAACATATATACACATATGATTAGCACACATGCTTAATGCACTAGCATTTGAGAAAATGCTAATTTCATTAAAGTTCCAGAAATTTCGGTATAGTAAAAGAGACGCAGCCCAAAAGTATGCAATATATTTTCGCATTGCCAAATTAGTACTTAAACTAGTGCAATTTGATTAAAAGTAACTCGAAGATTGCATACTACTAAGAGTTTTAGTCAGATGCTGTGTGAAAGAAGACATTCAGAAATGAATTAGAACTTAGATTAGAAAACTAGCGAGATAAAATTACATATATTTTATGTACATATGAAACATTGTGAAGTAGTCCTGTATTTTGCAGCTAAATTTTGGTTATAAATATACACACACTTAGTCTTGAACATGACTTTTTCCGAATTGATCGTACAGCTTTCTTTGATATCTAGTCTTAGATGCCAAAACATTATTTGCCATTGACGAGCCGTTTAACGGGCTTTAAGCGCCAAATAAGCACGAAAACAATGAACTTTTCATATCATTTAAATGTTCACTTTGAAATCACGCCAACAACAAAAACATGCAAAATAATGAGCTGTCATCGGTAGCACAGCCTAAAAGTAGGCAAACTATTTTTGTCCCCTACAAAAATACACATTTCGATTTCAGCTTATGTTATATGTTATTTTATTTGTAATTATCGACACAAACAGTACACGTGTATACGCTTGTAAGCCACTTGTATGAGTGTGAAATTCCGAATTCACATCATTCGCATTCGCATTCGTCTCACTGCACAGCAATAAATCCATTGTAAATATGCGCATTGTTCAAATTTATATAGTATTGTAGACTTTTCTATGGTTTTTGTTGTAATCTATGAAACAAGCATGCAACTTATACAGTTTCATTAAGCGCTTAGTTAAACTGCCTGAAAATATGCAACGCACACAGACAGCGCACACATAACTAATTTTAACAATTATTCGAAAATCTGTGACGTTGACCGTAAAATCATAAAATTTGCAGCCGTAAATACGTAAATACACATGCATATACATACATATATAGATAATAATAAATGCAGGTATATTTTGCATTCATTGAATTTGTAGCCGAACAATTTGCATGTATGTACTATATATATTACATACAAATACATATCTACATATATTTATGGGTTTGAAATTTTATTAATAGTTATAAATATAAATAAACGTGTACGCTTTCACACAAATTCAATTACTGCATCACTTTATTATGCGCTGGCGCCTTAAAATATGCAAATATTTATTTTGAAACTTGATTAGTTGCATTTGTGCGATTTCTGCATGCACTAAATTGTCGAGAATTTTCTTCATTATGATTAACTTCATTGTTTTTATGCAAAGCAATAAGCCTAACAACGCACAAAAACATGAAAAAGTGTAAATATGCCCCCAAAAATATGCCAAAAAATTTTCAAAATTCATTTAATTACGCATAAAAGCACATTACAGTCAATCAGTCGAGTTGAGTGGTAGTATTTATTATACAAGCAGTTGTTGTTGCTGAAAACAAACAAAGTAAACAATATTTGGCTTATGAGCTATGTGCAGCAACGCCTAAAAGTATGTAATAAATACAATGAATTGTTTTTATATTTATGTATTACTCTTAATGTTTTCGGCGAATTTAATAAATTGTAGAAGCAAGTTGCTCTACTTATACGACTCACTATCCAAAAACAAATTTACTGTATTTTTATATATACAAGTGTAATCTTCAAATTTAATGGGGAATGTTTATTACCGTTCGAAAGAACATTATTTAACATTTATTTTCTGAAGATTATCTCTTTCAAATGTTGGCCGTGGCTACGTCGGAGATGGTCCATTCGTTGAGTACAATTTTCGTTGATTCGCGATGTGTGGAAGTGGCGCCATCTTGTGGAAAACAAATGTCACCGAGATTACGAGCTCAAATTCAGACTGCAAATAGTTGGTTATCATGGCGCGGTAACGGTCACGTTCTCAGCAGCCTCGTTGATATAAAATGGTAGCTCTTGAATCTTTTCAGGTCAGGTTGCCCAAATGAGGCAATTTTGCTTGTTTACATACGTTGAGTCAGAAATGGGAATCATCGTTATACAAAATTTGCCTCGATAACATCGGATCTTCTTGAAACTTTTCACTATCCGCACTAGGTTTTCTGGGTGTAGCTAAGAAACGTCCCACTTACGTGTTCCCCGTTTTTTAGGTGTTGTTGGTCTTTTATGTGATAGGATATATATTGTGGTCGCTATCCGTGTAGTCTTCTAGCACTTTCCACTCACGTAGCTAGTTTACGAAACCCTTCGATACCAGCGCAATATCAAGGGTTGTATCACTCCGGCCTTCTGAAAGTGAATTTGGATCGCTTATTGACCACGATAAGGCTTAATATAGCTGCCATGTATGACTAAACGAGAAACGGGGGGGAGAGTAAATGTAGTAAGACAACAAAGCTGGCACAGCGCTAAGCAGCGGAAAAGGGACGGAAACGCGATTCAACCAGTAGAGAGAATAATAGGAGCAGCTTGTGAACAGTTTGCTATGATATGTTATTTCACACAGAAGACTAGTTTTGGTTTGTAGCCGTCCGGTTTTAGTTATTGGAAGGCGATGTTAGGTTTTATGGTATGGACCGTGGTTTCAGTAACTGAATATGAGGTTGCAAAATACATAAAGAAATAAGATTTTTAGTTGTATAAATAGAGGATAGAGTCATTTGTGAGGAAAGAACATCCGTTTGAAGACGAGCTAAAGTGAAAAGGCGACCTTAAAGTGAGAAGGATGTCCCTCCACAAGATTGTGCGCTGGGCTTGAGACCCGCCACGTGGCAATGCCTAATGAAAAGGAACAAAAAGCTTCGAAAGAGAAACCCCCCTTTTGATGACGACCTTGGCAAACGAAATAAGGACTACGAATTGAGGGCATGCACCTGGAATGTCCGGTCCCTTAATTGGGAAGGTGCCGCTGCCCAGATGGTTGATGTCCTCGCGAAAATAAAGGCTGACATCACCGCCATCCAAGAAATGCGATGGACGAGGCAAGGACAGAGACAAGTAGGTCCTTGTGGCATTTACTACAGTGGCCATATAAAGGAGCGCAAGTTTGCTGTGGGATTCGTGGTGAGAGAGAGACTCCGTCGCCGAGTACTATCATTCACTCGGTGAATGAACGTCTAGCCACAATCCGCATCAAAGCGAGGCTCTTCAACATATCGCTGATTTGCGCCCATGCCCCGACGGAAGAGAAGGACGATGTGACCAAAGATGTTTTCTATGAGCGCTTGGAGCGCACCTATGAGAGCTGCCCCCGCCACGTGCTTGACGACTTTAACGCCAGGGTGGGCAAAGAAGATATCTTTAGCGCTATGGTCGGCAAATTCAGCCTCCACGACGAAACATCCCCAAATGGGCTGAGGCTGATCGACTTCGCCGTGGCCCGAAATATGATTATCTGTGGTCCTAGATTCCAGCACAAGAAAATACATCAAGCTACCTGCCTCCGAATCGAAAATCCACCAACCAGATCGATCATGTTGTGATAGACGGAAGCACGTCACCAGTGTTTTAGATGTGCGTACGCTCCGAGGTCCTAACATCGACTCGGACCACTATCTTGTTGCAGCCAAGATTCGCACCCGCCTCTGTGCAGCAAAAAACGCACGCCAACAAACACAAGGAAGGTTCGACGTCGAGAAGCTGCAATCACAACAGACAGCCGAACGATTTTCTACTCGGCTTGCACTCCTGCTCTCTGAGAGCACTCGTCAACAACTCGGTATAAGGGAACTGTGGGACGGCATTTCAAACTCCTTACGTACAGCTGCAACCGAAACCATTGGTTTTCGGAAAATACAACAGAACAGCTGGTACTACGAGGAGTGCCGTTTAGTGCAGCGAAGAGAAAACAGGCCGCCCACCTCGCAACGTTACGATCGACCACAACACGTGCGGGATGGGATAGATACCGAGAGTTGAAGAGGGAAGCGAGACGCATTTGCATACAGAAAAAGAAAGAGGCCGAAATGCGTGAGTATGAAGAGCTTGATGAGCTGGCCGACAGGGGTAATGCTCGAAAATTCTACGAAAATATGCGGCGGCTTACAGAAGGTTTCAAGCCCGGAGCATATTCTTGTAGAACCCCCAAAGGAGATCTAGTCACCGATGCCCAGAGCATACTTAAATTATAGAGGGAACACTTCTCCAGTCTGCTGAATGGCAATGAACGTACAACGCCAGGAGAAGGCGAACCCGACTCCCCAATCGATGACGATGGAGCAGACGATCCATTGCCCGACCATGAGAAGTTCGAATAGCCATCACCCGCCTGAAGAACAACAAAGCGGCGGGAGCCGATGGATTGCCGGCCGAGCTATTCAAACATGGCGGCGAAGAAGTGATAAGGAGCATGAATCAGCTTCTTTGTAAAATATGGTCGGACGAAAGCATACCTAACGATTGGAATTTAGTGTGGCTTTAGACCTGGCAAATCAACAACCGACCAGATATTCACCATGCGCCAAATTTTAGAAAAGACCCGTGAAAGGAGAATCGACACGCACCACCTCTTCGTCGATTTCAAAGCTGCTTTCGAAAGCATATTTGGGAACCAGCATAAACACCACCAACAATGTCAGGAAATCCAACGCAGGATAACTCTTGCCAACAGGTGCTACTTCGGACTGAGTAGGCAATTGAAAAGTAAAGTCCTCTCTCGACGAACAAAAGCCAAACTCTATAAGTCACTCATAATTCCCGTCCTGCTATATGGTGCAGAGGCTTGGACGATGCCAACAACTGATGAGTCGATGTTGCGAGTTTTCGAGAGAAAGGTACTGCGAAAGATTTATGGTCCTTTGCGCATTAGCTACGACGAATATCGCATTCGATGGAACGATGAGCTGTACGAGATACACGAAGACATTGACATAGTTCAGCGAATTAAAAGACAGCGGCTACACTGGCTAGGTCATGTTGTCCGAATGGATGAAAGCACTCCAGCTTTGAAAGTATTCGACGCAGTACCCGCCGGGGGAAGCAGAGGAAGAGGAAGATCTCCACTCTGCCACGTAGCGAAAAGAAGAAACGACTGGCGCGCTGTTGTTAACTCGGCTATAATCGCGTAAGCGGTGTCTACGCCAGTAAAGAAGAATATATCCTTCACTTGTTAATATTTTAATCAGTTGAAGGCGTCGAAGGTCATCCAGAACGAGGTTTATCTTCAACGATCTCCCGACTGCTTTTGAAAGCTTTGTACAACTGGAAACTTGTATTTTCGATAAAACTGAATCACTAAGCCTTTTACAACATTCGTAACGAATTCGGACATGAAATTTGGTTATAAATACAAAATTTGGGACAAATTCTTTGTCCGATATTTTTATCTATTGTAAAAATCGCAAGTCCCTGCTGATGTGTACCGACTTAAGTAGCTGCTGCAAACAAACTAGTTAATAGAACGCACTAATATTCGCCATAGTGATTAGGGACAGTCCTACCAACTTAGCAAAAAACTTGTTTTGAAATATCATTTACCAGGGGAATTTAGTTACAATTTCCATACAGACTGATTCAACAAAATCAAGGTAAAGATCTTCTTAAAGATCTTTTAGACCTCCGAAGTTAAAGTTTCTCTTATTTTATTATTATTTGATTATCAACAAACTTAAAATCGAACTCTTTCAATCGAAAAAATTTAAGCTAAATAAACATTTCATTTGAAATTTCAACTTTTTCTGTATTATCGGCTCTTCATACCGGCATTCCTGGGATCAACCACATTGCAATTCTTATTTGCTTACCAAAATGTATGTATGCCATGACATTTTATATTGTAAAAGTGTCGAATTTGTTTTCATACCCACTACTAAATGATTTGCAGTCAAGTTGCAGTTAAGTGCTGCAACTTGCAACTTATGCATATCCTTTCAGCCACATCCGCGCTATGGTGGCAAAATCTAATTTGCCGCAGCCCGCAGTGCCTACAGTACCGACAGTGCGACCAATGAATGCATTATAGCCTACTTTGCGGCGTTGGCCGTGCCGCAATGCCTGCAAAGTCTTCAATACCAGAGAGAAAGAAAAACCGCTGTCTATGTTCTTGTTGTTGTTGTTGCAGTGTCAAGTGACGGTCATTAAAAATGCAAACGGAGTACTTGCCCGACTGCAGCTGAAAGTAGAAAGAAAGTTGCCGAATATGTTTACTTTTGCTTTTTCCGAGCGTTTTGTTGAATTTCCGCCGCAGTGTGTGTGTTTGAGAGTGTGTATGTGTTTGCATGTATGCGAGCGGCATAATAAGTGAATGATGAGAGCGAGCGGGCTTGCAAGCGGTGGAGCGGAAGTTCTCTAACTACATTTATTCTATGCTTTGCGGCAAGCTCTTCTATGCACCGCAAGTGGCGTATGAATTTCCTTCTTAGGAAGACACACACACACACAAACCCATGCCTATTCGAATAAATATAAGTTAGTAAATCGGTATGTATGCTTGGTCGAGCTTTTCTTTGCACTGCCGCTTCGATTGCCAAACTCAACCATTCAACTATTTTTGGCTTCCTTCTTTTTGTGCCATTCATTGCTTCACTCATACCCCGTTGCATTAGATTTCCAACAAGCACACTACCGAGCTAACTGACTGCCGGCAAAGCGTTGCAGTTCGCTTGGTGGCCGTAATTTCAATGTCAAATATTTAAACTAAATCTTTTTCGCTTTAATAATTTTGCCAGCCACTTACCCCACCGACCTGCTTGCCTCAACGCCGGCGCGCAGTTACATGTCAAACGCTGCATAATTTAGTACCGTTAGAGTGGTGCTGCGCTAACCCAAAACTAAACCCCATGCGTCGCGCATTATAGCCACAAGCAAGAGCACGCTCCACTTGCAACATCATGCCCGCGCCACTTGCCCCGCACCGTCGCCAAATCATTGTCGGAACTTCAATTCATTTCGATGAGTTTTCACTTCACTTGCAGCGCAAACCAATTCAAAGGCGGTCAGGCAAGTCGAGCGGGAATTTGCGGTTGAATGAAAGTGCAACGCAAACACACAACCACGCACACGCGCGCATACTTACATACCGGAAGTAGGAGGAGTGGCGCAGTGACAGCGCAAAACTGCGAACACGCTCAAATGAAAAGCTGGCAAATTTGCTTATGCTGGAAAATCAACAAAGAAAATTTGCTTCCACCTGATTAAGAGCGCACCGCAAATTACAAAAATTGTTAAGCATACATTTAGGAGCTCGACGCGCTCGTTTGTGGTACGGGCACAAGGCTTGATGGCATCAAGGTCGTTAGCGCCCAAACTCGTTTGCGCACACCCCAAGGGCAATAATAAGTGCAAGGCATTCATATCCGCGTACGGTATGCAAGCGTTGCGCTCTGAAGTATGCAATAATTCAACTTTTTCGCACTCCCTTACAATGCATGTCACGCTGTTGCCACAGACTTTTTCCCGCCAAAAAAACAGCAATAAACCTGAAATCACGTCCCCACATGCATAGCAACTAATACACATACATAGAAAACAAATACATTTGTAACTGGCAACGCCTGTGTGTCCTTGCCGCTGCGGTTTCGGTATGTGTATTCATTTCACATTCGCCCATCAAGCGCTTGGCAGCTAATTAACGCTTCGCTGGCACGTATTTGACTTGGCATTCGTGGCGGTGCATGCTGCACTCGTCGCTGTGTGTTTTACATGCCCAAAAATTTGCATTTTTTCATGTTTTTCACAAAATAACTTAATTTGCAAAAATCACCATTGTGTGCATTTTGGCGCAAACACGTGCGGAGCACTCAAATGCGCTTTGTTAACTGGTGGATAATACTTCGTTACTTGTGTAGAGTCAGTAATTTGCGTTACAAATTAGTTGCTCCATTTACAAGTTTCGGTAAAAATTCAAGCCAAGTTATTATCACATTATTGTAGCATACTTTTAGAGGCAAAGAAAATTTTCTAGCAAAATCAATAGTGGTATTCTCTTGCTTTTGCAAAACACTTGCACGATGCATGAATTGCAGAATTTTCCTCTGGGTGCAACGGCACAACAACAAACACACGCAGAAAACTATTTGCAATGGCTGAAATATATGTCAGACCAAAACCCATGTTTATTTTCGTGCAATGACACGTAAAAATATAATCGCAACCCTGTTTTAGCTGTCATTTTACATAAGTCATATTACGCCGTTAAATTGTTGAGGAAGGTAAATTTTAAATAAATTTTATAATTTCTACTTAAATTATAAAGATTTGTTACAATTTTTTGTTAAGAATGAATACAGAATGTGCGCCAATTGACAATAGTCATGCACAATAGTCATTCTCAATAATTTGACTGAATCAGCCGTTGATATATTACTAGATTCTGCAATGGGTGCTCTCTTGGCCTTGCATATTTAGGTATAGGGTTTTTGCAATTTGTGTCGACCTGCAATCTTGCAAGAGCAAGAGAATCCCTCTAATATATTTTAGTTTATGATTGCTAAATTATTTTTGTGAGTCCCAGAGTACTAAATACCTTCCTCTCCTGGATAACATTAATGAAAGCGGGGGCTTTAGAGACATTGTCCGTTAAGCATTCATGCGGTAAGGCTCAAACCGATTTGTCGATTTATTAGGGTTTTATGATCTAGTATATAAAAGTTTTAGGTAACACAACGGACCGGCAATCTAACCTCCAAGTGAGATTCCTGATAGGATCGACCTCTTAACCTAACCTAACTTAACTTGTCCTTCTTTTGGAACCGTCATTTTTTATAACACAGCCCTCGTCTTTACAAGGAAAACCCTTAATGGCAGCGCCGCCATGAAATGTATGTCTAAAAGAATAATTGGTTATTTATCCATCCACATTAGTCTTCTTCAAATAAATGTAGACCTTATCTTATCAATTAAATGACACTTTGATGCGATTTTAGAGTTCTTTGGATTTGGATTTAAATTTCTTTTGGTAGATAGATATATTGATTTCTACAAGCCAAATGGAAGCAATGACTCCTTTCCTCCACTTTCGAAACTGCTGGAGTGTATTTTTGTACCCACTACCAGCAGCTACAACAAAAATTTAAGTCAGATGCCTTCAAAGGAGGCATGTTTGGAAGAGATGCTATGACATTGTATTATAAAAGCAGATATCATACTAGTTTCGACATCTGCATATATATTTTTATACCCTGAACAGCAAGAAGGAAGCGTCTGAGACCCTATAAAGTAAATATATAAATGATCAATATATTGAGCTGAGTTGATTTCCGTCTGTCTGTCTGTCTGTATATATACAAATACCATATGCCATACAAACCGAACGATCGGAATCAAGGGCTTGTATGGAAAACTTTCGCATTTGACGTGGTATTTTCACGAAATTTGATATGGAATACTGCTTAAGGTAATAACATATCCTTCAGCAAAATTGTTCAGATCGGATTACTATAGCATATAGCAGCCAAAGTTAACAGTTTTTCTTGTTATGACTAAAGATACAAATAAACGGGAACCTATATGCGAAATTTGCGCTTTATCGGAGAGGTCCTTGCAAAGCCGAAAACTATGCCGATAATATATTGGTCCTATCGTCGAGGCTCTTTACATTTACCCAAAGCCATCTTCTTTCCAACAAGTGGAAACCTAAAAGAACTACCTCTTATTTCAGGTTTTCTTTCGTGGCAATTAACAGAACTTAAATTCTTTCAATACAGTGGTGCATAACGGCACAATCCATTCTATTCAATGTTGTTTAATTACTTGAAAATTCCTACAAAATACCGCAAACCCCAAGGCAAGTTATACAAAAACCTGTGAAGCACTCCCGCCACAAACTGTATCAGTCAATCACTGACAGCGAAACCATATCAATAAAGGCAGTCAGAAATTCAATAGACAGGTGGAACAATGCCGCAAAAATAAACGCGCACCCATGAACAACATCACTGGAATCCACCTACCAAATCCACACGCACCATTATCAATGTTCTCGGAAAATCTGGCGATACCGCAGCCGAAAACCGCCGTTTTCCGCCAACGCGCTTGTCGGCGGGAGTTTCTAAATCCCAAAAGTTGTAAGACGACACCGACACAGATAGCGGAAGTAACAAAAGCAGCTGCCGCAACGGCACAATTGACGGGGAATGACGGCGTCGACGGCGACATTGGAAGATTTGAGTGAATGACTGACTTCAGTCGGAGACTGCCTTCGAAGTTTATTATTCAAATTTCTCCCAAGTTGAAGAGTTTGCCACTGAAGTAGCAATGCCGCATGTGTATTTGTTTCTTTGTTTGTTTGTTGGGCACACAGCCGCAAAGCAGCTAGAGTCAAACAAAACACTTATCCTGTGCGTCCTTTCCGTTGGCGGTGGAAAGATTTCGTACATTTTCTCAAACCTATAATTGGGTGTCGTTAACGATAGTCCGTGGCGTGGCGTGGGTAGCTGTAAACTCAAAGACTGTTCGTAGCGCACGATTCCCCCTGCCACCTGATGGGTGAGTTGAAACGACACGAACAGTTTATCCTTTTATTTTGCATAAAATATTGAAATGCCATGTTAAGTGGCACTTAATGCAAATATCAAAAGCATTCAAAGGCCGAACGGAAAATAAAGCGTTCTTGGTGCGGGACATTAATAATTACTCCTGAGAAGGGAGTATGAATTTTTACATGGGGGTGGGATACAGTGAAATTCGAAATCCGGTAATGATAATGTGAAAGTGATATGGCTAAAGCTTATTGGCATTAAATGAAGGTAATGAAATACAAAAACGTTAAAAGGCAAATAAGTCCATACAAAGATGTAAATCCATGAATAACTTCGTAACATTTAACTTTCGTATCAAAATCCGCTTCCCTAAATCTAAGGATAAGATCGTTCGCGTGGTACAGTGGTTAAAGGCCAATAGGTTCCTTTGGTCCATTTAATATGAAGAGTCACTGTCTCGAAACCAAAGCTGATAGTAACTTAGCGTCGATAAGACGATGGACTTCTTATTCAGGAGAATCAAAACCTGATGATATTGTTCATCGGATCTCTCTAGTCTTATAACTCTCTAAACGCGGATTGCAGTATCGCAATATCTCCTCTATCTCCTTAGGGGTGGAGGGCTCTGAAGGAAGCCATGCACGAGCCCGTGACGCAGTGAAAAATCCACCTTTCACAAAGCCTTTAGAGTTGCCACTTCCTTAAACAGAGAGACCGACCGTTAATTGGCACAGCTGACCAGCATTTAGTGTTCATCCCGAACTTTCACACCTTAAACCGGGACGGTCTCGACTTACCATTAACCCCCCCAGCCGTTCTCGATCACGTTAAGCACCATTCTATAGTACCTATTCCACCCACATCCGTTTCGATTTTATTTCTCTGTTAACATTCTAGGCGAAGCTTGACGCACGTCCTTATGGGTCATACATTCAGAGCCGACCAGCGCAAAGAGGGAGTCCCCTCAACATACACCTACCACATCAATTTAATGAACGTACTCCGAAGCCTGGCAGAGTTTTAACGGGAAGGAAACAGTATCGGCATTAACCCGCCAGGAGGGTGTCAATCCCACATACTCAGGTGACGGAATATCCCGACCACCAGTCAAGGGTTTAACCAAATCCAAAAACTTCAGTCCAGAAATCATAGCCCATGTCAATATGAGAGGTCAGGTCCGTTAGAAGCTTACACAGATCGAGAAGGCCGCAGGTCACCTTACTTCGTTTCGGAACCACTTACAAGCAAAGAAGACCAGTTCTGACTCTGTATCTGTGGTTATTATAAACACCAAAAGGCAATAAATCAATTCACTAACGAACCAAGAAGACCGAAAATCACAGCTATAAAAGAGCTTCAGTGCGAATTTCGACCAAGTTTTGGATTCTATGGAATGCATTTTCCATGTTTTGGATAGAAAGTTTTAGGTCAGACTTATGCTGAGCCGCAACCTCCTTATTCTATCGACAAAATACGTACATACGATTATATTTTTACTGATCACTTTACGCTCTTACTGCTAACTGACTTATACTGGTACAACATATTGCCGTTCAGATCAAAATGTGAACTCCAAGATACTATCCGATCTCCAAATGCATGCTCTTCAAATATGAGGCCACCCTACATGTAGCAATAGTGTATCACTTGTTCAATCAAATTCAGCTGCCTTTCCTCTTGTTCAGTCAACGTCAACGTCGGTCGATTTCCCAACGCGAGACTAACAAGTAAAAGTGAAGCAATAAAACAGAGGCAAAACTAAAATATCGCAATAATAAGACAACGTTACGCACACGAAATCGGTTAACTGCACTACCTGCCACATGCCTAAACACATGGCGGTGTTTGGGTGTGAGCAGATTTTGCGAAAGTTTTCAGCGATTTACGAAACGATTGAATTGTAATGAATCTGATTTGGCATGCATTGGGGGAAAAAACTTTTCCGTTGATATTTGCAAAGTTTTGTGGGTGACATGCTGACTGGCTGGTTGGTTGGTTGGTTGGTAGGCTGAAGGATAAGCGTGTGGGAGTTAAATTCAGCCACAGACAAGCGCTTGATCTCTTCCCCTGGCATTGGCTCCCGATTAACTTACATCAAACGCCAGAATTTTTTGCATTGTTGTTGCTTTTCTTGTCCCCTGCCCCACTATTTATCTTTACAATGCTTCTACTTTTTCCAACATTTTGTCTTATTTCTGTTCTTGTGTGCGATTTCATACGGATTTTATATAAATTATGCAGCGGTATTGAACTTTCTTACTTTTAAGTTTTGATCACTCATGTAAACAAGCTATAATTCTCCAACTATACTTTTTCAACCACTTTCTCCTTGTCATTTGTTTTTTTTTTTCGTTTTTTGCTTATCTTGCGACTTTTCTTTCCAATTTATTTCTTACTCTTTTTTGGGTGAAAATTATTCTGGGGTAAGTAATAACTTGTGGCATTGAATAGTGAACAATTGGAAAACCGCATAATTGGGGTCGATTTAAATGGGATCAGCCGTGAAATTTGCGGTTGTGAAAACTGAATTGAATTGTTATTACTTGTAACATTATTGCTAGGCTTCAAACAGATAGCAAAGGCTGGTTCGAAAGAAGGTGATGCATGTTTTAGAACTCATAAATAAAATGGGAGCTTTTCCATCAAATGAAAGCAGTCGAATAAAATATTAATTTCAATCAACAAAATTATACATAAATATATCAGCTCTTAAAATATGCTTTGAGTTACAAAGTATCCTAAAATTAACACAAGATTAAAATTAATTAGGCCATGTTGAAAGTTTTCCTTTCCTTAAACTACTCCAATCAAGTATTCATGAGCCCCTATTTTGAGGCCAAAAAAGGCAATAATTATGCGCATATATGGGAATATAATTTTCTCGAAGTGTTCAAATACATCACTTCCTTATATTGGGGAGATGGAGTTCTCAAAGTTTGTTAAAAAATATTCGTCCTTGTCGTAAAGAAAGATTGAGAAGGAAATCCAGTTCAGCAAATATGTGTTACTTTACTTACTCAGATAATGAACTTGCTTAAATAAACAATTCAATTTTACCATTGACATATCATCGACTGGAAGTGAAGTTATTGCGTTTTAAATGTCAGTTTGTTTGTGTTATCGGTGCGAACAAAGAGCCAACATAAAATTTTGTTTTGAAATGGGTAAAACTTTTACCGAAACGTTTCAATTAATGAAGCAAGTTTATGCCGATGATTGTCTATCCCGTAGCAGAATGCACGAGTGGTTTCAAAGTTTTCAAAGTGGTCGTGAGGACATAAATGACGATCAACATATGGGCCAATCAAAATCCGTGATCACCGGAAATTCCATCGAAACTGTGCGTGAATTCATCAAAAATCAGCCGAAATCATTATTGAAATTCATGGAAATGGAATTGAACATCTCCAAAACATCGATTTATCGCATTTTGACCGAACATTTGGGATTACGAAAGGTGTGTGCTCGGTTTGTTCCGCACAAATTAACTGACGACCAAAAATTGTTCAGAATCCAACATTCGATTCGACGCTTGTGACCGATTATTTGGCCAAAAATCACATTTTAACCATTAACCACTCCCTGTATTCACATAATATGGCACTATGCGACTTCTTTCTTTTCGGAAAAATGCATTTGCCCATGAAAGGAAAGCGTTATGCAGACGTAGAGGTCATTCAAAAAGCTTGAACCGGCATACTGACGGTCATACAGGCCAACGAGCTAAAGCACTCATTCGGCATGCTTTTGAACCGTGCAAAAAGATGTATAGAAGCAAAAGGAGACTATTTTGAATAAAATAACTTGATTTTGCCGAAAAATTTACGCCTGAATAACGTTCAATTTTATTAAGATCGTGGAGAGTCGATTCGCCGCCATTCTCACCAACTCGGAGATCTTAAAGCGTACAAAACAGCTTGTGCAAGAACTAAAGTCGGTCAACCTTTCCGAGTGACATTGCTTCGCTCTATGTGCTCTTGAAAAGTTCAAAGAAGATCCAACATTTTCAAGGCAAATTTTGTTCAGCGATGAGGCCTATGTCTGACTCAATGAGTATTTAAACAAGCAGAATTGTCGCATTTGAAACGAATAGCAACCTGAAGAGATACAAGACCTACCATTTCATCCAGAAAAAACAACGATGTAGTTAGGTTCGTGGTCCGGTGGAATCATCGGCCCATATTTCTTTAAAGCTGATGGCGGAAAGAACGTAACCGCCAAACGTATCGCGCGATAATTACCGACTATGTGATGCCTGAAATTGAATCTCGTAATCTCGGTGACAATTGGTTTCAACGAGACGGCGCTAATTCCCACATATCGCTTCAATCAATACATTTACTGAGAGAACACTTCGGTGAGCAGATAATTTCACGTTTTGGGCCGGTCGATTGGCCATCAAGATCGTGTGATATCACACCATTAGACTTTTTCCTGTGGATATGTAAAGTTTTAAGTCTAGGAGGACAATCGCACTTTGATTCAAGCATTGGAGCAAAACATCACGCTTGTCATTCGCTACTTGCGAAATCGTCGAAAATTAGACTCATCGGATAGACAATCAGAGACTTAGCTGCGGTCAACATTTGAAAGAGATATTCTTCAAAAAGTGAATGCCAAAAAATGTTCTTTCGAATTCTCCATTAAATTGAAGTTTGTGTGTTTTTTCTTTAAGAAAGTAGAGGAAACTCGAAATGGATCACCTTATAAAATGTAAGAACACCGCTGAGCTTTTCACTTTCAACTAGGTTGTTCTGGTCACTATAGAAACGAGTTTATTCGGTAAGAGTGAAATTCGACGCGGATGCCGAACGTAAAAGTTGCCGAAAAGATGGAATCATCTTAAGAGACCATCTCAGTGTGACCCTACGAAAAATCACTGATTTTCGCAATTTTTTTTATGCTAAAATTAGCTAATCGGTTTTTTATATAAATAAATACATTCAAGACGAATACAAAATGATTTTTTTGTGTTTATTTTTTGGCTGTATAAGAATTAAATAAATTGTTGAAGTGACACTTAAAAAAACAGGTCCTGTACGATGTCCACGATTGCGGCCGCAATTTTGATCTAAAGCAAGAGTTTCAAAAATATTATTATTAATATGAAGGAAAGCCGCTATGAAAGGTTGTTTCTTTTGCAATTTGACAAAATGGCGGCGATTTGAACAAAAAGTACCGAATTTGGCCCTTTTTCTAGTTTTCGTAGAAAAAAATATTAAAATTTCAAAAAAAGCTTCCAGCGCGATAGCAAACGGCGTTAAAAATTATCCTTCCAAAATATCTTCAAAAGTCTTCCTTTGAAAGTGGAAACCGCTTTTAGAAACACCATTCTGAGAAAGACATTTTTAAACATTGGAGTACAAGAAATGCTATAGCATTTGAATTTGGATTTCAAAATTTGAAAAAATGTTTATTACAGTGTATACTACCCCTTCACATTTCCTTGTTCAGTGGACGGGCCAAAAAACTTTAGACATAAAAGCTCAGGCAATCAGAAGAATAAAGCTGAAAGAGAAATAATAACCTTAAACGATTTGTGATGGCTTTAAGGCGCTTTGTCAGGACTTAAGATGCAACTAAAGTAATTTTCTGACTTCACAAAGAGCTGCCGAATGCAGCAATATATGAGATGTGAAAACTGAAGATGTATTTTTTGGTAGTTAGGTAGGATAGCTGTCTAACGACGCATCTAAACCTTTAAGAGCCTCATTGTGATACCACCGTGACTAAAGTATCCTCTATTGTCTGCTGCCGTGATTCTGATGAAATTCGCCAATACGAAATGTTTTTCTTTGCAACCTCCAAAACGTCGTCAAAAAAGCCTCTACCGATAGTTGCCAATATTATCCAATATAAAGCATTACTTTCCCATAGAATATGTTTTATAGTCTCCTATTCTTCTACCTCCTGACACCTTATACAATAATCATAATATGGCATGCTTAATCGACGGCAATGTCTGCCAATTGGGCGGTGACCTTTTAGCAGTTCTACTCGAATTCTTATATCATTATTTTTACATTTTACTAGTCGGCATTTGTGGCCCATATTCCATTGATGCCACGGCTGTTGAACAAGTCAGGGATAGATCCGACGAACATCAGCTATATTTATAACATGATTGTCGATTAATATTTGCAAGTAGCTAGAAACATAGTTTTACCTTGACCTTGAGCAATATATTTAATAGAGATTTCCTTAAGATTGTTGAATATGGCTCACATTTCGCAACATGGCTCTTTGAATAAAACTTAAACTAGATGTTCTCCTACAAAAAGAGGGATCCACAAGACGCCTCTGAATGAATTAATAATCGGGGAGGAAACACTATTGTTCGCTAATTATTTGGATATTAGCAAAAGGCGAACTCGACTCTGCAGACGGGCTGCCACAAAAAATATTCTATACAAATATTATTATTCCAAGTATAACGGTAAATAAGGATACGACAAAAATGATGCAAGAAACAAAAACGATAATAACTGTAATATAAACGATGATATATGACAAAGTAAAAGTGTGTTGCATGTTAATTGTGTGGCAAGCGATAAGTCGATGTCGGCATTGCAACAAAACAAAAAAGAAGTACAGGAATTAAAAGAGAACTCTGCAAAATAACGGCAACGAAAGTGCCGAAAAGTGCAGTGCGGTGGCATTAAGACTTGCAACT
This sequence comes from Bactrocera neohumeralis, assembly GCF_024586455.1. Lineage (NCBI taxonomy): Eukaryota > Metazoa > Arthropoda > Insecta > Diptera > Tephritidae > Bactrocera > Bactrocera neohumeralis. Next base: position 63,576,350 of record NC_065921.1, on the reverse strand, counting down.
TGTGTTATCATTTGAGTGGCAGCAACGTACAAATTTTCCCTCGTTGCATGTGTCAAATACTCGTTTGTGGCAACAAAGAAAACTAAAAAAAACCACCTATCTATATGCCAACAAACACGAATCTCGACATGTCAATGCAATGTGGCATGCCCCGGCAGACACGTGAAGTTGCCACATACTTTTTTGCTCTCTTTCGCAATTTTCCTCGCACCCTCCCCGCCTTTTTATCATTTTCCTGCTTTTTTTGTGCTTTTTACAATTGTTTGTGTGTGTTTCGTGGTGGCAAGTAAGTACTGCTGTTGCACGAATATTATCACAACAAGAGCTTAACTCACAATACATATGCATGCTTATTTACATTTACTTGCAACATTTTTAAGTAGCTTAAAGAAAGCAAATGCAGGCAACCACATCGCCGCTGCCGCCACCAAACCACAAAAGCTCGAATTTATTCTGCAGCCAAACTTGACAAAAAAGGTGCGAACCCAAATGCAGATGACAAAACATTGAACGTAGTGACGCAACAACAACAACAAGTACAAAAGCCTGAGTTTCACGCAGCCGAAGTTGTATATACCCAGCACACAAGTCTGCCAGTTGGGCCACATGCCCCTGCCACGAATTCCACGGAATGGACTTGTCGCGCCTGATGTGGCGCCTCGGCAGCGGCAACAACTGGGAACATGTCACATGTGCCGTTGACTGCCAAGTTTTGCCAAAACTTTTCCGAAAGAGTGAAAGAAGCGAGACAGCAGCGGCAAGTGGCAGGCGTTCGGCGGCGGCAGCTTGCGATTTTTCACGCGGAAACCATAAGTAACCGCCGCTGCAAGGCAAGTGTCTCCAGTCTTCCGTTTTTTAACTGATTTTTTGTTGTTGCAAATTCGAAATTATCAGCGCGCACCACAAACACCTTGACTGCTGCAAACGGTTTTCACCTGCTCCAGTGTTGCACGTTTGTTATAGATTTCTTTTGCTGCCCCTCGCCCTGCAGTTATTTCCCAGCTCCCACCTTTTGTGGGCGGTCCGGAACTTCTAAAGCTGTCGCCCGCTGTCACACCACGCTAGCCGGGCAGATTTTAAATTCTTCCGCTTGCAAATAGTGTTAATATTGTAGGTGGCAACGTTATACTGATGGTAGTTGGCATTACCAAAGTGTGTTGCAGCAGCAGCGGATGCAAATGTAGCATGCCAGATAAGAATGTGACAGCCAAGGAAGGTAGTGCAGAAGGTTATTGCTTCGAGTGAGATATTAGAACAGTCCAAGTTGGCAGAAAATAGCTGAACCAAAATAAATCTGGTGTAAGAGTGAAATAAGAAAGTAATCCAAAGGAACTGGTTAAAAGACCTGAAATCTCCACCTTTTTCATCCTGAGTATAGTTTTATTGAAAGCCAGTGCAAATTTTACTTCCCAACTTCCAAGAAATGTCCTTCCTAAAGGACCGTGGTGACAGAAACTAGCGGTAAGCTGAGCCCTTAAGACTCCAAACAACCGTCTTTACCTATGAAGTTGAGTTTAATCATAGACTCCCATAGCTGTGGAATATAAACGATTTATTACTCGTTACTGAGCTGTAATGGGTAAAGAGTTGTTTAACAGATCGCCTACAGAGAAACATGTCTCAGGACAAGGGAGATTCAGTTCATATGCTTCATAGCTAATGATGAAATTCGAAACAGAGATTGGACAAGACGTTTAACTCGAGTTTTAGAAAATAATCATATCTCAGGAGCTCGAAGAGGTGTTTGGTTTATAGAGGACGAAGCTACAAACTCGAAATGATACAAGACTAGATATTGGTACATATTCTCCAGTAAGGTTTCCCTCATAAGTAGAGGGCACACAGAAAGAACAATTGCAAACTGAAACAGCCAGGCTTTCAAATCAACTTTTTAATTAGAAGAACCCGTATTATAAAGTCTATGTTCTTCTAAAATAGCTAGCAAATTTTTTAATTTATTTTTTAAAGGTTTCTTCGAAAATATCTTTTTTTTAAATTTATTTCTCTTAAAAAAAAGGTTGTAAGAAAGTCAGATATGAGAACATAACGCCGAAATAGTTACTTATGATTAAAGCACGAAACCGAATCAACACACTGAACCTTCTCTTGCCCGGTAATATATTCTTACTACTTCAACAGCCGCAGACTCTGACCAAGTTAGAAGTGATTTAAACCTTATACGCATAAATTATAGAGCTAACCTTATAATTCGAACTTTTACAATGCCGCTACTCGGTTTTGAAAGGGCCTCATTCGGATTCAATATATTCTTCTTCTTGTACTTGTGATCCTCAAACGTAGTAGCATACCCACCTGTAATCTTATAATTTTTCTTGATGGGCGTACCGTTCTGAGAAAATTAATTTTTCCGCTTTAAAGAAAACGTCAAATCTTCACTTGACCCTAAGGAAAGAAAAACGCGTTTTCCAACAACTCTTTGCGAAACTTCTCTTTCATAAATAAGCAAACTGGAAAATTATCATCAGAATGAGCAGAATGATTACATTTAGTTTTCTGCTTTATTTGTTCGCACCGAAATGGGAGCTATTTCTCCCACACTTATGTACCACTATATCCTTGTAAGTTCGTGACACTGTGGATTCATGGCACCATTCTGTAATCAAATTTCTTACTTAACGCTTTATCACAATTTATTAAGTTATCTATTATTTTACATATCTTTGTGTTTGTTTGGCATACTTGCTGCTTTTCTCATTACTGCAACGCCTCCTCAACCTCTGCCACTGCACCGCACCTTCCCGTTTGTCTTTCTGAGCGAGACCAAATTTTTCGCTTCATTTTTCGGCAGCCGCTACTCGGAAAACACGAGGCAGCAGCAGCTGAATTTGCCGGCACGGAAACGAAGAGAAAAACGCCCGTCCTCATAAATTTAATTTACCGTAACATAACTTCAAACAAAGCGACGCGCAACAAAGGTGGGAGTAAGACAAAGAACGCAGTCACTACAGCTTCAATGGCAACGGCTACATTACAAATGCAATCGGCGCACAGTGGTTAATTTGGATCGATGGAGATAAGGATATATTTGTTTGAAGTTCCACTAAAATCTCCAGTAAAAGACAGAGAAAAATGTAAATTGGATTTGCAAAAGTATGTGTGTATGAAACTTACAGTTCATCGAATATCACTTTAAAATTGTACGGCAGTTAGAGCTAATCTATCAAAGCTCTCGGAGTTTCTGACACAAGTCGAGCTCTCCTAACCTTCCAAACCTTGAAGTTAATAAAATAAAATGTGCAATTTGGCGAAAATTCAGAAAATTAACATCGGCCTTAAAATATGGTTATAGTGAAATGATGGAACGCACATTTGGCAGCTTAACTACATAATGAAATCCATAGATCTTGGTTTGTCTGCGTCAACTCAAATCAGTCGAAAATGCATTCATGAGTCTAGTATAGTTAAATTTAGACATAGTGGAAACTCTGGCAGTACAAACAGATAAGTCTGGGCCGTGCAGGGATATCAACTTCAAGTTCAAGGGTTCTAATAGTGAGAAGCTGGAAGAATAACTATATTAAGCCGGTTCGAGCTCAACGTGGAACCACCTGAGCTTTTTGTTAATTTATCATTACGGTTTCAGTAAAGGAAGCAAATCCCTGAAAGGATTGAATATCTAAGGTACTTTTCGAATGCTTAGACTGTAAAGTTGCTATGAATACCTTAGCTTATATATTTAGAATGCAGGAAATTAAGATCCGACCTCGTTAAATACCAAATGGTGGATGCAAATGGTATTGAGCTTTGAGAATATCAAAAAATGCAAGGAACGACACGTATGATTGTTCCTCTAGTTTGGAAACCTCTCTATAGTAATCACTTTATAATAGAAAACGCCAAAAGTCTGACCTAAGCTTTCAGTGAAGTATTCACTGATAAACAATCAGATCGATGAAGGCCTAGGTCTATGTATTAATAAGGCAGTATATTAGCAACCCGATTTTTATAAATACCATAAGAAGGGTGGAGATAGTAGACGCTGAGAATACACCTAAAAATTGTAAAGAAAGACTTAAGGGGCTATACCAGTGTAACGCATGAAAAATTAGGCGATTTTCGTGAATTTTTTTAAAAGAAAGTACTCGATTGAATGATTCGAACTTCTTTGAACGTAATAAAGTATATTTTCAGCTATAGTTTAAGATTAATGTTAAAAAATAATGGAGTTACATATGTGCTGTCTTCGAAGGTGCCAAAAAAAAGTGCCCCAACTGCTGACATGATTTCGACCAAATGAGTAGCTGAAACAAAAAAGAATTAAAAAGTTTATTAAACTTAAAGATATTTTCCATACAATGACCTACGATCTTTGAAAAATATTGAAAATTAACAAAATGGCGTGATTTAAAAAAAAATGTTTTTTTAGGTAAAAAATGGTCGTTTTTTATGCCTAAGACAATTTTCAACCAATCAAAAAGATCGTAGGTCATTATATAGTAATTATATTCAACAATATTCAGTTTTAATTTGAAGTCATCGGTTTATTTCTCGTTGAGTTGTGATGTCAGCAATTTTGAAAAATGTCTTTTCGAGAAAAACGCGTTTAAAGTTTCACTTATATATGTATGTTTGTACCTCCGAGCGGTCGCTCTTTAAAACGCTCCCATCCAAACACTATTCAAGGTACGATCTTGCTGATTTCACAGAATATTTTTGGAAATATAAACTATTGAAAAAGTCAAAAAAAAAATTTTTTTTTAAGTGTCACACTGGTATAGTCCCTTAACGAATATTATGGACTGTGGTAACTTTTGATGACACCTAAAGTTTTCTAAGCCAGTTGATAGCTAAAAAGAATCTAAAAAAAGGGGCTCAAGAGAAAAATTTTAATGTATAATAACCAACGTCCGAAACCACCCACAGTGCGACTTTAGCAAATTCACTCCCAACCAACTAACACCAGATAAAACAGCGCCGAGGGAATTGCACATTCTCCTACACACACCCTCTCACACCTAAAGCCACACTCTATCATACATATATAGTGTATATGTGCGCTGGTATTGCTTTGGGTAATAGAGCTCGCGCTCGCGCTAGCAGCAAGTGCTGGCGAAGCGGAAACGAAGCGTAGACAAAGTAGGCGAAAAGTTTGCGCCAGTGACAGTGGCATCGCCCATGGCGCGGCGTGTGAAGCCGGTGTGACAACTGTTTGGTGCGCGTATCTCACGCTCTCACGACGCGCATAATTTCTTTTATTGTGCGCATAATTTCTTGTTAAACTTAAAAGAAAAGTGCCAAGCAGAAGGCTAAAACAATAAAAACCAAAATAAAAGGAGAAAAAAAAGTCACAATAAAAGTACAAGGGTAAGCTGCAAAAGAGCAACAACAACAAGTTATAAGGGAAAAAAACGCAAAACAAAAACAACCTACAGCAAAACCATAGCAAAATGCAACGCTGAAGCAGCACTAAATCGTTGCTGTTGTGCTCAAGAAAATAAACGCAACAAAAACGGGGAAAATAAAAACACCAACAAAAAATACCCAAACACACAGCAACCAGAGACACAAACAAACAAAAACGTTCTGCAAAACAAAAACAACGCAAAAAGCTAAAACAATAACAATAATAAACTAAAATTTACAATCGCATGCAAAGTGCATTCGGATATTTAGAGACGAGTGAGGAAGGAAGAGTAAACGACCAACGGGGGGGAGAATAAATGTAGTAAGACAGCAAAGATGGCACAGCGCTAAGCAGCGGAAAAAGGACGGAAACGCGATTCAACCAGCAGAACATATTCAACGTATGCGCAAAGGGTACAATGCTGGAGAGAATAATAGCAGCAGCTTGTGTACAGTTTGTTATAATATGTTATTTCACACAGAAGACTAGTTTTGGTTTGTAGCCGTCCGGTTTTAGTTATTGGAAGGCCATATTAGGTTTTATGATATGGGCCGTGGTTTCAGTAACTGAATATGAGGTTAAGTTAAAAAATACATAAAGAAATTAGATTTTGAGTTGTATAAATGGAGGATGGAGTCATTTGTAGAAGCTCACGTAAGTGAAGAAAGTTCTCTGATTACCATTCATTTGAAAGTGGCCAGAAACGATTCCTTTACATATGGTTCAATCAGCTCACGTCTCCCGGTCCAGAACCAAGTATCCTATGGGTAGCCAAAGAACATCCGTTTGAAGACGAGCTAAAGTGAGAAGGATGTCCCTCCACAAGATTGTGCGCTGGGTTTGAGACCCGCCACGTGGAAATGCCTAATGAACAGGAACAAAAAGCTTCGGAAGAGAAACCCCCCTTCTGACGACGACCATGGCAAACGAATTAAGGATAACGATTTAAGAGCATGCACCTGGAATGTCCGGTCCCTTAATTGGGAAATTGCCGCTGCCCAGTTGGTTGAAGTCCTTGTTAGAGTGAAAGCTGACCCCACCGCCGTCCACGAAATGCGATGGACGGGACAAGGACTGAGGCGAGTAGTTCTTTATGGTATTTACTACAGTGGCCACAAAAAGGAGCGAAAATTCGGTGTGGAATTCGTGGTGGCAGAGAGACTCCGTCGCCGAGTACTGTCATTCACCCCGGTGGATGAACGTCTAGCCACAATCCGCATCAAAGCGAAATTCTTCAACATATCGCTGGTTTGCACCCACATCCCGACGGAAGAGAAGAACGATGTGGCCAAAAATGCCTTCTATATGCGCTTGGGGCGCAGCTATATGGTCCGAGGTCCTAGCATCGACTTGGACCACTATCTTATTGCAGGCAAGATACGCACCCGCCTCTGTGCAGCTGTGCAGCCAAAAAACGCACGACAACAAACACAAGGAAAGTTCGACGTCGAGAAGCTGCAATCACAACAGATAGCTGAATGATTTTCTACTCCACTTGCACTGCTGCGCTCTCAGAGCACTCGTCAACAACTCGGTATAAGGGAACTGTGGAACGAAATTTAAAGCTTACGTATAGCTGCAACCGAAACCATAGGTTTTCGGAGAATGCAAAAGAACAGCTGGTACTACGAGGAGTGCCGTAGAGTGCAGCGGGGAGAATACAGACTGCCTACCTCGCAACGTTACGATCGACCACAACACGTGCTGGATGGGAAGGGGGTTCAAGAGGATAGCAAGTCGCATTTGCAGACAGAAAAAGAGAAAGGCCGAAATGTGTATGAGAAAGTTTCAAGACCGGAGTATATTCTTGTAGAACGCAAAGATGTGATCTAGTATCCGACGCCCAGAGCATATTAAAATTATGGACGGAACACTTCTCCAGCCTGCTGAATGGCAGTGAAAGCATAACGCCAAGAGAAGGCGAACCAGATTCTCCAATCGATGACGGGATTTCAGACAAGGAGACTCCATATCGTGCGACTTCCTCAATCTGTTACTGGACAAAATAATTCTAGCTGCAGAACTTAATCGAGCAGGTACAAGTTTTCGATAAGAGTGTACAGCTTCTATCGTATGCCGACGGATGGATATCATTGTCCTCAATACCCACGTCATTAGTTCTGCTTTCTCCAGACTGGATAAGGAAACAAAGCAAATGGGTCATTGCAGTGAACGAGGCCAAGACGAAATATCTCCTGTCATCAAACAAACAGTCGTCGCACTCGGGACTAGGCTCTCTCACTTTGGAAACAGCATTAACTCAACAACAATGTCAGCATCGAAATCCTGATTTATGGTTCTTTGCGCGTTGGTCACGGCGAATATCGCATTCTATCCAACGATGGGCTATGAACATATATGACGACATTGACATAGTTGAGCAATTAAAGACAAAGTCCTCTCTCGACAATGGACAAAATACCAAACTCTATAAGTCACTCATAATTCCCGTCCTGCTATATGGTGCAGAGGTTTGGACGATGTCAACAACTGATGAGTCGACTTGCGAGTTTTCGAGAAAAAGTTCTGCGAAGAGATCTCCAATCCTGCCGTTGGGGGCGAAAACATTCGAAGAAACGATGAGCTGCACTGTTGTTAACTCGTTCAGCTATAATCGCGTAAGCGTTGTCTACGCCAGTAAAGAAGGAGAAAAAATGGTATCTAATATTTTCTTAAACTAATCGAAAACTATCATCGGATGGTAAAACCTCTCGAGGTCCTTCTAAATTCTATGCCATTCATAACAAAATTGCTGGAATACGCTCTTGGAGTTTTCCTGAACATTTCTCCAGCATTCAACAACGTTTTTAGAGAATTTTTACTGCATTGTATCGAGGTAGCTGTTGATTAGAAGCATATTGATCTCAAGAAGAAAAAGAGCAGAATGGAACGACGCTAGAATGACTAAGAAAATCTGTAGAGACACTCTGCAAGGTGGAGTGTTATCTCCGCTCCTATGCTGAATAAACTGTTAAGGAACTTAGGCGGAAACTTGCTTAAGATAGTGTCATATACATTGCCATCTTAATAACGAAAAGATGTCTACACCCCATAAGCATTACTATGACTACCACTCCAAATACGGTCCAGAATTGGGCATACCAAGCGGTACGGTAGAAAAGGGATATCCTAGTGTTCACAATGGGATACAAAATCCCTTCATGGGAGTTCCGTTTTATAGTTCCCAGAAGGGCCTTGGGGAGCAGTGGAGGGGGTCCCCAGAAATAAGTGACTTGACTTTTCATGTCTCAGATAGGGGGACCAAAAAAACCAGAGCACTTTTGGCCAAGGTTAACCAATTAATTTTAATGTATGCCGGGCCTATATGGAGACCAGCATTAATGCAAAAAACATATGCAAGAATGGCAAAATCGGTGTTTCAGCTAAGTGCAATCAGAACTATTAACGCATTTTGCACGGTGTCTCATTAAGCCGCTAGCATTATATCTGGGATAATACCAATATAATAACTGAAGCGGATCTATGACAAAAGCAAAATTATAAGCAAAATCATTGGGACACACCAGGAAAGGAAATATGGAAGAACCGATTAATCGGAAATGTACAAGCATGGAACAGGCCTGTGGTAGCAGTAGCGAAAATGCGGAGCAAATTACAACAGAGCGGAAGGATCTGGAGATGGAAGTGGCAAGCCGAATAAGTCCTTATAATATAATGCTTTATATGCTGCAAACGAGACGAGTATGGTAAGCCATGAAGAGGACGACAGCTCTGATACTGCAAGAGCTGAGAATCGCCGAACGACAAAGTAGCAGTAGAGCTAGAACCGCGAATAGCGAGCTAATGACAGGCGTAGCCTGCGATGTAATTCTTAGCGGCGATCCCGCAGGGCCATTCCACAAAGCTACAGATGACGGAATTAAATGTTTAGTTCAAAGGCGTACTGTTTCGCAAGTCCAGTATAGTAAGATAAAAACCAAAGAAATTGGCACTCGCTTATGCTATTTTCCTCAACACTATTGTAAGTGTGTCTGCACACATTTCTAATAAATATTTGCACGGCAGCCGTTGTCATTTTTGCTATTCTGTACATGCAACGCTCCCACTGCCGTGTGCCCCTCGCCACACCATGAAACAAACCGCTACCAGAACACTACATCCTATATATTTATATACACATATGCATATATACATGTGTGTGTGTGTGTATGGCTTGCTTCGGTCGCGCCCTTCGATATGTTTTATAAATTTATAACCTCTTGGAAAATTGTGTTGGCGTGGCGGAAAGCTCCAGCAAAAAGAAAATTTCCTATATTGTATGCTAAGTGAAGAAGTAGTGAATAAGTAGCGGCAACAACAACAATCTTATTGTGCAAAAAAGCATATGCAAATAATGGAAAATTGTAGCTGCACTTCAGTTGCTACAGTTAGGCATGTGTTAGATTTTTTGTTCTTTTCGTTTTTATTTTTTTCTTGCGATGAGCAGGCAAACGCTCACAGAATGCTGGTGGGCGCTTATGTTGACAGCGCTGTGACAGTAGGAGGTTTCATGGTGCGGAAATTTCACATATGCATGAAGTCACCTCTGTTGCAGCGGATCGAAGGGGCGGTTTCCAGAGCAATAGCAATGTATTATTTTGAATTAAAAGCCAAACATTCCGCTATTAAATTAAGTGGAGCTTTCTGTGGATTGTGAAATGCTTGTTTCTTGTGCGCGACTTCATTCAGCGTTGGAAGTTCCCTTTTTGCAAAGGCGGCTGTCAAGAGAAAAACTCAAGTAAATTTTGAAATAATGTCGTGCGACCACAGTGCGGAATTGAGTAAGTTAATTGAGACCGAGGCCACAAGCAAATGAAAAGGATAAAAAGCTTACCTTTATAAAGACTTTAAAATATGAAAAATTAATTAAAATATGGATATTTTAACCGCATATTTAAGTCTGACAAATCTGCAATTCTTTCAGGCTTCGAGTTTATCCCTGATTATGTAGATCTTTGAATTGCCGAATCAACTGCTGGCCTTCTCTTCTTGTCTTCTGATTCATGTTCACAAAGTATGTGCGAGCGGGATGGAGCTATAGTGCCTTTTACCAAATTGGCCGAAGAACAAAGGGAAAGTTTATAAGGTAGTATTTTGCTGGAAACCCCCCTCTTCTTTTTCTTAATTGACGTAGACACCGCTTAAGCGATTGTAGCCGAGTTAACAACAGCGCGCCAGTCGTTTCTTCTTTTCGCTACGTGGCGCCAATTGGATATTCCAAGCGAAGCCAGGTCCTTCTCCACTTAGTCCTTCCAACGGAGTGGAGGTGTTCCTCTTCCTCTGCTTCCCCCGGCGGGTACTGCGTCGAATACTTTCAGAGCTGGAGTGTTTTCATCCATCCGGACAACATGACCTAGCCAGCGTAGCCGCTGTCTTTTAATTCGCTGAACTATGTCAATGTCGTCGTATATTTCGAACAGCTCATCGTTCCATCGAATGCGATATTCGCCGTAGCCAATGCGCAAAGGACCATAAATCTTTCGCAGAATTTTTCTCTTCAAAACTCGTAACGTCGACTTATAAAAGATGGTACCTTCTCTATTTAGTTCTGCAGCTCGAACTATTTTCTCCAGAAGCAGGTTGAAGAAGTCGCACGATAGGGCTTGTCTGAAACCTCGTTTGGTATCGAACGGCTCGGAGCTTTTGGTGTTACTCAACGTCAGTTTGCACAGCCGTATTAGCTTTGCGGGGATACCAAATTCAGACATCGCGGCATAAAGGCAGCTCCTTTTTGTGGGCTTTAATCTTTCACACAATACGCTCGATAGAACCTTATATGCGATGTTTAGGAGGCTAATCCCACGGTAGTTGGCGCAGACTGTGAGGTCTCCTTTTTTATGGATTGGTCATAGCACACTTAAATTCCAATCGTTGGGCATGCTTTCGTCCGACCATATTTTACAAAGAAGCTGATGCATGCTCCTTATCAGTTCTTCGCCACCGTGTTTGAATAGCTCGGCCGGCAATCCATCGGCCCCTGCCGCTTTGTTGTTCTTCAGGCGGGTAATTGCTATTCGAACTTCTTCATGGTCGGGTAATGGAACGTCTGCTCTATCGTCATCGATAGGGGAATCGGGTTCTCCTTCTCCTGGTGTTGTGCGTTCACTGCCATTCAGCAGGCTGGAGAAGTGTTCCCTCTATAATTTAAGTATGCTCTGGGCATCGGTCACTAGATCATCTTTGGGGGTTCTACAGGAGTATACTCCGGGCTTGAAACCTTCTGTAAGCCGCCGCATTTTTTCGTAGAATTTTCGGGCATTACCCCTGTCGGCCAGCTTATCAAGCTCTTCGTACTTACGCATTTCGGCCTCTTTCTTCTTCTGTCTGCAAATGCGTCTCGCTTCCCTCTTCAACTCTCGGTATCTATCCCATCCCGCACGTGTTGTGGTCGATCGTAACGTTGCGAGGTGGGCGGCCTGTTTTCTCTCCTCTGCACTAAACGGCACTCCTCGTAGTACCAGCTGTTCTGTTGCATTTTCCGAAAACTAATGGTTTCGGTTTCAACTGTACGTAAGGAGTTTGAAATGCCGTTCCACAGTTCCCTTATACCGAGTTGTTGACGAGTGCTCTCAGAGAGCAGGAGTGCAAGCCGAGTAGAAAATCGTTCGGCTGTCTGTTGTGATTGCAGCTTCTCGACGTCGAACCTTCCTTGTGTTTGTTGGCGTGCGTTTTTTGCTGCACAGAGGCGAGTGCGAATCTTAGCTGCAACAAGATAGTGGTCCGAGTCGATGTTAGGACCTCGGAGCGCACGCACATCTAAAACACTGGAGACGTGTCTTCCATCTATCACAACATGATCGATCTGGTTGGTAGTTTTTCGATCCGGAGACAGCCAGGTAGCTTGATGTATCTTTTTATGCTGGAATCTAGTACTACAGATAACCATATTTCGGGACCCGGCGAAGTCAATCAGCCTTAACCCATTTGGGGATGTTTCGTCGTGGGGGCTGAATTTACCGACCGTAGTGCCAAAGATACCTTCTTTGCCCACCCTGGCGTTAAAGTCGCCAAGCACGATTTTGACATCGTGGCGCGGGCAGCTCTCATAGGTGCGCTCCCAGCGCTCATAGAAGGCATCTTTGGTCACCTCGTCGTTCTCTTCCGTCGGGGCGTGGGCGCAAATCAGCGATATGTTGAAGAACCTCGCTTTGATGCGGATTGTGGCTAGACGTTCATTCACCGGAGTGAATGATAGTACTCGGCGACGGAGTCTCTCTCCCACCACGAATCCAACACCAAACTTGCGCTCCTTTATATGGCTACTGTAGTAAATGTCACAAGGACCTACTCGTCTTTGTCCTTGTCCCGTCCATCGCATTTCTTTGACGGCGGTGATGTCAGCCTTTATTTTTGCGAGGACATCAACCAGCTGGGCAGCGGCACCTTCCCAATTAAGGGTCTGGACATTTTAGGTGCATGCCCTCAAATCGTAGTCCTTTTTTCGTTTGCCATGGTCGTCATCAAAAGGGGGGTCTCTCATCCGAGGCTGTCGCTTACTTTTCATTGGTATTGTTTTTTACGTGGCGGATCCCAAACCCAGCGCACAACCTTATGTTTCGCCTTCTCACATTAGCTCGCCTTCGAACGGATGTTCTTAGGCTACCCAGAGGATACTTGGCCAAAGACCGGAAGTAGTAAGCTGATTGAGCCATGTGTAAAAGAATCGTTTCTGGTCACTCCCAAGTGAATGGCGATCAGAGAACTTTCCTCACTTGCGTGAACTTCTACACATGACTCCATCCTCCTTGAAAACCCTCCACTAATCCTAATTTTATGCTTTCTAACCGCAGCAGTGTATTTCAAGAGGAGGCGGCCTCTTTTAAAAGAGCTGAAGATCTACTACTTCGGAATGCTTAATATCACGACTCTACCCTCGAGACTAATTTAGTATAGACCTTATGACATTTTTGTATTTTAACAAAATAACGGCATTATGGAAAACAGTAAAGATAATGAGCTCTCTTCAATTTCATCAGTTTATGAGGCAATCGTTTTACTATTAAGTCATGAGCTTGGCGATCGCTTGTACAATGTCAGGTCCGCAGTAAATCTCAATATATGAATGAGTAGATTCCTCTTTAGATGGTCTTGGTCACACAAAATTATACACAGCCGTACAACCTTATTCTTCCTAATTTTTTGGGAAAACTACCGTTAACATACATAAATGTCATTAACTAAATACTAAAATCATAAAGACAAAATTTCAACTTAGTCCACTACACATGGTTGGGTGGAATTGGTGCCGCGTGAGCTCCAAATCGCAGACGTTGGCTTTTATGCTATCATTAAGCTCATTGTGCTCCCGGGTGGTAACCAGAATTAAGCTTTACACAGCAACTCAGTGGATTTGGTAAAAAACCTGACTCTTTTCCCTTCCTCAGCTGCCTAATGCCTCTAAAGTACGAGCATTGGAAACCACGGAATATGTTCCGTCTCATCCGGCTGAAGGCTTAGCATTGGCGAAGCATCCGCATGTTCTGCATTCCGCCGACTCTACTTTTCTTATTTTCTAAAGGTGGGATCTTCAGCGTAGGTGCCCTGTGATTACACCTACAATGTTACGAAGAATAATTTTGCTTAGAAGTATGTTACGAATTTTTTGGTCTATCCACCATCAACACTACCCCAAAGTCACTTGCGGTATGCCCTGTTTTTCTTGTGTTCAATGACCTGATGTGTTCCTCTAGGGACTGCTTCAAACAACCCCTGAAAGACCTAAATAGTCTGGAGCAGCTTAGGGGCAGACCAGCTCGTTTGCATTTTCATTTCCTTTTATTCGTATTTGGCCGGGTATCTAGATGATTTTAACCGAGTCACCTACTGAGAGTCTAGCTCTTGCCTGCTTGCATAAGCTAACGCAGTTGCCGCTTGGCTATCCACTAAACGGTTTATGGACTTGCTGGTTAGATCAGAAGCCTACTTGGCACCTTATGTTATACCACAATTTCGGCCTGGAACACTGCATTTTAGTCATTTAGCATGACTCCCTTTCTTTAACAACATCGAGTAAATCTGATTTCAGATACAAACATCATGAGCCGCCTGGAAGTAAATATTGCCTCTTACTTCTCTGTACATTATGTAAGAAAAATTTGCCGAAATTTCAGGACTGATAATTTTTATAATCAATTTATAAATTTAATATAAATACATACATACACACCGGAAAGTAACCATTTATAATATGAAGCAAATTAAAATCTCAACAGATTCATTCATATTGTGACAGCTGAGCTCAGTGATGAGTTGACAAAAGAGTAACAACAATTTCACAAGAGATAAATTGAAATAATTTCACAACAACACAATTGTGCGCTACGTGCTACAGGGTGGTAAGCAAAAGGTAACAGTACATGTATGAGGAGTAAATATTCATAAATATGTAAGGTATTTCCCTCCCATCACGTGAACAGTCAGACAACTGACCATTGACGAAAATTTGGCTATCCTCAACTGAGCTGAGCCGGTTAGAGTCGTTTTGCTGCCCACCGCCCCCGCTGCTCCGCAGGATTACGTGATGACAATTGAAAATATCCAAAAACACTTGCATCCTGTCGCACAACACACACACAGACATCGCAAAACGTATTCGCATTGAAACAGCGCGGCAAGTAAGGATTGTAGCCTACACCCAGGCGCGCATACAACACTACTCAATGAAAATGAAGTCATAATCACGTTTCAATTATGGCACATAAAATCCGACCACTAACACATTCGCACAGCCACACAGCAGTGGCAGGGTGGACAAAAAGGTATTACAGCAACAACAACGAACTAGCAAACGTATGCACATTTGGCAAACTGCGTATTGTCCAGCAATCTGGCCATGAAATGCAACCCAAGTACGGAAAAAACTGCAAATTACAACAACAACATAGGCCATGTTGTTGATTACGCCGCGCGCCATATGTTACTCATACGCCGTGGACGCCAGCAACAACAGCTCAATCAAGCGAGCATGGGGACCAACAGGTTTCCCGCTCTGTCTTTCCGGCTGACGGTGTCCGAAGTGCTGCGATTTTCCTGATAAAACCCTGACTGCAATTACGGGTGGAGAGGACGAAGCGGCGATTTTCCTGCCACACGAAGGTGCCCCGAGTATGAGCCTATACACATCAGTGTGTTCCTAAAATCGTGACATGTTGCTACCCTAGCTGCAGTGCTGTAGGGATGTGAGTGCGTTGTTTAGCTCGCAGCAGCAAATTTTCGGAGAAAGGTGAACTTGTTTGTTCGCCCTGCAGCTATTAAAGTTAATCATAGGCACTGTGTACCAGAAATTGTGGAAAAAATTCAACTGAAACACTTTGGTTTTAAACTTTGTTTCTAATTGCAATTAATAAAACTAATTGAAAACAATTAAAAACGTTATTTTTAATTGCGCTGAAGATAGAATCATTTTTGCAGTAAAAAACTATGTATGTACATATATGCTATAGTGGTCCGATATCAGGCGTTCCAACCAGTGAGTAGTTGCTTTGGCGATAAGGACGGTGCAAAATTTTATATATGCGTAAAACACGCAGACAGACGGACAAGGCAAAATCACTGATCCTTTATATTTATATTTGATAGGATTTCTGACTCATCGATGGGTTAGGTTATGTTAAGAAGTCGATCCTAACAGGAATCGCCTTTGGACAACTTAGAACGGCGGTCCGTTGTATTTATTACATAAAAGTCCTATATAATAGATCATTGGACACTAACAAATCGACAAAACGCCTTAAACCGAGGCGGCCAATGTCAATTTCAGCTATACCTCCTGGTTCGCCGAAAGTATGACTCTCGAGATGTTTCAACGACAGTCAGACAGACAGACAGCAAAGGCCAGATAATGGGGTAAAAAGTTCGCAGATGTGCCCACAAGTAGTGCAGAAAATCTCCTGAGATCTAATCAAGGTCAAAAGGATCTTAGTGACGCAAGGGAGCGGATCGTCGTCCAGCGCCTGTTAATTGCCCGCAAAGTCTATTGTTCCTTATTCAGTGGGGGCAGACACTTCGTGACTAGCTATGAGCGCCTCGAAAATGGTAAAATCGAACTAAATATTAAGGCAGAAGGTAGAACAGCAAACTTACAGGTTCCCCCTAAGTAATATATTTTAGAATGTCCTTCACACCCTCAATTTAACTCGAAAGCTTTATCGCAATCTCTCGCACTCGCAACTCACAGAATGTTTTTTATGACCATGAAAGAAAAATTAAGTTTTGTTTTATTTCGAACAAGTTAGGAAGACATTCAGCCTTGCCTTACCCACACTCTCATTTAACCAATTTTATGAAAACACATTTTTTACAGAAATTTCAAACATAATTTTAGAAATCGATTTATTTTTCAATGCAATTATTACTTTGAATTACAAAATCTCTGAATCACAAAAAATCTATTTCAAAGTGAGTAATCAGCAGCAACAAGTCGTAGAAGGATTCTTCAACTACAGAAGAAGGCTATTTATTCGTGGTAGTAACACAAATTAGTGTTGCATGCAACGAGTTGTGGGACGGAATAATAACAAGAAGTAAGTTAATTAGTTGGAAGTTTTCGAATATTAGACACACGCACATACCCTCAACTAACCTCATTTTTAGTTCAACAAACAAGATTTAGAGAGCATCACTCACTTTCGCAGCCGCTGAAGTGCTCATTCATTTTCATATTTAGACATAAACCCATTTCATTATAAGTTGTTGTGATTGTGCTGGCTGCAGCTTTTTACGAATTTATTTTTAGCAGCAACAGACAACAAAACAGTTCACTTCTAAGCTCGCTAACAGTGAAGTGCCTTTGTGTGTGACAAGTGAACGGTAAACTGGTGGTCAAAACTTAAAGCAATGGCTCGGACTGTCAAACAAATTATTAAATTATTTCTATGCATTATTTTGCCCTTTATTAAAGCAAAATATCAGAAACTAATGCCACTAGCATATGAAATCATATTATTCTTTGTGAAAAATAATCCGCGCCCTATTTTATACGAAAAACTCGCGCCTCAAACTCTCTTGCATATTGCGAAAAACTATTTTTAAATTTTCATTTTATTTTTCATCCTTTGTGGTTCTTAATTTTTCCACTTCATTTAAACCATTTTGAATTTTAGCTTCATCCTCTTGGTGAAAGCACGAGTTTCGCCCTCTGCTTTTATCCTTTCAATGGATTTTAATTCAGTTAACTCATTTTTAGTTCATTTTGATTCCATTTCCATGTTAGTCATTCGTTTTGTGGTATTGCAAGTTTTTTCCCTTACGTATTCTTGTATGAGAGAGTGTCAGATTTGTAAATACACAGTGAAAAATAGATGAAAGAATGCAAGGATAGGGAAATACCACAGATCACATTAGATACATAAAAGCTGTTATCATAAAAATCTAATTACTTTTTAAAGCTTATTTAATGAAGGTGTTTTTATAAAAAAAAATAATTTTTTGATTAAAACAATTTCAATTAAAATTTTTGAAATACTTAAATACAATTTCAAGAAAATGAATAAAGAAATGTAGGTTAGACCACCTGCAACCATTTTAAATAGAAATTTATTTATGTTTTATATTATATTTATGGCGGCAGCACCACCATTTTTTTATTTTACAATGTTTAATTTAGAATTTAATTTTTTTTCCAAATATCAATATGCTTTTTATATTCATGCATATTTTGGCAAATCTTGACAAATTGCGATTTTTAGTACACATATTTTTTATATAAATAAAAATTTTGCTACAATGACATATGTTATGATATGGTAGCCTCTTTATAAAAAATTCCAATAATTTTAACGTTTTAAAAACTTCACATTTTTCTAACTCGATACTTTCATTTTATTATATAATAATATAATATATTTATTATATAATAATATTTAATATAAATATAAAAAATTTCATGAAATTGATAAGGTGGCAGCTCTATTGCTAATTTTGTAAATGTTTTTTTTTTTTAATTTTTATTTCAAACGAATGTATAATTGTTATGAGTATCATTTATAATGTGGTAACAACGTTCAAAATTATTACAAGCCTGCCATATATTTACATATCACAAATAAACTAATTTAAATAATTTTTAATTAGCGATAAAGTAAATATATATAATATAATATAAATTGCAACACTAAAAATTAAACTTTCGAAATACATTGTATTTTGCGAAAAAAAAACTTTGAAAAAGTTGCAAGGCTATTTTTTAAATGGCAACACTAAAAAATATTTCGGTAAAATATTCTGAAAAAATTGTTCATAATACATATGTTAAATTAATTATTTTTTATTATTTTTGTGCAATAAATTTTTTGAAATGTGGCAAGACTAATTGCCTAGATTCTATTATTAACAGTACAAACGGCTTTTTATGCGAATGTTTAAATTATATTATCTTTTATTATTAATATAAAAAAGCACTGTAGCACAGAAAAAAATATTTCTGAAAATAATAGCTGAACGGACTTGTCAAATTAAATTATGTATATTACGAGGGCTGCCATATATATTCTGGCCTAGGGCAACACTAAGTATCTTTGTATGGCTATGAAGCACCATCCTATAGCACTGTGAAAAACTGGTACAACGAATTCTGTCGTGGCCGACGCTCGCTCAAAGACGAATTCCGTGAAGGTCGTCCAAAAACAGCCGCTGTGCCAGAAAACATCGATGCCGTAGGTGAACTGATAATGCAAGACCGTCATGTAACTTACATTCAGATAGAGGCATGCCTATGTATTTCTCCCACCAGCTAACATTCGATATTGCATGAACACCTGGCCGTAAAAAAGGTTTGTTCTCGTTGGATCCCGCACAATTTGGCAATCGCTCAAAAAAATGCTCGTATGGATTGGTGTAAAGAAATGCTGAAAAAATACGATCGCGGTGCTTCAAAAGACGTTTATAAGATCGTCACAGGTGACGAATCATGCATCTATGCGTATGAGCCCGAAACAAAACGGCAATCGACAAAAAAAAAAAATAAAAATAAAAAAATAAAAAAAAAACAATTTCGTTGATAAATATGCCTATTTACATACATTATTAGGCCAGAAATATATATAGCAACCAACGTATAATTATGAATTAATTTTTTCCAAAAAAAGTGTAGAAAAGTGGCAAGGTGGTACACACACCTTTATATCAATATTTGCTTGATATTTTAGTTATTAATGAAATTTTATTTTAAATTCCAAAAAAAATATAAAGTTTAAACAATTTTAGTATTAATATGGCAGCACTGAAAAAAAATGTTCAGAAAATAATTGCTGAAAATGGTGTTCGCACTAAACTATACAATATTAATATATTTATTAGTTTTCATATTTTTAAAAATAACTGGCAACTCTTGGCATAAGAAATATTAATGAAAAATGAGCTGTGGTCATAATCTTGTATATGAAGTCGTATTTTCATTAATCGATTACGAACTAAAGAATAATTCTCTAAGCGAGTGAAAAAAAATTGAATTTATTTGTGAGAAAAACAGCAAGCACAATTAAAAAGTAAGGTTATTTTAAATATTAAAAATGGAACCGCTTATAAAAACACATGTGTATTCTTAAAATTTAATATTTTTTATGGTGCAACCTGTGCTTGCTTTTAACACCTCTTTTCGAATCTACCCAATCATTTCTCCAAATGCAAAATTGTTGTTCGTTTTCTGTTATCTGCTTTTTGTTTTTGTTTTTGCTTTTATTAATTTCTGTGCACTACCCTTTTAAGTGAATCTTCTTTGAAATGTATTCCCGTTTTTGATTTCTGTTCATTTTCACCTCATCACTAAGCTGCTGGAAATTGCTGTTAGCTCGGTCAACCAACCATTTACAGACCCGCAAGCAAGCAGCTGCCACTCTGGCTGCAGCACCGAAATCTTAAATACACTTACTACATGTAGTTGCCCCTTCTGGCACACCTGTAGGTGTGCCTTCGCCCGACACGACGGTCCGCCAGTCCTGGACCCCGTCACTTCATCAAAATCATTTAACTGTTGTATCTCACTTTGGTACATATCTCGCTCTTCAATCATTTTTACTCAACTCAACTCAAATGTGTATGAAATAATACCGTTGTTGCTGCTGTTGTTAGATATGTCTTTGTATATATGTATGTTTATATGTGTGTGATAGATAGTGCCTTTTTTCTTGCATTTCTCATGTTTTATGTTTCTGTTGTTGTTAACTTTGTTGTTATTGCTTTTTGTTATCAACTCTGTTGCTGCCGTTGTGCTGCAAGCAAATATTGTTCGCTTGGCCCCGTTAGCACTGCAGGCAGTTGCGGTCTGTTGGTCTGTAAGTATTTGAGGCTACACGAGATTGAAAAGGACTGCACGAGTGATCATGTATGCGTGTGTGCATGTGCGTCGTTGGCTGCTGTGCCGATTGCTTTGTCGGTCGGCTGGTCGGTTAGCGGCTTTCACTGCCTCACACTCGGCATGGTTTTGTTTCGAGATCGTCATAAAGTGTACCTTAAATATATATGTATGTACTGTGTTTGTGTGTGTTTGTCGTTGTATTTCCTCTTATTTCCTATTTGAGCGCTTCAAGCTTCATTTACTTCTGTTGGCATTTGCATTAGTTTTGACGCTGTACAACTACTCCATTTCGTAGATTGATTCGTTTTGGGAATTACATTTCATGCGATTCGGCTTTGTCACACATACACACACATACATACTTTCCTTATAATACTACTACATACACATACGCACATCATTTACGCACAACTTTTCATTTCCTTGTACACAATGAGCCCAACTTAATGTGCAGGTTTTTACGCACGCAACTAAATAACGGTACTATTCTATGTATATACATATGTAATATTAAATGCGTGCGTGTTTGGACGTTTGTACCTACATACTTCGCATTTTATACCACTTTCATTACATTTTGCTCGATTTTCTGCTCTTTCTGTTACACCTTTTTATGCGTGAACCATTTTCCACCTTTATATGTACATATAAGCATCTATATATACTATATATGTATGTCTGTATATACATACATATGTACTATGGTTTTTGAATTACTTTAGGTTTCCCTTAATTAAGCATCGGTGTGCGATTTTCGAAATCACCGTAATTCGTTCTCAACTCTATGCTCGACATTTCACAGCCTTGTCCATACGTCCCTCGATTTGATAGTGTTTTTAAACGTCGATATGTTTGCCGTTGTCATTGCTGTCATTGTTGTTGTGCAATTTAAGGTCTTTTAGTTGATTACTCGCAGCATGATTTCCATTTAAATAGTCAGAATTGCTGTCGATTTTTAGGTTATTGCCAAGTGTCTTTTCGAAATGAGGAAAATAACGGTAAAGATATTTAAAATAACGGTAATTTGATCAAAATGTACTGAAAGTAGACAACTGGGGCATAAAATGAATAACTCCTGTTTACAAAAAATTCGCTTTTCTGCTGACCAATGCCTTCAATGAAAGAGATTGACTAGGTGGCGGACAAGCTTAAAGCTCGAAAGTTCTACGAAAAGATGCGGCGGTTAACAGAAGGTTTCAGGACCGGAGTATACTCCTGTAGAATCCCCGGAGGTGATCTAGTACAGATGCCCAGAGCATACTGAAATTATGGAGGCAACACTTCTCCAGTCCGCTGAATGGCAGTAAAAGCATAACACCAGGAGATGGTGAACGCGATTCCCCATTCGATGACGATGGAGCATCAGTTTCTTTGTAGAATATGGTCGGACGGAAGCGTGCCCAACGATTGGAATTTAAGTGTTCTCTGCCCAAAAAAGGAGGTCCCAGAATCAGCCTCCTCAACATCGCATATAAAGTTCTATCGAGCATAGTGTGTGAAAGATAAAAGCACACCGTCAACAAACTGATTGACTCTAGGCCTGGAAAATAAACAACTAACCTCATATTCACCACGCCCCAACTCTTGGAAAAGGCCTTTGAAAAGAGGATCGGCTCACACCACTTCTTCGTAGATTACAAAGCTGCTTTTGACAGCACGAAAATGAGCTACTTTTATGCCGCAATGTCTGAATTTGGTATCCCCGTTTGTATAAACTGACGTTGAGCAATACCAAAAGCTCCGAATCGTTCAATACCAAACAAGGTTTCAGGCAATACGACTCTCTATCGTGCGACTTCAAGAGTATATTGGTCTTGGAGAAAATAATTAGAGCTGCAGAGCTAAATACATAAGGTACAATCTTCTATAAGGGTGTACAACTGCCGGCGTATGCCGATGATATTTATATCATTGTCCTCAACAACCGCGCCGTTACTTCTACTCTCTCCAGATTGGATAGGAAAGCAAACTAAAGTGGTCTCGTTGTGAACGAGGGCAAGACGAAATATCTCCTATCATAAAACAGACAGTCGTCACACTCGCGACATGGCACTCATGTTACTGTTAACAGTCATAACCTAGAAGTCGTAGATAATTTCCAGCATTAATTCAACAGCAACAACGTCGGCCCTGAAATCCAACGCATTATAACTCTTGTCTACAGGTGCTACTTCGGACTAAGTAGGCAATTCAGAAGTAAAGTATTCTCTCGACGAACAAAGACAAAATCCTACAAATCACTCATCATATCTGTCTTGCTATATGGTGCGGAGGCATGGACGAGTTTTCGAGGAAAAAGTTCTGCGGAAGATTTACTGTCCTTTGCGCAATGGCGAATACCGCAGTCGATGGAAAGATGAGCCATACGAGATATACGACATTTACATCGTTTAGAGCATTAAGAGACAGCGTCTACGCTGGCTAGGTCATATCGTTCGAATGGATGAAAACATTCCAGCGCTGTTAGTATTCGACGTAGTACCTGCCGGGGAAACAGAGGAAGAATAAGACATCCACTCCCTTAGAATTACCAGGTGAAGAAGGATCATGAAATCTCTAATTGGCGCAAAACAGCGAAAAGAAAGAACGACTGACGCGCTGTTGTAAACTCGACTATAACCGCGTAAGCGTTGTCTACGCCAATGAAGTAGAAGAAGAATAAATGTTGTTTTACAAAGATAGCAACTCCACAATTTTTTTTGTTTTTCAAACGAACTTAAAAAAATCATACATTGTAAGTGAACTTTTGCACTCAGATATATATATTTATTAATAGTTGTAAAGCACTTAGGTAGCAACTCTGTTGCAGATTTTGTCAGTAAATTTTCAATTTTAATGCACATCACTGCCTTCTCCGAACATTTAAAACCAAAACTTTATAGTTTCGGTTTTTTATTTTCGGTTTTTTATTCAAGAATATAGTTTTATCTCCAATTTTCTGACGATTAAAAGTTCTTCAGCAATCCTTAACCCAAATGTAAATAACTCAAAGTAATAAATTTCAGCGCCTCCTATTCAGTTGACCTCATCGGACCACTCGAAACTCATACTTAAGATGTCAGTAGGGTAATCTGGCCTATTTTTTGACATTTTTTTTTCATAGAAATATTTATTCTACAATAGAACTTTTTTCACATATCATGAGGTATATCGTGGAGTGTATAAACAATTTTTTTCGGAATTTTTTGATGACATCACTCTGAGAAATGGCTGGGTGAATGAGATACGGTTTTTCACTGGCGGACTGGATCATCTGAAACACAAAAACCCAATTTATTAAGTACGTTAATGGTTATGTCCGCCAGTTTAAAAAAGTGTGTTTTGAGAAAAACGCGTTTAAAGCTTGAGGTGTACACTCCGAGCGCTCTGAACGTCGAGCGGTATTATTATTTTTGGGCCTTTTTAGAAACCTTCCTATGGTAAAGTGGGTTTCTACATTAATTGTAAGGGTATAATGGAACAAAGAATGCAAAAAACAAAGTTTTTTAAAAAGATTACCCTACTGACCACTTAAATAAAAAAAACTGCATTTAGTCCTTCATCACACATTATAAACATTTTCTGTGATACGCCCTATTAGTTGTCTTCAATAATGGATATTCTAATACCCTTAGCAAGTTCCTATTGTACCTAATACCACGGACTTTCGTAATCCAAATTCACTTCAATCCGGACCCCGATATTGCTTATCAATCCAGAGAGGAATGATATAGGGCTGAGATAAGAAAAGACACAGAGGTAAATATCAAAACAGAGCGGAAATACAGGATAATTGAGTAAATGTGGTGCTTTTCAGCAAATCGACTTCCGGTTATACAGCAGTGTCTTCCAAGCGGATATTATAGTTATTAAAAGAAGCCTTCTTATTATAAAAAAGGGTGCTTACAATATTACAACAAGAAATATACATATGCATTTATATTCAAAGACAGTTGAGCGAGACTGTCAGTGAAAGTAGACGTGTTTCTAGTGGTCTTAAATATCAGAAAGAATTGGTGATTTTTAAAGTGGTAGCAGGCTTGTTTTTGTTTGAGACTTACCGGGAGACTGGAACTGCACTTCTGATTGAGTGGATGCTAATACCAAAAATTAGATAAGTACTTTGATTTGGTTTCAATAGAACTTATTTGGCACTTACCTGCCCCTTTTTTGGTAATTTTATATACATAAAACAAAAATTAAATAGGAATTTCCCCACATAACAGCGAATCAAAACGTGCACTTAATTCCTTTTTGCCGTTTTGACTTAGTCTATCAGCTGTTTTTTGTTTTGTTTCTCCTTTTTCTCCTTCTTCGTTTTGCTTTGGTTACGGCATTGCCAACCATCAAAATATAAGTAAGGTTTATTAGGGCAAAGTCTGAACGTACCCATTGACAGGTGTTCCCAACTATTCTCTGGCAGAATTATGGCCTCTGAAAACAGTTTGGGATGTACACCAGAGAATCCTTTTCGGAGGAACTCAAAAATCTTGAGAACGCCTTCAAAAGGCAAACCCGAAGAACCCACGCGAAAATGCCGACTAAGCAGGCAAAGGTGGCAATTCTGAGCAGCTTCAAAATAATGAAAATCCCAATATTTTCTGCAAACTGGGTAAAAAAATTAAAGAGCTCGAAAGCATGATGTCTGGTCAGAAACATATTAACCAAGCTATGCGTGATCTGGTAAGCTGTACCACAAGCTTGTATGACAAGGCAGAAAAGCAAGAAAACTCGTCGAAAAGAGTTATGGTAGGAAAGGCGTCGCAGGTATCCCCTATCCAAAGAGATAAAAATGCCCCAAAGAGACCTCGCGAGATATTGGGATATTTGCCACCAACGACGAAGCCGAAAAACATGAGTCATAAAGTGCAAGCAAGATATAGTGAGGTCACTGAATGCGTGCACAAAGATAGTTTGGGAGGCAAGCCCGCAGGCGAAAAATGGATAGACGTTGTCAGAAAGAAGAAACCGATCGAGAAGAGAATCAGATCGAAGCCAGACGCTATTATCTTAACAAAAAAGGGGAGCCTCGTATGCAGATATATTGAAAAAAATAAAATACGACAGCGGCACATTACATTTGAGGTACATTAGAAAAACCCTCAAAGGAGACCTGCTAATCGAATTAAAAAATCAAACAGAAAAGAGAGCCGACACGTTCGAAAGTGCCCTAGAGGGAGTTATTGGTGAGATGGCCGTAATACAGCCAAAAACTCATAATATTACCATTATGTGCAAAGACCTAGATGAGATAACCACCCCTGAAGAAATATGTGAGGCATTACAAAAGGAGTGTGGGATCCAAAACCTGGGGAAGAAAAATATAAAAAATCTACGGAAAACTCGGAGTGGCACTCAAATAGCTCTTATATAAGTACCTACGAGCTGAGGATGCCAAAACTTTACTTACGTGCGGTAAAGTAAAGATCGGGTGGTATATTTGTCGTCTCCGGGAATTATCACCTATTACTCGTTGTTTTAGGTGCTTCCAACTAGGACATATAGCACACAAATGTAGCAGCCCCATTGATAGGTCATCCCTTTGTACTCGTTGCGGAACCCCAGGTCACATGGCAAAGACATGCACGAATTCCCCGAGTTGTATGCTCTGCAAAGGGGAACACTCTGTTCTGAGTACGGCCTGTCCTAAATACGCAGATATGTTGAAGTCAACGAAAAAATGAAGATACTGCAACTTAATCTCAATCATTGCGCTGCAGCACAAGACCTTCTAAAACAGACGGTGCTAGAAGAAAACATAGATGTCGCCATTTTAAGCGAACAAAATTCTCAACGTTCGGAAAGCACTTGGTGTAAAAATATAAGTGGCAAAGCAGCAATATGGGCCTGCAAAGGACAAGCCTTCACATCTCGCTCCAATGAAACCCATAATGGCTTTACATGGGCGAATATACAAGGAATATTTTTTGTAAGCTGCTATGCTCGTCCTAGTGCAACAATTAGCGAATTTGAAGATTTTCTCTTGGAGTTGTCTCTAGAAATCAGAAGCAAATCCCCAATAATAATAGCGGGAGATTTCAATGCATGGCCTACTGCTTGGGGTAGCATAATTACAAACCATTGTGGTCGTCTCATTCCAGAATTTTTGAGTCAAACAAACCTTATGATTTTAAACAGTAGCACACAAAATACCTTTCAAAAGGGAAATAAAGGATCAATAATAGACCTATGTAATGTTTGCTAACGACGCGCTTAGCAGGCATACTAAGTGGAAGGTGTCAGACATGTATACAAATAGCGACCATATGGCTATAATTGCCGAAGTTTCGTTCTCACAGGAAACGGAACTCTGTCGTAGATATACTTCTCGAAAACGAAGCTGGCGGCAAAAAGACTTTGATACTGACGTTTTTGAAAGCGTCTGGAGTGCGGCAAAGGCATCAGGCGAAGATGCCGCCCACTTAGTATCCGCTGTGCAGAAGGAACTAGTTGCAGCATGTGATGCAACTATACGCAGGACGAGAAACAATATAAATAGGAAACCGGTATACTGGTGGAACGACGAAATCGCCAAGCTGAGGAAGCTCTGTCACTCAGCTAGACACCGCCTACAGCGTAACTAGGGAGGTGATAACGAAATCAGCCTCAGAGAATCATTTAAATATCAAAAAAGCTCCTGAAGTCAGCCATTATCCCTAGTAAGAGATCCTGTTTCGAAAAGCTCTGTGAAGAAGCGAACATAGACCCCTGGGGAACGGCATACAAAATTTGTATGTCGAAGTTTAAAAATAAGTCTCAGCAACCTAAGAACGCATCCTTTATGAAAAATGTTGTCGAAGCGTTATTCCCAACACATGCCTCCATTTCCTGTATTAAACGAAACGAAGCTGCGGCTATTAGTCACAGAAGACGAACTATTGGCTATTGCGAAAAAAATCAAAAACTCTAAAGCGCCCGGAATAGATGGTATACCAAATAGAGCCCTTAAAGAAGCCATAACTCTAAGGCCCAGCTTATTTGTTAATATGTACAATGCGTGTATATTAGAAGAGGTGTTCCCTGATCCGTGGAAGATACAGCGTCTGGTTCTACTCCCAAAACCAAAAAAGCCAACAGAAGAACCTTCTTCTTATCGACCCCTTTGCCTGCTCGACACAATTGGGAAAGTGTACGAAAGCATTGTAAGAAACCGCTTGGAGTTAGCAATCCAAAAGCCGGCGGATTATCAGAGAGACAATACGGCTTTATTAAAAAGAAGTCCACTATTGACGCATTAAGAGAAGTAGTTGATACCGCAAAATGTGCAATAAGTGGAAAAAGATAGAAAGGTGGTCGGAAAAAATACTGCGCGCTAATAACCCTGGATGTGAAGAATGCGTTCAACTCCGCAAAGTGGGCAAATATAATAAAAGCTCTACACGATATAGACGCTCCTCATTATCTGATAAATATTATAATGTGTTATTTTCAAAATAGGATATTGCTATACGAGACGGACGAGAGCACTCAGAGCTACACTATCTCCAGTGAAGTCCCGCAAGGCTCGGTTTTAGGCCCGTTGCTATGGAACCTAATGTACGACGGGGTGTTAAGAATACCGCAACCAAAAAATGTGAAAACAATCGCTTATGCGGATGACCTCGTAGTGGTAGCTGTAGCTAAACATCTGGATGACCTCCGGATCAAATGCAATGACAGCATAAATGGTCTGCGCCGATGGTTTACTACCAAGAGTCTAGAGCTGGCTGAGCAGACAACAGAAGTCCTGCTCATAAGCTCAAGGAAAATTGAGGAGAAAATATCGCTGACCATAGGAGAATGTGAGATTACTTCACAGCCGCAGTTGAAGTATCTTGGGGTAATAGGGGACTCAAGACTCAAGTTCAAAGAACACTTGGAAAATGCGACAAGTAAAGCAAATAAAATATATAATGCGTTATCTAGAATGATGGTTTAATAGCTAAGGCAATAAGCTCATTGATCCTGAATGCGGCTCCAATATGGATACAGGCGCTAGAAACAAAATCACACAGTGCATAGGCTTTCAGCAATACGAGTGATAAGTGCTTTTCGAACCATTTCAAATGACGCTGCTGAGGTATTAGCCAGTATGGCACCGATTGACATCCAGGGAGACGAATTCGCGCGAATATATAACTTATCAGAGACGTCTACCACAGCAAAAAGAGAAGAGAGAATAAAAAGCATTGCAATGTGGCAGCAGCGGTGGCAAACTTCATGCAAAGGAAGGTGGACCTACCGACCGATTTCGGACATAAACTCGTGGATAGGTAGGCAACATGGAAACTTGGATTTCCACCTTACCCAAATACTCAGTGGGCATGGTTGCTTCAGAAGCTATCTATTCAAATATCGTCATGACTTTAGTCAATACTGTCCGACGTGTACAGAGTGTATAGAAGTCTCTGAACACGTGTTCTTTTATTGCCCTCGGTTTTCAAGTATAAGGGAAATGTTGAAAACCACACTGGGAGGTAGTATCACGGTGGAAAATTTGACTGCACTTATGCGAGTCCTCTGTAAAGTGGAAAGCTGTTAGCAGAGCGGCAAATCTAATTATGACAAAATTGAGACATTTAGAACAGATTAGGCGTCAGTCAGTCCGTGCAATAGAGGAGACTTAAACGTCTTCTTCTCTCCCATGAAGTAATACTTTGTCTAGTGGTCCCGTGGGAGAGACATGAGGTGGGAGTAGGTTAGGTTTAGCGGATTAAAGTCCCGCACTCCGGCTTTCGATGCTTCCTCCTACTATAAAAAAAAACAGACAGTGGTTTGAAATGACTAAAGTGTTTTATGATTTCATCATTGATACTGAAAGAGTTTCTTGATTTATTTATTTATTCACAATAAGCCTGCTATGAATTCCAGGATGAAGTGATATTCCCGGTTACTGTGAAGCAGATGAATTCACAAGAACATACACCACCCAACAATCAGGCTCTAACAAAGGAGGAAGAAATAAAGGATGATGACATATAAAAATAAAAATTTTAGATTCTGTGAACTTCGTAAGTATTAGTTCAGAAAGGAGATAATAGAGTGAGGAGATTTTAGTTCCGGTGGTTTTACAATGAGCCTCCTAAACACTTAAGTGCGTCGTTAGTCATCCACCACACCCACCTACACTCCTACCGTTATCAAAAATTACGCTCTGTTCGAGGTATAATGCAGTCCAAATTACTTTCCATCAAACTGTCAACAAGGAATACTGTTTGAACAAAACACTCGTTTATGTGAAGCTAATCGTAAAAAGAGGTCGGAATTATGGGACGACAACTCTTGGTTTTTGCACCACGATAATGCACCGTGGAATATTGCATTGATTCTCTGTGAGCTTTTTGCCAAATTTTTAACCAATATTATGCTGCGCCTAATTTAGCTCCGTGTGATTTCTAGCTATTCAGCAAATTCAAACGACCGCTCCGGGGAAACCATTTAGGATCTATTGAAGGCTTTAAACGCTATGCGCACTGAAGTATCTTCCGGAAATTGACTTTAACAACAATTTCGAGGATTGGAAAAAAGCTTTGGTACAATTGTATTGTGGTCAAGGGGAATTAATTAAGAAATTTAAAACTATGAACGAAGTCTTACTATTTTTCCCCCACAATAGCATTTCAAGAAATGCACTGCAGAGTCGCTTCGAATGCTTATCGAGGCATACGGCGGTAAAGATTTTGAATGACAACCTTGGAAGACCACCAAAAAAGTTTGAAGGCGTCGAACAGCAAGTAAAATTTAATGAAGATAATACTTTGAGTCAAAAGCAAATTACAACCACGTTTAAGGTTGCACAACAAACAATTTCAAACCGTTTAAAAGCTATGGGAAAGATTTAAATGTGTGAAAAATGGGTGCCACATGAATTGACTGAAAGACAAATGAAATGGAATGGAAAACCGATCAAATACTTGTGAACTTGCGAAAGAATATCAGTTTGTCACTGGCGATGAAAAATGGATTTATTTTATGGCGAAAATCATTGATTAACCCGAGACAACCATCAAGCACGAATGCAATGCTCTGTATGTCGTGGGATCAGAAGGATGTAGTACATCATGAGCTTCTCAAACCTGGTAAAACTATAAACATTTATCGCAACACACAACAAATGATCAATTTGAACCATTTATTGATTAAAAAACGATGAGAAAAAGCCAAAAGGCAAGGCAAAGTATCTTTGCTACACAACAATGCAATGTAAACACAAAGCAAATTCGGTTCAGGATACAATGAGAATACTTGGCTGGAAGCTAGTTGACCCCTTTCGATTACCATTTTTTTCATCGAGGGGACAAACATTGGCTAACCAAAAATTCGATTCCTAAGCAGAAGTTGAAAATTGGGTGTGTGACTGTTTTGGCATAGTCTCCACAAATTGCCAGAAAAGTGGTCAAAATGTGTAAAAAGCAATGGTCAATACTTTGAGAAATTTTTTTTTATTTTCTAATTCAAAATTGGTATTTAATTTTCACGAAACTTTCATACCGATACACCGGTAGAATTACAAATGCATTAATTTTTTGAAAATTCCTTCAGTAATTGCCTACAATTTTGAAACAGACTTGTCACGAAAAAGGAAAATCAGTCACAAGTTCGAGAGAGATATCAATATTATCGATTAAGGGAGCAAACCGAAAAAAGATTTATACATTAGCAGCGAAATAATTTCCTCCACCGATAACATTCAGTTTGACTATTCATTTTTCAATCAAACAATCATGAACGAACTTAATAGCTGTTTAAGCAAACTGTTATCTTTTTGACATGGTTGAACGCTTTCCCATCGTATTGAGTTGAAGATTATGCATCGCAAAATCGAAATCAAAATGAGCAGCGAATTATACAGCACAAAAGATAAATACATAGAGGCAGCCCGTTATCTGCGAGCAAAATGAAGCGGTGATGTGTAACGACCGAAATATGGTAGAACATTTATTGCGATGACATACAAGGCAGAGTCCAACCGTTTAATCGGCATCGATATCGGCCAAAAATTGCAAATCGTTCGGATATTAAAAGCAGGACTCATCAATTGCATTGCTAGCTTTTAATGCATTTTGTATCAATTTTGTAGGAGTTTATCAGGTTTCAAATGAAACACTTTTAAATTGAATTACTGTTTATATATACTTACTCACGAGAAGCTGGGTACTCAAATAACTGCGATCCTGTGCACTCTCAAATCCACACACCCGTTGCTTTCATTCCAGAATACTTGGACTACCAAGTAGCCGAACCCAGCCCTGGCACTCTTTACTCTGTTCACATATTATCGGTGGAGAAATGGAAGGGGCGGAGTTGTAGAAGATGGATCAACCAACACTCCGCGGTGAAGGAGTCCACTTTTGGTAACTACTTATCAATTAACTTTAGTTTCAAGCTTCATGACCATTGCAACTTCTACAAAGGGAAGTGGCTTAAGATAGCAGTAGATCGACTGCTATGGAGCGCAGCCTCCTACAAAGTGGTGATTATTCAGTTGCATAGTAGGTCGACGAATCCTAAGCTCGCTAACTGTACGCTCAAGACTAGTGAAGCGATGTCTAGACTTCTTATCTCTGCCATCGAGTTACTTCAAGATTAAACAGTTTTGGATGCCACATAGAAATTGTAGGAAATTGCCTGGTTGATAAACTCGCCAGGTTGTGTCTTTCAGTCGATTACTGAAGCGGTACCTAGACTACCAAGTGAAATGGCTGACATTAAGGTAGCAGCAGAGCGATTGCGCCTCGCTCGCTGACCGTACGCTTAAGACTACAGGAAAAATGTCCACACTTCTTATCTCTGCCATCGAGTTACTTCAAGATTAGACTGGTTTGGGTGCCACAATGAAATTGTAGAAAACTGCAAGGCTGATGAGTTCGCCAAGTTAAGTTTTTCTGTCTCATAAGTTGTAGATTGGCACCGGGTAGGGGCTAATCCAGCTTCTTTCGGTTCACTGCCGAATATTTCAGCATCAGACGAGTTCGGCAAGTGATAGACAGTTACTAGCGACTGTGCATTCAGAAGGACCTGACACAAAGCAAATATTGAGATATATTCAAGTGAGCTCTTCGTTCTAAGCAAAATTCACTTTTCAATGGTTGTAGGAGTTCGAATTGCACACTGTTCGATCAGAATTCAAGAGCTAAGATTTACAATTTTTCCATATTCCACACTTAAAAGTTCAAGGCTAAAATGCCTTGGATTATCGCACTTTTAGACATTCAGTTGAAATCCCGGAAATGGAAATAAAGCACCTACGCAGATTTGTGATAGGTACAAAGCGCTTCTTCAAGGGGTTTTGTATTGGTTTCATAAAGAATTATTTAAATCTTGGGGATCAAAAATCTAACTTAACCTAGATCAATATCCTGTAAACGTCGAAGTGTTAAGTTCTCAAACAACACAGTATTTTATAAGGTGTGATGATCATGACATTTTTATCATTTATTTAACAAGACCCAAATAGTGAACCCTGTATATGCAATATTAGCCACATGCCCCCACCCCAGCCTTCAACGCTTACAGCATCGCTCTATGAAAGCGACGCTGCAGGTGTAACTGATGACAATTTTCTTTGTCACACACACAAATGCAAATATGCAAATTCATGCGTGTAGAGGCGCATAAGGCGCAATCTGCATAGTCATTGCGGCATCTTAAAGTAATGTTTTGCATGTGACAATAAACACAAACACACCTACGTACATACCCATGTGAAGCAGTAATACTCCGCCATTCAAAGCACACACACACACACACAAGCGCGCACCGATGTGGCTTTTTGATTTATGTGCAACTGGGCGGCAATAATGAATTATTTATGTCGATTGCAGGCACTCAAAGGAGCAACTAAACAACAACAACAAGTCGTCGTCATACAACAACAAATCAACTGGGCATTGTAAGATAAAGATGCAGGCATCTCAACAAACAAATACAACTACTGCGAACAACTACAAAAACGAGCAGGAGATAGAAGAGGTTAATAGCGGTGCAGCTGCAGCACCAACAAAGCAGCAACTTTGTGCGCAAATAAGGAAGTTTCGAGGAATAAATATCCTCTAAGCAGCTCAAAGGCTGCAACAAAAACAAAGGGAAGAACAACAAAAACCCGAGAAGGCCCAAGTAACAAGCTTAGGAGAGTGCAATGATGCTGCAGACATACAAAAAACTCAACGCAGGCTGACAGTTCGACGGCGACGACAAAGTATCTATCCATGGAAAAGTCTTCGCCACAACAATTGAAAGTGGCAGAAAGTTTGTCAGCAAATATTGCTGTAGTTGTTATTGTGGTCACATTGACACCACCGACGCCATCGCTGCATGTAATATGAATACAGCGCCTGCACCTACTAACACTGCTGCCGACTCTGCTACTGCCTTCTCTGCTGCAACCCCCTCTCTCGATGTTGCCAGAAGTATCACTGCTGCCTAGTTTGGCTAACAACTTTGGCAATTCACTTGCAGCAACTTTAAGAAAGCTAATGCGGCCATTGTGGATTCATGGAAAATGCAAGAGCTTCGCAAAAACCATTTAAGCCACAATGCAGTCAACAGAGCAGGGTTAATAAGCGAACAAGCTATTGGCTCTGGCGTGTCGGTTAGTGGGGGAAAGTGCAATAATATAAGGAAAAGAAGTACCGATTGACCGTTATAAGTGCAAAAATTCAAAAATTACAGTAAATTTACAGTTACATAACGGCACTGACCATATAGTGATTTCAATCTCTAAAATCATCGACCCAGTACCAGTCTTCTATACGAAACAGTTCTTATACTATTTATTACTTTGCACAGCAAAACAAATTTCAGCAAATATTTTTATGCGATAGAAATCAAATACCCTGAAACTGTATACAATAATTCCAAAATGTGTTTTAACTAAACCAATATGCAATTCCATTAATTTGCAATATATAATTCTCAAAACAAGAAAAAACGTTAACTTCGCTTATACCGAAGCTTGAATACCCATCACAAACTAAAAAAGTTTCCATATAAGAGCTTGACTTTCATCGGCCGCATATGGCAGTAATATGCTATAGTATTCCGAACTCAAAAATTTACTGAAATATTGTACCACTGACTTAGAGATCAAGCCATGCCAAATTTCGTGAAAATACATTATCAAATAAAAATGTTTTCCCTACAAAAACTTGGTTCTGGTCGTTCAGTTTATATGACAACTATAAGCTATATGCAAACGGCGAAAAGAAAGAACGACTGGTACGCTGTTGTGAACTCGACTGTAACCGCGTAAGTGGTGTCAACGCCAATAAAGTAACCCGATCTGAACTATTTCTTCGGAGCTTACGTCATTGCCTTAGGCAATAACCCACTTTATTCCGATAGTTCAGTTCAGATTTTCCAATAAGAACGATACGATTTCTTAAAACAAAAAAAACACACACACTGATTGCTAAGGAAAAGCAAATATTTTTTATTTATGTTAAATATAATCGATCGATTATGTTCTGAATATAACATCATTCGAATGGCATCCACTACTTCTTTTGCAGGAACGAATTCGATTAACCCAATTTTTGAGTACTTTTCCATCCGTCAAGGCGTATAGTATGTCATGAAGAGCACGTACAATATTGTTTACTTAAGCTTGAAGAGAATCTGGTTTATTGCTAAAGACCAATGACTTCAAATAACCACTACAAGAAGTAGTCTAATGGTGTTAAATCCCAACTTCTTGGAGGTCGTTCAATGTGACAAATTCTTGAAAGAATCGAATCTCGAAACTTTTCTCGCAATAATTCGGTTCTTGCACGTTTGTTTGAACCAGATGCTGCTAGGATCACTTTCTTCCAATTGCGGCTATAAAAACTAGATTATGATCGATCTATACTGTTCTCTGATGACATTAACGGTGTCACCAGCTTCGTTTCGAAAGAAGTATGGACCGATGCTTCAACCAGACCACAACCCACACCAAACTATAAGAATTATTTTTATGCAAACATAAATCCTTTCTCAAAATTCGCTAGGTTGTAATTTGAGACAGAATGAACTCTAGAGAGCGTCTTGGAATCGACAAATTGTGGCATTCTCATTACTTTAAGAGTTTCACTTATTGACACTTGAACATTATATTAAGAAAATGTACGCATTTCCAACAACTCGGAGAATAGCGAGCACAGGTGGACGATTGTTTCGACCATAAAATGGCAAAAGCGTACGATGAGTTCCAATTGGAGAACGATTATTTTGATAAAAAAAATTGAATCAGTTGTCAACGTTGTTCTTGCCTATATCTTTCTATGATGACATTGTAAACATTACTTAATACAATGAAAAAAAAATATTACAAATTATGAGATATTACAATGGCCGAAACGATACTTATCATATGATCCCTATTTGGAAAAACCGGTTCTTTATGGGGTCCCTAAAAACATGAATCGCTTCTGGATACAATTACATATGTCTACATGCACGATAACGGTGATTCAGAAAACTAAAATAGAAACAACCGAGAAAGACACCTAGAAGTATAAAATCTTTACTAGAACTTTGGGCTATCTTTTTTTTGAACGACGCTCAATCTCTACCCAGCATATACGGATTTCAAAATTTTCTGGTTGCGAAATAAACTATATTTTAAAGCTTCTGTTAGACCGATGCAGCATAGTTCAAATCTACCATAAATATGCACTTTATCCAATCATTTCTTGGATTGATTCACCTCTCAAAGCCCCGCTCTTTTATCATTTTCAATTTATGGTAGATAAGATTCATAACTCGCTTCCATAAAACATCTTTCTTTTCAAAATTTTTGATTTGAAGTCAAATTTGATAGAGAATTCGAATACTCTTTAATGTAGATTTAACGTTTACTGTTTGAAAGAGTATTAATTCTAAAGAAGCAGGTATTTGAAGGGTCATGAGTGAGAACCAGAGAACTGCAACGAGTACGATTAAGTCAGATCAAACACTCGGGTCGAAAGTACAATTAAATGAACTTAGCTGATCATACACCCCATTGTTGATCAGCAATAACGATCGAGTAAAGAGTATATCTGACTTCGGTTCAAATCAAATCATATCAGCTTAGTTCGTTGCGATGATTGCTTCAATCGAACCGATCAATTACTTGAGTAATGATTCCAATCATGTTAGACATACTCGGATAAAAATGTATGTATCAACTTTGATGACGAGCACAAATGGAAAATTTCGAAACGAAACACATGTGTTCTTTGTTTCTGACAAACGGTTCTATATACACATGAACCAAACTGATAAAATCAGCCAGAGTAACAAAAATGTATTACATTGCAATTCTCTGAGTGTACCAAATACGAAGACTATGGATAATCGACATTTGGTTTCAATAAGACGGCGCCACACCCATACATCGCATCAATCAATGGATTTATAGAGAGAATATTCGGTGAGCACATAGTTTCCCGTTTTGGGCCTGTAGATGATTGGTACAAAAATCCACATCGACGATGCTAAGATCACTATAGTTTTACACATCAATTTTACTGTCTATCATGCTCCATACCCACAACAGGTGTCCAATTCACACAACAGACGGTTATACGTTATCGAAATTACCTGGATTTATCTCGCCAAGGCCTGTTATTTCGAGAATGTAATCCTCTTTGAATCGGTAAGTAGAAGCATTTATCGATGTTACCTGGAAGAAGACATGGTAGAATATTCTCATTTCTTTCTTCTGTTTATGGTTGAAACAACTTGGATTTCATTCCTTAAGTCTTCCAGGGGAGTTAGCCGGAAATTAAATTATTCCACACAAAAAAGAGTTTTAATAGACTCAAAGCGCTTTATCAATATATGTCCGTCTAGCATTGGTCGACGATCCGCTCTGTGCAAAATCCTTTTGATCTAGAGAAGAACGTAGAAAATCCACTGAACTACGTGTCTTTAGCAAATTTCATTTTTCCGCTGTCTTAGGAGTTCTTACTGGGCATTGTCTCATAGACATTCTTACAGTAAGGCTAAAAATCTTGTCGGACGCAAATTGTATAGAGGGGAGTGAGGCGGAAATATCTAGCCACTTTCTCCTCTGTTGTTCTGGAGTCATAGGGTACCACACTACCGTCGCTCTGAGTTGTCAAAGTGAGATCCCTGTTAGGGTCAGCCTCTAAATGGCAAAATAGATCAACATTTCTTCCTTTTTTACATTTTCATATTTTAATTCAACCATGTTGAACGCCCCTGCAAACCATGCTGTAATGAGAATGACACACAGGAAAAAAGAAATTAAGAAAGTTTAATGAAATTAAAAAATAACTTTTCGAATTGAATCTGCATGAGATGAACTTTTGTTTTCATTAGCTAACAAAATTCTGTGATATGAGGATGAGATAGCAAGAACCGAAAATTAATACTACTCAAACCACATTTGATACTTAATGTGGAGTTGGTAACTTCACACCTCTCCCGCTCTGTCTTTCTGCGTTTCTCATTCCATATATACTCTCCTATCTCTCAGTAATAAACATTTTGTATTCAAATCTACGGAAGCTTACACCCGAAATTCGACCGCATTCAGCTGACATTGAAAAGTTTTCACATTCCACATAGCACACTGAATCCTTGCTATTGCTCAACGTCCTTATCAAAAACACTTTGGCGACTTCTTCGCAGTTAAGTAAAATATGTATATCTTGAAGCTATTAAATGCATATGCTGGTAAGTGGCAAGATCTCTATACATACGTATGTACCGGTCTATGGATTCATAAACGGCAGTTTAACCTCACACCTCCAAAACATAACGGCAGTCCGCCTGACAAAGCTCAATGCCGCATAGTCCGACAGCAGAGAGGTTAATTTGAATGCTAAACAGCTTGGAAGAAGTTTATCAAGTGCAGCTGTTTGTTGGTTGGCCGCTCGGCCGGCCGAATGGTCTATCTGTCTGGCCGTCTAGCTACGTGGCCGTCTAGTTGTTTGGTCGGCTTGGACTGCTTCCGAGATGAGTAGCGATTAAGTGAAGCATAACTAACTTTTACTTCTTCTACAACTTCACTAAAGCGGAAGAAGAAGAAGAATCAGTAACAGAAGACGATGAAGAGGCAACAGCAGCTGTTCTGTGTTAAGTGTTGCAAAATTATTACCGAAGGCATAGGAGGTGCAGGGAGTTAGACATTCAAACAGATTTATTGTATTTATATTTACGCAGTTGAAATGAATTTAGCGTGCTAGCCAGGTACAGCAAAGTTCGAAAGTCAATGTATGTTCGTATGTCATTAAAATTGTTTTTCAATGCAATTAATGTGAATTTGGTGAACTGAATATGGCAGCTTTTTACAAAGCGAAGAGATTTTCGCCAAAATCAGATTTTGCAAACGTTAAAAATTAAAAGCATAAAAGAGAAAATAATTTCTGAATTAAGGTCAGATGAGAATTAGTTAAAAAGAGGAAAAAAATTGTGGCGCAAAACTTTGCCTACTAACCCATTATTTAATATAGAACATTTTTATTTTTCGGGGAGCGTTGAGAAAAATCCCTTCTGCATCATCATTGTGTTGTCAAAGCAATGGTATGCCCCAAAATATATATCATCCTCGATCCCATCGTTGTGTGCCATTCGACTTTTCTCATTTTGTATAAATACTTCTTAAAACAACTGTAGACCGATAACATCTGTGTAGTATAAAAATTCACCTCTCCATGCTTTCTGTTGAACCACCCTTTCATGTTATTGATTTTTTAACCATTCATCTACGAAGTATCATTGTTTTCCTCTCTGGTAGTGGTGCCAATTGTTCCTTGTTCCTTCAGCGTCCATAATTTCTATCGTTCTGATACCAGTAGATCGATGACCGTGCTTCCGTTTATTACCCATAGCTTCGCCTGAAACTGTACGGTACGCCAATACTACCTTTAAAGCAGCTGTGCGATACACTTTTTCTAGGGCTTTGCGTCATTTCCTCAATAAGTCTGCCCATAACTCTGCTCTGTAAACCAAGACATTCAGTGCTGTCGACATTAAAAGCTTCCGTTTTTCCTGTCTCGATCCTCCGATGTTGGCCAACAACCCGTTAAGTTGGAAAATTATTTTATAGGCCTCTTTCGCAGCGTGTTGGATTCTAAATTTAGACCTTTTGTGTAGTTAGAGTATCTGTTGTTGTCCTCATGTATGTTATTGTCGGAATATGCTTCTTTGTTAGCCAAACCAGTTCGGTTTTTCGTTGGCAAGTTTTAGACCTCACGCGTCAAGACACATTTGTGCTCTGATCATCACTTTGTTTAACTTCGTTTGCGTAACCAATGTGATAAGTATCGTCTGGGATATCGAGGCTTAATATGCCGTCGTAACTAACGTTTTAAAAGTCTGGGCCGATAATTAATCCCTGCTCAACTTCTAACGTGTCCTTTAAGAATCTTGGTCCCGCAGAGTTTTTAAACAGCAAGATTCAGTTCTCTAAATAGCTCCCAACATTAGACCGAGATATGTGGGTATTTTAAAGCTTTCTTCTAACGTCTCGACCATTGAGCGCTGTTGAAGGCGTTCCATACGTCCGGGTGGCGAGTAAAACAACTCGTCTGAGTTTTTTGCATCCTCTACACTTCTACACTGCTTATGGCATTCTCAATTACCCCCAATGCTGACCAGCCGGCCTTGAGGCAAAAATTCAAAATTTCTGTCATAACGTTAAACCATTTTCAGCTTTACCTTTTATAACATCTGCTGATATGCCATCTGGTCCTTAACTTATTTGGCTTAAGTTTTCTTGCCGCGAGTTGAAGTTCTTATTATGAATATGTTTTGTTTTTAAATCAAAAACTACATTTTTTCGCAAAAAATTCTCAAGCTGTCAGTTATTTACGATACTTATTGTAAGGTGTATTATAGATTATTCTGAAAAAAGAATTGATTAATGGGTTGCTGTCGACGTCGCTGTCAACTAAATATTTCCTCGAGGCGGCAAGTGTGATGAACTACACATATGAGAATATTGATATTTCTATTGTAATCATCACCTTCTTCCATAAATATTGAAACAATTATTAAGCAAGCAATGCCTAATGTAGTGAATCTTATTATCAGATAGAAAAATTCAAAGCTCGCTTCTAAATACCAGAAAAAATATCTCGTTTCATGAATTTTGTAAGAAATTGTATGCTTTACAAAAAAGACTTTAACGATTTTTTCGTAAACCCATCCTTTTAAATGATATTAACGGTAGAAATTTGTTTATTTTAAGGCATTTTTTTATACTGTTGCAACCTGTTGCTACATAGTATAATAGTTTTGTTCACCTTACGGTTCTACCTATCATCTAAAACTAGGCGGGGTAGATATGGTGCTATATATGTATATGTATATAACAAATCAGGATGTCCGGTTGACTGTCTGTCTGTCCGTCTGTCCATCCGTGCAAACTAAAACTTGAGTAAAAATTGTGATATCTTAATGAAACTTGGTATGCGTGTTCCCTGGTACAAAAAAATTACGAGATGGGCATAATCGGACCACTGCCACGCCTAAAAAACGCCATTAATCGAAAATCTATAAAGTGGCATATCTAAAGTAGCAAGAAGTATCCCTTGCAGCTTGCTTTGCTAGGCAAAAAAAGTTTTAAGTCCCACAAAAACTGTTCAAGCCCCTAGGTACCGAATTTTTGGACCCAGTACCTA
The DNA here is from genome assembly GCF_024586455.1 of Bactrocera neohumeralis. Classification (NCBI taxonomy): domain Eukaryota; kingdom Metazoa; phylum Arthropoda; class Insecta; order Diptera; family Tephritidae; genus Bactrocera; species Bactrocera neohumeralis. The sequence continues at coordinate 63,535,120 of NC_065921.1, read as the reverse complement.
TAGTTGACTTTTGATCGAAAATGTCGGTCACTGTATGGGATATACAATTGAAATTCAGAGAGAATCCTTTCCTGGTAATAGTTTCTCTGTGTATCAATAATGGGTTGAATCGGGGCAATATTTCCCTCAGGCCCCATATACCTAATACAAAGATTTTCGAACTTTCGGGTGACTTTATGCTGCATATTGCGTCCAATATTTGAGTTATCTCAATGAAAATTACAGAACATGTTTTACTCATAACAATATATTTTTTTCGCTTAAAATAGATACAATTAGGCGAAAACTTTACTTGAACTAGCCCACATAAAATTATTACCAGAATTTTCGAACTGACCGGCTGTACAGATTAAGACAGTCTTTGCTTAAGTCTGTACTGTGAGAGTTCACTTTTGACTCTGGTTTTCTTTATTAAAATTTCTTCCCTCAATACATTTCCTAATTCTAATTTCTTAACTATGTATATATGTATATGTGTGTATGCTTAGTGTGCATACACATGTGTAAATATGTATTATATTTTTATTGCATTTTTGAGATACCAACGCATTGATATTTTATAGTTTTTTAGATTAGTGCATCTAACGCACTTATACACATACGTACACACGCTTGATACTTTCTTATCTGTTGCTTGTGTGCATTAATATTTCGAGTATGTATATTTTGTATTTTAATATTAGTATTATGTATACTCTAATTTATGAGTTTTCTTTTATGTGCAATGATTTTCACATTTTTATGAGCAAGTCTCATATTACAATTTTGTTGCTTACCATTGCACTTGACATTTAGTGGACTGTATATACTTTTTATTTAATTTATTGTTTACATGTATATTTTTATGTATTAATGTAGTTGTGTCAAAAATATAATTTTGTATATATAATTCTATCTTAAGGTTACAAAACTTTCATGTTCATATCTTTATGAACACCGGCTGACTTTGCTCCACATGATTGGTGATTGTATGTTAGGTACTTTAATGATAATAATTAATAGATTAAATCGGGTCGCTACTACCACAACTCCCATACACTTGTCGCTTAGTGTATGAGTTATATATAGTGTATGTATATATAAGTTAAAAACTTTTACTTAATTTTTATAAAAAAAGATATTTTTTCGGGAGCTATGTTCCTTTTTTTTGTGAGCAATGCTCCTTTATTTGGGTGCTATGTTCCTTTATTGAATTCTGTGTAAGAACTGAATTTTACAATTATTTACGCTTAACTCTAAACCTATGTACATAAAGTATGTTTGCCGCTGCAACGGGTATGGAGTTTGCTGACGCTGCGCTTCCCACAGGTTGCCACTACACTTGTCGCACTCTCAGCGATTTAGTTGGTGTTGTATTATATTGCTTTGTATCATATGATACTTTTTAAATGTGTGAGGTGCTAGCTTATATAATTGCTTGAATTTCGATTCTCTTGTTGACGTTTTGTGGTTTTGATTCTTGCAAGTTGCAAGAGTATAACACGTTCGGCTGCAACCGATGAACAAAATCATTATAAAAAGGAAGGCTCATAGTTTTGCAGAAAATTTATTAAAAAATTACCAATTCATATTATTTAATAAATTTATTTATTTATTTTTACTTTATTTAATTGAATTCAATTTTATATATTTCATTTTTATTTTTTATTTAATTTCATGTAATTTAATTTAATATTTTAATTTTGAAAATAAAATAAATAAAATTAAATAACATTTTATTTCATTTTATTTTATTTTACTATATTGTAGTAAGATTAAATTAAATTTAACCTAATTCAGTTTAGTTAAACATTTTCTTTCGTTTTATTTCACTTTATAGCAGTTAATGTCTTTATTACGCTAAAATTAAAATCAATTCTGGTTAATAAAAGTCCTTGGTAAAGCCTCGAATTAAGACGTGTGTTAATATAATCGAGTTGATAAGAATTTAAAAGTTTTCTCCAGCACTTCCGTAACATGCTTTCCATTTAATCTATTATTTATTAGAAGCTATTCATGCCGAGAGCTAAAGAGCATTTGAAATCTATCTACGAGCACCTTCCCTTAGTATGTGTGAATGAGTTTTTAATAGTTGGAAAATAGTTTAGACCTAGATACAAAAACATACATACATAAATGCACATTACAAAATACACATAAATATATGCATACACACACTCACATTGATGCATGCATATTCATTTCGTAAAATCGTTCATTTAAAGAGTTTGAAAACTTTTCTTAACATATTTTGCGGCGCCATTAAGTGGCTCTATACTGATGTATATTTCTATGTCACAGCTAAATTTTGCTTCCACCATCACATACAAAGGTTATTGTACTTGCTGTCTCTGCTTTAGTTGTCCTGTTATCGTCGTTTTTCATGCTTTTTTCACTTTACTTTCTATTATATGTTCTCGAATATGGATTAGTTGCAGTTATTATTTTTCTTATTGTTGTTGTTTTGTGTTTTCTATTTAGCACAACTATGTTGTAAAGTTAAATTTGTTATTGTTCCTACTCAGTTACGTCTATTTATTTCTGAAACAATTTCTAAAGTATTTTGCTAAATATACTTGAATAATTTTTTTTTGTGCTCGCTTGTAAAGTTACCCAAAATTTTAGGTTATGTTTGCGACTGCTGCTACTGCCATACACTTATATGATATATTGCGAACTCATTCTATGTAAATTTTCTGGAAAAAGTATTTTCTGCAGTAGGCTTAAAGCTTTGGTATTATTTGAGATATTGAAAATAATTAAAATAAATTAATGGAGATGTTTTTAAATACATAGGTATTGCCGAAATTAAGCGTAAGAGCCGTAAATTATTATGCTTCGTTATTAAGCTCAACTGATACAAACCATTTCTTTTCTTAGGCTAGAAAATCCAAAAGAAAGGAAATTGCTTAAATAGAAAGTTATTTAAAGGAGTATTTGCACCAATTCTATGATATACATAAATACCACTATTTCTTTGTGCAATCTGAACTGTAACAGAAGATTAAAAAAGCATCGCTGACAGCTTTCTAAAAAGTTCCTTAAAAATTATTTAAGGCATTTTAAGACCGTTCAGTACTGAAAATAAGATTGAAAAGATTTTTCGATTGAAAGATGTAAATCTGTGGAATTCATATTTTGTTTTTACCGTCTACAAGTAAGTCTATAGAATCCTTTATAGGTCATGAATATTCGTCAGTTATTTTTACCGTCTTTAAAAAGGTACGATGCGTATGAGTCCCTCTTTATGTGATGTAAAATAAGACAAGAAAAAGTTAGAACTTTCGATAAGACTGCTCTTAGAGCCTTAGAAATATCTTCAGCAAGTTTGATACTGGTTACTGGTTACAATCTACATTTTCTTTTTGTATTATTGTTTGAAAATTTTTTCATCTTCAAGCTAAAAATTCTTGGCTAGGGAGATCTGTTGCGAACTCATTTGTGACAACTTCCGTATAAAAAGTTAAAACAGAAAGTAATTAATTTTAAAAGTATCCTCACTACTAATTTTTATTTATTTAAAAATATAAAATTTCTCTAGAAGTCTGAAAAAATTAATTTTCTTCCGACATTCCCTTCTTTCATATGTACATATATCTTGCGAGCTTAATATTAATAAATAATGTGTGATCATTGCTAATCAATTTTGAATTTTCAGCCACAAGCAATCAATTTACCCCTTGCCACACACACGCATTGCCTACATGTAGGCGCATTCGTATTATAGACTAACTATCATAATTAAATTACAACCATTCAATTTTCATACGAATTATTAATATTTTATGTATTTTATCCCAGAAATGGAGAGACATAGACACCTAGATATTTACACAAGACACTCAAACTATATCTATACATAGTTGGCTGTGTGTTTCTGCACATAAGTCATGTGTCAAAACCAGCTTAACTAATGGCTAACCATAATAAAGTGAAGAGTGGTCATCTTAACAAAATTTGCAATTAATATTATTGGGCGCATTTTAGGCAAATCAATCAAAAATTACTATGGGTATGTAAATATCTGTGAGTATTGTGCCAGAGTTATTTTCATATCGAAACCGAAAAAGGAAAAATATTGCTTGCCAAAGTACGAAGAAGATCTGTGATGATCTCATCAAACGACAAATTCCACAAAACCGTTTGGAGGTCAGGTAGCATACGTGCTTCAAAGGAAAATTGGTCATGCAGCCATAAGTGAGGTAGTTGGGACAATCGAAAGTTCCTTAGATAAGCGAGAATTCACGCTAGAGGCACCGGATCTCTTGTGACACCCCGCAAGTAGTCATCCTATCGCCTTTACTGTGCCTTGAGCAATTATTACTTCTCCTCGTCAGGGAGTCTGCTACGCGAATTACCACCCTATCTTCTGTTCAGGGTGAAAAGAACACATTGATAGGATGGCTTCCAAAGCTCTTCGAATCTGGAACTCCTGCAGAGGAGAAATTGCTCCAAAATGAGATTTATGACATGGCCTATTGGCTCTATACAAGTATCATCCGCCCCCTACTAACTAATGTTGGAGTGGTATGATGGATGGATTTATGAAAAAAGTGCCATATTAAGCCCCTGAAACACGTAGTAAGTATCCGTTTGCTGTGTCCTCCCCAAAAGCTCTGCAAGTTACCCTCGAGATCCAGCCAATACACATACCATAAAATTGAGGTATGAGGCAATACTTACGACCTGCTGAATTATGAATTTAGGCCGTTGGAGCCAGGATAGGCGTGACCACGGGCACGGTATCATACTCGAGCTTGTTAATCACCTTGAGTTAAGATGGCAATTCGACAGAGAAAATAAGACCCACAAGGACCTAAACCCATCGTTTTCATTCATCATAGTAGAGAAGATTGGATCAACGGCGGACAGTTCCATATTCACTAACGGATCAAAGGATGACACAAAGACAGGAGCGGGCTTCTTCTGTGGTTATCCGTACACAGAAAGCAGCTTTAAACTAAATGATTTGAATTCAGCATATTGTGGGCATAACACAAGGTGCCAAGTCGTTAATGCTGTAAGCGTAATGTAATAACTGTAAAAATCCTTGCCAATAGCTAAGCTAATGGTGGACAGACCGAAAACCTCCTACTTCAAGCCAAACTGAGCTTGGTAACATTGCAGAAGTCATCACATACTCAATGTCTCCCAGAAAAAATTGTTGAAGTTAGGACTTCTTAGGACTTCGAACTGACCAAACCTCTTAAACCACTTCGCCGTTGAGTTGCAATTGCGACCCTCTCTATACAAAGTCGACATATACTATATGAATCTATATAAAATTATATACTTATAAACGTACATAGCATACGCTTACGAGTATGGGTGACATTCATTTGCAATGCGCCTTTTGTTTACAGTAGTCTATTGAAAACCGCATATTTATGGCATTCGGTATTAGCCCGATCTACCTCAAAATCGCCGCACGCCTTTTCTGGCTCTCACATCCGCTCCGGTATCCACTACTTAAGTACATACGCCCAACTGTGTAGTTCTTTTCATCCACGCTACTATAAACTAGCGCACTTTCAGGCGCATATAAACGTTTTGGGTGAGTGTGTGCGACTAAAATTAATGCATAGCCAATGACCCGACTCTGCATGCGGTCCTTTTGATTGCTGCCCCATTTTACCTGAACATTGCTAGTGCACTACTTACATATATGCTATACATATGGATATGTATTGCAAAAGTATGTGTGTGTGTGTTGTTTGTGTGACTGCCAACAGTGCGTATACTTAATATTAATTAATTTTCGCTATTCAGTGAATGCAGTGACGCTCAGGAAAGTGCAATTTTGAAACGCTTTACTAATTGATTTGATTGAAATTGATACATATACTAAAACAAATATACATACTATATACATGCTTATGAAACTTTAAACGCTTATGCTCGATATAAATAATTGCGCTTATGAAGCGATTTAATCACGTTAATCGAACAATTTGGCCCGAGTACGAAATAAATGTGTATGTATTTCTATATTTATATATATTTACCAAAACTTTGAGCTCTAATATGAATAGCTAACAGTACAAAACTAGAACATAGCCTCTGCAGTGAGAAGCACATCGGCCTCTTTGCTACTTACAGCTTTCGTTTTGATCTCATTTACAAATAAATCTATACATATTTTTTGTGTTAGGGAGAAAATCTGTTCTTCAAATATTATCGACACGAAGGTGAGCAGACACCATTAAAATGATTCAACAACACATTAGCATACCACAGAGATTATTTTTGGGATTGGATCACACTTTGATTTCCATTTCATGTGAAATACCAACCGGCTTCATCTGCACCTTCAGCAATTCTTAACCTTCGTATTGACGACATACATATCTATAGGCAAAGCAGTCTGAAGTTATAAATAATACGAGTACTGACCAATGCCCTAATTTTATAAATTAAACATATCTTAGAGAATTACTGTAAATATTATACAAAGATCAGGAAACTCAACATTATGGAATATGCCCAGAAAAGGAAGCGGTGGCATACTAAGTACTGGTATTTGAAAACTAATTCCGTCTACAATTTTTTAAGCCATAGCTCTATTGACTATTTTTCTTAACAAAGAACATCTTATCATATCTTCGAATTATAGCGCTGAGAAATGTTTGCTAAAAATCTTGTCTGCCTGAATGAGACAGTGGAATGTGGCAAGAAATGCGAAAGTATGATTAGAAATTCGGTCCACATATATAGTATATATAATAACCTCAGATATTGCTTACAGGCTTAGAGTTCGGTGTGAACTGTGGCCCCGAACTGAAATTTTTGAAAAAGGAATAATTTGATGGACTTTACCTCCGCTATTAGAGGATACCAAGCCTTTGACACCAGACACATGAAGCAATGATAAATTAAAGTAACTTTTGCGGTTAACTACTGCGTCAAATTGACATTTTCTTTGGATAAAAATTATATTAATGATACATATTTATGAGAAACATAATTTACGAGCGATCTGAGGTTGGAAAAAGGAAAGGAGGGCCGTGGGTGAATTCTTAGGTGAAGGAATAGCTTATCTCGGTTTTCGGCGAAAGTACGATTCCTATAGAAAAAAGTTATATGGAATTTTTAAAAAGTGATCCATTTCAAAGTTCACTAATTTTTTAAAGAAAAAAACACAGAAACTGAAAATTTAATGGCAAATGTTTATTGTCATTGGAGAGAACATTCTTTGGCATTTATTGTTTGAAGATTATCTCTTTCAAACGTTGGCCGTGGCTAAGTCTCAGATGTTTCAGGCGTTGAGTCCAATTTTTAATGACTCGTTCGATCATTTCAAGTGGTAACTGGCGAATGACATGCGTGATGTTTTGCTCCAAGGCCTTAATCGAAGCGGAATTCTCCACGTAGGCTTTAGACTTTACATATCCCCACAGGAAAAAGTCTAAATACTATATATATATGATGTATACAATCTTGGTGGCCAATCGACCGGAACAAAACGTGAAATGATCTTCTCACCGAAATGTTCTCTCAATAAATCCATTGATTGATGCGATGTGTTGAAATAGGCGCCGTCTTGTAGAAACCAAATGTCGCCGAGATCCCGAACTTCAAATTCAGGCTTCAAATAGTCGGTTATCATGGCGCGATAACGGTCGTCATTGACGATTACGTTCTCACCGGCATCATTTCTGCAGAAATATGGACCGATAATTCCACCCACTCACAAGCCACACCAAACCGTTGCTTTTTCTGGATGAAATTACAGCTCTTGAATCTCTTCAGGTTGCTCTTCGTCACAAATTCGGCAATTTTGCTTGTTTACATACCCATTGACCCAGAAATAGCCCTTATCGCTGAACAAAAATTTAGCTATGAATGCTAGGTCTGGGATAGGTGATGGTGTTGCGAAAAGCACGCTCAGTAGGCCGATTATGTTGACCATAAGTTGAGCGAAGCGCGCGAAATACATTTCTTACATAACGAGAAGTTTCGTAATAAAGTTGAACGGTTTGTAAACTTGGTTCAGGCGTAGGTCTCTCCATGACAAAATGCCAGACATTACTGAACACAAATAACATGACAACTTGACACGACTCATGCGTGATCTGTCTAAAAAGGGCTATTGAAAAATACATCTACTTGGATCACCCATAATTACGACGTTTCAAAATTTCAATCGTATGGAGGGCTCTTAAGGCCAAACTAATGCAAACTTATTAAAGAGAAGCGAACATACATTGACTGGAAAATAAAATAGAGAGAAAGAGCAATGCATTTCGGAGAAAAAAAAGATGCTTTATATGCACAGAGGTCACTGACTGACACTTTCATAATCTTCAGAAATAAATTATACCGCTCACTACCTTATGTGTAGCTGCCACGTTTTACCCTTGCAAACACTTCGGATTAGCGAACTAAAGCATTAAAGGACATCTCGCATACAACACATCCCTTTGCGCCTGGCCTCACACGCAAACGCCATCACACATAGGAGTTGGCTTTAAAAACCACTCACATTTGTGTAGACTATTTAAATTCATATAATTTGCTTTATGCTTTTGGGATTTCGGGAATTGAATTTGCACGCAAATGCAACGAATATTGAATTCGAATTGAATTTTAATGCGCGCCAACACACACACTTACACAAACATGCATTCACGTATAGATATACAAGGTGGGCTCCAAAGTAAACAGGACTTTTTGAATCTAGCGTCCCGTGGTGGCGCCATCTACATGTCGACTAGTGCGTTAGAATCTGCCATCTTTATCGATTGTCCGGTCAGAATTTCATCTCATTTCATTGATTGGAAGTGAAGTTATTGCGTTTTAAGTGTCAGTATGTTTGTGTTATCGGTGCGAAATGAGCTTCGAACAAAGGGCCAACATTGAATTTGGTAAAACTTTTACCGAAACGTTTCAATTGATGAAACAAGTGTATATTGCCTATTCCGTAGCAGAGTGCACGAGTAGTTTCAAAGTTTTCAAAGTGGTCTTGAGGACATAAATGACAATCAACACATGGGCCAATCAAAACCCGTGATCACCGGATATTCCATCGAAACTGTGCGTGAATTCATCAGAAATCATCATTGAAATTCATGGAAATGAAATTGAACATCTCCAAAACATCGATTTATCGCATTTTGACCGAAAATTTGGGCTTACAAAAGGTGAGTGCACGGTTCGTTCCGCACAAATTGACTGTCGACCAAAAATTGCTCAGAATCCAACATTCGAAGTACCAAATATTTGACCAAAAATCACTTTTTAACCATTAACCACTCCCTGTATTCACATAATATGGCACCGTGCGACTTCTTCCTTTTCGGAAAAATGCATTTGCCCATGAAAGGTAAGCGTTATGCAGACGTAGAGGCCATTCAAAAGGCTTGCACCGGCATACTGGCGGCCATTCCGGACAACGAGCTAAAACACTCGTTCGACATGCTTTTGGACCGTGCAAAAAGCTGTATTGAAGCAGAAGGAGACTATTTTGAATAAAACAAATTGATTTTGCCGAAAAAACCATTTGTTCCGTTTTTTTTCTTAAGTCCTGTTTACTTTGGAACACACCTTATATGCTGGCGTATAAGTGGATTTGTTATAAATAAATTTGTAAATAAAATTGAAATGCAATGCGGCTTACTTTTACTGCTGGCCATCATAAACCCTTTGTCCTTCCTCCGTCCGCCCGTCTTCCATTTGTCTGCGTTTTCTCCACACTTTCTGCCCTCAAAATACAGGCACAATACTTTCCCTTAACCACTTTGTACCTTCGATTATGAATTTGAGTGCATTTTGCAATTTCACTTATGAATAATATTTGTTGTGCAAACACACACGCATTAACATCTGCACGCACACGTCGTGTATGCGTCTGCGGTGCTGGCATGTTGCAAATTCCTATTGCCTAACACTAGGCGCAAGCGAGAATGTACATAGGTGTGACAGTGTGTGCCTGCATGTGGACTTGTTATTGTTTGTGTTCTTCTGCATGAAAGAGAATTTTAAATGTTTTTAATGTGATTAAATGGGGATTTGCCGTTATTGCAATAGCCGTACGCAACATGCAATTGTTGCAAATGGAAAGGCAATTGCGGTTGCACAAGTGTGGTTGCCGCAAAATTGCTCGGAGCATTTTTGTTGTTCTGTAAGTGAGATTTTGAATGGTTGAGAATTTGTATATTTTCGACATTATCGGCATTTACTTATGATGAAGCATGGAACAAACGACATGAAAATCAAAATCGTCAACAGAACTAGTATGCGACATTTTAATGTCCCCGAAGCACTTTTTTTACGACCTTGAACTGTACGGTAAAACTGCTAATACAGCAGTTTCAGGTTTTGAGAACAAGAAAATTATAAACAGATTTCTGATTTCTAAAGCTTTATTTGAACATTTCCGGAATATTCTTTGATAACCTGCAATTTTGATAGAGTCAATATCTATCTTGGATTGATTTTCCCTCTTTTCGTAAGTCAACTTAAACCAATTTCTACTCCAGTTGGTATCACCATTGCTGTAAATACCATAAATTAAATTGATAGTTTGGACTGATTTTGCCATAGGCCTCGGTCTGCTGTGAACATGCTTCTTTACAGTACCTTTTCCAAGCCTACCAAAAATCCTGAATAAAAGTGGATGGTTCAAGAGAGGCATCCTTTACGAATAGAATAGTTCATTTTTTCTTCTTCTCCCACTCTTTTTCTTCTCCATCACCTTCTTCTTCTACTTGCAATCAATTTGCACTAGTATAGATCTTCTGCCGACCAAATGCCCATTTTATGCTTAGAAGACTTCTGTCATCAGTAGCCAGGGCACATTGTTACTGAAATCCTTGCCTTTTCCTTAGATAAATAAAAATATCTCAAAAAACTAAAAGTGAAAATGCGGTTTTCAAAATCAGTTCCACAAATGCGTGAAAATCAACTTAAACTTGAAGACTGTATGAAAACAGCTTTAAATAGGATCGATCTTCGTGGCTTGATGAATATTTTGAAAAACTTATTGTAAATCTGAGACCGTATGAAAACAGTTTTAAATCGGTTCGAAAACTTTCTCGAGCGGCCCAAAATTTTTGCTGTTAATCTGAGACCGTATGAAAGCGGGTTTAGAAAGGTTCGAAATCTTTCTCGAACGACGGCACTATTCTACTACAGACTGAAACATTTAGCCGCCATAGTAGGGCGGCGATGTTAGCCTTGAGCTCGCTGAATGTATGCTCGAGACTAGGGAAGCATTGTGTAGACTTATTTCTCTGTCATCGAGTTACTTCATGAGTAGGCTGGATTGGTAGCCTGGGCACAGCAGAATTCCAGTTAACTAGAAGTCAAAACAGTTTGTTAAGTCCGGTACTACAGTCTTACAAACTGCATGGATGGGAGTTCTGCTGGCTTCCTGCAGTTAATTACTGGATGACTGCGTCTCAGACAAGCTAGGCAAGCACTGGTGAGTTACTAGCAACATTGCAGCCTGAAGATCTCTTCGTAAGAGGTCTGGTGAGCTACCCGCGCTCAGCAAAGTTCACCTTTCAATAGTTGCAGGACCCGTTAGGTCACTATCCAAACGGGATTCATGGGTAAGATTGAAAACTTTGCCGGATACCGGGTGCATAATCTGCTCGAAAAAATTGGGATAGAATCACCTCAACAAATAATAGTATAATGTCTCGGATTTCATGCCATGAGACATTCAGTCAAGTAGTAATATGCATAAAGCACCTACAGAAATTTGTTACACGTTCAAAGCGATTTGTCTAGTGTTAATATCCAGCCAGTGGTGTTTATAACTGACTTTCATAAAGGACTGTATATAGCATCAAAAGTGTGACCTCCCGACATTTTTTGGGTCCAACCATTTTGAATCTTAATACTTGAAAACAGCAACAAAAATTTATAAACTTACTCAGCAGGCTTTATTTTTTCACTGTAATAACTTGAAATTTCTCCCATCAATGCACTATGTTGCACACAAATTTATGCAACATTGTCGCACATGTGACATGTGGCATATGGTTAACAGCAATTTGTGGATGCATAGGTTGAGCCATGAAATCACATACAAAACTCCACAAAATACACAGGCATTTTGCATAAATATGTATGTATGTACATATGTATATGTGTCATGCCACATCCGCTTGTGGCAAGATTTTACAATAAATGTTATTGTGACTGAAACAAAAAACACAACAAAAACAACGAAAAATGTTGATATTGTTACTGAAAACATATTCTATGCTCTATTGTATGGATCCTACAATTCTAGTTGTTGTTGACTATCGCTCCCTTCCCCTTCCCCGCTCCTCAGCGGTGCGTTTGTTAGGTCAGCAATGGCATACTATGCATGCATGGACTAACTGTAGGTACGAAGTACTACATATGAGTGCAATCTAATTTGTTTGGTTACAATTGTTGTTGTTGTGCTTGTTGTTATTGTTGTGATTGCAGTTGCAATCACTAATACCAGAATTTAAAGTCGATTTGGTCGTTGCTTGTTGTTGCTTTAGTTCATTTGATATCCATATATGTTTTGTAATAACTGTCTTATACATGAGTGTATGTGTGCGTGTGTGCAAGTGCTTTATGTCCGATTTTGTATGTCACAGCGACAGCTATGTCCATTGCAAATCGATTGCGTTGGCAGTTGTTGCAACAACCGTATTTGCAACTTGCAACACGGCATTGATTTCTGTGCACTTACATGTAAGTGGAAAAAATGCAAATACTTTCAATTCAAATACGTATTTTGTTGCTGCACGCATACTTACATACTTGCATAGATAGCTAAGTGTGCGTGCGGAGTTGACAGTCGAAGTTTGCAGTAAGGTGTGTGGTGTTTTTTTTTTGTTGCAAAATTGAAATACTGAGCTATTGTGTGGAGGATGGAGTCATGTGTAGAAGTTCACGCAAGTGAGGAAAGTTCTCTGATCGCCATTCACTTGGGAGTGGCCAGAAACGATTCTTTTACACATGGCTCAAGCAGCTCACTACTTCCGGTCTTTGACCAAGTATCCTCTGGGTAGCCTAAGAACATCCGTTCGAAGGCGAGCTAAAGTGAGAAGGCGAAACATTCCCTACAAGGGTTGTGCGCTGGGTTTGGGACCCGCCACGTAAAAAACACCCCTAGTGAAGAGCTACAACCAGCCTCGGATGAGAGACCCCCCTTTTGATGACGACCATGGCAAACGAAATAAGGACTACGAATTGAGGGCATGCACCTGGAATGTCCGGTCCCTTAATTGGGAAGGTGCCGCTGCCCAGCTGGTTGATGTCCTCGTAAAGACAAAGGCTGACATCACCGCCGTCCAAGAAATGCGATGGACGGGACAAGGACAGAGACGAGTAGGTCCTTGTGACATTTACTACAGTGGCCATATAAAGGAGCGCAAGTTTGGTGTTGGATTCGTGGTGGGAGAGAGACTCCGTCGCCGAGTACTATCATTCACTCCGGTGAATGAACGTCTAGCCACAATCCGCATCAAAGCGAGGTTCTTCAACATATCGCTGATTTGCGCCCACGCCCCGACGGAAGAGAAGGACGATGTGACCAAAGATGCCTTCTATGAGCGCTTGGAGCGCGCTTATGAGAGCTGCCCCCGCCACGATGTCAAAATCGTGCTTGGCGACTTTAACGCCAGGGTGGGCAAAGAAGGTATATTTGGCACTACGGTTGGTAAATTCAGCCTCCACGACGAAACATCCCCAAATGGGTTGAGGCTGATTGACTTCGCCGGGGCCCGAAATATGGTTATCTGTAGTACTAGATTCCAGCATAAGAAGATTCATCAAGCTACCTGGCTGTCTCCGGATCGAAAAACTACCAACCAGATCGATCATGTTGTGATAGACGGAAGACACGTCTCCAGTGTTTTAGATGTGCGTGCGCTCCGAGGTCCTAACATCGACTCGGACCACTATCTTGTTGCAGCTAAGATCCGCACCCGCCTCTGTGCAGCAAAAAACGCGCGCCACCAAACACAAGGAAGGTTTGACGTCGAGAAGCTGCAATCACAACAGACAGCCGAACGATTTTCTACTCGGCTTGCACTCCTGCTCTCTGAGTGTTTTTCGGAAAGTGCAAAAGAACAGCTGGTACGACGAGGAGTGCCGTGTCGCAGCGGAGAGAAAACAGGCTGCCTACCTCGCAACATTACGATCAACCACTACACGTGCGGGATGGGATAGATACCGAGAGTTGAAGAGGGAAGCGAGACGCATTTGTAGACAGAAGAAGAAAGAGGCCGAAATGCGTGAGTACGAAGAGCTTGATAAGCTGGCCGACAGGGGTAATGCTCGAAAATTCTACGAAAAATTGCGGCGGCTTACGGAAGGTTTCAAGACCGGAGCGTATTCCTGTAGAACCCCCAAAGGTGATCTAGTAACTGATGCCCAGAGCATACTTAAATTACGGAGGGAACACTTCTCCAGCCTGCTGAATGGCAGTGAACGCACAACACCAGGAGAGGGAGAACCCGATTCCCCAATCGATGACGATGGAGCAGACGTTCCATTACCCGACCATGAAGAAGTTCGAATAGCAATTGCCCGCCTGAAGAACAACAAAGCGGCAGGGGCCGACGGATTGCCGGCCGAGCTATTCAAACACGGCGGCGAAGAACTGATAAGGAGCATGCATCAGCTTCTTTGTAAAATATGGTCGGACGAAAGCATGCCCAACGATTGGAATTTAAGTGTGCTATGCCCAATCCATAAAAAAGGAGACCCCACAATCTGCGCCAACTACCGTGGGAGTAGCCTCCTCAACATCGCATATAAGGTTCTATCGAGCGTATTGTGTGAAAGATTAAAGCCCACCGTCAACAAACTGATTGGACCTTATCAGTGTGGCTTTAGACCTGGCAAATCAACAACCGACCAGATATTCACCATGCGCCAAATCTTGGAAAAGACCCGTGAAAGGAGAATCGACACACACCACCTCTTCGTCGATTTCAAAGCTTCTTTCGACAGCACGAAAAGGAGCTGCCTTTATGCCGCGATGTCTGAATTTGGTATCCCCGCAAAACTAATACGGCTGTGTAAACTGATGTTGAGTAACACCAAAAGCTCCGTCAGGATCGGGAAGGACCTCTCCGAGCCGTTCGATAACAAACGAGGTTTCAGACAAGGCGATTCCCTATCGTTCGAGCCGCGGAACTAAATAGAGAAGGTACCATCTTCTATAAGAGTGTACAGCTGTTGGCGTATGCCGATGATATTGATATCATCGGCCTCAACACCCGCGCCGTTAGTTCTGCTTTCTCCAGGCTGGACAAGGAAGCACAGAAAATGGGTCTGGCAGTGAACGAGGGCAAGACGAAATATCTCCTGTCATCAAACAAACAGTCGTCGCATTCACGACTTGGCTCTCACGTCACTGTTGACAGTCATAACTTTGAAGTCGTAGATAATTTCGTCTATCTTGGAACCAGCGTAAACACCACCAACAATGTCAGCCTAGAAATCCAACGCAGGATAACTCTTGCCAACAGGTGCTACTTCGGACTGAGTAGGCAATTGAGAAGCAAAGTCCTCTCTCGACGAACAAAAGCCAAACTCTATAAGTCGCTCATAATTCCCGTCCTGCTATATGGTGCAGAGGCTTGGACGTTGTCAACAACTGATGAGTCGACGTTGCGAGTTTTCGAGAGAAAAGTTCTGCGAAAGATTTATGGTCCTTTGCGCGTTAGCCACGGCGAATACCGCATTCGATGGAACGATGAGCTGTACGAGATATATGACGACATCGACATAGTTCAGCGAATTAAAAGACAGCGGCTACGCTGGCTAGGTCATGTTGTCCGGATGGACGAAAACACTCCAGCTCTGAAAATATTCGACGCAGTACCCGCCGGGGGAAGCAGAGGAAGAGGAAGACCTCCGCTCCGTTGGAAGGACCAAGTGGAGAAGGACCTGGCTTCGCTTGGAATATCCAATTGGCGCCACGTAGCGAAAAGAAGAAACGACTGGCGCGCTGTTGTTAATTCGGCTATAATAGCTTAAGCGGTGTCTACGCCAATTAAGAAGAAGAGATGTGGTGAGCATTTGTACAACTCTGGTGTGTGAAACTATCGGAATAGATAACTTTTTTAAAGTATTTTCAACCTCTTTTGCAACTATTTCTGTAACCTCTTTACTCCTAGGTTCATAGTTGTCGCCTCGGAGTCGCCCTATACGAAATCTTTCAAACTGATAACACAAAAGAACATCCTGGTAAGTAGATAACTGGGACTCAGAGAGATTGTACGGATATATGCCAAACACAGGACATTTCTGTCTAATTTTAAATTTAGATACAGACATTTTGAGTTCTGTGTTCTGTTGAGAGAATATAAGTGATAGCACTCGGCGAAATCAACGACAAGAGTGAAGGAACTCGATGAAAAAATATTTATGTGGAGACCAGTCCGAACGTGTCGTATGGCTTAGGGAAATGAATGTAAGTGAAAGAACTCGGCGAAATCACCAACAAGAGTGAAGGACCTCGATGAAAAAATATTTGTGTGGAGACCTATCCGAACGTGTCCTTTGGCGTAGGTGAATGAATGTGAGTGATAGCACTCGGCGAAATCAACGTCAAGAAGTGTGGCCGCAAGCCGATTTTCACCTTGCGCTGTGGCGCGCCGCCTTTTCGCTCGTATCTCGGGAACGGTTCGTTCTACGGCCATGATCACATATCCCATTTCGGTAGCAAATGACGTGACAAATAATTTTTGTTTTATACATTTTGCCATGAGATGCGTTTTTCAGGCGCTAGGGAGACAATTTCACGATTTTAGGCGAATTTCCGAAATTTCAAGGCCGGAGTTGGGGTTGAAGATGCAATCCGTTCTCAAAACAAAAAGTTGCATTGGAATCAGGAAGTACTAAGGCAACTTTTCCGCACTATTAGAAATCCCGAATCGAAAGAGTCCGGAATCGACCCACCCTAACAGTCACGCCATAGATAGTCCTACAGGTGCTTTGTAAAGCTAGATAGAGGTTAAGTTTATTACGAGCTGAAATGTATGTCGTTTAGGAAGTCAACGCTTTTTGCGAAGTTAAATAAGGACTTCATATTTAATTCTGATACTTCATCCAGTCGCTTGAACTCCGATCCTAGATATCTAAGCCGAGGCAAAGGATGCGTTCCAGTGTTTCTCTCATGCATACTTCCACGTACTTTCTACGTGTGTCATCAGTAAGTTGTGACCTGTGACTAAGCCAATAACTGTCTGGCAATATTTTGAGAGCGTCTGAGTAAAATGCATGTATGTTTTCCTTCCATTCCCTTACTGATCTTGGCGATCCTGTATGCTTTTAAAGCAGTTATCTTTGTTCTGTACCATTTTTAAGGATTTGTGTCGTTCCTAACGGTTCGATAGTCAAGCGGCTGGCACTTTTGGCAATCGCATCGGCTTATTATTTCCCGGAATACGCTTCTGTCCTGGAACCCAGTATACTAATAACTAGTAAATAGTAGGACTTTTAAATTTAAACTTCGCGCGAAAACCTAGTCGTCAAAATATTATTTTTCTAGATTGGTATGACTGTCAGTGATACCTGTGCCAAATGTCACATCAAAATAATCATTAGTGTTTTGTATACGCTTGTCTTTTTGAAGTACATAAATTGCATTCAACGATTTTTACGATGAGTGAAATTGTTCAACAAAGAAGTTCCATTAAATTTTGTGTACGGAATCCAATTTCTGGTACCGAAACGTTCGGAATGTTTGAAAAAGCCTTCGGTGATAACTGTTCTTCAAGTGTTTTTGATTGGTGCAAATTATTAAAAGAGAGTCGAGAGCGCGGAATTGAGAATCGATCGTTAGAATATCGGAAGGATCACTCAAAACCATTTTGAATTATTTGGACATAAGAAAAGTGAAAAGACGAACACAATATCGCTAAATTTTTTCGAAAAACAGCGTCGCGTTGAACAATGCCTTCCGACTACAACGATTTCATGAAACGTATTATTACTGGCGACGAGTCTTGGATCTATGCTTACTACTCAGAAACAGACGACCAATCGACCGAATATAGTGGCAAAGGTGAGCCGAAGCCGAAAACACATACGTAGTTTGTCATGATCGTTTGAACTTGTGAGTTGTTTATACAAGTAGCTTGTGTGTTAAAAAATGTGAACAAAGCAGAAAAATTCATTGTCAAATTAAATTTGCATCATAAATCTGAGATTTTAAGATAATTCGATGAAGGTATTCCAGGAAATCGATAGGCGTTAAATTATAATGTATCTAAGGCGGCCATCTAAAAAATAAAGAAAAAACGTCATGTAATTTTGGAGGCAGTTGCAAACACACAAGAATTTAGTAAGCTAAATAAGAAAACTTTTTTTACTAAATCGGAATATCCCGTTCTTCAGCACCTGGCCGAAAAATAGCTAAGGATAGAATCACATTTCTGTTTTTTCAAGGGGTTTGAAAACCCATTGGAATATACTCGCAAATGTTTTGGATGAATTCAGGGCTATTCTTCCGCTGGTTCCATCATTCGTTTATTAAGCATATGAATTTGCTGTCCATAGATCAAAATCCCATAAGACTGCTCAAGTTAGGATACCAGCCTAAACTGTCATGGAACATTGTAACACAAGAAAACGTTCCGGTTGAGAATAATTTGAAAGGACATTCAATTCGTGGTGCCTTCTTGCTGCTTAAATTAGCATGAAATGAATTGCCAAGAGCTGCTTTTAAAAGCTTGGAAAATATAAAACAGTGAGACGATGATCAAGACGACAGCTAAGACGAAATTCCATTGCTTGATTTGATTACGATGAAATTCTTCGAGAGGTACAATCGTTATTGGAGATGTTGACGTCAGCAGTAAAGACATCGAAAATTGGAATGACGATCGAAATACGGAAGATGATGAAGATTTCGAAGTTTCTGACAATGAAGTTGAAGAACCAGTTATCGAGGAAGATATACAACAACAGAAAGTGAGTTTTTCAGAAGCAGTTGAATGCATCAATACCTTGATAAAGTGATAAGAAAACAATAATAATTCATATCAGCAGCTATTACATAAAATAAAAGAAATAAACAAGTCTCGACCACTTCTTTAAATTATCCCTTACAAATCAATATTTGCATGTGTAAGTATAATGTTTAAAAGTACAAACTAAATCTAAGTTTCTGTTTTGTTACGAGTAAAAGTGAGTCATGCAAATAAATTTAATTAATTTTCACCCAAAAAAAAACCCTTTAGAAAAATTAATATTTCAGAAAAGTAAAACACCTTTAGGACATTTTGGTTAACTTTTTCGTGATTCTAATGTACTATACAATAGTAAAATTTTCTCGAGATTGCGGCATCATCAGTCTGACTTGGTTTGATTGTAAAGTTGACTTGGAAGACTAAATTCACAAATAATATGAAGGAAACGAAACATATTACATCAAATTTAGTGACCAACAAGTTGTCTTAGGGATGTTGTTTGGTTTTTTGTGGACAACTTGGAAATGTGTGTTACAATCCTAAGTAGTCAACCGTGCTAATGAAGTAAGTAAGATACTCTACAGCTTCTCTATTCCCACTTTCTGTCATGTGCTTCGGCTGCAACTAGCTGGGCTTTTACTAACTGAAATACATATACATATGTATGTACATATGTTCTAGAGCTCATACATAAATCACAGCAAAGCCATTTTATAATAATAACAAAAGCACTGGACACCACCACTAAATGCCACCAAACTATCACCACAAAATGACCAAAATTTTGGTTAATATTTTTTTTGCATTTTATTTATGTTTATTTTACAAAAGGAACTTCGCAAACCCTCATATAAATATATACATATATGTATATGTATTTATTTGTTATTGTTGTTATTTTCATGATTTTCCATTTGTTAATATTCCAGAAACGAATCAAACCACCAGCGGAAACTAACAAAAAAAATTATTTTCATTTACAAAGGAATTTATTTTCATTCATTTCCTTCGACTCGCTCGCTCAGTGAACATCAGCAACAGCAGAGCGCTGCAACAAAACAATACGCCACCCAACGCCATTACCGTTAAGTTAACCAACACTTTTCACACCACACCAGCGCGCATAGCGGTAACTAGCGTTTGTGTGTGCGTATAAGTGTATGTATGTTTGGGTGAGTTGGCGCTCACCAGCTGAGTAATTTAATTACCGTTTTAATCTGGGCAACTTCCGTTGCATCCGTTAGCAAGTTGCAGATAGCAGAATGGCAAAACAAAAATTCAAAAACGCATTAAAAACAAAAACAAACGCAAATAAATAAAAATGGAAATACTTTTAAGTGGGTGTGAGAAGAGTGAGTACCAGGGCGCAACAATAAATACATCTTAACTTACGAAACACACCATTAAGAGGACCTGCATGACTGCCAGCTGGCCAAAAATTGCTTTTTCAGCTTCACTCGTAAGAAGAAGAAGAAAATTGAAATTGCAAGAGATCCATGTTATATATAAAATAAAGTGTCATTGTCAGTTATACGGCTGCTGTGGTAAAGACCCCATACATTCCAAAAAAAATTAATGAGACCTTAAGTTGGACACTTAAATATCCATATTAATCCATATTCAATACAAAATTTTATAAATTATCCGAATCACAAACCCTACATAGAACCTTAAGTGAGACGAACGGTAGATAGATCTACTTATGTCCAAAATCGCAGTAAACCTCACCTATGGAAAGGTTATCAGCCTAATATTTTCATACATATAACTTATTGCAGTTGTGGAAAATAATGGTCACTAGGTCCACAGTACATTTTTTCCTATCTGAAAACTATTTCCTCTTTTTCTGAAAATTATAAATTGATATACTGTCTTACCATAAATGGGAACTCAGAAAAGAGAAAACCGTAGACTGCGATGGAAAGACAAATTAATGAAACTTCAAAGCTGTAACTTTGACAATAATCTGATACGAAAGTAGGTACTAAAACATAACCGGAGCTCTAGGTCCTCTAATAAAAAAATCGAAATCTTGGCGAAGTTTATAGTTCCGTAGAACAACTTGAAATCAGTGACAGTCATGTGAAAAATGAATGGAAACTCTTATAATATTCTGATGCATCAGTACTAAAGATAAATGAAGCTCTAAGTTCTCTAATGGAAAATTTTTTACACATCCTGATACTATTTTTTGCCTAAATACGTACCCGAAGTCGGAAAAACCGAAGACAATAAATAAATTTCTACAACTCAAATCGAAATCGCTGAATTCTTAATAAAAACTCTCTTCCGCTCGCCATTAGTTAGGCTGGTAGGTAGATGATTTCGTCAAAGAGGTCGAGACTTGGAGAAGTTAGGAGTTTTGGGCTCTCTCTTTTATAAATTGTTGAAGTTTTTAGTGGGACTTTGAACTCTATGAAATAAGATCCGGTAGTAATAGAAGATACAAGGACTTAGCCAGGATCTGAAATAGGGGGGGCAGCTATTAATTTAAATTTTTTTTTTTGCTGGCTGAGCACCCCTGCACCTACCTGGCTACGTCCGTGAGAAGATAACAACCTAACGCAACATAAAAAGAAAATATGCTAACAATGAGTGATCGAATAATCTACACTGGGGCCCCGGTTTGCGTCGTTAATGGGGACCGTAGAGACGCGACGCAAATCGAAACACATTTCCCCATATACTTACTGCAAAATATTTTTAATTTGTTCCTGAGTTAAAAAAATGCAACTTTTTAAGAAGGCATTTACATAGCATACAAAACATTTATTTTAATCTATATATATATGTATATATCTATAAAAACAAACTCACATTTTTAAAGCAAAACAGCAATTTAAAAAAGAAATGCGATGAAATTAAAACCTTAGTCGTCCATAATTTCTTCAGGCTGAGTTACATTTTTGCATAAAAATGCGTCCAAAGTTTGTTGTATAAAAATTGCTTTTTTCTCCATGTAAACATTTTTGTAGCATTGTATGGCGTCGGAAAGAGATTGACTTGCCTTGGCACTACGATTTTCATCGGGATCATTGTTGCAAAAGATTTCAATCGCCTGTTCTACCAGTTCCATCGCTTTTGCAATTTGCGCAGTTGTTAGCTTTTTTGGTTCTGTTTGGATAACGGTCGGATCAGTTTCATCATCCAACGTATGTTCAGTACCAAAAGTTAATAACATTTCGTTTGTGAGCTCTTCATCCTGTAAGTTTAACAGTTCGATGATATCCTCAATCCCCATTCCTTCAATATTATTTTCCCTAGCCAGATTAGCAATTTCTTCCCGAACAGTTGGTATATCGTTAATCGGAACATTGTTTTTAAGCAAGCACTCTGGCCATATATTTCCCCAACTTCCATTCATACAAGTCACTTTAACTTCTTTCCATGCAAAACCAATATTTTCGACAGCCATCTTGATATTGTAATCCTTCCAAAACTGCGGTATGGTTAATTTATCTGCTTTATCAGTTGCTTCTATAAGTTGAGAAAATGTTCGCCGTAGATAGTAAGACTTAAAGTGGGATATTACGCCTTGATCCATCGGCTGTATGATAGAGGTGGTGTTAGGAGGCATAAACACAATTTTTATATTTTCAGAAATATCATCTGAATATATGGGATGTCCTGGAGCATTGTCCATCAGTAACAGCATTTTAAAATCAATCTTTTGAGAGCAACAATAATCTTTCAGTTCGGGAACAGCGCAATTTTTAATCCAATCTGTAAATAGCGTGGCAGTCATCCATGCTTTCTTATTAGCACGCCAGTGAACCGGAAGATCACTTCTATTCACATTTTTAAGGGCTCTTGGATTCTCAGACTGGTAAATAAGAAATGGCTTGAATTTAAAATCCCCTTCTGCGTTTCCACCTAGAAGGGTAAGTCGATCTTTAGAGGCTTTATACCCAGGAGCAGATTTTTCGGCCTTGGAAATGTAGGTTTTTTTAGGCAACCGCTTCCAATACAAGCCAGTTTCATCGACATTCAAGACCTGCTTGCGAGAATATCCTCCTTCTTTGACAATAGCTTGTAGTTCAAGCTTAAATTTTTCCGCAGCTGGCTTATCAGCGCTAGCCGATTCTCCTTTTAGAGAGATATTATGCAAATTTGCCCTAGATTTAAAGCGTTGGAACCAACCGTTACTTGCTTCACCGTTACTTGCTTCTGTAGATCATGAAAGATGCTGATGGCCTTATTTTGAATAATCATTTTGCTCAGGGGCACTTTTCTTTGGTTCTCATTTTCAATCCAAACCGACAGAAGAGCTTCCATTTTAATCAACAGCGGACTTCTTACTTTGACTTGTTGTGACTGTAGCGAGGTAGCAGTTTTTGCAAATTTTGTGATTTGGTCAGCATCTCGGTTGCAAATTGTCCTTACCGTAGAAGAAGCTAAGTTAAGATGTTTGGCGATGTCAATGGCTTTTTCACCCGACTTAAAACGTTTTAGTATGTCTAATTTCAATTCGACACTGATTTGTTTGCGCTTTTGACTCATTTTTTCGCGTGATTAATAGCCAACTGAAACCGCAACTGCGACGGAAATTCTCTACCGAAATTCATATTTCTTTGTGCAGCACTTGCATATATGCCGATAATTGGGAATCCCCTTTTTACGGAAAAATTGTTTTCTGTAACTGAATATGTATGTATATACATATGTACATTGCTGCATACGTAGGCATTCAAACGACCGAACCTGAAATTAACGACGCAAATTGAAAACATTGTACAATACATATGTATGTATGTACTAGAGGTCTCTAGTATGTACATACATATTTTGCGACGCAAATCGGGTCGACGCAAAGCGGGGCCCCAGTGTACCGAATTTATCAAAAAATTAGAAATACTGAAGAACTGAAACGTGAAACATAGTAATGGGATTTCTATACGAAACTATGAAGAAATGCCGGACTGTTAAAGCGAAGTGATAGGCTTTTAACTGTTTTGATTTTTTAACCGAGGTTTAAGATTAGGTTTCATGATACAATTAACTTTATCGGATTGTTAAGGAACTCTTGTGGCTCCATGAATGAAATGTGGGGTTTCAGAAAAGGATAAAAGTTAAGTTCGAACCTTCAAACCTAATTTACATATATACCGCTGGCCATTGCGATTAACCTGAATAATATACAAGGTCCGTTCCAAAGTAAACAGGACTTTTTGAATTCCATCTATATTTCGACTTATACGTTAGAATCTGCTATATTTATCGTTTGCTCAGTGAGAATATCATGACATTTCATAGATTGGAAGTGAAGTTATTGCGTTTCAAATGTTAGTATGTTTGTGTTATCGGTGCGAAAATGAGCTTCGAACAAAGAGCCAACAATAAATTTTGTTTTCAAATTGGTAAAACTTTTACCGAAACGTTTCAATTGATGAAACAAGTATGTGGTGATGATTGCCTATCCAGTAGCAGAGTGCACGAGTGGTTTCAACGTTTTCAGAGTGGTCGTGAGGACATAAATGACGATCAATTACCCAATTATGCAGACGTAGAGGCCATTCAAAAGGCTTTCCCGGCATACTGGAGGCCATACCGGCCAACGAGCTAAAACACTCGTTCGACATACTTTTGAACCGTGCAAACAGCTTTATTGAAGCAGAAGGAGACTATTTTGAATAAAATAAATTGATTTTGCCGGAAAAACCATTTGTTCTGTTCTTTTTTTTAAGTCCTGTTTACTTTGGAACGCGCCTTGTAGATCAAGTTGGAAGGGAGCTTGGCTCAAAGCACATGAGACTTTCTATCGACAAACTCTAGTACAGGCTGCAGAGTTTCTTTCCAAGGTCTTGATGATCAAAGTCGTAAATATCAAACTATTAAATATTAATTTACTTTGCCAACTATAACTTCTCCAAGAATAGGTAGTAAGCTCTTGAACGCTTTAAAGCTTTGTTCGTTGAATATTGCAGCTTACTTATACCAATTAATTGAGCCAAATCAAGCTGCCTGCCGACCAGCTGGCTCACAAGCAAAAACAATGCGGGCTATTACAATGAAATTAATTGCGCTTCTTTAGAGATCGAGAGCTTTTCACAACACACACAGACACTCGCATACACAGCGAAGCACTTCAATGCTTACACTTCCGAACTCGAGCAATCAAAACTGAAATGCCAAAAAATTGCACAAAATCTAAAATTGGAAAATTCACTTAAAAACAGTTAGAAAACACACATACACCCTCATGCACGCGCTAGGACTATGTGAAAGTGCAACTTCACTGACAGCCGCCAAGCGAAAGTTGCTCAAGGCTCCAAGGAGTTAGGCGAATTAGTCGGCTAAAAGTTGCAGGCCAATAACTGGCCGGAGAAAGTTTTGTCAACCAATGAACCTGCTTAGTAGGCTGCATGTTAGCATATGTGTGTATGTAAGTGTGTGTATGTGTGAGTGAGTTTGCATTTTGAATTTATTTGCCAAAGCTTTTTTGGGCAATTTCAGGCAATCATCCACTCGTTAATCTTGCCTTGAGGAAAATTAATAGTTGGAAAACCTGAGGCCACCAATGGCATGACGCAGCAGTTTCCGGAAGTTCGAATGCCGAAAATCCGGCAGCAACATGCATCAGAAATAGCAACAAAAGTAAACAATGAAAAAGCAAGAGTAACGGAGCAGCGACAGCCAAACACACTTGACAGCATCAAAGCGGTCGAAAGGGGCGAGCGTGTGTGCGTGTAAGTAGTAAAAAATGTCCTGCTGTGCAAATTAAACTGCTCGCCCAGCATGAAATCTCTCCAGCTGGCCCGAACGCTTTGGCTAAAAAGTCAAAGCCCAGTGTACTCACACCCACACGAACCTGCGGACACACAGAGACGGTCGACGTAACTCGACTCGCACACATGCTTATGATAGACTCTTTATAAACAAAACCTAAACAAGATTAATTATACCTGAAGCCTGTGGAGGTAACGGCGCCAGCTGCCGTATCTGAAAGGCGGGCTGTGTGCGACCGAAATGTAACGATTTTCAGGCTCAACGGAGGCAAAGCTCCAGTGCAGGTTTACTTTGATTTTCGTAGCCGCTTTTTGACTTTGAACTCAGCGGCGGCGCTTAGCCAAGTTAGCCTTCAACTCATCCACTGCTTATTTGTGCAGTTTCAGCCATTCATTTAGCACACTCGGTCAATTGCATTGTGACACGAGCCCTCACACACTTAATTACATACATACATATGAATATGTATGGATCTGCATTCAACGGGTATCACCGCCATTGCTTGTTGCCGTATAATTTTGGTCCACTTCACTAACATTTGGATTAGCGGATGTATGTAGGCAACTTTCGTTTTATTGTTGTTGTTGTTTCGAGCTAACCCTGCAAGGTTGCTGCTGGAATAAGTTGAACGGTAGAGGAAATTTAATACATGATGGAAAAGCCTCAATTACTGATCGGCAACTAAATTTTAAAGGTTATAAGGCCATTGGGCTCAAGTACGAGTTAAGATATTCACTCTGAGGATGAACGTTCTTCTTATTATAACAATTTGAGCTTTTACGAAGAGGAAGCTTAAATAAATCGTATTTCTCATAAATGAGCTGTGACCCATATTGGAATTAAACTCCCTCATCAAATAATTAACTTGAACTTTTGTGAGGAGAAAGCTGAAAGCTTTATGAATCCACAAAGCTTTCAATGGATCTAAGACCCCAACTCCAGCGGTAAACTTTCATATCAGCTTTTATGAACAAAAAAGTAACAAAATCGTAATTCTTTGAGTGAGCTGGGAAATTCGCTCTGGACTTAAGTCTCTGGTCAACAAATTAATTTGAGCTAATGTGAGGAGAAAGCTTTAAGTTTTAAGAAACCATAAAGCTCTGTTCTGCTTTAGTGACAAACGGTGACTTGATCGCAGTTGCGATTTAGATTAATGAGTACAGAACAAAAGATATATGTGTCTTATTAGTCAGAAGTTCTGTCTGATATTAAGTAGTTACGTATAAATTATGGCAAGCTCTACTCTTATATGAAGCTTAACCGTCTATATTTTTGTAATTCTTGATCCAAATAGATCAGATTTCGTTGTAACCAATAAAGGGGAACTAATTTGTGGTTATGTAAATTAAAGTTTCTCGAATATAATTGATTTTTTTTTTCAAAGGTATAAAGGTCTTATGTACTCGTATGCCAATATTAACAAAATTGAGCTGTTGAACCGATATCTGGCAATTATTTTCATATACCTTTCCTGTGCACTGAAGAATTTGCCTGAAAGATCATGCTTTTCGAGGCTACGTGCTACGTCAGCGTTCTCGGCGAACCAAAATTTAGGATGAACCCCAAAAATGAATTCAACATTGCTTTTTTATTAATTGTAGAACAAAAAATCTTTCAAAGCAATAATTCTGATACAATACCCTCTTTTATTTAATCCGCACTAATATCCTAAAATAATTTCCGAGTAGACGTACAAATTGCATTATTCCTTCCTGGTAAACAAAACAATCCAAGCGAAAGAATCCTAGCAAATGCAAACAAAAGCACAAGTAACAACAAAATGTAGTGACAAACCGTTACAACGAAATCGAGTTTATTTGCACACACAGCTGTGAATACAGTTAACAAATTACCGATAATTACATTAATTAAGTGCAAAAACAAATGCGACAGCAAGAGACTACAGCCAGATACAATAAAAACAACAGCAACAAATGAGTATTGCATGCAATAGCTGTAATTGTATTGCAAGTGACGCCAGAGCAATAGCCTTGAGCAAAAAAACGAGTGCAAAACAACGGTTTTTGAAAATCGGTACCCGGCAGAGAAAAAATAGAATAAAGTGCTACCAATGCGCGATAAATACAAACGAATCTCATTGAAAAAATATGAGACGAAACAAAATCAAATAAGCTGGGAAGAAATGCATACTACAAAACAAATATTAAAAGTAAAGGAGTGCACAAATTCGGGTGAAAATATAAAAAACTATGGCATATGAATTTAAAAATCGCTACAAAAGGAAGGTTAGGTTAGATGGCTGATCAAAGATCGCACGTGAACTGGTGAATGTAGTCCTTTTAAAGCTTTGAAAAAATAATAACTCCTGTGTTCGGACTTACAGATTGGCAAAACGCTTGGTAGCCAATACCAATTTGCACATGCGCTTAATTTCAACACCCCCCAGTTCGGTGGGATGTCTGAAGGAATGCGCTCACAAGTGTCTAAGTCTTGACGTCCCAAATGCGGGACAGTCAAGAAAGAAGCGCTGAGTTGTTACTTCCGCAACTGCTTCTGCAGACGGCGTCTGGTAAGATTCGCAATATTACAGCATGTACGCCAATACGGCAATGGCCTGTTAAAAGCTCCACAACTAGGGAGAGGCTAGCGTTACTGAGACAAAAAAATCACTCGATCTGCTGTTATATTATATTGAGCCAATAGGCTTTTTCAACTGCGCTAGAACCGATAGCCCAGCATCCGCGAGGCCCAGCTATCCAGTAGTCGAACACAAGAGGATGCGGGAGCACCGACCTGCTTCCATTCAGCCGATAACGATTCTGGGGTGCCTTTCCTTGCTAGCTCATCGGCTTTGCAATTACCTGCGATTCCGCTATGATCCGGCACCCTTATCACAAAGACACGCGGTGCTAATGATAGCGAGGTTAGACACTCGACCAACCCTGAACGCACTGTAAATGAGTTCAAGGCTAGTATCCCCGCTCTGCTATTTGAGTGAATGGTCACTTCTCTAAAGGTGGACGCACTCCGGAGCAGCAAACCTGCTGCTACCTTGATGGCTGCAATCTCAGCCTGGAAGACACTACAATAGTCAGGAAGTCTGAAACTGGAGTTGATAAAGAGCTCGCGACAGTAAACCCCTCCGCCAACCTTCACCCCAAGCTTTCACCCATCCGTAGAAGCTTACCGACCCTCTCCTCCAACGGCTTCTTCTCACCCATAACTCCCTCGTCGGTATATGGGCAAAGAAGGAGCCGCCAGAGTTCGGTTTGGCGACTCAATGATCCAGATGATCCAGTATGTAGTCACCTTCGCAGCCATACACCTTCCGGCGATGTCCACGGGCATTATGTTCAAAATTGCGTTAAGAGCCATGGTTGGAGTGGACTTAAGTGCACCGTTAACGCTCTGAGTTTCTTTGCAAGTGTGGTGTTCTCTAAATCCCTCCATCTCCATAAAGATTCCATAGAACATAATGGCATCATGGTGTCATAGAGCTAGAGGACCACTTTCGGTGAGAGGCCCCACCTTTTTCCAATGGCTCCTCTACAACAATATAGGGCAATCGATGCCTTTTTTGCTCTCTCTTCGATATTCTGATTCCTATCCAGGCAGGACGTTGTTGAAAGCTCTATCGATACCAAGAAAGGTCCAAACTGCGAAATCCTTAACTTTAATGGCTTTCTCTAGCCATGACACGATAGGCCAACGGCCTTTGAGTCCACCCCCGGTGCGCGAGGAAGAGTTTGTCGAAGCCTCCTGCCGTACCCTTCCCAGTTTTTATTCCTAGGATTCCTAAGCACGAGGAAGCTTTGAATCGATTATAGTGCGCCAGAAGGACGGAAATCATTACACTATGTGTACGTGTGAAGTGCTTAGCCTGTAAAATTCCTAAAATTTTGTTTAGAGACCGTAATGTTAAATATAAAAGGGAATCGCTGGAAAAATATTTAACGCAAAAGGGGTGATCAGAGGAAAAGTATCTATTTTCAATACTAGGAAGCTCGTACTATTGCACCGACACCAAAATGTAGAATGTCCATTACAACAAATGTTTCACTCCAATTTAAGGAGATGGAATATTCTGTACCAAATTGGCGATAAGTTTCAGAGTTATGGGATTTCATCCAAAAATGCTTGATAGACGGACGGACAGTCAGACCGATAGATATGTAACATTGAAATAGGAATATCCACAAATCAATTCGTCTCGTTATCCGGATCATTTTGTTGTCGATATTGTTTAGTTTTAAGTTAGTTTGGGTTATACAATCGTTTCTTACAGGGCTATCACTTGGACAGCTTAGAAATCCCTTCCATTGTAGATCATAAAACCCTTACAAATCGACAAAGCTTTGAACAATCCCAAATTTGTTGAGATGGTTAATTTCAGTTTTTGCTATATACTACATATACCTCCTACATACCACTTTGATAATTTCCTGTAAGAATCCCTACGATTTCGGTAAGATGAACTTTGCTGCGGGCAAGTAGTTCAAAACACCTCCTGCGTTGTACTCTAGGAGAAAAGGATCTTGCAGTCGCACAGGTGTGGATCGTCATCTAACGCCTGCTAGGCGCACACGCGGTCCATGGGTTCAGTGCTAGAACGCAAGATGCCATTGAAGATCCAACTCGGTCCAATTCCAAAGTGAGCGAGGCAACCGTGCCCTCTCTGTCTATAGCAACTCTACAGCAATGAATGGCAACCGATACGTTTCTTATCTCTTCTCAATATTTGACCCCAGTTATTTCACCTTATCAGCAGATTGAAGACGTTAGCCTCCGAATGAGCGGAGAAGCACGTCTGAGATCTGTATGAGATCATTGTAAATAAAACCATTTCAGTTGTACTTGGGTTAACGGTGCTGATTGTGCGAGTTTTAGGTGTTGCAAATAACGATTTGCTGAAAAAATCTATTATACCCTGTGAAAAATGTTGCATGTGCATAAAAAGTGAAGAATCTGCGAGTTTGACGGGTTGGCAAAAGCACAATAATGAAGTACAATGCAATGCAAATGTTGTGAGAATACCCCAGCACACTTATAAATACACAATGGTGTATGAAGAAAGCAAAAACGGCAGAGCTAAATACAGCTAGAAGATGCACAGTGCAATACAAGCAAATAAACAGACGCTGCAGCAACAAAAACTACAACAGCAGGCGCCGCGGAGTACAACCGATGTTTCGGCAGCAATTGACTCCACTGGCTGACTGGATGGAATGGTTGCTTAGTAGCTTGGCTACTGCATGCTTGTTGGCTGGTTTGCTTCACTGACTGCCTGGTATGCAGCAAGCATCGTTCAATGCTCCACAAACGGTTCTTCAAGTTTTGCTTCTGCACCATCCTGGACCGAACTCTACTTACCGCCGTATTGTGACAACGACGCTTGGTTATGCCAAAAATCCAATCCAATCGAAAATCCATTCCATTACTACTAATGCGAGCTAACAACAGCTAGTTGAAAACTCGAAAATAACAACAAATATGTGCAGTTGCACGTTCTTTTCTAGCTGCTTACAAGTACTACATTAGCAGCGAAGCTTTATGGCTTTCCCAACCGATGCACGATTTGTTCATGCTTTCTTCGAGGCATAACCTCATTTGTATGTACATAAGTATGTGTATAGCTCTCTCGATTTGTCTTATTCCCTCACTGTACTCAGCGTTCAACGCTTCAATGAGTGTTCAATTTGCTTATCTACTCTGCGAGGTAAAAGCATACTAGAAGCATACAAATCCTTTTCAACGAACAAACGTATGCATGACAATACAATTATGTGGTAACTCCGAACAGGCCATGTACAGAGAAAGTGAAAAAAATTATATTTGTTACGGCGTATTAGAAAACGAGAAAAGGTAAGAGAGTAAAGTCTACTGAATTGAGCGGCATAAATTCAAATCGTGTACCTTATAGAACGTTTCGAATTATAATAGAAATGATTTGTATCACTTAGAAGGCATGAAGAAGAGCTTACGAACGAATGTGGTTAAAAATGGGTTGTTTCGATGGAGTCGAACCATAGAAAAAAGGGTATTAGATGGATTTTATAGGGTGAGCTCAGAGGTGGTAAGTATCATGCTGGATACTCTGCGAATGACAGGCACCTTGTCGTGGTGCAGGGGCTTAACTGCAATGCATTCACCCCATCTCGCAACCGGCATGAGCCGTTCTGCAAGCCATCACTCCTGAGGGTTGTCAGAACCTACATGTGTACGGAGACTAAGAGCTATCACCTCCTAATCCAAGACAAAGATGACAGATAAAACCAAACCAAATTAAAATAAGATAACGGACTCAAGGAACGACCATGGACGACGAAAAGGTTGATAGATTAGAATTGATTAGATTTATTGATGAGGAATGCACCGCGACCTTAGGTCTATTGTGCCCTCTCCTAAATCACATGGACTTACTTAGCCCCAGCACATTGATGAAGTCCAATATTCTTCCGGGTGCTAGTGAGTCGATGCAATCCCTGTCCGGAAACATGGATCCGAGGGCCTTAACCCTGCGTCTACAGACTGCTGTGCAGTCGATCAGCAGGTGTTCCGGTGTTTCAGGCTCCATGTCGCAGAACCGGCAGTTAGTGCAAGAAGATAGGCCCATGTTATACAAATGCCTATTTAGCTTGCAGTGGTCAGTATAAACTGCGACCAGTAGCCTCAGTTTATTCCTGGGGAGGTTGATTACAACTTTGAACCTGCTCATGTTGTACCCTCCCATTAGCAACTTGGCATGCCGCATGCCGTGAGTTCGTTGCCAATGCTCTTTTCTGCCCACTCCCTCTTCTTTGCGGAGTAGCTCCTTTGTGGTATGGGGACCCACCCCTGTAAAGGGTTCAGGACCTACCATTTTGGTGGAGGCTGCGGAGCGGACGAGCTCATCTGCCAGTTCGTTACCGGCTATTCCGGCACCTGGTTTCTTTCCGCAATGCTGTTCAGCCGTTCTCTGCATTCCTGCACTAGCAGCGATCTGATCTCGTAGGAGGAGATCGCTTTTAGTGCTGCTTGACTATCGCTGAGTATGGCTAACCGCTCATTGCGATAGTTGCGATGGAGGTTTATCTCTATGCACCGGCTTATGGCAAAGACTTCCGCCTGGAAAATGCTCGGAAACTCCCCCATAGGTATGGAGAGCTTGGTGCGTGGACCCGCGATCCCTGCCCCAATTCCCTCCGACATTTTTGAGCCGTCGGTGTACCACCTCAATGTACTGTTCCTCAGCAGCAGCTCAAGGGTGGAGTCGTTCCACTCATCCTTGCTTCCGAGGGTGACCTTAAACTTCTTGGTGAAGGTAACTGTTTTGGTAGTGCTGTCCTTCGGGAGGAGGGCGATTGGTATATTGCCACTTATCTTTTCCATCCTCTGGGACGAGATTACCTTTCCTTTGCCAAACCCCTCTGCCGTTATTTGCAGAAGCGAGCTCTTGGCTACTTGACCGATAACCAAGTGAAGCGGTGTGAGTTCAAGCAGGGCCTCCAGAGCTGCCGTTGGGCAGATGCGCATTGCGCCCGTCATGCAAACACAGGCTAGCCGCTGCAGCTACGATAATTTAATTCCTACCAAAATCTGCTACGCTATTGAGGCCCAGGCCACCGCCCCGTACGTGATTATCGGTCGCACTAACATGATGTACAACCACCTAACAATCCTTGGCTTACAGCCCCAGGACTTACCCGCCAGCCGATTGCACACTATTAATGCCTTTGTTGCTTTGACCAAGGTCAGGTCTACATGCTGCTTCCACCGCAAAGTAGAGTCTAGCGTGAGACCAAGGTATTTGACGTTATTGGTCATCTCTATCACTCTGCCTCCTAGGGTGAGATTCCTGATACCGGGTAGGGACCTGCGTCTCGTAAACGGGACTATGGTCGTCTTGGATGGGTTGATGTTCAATTCAACCCCCCTGCACCACCCCTTTGCCAGGTTTAGACCTCTTTGTATCAGGTCGCCCCATTGTCCGTTAGCATTGCTAACAGGTCGTCTACGACAAGACTCCACAGCAGGGGTGATAGCACACCCCCCTGTGGCAGCCTCTTGTTGTGCCGAGTCGAATACTTTTATCTCCAACTGTGGTCTCAGCAATTCTGGTGCGCAGTACGGCTTCTATCCATCTACGCACCGGTGCTGCCACATTCCTTTTCTCCAGTGCTCTGGCTACACTCCTATGAGACGTGTTGTCAAAAGCACCTTCGATGTCCAAGAAAGCGCCTCCCCGTTCTCCAGTGAACTCTCTATCTCAGAGGTTAGCTGGTACAGAGCAGTACTGGTAGATCTGCCCGCTCTGTGCGCATGCTAAGCTGCATGCAGGGGTGCTCTCTTCAGCGCTTTCGACCTTATTTCATGGTCCATGATCTTCTCCATGGTTTTTAGCAGGAAAGAAGTCAGACTGATTGGCCTGAAGGATTTCGCCAATGAGTAATCTTTCCTTCCTACTTTGGGTATGAAGATCACCTTCGCTGTCCTCCATACTTCAGGGATATACGCCATTGCGAAGCTCTCTCGCAGCAGCCGAACCAGGTATGGCAGTAAAAACTGATCCCCCTGCTGTAACAGCGCTGGAAAGATAGACATGATAGACATTGATAACAGCCCCGTTCAGCTCCGATAGCCTACTCTCAATTCAGTCTTTATCAGTCTGCCCCCTCTTGCTCAATTCCTCGCTCCGTTTGCGGGCTCATTGCTGAATGTGATGTCCAACACCTCCCCCCTGCTTATAGTTATGAATGTGGGCTCACACCCTACATTCTCTATCGCTAAGCTATTACCTAATAAGTACTCTAAGAGAGACTCACCTCTTGCGTTGCAATTTGTACTTCCCCATTCTAAGTTGTGGGCGTTCGCATCACAGCCAATGATTAGGGGAAGCTTGTGTCTTCTGCAGTGCTCCACCAGCTTTTCCACCACCTCCGGGGGTGCCGTGGATGCCTCCCCTGTAAAATAATCTGAAGCCAGAACGAAGGCCTGCCTTCGAAGTCCCTGGCCTGCACCGCCACCAGATCCTGCGTCAGGAACTCTGAAATGCAGAAGAATTCAATGTTATTCCTGACCACTATGCAAGTTCTAGGTCTCTCGCTAGAGAGACCCCAGATTACCTTATTGCACTCCGTCTTGAGGCCTTTAACCTCTCCTCTATGGACCCAAGGCTCTTGGATCAGCAGGATACCCAGTTTATCCGCTGTGAACCTGCTCGTTATGACAGCTGACGCTGCCGCCACGTGATGCAGGTTCACCTGGGCGATTTCCGTGTTGACGGTCACTACAATAGAGGAGGAGCAGATCCTCGTCCCCGCCGTCAACCACACTGCCGTCCAGTTGGTCTCCTAGCCCCTCAAGGAGTTCCTGCGTGGAGGGTAGCTCTGTTCCCTGGCCGCAATAACTGTCATCTGGGATTTAAGGGGTCGCCGCAGGCATAGCCTGTCCTTCTATAGATGGGCTTAATCGCAACCTCGTCTACCTGCATGCTTTCCACCTCCGGAGCCGCTGCAGTCGCTGCCTGTTTTGCAATACTCCCGCTTTTCTGAGTCGCAGCCGGCTTGTGGGGCCGCATTACCACCGTGCTGTACCTGTAATACAGGCGGAAGCCAGCTGCTCGGACGTACTTGTACGACTCATCGTCTATGTACAAGTACAATCTCCAACCGTTAATTGCTCCTACTTTCTCTATATCGCTGCTGACGACACGCCAGGCTGCGATACTGAGGCCCAGGTTTTGATTCTTCACCAACCCTAGGGCGAACTCGTATGGCTTGTCACCGCACCGGGAAAGGAACATTGTCATACTGTGCATGATTGGCACGTCCTCCGCCTTTTTCGCGCAAAGGACGGGACCCTTCCAGCCGTCCAGCTTTGGGACGAACACCCGCAGCCAGTTGGCGGGTGTTCGTCCCAAGTCCATTGAAGTCCACCCCAAGGAAGGATGCCGCGTAATCGTCTCCTCTGAATACCTCATCCATTATGAGGTCCTGGAGCACGGTAAGCTCCTCCGATCCGAGCAACTGCGCCGGGTATTTTTGAGGCAGTACAGCCATGCGGATGACTTTAACAGTATCCGCATATCTGCGCCGCCCCTCCTCCACCCGGTGTGGAGCTGGTACGGATGATTGGCTTCCGGCTTTCCTCGTGTTGCCGCCCTTCATCCTTTTGGAGCTGAGGGGCTCCTGTGGCGTGAGCTGGCCGCTCTTCCGCTTCGCTGTTTGGGCGTAAGTGTCCGTGGGCGCTGCCCTTCCTTCGCCACGCCTTGCGGTCAGGGTTGTGCTGACCGGGCCTCGGTTACTAGTACCGCTGCGTTGCGTGCGAGCTGACACGGCCCTGTTGCGCTCTTTTGCTGGGGATACATTGCTCCCTTCCTTCCTTCCTTCCTCTGACCATCGCTTCTGCCGCCTCGGGAGTCTTCCCGTCCCGGAGGTAACGCAGGTACCACTTCATGCTGGCTCCACTCATACCCTTCCTATGCGGGTCGTCACACCCGCCGGGTTTTCCAGCTGCTGGGAGAGGGCGTTGCCCAACTCTTCTGTGCCTCCTCATCCTGCTACGAGCACCATCGGTCTCTGCCCGATGCGACTCCCCGGAGTCTGAACCGTTAGGCCTACTTAAGGGGGTTTTGGCGGCGCTCGTAGCTGCTGCGACGGCAGCAGGCACTTTCGCCAGGCGAGCGCCGCTGCATGAGGGCATGTCGTCATCGTCCTCCCTCGCATACTCCTCAAACAACGCCCGCTCCTCTGGCGAGAGAGCGTCAAGGAAGCTAAACTTCCGCTTAGCTCCTTGACCCTCTTTGCCTACGCTGCTTACCTGCTCTTTTTCATTGTCCGTGGTCGTTGTCCTGGGTCGTTGCCTTATAGTTGGGTTGTTTGTTGTGGTTGTGTTTTGTTTGCTCATCTTGTTCTTACGACCCTTGGTTCAGCGAGGTGAGCTGTCGGGTCAACTATTGAACCAGTACAGGGGTCGCAGGGCCACGCCCCAAGCTCTCCATACCTATGGAAAGTTTTCCGAACATTTTTCAGACAGAAGTCTTTGCTATAGGTCGGTGCATAAAGATAAACTTCCAACGCAATTATCCCTATTAATCGGGAATTAGATAACGCTACAAAAAACACAATAATCCAAGCCTAATTGAAGTAGAGAATACAAAATATAATTGAACATTTCTCAATATTCCGCTACCATAACACAAAAGATGTTTCACTTATTCTTGTCATTATTATGTCTTATATACATACATATGTATGTATGTATTTTGAATCGCCGATACCAATGGGAAACGTAAATAAATGATTGTCACATTACACGCCTCCGAATGTTGCAGCTAAAAATTTTATTAAATTTTAAGCATTGGGAAGGCTGCAGGGCGTGATATTGGATGCCTACAGCAGTATTGTATTGAACGATTTCACAAATAAAAAAACAAAATGCGTATTGGTCTCCTTCAAACATCGCATCCAACTAAAATCGTTTCCCGTCTATGCAATATACCCCGTTTAACTTTTCGACGTTCCTTGTTATTTTTTATTTGTCCCAATCCCACAATTCACTTTCGTTGCACTTCGTGTCAGCTGCTCTGGCAACACACAGCTTCACTACCGCGCTTAGTTTTTTTTTTTTTGCTTGTTGTTCTCTTTGTTTATTTCATTTGCGATTTTTCAACGATTATCCTGTGATTGAGACGGAGTGCTGTCGTATTGTAGCAGTAATAACAACAATGGATGGCGCGCCAACAGCAAGCCGGCAAATAGTCAACTCAACGAAAAAGAAAAAAATTTGAATGACATCACCGACATTGCATTCCTACTTGTTAATATTAATACGTTTTTGTAGTTGTTCCGCCACTATCGGCTATGCTGACAATTTCCTTCCTTCGATTTTGACTTCTTTCGTTGCTATACTGTTCTTTAGAAGTTTTTAAAGCGCTTCTCTACTCTTATCTCCGCTCGCTTCCTTCGCAACTGCAACTACACGTGTACTTGACTGGCTTCGACTGACTTAAGTTTGTATCCAGTTTTTTTTGTTCTTACTGCTTCTGCTGCATCATTGATTGCGATTTAAGCCCACTTGAAATTCCCTTTTCCGCTTTGATTTCAAATTATGCGATAATTTTCACTGCAATATTTTTTCGTCGTTTGACAGTTTGACTGCGCTGCTTGACATTTACTGTTTTTCGCTGCAAATAATACGTATTCTGATGGAGGAATGCAAGATATGTGCATACTGAAATACATTTCTATGAATGTTTTTATACATACATGTATGTATATAAAGCAAATCCAATTATTCCAAAAATGTGTAGCATAATTTTGAGTGCAGACTATCGCGGAATTTTATGGAAAGAAAGAAAGAACTAATGTAAAGGTATTTTACATACATATAAGGCTTAGTTTAAAGTTTATTAGTATTAATTTAAAGTATTTAAATATACAAATGTACATATGTCGTATCGATATATGTACATATGTATGTATATAAAAACTATTAATTAAATATTTGCATTCAAAAATTGTCTGATTTTACCCTTGTTTTATAAAAAAAAAATTATAAATTGTAAATAAATGTAAAGCAAAAGAGTAAAAAAAATTCAGTTAACCATTTTGCATAGCAGAGCAAGGTTTCGATCCTCGGACCTCTGGGTTATGGGCCCAGCACGCTTCCACTGCGCCACTCTGCTGCCATTAAATTTTTGCCAAATATAATATGTGAACGCAATCGTAGCATTTCCATATTTTGAAAATGAAAACATTAGAATAGAATATTTGACACACAGTGTATATAAACAACAGGGTGACACAAAGGGCAAAGGAATACTTCAAATTAAAGGAAAAAAAGTACAAATGCAAATGCAGAATCCTAAAATATAATTTATTAGTTAAATATAAATACAGCTGAACTTCTCTATCTCGAATAACCATAATTCACTAAAAAATTTCAAGTTAAAGAGAGTTCGATTTATGGAAGGAAGTTTATATGAAATTTAACTTCCACTGCCAATTCAAGAGTTTGAGGTTTGGTGAACTTCGTGTTATGGAAGTTCAACAGTATTTAAGATATTTCAAGCGATCCTATCAGTGCGAAATTTTCGAAAACCCGATTTTTTTTTATTGCATTATTGGAAAATATACACTGTAATAAACATTCTCTCAAATTTTGAAATCAAAAGTCAAATTATTACGGTTGCTACAGCGTTTCGCTTTTGAAGTTTTTTTTTTTTGTTTATTTAAAATCTCCCTATTTTTGTCTACGAAAAACTGTTGAAAAAATGAGCCAAAGTCGCTACTTTTCGTTCAAATCGCCGCCATTTTGTCAAATTTTTGTTTCAGACCTACATTTCGGCCGCAATCGTGGACATCGCACGTTTTTTTTTCACGTGTCACATCAACAATTTATTTAACTATTATACACAGAATAAATTAACATAAAAAAATCATTTTGTATTCCTCATGAATATATTTATTTATAAAAAAAAATCGGACGGATTAGTTAATTTCAACATTAAAAAACAAAATCGCGAAAATCAGTGATTTTTCGGAAAATCACACTGAGACGAAAGTTACTGATGAAAAGCAAATTTTTTTTGAGTAATATTTTATTTAGTAATTGTATATGACAATAGCTAATATTACAAAACTACTAAGTAATTTTATCTTCATACTTTATCGCGTGGTATAAATGACATTGCAAATAACATACGAGTATATTTACAATTTGTCGGATTTTTAAGCAAAATTAAAAATAAAAAACACTGCTTCAACCTCAGATAGCAGAGCAAGGTTTCGATCCTCGGACCTCTGGGTTATGGGCCCAGCACGCTTCCACTGCGCCACTCTGCTTGTCATATTTTTGTGGCAAATGGCACATTTGAGTACGAGGTGGTAAATAACTACAAATAAATTGTAATTTCACTTAAACAAAATTAAAATATCTAAAATATTTTTATAAAAAACAAAATGAAAGGTTGCAAGGTCAGTAACTTCTAAGGTATACCTTCTCGTTTTCTCATCATCTCTATTTAAAAATTAAAATAAGTATATATGTATGTATGTACATACAGATATAATTATTTAAGAATTATATATCGTATTATTTTCGAACAACTTAACTATCATGAAACATTAATTAATATGTTATAAGAAAACAGATCACAAAATGAGACAGATACATACATATACATATCTATTCTAGGAAGTGAATTCACAGAAATCTATAATTTGTAAACAGGCTAGAAGCGTGCCGGGATATGTGATCCGAGAATCGAAACCTTGCCCTAGTAGAAAAAATTAACGCATGCAGCATGAGAGCAATATTCGAACCACCCTAAAGTGATCGCCAACACTTGCAGCAAATATTGAAGGCGATACTTAGAACGGAATATACGTAGATTGAAAAAGTCTCGGAGTGGTGATAATTTTACCAAAATAAATGGAGAGTCAACGGGAAAAAAGGAGGAGAAGTAATTATTAGTAATTAATTTGATTTTAATACTTCATATTGAATCGAAATCACTCCATTTTAGTAATCGCTTACACACTCGTCTTTCTCTCGATTGTTATTGAAATCGAATGTTTGTTTAACTGTCGCCGATAAGCTCTTTTCCCCTTAACCATAACAACAACAGCCATCATGTATGTTGATCGTGATGCGGCGGCGGTTGATGATCATGATTCGTAAAACGTGAAATCGATAAATTGATCCACGCTGTTATTAGGCAAACAGAAAATTTAAGCAGCAATTATGCCGTTGTCAGCTGCGTGCTTTGGAGAATTACAACCTTTTTTACTTTGGCATAAGAGCAAGGCCCAACAGTAATATAAACAGCGGGGTAACATTAAACAACAATATCTTGCTGGTGTACAATGTTCGGCAGTTGCGAGAAATACTTATACAAATACAAAATTCATTTCGATCGCGTGCTGGCAAATGTTAATGGTGGATACGATCAGATATATGTACATACATATTCTTACCTACATATGATATACAGCGTTTAATGCGAGAGCGAGAGTGGAAATGCCGAAAGTTGCATGTAAGAATAATCAGTATGACAATATAAACCGCACAAGTACACGGTGGAGCAAAAGTCAACTGTTAAGGGTAAGGGATATAAAATAAGGACAAGTGATGAAAATACACCATGAAGTGTTGCACATATACATATGTATGTATATACATAATTAGATTCCGAAAAGCGAATTTTTTCTAGGAACTTTTAAATTTATTGATCCAAAAAATTTCACACATATTATGGTATCTTTTAACTGTATGTCAAGTTTTTAGTTTATTTCGAAACCACTATATCCTTGAACTAAATTTTCCAAAATTACTTAATTAATTTCGTTAAAGTAATGTTAAGACTAGTCGATAGAAGGAATAAGCAAAATACATTTTTTTGACAAAATGGACATTTCGCAAAAAAAAAATCGATTTTGAGCAAAATTTCGGCCTTAAATTGTTTATAAAAAAAACAATATTTATCGGTGAGAAAAATTTTCGATTAATTACTGAAATATAAATATATAAATTACTGAAATATATGTATATATAATCGGTTAACAATAACAACAATAAAACAAGAAAAAACGTTAACTCCGGCTGCACCGAAGCTAATATACCCTTCACAAGTGCATTTCTTTTAGTAAGTATGTGTTCAGTTTATATGAAAGCTATATGCTATAGTAATCCGATCTGAGTTTTTTCGGAGATTATGTTATTACCTTAAGCAGTAATCCATGTCAAATTTCGTGAAGATACCACGTCGAATGCGAAAGTTTTCCATACAAGCCCTTGATTCCGATCCTTCGGAGATTAAATTGTTGCTTTAGAAAATAATATATACCAAATTTCGGTAATATATCTTGTCAAATGCAAAAGTTTTCCATACAAGAACTTTTTTCCGATCGTTCAGTTTGTATGGTAGCTACATATATGCTATAGTAAGCCGATCTGAACAATTTCTTCGGAGATTACATTGTTGCCCTAGAAAATAACCTGTGCCAACTTTTGTGAAGATACATTGTCAAATGTGAAAGCTTTCCATACAAGAACTTGATTCCGATCGTTCAGTTTGTATAGCAGCTATATGTTATCGGCAGTTCCGACAAATGAGCAGGTTCTTGAAGAAAAAATGACGTTTGCAAAATTTCAAAACAATATCTTAAAAACTAAGGGACTAGTTCGTATGTATACAGACAGACAGACGGACGAACAGACAGACAAACGGACATGGCTAAGTCGACTCAGCTTAACATACTGATCATTTATATATGTATGTATATACTTCTCCGTCTCCGACGCTTACTTCCGGGTGGTACAAACTTCGTGACAAACTTAATGTACCCTGTTCAGGGTATAATAACCCGACTTTGAAAACACCATTTCGAGAAAATAAACAAAGAAATATGCTTACGTGTGTCAGTATATAAATATTTTCATTGCGATTTAAGGAATGTGGTTGATGTTTGGTAAGTTTTATACAACATTTCAAAATGAACTATATTTCATAATAATGAATTTAACTAAATGTAGGATGAATTTAATGATTACTTTCATTTTCCAACAATTGTCGATTTCATGTTTCTTCGCAAAACAAGGATTGCCATAGACGCATTTTATTAAAAAGAATTATTAAAAATTAGTAGCCGATTATTTAGAGCTACTACTACTAGTACAAGAAATTCACCTCAGGAAATTTTCTTGATCATTTCTTAAGCGTTTTTTTTATATGAAGTTTTTAAATTTCTTGAGAGCTCTAAACTCCCTTTAGAGCCGAATCCAACGTTAATCTTGTTTAGAAATAATTTTGCGCAAACGTATACTTACTTACATATGTATGTATATATTTTTCATCGACGAACATTTTGTTTTGAGATCTACTGTAGATGGGAAAACAAATGTGAAGCGCTTTGTGCCGACAGTTTACAATTTTATATGTATGTAGGTTTGAATATACATACATATGTACATATACATATATACATACATAAGAAAATAGATTTTTAAGCAAGAGGAAGAGCGCACGAGCCATAAGAAATGTAAAATATTTGAAATATGTGCTTAAAAGTGAACAAACAAC
This sequence comes from Bactrocera neohumeralis, assembly GCF_024586455.1. Classification (NCBI taxonomy): domain Eukaryota; kingdom Metazoa; phylum Arthropoda; class Insecta; order Diptera; family Tephritidae; genus Bactrocera; species Bactrocera neohumeralis. Next base: position 63,492,475 of record NC_065921.1, on the reverse strand, counting down.
AACAGTGCTACAGTAAAAAGTAATTTTCTAGTTAATTGTGTGAGAATGCTCGAACGAAACTCGCCATAAGCCATTGGCCAGCACCATTATACTGAGTGTGGCCAGATATTTCTTGGCTTTTGCGTTCATAGTGTACCTACCGACTTAAAAACATATACATACATACATATTTACACATAGCGACACAGCACACTTCGTAAATACTTTATATGCATACATATGTATGTACCGTATATGCATTGATAATGCCGCTGACTCAGTTCATTCATTTGAGAATTTCATTTAGCAGTTTTGCTTAGCTGCCGCTCTTTCCAACTGAACGAAATGCAAGCAATACCTGCTGTGCACCTTTGTTTGCCTGGTATTTAACTGAAATGATTGAACGATTTTTGCACGGTTTTTAAATAAATTTTTTAAACAAAATGGTCGTTGCTTGCAGCCATATTATTTTTCTATTTCTACAATTCTTTTTAAGTGACTTTAGTGCGGGCGAGATGTTTTAGTGTAAGTGAGTGAAGGTCATTCATGTGCGCACATGTTTTCGTACATAATGAACAAGACAGCAAGGCAATCGAACTTTCAAATGGCGTTGATTAGTTTTTGATTTGTTGTTGGCGATTTAAAATATGATAGTGGAATAGTTTTAAAAAGTATACTTATTTTGAATATCGGATATTGCGCTAAAAGAAACACAATTAATATAATAAAGAAGAATTTGAGCAACTTCAGCTTACTAAAATTATGTCAAATTATGAGGTATTTGAATTATTTTGTCATGAATTTGATTTCTTACCAAAAGCACTCAAAAGTTTTTAACCACATTCAAACAAAACAAACGTATTCTTTTTGTAATAAATGAAGAGCTCTCATATACGGCTTTATTTTCAAAATCTTCAACATCCTCGATAGTATAGTGGTCAGTATCCCCGCCTGTCACGCGGGAGACCGGGGTTCAATTCCCCGTCGGGGAGAAATAGAAAATATACTTTTTCTTAATTTTTTAGATAGTATTAAATTTTTAATTTGATAAAAAAAAAATAATTCTTGGAGTCATAATTTAATATTTCCTACATTTTTTCTTATGTATAGTTAAAAGCGTTATTAAAAATATTAAAATTACTATAGGAATTCATAATAAAAATATCACTGTATGTATGTATAACTATCTCCCCGACGGGGAATTGAACCCCGGTCTCCCGCGTGACAGGCGGGGATACTGACCACTATACTATCGAGGACACATCTATCGTATCTGCGCACAAAAAAAAATAATTGTATGCTAAATTTATAAGCTTATATTTATATTTTAAAATTCCATTTGCCTACATATTTTTCATTTTATTAGTCTTAAATGCAAACTAATATAAAACTTACTTTACAAGAGTGAAATGAAAGTATTTCGCTTCGAATGGTTGGTTATCAGCAACTTATCTTATAACCTTTTATTATTTAATCACAAATTAATTTAAACATTTTTAAATTTCATTTATTTTCAAATCCAAATTATCTTTTTTACAGTGTATATAACACACAGGTTCACTCAAATAATAAATATCAATCCTCGATAGTATAGTGGTCAGTATCCCCGCCTGTCACGCGGGAGACCGGGGTTCAATTCCCCGTCGGGGAGTTATAAAAAATATTATTTTTATGTTTTTTTAATTAAGAACAAGTAATTTTTTAAGTTAAATAAAAATATTAAGATTACACAAGCACCTTGTCTTAAAAAAAAAAATATATATATATATACATATATGCATATTAGAATGTTTCAATTTTGAAATTTGTATCTACTTCTATTGTAAAGATGGTCGTACTTTGCATCAGAATTCAAAGACTGACTTTAAGAATATGAAATGATATATTGTAAAAATTTAGTGCAATAAAACTCACAGGCTCAGCTTTAAGAACCTAATTACCTTTTTTGTCTTTTTTAAAAGAAATTCGAAATTTTAATTTTACAACATTTAAGTAATTTTTTCAAAGTGCTCATAATTGAAAATTCAGTTCTTTTTGACCGATACCAACTCCCCCCGATTAGCTCAAAGTGCACATTTACATTTTGAATATTTTTAATTTTGTTGGATCTTTTTTCTATCAGCCCAAGCAACACTGCACAATTTCACCTTGAAATAACCAATACCGAGAGAGATGTATGCAATGTCTGCTACAATTTGTATGCGAAGGCATATGAAAACTGTGAGCTGGAGGAAGCAATAAAATTTCGCCAACTTGGCATAAGACAAATAATTAACAGATTATAAAGTTTTCGCCGACTGACGCTTAAATAATGAAAAGGCGGCAAAATGGTGAGGAGGCATGTTGGGTCACCACAGTACTATTGAGTGGTAGGCAAAATCGAGCGAAAGTTGCTGTTGATGCCGGTAAAAAGCATTGTGGGCGCGCTGCTGCTGCATTGGACGGCATTTAATCATACAGGGTGGTCACTTCAATTGCTTAATACCATGCTAATTTGACACCTGTTGGCGAGAGTTATACAGGCAAATACCGCAGTCGATGGAACGATGAGTTCTACGAAACAGTGACATAGTTCAGCGAATTAAAAGACAGCAGCTACGCTGGCTAAGTCGGGTCGTCCAAATGGATGAGAACACTCCAGTTTAGAAAGTATTCGTCCATTACTCACCAGAGGAAGCAGAGAAAGAGGAAGACCGATTTTACAAGAAGAAAATCCATTTTAGGGCGGAGCGACATATGTACATACATATATTTTCAACAAGTGAATGCCGTGAAAAACGTTCAGAAAGTGAGTTTGAAGCGTATTTTGTAGAGATCACAACATTGGCTTGTTTTATAGCCGACAGTAACTATTAGAGAGTTATAGTAAATTTTAGATTATTATAGCATTACAAACAACGCAAACAAGGCTTTCAAAAGGGCTTCATTAACGGAACATAATACTGCACAACAAGTCGTGGCAATTGTAATCACAGAACCCCTCTTATAATTAGAGGGCGTGTTTACTCTAGAATTTTATGAGCAGACAATGTATATATCACCCTGTACAAACTACGCTTGGTTATAGCAATTACGCTGTGGCCGCAATATTGAGTTGTTCGCAAAGAACTTTTGTTAGAGCAGCAATGAAGACGACGGTGACAGCTGTTGCCTCCATCTGGACTGTATGTCGGCTGCCACCGCCGGTATTCGGAGTAGACAAGCAACAACTAAAGCTTATGGCGACTTCCTGAAACAGGTGGAGCGACAAATATAAAGAAATGAAACGAAATGTATGTAGGTATATGTATAAGTGGGCAGCTGGCAGGTAAGCGTCTGCGAAAAGTTTGTTGCTGATGCTATTTTATGCGGGGAAGCCACTCTAATGAAATGACGGTTGGCCGTACCGTATAACTGCTGGCATAACCCTGTTGGAGCGCTGCAATTTTCTTGGCAATTTGCTGAAATTTATATTTGGATCATTTGTCTGAGACTTAAAATGCGACGCAGCTAGATGGCGGCGCCCAACTGGGCCACTGACGCGAGACGCTGCTACGCTAGAGAAACCACGCGCCAACGCCATTTTAAGGGTGTGCGTGGGTGGAATTATTTTCGTAGCATTTGATTGTAGTTTATTTGACATTTTCGTGCGCACAATTGAAATTTATTTGAAAAATAAGCGGCGCGGACGAACAATGCCACCAAATGCAATGCATAAGCGTTGCTGTGGACTGAAGGCGTGGCATGTGGGGGCGAGGTGAGTGCGGAGTGCACACAGAATACGCTTACCATGGGCTTTGTGCGGCTACTGGCGCATTGTTAATTACGCGAAAATGCATTAAATGCGCGAGCGCTTTGCCGCGCCACACGCACCGCACCGCGCCCCGCCGCGCTCAATAAAATGCAACGCCAAAGTTTGCCAGTATTGGTGCACTTCTGCTCTATTTCATGCCTTAATCAGCTAAGCAGGCAAATTTATTAGGCTTTCGGTGAATTTATCTTGCTGACGATGGATGAAAATAGTCAATGTTTGGAGAGTGGATAGTGGAAAAAGCGAAGTGCGCGCATTTACCTGACTTGCATTGCAAACACCGACAATTCCGCTACGGACGGCGCCTAATAACTTGGCGCATTCACTTCGCTTTATTTTTGTTGTTGGCAAAGTTTTTCAAAACTTGCCTTAAATGCGATTATTTGTACTCGACTCGCTTAGAAGCGCACGAAAAAGTGCTGCACAATGCAAAAGCAAAAATGTAAAAAAAAAACAAAAATAGAATAGAATAGAAACGCTTAAAACTTACGCTTAAGCAAATAAAAGCAGAGAAAGTGAAAGAAGCTAGCGAAATGCAAGCAACTCAAGTTTGACTTTCAGACGCAGCTTAGCGCATGCATAGCGCGCACCTGGATTTGCATGCATACAAAGAAAGCTACCTAGCAGCGCGCCAGGCGCACGCAAGCAAGTGGTGCAGAGGGGGAAAAGAAAAAGCGATGCGCTGTGTAATGTAAAAGTTGGCGTAAAAGTTTTCCCCGACGTTGCCAGCAACACCAGCACCAACCTATTTGCATATACAGTTGCCGTTGCGGATTACGCGCTAACGCGCCCGCTGGTATGCTAAATCTTTATATAAAAGTAGAGAATGTTAAGATGTGCAGCCAGAATTGTTGTACATTTAATGGCACAAAAGCAGGCGTTGGGTTGCTTGAATTATTTAGATATAGCGTTGGGTGGTAAAATTTTAAATTTCCTACAAATCCAGCTGAAATTCGGTGACTACAAGTGCCAGACGACACGCAGCTTTGCATTTGGGGTACATACAGCGCGCTTATCGCCAATTGGGTTCGTTTATCTGCGCGCAATTACTTCCGCTCAACCCCTGTAAATTTTGTTTTACTCACCGGCATTTTTAAGCCGTTTGTTCGTTTGCGCGCTCCTTTAGCGCTCGCTTTCAATTTGCCGAATAGCATTTTGCAATTCAGTTCCTATAAATATGCATTATGCAATGAACGGCCAGTGACTTTGTAGCATATTCTAAGGTGTGTGCGGGTCATTTGTCGGGTCAGCGTTTTGGCCCCTTTTAAATTAAAAACTCTTTCGCAATATCAACCTGCCCAGATTAGCCTTCTACCTAAGTACGTATGTATGCTTTGTGCGCATCTAAAAGTATATTATATACACTTATGTGTGCAACGCTATACACCTAAAAGTATGCTACAAAGACACGTTTTGTTCGTTTATAATCGCATGCATTTATTTTGCATGCCTTTTAACACTTTTTAATGCATTTTATAACTTTCCATTTGGCAATTTCAACTGTGGCCGGTGTCTTTGAGCGCCTGTGCATCTGTCGGTGATGCGAAAAGGTGAACGAATTAATTGCATTTTAAAGCAGCAGCTGCGACGACTGCTTCCTTTGGTAGTTTTATATTGCAAATGAGATTGCGCGCTGATTTTCGATTGCAAGTGTTCAGAATTTACATAGAAATTGCAAACTATGAGAATATGTATGAAAGAAATCCGATAAGTTTAAGATATATCTATGATCTATTAGTGCCAGTACATTTTAACCCCCCAACCCAAGTAGCGCCAGAAGCCATATTTTGTGCTTTATAGAATCGAAATTGTTTCCTTAAATATATTTCCGACAATACTATTTGTGTGTGAGGCTCATTTTCGAAGCGTATTACCAACTGAAAGAGTGTTAATTTTTATGGATATGAGTCTATAATGAAATACTTTCATTGTCCTATTTGAAAAGTTAATAATTTTGATTGCCTTACAAACAATCCGCCGCCCACTAAACCACTTTAAAAGTTCTAACTCTGTTTGATACATCGCGTAGCTACAACTTCGGACGCCCGGGGCCAAGAATGTTCTGCCGCCCCCCTTTATCTACCTACCTACAAGTTTCATGAGGTGGTTCGAACAAAAGTGAATTTTTACAAAATATCTTCTATATTAAGTATATAAAAAGTTTTATTATACATTTCTTCAATGGGACTGGAAGCCTACAAGACGTTAGCGACAGCTTTAAGAATACTACTCACTATACCTGTATCAGATGCATCTTGTTAAAGATCTTTTAGCAAACTTAAATTGATCAAATCTTACTTGAGATCGACCATGAGTCAGAGTAGACTGTCCAATCTTGGGATTCTCTCAATAGAATGTGAAACTGCTTCCACTTTAAATTACAATGATATGATATGTGATTTTGCAGCGATCAAAGGTAGAAAGTGCCTCTTTAAGTTCTATCACTATTTAAGCCAAAAGATGTAAGACAAATTCAAAGACTGAAGAGTATTCGAGTAAAAATTAATATTTTTCATTGTTATTCAGATTTTTACATTTGAGTGTACAACTCTTTATCTTTTATAATAAATTTTGTAAAAAAGTTTGTTGAAGTATTTTTCTGAATACTAATAAACCGCGAAGAACGTTTTGCCGCCCCCAAGTCGTTCCGCCCGGTATGTAATGAAGATGAAATGGCAACATCTAGAAACTTTCTTACTGTCCAGGTTTCGCCAGATTAAAGCTGAATCATCTAGGTTATCATACTTTTTACGAACCCTACGAATTGGCTTCTATAGATATTAACCGACTCAATAAATTTGTGGCAAGCTCTAAGCATTTTATCGACATGTGATGGTCTTTTTTTATCCATACCTAGAAGGCATCACAACTACAAGCGTCTATAACATTATATGTGAGATTATTCGTAACCTCGCGAGTAATCAGCCCATTTACCTAACCTACAGGCGACACAAAGATATAATTTTATTACAGACTACAGGAATCTTTCTATCTTTAGGGAAAATTGCATTATTTAAGCATCAATTAATGTTAAGGATTTTCGGTATTTACATGTGCCTCATTGATAACCGACAACAATCCAATGAGCTGTGTATTTAATTTTCTCAGTTCTATGGCCACCTTATCATTCGTTACCAAAATACAAGTATCTAGGCAAAAACTGGTTCCCTGACAATTTTCGTCAAAATTTCTTATGTCCGAACCAACATGTCTATCAATTTAGAATGTGTTTCCTTATCGAACTTCATACTCTGAGTCGTCTGAGCTTTAATTCAATTAACTGTCTTCTGTGGTATTAACGGCTGATGATGAATTTCCTCCCGGCAAGTCGAATATTTGAGGTACAGTGAAGTGTTATTTTGTAATCGGTATTAATCCGCACGAATGACGTCGTATACAACTACACTGTTTGCCTTGTAGGAAAGTCATAGCCGGTGGCGGGAATTATTCTAGGTATTAAGACTAGTTTAAGAACAAGCTTAAGTTTCTTTGTTTTTCTTTGCATTCAATATCAGTGAGTATTTGAAAGAGTGGTGAAAACGCTTAGTCTCTCTTTATTTGATTATACCAGTTTATACCAATTTATACCAGTTGTTGGTCTATTGGCCACACTGCAAGGTTTGGGTTTGAGTAAGACTTTCTAATTTAAATTTTGAACGAAAACCCATTCGTCGAAATATTTTTTTCTAGGTTGGTATGACTGTTAGTAACATCTGTGCCAAATGTCACATCTAAATAAACATTAGTGTTTAGTATGCGCTTGTCTTTCTGAAGTACATAAAGTGCGTTGGCGATTTTTACGATCAATGAAATTATTCTACAAAGAAGTTTTCTTAAATTTTAGGTGCGGAATCAAATTTCTGATGCCGAAACGTTCAGAATGTTGGAAAAGGCCTTCGGTGATAATTGTTTATCGCGAGCAAGTGTTTTTGATTGGTACAAATTATTCAAACCAGGACGGTCACCAACATCAACACGTCAATAAAATAAAGGAGTTGTTGATTGGGTGTCGACGATTAAAAGTCAGAGGTCTTACTGGCATATATAGAAAGGATCAGTGAAAACCATTTTGAAAGATCATTTAGGCTCAACTTCCAAAAACACCAATTTTTTTCGAAAACCAGCGTCGCGTTATCGTCTGTCAAACAATGCTTTCCGACTACCAGGATGTCATGAAGCATATTATTACTGGCGATGAGTCTTGGATCTATGCTCATGACCCAAAAACAGCCGATAAATCGGCCGAATATCGTGGCAAAGGTGAGCCGAAAAAACCACGTCAAAACAGTTCAAAAATCAAGCTTATGTTGACAGTGTTCTTCGATTTTAGAGGTTCGTGTACTCCGAATTCTTACAATTTGAGTCTTATGCGTCGTTTGCGCGAAGTTATTGGTAAAAAGAGACCGGAATTGTGGACCGGCAATTCTGTTTTTTTGCACCACGATAATGCACCGGCTCGTAGGGGACTACATAGATTTCTTCTTCTTTACTGGTGTAGAAAGCGCTTACGCGTTTATTGCCGAGTTAACAACAGCGTGCCAATCGTTTCTTTTTTCGCAAGGTGGCACCAATTGGAGACTCCAAGCAAAGTCAGATCCTTCTCCACCTGGTCCTTCCAATGGAGTGGGAGTCTTCCTCTTCCTCTGCTTCCCCCGGAGGGTACTGCATCGAAAACTTTCAGAGCTGGAATGTTTTCGTCCATTCGGACGACATGACCTATCCAGCGTAGCCGCTGTCTTTTAATCTCATATATCTCATACAGCTCATAGTTCCATTGAATGCGATATTCGCCGTGCCCAATGCGAAAAGGACCATAAATCTTTCGCAGAACTTTTCTCTCGAAAACTCACAACGTCGACTCATCAGATGTTGTCTGCAACATATTGCAGGACGGGAATAGAGTTTTGTTTTTGTTCGTCGCGAGAGGACTTTACTTCTCAATTGCCTACTTAGTCCGATGTTGGTGTTGATGCTGGTTCCAAGTTAGACGAAATTATTTACAACTTCGAAGTTATGAATGTCAACAGTGACGTGGGTGCCTAGTCGCGAGTGCGACAACTGTTTATTTGATGACAGGAGATATTTCGTCTTGCCCTCCAGACCCATTTCCTTCGCTACCTTATCCATTCTGGAGAAACAACAGCGCGGTTGTTAAGGCCAATGATATCATTATCATCAGCATACGCAAGCAGTTGTACACTCTTATAGAAGATTGTACCTTCTCGGTTTAGTTCTGCAGCTCGAATTATTTTTTAGTCTGTTTTCTCTTCGAAATAGATTTAGAATGACAAATTAAGAACTTTATACACAAAGGCTTACTAATTTTTGCTCATGGTAGTACTTATATATTTGTGTATTTTACAATGTAAGATTTTAGAAGAACGCTGAATAAGAGAAATATTTATTTAGTATTTTTAAAAATATCTCTACATGGTCTCCGCAGATATATAAGAAAAATATATGGTTATATGCTTGCATACCGTATATACATATTGAACGATGGACTATGCAATCCGTGCAATCAAATTCAAAGGGATATGAATGTAAACTCCCTCGTAATCGCCGCTCTTAATGGTCAACTTGATTGAAACAATGCTTCAGCAAACACATTGTACAGTGTTTTAATTAATAGGCAATTTTTATAAAATTTAATTTTGCCATACATATAGTACATATGTATGATCTTATATACAGGGTGCGGCAGTCAATACTGCAATTATAAATAGCGCGCAGGAGCGTAGGAGTGGTGGGGGGCGAGCAGCCAAGGTCACCATTGTGTTGTCCTATTCATAGCATTTCAGTAGACATGGAGCCGTGGACTAAGCAACAACGTTCGTTTGCCGTGAAAGCTTTTTATCAAAGTGGTAGCTATGTAGCCGCTCGGCGTCGTTTCCGAACGCATTTTCAAATTAATCGCAATAGACCAGTGCCTTCGGTAAACGCAATAAAGTTGTGGGTCGAAAACTTTGAAAATATTGGTGAAACGACAAGAAAAAGAGGTGGCAGTGCGAGATCAGTTCGAACTCCAAGAATATTGAACGCGTTCGAATTGCTGTGGGAAGTTTTTCCAAACCGAGTGATTTCCCGCAATGGCCCGATTCCGTGGCCGCCCCGTTCACCAGACCTCACTGCGTGTGATTTTTTCTTGTGGGGTTATCTAAAAAGTAAAGTGTACGAAGAAAGACCTCATACTGTTGGTGAACTGAAGGCAAGAATCCGTAGAAATTGAGAGAATTCCTCAGCCTATGCTTCGTGATTTCAGCTTCGCAAATCGCCTGCGCGAATGCCGTGCACGGAAGACTCTTGCTGATGTTATTTTCAAACAGTGATTATTTTCAATGTTTCTTAAATGCTTTTTAATGTAGAAAAATATTTTATGAATATAATTTTGATATCTATGTTACACCTACTTCAAAAAATGCGGGATTGACTGCCGCACCTGTATATTTGCCATAATCACATTTCACTGAGATTGAAACCTTGGCTCGAGTTGTCCTGGTTACACTTTGTCTTGTACTCCAGAGAACTGAAATACTTACGCATAGTCCTCGTTAAAAATGTGATTTGGGAGTTTCATCGAGCGTATAGACTAAATGAAGAAGACTGGATGTTATGAGTCTAAAATTAATAGATTACTTCTGAAATTTTTGAAATGAGTAGCTATGGTGGACCAAAACCGTACCAAAAATAGACATACTAAAGGAAAATATTTTAGAGTTCTCAATTTGGGCGCAAATATATATGTACCTACATACATAATAAATACTAAGGATTGGAAAGCTTCTTAGGGCTTGCTTATAAACCTTGCAAAAAGAAGTTAAAATTGTGGAGAAAGAAAATCTTTCGGAAGGTAAATCTGTTACTGTCCACAAACTAAGTTCATACTATAAATTGATTTAACCTAAGAGAACTCCTTGCTTAATCGGAAAAAAACTTAAAATTGTATACGATTACTTATGCATCTTTTGAAATATCCGAGGCTCTGCTGACGAAACATCAATTGTTTTCAAGTCCCTTAGAAAAAGTTACTTCGAGGTTAAGCTTTTACTTTCATACTCTGGCATAAACCTTGCTTTTAACCGGCATAAGAAGAACCTATAAGTTTTAGTCCGACATCGAACTTCTAATAAAGTTTTTGTGAAAAAAATATTTTAGAGAATTGAATATTTACCTCTCTCTCTTTCAAATTCATCTAATATGCCTTTTAACTTTTATTGTTTAAGTTAGTCCACATAGTTTTACATAAACTAGTTTTTAAACTCCAACCCAAGAAACGATTGCAGATATAATTCCATTAAGATCGGCAATATAGACACTGTACACTCCCACTGAGGGAACACATTTCGGCCACCCAATCAACTGGACATGCACGAATTTCGACATTTTATTCCATTGTGACGGACCAACAAAGCTTACTTTGTGGTATTGTTGCAAGGAAATAAATGATGGACGGACATAAGTACATATACAGGTATACTCTGATGTAAGTATGTTTGTATTTTTCTCTTATATACGAGGGCTCGTTTTCATGTATGCAGCATGCGAATGAGTTCTAATAATAATACAAATTATTTATCCACCTCAATGAACTCCGCTCTGCTTTCATTTTTGGGATTATTTTTCAATGGATTGGAGCTAGCACAGACCTTTATCGGATCGAAGTTCTATATAACCACTGTAAACGCAGTTTCATTCTCGTGAACGAACGTATTGTCGTTGACATTCGTATTCTTGGAGAAGTCTCCTCGATCCATCGTAGAGGACGACTTCTTGTAAGTCTTTGGTTCGCTTTAGATAACTTGTGTCTTGTTTACATTACATTCCAGTTCAGGATCACCCACAAGTGCTCAACTTTCTTTTTATAAAATTGAAAAATATTTGCAGTTACAGCCAAGAAAAAAAATATTTTGGCATTTATAATAGCTAGAATAATCCGCACTGTTTTATCTGATAAGTTTTTACCATTTCGAATGTAAATTCATAATGCCACTCTCATCTCACTCGTAGAAGCTTATTGGATCGATGCATCAGAGCGTACTGCATCTTTGACGATCATATTTACATTTGCAGCTTGGGTTTTCGTCTTTATTGAGGCGTATTCCTATGCCGATGTCCATCTTTGACTCAAACAATACTCAGTCACGTCTGTCACAAAATTGCCTTGGTATGAAATCCTATATTTCTAACGTTATATCGTAACCTTTACTCGTACACCGTACAACGCGAGCTACTGGTTACTAATGCTATCTATTGAAAAAATAATGGATTTCTTTTTACTAGCCTTATTATTTACGAAAAAGTTAACGACTATTCAAACAATCCTCATGCTATGTGATAAACATTAATATTTTGATATTGCCTTCCCTTAGTTACACTATACATACACACGCATTCAAAATCATTCGCACGGAAATTACCTACACGATGAACAGTTACAATGGGGACTTAAAGGAACACCTATAGTATATATACACACATACTTATATAGTACTTTTATTTTCCTGGTACTGTTTATGAATATATATAGAAGGGTGGGCCAAAAAAAGGTTATAACACACCTCTAAGTCTCTACATGCAAGTATGAGCTCTTAGTTGTATCGGCAAGTTCCTTCGGATTACAGGCAAAATTTGTTTTCTTATAAATTATTATAACTCCTTGAAAAAAATATTATTATAAATCGGAAAACTAATAGCTTTGTAGGAAAAATTATCTCTAATAAAGGGTGATCCATTTTGAGGTTCCCTACTTTTTTAAAGAAAAAAGACAGAAATGTCACATTTAATGGGCATTTATTTTTTGAAGACAATCTCTATCAAATATTGGCCGCGGCTATGTCTCAGGTTGTCCATTCGTTGAGTCCAATTTTCGATGACTCGTTCGAGAATTTCGACTGGTAACTGGCGAGTAACACGCGTGATGTTTAGTTCCTAGCCTGAATCGATTACCGATTGTCCACATAGACTTTAGACTTTACATATACCCAAAGGAAAAAATCTAACGGTATGATATCATAGTCACTTGGTGATCAATAGACCGGCCCAAAACGTGAAATTTCTGCTCATTGAAGTGTTCTCTCAATAAATCCATTGATTTATGCGATGTGTGGAAAGTAGTTGCCGAGATTGCGACCTTCAATTTCAGGTATCAAATAGTTGGTTATCATGGCGCTATAACCGACATCATTTTTGAAAAAATAAAGACTGATGAATCCATCGGACCACAAACCAATTCAAACGGTTGTTTTTCTGGATGAAATGGCAGCTTTTGAATCTCTCCCATTAAATGAGCCGAAATGAGCCATATCGCTGAACAAAATTTTGCTCGAAAACGTCGGATCTTCTTGAAACTTTTCAAGAGCACATAGAGCGAAGCGATGCCGCTTGGGAACGTCAAGCGGCTTCAGTTCTTGCACAAGCTGTATTTTGTACGCTTTCAATTTACGATCTTGACGTAAAATGCACCAAGTCCTTCCATACGTCAGTTCGAGTCGCTGAATTAGAATTTTTCTGTCTGATAATAAGAAAAAAAGAAAACTGTAAGGTGGAGGACCTTCCCGTTACAATTAAGATCTCATATTTGGAGAGACTTTCTTAGAGGTGTCTAAGAACCAATTTTTCAGAGTACTAAGCGAAAAACATTTTTTTTTCACCCACCCTAATAGTGTGTGATATATGGTATTTACATATCACTAAGTTTAATATCTTCCCATATAAACAGTGCAAATCAATGAAGCTGCACGTCCTACAACTCTGCAGTATAGAGTGGCAACCTGGACAACTACAACCGAAGATGAAGTGTGAAGAACAATAAGAGTACAAGCGGAATTCCGGTCTATACGACGATAAAATTGCTCATGTATGGAAGAGTACGTATGTATATATTATCTATATATTTGTTTCTGGTGGCAGATGCTCACGAAGATAGGCGAAGCCTGCAGCCAACTGGATTATAAATATCGAAGGCTCGAAATGAAATTTGTAAAGCGAAGTTGTACAGAATTTTTAACTGAAAATCAATTCTTCTTCTTTACTGGCGTAGACACCGCTTACGCGATTATAGCTGAGTTATCAACAGCGCCCCAGCCGTTTCTTCTTTTCGCTACATGGCTACCACATGGTCCTTCCAAGAAGTATGAAAATCAATTAAGTCAAGAAAAAACATTAACTTCGGTTGCACCGAAGCTTTAATACCCTTCTTAAATACAAAGGTTCCTTACAAGAAATTGATTCCGATCGTTCATACGGCAGCTATATGCTATAGTGGATTATTGGTTCAGGGCCTTATGTTGGCTAAGAGTAAGATAGTGCCGTAGTTCCTTCCGCCAATGCTCCAACTTCAGTATTAAGTAATGCCATCTATCAGGACAATCTGACGTAATAGAAAATTACTATGATGGAGAACTTTCAAGATCTTGTATTTTGATAATGATGTCTTCATGCAGATAAAGGTTGAGATTTCATCTCTCGAAATGGTTTCTGCAGGCATGCTGTTAAAGTGATGTCCCTTCACCCGATATAAATACAGGTACCTTCCGGTTGCGTAGACCCGTACCTCATGGAAGGACTAGGTTTGGCAAAATGTTTTACTCGAATAGCTTTCGAAAATCCATGATATCAACTTGTTTCTTTTGTAGTTGTTGTGCCAAGTTGACAATGACATATGTATGTATAGTATATGCGCCTATCGTAAAACCTATTGCCCCTATTAGGGTTTTCAACCCAACTACATTTTAATCGAAGTTTTAAAATTCGCTATTGCCGACATCAATGTTTTTGTAAAAATATATTGCGGTTGAAGAATGACTTCAACTTTTGTTGGTATGCAGCTCCGTACAAGTGGGGTTGACTAGCATATAAGCTTAATAGCAGTTGTAGTTTTTTCTAATATAATTCAGATTTTATACATACAATTAACACTGTAGTAGCTCTTTCTGTTAAGATAAAGGTGTTGAACTTCTTTTCTGGATGAAATTATGCGGACATGGGTCCCATCGATGCAACCAACTACTCCCGGCAAGGCACTTTTTGAGTAAAATGAAACCTTTGAAGCGCATAAATCAAAATTTATATCCATTTTTTTTATTTATTTTAATGTTTATTCACTTTTTCGCGAGCAATAACTGAATTCAATTGTTTAAATATGTCGTTTTAAAATTTTCAGCTATTTCACTATATGTCAAAATTCACTTTTTTAGGTTGGCAAAATCAATCACACTTCGACTGAACTTAGTTGAAGTTCGCAATACTAAAAAAGAGTTTGGTTGATCTGAAGTTCAATAGCCTTAACTTTATTTCGACCAAGTCGATTGAAAACCGCAATAGGGGCATATATCTTACTTCAAATCTATATTATATATTATTATTTATTGTATTTTCACTTTGTCTTAAACGGGTAGTTCCAGCCTGCGTTCGTTACCCTGCGTGTTTCTTAGATTTCATTCTCGTGTTTTTCCTCTTCCTTGTGTTATTATCTATCACTCTTGACTAACCAAATTCATGAGGGCACCGCAGTTTTGTGATGGTGAAAATCTTCCTAGTTTCTGGTTTTGACCCGTTAGGAAAGTTATTTCTGCAATACAATCTCTTGGAAATTTTAAAGCTCTCACCGTTTACTAGATTCAAGTACTGAGCGAGTGTGCAATAACGATACACCAGAATTGCATTTTCACAACCACTTCCTTTTCGATTTTCGATCGATAATCAGATCTACCTTTCTTCTTGTAACCCTATTCAGAATTTTCAGTAGTAACCATTTAAAGATTCTATATCATAGGCAATTATATGACGGCTGAAAGGGTTCTACGACTGTGCCTTCCACCTACATATGTATATGTATATAAAAATAAAAAAATAATTCTTTTATGCTAAGTATATGTAGAAAAGCATAAAGCTCTTTATTTGATTAAACCTCTAACCTCAATTTTCCTCCGTAAGTTTCTAATAACTTCTTTCAGTGCTCCCTCTTTTGGTCAACAACTCGTTGGTCCACATCTTTACATAGTTATGATCTCTCAGAAAATAAAGAACATTCCAAACTTTTACTGCTGACCACGGAAGCAGTAAACGCTTCCCTTTTAACACAATTTATTTTTCCTTCAACTTCTTATCGTTTTAATTAGTTTCGAAAAGTTTTCCACGGACATTCGCTCGCTTGCTATTTGCAACGGCACTCGCCCGCATATTTACCTAAACGTATGCAAACAAAATCATCGACCAACAAATGTAGTTATGAATATATTCATCGTAGAGGGGCATATTACCACCGGCTGGCGCCTAATGATGACCAACAGTTGGGGCAAAAACAGTTGTTTAGATAATAGTAGAACAAAAACAATACTTATTGCAGATAAATACTTGCGTAAAATTGCTGTAATTACGCAAGTGAAGCAAATGAGGGTATAGAAAACCAGAGTAATTATTGCATAGACTGTAATCGGATAAGCAAACAATATGAAGTGGATTGGATAGTAGTGTCTCATAAAAAATGAAGTTAAGAAATATGCAATTGCATGCACTAATTAGGAATAGTATTTGCTGAATTGAATTTAATGCAGCTGAATTATATTTTTATTAAGCTGAATTATAATTTAATATGCTGAATTTCATTTTGTGACTTACAGTTGATTTTAATTTTTTGCACTAAATAGCATTCTAGTCAACTACGTAAGCGTACAAGATAAGAGATATATACAGGGTTTGTCGCGACTGTACTTCGTTGCGTGCGCGCACCGACTGGATTCGGTAGAGGGCGTTCCTAGTTAACGAAGAATGAGCGGCTGATTAGTTCTCTCCGAACACCTGGAGAGTAGGACAAAGATTTTCGTGCGACGTGTTTCTGTGAGTGGTGCAGGCTGAAAATGCAGCGTTCGTTAAAGCAGAGGTACGTGAATCAATTCTGTGTGAAACTCAGTAAATATGCGACAGAGACGTTTGATATGATCAAACAGGCTAACCCAAGTTTTGAATAACGTAATCACAGGTGACGACAAAGAGTGGCACACACCGACGTCTCAACGCCCCAAAAAGGGAAGAATGAGCAAATTCAAAGCGAAAACGATGCTTATTGTTTTTGACATCAATGGCATCGTCCACCATGAATTTGTTCCTCCTGGACAAATCGTCAACGCCAAGTTTTACGTGGAAGTCCTCAAGAGACTCAAACGAAGGGTCAATCGGTTCCGACAAGACATCGCACACCGCCTTTCTTGTGAACAGCTACCTAACCAAGGCCGCAGTGCCGGCTTAAACTAGCACGGGGCCTGTAGCAAATTCTGTCAAAGGGCCCTTGGTTTGCTATAGGTTCTCAAGTTTAGTGTATTAAATAAATCAAAATTGTTACAAATAAACTTTTCTAGATTTATTATGGGCAAATTTTGAGATAATACTTTCAATATCGACTTCTTCAAGCGAGTCATGCTCAACAAAGTGAGATGATTAAGACGTTCTTTGCCCATCGTGCTCCTTAATTCATTTTTAATACGTTTTAATGTTGAAAAAGAACGTTCGCCACTGCAGTTAGTGATCATGAGAGATAAGTAAATTCGCAAAGCAATTTCTAAGTTTGTGAAACACGATACTAAAGAATTATTTAATACAAGTTTATAATATTGCTGTTCCAGAGGCTCCTGTTTTTTGCTGTCAATAACAGTAGCCACATCTGTTTTTAGCAGCTCTGAGAACTGCACTAACTCGCCGCCTAGGCTCTTCTCCAAATCATCTTCGTAAGCACTAACCATACTAGAGGATTTTTCCAAAATCTCTTCTGTTATAAGAGATTTTAGCTGCCGAAATACTTCAAAAACACTAGTAATTTTATGATATGTTTTCATACGTTTAGTTAAAGTATACAGTACGTTATCAATAATGACAATAAACAGCTAAAATTCGAAACGTTGTCCAGGTGTTTGATTTTCAACAAAGTCGCCGAGTGTAGTAGAGCCGCTGAAATGGTCGTACTTTTTATTTCGCTTGATTCGTCGTGATGTCTGTTGCTGGTATTCTTCACAGTAGGTCAGATCTTTGGCTCTTGCCTCAATATCTGAAAAAGTGGATCGCATTACTTGGACGTAGCCATATAATGATTCATAAAAGGCGTATCCCGTATTAAGGTCTTGATCAGACGACTGCAGCAAAGCACCAGTCGCTTGCAAGCGTTCTAGGATTCCGTTCCACGTAATTGTCATTATTCCCGTTTCTAACTTATTCATCGTTGAAAGTAGTCCGTAAGCTTTATTACGGCACTCCGCTTTTTGATCCACGTTATTGAAAATGTCTTCGAAAACTTGCTTAATAGTGATAAAACCACATAAAAGTGGCTTCGTAGCATCAGCTCGGGCTGACCACCTACCACCTGACCACCAAAATCGGAATTTTTGAAGTAGAATCTTTAAGTGGAAAACTTGCTTAATAGTGATGAAACCACATAAAAGTGGCTTCGTAGCATCAGCTCGGGCTGACCACCTACCACCTGACCACCAAAATCGGAATTTTTGAAGTAGAATCTTTAAGTGGAGGTTTTCAATGAAATCGAAGAAAAGTAATGATTCTGTACAGCAGCCTACAGCGCACTTAGCAACCAAATTCAATAAATGTGCATGTCACAAGAATATCGCTAAGCAATTATTTTCAATAAAGATATTGTAAAAATTTAATAATTATATTATTTTCTTTTGACGGCCATGAAGCATAAAAATTCTAGTGATATTCGATAATGGTTTTCTTTTTATTTTATTTTATGAAAATATTTGTTTAATCAATAAAAATTCACAATAGCGGTATTCGGCAGAAATTAAACTTTATTTTGATTTTAAAAAATTAATGGCTATTAATAAAATAATAAAACTCTGGACGATCGATTATAATATTTATAATTACACATTGGAACATTAAAGTTCGTAAAATGCCTACTTATTTTTTTTACGATTTAACGTGACGAAATCATTTTCTAGATTTTTAGGTAGAAAGTGGAAGTGAAGTAGTATAGCCTAAGCGCTTCGCGTTTAAAGCATGCAAGGATATTTTACGATCCATCTAAATGGATATTTTTTTAATTATAATTAATAATTAATCCGGCACTGCAAGGCTGGCATCCCAACGCTTCCGCAAGATACAGTTTATACCGAATTGTTCACTGCTCATGCTTTTTAAACGATACATACATATACATACATAAATGTATTCTTTAGAGCTAAATTGCCTCCTATACCTGGTTGGGTAAACTTAAGCGAAGTTTTTAGTTAATGTCATGTTGCAATTATTTCGACAGAAATTACTAAAGCATTGAATCAAATATTGCATTGCCACTAAACAGAAAAAATATAAGCTTTCATGCGACGGCAAAAATAAGCTGAATCGCCTCCATATATAATTCAGCATAAATTTAAGACGTTAAATGAAGGACTTGTAATTTAACATGCGCTGAATTTAAAACAGGCCTATTCAGCACAGCTGAAAAGTTTGTAAATTGAATAATACTTATACGATTATATAAAATTGCATAAACAATTAATAACTACAAAACCGCGTTAACTACTTAGTAATAGTAAAATTGAGAAATTAATGTCAAAAACCACTCATAGTAACGTGTAACACACAGACAACAGCCACAAATAACCTCCTGTTGTAACTTGATTAATAACTTTTCCGTTAGGCCCATTAGCAGTGGTGGAGAGAAGCAAAAAAAAACTTTTGCATAATTAGGTGAATTTATGTGTATGTACATATGTATATAGTTGTTGTCTTAGTACTGTTAGTACTCTATGTCAAAAATTTAAAAAATATAAGAAAATACATTTACAAAAAAATATATATGTATGTATGTAAAAATAATTAAAAAAGTATTATATATAACATGTGCATGTACACACATATATGTATGTATGTAATAAAAGGGATTAAAATATACAAAAAAATAAAATAATATTTAAAAAAATTATAAAAATTTAAAAAACATAAAACAATTTTAAAAATGGGTAGAAAACATATAAAAAATGTATTAAGGGGTCAGTAGGGTAATCTGGCCCGTTTTTGACATTTTTTTGTTCATAGAAATTTTTATTCTACAATAGAACTTTTTTCACATATCATGAGGTATAGTATATCTTGGAGTGTATAAACCATTTTTTTCGGACATCTTTTGGAGAAATGGCTGGGTGAATGAGATGCGTTTTTTCAATGGCGGACACGATTTCTCATGTTTGAATCATCTGAAACACAAAAACCCAATTTATTCTTAGAAAGTACATGAATGGTTATCGTCCCTACTAGAATCATAAAAAATGTTGATAAATAAAAAAGTAATTAACTTTTTTTTTTTTAATTTCTTCCCATGTATTTTTATATAAATTTTGTCATAACATTGTTAATAAATTATAAAAAATCATGAATCTAGTAGGGACGATAGCCAGGCGTTTTGTGAACATTTAAAAGAAATTAAGCAAATCTTTTGAGTAGTTCGACCAGAATCATGTCCGCCAGTTTAAAAAAGTGTGTTTTGAGAAACACGCGTTTCTCAAGAGTGAGAAACACGCGCTTGAGGTGTGCACTCTAAGCGCTCCGGAGTGCACTCGCAATGTCGACTCATCAGTTGTTGTCATCGTCCCAGCCTCTATACCATATAGCAGGACGGGAATAATGAGTGACGTATAAAGTTTGGTTTTTGTTCGTCGAGAGAGGACTTTACTTCTCAATTGCCTACTCAGTCCGAAGTAGCAGCTGTTGGCAAAAGTTATTCTGCGTTGGATTTCGAGGCTGACATTATTGTTGGTGTTTTACTGGATCCAAGATAGACGAAAATTTCTACGACTTCAAAGTTATGAATGTCAATAGTGACATGAAAGCCAATTCGAGAATGCGACGACTGTTTGTTTGAGGACAGGATATCAATATCATCGGCATACCCCAGCAGCTGTACACTCTTACAAAAGATTGTACCTGCTCGATTTAGTTCTGCAGCTCGATTTATTTTCTCCAGCAGCAGGTTGAAGAAGTCGCACGATAGGGAGTCGCCTTGTCTGAAACCTCGTTTGGTATCGAACGGCTCGGAGAGGTCCTTCCCGATCCTGGCGGAGCTTTTCATGTTGCCCAACGTCAGCTTACAAACCCGTATTAGCTTTGCGGGGATACCAAATTCAGGCATCGCGACATAAAGGCAGCTCCTTTTCGTGCTGTCGAGAGCAGCTTTGAAATCGACGAAGAGGTGGTGTGTGTCCTTTCACGGGTCTTTTCCAAGACTTGGCGCATGGTGAATATCTGGTCGGTTGTTGATTTACCAGGTCTAAAGCCACACTGATAAGGTACAATCAGTTTGTTGACGGTGGGCTTATGTACCCCTGTGATGAAATTGAAAGGTGAATTTTTAGTTTATACTTCGCGTGTTTTTCGAATCGGTAATTTTTTTGTAAGTTGGTTGTACTGTTAGTGATATTTATTTATTTATTTATTTAAGTATACATACGCCAAACGGCATTATATAACTAAAAAATTTAAAATTATATAATATTTGTTATGTAATTAAGAGGGATGAACTAATAATATTTAACACTAGAATAAATAAAACTATAAATTGAACAAAAATTGTAAGAATAGCAAATTAGGAAGGAGAAAGTGGAAAAGGTGAGACTAGGGATATTGCAGAAGACGTGATTTGATATCCGGGATGAAGGCACTGAGTGATCCGCTATAGAAGTCCACATCACTATGTAATGAGTTGACGAGCCTGGCCAGACGGTTGTGGGGACCATTGAAAACGTAGCTCTTGGTAGTTTTCATAGTCTTCAGGAGACGGTTACGTCTCAGTGAGAGACCCACTGATGCAAATTCGAAACTGCTGATGATGTCTGGCGCATCGATAAGGCCGTTCACGGCTTTGAAGAAAAATATCATGTCAGCTACTTGACGACGTTCTTGCAGGCTGTTGATGTGCTGATAGTGTTTATAGACATCATTCACTGTGTTGTAACCACCAGGAATACCATATCGATAGCCAAGACATTTACATAGCTTTGATTGTATTTTTCAATACGACTAGAGGCAGCATCGGTATAAGGCGTCCAAATTACAGTGCCATATTCTAAAATTGGCAGAACCATTGATGAATAAAGGCGTAACAGCGAGATGGGATTCCTGAAATCCTTACTAGTTCTAGTAATGAATCCCAGAACTTTAAAAGCCTGGAGAGTGATCTTCTCAATATGCTTGTTCAACGTCAGTTTATTGTCTATGATGATACCCAGGTCCTTTACATGATCCACTTCACTTAACAACTCATCGTTTAGATAATAATTAGCTGGTATTCTGATATGTGACCGTGAGTAGGATACAGTTACACATTTTCTGACTTTCAAGTCCAATTTGTTTCATCGGCACCACAACGAAAGCTTGTCTATGTCATTCTGAAGAACTCGAAGGTCTTGCTCACTGGTTATCATTCTGAAGATCTTCAAATCGTCTGCATAAAGCAAAAATTCTGATTGAAAGTTATCGCCAATATCGTTTACGAAGATATTAAAGAGAATAGGCCATCTAGTAGATAATTTACGTATCTAGTAGATAATTTACGTAGATAAACAGGTTAGAGGAAGTCGACCTACCGCCGACGAAACCATGCTGCTTGTTGGTGATAATATTTGTGAAGAATGCAGTGAGTTGTAGAAGAACTATCTTCTCGAAAAGCTTGGCCAAAGCTGATTGAATGCAAACTGGCCTATAGTTAACGACCTCAGGCTTTGGACCGTCCTTGTGAATCGGACAGATGTAGGATAATTTCCATATATGTAGTTTAGAAGACACCATTTTGTAGTGAGTAACTGAATAAGTGTGTGATATGCTCGCTAAGGCTGTCTGCACAGTTTTTAAGAAAAGTATTTGGTAAGCCGTCCGGACCAGCACCTATCTTCAAGTTCAGTGTCGACATCATTTTATGGACATCATTGATGTTAACCCCAAATTCATCCATGGTGACAGTCGGAGCTGGTTCAACTTCAGTTGACGGTGAACACTGGTGAGAATTTTGGTTGTACACACTATTGAAAAAGGATGCGAACATATTGCTAATATCGATACCTGAGTCTGCCGTCAGATTATCCCAGGACATGGTGGACGGAATGTCACCATTACCTCTTTTTTTATGTTTGACAAATTTCCAGAAAACATTAGCGTCATCCTGTACTTGTTGTTCAATTTTATCTATGTAATTCTTGTAGCATTGTTTATTGAGAATTTTACATTCTCTCCTGAGTTCGCTAAACTTTCTATAATTCTTTTTTGCAATTGCACTTCTTGTATGTAGTATGGGCTTCCTTCTAAAGTATCATTTTGTGTTTTAATTCGCTTGAAAACCAGTACGGAAAATTGTTGTTATTTTGTGAACGAACAGGCACATATGTAGGTAGATATACCTCTTTGAATAATGTCATAGAAGACTACACCTTTGCTGTCTAGGGTAGAGGATGAATACAGGCTCGACCAATCGACGTTTGGATAAAATGCATTAAGGCTCTCACAGTCAGCACTTTTGAAATCATGGAAAGGTAAAGTTACTGGTTTGAGGCTGAGCTGGAGTTCGATCGTGAGACCAAGGGCTGGATGGTATCGATCCATTGGGGTAATTGCCTGCGTGTGATCAACATGTACATACATATATGCTGATTACTGAAACAAAGATCAAGTAAATTATGATTATCGGCTTGAATGTTATTAAATTGGCGGTATTTTAACAGAGAGAAGCCTTCATAGAGTAAATTTTCAGTCTATATGAGGCGAGCTACTTGGAAGGTTGAAATCCCCCGTGATGAGGAAGTTGGTATCTTTGTGCTTTACTTTCAAGTACTGGAGTATCGAGAAACGCTTGGTAAGCGACTAGTGATGCTCTCGGAGGAATGTAGACACATCCAATAATGATGTCTGAAATATTGCACTTGATTTTTACGTAGATGTGTTCAATACTATCATCGATGACTGGAATACATTCAGCGTGCACAAACTTCTTTATTGCGATGAAAAAACCCCAATATCGTTCACTATCATTTGTGATATTGTTTCTATCCTTCCTGTAAATATTGAATGAATCATCTACAACTTCCCCATCATGGATAGCTGGGTGAAGCCATGACTCAGTGATGCAGAAAGCATCAATACTGCTAATCGCTGCTGCTGTGAGAAAACTGCCGATCTTGGTACGTAGTCCCCTCACATTCTGATAGTGGATGTGCAAGATTGTTTGAATTTCCCTTATCGTTGAACGAGCGAAAATTCTTATTGACTAATTTCGGGACGCCATTAACGTATTTTATTGTCTTAGAGGAATCGCCATTCTTCACCAGAGAATCCGAAGGTTCTTGAGGTGCGTCAACTGAGCTGGAGTGAGATCTGATTTAAATATGATTTGGATGTTTCGTCAACAGGTTCCGGTGGTTTAGACTTTAATATAGCACGAGCAACAGATGGGGAAGTTGTTTCAACTAGCAGCGTGCGATTACGGCCAACAGTTGGGCGACCCAGTCGTCGGAGTTTCAATTCATCCAAACTGACAAGCAAATCGATTGGCAAGATGGACTGGACGGTAGCTCTGATATATTCATTAGTATTTGAGATACGCGTCGTTTTGTGAGCCTCTAAAAGTGAACTCTTCGATTTTTACTATGTCTGAATTTATTGAACAAAGAAGTGCGATAATGCACCATCTCATACTGCATTGGCTATTCGTGATCATTTCGCCACATTTTCAACTAATATTGTGCCGAAACCACCGCATTCGCCTTCCTTTTACCTTCGTGTAACTTCTGGCTATTCAGCAAATTTACATTACCACTCCGAGGATAAAAAAAACCTGAATCGAAGAAGGTTGCGATGACCTTCACGACGGAGTTTTTTTCAAATGCTATGATGACCGGAAAATTCGTTGGCATTAGTGTATTGCAGCGGGAGGGAATTACTTTGAAGGAGATGAAACGGACAAAATTCATTTGATCACAGTAGTGTGTATAGCAGATTCAGAGACTGTGAAGTTGTTACATCATACTTATTTTTGTACGTACTATTCCTCAAGTGATTTACGAAGTCGATAAAAAATGTAGATTGGCAAACTATGGCATTTTATTGTTATTTTGAGCGAGCAGAGCCGCGGGTTCAGTCTAGTTAGTAATAAATTTTATGCAAATTTTATGATTTTTCATCAATTTATTTTTTATTTTCGGAAAAAATTAGACAATGATTACAATGTGCGGATTACACGCTCATTTGAAAAAAATCAATATGTATCCGATACTGGAATTTTAGCAATACACCAACATGTCAGGATTTTTTTGCATTTCATTTTAAAATACGTCGCACTTCGAGAATATCTATAAATCAATGCATGTGTAAGATATATACAAATCTGATTAGTATAAGATATTCAAATGAAGTTTACATATTTTTTATATTTACAATTTATAAATTTTTTACAACATGCGTGTGAGTTTTTATAATACAGAATCTATTATTATTACTAACCATGCAAAAAAGTGCCGAACTGCTGGTGTGCATTTAAACCAGTTAAGAAGTAGTATTGCACACATATTGAATTTTGTCGCTCATCGTGTTGACATTTACTTACTAGATTAATTAATATTTTATATATAATTTGTTGTGTTCTACCGCCATTGTTATTGCTTATTTTGGTGGTGCTTTGATATATAGGAAAGTGCTGCATCATTCAGTCGTGCACGACTGAAATTTATATTTTCTTATACAGATAAATTCAAACGACTATTATATATGACAAAGAGAATTTTCTTTGCACATGCGCCAAATTAAAATTGTATAAACTAGAAATCTTAAAACTAAGTTCCCGTTAACAACCGATTGTTTTATTACTTAATTGAGTTGAGTAATTCATATTGTCGATTAGGGGCATAGATGTAAGCAAATGGAACTATAAGACGCACTCTACAAATAGCTAACGCCCAAATTCCTTTAGCCATGTGACCATGCTTTTCGATCAACCACTCTTAATCGTTTAAGCGTAAATTCATAAGCAGCACAGAAAACTTACTACTGCTTAGGTCTGTAAACCGAGTCTTTTTTATTTCCTTTTCATTTGCTTTATCCTAACTACATACATGCCAATCAATTGTTAGCCACACTTTTCTACCTCTGCATATTTGTAAGTGCCGATGCAACGATTAATATCTCATTGAGGTATTGGAAAATGATTGGCTCTTGTATGGCATATGGTTGTAACATTTTAAAATCACGCAGACAACTGATCATATGGCGAATTTGTTGTCTGCAGACTGGTTCACGCACACGCATTGTCGGAATGGTGAAATCTTTTACTTTGCGCGATGTCAATTCGCTATTTACAATGTTCATTGTTTGGTGGGAAGCCAGTTCTGCTGCTACGCGCGATGCTGCATACCGGCTAAGCGTTTGACTATCTTCACTATCGTCCACCTCTATATCGTCTGCTGATTCATCTGCTGAATCAGTGGTGGAATCAGTTTCTGCATTGCCACTTGATGGCAACGAATTGCTGATAGAGGGATGCTTAGGTTTTCGCTTACGGCGTATGGCTTTACCCGGATCGGCGACCAATGAAAGGTATTTCGGTATGGAATTTTGAAAATCTGATGCATTAAATATCGTTAGATCATCGTGATGCCCAACAAAAGCTTCAGAAATGTATGAGATTATGCCTATGGGAAAAAAATTAAATAGATTTTAAATTTTGCAATTATTACGGAAATATCTTAAATACTCACCAGTTGGTGTAATGCTGAAAATAAATTTGTAATTGCTACAATCATTTGGCATTAGACGTGGCATATCTGTCTCAACACATTCAATCAGCGACTGCACATGTGACAAAGTCGAACGGAAGGCAAAAGGCAAATTTTTATGTCGGTCATAATATTTTTTGCTCTCAGGCCAACGCACAAACAAACGTAAATAACGAGCCAATTTAACTACCGTGCGAGCAAATATTTGCTGCACTTCTGTTTCGCTCAGCTCAAAGTATTCGGCTAGTAGTGAGAATTCTTCATTTTGGCGCATCTTCTTCAAGGTCAAATAGCAATCGGTTGTTGTTATATTAGCAGTGGTGCAAATTATATTCTTCAGTAGCGATAAACGATTAGCCAAAACACCCAAATGCACATAAGGATTCTTCTCTATCAACTCAAGCGTTACACTACGTATTGAACGTTTGGGAAATTCACGTTTTATAACAATAGTTGGACGTCGCACTTGAAGTGTGGTGCCTTGTGATGTGACAGCATTAAATGTGTTTCCCGTGGGCGTAATCGTCGTCCCAATTCCACCATTTATGCTGCTAGAAGAAGCCACTCCGCTTGCTTGTATAATTGTACCAGACGGTAATGGGCTGATTGTAGCGCCGATCTGTTGCTTTTTGGTTGGAGTAGTGGTAATGGTTGTACCACCAGGGCCACCTATGGTCTGTTGCCATTGAAAGCTGGTTAACGGTGTGCCAGCGCTGGCTATTGTTTGCAGTGAATATTTTGTTGATTTAAAAGGAGGTTCTATAAATAAAGCAGAATTATGAGCAATATTTTAAACTATTAAGTAACACGTACTTACCAATAGATGATGTGTTGCTGCGTTTCATTATGGCAGGCTTTATAGTAGCAGGTATTTTATTGATAATTAAATTTGACCCAGCTTCCAATTTTAATATAGGTTTCTATGAAACGAAATTAAATAAGTTAGCAATGAAATAAAACAAATGGTCATTAACAAAAGCACTTTTTGAACTCTAAGCTCGTCAAGCTACGAAATTTATATCTAATATTACTTAACATACACAGACTTTTTATATTTTGAACAAATAACTCATGTTATCTGCTGTCCCAAACAATTTCCACATTTTTGCTGCTGTGGCCTTGCTATTGACAAAAGGGCGCCATCAAGAAGTTACACACTTTCTAAGCAATTCTTTGTGCTTTCAACCATAAGATATCACTCTTAACAATAATAATAACAATGTTTAATAGTCACCTAAACAATGCAAAATTATTTTTAAAAAGTTTTTATCACAAACATTAAAATCACTACAAATTCGAAGAAAATAAAATGCAGCGCGTTGTTCACGAAATTTGTGAATTAGATCTTATGCTCTAATGTATCACTCTCTCTTTTCAATGGAAAAAGAAAAAAGTATAATACAACGTGGAGATCTCCGTTAGTGCTGCCATATTTTTTTAGGTTTAACGAATTGAGCAAGCTAAAAAAAAAAACATTTCAACTACTGAAAAAGTAGTAACAAAAAGATTTCTTTAATTTTTTATGCAAAAATTGGTTTATAAAGCTCTTAAAAAAAGTAACTATTTCACACACAAGACCTTCGAATTCAGTTTCAAATTATTAAGAGTTTTTCACTTAAATTTTGCTGTTTTATATCCATGCACACTTGACTAAATTGTATATATGTATGTATATACATATATTAGTCAAAATTGGGGAATCCTACTATACACCGCCTAAATAATAAAGTTATTGTTTTTTAACAATTATAGCGCAATTAATTAAGAAGTCTCTAGTCACTATTTGAGACATTTTGAAGTCTCAATTTGTGACAAGTTACTATTCACAACAAAGTCATACATATTTTTTTATTGGTAATCGTGCTTTTTGACTATGTTATAAGAAAGTTAATATTTGTTATCGACATGTTTATTTCCATTTAAGTTTATATACATCTTTAAATGACGAAATGTAACAGCCGATTTGACCTGTTCGTTTTCAATTGAGACATTTTGGTTACAGTCACGTACTAAAACCGTCTCAAGTCAAAAATTGTTTCCATTTTAAAATTTCATTTTTAAAGAATTGTGAATGCATCACAGTACAGATTATACAGTCCGGTATAAAACCAAATATTAAATACATGAAAGAGACAATTCATGCAAATCATATCAACCCTGGTGAAAAAAAATTGTGAGATATCAAAGTTCCAAACCGAATGCAGCGAATGTTATTAAGGGCTTCGCTGGTTTATCTATTTAAAAATAGCAACTTTTTATACAAATTTGCTAAATCACGAAATCTTTTTTTAGAAGCTTTCTAAAATAGAAAAACACTAAAAGTTACAAAATTTTGAATGCGCAACCACTTTCATATAATAAAAACCTTTGCTGTAAGCACCACACATTGACATACACACATTCATAAGCACATTCTATTCTGCATTTTTTGATTGCAAATTAACAAACCTTTGCAATTTGTTGTTGCTGTTGAGGCTGCAATTTGCTCTTTATTAATATCGCTGGAGTTGGTGCGCCGGAAGCGGTAGTTCCACTACTCCCAGGCTTGCGATATTTCACTACGGTCAATGCCATTTTATAATTTGTTTGCGTCTGTGTAATTTTTACTGCAATACTTTAGAGGAGCATCACAAAGCGCTACGTTTGCGCCAAAATTATATACATATGTATCCGAACTAAGATTCGTCTAGTTATTCCATACAGTTAATTCAACTTTCATTACGACTGAGTATATTTTGCTGAATTCACAACATTTTTGCACAAATTTTCATTGAGAAATTAAATCGAATTAGGTCTTCACGGTTCTTTGCTTTTAAGAATCGTCACACAAATTACGAAGCTTGCAAATACAAATATCAGTGTGGTGAGCTTTCTTTGTATTGGCTTACTTGGGTTGCCCCATTGTGAGTTCATGGTTACTTAAGAAATAATTCGTTAATCATAAATTCGTTACATTTTTTTCTATTTTAAAAATCAATAAACCAAATAATATAAAATAATAGAACAAAAGTAATACAAAATAATATAAAATAATAAATCAAAATAATAATATAAAGTTACAAAAAAAAACTAAAAAATACGAATAATAAATAAAAATAATAATTATACAATTAAATAAAAACAAAGAAAAAATTAAAATCTAATTTAAATAATGATAATATAAAATAACAAATATATAAAATAAAAAATGGGAAAAGTTATCAGTCCAGAGTCTTATCTTTCTTTTTTTACCTCAGCAAAAAATATTTCTGCAAACTTTTTATATATATAAGTATATAGATGTATATAAATAAATATATATATTTTTTATATCTTTTATTGATAGAAAAATAATGCATATTCTATGCATACATACAAAAGAAATACTGAATAACTTTATGAGGCAGTTAATGGAAATATTTGTATTTATTTGCAGCGAACTTCACTATTTTTTCTGTACGCGGATTTCGTACATCGTAGAAATTGAAATCGTATATCTAATGGGATGTGTTTTGACATGTACATATGTATGTACATATATGTAGGCAAGATTTGAATTTTATAGACATATTTCAAACTCAATTTAAAAGTTGATTTAAGACTAAATTCCAAGTGGCCTTTTTCGAAAACGAATTTTTTAAATTAAGTATTTGAAGAGGTATTTTTGTATCGTACAAATTTGTGTTGGCAAACTGCCGGTTGTCAATGGAATGTTCTCCATATTTAGGTGACATCTATTGGGTCCCTTGCATTTGGTATATACTCCTCGCTAACATCATTTTCTAAATGAAACAGATTCCGTAAGCTCTCCACTGACATTTGCTTAAATTCCCAATTCGCTTGCGTTTGTTTGCCAGCATTCACGACATTGAATATATTCTCCTCAATCGTATTACAAACAATAAAACGATGTACCGTTGTTGATCTACATATAACAAAGAATAATAATTGCATTTTCTCAATATCAAAACGCAAGTAACTACCTAGTCTGTCCGAAACGATGCACGCGTCCAATGGCTTGCGCTTCCTCGCCGGGATTTAGTATGGGTTCGACAAGAAAAACATGTGTAGCCTCTATTAGGTTTAAGCCATTGCATCCTCTGTGCAAAGGCATCAGCAAACAAGTGACGCCCAATTGTGGGTTCTGAAGGAAATATTGTCTGAATTATAAAAAAAAAATAATACATAAATATGTACTAACTACCTTAAATTCCTCAATTGTGCGCGGCGTCAAGTTAAACCGGTGACGTATGCCATTTTGTGTTAAAGCCATTGCGATTGGATGCAAAATTTCGGCCCATTGTGAGAATACTAAAATTTTTAAAGGCTGTACGTCTTTAGAGTGATCTCGTTGCAGCTTTAAAATCAAGCGCACAATATAGGTAATTTTGGATGAATAGTCGCCGATGACTTGTATATTTGTGTCCGCAGAGATTGTGGACGTGCGTGTGACGTAATAAATCCTAATAAAGTAAATGTAAGTATATAGTAAAATAATCGGATAAAAAAATATATACATAGGTTTTCTTTTACTTTTCTGAATTTTGTTGATTGCGGCAAATCGGACAGCATAGTTTCTGATGCGTATTATATTGACGTATTGTTCGTAAACATAAGAGACATATATTGTGTCCGCACTCCAATACAGCGTACTGAAATTTTAAATTACAATTTTGTTTTAATATGTAAATGTCATGAAAAAGTTGGGTTTTGTGTAAAATACAAATTAACATACCCGACTTTCATCTTCTGATTGACAAATAGGGCATGGTCCAGTGTCAGCATCAGCCTCCAAATGTGTTATGTACTTGAGACGCGCAAGCTTCATAGCAAATTGTCGCTGTGCATTGTACAGGTTCATTTGCTGCTCTAAAAAGGTGTCGTCCAGCTACGGTAAAAATAAGATTTTAAAAAGAATATTTATTCTAAATATGTTTTTGCTATTGATTTGTATAAATAACAATCCGACAAGAAAATTAAAACACAAAAAATCAGGAAAGAGATAATCTCAAAAACTCAAAATTAATAAAAACGTTGGTTATAATTTCAATGAAAATATTAAAAAAAAAACAAGAATAATTTTAACTAGGGTTGTTGAAGCTACAATAACCTTCACAAATATAATGTTGCCTATGAAATAACTTGATTTTAATCGCTTGATAGCTTGTACAGCATCTATATGTTATAGTGGTTCGATCAGAAAAATTTGTTCGGAAATTATACATATGTATAATGTACAAATGTAATTTGAATGACAGCTTTATCCGAGGTCGGATATCGGACCGGTACCGATAAGGGAAAAGCTTTTTTGGGAGAAGAAAACGTTTGCGAATTTTCAACTCGATATCTCAAAACGTGAGAGACTAGTTCGTGTATATACAGGCAGACAGAGGGGTATGGTCATATCGTCTCGGCTGGTCACGCTGATAATTTTTATATATAAGTACTTGATAGTCTCCGACGTTACCTTGTGGGTGTTACAAACTTCGTAGTCAACTTTATATACCCTATATAGGGTATAATTACAGGTAACAGAAAACGCATTTATCTTTCATAGATGTGCTTAAAAAATATAACAGTAATTACGGTAAAATTTTAAAACACAAAAACGCTAGGTTGTCATAATTTCACTTAAAATATTAAAAAACCAAAGTCATAACAACAAAAAATTAAAAGTCATAAAGGAAAATAAAAGCTATCACTCAAGCTCTTAAAATGCATTAAAGGGAATGGATAACCTCAAATACATGAAAAAATCATAACCTCAATCACTTAAATTATATAAAATTATATCATGGACGTAATATAAAAAATGTAAACAACATAAAATATAATGTATTTGTGTAAATCATAAAATCGGAGATTCATAAAATCTTCAGAAAGGAAATAAGTAAAATTAAAGTATTAACCTCATAATCAAGCAATTTGAAATGTGTCTTCTCCTCCTCATTTTCTGCCAAGGAAATTCTCATTTTACACATATCCAATTCATCATAAGCCTTTACGGTGTATTCAATTTCGATCCAGTATTTAATGAGCTTCTTACAAAGCTGCTGACGACATTCAATGGCTTCCCAATGTCTGTCCATTTGTTGCGAGAAACTTATGAAAGGACCTTTCGTGCGCAAAAAGCCAAATAATACTGTGAGGAGTAGAAAATTATTAAAAACACTCTCACGATTTTAGTACACAAAATACTAACTTTTAATAAGTGCTACTTCAAAAGAGGGATTTTCCAAACCCTCCGTCATGTTGGTGTCTTCATCAACGACCTTATTGAATAATAGACATTCGTAATCATTAAGAGCGTTGCGAATTTGGCAAAGTTTACACAGCTTAAGTTTCGACTTCTTGGATTTTAACTTCGTTTTGTTCTTTTCACGATCCTTTTTATCGTCCTGCATTTATAATATTTATTAAAAATAAAAATATATTGGCATTAATCAAGAATGATATAAACAGGGATTACAAAAACTCCCACAATAGTCGGTGCTACGGGACCGGAATTTACCAGATTTGTTATTATTTTTTTTTAGAGCATATGTGTGAAAAATGCATTAATATTATGAACGAAGTACAAGTTCGTTTCATTTATAGCGTTTATCATAATCCTGTCTTTCTTCCTTGGTATTTATAGTTTCAAAATCTTTTACTTACAAGTATTTCATTGAGATGACAGTCGTAGACGCTGCGTATAAATTTAGTCATATCACGCCAAATGGCTGGTGTATTTTTCGAGCGCACGGTTACGTTCATTGTGTAAAATTTCAAATTTTCAAACTCCTCATTCAAATGCGTTCGCGCGGCCTCCACTTTTTGATACCACATTACTAGTATGTACAACATACCCGATATGCTTTGTAATTGTTCTAATTTCGGGCTGCCACCAAAAGCGGTTGCAAATTCATCGCGAAACCGATTCAACAACGCGATTGCAAACGCGTCGTTAACCTCGCTAATTTTTTCGGCTAGCATATTAGTAAATTCTAATAGTGGTACATCGAAGTTCGCCTCCAACCGTTTAAGCGTGTCTTCTGCATTGCTGCAATTCGTACGCATCGTTGTCATTGTATTCGCATATGGTTCCAGATATTTCCACTCTAAGGCGTTGCAATCCTCCTCATATTTCGACAGCACGTCGGCTGACAATTGCTTGACATTGGCAGGTGAGATGTAACAAGCTTGCTGTATATTATGCAATGCGTGAATTTGCAGCAAACTGTCTACACTGCATGATAAAAACAAAAATAATATTTACGGAGGTGAAACTAAAATGTATTTAATATAACATACGAAATGTTGATGTCTTTGTAATCGCGCGCTAAACGCAACACCATTTCATAGTGTTTAATTGACTGCTCATAATCTCCTCTTATAAAATAAATTGCGGCCATGCCTAGATTAAAAAAAAAATAAACAAAACCAAAATGAGAAAAAAATTTACAATTGTGTTTCATTGTAGAATTACACATTTACCGTTGTATGACGAAGCCATGGTGCGCAATTCGGATTTACACTCAAACTCATTAGTGTATTTGAGATGCGCATGCAAGTCCTTTGGCTGTAGAAATTGTTTCTGTTGCACGTTTGACGTGCCTTTGTGTTGCCCACTGCCCGTGTTTACAACTGGTATGATACATGACTGACGTATCTTCAACAAGGGCTGCAGAATCTGTCAAAGTACAAAACAAAGAAAAAATAATAAAACAATAGTTGTTTAAATCCAGCATACGCACAATTTTCATTATTATCGGCGATATCTTTAATATGCCTTCAGCACTGCCCAAATGCTTTCGAAGTACATGTTGGAAACTACTCTCACATAGCGCGTGCTGTTCAGTATAAAATAATTTCTCCAAGTTGCTCAACCTTATGCGATGGACCTCCTCAGATTGTGGTGGAATTTGCAGTTCTGCATCGACCTTAGATTTACATGTGCGCCACATGCAACGTTGCAAAACATCAACAAGTGTCAATTCTGCTTTGTCACGATCATCTACAGCATTTTGATGCATAACGAAATCATCTACTAATACTTTCCAACCGGTTGGCGGCGTTAAGGGTTCTGTGAAACCGATGAATTCCAATAAACCACACAAATCATCAATGCTCCGTTGTATGGGAGTGCCAGTAATGGCCCAGCGGTTTATAGCTGCATGTTGGAATTAATAGTGTTCAATAAATGCAAATAATTTAAAATTTTTTTTATTTTACCTGGCAGTTGTTTTACCATAGCTGCTACATTCGATGCATTTGATTCTACCATTTGTGCTTCATCAAGGCATACCCGCCACCACTCGACCATAAGTAATGGTGACAAGCGACGCATTGAGCGTTGCTCATTTCGTGTTACACGATCGGAAACATAAGCGCTGGTGTGATATATCTCACGGCGCAACACATGGTAATCGGTTAGTACCACATCGTAGGTGGCCAACTCTTTTGGACTAATCCAATTGGCTGCCACTTGTTCATTGTAATCGAAAACTTTAAGAGTTGGTGTAACATGTCTATTTATTTCAGAAAACCATTGCGCTTTTATTGTATAAGGTGTCACAATGAATGTGGTTGCAGCTTTTAGCAACGAGTTTTGCGTTGTTATGTACCAACAGTTAGGACATATATATGAATCATTGTTGGCGTTAACATCGAAACCACCGACACATTTTGCATGTTGTTGAAATTTACATCGTTTACATGTACGTAATTCAGTCATTGTTTTCCTTGTGCAAATACAAAATAAATTTGTAGAACGGCGTTTACGTTTTTTCTCCGGCTCATCATTGCATAAGTTCTCTAATGGTGTAACATCTGATAATTGGCGTTGATGTAATACTAAAAGTGCCAACATCTCTACTGTTTTTCCCAAACCCATTTCATCTGCAAGTATGCCACCAGCTGGTATCTTAATTGGTGCTGGTTCAGACTCTTGAATATGCCAACTTAATAAATGCTTATATACCGTCGTTTCGCCGTCGCGTGCCTCCAGTTGGGTATAGTAATTTGGAAAAATTGTGATATTCATTTCCCGTTCTAATAGCCAATGAACTGTACGAGCCTGGTAATCGCATAATGTGGGCCGAAAGCAATCTGGTAGAATTGGCAGTTTTTGATTATTACAACTTAATTCAAAATGTTTTTGAAATAAAGCGTCATAAAGCGCCGTAGTGACATATTCTTGTATCAAATTACGTTTAGAACCTGCGGCATCATTTTCTTCGTTAAAACTTTCTATGTCTTTTGTCTGTCCTATGGGCGTTTTGTAATTTTTAAATATATTTGACAGAATGTACTGGTCTTCTAATGAAGGCACAGCTCTATTAATATTATAAGTAACAGCAAGGAAGTTTTCCGCCTTAATTTCATCTATACATTTATCAATTGTTATTACATGATGCACATTTGTATTTAATTTTGCAAGCAAGTCCGTTGGAAATGGAAACAACTTAGTCCATTTTTTGTCATCCCATTCAAAACTATTCGATGTAGTCATATAGTTCTCTATCGACTGCTGAGTTGCGCTGTTGTCCTCCACTGCTATTTTACATAAAATAATTTTCTTATGCATTTCGATATTTACTTAAGTTTATTAAATTTATTCTGTTGAGTATGCGGTTTATTTTTGTACTAAAATTATGAGGCAGTTATTTCACAATATCTGTATATTTTGTCTTCAAGCATTAACTTATTATCTATGATTATTTATCACTTATTGGGCAGTTAAATTTAATTTCATTTGTATCTCACTTCCACAATACCACAACAGTATTTAAATTGTCGCAAATTTTGCGCACAATTTTTTTGTTTATATTTAGTTCTGTTTGTTTCGTTCGTTTCAGCATCAAACAGCTGTTACAGTGTTGATATTCTGTTGTTGTCGCGTTGCCAACAATTACTAATTTAGATACAAACGTTCAGAAGAAGGTTAAATTTAAAGGTAGGTTATACATATATAAAATATAACGTTTTGGTCTGGTATCTTACCTAAAATGAAATTGTTCTTGGTGACAATTATAAGTTTTAAACTAACTTAAGGTTAAGTACAAAGATACTTAAAAATTTCATAAGCCTGCAAGAGACATGACCGCAAAGATACCCTGCCAAGGCAATTGGATTACATATCGAAATCAATATAATATAATAGGGATATTCGCTTGCTCTTGCGAAACCCTTGCACGGTGCAAGAATTGCATATATTTCATCTTGGTGCACCGGCACAACAACAAATACACGCAGAAAATTATTTGCAATGGCAGTAAAATATGTCAGACCAAAACGCATGTACATATATTTGCGTGCAATGTCACGCAAAAATATAATTGCAACCCTGTTTTAGCTCCTCATTTTACATAAAGACATATTACGTCGTTAAATTGTTGAGGAAGGTAAGTTTTAAATAGATTTTATAATTTCTATTTAAATTATAAAGATTTGTTACAGTTTTTTTTGTTAAAAATGTATGCAGAAGGTGCGCCAATTCTCAATAGCCATGCATAATAGTCATTCACAATAAATTGATCGAATCAGCCGTTCATATAAGTATCACTAGATTTTGCAATGGGTGCTCTCGTGCCCTTGTATATTTCGGTATAGTATTTTTGCAATCTGCAATCCTGCAAGAGCAAGCGAATACCCCTAATATAAAAAGTTTGGAAGCTGTGAAAACACCAGGAAAAAAACTGTCAACCTTCTTTGCTATGAAGACATAAACTCAACTTTTTAATAATACGAAAAAATATTAATAAACAAATTAAAAGCTTGATTAAATCAATTATCTTTTATCCTTTTATTCAAGGTGTAGAAAACTCCGTATATTTTTTCGGCAAGAGGGCAGAGCTGAACCAAATCGAACCGAGATGTAATGAATTTTCTACCCTGCAAGCAACCGATTGGTTAAGCCCCGTTTAATTACCTAACAGTTCTACCAGAAATTATGTTAAAGTTATGAGTGGCACGCTTTAGGTTACTCGTGTTGATTTGAAAATATACCGGTAATCACTCTTGAGATTATTGAATTTGCTCTAAATACTTTATTGAAGTTTTATTATGAAGAAATATGGCTGCTTCCCAAAGTCTGGTTAGCAGTGTCAGTTAAGTTCTGGTTAACTTTACCAAGACCCTACTTTCGGTAAAGCACTTTTTTTTAACAAAAACTGAACTGATAGTTGCCTACTAACCAGACAATGAAAAAATAGCCCTAAATTGTTTAAGTTTTCGTATATGAGCGCGGTCCAATAAAAACATACATACTTATGTATACTCACCCAACGATGTCGCCATTATCACATAAGAAATTTGTTATCGTGTAATACGTGTCTACATGTATTTTGATAGCGTATGAAAGTGGGATTGCATATCTTCTCTGCCAACGCCAGCCTTCAAAAATTGGTTTCATTAGTTTCAACATGATCAACAAGTCGGTTTTTGACGAACCGCTCTCTTGGTTTCCAAACATGGTAACCACGATTTCGTAATGGTGTATTCAAGGTGTGTGAAATAGCAGTAGGCAAAAGATCGCGTGGATCATATCCTGAATGAAGTATTGTGCATGAGAATCCTGTCCGTATGATGGGTGCAAGCGAATCCTTGAAGCTCATTCGAAATATGGAATGATCTCGTATGAGATTTAGCGACTATGATGAATTGTGCATGGAGTCTGCAATATGACGGTATTTGTTGAGGATTTTCCCGCCGCTAAAAAACAAACAGTCGAAACAGCGTACTTCACTCGACGAACTTGTTTTGAACTATTTAAATACTGTTTTCCAGCCGGAAAGGTGATATTCACCGTTCTATGTTATTCTCAAAATCAGATCTTTATCAAATATCTGTAGAAGGTAAAAATTAACACTCCACAAAGCCGAACACTGACTGGTTCAACCCGTTTTAAAGAAGTTGGAGCACCGCTGGGTCAATTTTACCGAACTAAAAGAAAACTCTGTTAAGAAACAATCGCCAATCGTTTTACTTCTGAAGATTAAGTATTTATTGCATCAACTTCGTATATTTTCATTTATTGCTGCACATGTTTCACTGGCAAACAAAGGCATTTTCTTTATGAGCAACTATTTACACTTATATCCACTAGCACTTCCAAGTTTGCAACTCATTAATCGCTAAGGTCTCCATTGCCATTCCAGCCATCGGCAGCTAAGTACGAAATCGTTCAACAAACGCTCGTCGCCGAACGCTCTGAAGTTTTCATTGAACCGCCAAAGTGCGCGGACGTTTCATACTCGTATAACGCGCGTCGTGGTCGGTTGGCCGTTCGGTTGGAGTGTGCGCAGCAAAGTACCTATGGAAGCCGTAAATCAGTTTTGAAATTTTCTCCTGTTAAAATAAAAAAATATTTACCGTTGTTTATATGTTATCGCTAAATATTATTGGAAGCACGTGTGAAAATCGAATTAATGATAAACTTTGCCTCATTTCGCTGTACGAATTTTATTTGGTGTGAGTGTTGAGTACCGAGTGTTTTGTTTTTGTGTACTAAAAACTATATATGTATAATATATGGGAAATGAATAAATGAACCGCACCGTTAATTCAAATGAAGTGTAAAAGAAACAAATTGTGATTATTTGGTTGTAAATAATTATTTTGAATTATTTTTCCTACACATATGTATGTACATATATACATATGTATGTATGTACATACGTATGTGTGTTTAATTTACTCTTTAAATGTTAAAAGTTAATTTTATAATATTTTACAATCAAAGCCAACGGTATTTATCTATTTATTTGGTTCATAACCATTGTTCGTATTTCAAATGGCGGCAATTAGCATTCAGCCAAGTATCAATGTCACCTGCATTATGCGCCAGCGTAAACCGTTAGATAAACGAAATTATATGTAATACCCCGTGAAACATGTTCCGCCCGCATATAAAACTATTCATTAATTGTGAACGTTTAAAGTAATGGACGCAAGTGGGTGTTAATACATACATACATACAAAGGTATATCTCCTAGCAAGTGATTCATTATATAAAATTGGTCGGTATACTTCAAAAGCGGGCTAGGTTTGGTTAAACACAAAATTCGTTAACTCTAGGGGGGTGGTCCGTTAAGTTAGTTTAAAAAGGAAAAATGAAAGTTTGAATAAATTACGAATTATTTTGCAATATAGTTTCATTTTAACTCAACATATGTACATGACGCAACGACGCTCTGAATTCTTAACTCATCTGAAATCTAACGATGACATATTCATTCCTCTCAAAGTCAGCATTCGTCCTGGCTTCTTCTTTGAATATTGGAAACCAATAACTATCGTACGGAGCCACACATGCTGAATAGCAAAATTCGATGTGGCTGTGATGAGCGCGTGCGTTGTCAGAGGAGCACTTTTTTTCCTCACCAAAGAGATAAAACCATGTGGCCTTTTCAAGTATTCAATGTAGATCACACTTTGTAAATCCCTCAAGACGGTGGTTATTATCTCTCCGGCCGATAGAATAGTTTTTATCTTCTTGGGCAAAGGTTTACTAGGTTCGTCATAAATCTTTTATGGTATGTACCATGCCTTTGGTCTTTTGGTGCGTACCATTTGATCCCGGTTTCCTTGATTAAATAGCTAGAAGTGGTATCACTGTCAGGCTTGTCGCTCATTACACTATGGAACATTTTCGGGATTATTGTCTGGGGGGTGAGAAATTCCAAGTCAGGGTGATGGAATCTTGATGTTTTTTCGCTTAGTTGTAACATTTTGGCAAAAACGTAGCTTAACATAACTCGATATGTCTCAACACATAAAAAAAGGGGAAATTTCAGTACTGATTTTGTTCAAACATCGAGATGTACTACAACCAAATGTTATAGTGAACGAAAATTGGGTACCAAATATAGTGTGTAAAAGCTGCTACAACCGTCTAATGGATTGGAAAAATAGAAGACGTGAAAGTATGCCATTCGGTATCCCTATGACTTGGACTAATCCTGGCGAAGGTCACAATCCATTGAATTGCTATGCATGTGCGAATAAAGGAGCCGCAAAAAGGATAAGAAAAAAAATTTAAAAGGTCATAAAAAAAAACTGACACATACGAATGCCAAACCCTTTGAGGGTTTTACTATACTGACCTAGTACCATCACCCTGACTTGGAATTTCTCACCCCCCAGATTAGCTGTTGTACTGTGTTATGGGCAAGCCCTGCATTTATTGCTTGAACAGCTATCTCTTAGCGCACTGAAATTCTGACAGTAGCCGTCTACGAGTATGTGCTACCCGATAGTAAATTTCTTCAGGCAGCTTTTTAACAAAAGCTTAAATCGTGACGGAAAGAGAGTCGATAATATTATAGTAATAATAATCCAATAAGAAATTATTGCATTTATATTTATATTTATTTTGCTAATCGCAATACATCCTGGCATTATGTATTCAAAGTATTTCAGGGGTGTTCGTCCGACACTAAATGCGTATAAAACATGTATGTATATACATACATAAACAGAAAAAATCAATATCGAACAACTGTTTTATTGATTAAGTAATATGCCGGAAGGAAAATGCTCATCTGGGTATTTTTTGGAAATACAGTTTCGAGAAAAAAAAAACATAGTTACTATATGTATGTATATAAAATAAATGATATAGATACGTATGTATACTGGTAGATCCGGCTACTCGTTGCTATTCAATATAATGAAAATATTATTGCGAACAAAGGCGATAACCTTATTGCTGGTATAGGAATCCAAGGGATTATGCTTGAGGTTTAATTTAAAATATGATGGATACAAACATTTGTCAATGGAAAAAATAATAAATTCGCAAAATCTAAACCGAAATTTGATATTTTTGGCTTTGAGACTGATTTATAGACATGTGGTAGGCTTAAACATTTACAAACTTTATTTATGAATTGTTTTTAGTTTTAAAAAGATTGAAATATAAACTATGCTATATCTCAAGTTAGATCAAACTGAATACAGTATACCAAATTTTACTTAATCGGTTCACTAGTTTAAGAGTTTACCCCGGACCTGCAAATGCCACTAAAACTTGTAATAATAATAATTAAAAAATTTTTTAATTGAAAATTAAATTGTGGTCTAACAGTTTGTATATATAGACCAGGAAAGATAATTTTTGAAGACTAAAAAAATAATAGTATTATGAAAACCATTGGAAACGAAAGAAAATTTAACAAACCTTAAGGGAAAAATAATTTACGGGCGATCTTCGGGCGGGAAAAGGAGGCAGAGGGGCGTGGTGAAATTTTTAAGGGTTCATAATGGTTTATCGACTTCCGGCAAAACTAAGAGTCCTATGGAAAAATGTATATGGTAATAAAAAGATATACAACTTTTATATGGAGACTTTTTTCATATAACCTCAGGATTTATGTGAAAAATTCAAATAACCAAGTTTTTGGATTTTTGTATTTTTATCTAATAGAAATTTTTTTCTTTCACTAAATTTGGTGTACTTTCTTAAGTCCCAACCCCACTGTTTTTTATTTAAAATATTTAATTTTCCTCCATATATTGACATAATATCAAATAAAAACTCAAATTTCAAGTCAAAATATCAATTTTTCAGTAGGCTTTATGTTTTTGGAATCCATTTCTATAGACTAAAGTACCAAATAGTCCAATCATTTAAGCTTAAATTAGGTATACCCTACCATTTGTAGGTTTTGAGACAACTTTAGGGTGTCAATATACAAGTATTTACAGTCATATAAATGGGTATGTATATCGAATTCCGAGTGAACTTACTATAATGACTGGACTAAAATATGTTGGCGTTGCAATTTTTTTAACTGCAACTGTAAACGACAATATTGCCGTGAATATCTAACCAACGTGCCCAGCATTTTTAATTAAAAACTGATTGTTACTTAAATTTTTTATTTATCAACACACTTATTCAAAACACATAAATATACATACACACATACATATATATCGCAATGTTATGTCAGCACACTCTTACAATAAAGCCAATTCGCTCCCAGATTAACCGACAAGGTGACTAATACCGCCGGCGAACGTAAGACGCAACAAAAAACGTTGCAGTGGAATTAACAATAAATAAAATTATATCGAAAAAAGGGCGCAGAATTCATTGCCTTCTGTTGTGTGCATAATTAATTAATACAACATTTACAATAACATTAATAATAACAACAACAACAGCAATAATAAAATAATAATAATAATAACAAAGCATATCATGCCTTGTGCTATCACCGGCTGATAGCCGTCGTGCATACATATGTGTATGCAGATAAGGGTATTTTGTGTTTGCGTATATGTGTGGAGTAATAAAAAGCCGAATTTAGTTATCATATCAACGATAAATTAAACAAGTAAATATCGGCAATAATAAAGAATTAACTGGAACTCATGCGTTCTCCGATATATTTTTATCCACAACAATAACAATAACAGCTAGTCTTCGCAATTGCATGGTTTATTGTGGGTGGCA
The DNA here is from genome assembly GCF_024586455.1 of Bactrocera neohumeralis. Taxonomy (NCBI): domain Eukaryota; kingdom Metazoa; phylum Arthropoda; class Insecta; order Diptera; family Tephritidae; genus Bactrocera; species Bactrocera neohumeralis. The sequence continues at coordinate 63,449,522 of NC_065921.1, read as the reverse complement.
GCAGCGAGTGGCTTTACAATAAACCAGTGAGTGTGCAGCTAGCTAGTGCTTTTAGAGCAGAGTGAATTTCGGTGCCGCATTTGGTGGTGGAATTATTTGGTAAGCCTTTTCTACATACATACATATATAAAGAATGCAGTATTAGAGTAAAGATATATATTTATTTAGATTTTTTAACAAAGGAAGATACTTATTTTTACGGGGCAATATAACTTTATATTGCTTTTGCTAAATCTCGCTAAAGTAGGAGCATAGCGAGAGTTACCTTTTATATTTCGGGCTTAGAGAACAAAAACAAATATTAATCATCGAAAATCTTTTTATTGTTTTTTTTTTTTCAAAATATTCTTAATTAAAATCTATACACCTTTGCATTCGTTTGCACTAATTTGCCAAGGACTTTTGCCACTTTGACTGAGGTATCTTCAAAACATGTGTTCTGAACGCCTCTTCAGGTGCCGAAAAGCCTTACCTCTTAGTATATATTTTACGTACGAGAATAAAAGTCAGGACTAAATGATAGATGACTCATCAAATCGATGTTTTGAGTGCTCAGTTGTTTCAGTCGATATATGAGAGCTCGCATTGTCGTTCTTAAAGCACAACTGGCAAACTAATCGTTATGTACCACTCAAAATTTACTGTTCTGCGTTGTTCTAGTGGTATAGTAGTGACATGTTCAGTTTTGCAGAAATGACAGGCAACTTGAAAGTGCTTTGTGCCTGAAAAACTTTTTTGGGCTTCGGTTCATCTAAACACATTCATATAGTCGACTGACGTTTACTTTGGAGCTCATACGCGTAAATCCACGATTCATCACCTGTCACGACATGTGCACGCGTTTCGAAGGACCGTTATCGTATCTTTGCGTACTTTGCGCACGCAGCGTCAATAGTTTCCGGAACAACAACTGATTTTGAAAGACCTTCAAGGTATACATACATACGTCTTGGTGTTTTGGTTTTTGGTTCTTTACGGAGCCTCATTGACAAAAATTTAATTAAGTTCATCCATGCATTGTTGTTCAGTTGCGTGTAAATGCTGCAGTTGACAGTTGACGAAATTCAGGAGGTTTTCACGTTTAGCAATTGGAAAAGAGAAATGGTCAAATTGTAATCCTATCAAAAACTATGTAAACGGAGGAATTTGTTGCCCGCGTTCAAGGCCACTAATAAAAAGTGTTAACGTTTTTTTAATTATCTATGGAAAATTATTTATTAATTGAGACCTAACAAGCTTAAATACCTTTACTAAGTATTGAAAGTTCAAAAGTCAATTATTTAATTATACGATAAAAAGATTTAAATAGTGTCTCTAAAAAATGTCGGGTGTTTTAATCTAAAAGCCTAAAATTATTATTTTGTCCGCTCTGGCTATAATGGGAAACTAAAATGTTGAGGTCTAGCCTATTTGCCGATTTGAAAATATGGTTGCTGAGGCTTTTACAGGGGGAAGTTTTAGGCATCGTGCAGTGAAGAAGCGAGAAAGGTCGCTAAGATAGGCATTTACTTTTAAACACATGTTATGGATTTCAGTGCCCGACTCAATGCTATAGCAGTCCGATATCGTCTTGAAGGCAAAAGGACGTGTACAAAATTCAATTTAAATTGATATCTCAAAAACTGAGGGATAAATCGATTCATACTGTTCATGTAATAAAAAATTAAAAATATGGAGATGGGTGGCCAGTCAATATCTTCTTGAAATATGACGTCCACGGACATTTGTTGCAGAAGTTGAATAGTTAGATATATACAAAGTGTGGCTTGGTTAAACTACCATCAAGACCTTAAGTAATTGCGGGAATAATTATTTAAAATCCTTTCATATCGGCTTGCCTTGGCTGCTTTTGTGCTAAGGTCGATTTAAAAGGCCTACTTTTCGTGAAAAAATCCTATTTTATGGATCTATGTATAATAGATTTTCTGTTCTAAAAATACGTACATTTTTTTTATTCACGTCGTAGAACGCTTTAAGTTAAAACAAGTCAACGGTTATTTGCAATGTATAGCATCATTATTTTAGCGCTTTGTTTTGGCGTTAAAGCCATAAAAACAGTATAAATAGCATCGAATATTACTAAAAAGCAATAAATTTTTATATCTTGTTAGTTTAGAAAATAAATATACATTATTTAAGATTCTATTGTACTGGGTTTTACAATAGCGATGATATGATTTCTAAGTGTCGTTTCGGTCATTTCGGTCATTTTTAACATTTCATGATACGTAACGTTTACAATTTCATCTTGGATAGATATACGCAAGAGCAACGTTTACAAATTATTCAATTTTATTGTCAAAATAATCGTTCCCCAATTGCAACTTTTCGTACGCGTTTGCCATTTTATGTCCGTAATAATCGTCCACCTGTGCTCACTACAATTTCTTTACATGTTCAAGTGTCAATAAGACAAAGAACCGCTCGAAGTAATGAAGAAATTGCCGAAGACCACAATTTTTCGATTCCAAGACGTTTTCTTGAATTGGGACTGTCTCAAACCATTTTATGGGGGCGTTACTGTCAATGGCCGAATTGGAAGAAGTTGATCTTGACAGCAAGAAGGGGCTACGTGCCACACAACACGTACAACAACCGAATTGTTGCGAGAAAATTTTGGACTTTCAAGATTTGATTCAAGAAATTGTGATATTGAATGGCCTCCAAGAAGTAGTGATTTAACACCATTAGACTACTTCTTGTGATGTAATTTGAAAGCATTGGTCTTTAGTAATAAAACAGTCTATTTTCAAGCGTTAGACCTAATATTGAACGTGCTATTCATGTCATTCGACATAATTTAGTGGAAAAGCTACTCCTGCAAAAGAAGTCGTGGAGGTCATATGAATGATGTTATATTCAGAATATAATTGTATCGATTGCACTTCACACCAAATAAAAAAATTGAATTTCCTTAACAATTGGCGTGTTTTTTTTTATAATCCTATCACTCTTATTTGAAAACCCTGTAATTGTAAATTTGTTAATTAATAAGAAGATAGCAATCAATATGAGTTTCAGCATGTGATTATGCATTTTCTGGACTGTGAACCTACATAAGTATGTCAGAAGGAAGTGGTATAGAATATAATCTAAAGGAATTAGTATTTTCGAATCGCCAAACTTTGGAGAGTACAAACAAAGAACTGGCCTAGACGATTAATGGTTGTCAATTCAATTGGATAGTTTTGTTATTGCTTCAAATTATAAAGTTTCTGTTAACAGAGAAGGGATAATTAACAAAGCTTAAATAAAAGCAAATGAGTAGGGTTCCAGTTAAAAGCAGAAGAAATTGTATATCGAAAATTTTTATTTGTCTTTATAATATTATTTCGGTTAGCCAAAGTCTAATACAACAAGTTACATGCCAGTACAATTTCTGAAAAGCTTTGTTAAAAGTCTGAATAGTAGAAAATAAACTGAAATTTTACTAGTATTCCAAGCATTTAAATAAATTGTAAAATAGTAAATATTCATTGAAAGTCACGAAAGTTATTTCCAGACGTGTTAAAAAGCACATCAAGTCAAATACTTACATAATATGTGGTACATGAGTACATACATATATACATATGTATGTTTTTATATCTTGATTTAAGCTTAAATGGCGCCACGAGCTTGAAAGAATAAATATTTACTAACAAAACAGAGTGCACATGTTAATTATAACTGTGAAATAATTCAAATAGTCGACACATTAAGTAATTACAGATATGTGTAATGTCTTTTAATCACGATCTATAAATGTCTGTACCTACATACATAAGTATGTATGTATATACGTAGTCATTATGCCAATTGATTTATTTATGCACGATTGATATTCACATAATAATTTAATAAAAAAAAATCATACATGTTTGTATACATACATACATACATATGTATATACATATACTCATAAAGCAATTGTTCGCTCATTTACGCACCATACTCGTAAAACTAATAAGCATTAATTGCATCAATAGTAACTTTGATCAAAAATATACATATCTTTTTGCAACAATAAAATATATACTACACAAAAAAGTTTGGGTGAATTTCTCCTAGATATCTGGCAGTGAACGAGGGCAAGACGTAATATCTCCTGTCATCAAACAAACAGTCGTCGCACTCGCGACTTGGCACTCACGTCACTGTTGACGGTCATAACTTTGAAGTTGTAGATAATTTTGTCTATCTTGGAACCAGCGTAAACACCACCAACAGGTGCTACTTCGGACTGAGTAGGCAATTGAGAAGTAAAGTCCTCTCTCGACGAACAAAAACCAAACTCTAATAATTCCCGTCCTGCTATATGGTGCAGAGGCTTGGACGATGACAACAAATGATGAGTTGACGTTGCGAGTTTTCGAGAGAAAAGTTCTGCGGAAGATTTACGGTAATTTGCGCGTTGGCCACGGCGAATATCGCATTCGATGGAACGATGATACATATATGAGATATACATATGACGACATTGACATAGTTCAGCGAATTAAAAGACAGCAGCTACGCTGGCTATGTCATGTTGTCCGAATGGACGAAAACACTCTAGCTCTGAAAGCATTCGACACTGTACCCGCCGGGGGAAGCAGAGGAAGAGGAACCCCTCCACTACGTTGAAAGGACCAGGTAGAGGAGGGTCTGGCTACGCTTGGAATATCCAATTGGTGCCACGTAGCGAAAAGAAGAAACGACTGGCGCGCTGTTGTTAACTCGGCTATAATCGCGTAAGCGGTGTCTACGCCAATTAAGACGAAGAAGATGTAGACCTGACCCTCTTGTCTCTATATTTTTATTCCTCTTATTTGAAATTTCATATTCTGGTTTTAGTCTAGAATTTTTCTATATGGATTACGCCCATCTTTCATTTCTTGTCCAACTTTCGATTCAACATTCAGAAAATAAGCTCCTCAAGTCAAGCCCGATGAATTCAAAACAGAGAACAAGCTACAATTCCTAAAAGAGATGTTATTCATAAAGAGTCTAGAATTTCATTGTAGCAAGTCGAAGTGACCTTACTACCTTTTGGGAGAGACTTGTGATATACATAAATTTTGTCGAACTCTCATCCTCGCTAGAAATCATTGACAAAATTTATGGTATGATATTATTGGTCGATTGAAGAATTAAAGTGGGTTTTACAGATTATACTATTTACATTTGAACCTGAGGCCCATATCCGGTGCTAATAATATTATATATCAGAGACCATGGAAACGTCAAGTTGAAAGCATAAATAAAAGTAATAAAAATAATTTGAAGAGGTTATGTGTTTCTAATCTGTACTTCGCGGTTTTAGTGTTTTTTCATTTGATTCTTAGCAGTAATTTTATCAGAAATATACATTCTTTTCATTAAAAATTCTTCCTTAAACGACAAAAAATTTGGAATCTCTATTTTGGCTTTATACCAAACATTAAACTTGACGTCTGATCAATAAAACCTAACTTTCGACCAGTCTATTACAAAAACATACCTCTTCCGCACTTGCATTTATAGTAATGTATAGACATAGGTATGTAATGAGTTTCTATAGAACTCTATAGAACAATAATCTTTTTTTTTTTTTTGCTAACACCGGGCCACCTCCCACCATTCGCAGTTGTCTTCCACACATACAGGCAGCAGGCATGCCGCTGAGCAGGGGTCCAAAAGACACCATGCTACACTTCTTGTACTTATTCGGTGCTGAACAGTGCAGACCGGCTGCGTACCAGGGTACATTACATGCGATTGAACTAAATATGGGAGTGTGGGAAGTGCGTAACAAGCGCAAACATACTCCAACTACTGTAACTGAGTGAGGCAAGTCTAAGTGAGTATACGACTTTCGCAGGCAATGTTGAATGATTGAGTTAATGCAGCGTACGCCTTCATGGCGGGCCATAGCGACTTCAGAACACAGCTGTTTTAAAAATAAATACTGCACTTGACTAGCAAATACTAAAACATTACGAGTGCACAAAGGCTGAGAGCAGACGATGGGTGATCTTTTTTTTATCGGTTGAAACTAACGACACCCTCGTTTTTGTTGTCTGGAAGTTTGTTTGTGCTTGCGTTTACTACAAGTGCGGCCACATTTCTATTAAGCCAAATATATGTACGCGCGTGTGTGTATATAAATAAAACAATTTCATAGAACAGACTTAATTAAAGTTCGCGACAATGGAATTAACATCAACTGCTGTGCCTGCTCCACTCCGATAATACACCAGGGTGTAGCAGAACAAAAGCAGACTAATAACATTTAACAAGAGATATAAGTTCATAATATTTATTTATTTTCGTTCTCATGAACTTGTGTACATTAGATATTTGCACTCGTTAAATAAAATAAATAACAAGTAAGGAAGGGCTAAGTTCGGGTGTCACCGAACATTTTATACTCTCGCATGGTAAAGTGATAGTCGAGATTTCATAATACGTCATTTACATATTTTTCAAATACCGTATTTTTGTAAAGTTTTATTCCGCTATCATCATTGGTTCCTAATGTTTATACTCGTATTATACAAAGAAGGCATCAGATGGAATTCAAAATAGCTTTATATTGGAAGAAGGCGTGGTTGTGAACCGATTTCAGCCATATTTCGTACATGTCATCAGGGTGTTAAGAAAACATTATATACCGAATTTCATTGAAATCGTTCTAGTAGCTCCTGAGATATGGTTCCTGGTCCATAAGTGGGCGGCGCCACGCCCATTTTCAATTTTTAAAAAAAGCCTGGGTGCAGCTTTCTTCTGCCACTTCTTCCGTAAAATTTAGTGTTTCTGACGTTTTTTGTTAGTCGGTTAACGCACTTTTAGTGATTTTGAACATAACCTTTGTATGGGAGGTGGGCGTGGTTATTATCCGATTTCTTCCATTTTTGAACTGTATATGGAAATACCTGAAGAAAACGACTCTGTAGAGTTTGGTTGACATAGCTATAATAGTATCCGAGATATGCACAAAAAACTTAGTAGGGGGCGGGGCCACGCCCACTTTTCCAAAAAAATTACTTCCAAATATGTCCCTCCCTAATGCGATCCTTTGTGTCAAATTTCACTTTAATATCTTTATTTATGGCTTAGTTATGACACTTTATAAGTTTTCGGTTTCCGCCATTTTGTGGGCGTGGCAGTGGGCCGATTTTGCCCATCTTCGAACTTAACCTTCTTATGGAGCCAAGGAATACGTGTACCAAGTTTCATCACGATATCTCAATTTTTACTCAAGTTACAGCTTGCACGGACGGACGGACAGACGGACGGACGGACAGACAGACATCCGGATTTCGACTCTACTCGTCGCCCTGATCACTTTGGTATATATAAGATTCCGTCGGCCAGTTTGAATGAAAGTTTTTCATACTAGAGCTTAATTTCGATTGACTAGTTTGTATGGCAGTTTGAGGAGAAAAGGACGTCACAGAATACCTCAAAAACTGAGCGACTAGTTCGGAGATAGACAACGGTCAGAAAGAGGACCATGACTGCTCGTCACGCTGATCTTTTATATATATACATACATACTATAAACAATGTATATCCGACTTTTGTCGGAAATCCTACCACGTTTCCTTCTGGTTGTTACAAACTGCTTGACCAACTTAATATACATACGTACATCGTTCAGCCAAAACTGCACTCTCATTATTACTGCCACGGAAGAGATGCTCAAGATTTACTTTTGTAAAAACCTTCTGTTTGGATCAGCAAGGATATAGCAAATCTACATATATCTGGCGCACCAATTGACTCTCGCAAATAATTTCATATTATAATTCTACGCATTCATTCATTTTAAAAAATAGTAAAACTTAACATTTGGGAGTATAAATTGGAACATAGACGAAGTTAAGATAGATTTCAGATAAATCGATTCAGTAGAATCGTGTGTATTTTCAAAGTTTCATGAACTGGTCCAACCGGAACGGAAATACGAATATCTCTGAAAATAATTTGTATTTTGGAAAATTCTTTGTAGACATATTCTTGGATAGTTAAACTTTGAATTAATAAAAAGAATAAAAAATTGATTTTTCTATATTTCTCGATTTAACGCGTTTTCTACAATTTTTTAAAAAGTTTGCCATAATTTTGCCAGTTTTACTTAATCGGTTTACTTTACTTTTTACATCTACATCTACTACTTTCTTTGAGCTCTTGTTTGCAGAGGAAAAATTTATTTAAAACTTTGGAATCGTGCAGCTGAAAATACATGTAGTTTACAAGATTGATTGAATTTATATCCAGCAGGCAACCCTAGGTTTCAAGACCGGAGCATACTCTTGTAGAACCCCCAAAGGTGATCTAGTCACTGATGCCCAGAGCATAGTTAAATTATGGAGGGAACACTTCTCCAGCCTGCTGAATGGCAGTGAACGCACAACACCAGGAGAAGGTGAACCCGATTCCCCAATCGATGACGATGGAGCAGACGTTCCATTACCCGACCATGAAGAAGTTCGAATAGCAATTGCCCGCCTCAAGAACAACAAAGCGGCAGGGGCCGACGGACTACCGGCCGAGCTTTTCAAACACGGCGGCGAAGAACTAATAGGGAGCATGCATCAGCTTCTTTGTAAAATATGGTCGGACGAAAGCATGCCCAACGATTGGAATTTAAGTGTGCTATGCCCAATCCATAAAAAAGGAGATCCCACAATCTGCGCCAACTACCGTGGGATTAGCCTCCTCAACATCGCATATAAGGTTCTATCGAGCATATTGTGTGAAAGATTAAAGCCCACCGTCAACAAACTGATTGGACCTTATCAGTGTGGCTTCAGACCTGGAAAATCAACAACCGACCAGATATTCACCATGCGCCAAATCTTGGAAAAGACCCGTGAAAGGAGAATCGACACACACCACCTCTTCGTCGATTTCAAAGCTGCTTTCGACAGCACAAAAAGGAGCTGCCTTTATGCCGCGATGTCTGAATTTGGTATCCCCGCAAAACTAATACGGCTGTGCAAACTGACGTTGAGTAACACCAAAAGCTCCGAGCCGTTCGATACCAAACGAGGTTTCAGACAAGGCGACTCCCTATCGTGCGACTTCTTCAACCTGCTTCTGGAGAAAATAGTTCGAGCTGCAGAACTAAACAGAGAAGGTACCATCTTCTATAAGAGTGTACAGCTGCTGGCGTATGCCGACGATATTGATATCATCGGCCTCAACACCCGCGCCGTTAGTTTTGCTTTCTCCAGGCTGGACAAGGAAGCACAGAAAATGGGTCTGGTAGTGAACGAGGGCTAAACGAAATATCTCCTGTCATCAAACAAACAGTCGTCGCACTCGCGACTTGGCTCTCACGTCACTGTTGACAGTCATAACTTTGAAGTTGTAGATAATTTCGTCCATTTAGGAACCAGCATTAACACCACTAATAATGTCAGCCTAGAAATCCAACGCAGGATTGCTCTTGCCAACAGGTGCTACTTCGGACTGAGTAGGCAATTTAAAAGTAAAGTCCTCTCTCGACGAACAAAAGCTAAACTCTATAAGTCGCTCATAATTCCCGTCCTGCTATATGGTGCAGAGGCTTGGGCGATGACAGCAACCGATGAGTCGACGTTACGAGTTTTCGAGAGAAAAATTCTGCGAAAGATTTATGGTCCTTTGCGCATTGGCCACGGCGAATATCGCATTCGATGGAACGATGAGCTGTACGAGATATACGACGACATTGACATAGTTCAGCGAATTAAAAGACAGCGGCTACGCTGGCTAGGTCATGTTGTCCGGATGGATGAAAACACTCCAGCTCTGAAAGTATTCGACGCAGTACCCGCCGGGGGAAGCAGAGGAAGAGGAAGACCTCCACTCCGTTGGAAGGACCAAGTGGAGAAGGACCTGGCTTCGCTTGGAATATCCAATTGGCGCCACGTAGCGAAAAGAAGAAACGACTGGCGCGCTGTTGTTAACTCGGCTATAATCGCGTAAGCGGTGTCTACGCCAATTAAGAAGAAGAAGAAGGCAACCTTCCAGTTTTGAAATGATTTTTCTAAGTGAGACAGTAATGATCCAGTTACTCTGAAGAGCTCCACAATTTTTCAACCTCCCATTGAGGATCGATTCAATAACAACAGTAACTGCAAAGTTTTGTTAGAAATACTATAGAAAACAAGTAAGAATTTTATACTCTTGCAAGAATCAATGCCAGGGAAATATTTAAAGTGTCAAAAACGTCAACCAGAGGATCGAAATCCAAGCAATTTTATATATATGTATGTACATATATTATACTATATATAACTCTGACCGACATATTAGGCATACGGTTTGTTAGAAAAATTAAAATCATTATATGGCACATACATACATATATAATATTACTACCATATTTCCGACCCGATTTTATCCCTTTTTCTCAATACCGCATATCTATCTAATCTATTTTTGGCGAAAAGATACACTGTTATGAGCAAACATGCTCTCTCATTTTGGTTGAGATAACTCACATATTGGCTGATATACATACATATGCGGTACAAAGTCACCCGGAAGTTCGAAAATCTTTATATCAAGTATATGGGGGCTAAGGGAGTATTGACCGAATTCAACCTATTTTTAACACGCAGACACAACATTGCCAAAGAAGAATTATCTCCTAATTTCAATAATATCACACATTGACCGACATTTTCGATCAAAAGTCAACTATAGGTACTGGGGTTCAAATATTCGCTACTAAGGGGCTTGAAAAGTTTTTGTTGGATCTAAACAATTTTTGGTCATAAGGTGGCACACACTAAATATATTTTTCCTGCAAAGTTGTATCCCGTTATATTAATTGCTTCTTAATTTGTGTACTGGAAAGTGAAGGAATCAAGTGGAATTTAAAATTGTGCTATATGGAAAGTAGGCGTGGTTATTATCCGATTTCGTTCATTTTCGAAATGTTAATGTTAAAACTTAGGAATGTTCTAAAAATGATATGTACTAAATTTAGTCGAAATCGGTTGGTCGGGTCCTGAGATATGGGATTTCACCAAAAAGTGGGTGGTGCCAGCCCCATTGTCCAATTATCACACCGACTCTGATAAAGCCTTCTCATAGCATCTTGAAGGTAAATTTTAATGTCCCTGGCGCTTTTAGTAATTTTGAACAGTACCGTTATATGGGGGGTGAACGGGGTTATCCTCCGATTTTATCCATTTTAACACTGTCGGTAGAAGTTCGTATAAGATTTGCACTCAGCACATTTGGTTGTTGTAGTTTCAGTGGTTTAGGAGATATGTACATTAAGGGGCTATACCAGTGTGACACTTTTTTTTGCTTTTTCGATAGTTTATATATTCAAAAATATCCTGTGAAATCGGCAAGGTCGTATCTTGAATAGTTTTTGAATGGCAGCGTTCTAAACAGCGACCCCTCAGATATACATATATACTCGTAGTACGAGTATAAGTTAAACTTGAAACGTGTTTGTCTCGAAACGACATTTTTCAAAATTGCTGACATTATAACTCAACGAGAAATTGACCGATCGACTTCAAATTAAAACTGGGTATAGTTGAAAACATTTGCTATACAATGGACTACGATCTTTTTGATTGGTTGAAAATTGTCAATTTGGCATTTAAAAAACCACCATTTTTTTCGTAAAAAAAAAACATTTATTTTTTTTCGAAATTGCGCCCTTTTCTTAATTTTTCAAAGATCGTAGTTCATTGTATAGAAAATATATTTAAGTTTAATCAACATTTTGAATTTTTTTGTTTCAGCTACCTATTCGACCGGGATTATACCAGCAGTTGAGGCACTTTTTTTCGGCACTTCCGCAGACAGCACATAACTCCGTTATTTTTCAATATTTTTGTAAAAAAGAAATTTTAATATAGCTAAAAATATACTTTATTACGTCCATAGAACGTCAAGACATTCAATATAGTACTTCCTTTTAAAAAAATTCACGAGATCCTTTGTACAAAATTAGAGTTTTATATCTTAATTGAATGCTTAGTTATAGAACTTTATATGTTTTCCGTTAAAGCCGATTTGTGGGCCTGCCAGTAGTCCGATTACGCCCATTTCCGAACTCGTATTTTGTTTTTGCTAAGGAACCCACATACCAAGTTTCATTCAGATATTTCAATTTTTACTGAAGTCACAGCTTGCAGGGACGACAGACAGACAGACAGTCTTTTCCCGTCTTCCTGATCACCGTTAGGTGAACAAAACTATTATACTCTGAAGTAAGAGGTTGCAAGATTATAGAGATATTATTTATGACATATTCTTCAGAATTTGTGGAAAATACTTACAAAATATGTTATAGAAATGTTATCACTTCCTTAAATATCATACGTTTGATTGTCCAACCAATCTTACAACAACAATTGACATACAAACTGTCATATTGTTCTTATTTGTTGATTTGGACCTTATGCTTTTCGTATCGTTAACCCAAACTGGGTTGGGTAAATATGTAAATACTTGGGCGGGTTTAGCATAATTAAGTGTATTTAATTATGCAAATGCTTGCTTAACTAAACGTGCAGCAGCTGGGAACAAGCTTATGTTTGTATGTATTATAAATACAAAGTTTTAGTATTTTAATAGCCCGAAAGTGTTTACAAATTTTTTTTGTATGTATGAATTTTCATATATTCAGTTGCATGTTTAGAGCGGCATTTTGTATCGGCAGTAGATTGTACACAATTGTTGCCCTCATAAAAGGCTGGTTTTATGGGACTTTTTAATTGACTGCGAACTGATGCTTTTTGGCGTTGTTACTACTCGTCACTTACAGTGGTTCACTTTAAAATTCCGATTAATCTTGCATAAATATCTTTCTTATCGACATTATTCAGAAATAAGACCAGTAGAAACTCTTAAATTCACTAAACTTGGGAGAACTTTGAATCGCAGCATGATAATATCAGGCTAAAGAAGTATTTGGAACAGAATAGAAATTTTCCAGAGTTTAACTATAAACTGAAGAATTTTTTAATTTTTACACAATTTCTTACAACAATTCCGTGCCGTTGTTTTAAGTTGTATCAAAACAGTACCATAAATCTGTTCTAAGACAAGATATTATCTTCTTACTTTCTACATAAAAAATTCTGCAAAATTAAAAATGCTTCTAAAGTTCTAAAAATAGAGGTTATTCTGATATTACGGTATTTGCCGAAACAAACCACATAGGTTGCGTTTTGAAGCATAAAATCAAACCATGGATTCTATTTCCGTCTGGAAACATTTAAATAAGGTTGCATACAAACAGCTTCTGTAGTGCTGTCAAGAATTGGGAACATTGAAGGGAGTAATCGTCCAGAAGGGGCCAGTTTTGGTCAATAGAATAATTAGTTCCATAGCCACACACATTTATAATGACTCGCCATAAAGTATTAAGAGGGATTGGTAGGATCTAATGCACACCTCTTATTGGTAGGTTTTAATGCATCCCTCTTATAATCCGGACTACTGTCTTTTTCTGTCAATGGCGAATGATTTTGCTTATAAAAAAATATCCTAAAGAAAAGCGTGTGAAAATCGACTTTCCCAGTTTTTTATGCCTTGCTTCAGTTGCACAAATAATGAATATATTTTTAGTATTCCTTTTTATGCATTTAAGAAAATTGATAAAATAATATCTTGAGGAAAGGTAACACTATTTTTTTTATAAAAAAAAATAACTGATACCGAAAAGTTACTCCAGCGACTTTTCGCTGCTCTCAGATCTTAGCTTTTTTTAAACTGATAGTAAATAATTGTACAGAGTATTTTTTCCAAATCTAATGTAAATGTAAAGCTCTTATCCAAACCATTATTCGAAAGGGAAATAACTAGTATTTATTTCTATTTTTATACCTTAAACAGGGTATGTTACATATTGTATATTAAGTTTGCCACCATGTTTGTAACACCCAAAAGAAAACGTCAGAGACCCCATAAAGTATATTTGTATGTATGTACATTATATGATCATGGTGACAGGCTAAGTCTATTTGGGCGAACATGCCATGCCATTGGCTGTGGATCCGTCTGTTTATATACGAACTAGTCTCTCGGAGTTTGAGATATCGATATGAAAATTTGGACCCCTCCTTTTCTCACCAAGAAGCTGCTAATTTTTCCGGATAGCTGATATCGGACCACTATGGCATATTGCAGCCATACAAACTGAAGATACAAATTTTCGTAAGAAATCTTTTGTATTTGTAAAGAGTGTTATAGCTACGCTGTAACCGAAATTAACGATTTCTCTTGTTAAAATTATTTTGCAAATGATACGAGTATAACAATTGATTTATTTTAACCACTGTATGCACATCCACACCAATGACGTGTGCATGCTAGCACAAAGGTGTATTATTAGTGTTATTATTGTTGTTTTCTTCACTTTTTCCCTCCGACATATTACAACGCTAAATGAAGTGCTGATGGTATTGTTAATATGTATTGTATATATGTATGTGTACAAAAGAACATATGTACTCGTACATATGTATAAGCGAGTATGGTGGCAACTACAGCAGTGACTGCTACAGATATGCGGTTTGCGTAATTATATGGGCGAAGCTACTGTTTCATTAACTTTATTTCATTTTTCACCTGTGCACCGCGAGCAAAAAAGAGCAACGGCAATTATACTTGTATGAAAAGTTTGCCTGTGCAAAATTGCCGATGAAAAAAGTAAACAATTCGATAAGTTATAGCCTTTGCTGTCGGCATTGTCAAGGTGCTCGTTTGCAAAGGTACACATCCATACATACATAAGTATATATGGGATGTATATACATACAAGTATATTCAATTACACATATACATAGATATGGAATTTAGGTTACGGGCAAGCGCACGAAACCATTCGATCACCGATAAGTCAGTCGTTCTTTCCGTAATTTCTTTACGCTTCTTTATTTTTTTTATTTCAAACCGCGCTCAATACACGTCGTCTTAATACCCATGGTAAAAAGCCACTGAAACTCGAGTTGCTTAATTGTGCATAAATCAAAGCTTAGCAATATTTATTATTGTTATCGATATTTTTATACTTGTATGGTATATTCATTAATTTTTATTGTCTTAGCAAGAAACATTAATTAAGTTGCTATATAGTTTAATTTAGGTATTTGCCATTATATTTTTATTTCGCGAGATAGTCGCTATATTATTTTTTTATTGCTTTGGCTAAAGTCTAACGCAGCAAAAATGGAGGTCATGTGTTCAAGTCATTGAACAATTAACTTCAGAACACTTGTAAATATACTTATATACATACATATATATCTTCGTGTTCATAATTTACTGAGTAAAAATCATCCATTTGCAATCAAAATGATTTTCAATGAATAAAATTAGATTGAAATTTTTTATTTTTTTCTTTAATTATTTCTCATATAACTATTTTTTAAGGCCTCCAAAATAGATTCCTTTTAAATAAAAAAAATATACCAACAATCAGTTAGATTTTCCAGTCACTTTTTATAAATTTCATCCGAAATTTTTCTTACATCTGGATACCTTAAATGACTCAAGTAGGCTTCCTCAGACTGTACGAGTACATTTCGAGATATTTCGCTATTTTTTGTAATGATTGGATGGTTGATTAGTTGAAAGGGAAGGGCAAAAGAAATCCTAAGCGTAAGCTTCGACGTGAGTTCCAATTAAACCCTATTCAGAAGGTTAAAAGGTTAAACTAAATTAAGATTTTTCTACACAGTAAAACCCGTTGTGATTTGTCCACTATCCACTTTACCTTAAAGAAACTTTGTGATTTGTCTTGCATTGGTGGTGCTCTAAAACCCAAGATGTTTCTCTACCATTCCCCCATACTAATGACGATATTGAATTCGCATGAGAAATATTTTTTACGATCTCGACCCATTGTTTCAAAATTATTTCTTCTTCTTCTTAATTGGCGTAGACACCGCTTACGCGATTATAGCCGAGTTAACAACAGAAAGGGGGGTCTCTCATCCGAGGCTTGTTGCTTCCTTTCATTGGGGGTGTTTTTTTACGTGGCGGGTCCCAAACCCAGCGTACAATCCTCTGTAGGGGATGTTTCGCCTTCTCACATTAGCTCGCCTTCGAGCGGATGTTCTTAGGCTACCCAGAGGATACTTGGTCAAAGACCGGAAGTAGTGAGCTGCTTGAGCCATGTGTAAAAGAATCATTTCTGGCCACTCCCAAGTGAATGGCGATCAGAAAACTTTCCTCCTTCCTCCAAAATTATTTACATACCATATATTGATAGGAGACTCGGCTTTAATTTGCCGTGTTTGTCTTAATTTTATTCGATAGAAAAAGGGTACATGTTCCAATATTTTATAATCAGAGCTGTGACACGATTTAGTTATGAATATTTGGCAGTTCACTTTCCCAAATTACTAAAGTCAATTCAAACATTCAAGCTAATGAGTATGGATCCAAACAAAAATTTGCGGGTTTTCGAAATACATTGTAACAAAAAAGCCCTCGGAAATTGTATGTAAAAAGCAAAATATTTAATTATTCATCAATATTTATTTTGTCGCCTTCAAAGTAATCCCCACCAGATGTAATATACCTATGCCAATCATTTTTTCAGTCCTCGAAACATTTTCATAAGCACTTTTTGGCTAGGCCTTCAGCTCCTTCAGCGAATTTTGTTTTATCTCTTCTATAGACCGAAAACGGGTTCCATTCCGATGACTGTTAACTTGTTTGCATGTAAAACTTATAAATCCATGTCTCATCGGCCATTATACTGCTCTCTCTGAATGTGGAATCGAAATTCGCTCAATCAAGCATGTCCAAAAACACATCTTGAGAAAACTTCAGCTTTATTGGGACGAGTCGAGCAAGAGTGCGTTTCATATCCACCAAAATCATTCGAACGGACTCGCGAGAGATGCCGACCTCTCTTGCCATCTCTCTAACACTTGCCTGGCGATTTTTAACCATATCCATATCCATCACTTTTTTAATATTTTCATCAGTTGAAGAGGTTGAAGGTCATCCAGATCAAGGCATGTCTTCAACGATCTCTCGACCGTCTTTGAAGGCTTTGTACCATTCGTAGACTTGTGGTTTTGATAAAACTGAATCACCGTAAGCCTTGTGCAACATTCCCAACGTTTCCGCATACGAAATTTAGAAATACAAAATTGAGACAAGTGCTTTGTTCAACATTTTTTTCCATTGTAAAAATCGCAACGCATTACTGAGGTGTACGGACTTAAGAAGCTGCTGTAAAAAAAAACTACCAACTTAGCAAAATACTTTTTTGAAATGTCATTTACCCGGAGAATTTAATTACCATTTCCGGGTACTTTTTTGTGACAATATATGTACGCCGACATTCGAGTAAAATTGCTGTCACAAGAATTTTAATACATAAATAAACAGTACAAGAACCTTTATTATTTTCTGAAACCGAATCCAAATATGCCGTGTTCTACAACACTAGAGTGTTTGAAAATTTAATTACATGGTTTTTACTGAGTAATTTTGGCGTTTGTCGATATTTAGTCTCCTGAAGGTTTTTCACCGTTAAATTTTAGATTGAACTGCGCAAGAGCAAAACTCCATGCTACTACCGAATGACTTTCGAATTAACTTTACTTAACCTCAAAAAAGCTCATTGGCAAATTTCTAACCAAATTCATACACATAACTGTCATAGTGTAATCTAATTTATTATCATTAAACACAGTTTAGCACTTAGAAAAATAATATTTTTGTGTAATTTGACAATCACATTGCTAGAGCTGTTAATATAAAAAGTGGGAAATTGCAACATAAATTAAGCGAAACATGAGCTTTAAGCCGCAAAACACACAATAATTTGCAACTGACAGCTCCACGCGCCGCACAATCCGATCAAACGCCGCAAACAAATGAGTTGATCAGCCACAGAGCAAAAAAAAACAAGAACAAAAAATGTAAATAGTAAACAATTTTATACAATACATTCACATACGTACACACATTTTTGCATGCAAAGGTGTGCCAAAGCGTTGAAACATTTTTTAAAATTTTCTGAGCTCTCAGTGTAACCGCTACACCAGAACAAATCAACCGCTAAGATTGAATTTGCAAAATATCCATTTCCAACCAATCGTGCAAATGCAAAAAACCATAAAAACAAAATGCAAGCAACACTAGTAAGCTGAAAATAGTTAAGTAAAAGTGTTAAGTGGCATTTTTCAGCCACATGGTTTGCTAGCAATTCGTTACTCATCGGTAGCTCTCGGCATACGAGTAGAAAATAATCGCTGTGGTAATTTTAATTGCATCAAACAAGTTGTTGTTGCAGACAAATCGTATATATCACAAAGACTGCTGTCAATCACATTTTATCACGTTTGCTCTCAACCGGCTGCCACTAATGATGGATGCGTTGGTATGTGCATTTCCACGAACAGAGTCGTCAAAAGAAAATCTCAAACAGGGATACGCTAATCTGGATTAACGTTCATATTGTTTGAATTCAGCTCGCTAAGAAATGTGAGCTAAGGATATTTATACTAATTCTTCATTTAAGAATGGTAAAAAATGAGATTGCGACAATTACGACCCGTTACTTTCTTGAGAGCATCTGGCAGAAATGTATTGTTTACCATTATTCTCAAAATTTGGAATCTCGTATCTTTTATGAGTCAATTAGTGCAAATGGTGTGAGAGACAACCACACATCCTAAGTTTCGTAAGCCTGAATGGCGAATGCCGACTTCGTTTAATTTCACAGAAATTAGTAATTAATTAAAAACTTTTCACTACTATCAATAAAAACTTATCCGAAAAAGCTTTAATAAAGTGACGTATTCTTGAATGTCTAGCGCTTAGTATAGTATAAAATATACCACTATATATATACATATAGGGTATATACATACATATGTACATATGTATATAGTAGTATTATGACTCTCCAAAATTGGTCATAAAAAGCGGGTTTGGGGTTGAATCTAGAAAAAAAAGGATTATCATTGTTTTTACTGGGAAATACAAAAATCCCACCACGGAGACTTCTTTCAATAATTGGGACACAGTTCTCCCGCAAGAACCGCAGCAAATACCTTGGAGGCAGTCTTTGACAGCAAACTACTGTGGAAGCACAATGTGGAGGAAAGAGTAAAAGAGGGCAGCAATGCCTTATATGGGTATTGGCAGATGCTCGGCACAACCTGGAGGCTTTCTCCTTCTCACGCACTAATACTACAACGATTGACTATACATAATACTATGTTCGAACCGACAACGAAAACATGTTTTCGTGGGAAAAACTGGTTTTCGCACGAAAACTTGTGTTTTCGTCCATGTAGAATCTGTCAAACGAAAACACAGTTTTCACTGCAAACTACTTGAAAACTTACATTCCACTCATTATAATCGGTGCCTGCTCTATGTAGTTTAATCGATGTTTTTGGAAGACATATTTTGCCGGCCCCTTGTTTATTCTCTTGCTCTTGAAAAACCTTGCCCTGTGCAGAAATTGCAGAATTTTCCTCTTGGTGCAACGGCACAACAACAAACACACGCAGATAATTATTTGCAATGGCTGTAAAATATGTCAGACCAAAACCCATGTTTATTTTCGTGCCGTCATATATCACTAGATTCTGCAATGGGTGCTCTCTTAGCCTTGCATATTTCGGTATAAGATTTTTGCATTTTGTGTCATCGTGAAATCTTGCAATGGCAAGAGAATGCCGCTATTGATAGTTGTCTGTGAAAACTCATCGAATACACACATTGTCGGTCCGAACGAACATACATAGTATAAGACCAATTCTGCTTTATGATGCAGTAGTGCAGTGAACGGGCTTACAGAAATCTCCTTACCAAAAGCCAATGGAAAAAATTTAGAAGTTCGCTGTGCTGTACATTACGGGATCTTTAAAAACCAGTCCAACTCTCGACGGACCACTGGCTGCAAGTGAATTTACATGTAGAACCTTCGGGCATAGCTCGGTGGATAATGGGGGTTTGCAAACACCGAATACATGATCCCACTTTTCAATTGGGAAAGAAGGTTCAGACTAGAAGAAGATAGTTGAACTTAAGTCATGTCAGCTGCGCACCACATATTAAAACATATAGGATGGTTCGAAAAGAGAGGATGTAGTTGGTGAAGGTATATACTGTCCAGAGCAAGGCATAAGACAGCCTTTGAAGCTGCTGGACCACTGCAGTATATTTCCAGCAGAGGTCTTTGCTATTGGAAAATCCGCGAAGCTATACTCTATTGTATCAGCGAACAACGGCTGAGTTAACATCTTCGCGGACAGCCAAACAGCTATCACGGCGCGCTTCGCATATCTGTCAGAAGTGTCTTGGATAACCGGGTAGCCAGAAGCAAGTAATTTCACTTCTACTAAGTGCCAGATCACTAACGCATCGATAGCAATGAGATAGTGGACGAGATAAGGCTACACTTTAAACATTCGGTAGCCCCACGGTATGAAACACTGGAAGAGGTATTGATAGTGAGGCCACAAAGTTTCGGTTCAAAAACAGGCATCCTAAAGGATGACTACTCTTCATGGATTTTGTAATGGAACTCAGTCTTGTATCGCAAAGAACCAAAACTGGTCTATGCGTGGGTCATTAGCTTACCACACTAACCTAACTTAATTTATATATATGTATATATTAAACCTTGCTATTGGAAAGTCGCGACTGGAGTATATTGCGATTCATTGTTGTTCTGTCTAGTAAACGTTATACCGTACTGAAAGGAAATAATTTTAATTCTTATTCCGACAAGGAAAATCGGATGTATATAAGTTCTATCTGTTTCCCATTCTATAAGCTGCAAAAGAGTAGTAAAACCTTTATGTTTTGGCATATACATATAAACTTCAGCATCATAAGTAATTTTGATCGGTTTTTGACAAAACAAATTTATATGGTTTTTATTAAACCTTCAGCTCGAGAAGCTGCTCTAATTGTTTATGGTAAACATTGTTTTTTCTTTCAAATTATAGTAAAGTTGTATGGTGATTATATTGAAACCGTTTCCAATTTATTCATAACAAAGTTAAACTGGCTAAAATTTGTACAAAAAGAACTCTTGGAGAATAAAAAATATTTTTTGCGATTCTGCTACGATCTCTGGAGTATTTAGTAGTAGTTCCATGACAGACCTATTTAAAACAAAAACCCGTTAATGTTCAGACGGACTTAATAACACTATAACATTTTTTTTATTAAAGGACTACCAGTTAATGCAGCGATTAATAGAAATACGAGAGCGGAACGATAAGTACATAGCCTCACTCCGCCATGGCATCACTATCTCAAGAGAAATTTCCTATCGTGTGAAAAAGAGCAATATCGGTCAGTGATTCGATTCTTTGGTTTGAAAAGAATGGCGCGCAGTGAAATCAAACAGCACTTGGATGCATACGTGATACTTTTCCTTTATACTTATGATTATAAATTGATGCCTCATTCACTGTAACTTCCAAACTTGGCCACGTGTGACTTCTTTTTGTCACTAGTCAGCCTAAAATTTTGCTCGAATGGGAGGTTATCGATGTCACCGTGTCACCGTGGTCTATTTTTTACACGAATTATAAAAATTTAATGAACTCTGTGTCAAATATGAAGAAGGCTACGTTGAGATTTTCCAAAATACTCGTTTTACTTTCATTTACTAAATATTGATGGGACCGCCCAAGTATCGTCATCACATATTTCCCAAATACTTAGTTATCGGGAATGGTGTCGAGTTAATTGTCCATTGTTTGATATAAGCTATTATATGATTAAAGAGTAATTGATACACAAATTAGTTCGTCAAGTTTAAACCAGTTTATGCCCAGTCAGTGGTAAGTAAGTTCCCAATACCACTGATTCACGTAATTCTAGAGAATTGTACTCAAATTCGGTCCCCAATATTGCCTTTCTTTCCAGAGAAGAGTGGTAAAGATGCAAGGTGGACAGAGACGCAGGGATAGGCATCTCCACACTAGTTAATCGAGTGAGAGGTGGTGTCTTTTCATCAAAATTTGACACCATAATCGCCTACCATCTTCCGGACTATTACAGTATCTTACAAGCGGAGATAACAGCAATTCAAGAAAGCCTTCTTGTTCTGACAAGGAGTGTGCTCAGAACAACGAATACGTTTATATATACAGATAGCTAAGTGAAAAAGCCAAAGATAGTGAAAAAATGTTTTGATCTCTTAGTGGATCTGGCAACCTATTACACGTTAAATGGGTTTCAGAACATAGTGATATTCTTGGTAATTGTGAAGCAGAGGAACTAGCCACGGCAGGCATCAACCTACAATTAGACTCCAGAAAAGAAAAAATGTGTATGCCTGTGTCTATTTGTAGATATTTATATCGGTATACTGCTTGTCAGGATTGTCTCATGTCTCTAATTGTCACAATCGTAATTTAGTGACTCTGTTAGTCAGGAGTCTCATTTTGGTATTCTGGCAGATACAGTATAGTAGTATACTGTATAGTAGTAGAGACAATCGTGACAAGCAGAATACCGATATTAATTGACAAACATATGTACATATATTAACTCAACAAGCAGGCAAGCGTGGCATGAAAGGAATATGGGCCACACGTGCCGACTATTAAAATTTGAGCGGATTGGACTAGAACTCTAATATTTGTGCTAACAATTCACTGTCTAATTGGCAGAAAGGTCAGTAGACTACAAGCACAATATAATGACCATTGTAGAAGCTGTCTGGAAGTAGAAAAAGAGGATACTATAAAACGTCTTCTATGCGCATGCAAAGAATAGTAACTATCGGACGAAGTTTCAGAGGTTGCACAGATACAACTTTTTGTACTGTAAAACTTCAGAAAGAACACAATATAATGAGTGGATTTTAGTTCCAGTGGTTTCACAATGGGTCTACTAAAGGCCTAGGTGTTCGTCAGACTCTCCATTTGTCGAATAATATTTGAGTGTATACGATAATAGTATTGGACCCATTATTCCCATATATTCATAATATTCGTTTAATACTCAGAAATGCACAAAAACATTAGTACAAAAAACGCTATGTTTCACCACATATTCCCAGGCTTAAGTGAATTTCACGCTGTTATCAACTTCCCATCACTAACGGCTCCGGCCAAATATGTCGAAAACATGAATATTTTCAACTTCCAAGTAAATCAAAACACTACTTAAATATTAGTTATCGCGACAATTTGTTGTCGTTAGATCATTTACGAGAGCTCCATCGCAAATGGGCACAAGCTCTGATGTTCGTGTATTAATTTCTTGGCATATGATTGACGCCACTAACCAAAAGCAGACGGACGCACTCAACAGTGGCGTCCAAAAAAAGCGCAAAGTGCAAATGTCTGATGTGTTACCACCAACTAATTCGAACTGTTCAAAATATAGTGTAAATTAGCAGCAAAAGGAATTGCTTGAACTTATCTACGAGTTATTATTATTCCAGCAAGTGGCGAATTACTAACAAGCATTAAGGCATTAAGTTTTGGCGCACATAGCCCGCTTTTAAGGACGGCCACAGATGTTATCGCTTGTTAGCATTCTCGGTTTTTTTCAGTTTATCTAGACACTGAGGACAAATGTGCCGAGCCTATTAATTTCGCATGCCGCAAAGCATTAATAACAAGTAAAGTATGTACGGGACTTATAAAAAGCGCACACATACTTTTGTTTAGTCGCCTTGATTGTTGCCTTGTTGGAGTTGTGGCGGTGCGGCGAGGTAAGCATGAAAATGCCGGCGGATCAGCAGACACGGCTCAACAGACAGTTTCGGGCAAAAGTTGTGTTGTTGTTTTATTTTTGTTTTGATCACTTACTAACGTCATATAC
Organism: Bactrocera neohumeralis; assembly: GCF_024586455.1. Lineage (NCBI taxonomy): Eukaryota > Metazoa > Arthropoda > Insecta > Diptera > Tephritidae > Bactrocera > Bactrocera neohumeralis. Next base: position 63,425,780 of record NC_065921.1, on the reverse strand, counting down.
ATATGTAATATTCGAGCAGAATTTTAATTTATTTTTATACTCTTGCAACATGTTGCTACAAAGTATAATAGTTTTGTTCACGGTTGTACGTATCATCTAAAAGTAAGCACGTATAAAATGACATAACTAAGCACTTAATAAAGATATAGAACTGTAATTTGGCAGAAGAGACCTCAGTAGGAAGAGGCACCTATGGGCCAAAAATTTTGAAAGAGTGGGCGTGGCCCCCCTCTAATAAGTTTAATGTAAATATCTTCTAGACTTCCAAAGATACAATACTCAAATTCACCCAAGACACTGTAAAAATGGTTGAAATCGGAAGATAACCCCGTTCGCTCTCCATCTAAAAAATCTAAAAGGTAAATCGATAACTAAATACGACAGAGACACCCGAAATGGTATGAGAGGACTTTATAGGGGACGAGGTAAAAATTGGACGATGTGCATGGCACCGGCCACTTTCGATAGATTTGGTGCACATTCTTACACGAAAAAGAGCGAAATCGGATACAAACACGCCTTCTTCCCAAATTGAATTCCTTCATTCTCCAGTACACAAATCAAGAAGAAATTGATATAACGGGATATAAGATTTTACACTAATAGTTCCTTATGACCAAATGTAACCAAAACTGTTTAAGACCGAAAATATGTATAGGTGAATATATGAGAGATTCAATTAAAATTTAGAGAAAATTGTCTTCTGGTAATAGTATTTCTGTGTATTAAAAATTTGCTGAATCCGGTGAATACTTCTTTGGGCCCCCATATACCTAATACAAAGATTTTCGAACTTCTGGGGGACTTTATGCCGCATCTATCTGCCAATATATAAGTAATCTCAATAAAAATGAGAGAACGTGTTTCACTCATAAAAGTGCTTCTTGGTGCCTAAAATGGATGAAATTGAGCGAAAACTTGACATAGTCCCCATATAACTAATATCAGGATTAATTTCAAACATCCGGATGGAATTTGTTCCATATGATTTGTGATTGTATGTGAGATATCTTAATGAAATCCAGGGAACATTTTTTTTGAATGTGACATGTTAATGTATGTGGTATTGGCAAAAATAGATAAAATTAGGTCAATACTCCCACCAACTCCCATATTTTCTCTTACATTCATTCTTGTAAGTTGCAAGAATATAAAAGGTTCGGTGTCACTCGAACTTAGTCTTTTCTTACTTGTTATTATTGATATCGCGTAGATATTTATTGCTGATTTGTAAGCGGATTTTATTGGCAAATGATTTATTTATGAATGAGTTGATTTAAATTGACAAAGTTGTTGCAAATACGTAAGAATACTGAAGTGTGCGGTAAACAGAAATAATAAAAAAATCCTAGTATTGCGATAGTATAAATAGCGCACTCCCATGAGGTTTATACACGGCTAGTTTGAAGGATACGGGTTAGTCACCCTTTTTACTTCAATCGAATTACAACAGTTACATACCGACGGAAAGCCAAGTCTCGTTTATTATTATTTGGGCATGTGAAATCTCTAGGTTAAGTCACGCCGGAGTCAAATCGACAGTTGAAGGAATGCTTCAACCTTCAAGCCTCGGGAAAATGGCCACAATTGAAAAAGAGAAAAATGTTGCCCTAAAACAGTTCATCATGTCCCATTTTAATTAAAGTTATGAAAAAAATTTCAAATTCAGGTTAAGACTTACAATTTTATTATGTCTTGAGATCTAAAAGCAATACTTTTAAGCTATAACACTCTTCAGAAATACAAAAGATTTCTTACGAGAACTTGATTATGTTCGGTGAGTTTGTATGATAGCTATATTCTATAAGCAATCCGATCTGAACAATTTCTTCGGAGATTGCGCTATTGCCTTAGACAATAATCCGTGGGAAATTTCGTGAAATAATATCTGATGAAATGAAAAAGCTTTCCATAGAATCCGATCGCTCAGAGTGTATTGCAACTATATGCTATAGTAGTTCGATATCGGCCATTCCGACAAATGAGCAGCTTCTTGGAAAGAAAAGGACGGGTGCAACAATTCAGATCGATATCTCAAAAATTGAAAAAGTAGTTCGTATACAGTTGCAGTTGAAAATTAACGTTAAAAAGAACAAATCAATTGTTAATCAATTGTAATTGAATTCAAAATCTATGGTGATTTCCTAACGTAACGTCAGATATGCACTCTACACCTGGATATTACCTTCCAAGGGCAAGGCATGACGAAGGAGTCAAAAAGATCTATATGTGGTCTCTATACCCATTAAAGAAAGAGAGTCCAACAATGGTGTACATTAAATAGAAATAAAATCGTATAAGGTGCGTGCACTCGCCTCGCATGAATAATTTATGCGCGCGTTGTAGCTGTGGACCAATTAAACATTGTGGCATTTTAATAAACACAATATTAGGAAAAGCAAATACAAAACTAAAACAAGCAGATCAATGTGACTTTAAAAAGAGAAGTCATAAATAAAAATGATACCGACAATTGCAACTCTATGCACTACAAGGTAAAACAATCTCGGGAATTTATTCGCTCTGAACATGGAGCTCATGAATGAACTCATATAAAAGAAGTGAACACCAAGCTAACAGTTATTTATAGACATGCAACTCCGAGTATGTGGTGTAAAGTATTTGTAATGAGCTCTGGATTCATTAATTCATACTAAATAAGCAGTGCGCACAACAAATGTGCGAAAGAGGCATTTACACTTACAACATTATAATATAAATCAAATCATTACAGGTTACATATGTGTAGCTGAGTAAATGGTGACTTTTGTTACGTCCAGCGTAAAGTAGGGCGACACTCTGGTAGTGAAGTGACAAATGTCTTTGATATTTGTTGTAAAACTGTTTTAGTAGCGACCTAGCAATATAATAATGTTATAAAAAATTTAGGATTATTTATTTCGAAAGCCTGGAGATCCAGCTTAAAGTTTCAAGAAGTATCCTTTTTGAATACAACTTTCATACTTATATACTATATGTACATACATACATGCTTTCGGAGACGAATTCAAACGTATAAACGATTTTATGAAAAAAGAAAACTTTTCATGACATTAGTAGGGAAGGCTTGTCGAGACATAATGAAGAACTATAAACGATCAAAGAAATATAAACAAATTACTGCTTTGTGGTGGAAAAGAGATTGTGCTATAAATATTTTTTTAAATATTGAAAATTGTCTAACCGTAGTCACATATGTATATAGTACTGTAGTAGAGAAAAGAAGGTCAACTCTGAGACTCTTCTGATTTTTTTTTTAAGGTTTTTGGCTTTACGCTGTATTAAAAGTCAAATTGCTCCTTTTACTTGGGTAACAATTGTCTGTCCTGAATAGTGGCTCACATACAACTACTCGACAAAATCGTGTTGCCTGCCAAACAACGTAACTATCCGTCTGACGAGTTTGTTGGTTAAATAATTGACAGTGACAACAGTTAAAAGTCAGCTGTGATTTCTTTTATTGAATTGAGTGTTATTTATCGTTTATATATGTATGTATTTAGCATTACTTTTGCATTTAAAGTGTTCAAATGGCTTTGTTTAGTTGATTTAACCAAGCCATTAGCATGTATTTGAATTATCGAAGTAAATGAGTATTTTAGAGTCATCCAAATCAGAAGCCATACAATTTTAAAGACAATTGAGTTAAAATAAAAAGAAATATAAATTATATATAAATACATTCACATTTATGGAGGTGTTTAGTAACTATCGTTGAGCTGTACTAAAATTAAAACAAGAAAAAACGTTAACTTCGGCTGCATCGAAGCTAATATACCCTTCAAAGGTGCATTTCTTTTAGTAACTATGTGTTCAGTTTGTATGGAAGCTATATGTTATAGTAATCCGATCTAAACAATTTTTTCGGAGAATATATTATTACCTTAAGCAATAATCCATGTAAAATTTCGTGAAGATACCACGTCAAATGCGAAAGTTTTTTATACAAGCCCTTGCTCCGATTGTTCGGTTTATATGGCAGCTATATGCTATAGTGAGCCGATCTGAACAATTTATTCTGATATTACATTATTTCTATGGACAATAACTCATACCAAAATTTCGTGAAGATATATCGTCAACTGAGGAAGTTTCCCATGCATGCATTTTATACCGATCATTCAGTTTGTATGGCAGCTATATGCTATAGTTAACCGATCTGAACAATTTCTTGGGAGATTACATTGTTGCCTTAGAAAATAATCTGTACCAAATTACGTGCATATATCTTGTCAAATGCAAAAGTTTTCCATACCAGCACTAGCTTCCGATCGTTCAGTTTGTATAGCAGCTATATGCTATAGTGGTCCGATATCGGCAGTTCCGAAAAATGAGCAGCTTCTTGGAGAGCAAATGAGGTTTACAAAATTTCAAAACAATATCTTAAAAACTGAGGGACTAGTTCGTATATATACAGAAGGACAGACAGACAGACGGACATGGCTAAATCGACTCAGCTCAACATACTGATCATTTATATATATGTATATACTTTAGAGGGTCTCCGACGCTTCCTTCTGGGTGTTACAAACTTCGTGGCTAACTTAATATATCCTGTTCAGGGTATAAAAATGTTCCGCAGTATTTATAAGCTTTTGGAAGTTACATATCTTTGAGCACATTTGAAAAGCGTTTCTACAAGTATTATACAGATCATCACCTCTTCTCTCGATTGTACGCGATATAGAATCAATCAAAATAGAAACGTATACCCTAGTATAGAAATTTGAAAAAAAAAAACAAATCATATAATATTTCGATTATTTAGATATTGAACATGGATTCTTAAAAGATTCAAAATTAAAATTGTTCTCAAAAGTTATAGCAAAAAGTTTGAATAGACAAGATTTCATAATAGTATTGGTACCAATTAGTAATCCGTCATTGTTTTATTTTTTAAATGACGACAAGGATAGAACGCGTGACGAGGACTGTAAGGAATTATTAAAATTATTATTTTTTTACTCTTGAAATATGAATAAACAAATGATATAGCGGTTATTGCCGAGCTTAGAATAGCACGCCAGTGGTACTTCCATTTTGCTGTTTGATGCCAATTGAAGATTCCGTGTGTAGCTAGGTTCTTCTCCACCTGGTCTTTCCAACGAAGTGGAGATCTTCCACCGGCGGGAACTGCATCGAATACTTTCAGATCTGTAGTGTTTTAGTCCATTATACATATATCAGTATCATCGGCGTACGCCAGTACACACTTATAAAAGATTGTGACTTCTCCATTCAGCTCTGCAGCTCGAATTATTTTCTCCAAGAGTAGATTGAAGAAGTTGCACGATAAGGAGTCTCCTTGTCTGAAACCTCGTTTGTAACGACTCGGATAGGTCTTTCCCGATCCTGAAGGAGCTTTTGGTGTTGCTTAACGTCAGTTTACACAGCCATATTAGTTTTGCGGGAATTGGTATTCAAACACATGTGGTATAAAAGCAGTCTCTTTTTCATGCTGTCAAAAGCAGCTTCGAAAATCGATGAAGAGATGGTGTGTGTCGATCCTCTTTTCACGGGTCTTTTCCAAGATTTGGCGCAAGATGAAAATCTTGTCAGTTGCTGATTTTTCAGACCTAAAGCCGCACTGATAAGGTAGGCTCGATAGAATCTTATTGAGGCTTATCCCACGGTAGTTGGCGCTATGGTCGATTGTAGCGTTGCAAGGTAGGCAGTCTGCTTTATCTCCACTACGACAAAGCACTCCTCATCGTACCAGCTGTTCTTTTGCTTTTTCCGAAAGCAGCTGTATATATGTAAGGAGCTTGAAATGCCGTCCCATAGTTCTCTTATACCGAGTTGCTGACGAGTTCTCTCAGAGACTAGGAGTGCAAGTCGAGTAGAAAATCGTACGGCTGTCTGTTGTGATGTGTGTTTTTGCCGCATAGAGGCGGGTGCGTATCTTGGCTGCAATAAGATAGTGGTCCAAGTCGATGTTAGGACCTCGGAGCTTACGAACGTCTAAAATACTGGGGACGTGTCTTCCATCTATCACAAAATGATCGATTTGGTTCGTGGCTTTTCGATCCGGATACAGCCAAGTAACTTGATGAATTTTCCTATGCTGGAATATAGTACTACAGATAACCATATTTCGAGCCCCGGCGAAGTCGATTAGCCTCAACCCAATTGGGGATGCTTCATCATGGAGGCCGAATTTCCTAACCGTTGTGCCAAAAGTATCTTCTATGCCCACCCTGACGTTAAAGTCGCCAAGCACAATTAGTTTCTCTTCCATCACGAATACCACACCGACCTTTTTGTCTCAGTCCTTGTCCCGCCAATTGCACTTCTTGTACGGCTTAAATTAAATCGTCATCCAAAGGGAGATCTCTCATTCTAGACTATTGTTTCTTTTTCATTGCGGACGGTTTTTACGTGGCGGATTTCAAACCTAGCGCACAACCCTGGGGAGGGATGGTTCGCCTTCTTACTGTAGCTCGCTTTCAAACGGTTGTTCTTTGGTTATCCAGAGGATACCTGGTCTAGGAGAGCTGCTTGGCCATATGTAAAAGAATTGTTTTTGACCACTTCCAAGTGAACGGCACTCAGAGAACTTTCTTCGTTTGCGTTAACTTCTACATATGACTCCATCCTACAAAGATATTTACTGAAATGAAAAAGTTTTCCATACAAGGACATAGTTTTGATCGTTCTGTTTGTATGACAACCATATGCTAAGTGGTCGATATCGGATAACATGCTGATCATTTAAAAATCCCTAAAAAACGTTGGTTCGAAACTTGTCTTCGAACCCTAGTCTCTTTGTCAAAGTTGTCCAGGATGATCCAAAAAACATTTTATGGTTCTAAGAAAACTAAAGAATATGGTGGTAACCATGCATACATCCATGCATACACACATGTATATCTTAATTAACGATTTCTTAGCCTCTAGGGGACATATCGAACATTATCTTGTAATCGTTATATACTTGTTTTATCATGCGTTATACAAGTATGTATTGTGTAAATATCATTTGTAAATACTTTGGAATGTTCATTCAGAATTACAGTTAGTTGTTCTTTATAACAAGCGGAAACTAATATTAGATTACTGCCAGGTTTCAAAATTAACACCCATCAAGAAGAAATTAATTAATTACCAAATTTCACTGCGGTATTAAATAAGTTTGTAGAAATATTTATAACTACTTGCATATTAAACATATTTTGTATATTTATATTTATATTAAAAAAAGATCTTAGTTTAAAAATTATAAAATTCAGAAAATGATTGTTATGATAAATTAATACAGTTAACTATTTTAGGTATTAGCTCTCAACTATAAAATAAAATACTTGTTTTGTTTAATCTGTTCCTCCATTTAGTAAAAACATCATTTTGATAGTTTCACTGCCGCAAAAATACCCAGTCCAGTGAGTGCTAAAACGAAGCCTACAGCAGAAATTATTTTCAATGCATTCATCTCCAGTAGCATACCTTTACTTTCACTTTCCCTTACAGAACTAGATACATGCTCTCTTCCTAGTTTCACGTCTGAGCTTTGACTCGCATCGTTTGGTGAATCTATAAGCTCCTCGGCCTCGTCATTTGGCATCATAACTCTAAAAGCAATGCGAGATATTTCCGATACTTCGTTGCCATTAGCAGCTGCCACTGTATGGCGTTTACGGCGCCACATATTGGTTACGACGCTGCAATTGCTAGCGTCCACATGGCAATCACGCTCTTCCAAACAACCGGTAATGCGCATGGATAAAACGAGCTCATCGCCGCTGCGCATGCCTTGGAACATAACTGCCTTGAAATTCAAACGATGACCGAGCGGTGGATCGTAACTTGGCGGTTGTGTGCAAACGCTTTGCATGGATGGATTGATGCAACCTCGTGTTGTGACGAGAGCAACGTTGTTGAGCAGCTCACCGGTTGGGGAGATGCGTTGCACATGCACATCCGTTAATTTAGTGTAATTCCAACCTGTGGGGTGTTGAGAATTGTATTGAGTAATATTTTAGGTATTAAATCTCTCGATTACCATCGCCAGCAATAACGTGCGCCCGTAACAGCAACTCCTCACCCAGCAGCACAGCGCTGTGTGTGTCCAAGTGGCGTGTGAAACCTTTAGCGGTACGTCGAAACAGTTCTACATGCGTACGAAAGGGTAACTGGGTGCCGCCGTGCGCATAGGTGCCCAGACTACGCGCTTGCCTGCAATATTAATGGCGTTCTATGAAATTTTCTTTTAACTCAACACCGCTACTTACAACTCATTGGAGACGCTCACTTTAAGCGCATGCGTCTTAACCGCCACACGCTCCTGCGTCTTGCAGTGCAGTGTCAGTATGCCATCCGCACTTGTACGCACACCGCGTATGGTGGGAAAGCGCAGACGCAAACATAAATCATTGCCACAAGCATGTACGCCGCACTTTTCAAAATCCTCCGCCGCAATGTCGGTCACAACGTAACTGCGCGACAATTTCAACTCACAACTCTTATCAGTCGAATCGTTGTCGACTGTCGGCGCTGCGCCTATAAAACTATCCACTTTGAGCACAGCGCGAAAGTAACCGCCATTGTGTTGCATGCAACGCATTTCGTGTACACTCAGACGTAGAGTGTTGGGAGTGACAGCGGCATTGAGCGCGCCGTCATCCGGCGGCAAGTAGACGGGTGCAGGCGTAGATACTGGCGTATGTGTGGGTAGCTGAAATGGCGGACCCGCAGGCACATTATAGTCATAACCCGGTACGGCTGGTTGAAGCGCAACGGGATCATTAATGGCTGGTGCTTGCGCAGAGGGAAGAATATCAGGCGGATCAATCACCACAATAGGGTCCGGACGCATAGTTGTAGTGCTGGTGGTTGTAGTAGTCGTGGTCGGAATGAAAATGGATGTGGGACGTGGGTAGAAGTAGCCGGGGCTAAAGAAATTTGAAACATAAGAAGTTTATTAAATATACATAAGTTAGTTGTTCAATTTGATTAACATTACCAAGGTACACATTGCTTGGTACAATTTCTGCTCCTGGAGCTTAAATGACCGGTAGTAAAAATGATTTTAACTTTTTTAGTGTTAAAGACAGTTAAGCATGTATAGTTATAGAAAAGGATTGTGGAATTAAGGCGTTTGTGAAATGATTTCTTGTTATATATGTATGTATTTCAGTTATATTTTTTGACCTTTAGGACTTTAATAGACGTCGAAAAATACAGTTAAGAGAGAAACCCACTAAAACGTCCTTAAAATGCAGTTAATCGATACAGCCGACATCCCAAAAATTTCATAGGTGCTTATTGGACATATCATCCACAATAAGCTTATGTTATATGATGATTGTTATATAATTTATGTCCCATCTTTGGTGGATTATTGGACTAGCTTATCATTCTATTTCTGATGATGGAAACGGATCCCGAACGGTTGATAGTTCAGTCTTAGTTGAACTGACTCACCGGGTGACGACTTCGATCTCACGACCTTTTTGTGGGATAGTCCCGACCATTGAAACTGATTTTCTTTTACCGATATAAGCGAAATTAATTTTGTTAATATAAGACTGATTGATGAAGTGGATACAAATATTTCGTGTTGCGAATAAAGATTTGTATAGAGCTATTACTAGAAGACCTAGAAGACTTAAGTAAACTTTCTGTTTAACAATTAACATCTCATACTATATTTTTCATAGTTTAATTTGTTTCTGTAACAATCAAACTGATTGAGTTCGGGTGTAGCTATCGTAGGCAGGATCAAAACTGATTCAATCAATGTGAAAAGGTCTGTAAAATTTTAGTTATCAATGCCTACTCTCGCTTTTTTCGATAATCACTTCTCTTAAACACTTCAAATATTTTCCAGTCTAGTTTCTTAAAACTGCGAACTCACTTACCCAAAACTAGGCGGTCGCTTCGATGCCTCAAAGTTTGGACGATCTTCTTCCGGTGATAAGTATTGATTTTGCAACGGAATAAAATTAATTCTGCCACCACTCTTGGCGCCACGGTTCTCTACAATCTCGGGCAGCGTTAACTCAGTAGTGGAGGACGGTCGCACTGGCGCGACAGGTGAATGTGTTGACTGTGGCAGTGAAGCTGGAGCGGACGTGGGAAATGCGTCGCCCAATTGTGAGGGCGGCAGCGCTGGTGGTACTGGATATAAACTAGGCACGGCGGGTTGTTGCTGCGGATAGTAGTCATAGTTGTCTGCGAAGAAATGTGAAATGTTCGCTTCGACGAGGACACAAAAGAAAAGCGCAAGCGCGATATGACTAAGCTTGGAAGTCATTTCGGTATTTTGACTTCTGGTAAACTAATGACCTTTTCACGCCAGCGCTGGTTTTTATACACAAATCGAAATTCCAAATGAACGTTATTTCCAAACCACGATTTTTGTTTTGATTTTGCATATTGTCAACAATTCTTTTTGTCGCATGTAAAAATTTACTTTCATTTACGATTTACGCATTAGTCGCATGATTGAGAATGAAACAGCGGTAAATGCAGTAGGTGTGTTGTGTGTGCGCTGAACGCACGTTTTTCGTGTTACACGGCGTATGCGCATCTTTTCTGAAAAAGCTTCGTTTTCATAAGAGTTCACCGCATTTTATTGCGCTTTCTTTCGACACGATTTTTCTTGCCCGACAGTAACAAATGTTTGGAGTGCCGTTAATTGTTGAGAGAGGTTAGTTGACGTTTATTTCAATTTCTCATTCGATTAGTAGTCGCTTCTTGGAGAATAAAGTAGAAAACAATGAACACACGAAAAACTATCGATTTGCTGTAATTTTTTTGTTGTTTCCAACATATTGAACATTGTTGGGAGTAAAATTGGATTGAGTTTTTGTTAAAGAGACGAGACAAGTGTATTACATCTAAGGAGCGTATGACATTTAAAGGGTGTTTGTTAGACATGTGGGTTTCAAGAAGAAGTAAAACACATCTAATTTAATGTAGTTGTGAAGAATTTAACTTTATTATAAAAATAATAGTTTGGCTATATGTTTTAAAAATGTTGTAGCACCGTCTTGTTGGAACCAAACGTAGTCAACATCAACACTCTCAAATTCAGGTAGGTCAATAATGATGGCTCAATAACGTTCGCCACTGTAACATTATTACCGACCTCTGAATGTGACGGCTTCTTAATAACGGCTTTTGGATTATCATCCAAAAACGAAAATTTTGTTTATTAACATTCCCATTCAACCAAAAGTTTGCTTCATCGCTAAACTAAATGTTTTTGTGAAACTCGGCATCGGTGGCTATCTCATTTAGACCCATTCACCCAACGAACGTCGCGCTTGATGGTCTTTCAACGTCAATTCTTGCACGAGTTGGATTTTGAAATGTAATTCTGACGAATGAACTCATTCGGGTCTTCTTCGAAACTAAATATACTCTACTCCACAACTGCAATAGCGTCTTTGGTGGGCAATGTACGGTGTCTATGAGCATGCTCACTTTTTTACTACATAGATTAAACATGTTGCGAAACCGATATAGTAAGTATGTTTGCTCGAACCGGCTGCTAGTCAATTATGTCGACCGAACACTGGATAATACTAAATCTTTATTTTGGTAATATATTTGCACAATTTATAAACAGAGTTTCCGAGTAAGTTTGTTCATCATGAAATGGCAAAGCAAACTAAGCATAGAAAAAATCAAGTAACGACCGTAAAGATGACCAATTTCAAAAAAATTGTTGCCTCAATGAAAACCACACGTCTAAAAAAAACATTCGATAGTTATACCCATAAGTTCTGAAATTTCACGAGCTGTAATAAATGTTGATTTTAACTCCAATTAGAAATGTAATCCAAATCAAAATTTAAAAGTACTTTAATTAAGGTGTTTATATGCTAAGCTATAGAACTCTTCAGGAATGTTTTGAATTTAAATTTCAGAATTTTGATATATTCTTTTTTACGAAAAGATCTATTTCAGAAATTAATTAGTTTCTCTAACTCAATGACAAGTAGTACCGTTACGAAAAATGATATAAATAGAGAATGCAAGAGTTTCTTTATAATATTTTTATTATCAGAAAAGTTCTTAGTATTGAGAATATATATTCGGTTTAAATTTTTCAGAAAATATGCTTTCGTGAAAAGGCTCATTGGATTTGATTGTAAATATATTAGTATTTCTACACTGTTTTTTTCGAAATATTGGTAAAGCTATTTCTTATGACGGTATCTTATCAATTTTATATTACTTTTTAAAGCACTTCGTGCGGTATATATTTCAGCACGAATGAGACTTCAACTAGTCAATGGTCCCTGAACGGCTGCCGTCTATTCTGCTCTTCAAAGAGCCTCACAAAACGATTTCAGGGGGAGTAGAATCTATAAATTTACATGAACAGACAATGTCAATGTTTTGCTGTGTTTAAAAACAAAATGCCGACGGTAGTTTTGGAACAAAGTACAGCCTAAAAAAACATTGTTTGAGCATTTAATAGTACCTTCTGGATGTCGAAGGGTTTTTTCTGCAAATAAGTATTGGGGGTTGTAACCAGTTTTTATCTAATTAGCATTCATGTGATGATGCAAAAACTTTGTTGGATTCCAATGTAGATGATATTTAAAATAATTCCGGCACTTTTATATAACTTTCGCAAGATTAAGGTTGAAATACACGCATCCCATACCTGCAATCAACCGGGCGAACAAGCTAGAAGCGAAATTGGTCGCCTCAAAGCTTTGTCATTGTACCATCTTTAGGAGGTTTTTTAATAACCAATCAGGCCCTACCTACTCACTAAACTATTGTAATTCATCACTTTGCTTCTTATGTGATTCAAGAAAAATATATTTGAGTTGACATATACATAGGTATATATGTATGTAGTTACATATATATTCGGCTTTATTTCTTTCAATCCTGAAGATATTTAATTAACAAAGTAAAAACTTAGAAGATGCTTGCACGAATTCGCTTATACAAATTGGCGAGTATTTGAGAGATTTACGAATTTTCATGATTTAACTTGTCACTGCAGCATACCAAACAAATCACTTTTGCGTTGACATCTCGTTTACAGTGACAACTACACATTAATGACAGCTCTCTTATGAACTAGCAGCACAGTGCGCTGTTTAAGGCTAAAGTGGCTGGAAGCGATGCTCCTCGGAGGTTGAAAAAGAGCAAGCGCGTTACTAAATTGGTATGTTGCACGCACACATACACACATACAAATGTAGATGTGCAACTATAATCGCCAATAGTAGGCACCAATAATGCTTTAGTCATGTCATCATTATAGTTTTCATAGATACTGTTGCATGCCACCAGCTGTGCCGCACGCGCACCACAACAACCGGCCAACATTCATTTGTTGTCCATTTTCGTCTTTACCAATCAATGCACGATAAATCCTCGAATTGCGTCACCATAAATGGGCGCCACAGCGACTTGTACATCTCAGGCATCCGGTAAGGGTATGCGCTATGCATTTCAATCACAACAACAATGGTAATCGGCAAACAGCATTTAATGATATTTGTTTTGTACATTCATTAGTTGTATTTATGATTATTTTACATTAGTTTCATAATTTCGCAATGTATCATTTTTAATGACATCACCTTCTATCCTCTTGTCAAGTGTGCTCAACAAGAAAGCAACTTGTCTTTCGGATTTCTTTTGCGGCACTTGTCGTCTGACATTTGTACGTGTGTTTGCGTTTTTTTAGCGTCTAACGTATGTCAATGTAATAATGTCATTACGACAACAAGTATGTACGAGGGTGGTGCAATAAGTATTGAATTATAATTAGCCCACAAATAATGGGTACTTTCACGTGGTTAGAATTGACCATTGACGTTTTCTGGAGATCTGCAAAAGAGGCGGAGGTTTGAGCTGGTATGATGTGATTATGGAAGAGTACTTTTTTATTCTGCAAATGAGGTATAGTGCCTTTGTCCAAGTATTCGATGTAGATTATACCTTGTGAGTCCCAAAAAACTGGTTCCATCAACTTTTCGGCCGACAGGATAATCTTACGTTCTTCGAAACAAGTTCGTTGGGTGAAGTCCACTGTTTCGGTTGTTCCTTGTTTCAACGACAGTTACGCAACGACGGGAAATGTTTCAGATTGCAAGTAAACATCGTCAAACACTAATGTGATATGGTGTCACGTTTTAACATGTTTTCTGAAGTGTAGAACGTGGAACGCGGCACTCAATGCGCTAAAGGCTTTGCTATGTCCAATATTTTATGTTAAATGTTTTGAGATATATAAATTACTGTCTTAGCTTCCGCACGCACCTTCGATCAGTGGTCTGCCAATACCAGGCAGTCGATTTTTGTCGTATCACCGATATAGCTTATTCCCATTTTTATAAAGTCCCCGAACAACACGCTCGACAAAATTAGGAGCTCTCTAGGAGAATGTACTACACAATAAGAAAATAAGCACTTATCGGAACGCCTTTGTAAGTTTATAAAAAATAAAAATAAAAATCAACCAATTAAAAGGATACATTGAAACAGCTATGAAGCAAAAAAATGTACAACTTGTAAACTGCGATATTATTTATTCGTATGCTAGCTACTCATTAGTGATCTGATAATTTTATATAGCTATACATTCTTCTCCTTTAGAACATTTCTGTGAGGCTACGTTAAGTCAATGATCTGTAGTTGGTAGCCATTTGTGACTATGAGTAACTGTTTGGAAATCAACAAACAACGGGTTGACGAAATTGCAAAATATCAGCATCTTATGGAAAAAGGAACAAATTTGATCAATAGCATAGTTAGACGCCTTCCGAAATTCTATTCAAACTTAAAATATGGATCATTATATGCAAATCCGAGGTTTTTTAATTTTGGTATTTTTAATTGTGCGTTTTTTAATCTAAAACTTATTCAAATTTGTGGTACTACTGTATAAAATGCTAATACTACTATATACACACATGGCTAAGCCTTTGAAGATTAAAAGAAAGTTTGTGGGAACCTACTATACTCACTTGAATTGCCGGTACTAAGTATATGTACCTTAGAGTGATTCAAAAAAAAAAATTTTTTTTTTCGTTTGGTACTCGGAAAAATAGGTTCCTAGACACCTCTAAGAAAGCCTCTCCAAACATGAGTTTTTAATTGTAACGGGAAGGTCCTCCTAAATACAGTTTTATATTTTTTCTTATTATCAGATAGAAAAATTTATATCTCGCTTCAACTACTTAAAAAAATATTTTGTTCCTTAGATTTTGTAGGAAATTGAATGCTCTACAAAAAAGGTCTATTATGATTTTTTCGTAAACCCAAACGTTTAAAAGATATTAACAGTTAAAGTTTGATTATTTTTGGGAAAATTTTTAATTTCTTATGAATTTTATAACTCAATGAAAAAAAATATTATGAATGATGAAACTCACAGTTTTGTAGGAAATTTACTGCTCTATAAAAATGGTCTCATATGATTTTTCGATTAAGTTAAGCGTTTACGAGATATTCATCGTCAAACATCAATGCATATTAAGGTGGATCAAAAAAAAATTTTTTTTTTTGTTTGGTACTCTGAAAAATAGGTTCCTAGACACCTCTAAGAAAGCCTCTCTAAACATGAACAAAAAATATTTTTGGTCTAGGAACCTATTTTTCCGAGTACCAAACGAAAAAAAAAATTTTTTTTTGAATCACTCTACATTGTATCTGTTAAAATTGTTGGGTTAGCGCGATTAGGGTTAAAAAACATAAAGGCAATTAAATTAAAAATAATACATTTCTCACAAAACTATCAATAACTCAGAGGTCGAAAAAACAAATCCTGAAAAATACTCATTTTTCAACTCAATTTAAAAATAAGCCCTTTAAAATTTATTTAAAAATTGGCATTTTTTCTTTGCAGTATAAAACATGAACAATGATAACTTTGGCTTTCCCTCGCATGGCGAACGGCTGCTGCAGGCGCAGAATCGACGTAAATTTAGTTTTCCTGCAACATTAAGCTCTACCTCTTTATTGGAGGTGAATCAGAATATAACACGTCGACGCCTGAGCAATGTGAGCGATGTTGTCACAAGAAAATTGTCCTACACGATCGGCTGGAAGGCAACGCAAATACCCACACAGGATATCATATCACAAGTATGTGTATTAAATCACATAGTCTCGTAAAAGTTTCCACTAAAAATAAAGTTTCAAAATACAAATAGGGACGATGCATATGCGGTCAGTACATACGAAGACGCCTGCGTCGTTCTGGATTGTTCAATAAAAAGTTGGGCTTTCAACGCATACGTAGTGTACTCGGCACTCCTTCGATGGAGATAGTGCGAGAGGTATTCCCAGCTGTGATGGTGGTAAGTGGATTCTATTGACATACTTTGCCTATATACTCCTCACATGTTTCCTTTGATAGCTCGGTGACGAGTTAGAGCGCATGCACCCGCGTATCTACACTGGTGTTGCAAGGCAAATTTGTCGTGCACCAAGCGGCGAATTTCATTCAGCCGAAACGATTACATTACTGTTAGGTGCCGTAGGTCGTGATCTGTTTCGTTCTGAAATCACATGGAGTAAAGTTATATCCCTATTTGCAATTGCCGGTGGACTTTCCGTAGATTTCGTGCGTCAAGGTCATCCCGAATATGTACCCAAATTGGTTGATGGTGTGTCGGAGGTGATTGAAGATGAATTAGTGTCGTGGATCAATGAAAATGGCGGTTGGGTAAGTGCTTCATAATATTTAACACAACTACCGTTTAAATTCTTCAAGATAGCTTCAAATAGGAGTTTTACCTGGTTATTTTAAACTAAAAGTCGATTAGAACCGTTTACCTGTTTGTTTCACAAATACTTGAGGAATATTTAATGAGTTAAAATCGGATTTAATAAATTTAGTCCATTGCGCATCTGTCCTCCTGCCTATATGTATATGCGATCTATCACGTTTTTAGATATGGTCTGAAATTTCGCACACGTTATTTCTCCCCTGTATCTCGTTTTGTGTAAGTTTGAATGGGTTGACCGTTCTGAAGCGGGCCGGCTTTGAAGAGAAATTATGGTCAACGCCACTCCATTCACATCAGCGCGGTTGGCAGAAGATCCCTATGAATATATGTATGTCTTTGGCGAATGACTCTGCTGCAGGGATAATGGGATGCCCAACTTATTCCAGCGTGAGAGCGCCTCAAAATAAGCGTTTTTTATAACATTTTCCATTGTGGCCACATCGAACAAAATAAGAATTTTTGGGCATTTAAATTAAAACGCCCAACGTTTATTACGATTGCAAATTATTATATATTGGACTTTTAATATATGGCGAAACCACTTAAATCTTTTTTATGATTTTATGATATATTAAAACAACTGACTTTCGATCTTTCAATACTTAATAAGGTGAATTAAGCCTGTTAGTTGTCAATTAATGAATGTTTTTAATCATTTGTAATAGAAAATGATTTCTATTATGCATCAAATTACAAAACGTTTCATGAAATATATTTAAATTTCGCATTTTCTTTGATTTTCATTGTTTTAAATTTTTAATAGCGATCTTGAACAGCGGCAACAAATTCCTCCGTTTACATATTTTTTTGGTAAGATTTCGATCTGGCCATCGCTCGTTTCCAATTGCTAAACGTCAAAACCTCCCCAATGCAGTCAACTGTCAAAATTTAGGTGGTTTTGACGTTTAGCAATTGTTCTCTCACTTCCAGTGAGAGAGGAGTTCCCATTATTCCTGCTCTGCTGTGTGATTCCCAGTTTTTCACCAATACGGACGTGAATTTCAATGAGAGTTTCATAACAAAATTGTCTTTAAAATAGTAAGAAGTTTTTAAACAAAAGACAATATAAGTAATTTAATGCAAATATAATGATTTTTTAATAAAGGTTTAATTTACTTTTCGTATTAATTTCAATATATCTGATATATGTATTCAAAAATTTATATAATATATTATATAAAATCTTATATTCTAGACTACCCGATATTTACACAGTTCTATTATACATATAGTAAATACCCAGAGCACAGCTTTTATGCCAACAATACTAGAAAACTGTTGGGGTTTGTTTTATATATCGGCCATATATAGATCGCCATCTTCTACCCATCAATATTCAATGAAACATTATGCTACTTATATTTATCCAACACTAATGCTTTCAATAATTTCTTTCTTTTCTTCCATTTGCAGCTTGGCCTCAACACACACGTATTGCCGGTGACAAGTAATTTTAGCCCATTGGAATGGACGACCATCATTATCGGCTGCATTTTCGGTTTATTTGTCTTATATATGCTGTTAAGATTTATATTTTTCTATATAGTACCAAAAGTGTATCATCGCCTGACATCATAGCTCAGTTATATGTAGCTACGTAATTTCCTATTTTTATGTACGAGTTTGTGCCCATACTTCACTAATTTAGTTTTAATTGTACAAAAATATTAGATAATATTGTTTTAGCAAGAGATAAATAAATTTAATTATTTGGTTTTGTAAACACTATTTTTTATGGCATAAAATGTTGTCAAATGACATATGTATATATATTTTAAATTAATTATACCGTGAACAGGGTATATAAAGTTTGCCACGAAGTTGGTAACACCCAGAAGGAAGCGTCGAAGACCCTATGAAGTATATATATAAATGATCAGTATGTTGAGCTGAGTCGATTTAGAAATGTCTGTCTGTCCGTCTGTCCATCTATCTGTCTATATATATAGGAACTAGTCCCTCAGTTTTTAAGATATCGTTTTGAAATTTTGTAAAGTCATTTTCTCTTCAAGAAGGTGCTCATTTGTCGAAAATGCCGATATCGGACCACTATAATATATAGCTGTCATACAAACTGAACGATCGGAATCAAGTTATTGTATGGAAAGCATTCACATTTGACAATGTGTCTTCACAAAAGGTCATTTTCTAAGATAATAATGTAATATACGAAGAAATTGTTCAGATCGGCTTACTATAGCATATAGCTGCTGTACATACTGAACGATCGGAATCTAGTATGGAAACTTTTGCATTTGAAAAGATATATTCACGAAATTTGGTATAGATTATTTTCTAATGCAACAATATAATCTCCGAAAAATTGTTCAGATCGGATTACTATAGCATCTAGCTTCCATACAAATTGGACACATAGTTACTAAAAGAAATGCACCTGTGAAGGGTATATTAGGTTCGGTGCAGCCGAAGTTAACGTTTTTATTGTTTTTTTTTTGTTTTTGGTGTGATATTTTTAATAATGGTTCTGGGCATGGAATACACTAAATTCTTACAGACAACAGCCATGCGTCCTTCACTAGCCTCCAAAGATCCTCTTTATTGGATGGATTTTAGCCTTTTGGAGCCACTCGAAACTCTCACCAGAAATTTTATATTGAATCAAGGTTTGGCGATTGCGAAGACCAACTCAAAACTTCGATACCATTTTACCTGAACAATTCCTTTTCTGCTTCGATATGTGTTTCTTATCTTGTTGAAACACCCAAGGAAGGGGCATATTTAACACTGTGTATGATAACACGGTTTAACTTAAAATTCTGGTATATTTAATTGCGTAAGGCACCCATTGTATTGCCAGCTTACCAGCTGGCCAATCTGCACGATCTTCGCAAATTTTAATTGTCTTTTTACACTTACTTCGGCCTGTAATAGAAACTTCCGGACAATTTTAGCTTTTAACTAGTTTTTGGAGGATGGGGTCATGTGTAGAAGTTCACGCAAGTGAGGAAAGTTCTCTGATCGCCATTCACTTGGGAGTGGCCAGAAACGATTCTTTTACATATGACTCAATCAGCTCACGACTTCCGGTCTTTGACCAAGTATCCTCTGGGTAGCCTAAGCCATCCGTTCGAAGGTGAGCTAAAGTGAGAAGGCGAAACATCCCCTACATAGGGTTGTGCGCTGGGCTTGGGACCCGCCACGTAAAAAGCCTACCCCAATGAAAAAGTTGAAACAGCCTCGGATGAGAGACCCCCCTTTTGATGACGACCATGGCAAACGGAATAAGGACTACGATTTGAGGGCATGCACCTGGAATGTCCGGACCCTTAATTGGGAAGGTGCCGCTGCCCAGCTGGTTGATGTCCTCGCAAAAATAAAGGCTGACATCACCGTCGTCCAAGAAATGCGATGGACGGGACAAGGACAGAGACGAGTAGGTCCTTGTGACATTTACTACAGTGGCCATATAAAGGAGCGCAAGTTTGGTGTGGGATTCGTGGTGGGAGAGAGACTCCGTCGCCGAGTACTATCATTCACTCCGGTGAATGAACGTCTAGCCACAATCCGCATCAAAGCGAGGTTCTTCAACATATCGCTGATCTGCGCCCACGCTCCGACGGATGAGAAGGACGATGTGACCAAAGATGCCTTTTATGAGTGCTTGGAACGCACTTATGAGAGATGCCCCCGCCACGATGTCAAAATCGTGATTGGCGACTTTAACGCCAGGGTGGGCAAAGAAGGTATCTTTGGCACTACGGTCGGTAAATTCAGCCTCCACGAGGAAACATCCCCAAATGGGTTGAGGCTGATCGACTTCGCCGGGGCCCGAAATATGGTTATCTGTAGTACTAGATTCCAGCACAAAAAAATTCATCAAGCTACCTGGCTGTCTCCGGATCGAAAAACTACCAACCAGATCGATCATGTTGTGATAGACGGAAGACACGTCTCCAGTGTTTTAGATGTGCGTGCGCTCCGAGGTCCTAACATCGACTCGGACCACTATCTTGTTGCAGCCAAGATTCGCACCCGCCTCTGTGCAGCGAAAAACGCACGCCAACAAACACAAGGAAGGTTCGACGTCGAGAAGCTGCAATCACAACAGACTGCCGAACGTTTTTCTACTCGGCTTGCACTCCTGCTCTCTGAGAGCACTCATCAACAACTCGGTATAAGGGAACTGTGGGACGGCATTTCAAACTCCTTACGTACAGCTGCATCTGAAACCATTGGTTTTCGGAAAGTACAAAAGAACAACTGGAACGACGAGGAGTGCCGTGTCGCAGCGGAGAGAAAACAGGCTGCCTACCTCGTAACGTTACGATCGACCACTACACGTGCGGGATGGGATAGATACCGAGAATTGAAGAGGGAAGCGAGACGCATCTGCAGACAGAAAAAGAAAGAGGCCGAAATGCGTGAGTATGAAGAGCTTGATAAGCTGGCCGACAGGGATAATGCTCGAAAATTCTACGAAAAAATGCGGCGGCTTACAGAAGGTTTCAAGACCGGAGCATACTCTTGTAGAACCCCCAAAGGTGATCTAGTGACCGATGCCCAGAGCATACTTAAATTATGGAGGGAACACTTCTCCAACTTGCTGAATGGCACAGAATGCACAACGCCAGGAGAAGGCGAACCCGATTCCCCAATCGATGACGATGGAGCAGACGTCCCATTGCCCGACCATGAAGAAGTTCGAATAGCAATTACCCGCCTGAAGAACAACAAAGCGGCGGGGGCCGATGGATTACCGGCCGAGCTATTCAAACACGGCGGCGAAGAACTGATAAGGAGCATGCATCAGCTTCTTTGTAAAATATGGTCGGACGAAAGCATGCCCAACGATTGGAATTTAAGTGTGCTATGCCCAATCCATAAAAAAGGAGACCCCACAATCTGCGCCAACTACCGTGGGATTAGCCTCCTCAACATCGCATATAAGGTTCTATCGAGCGTATTGTGTGAAAGATTAAAGCCCACAGTCAACAAACTGATTGGACCTTATCAGTGTGGCTTTAGACCTGGAAAATCAACAACCGACCAGATATTCACCATGCGCCAAATCTTGGAAAAGACCCGTGAAAGGAGAATCGACACACACCACCTCTTCGTCGATTTCAAAGCTGCTTTCGACAGCACGAAAAGGAACTGCCTCTATGCCGCGATGTCTGAATTTGGTATCCCCGCAAAACTAATACGGCTGTGTAAACTGACGTTGAGCAACACGAAGAGCTCCGTCAGAATCGGGAAGGACCTCTCCGAGCCGTTCGATACCAAACGAGGTTTCAGACAAGGCGATTCCCTATCGTGTGACTTTTTCAACCTGCTTCTGGAGAAAATAGTTCGAGCTGCAGAACTTAGTAGAGAAGGTACCATCTTTTATAAGAGTGTACAGCTGCTGGCGTATGCTGATGATATTGATATCATCGGCCTTAACACCCGCGCCGTTAGTTCTGCTTTCTCCAGACTAGACAAGGAAGCAAAACAAATGGGTCTGGCAGTGAACGAGGGCAAGACGAAATATCTCCTGTCATCAAACAAACAGTCGTCGCACTCGCGACTTGGCACTCACGTCACTGTTGACAGTCATAACTTTGAAGTTGTAGATAGTTTCGTCTATTTAGGAACCAGTATTAACACCACCAACAATGTCAGCCTGGAAATCCAACGCAGGATTGCTCTTGCCAACAGGTGCTACTTCAGACTGAGTAGGCAATTGAAAAGTAAAGTCCTCTCTCGACGAACAAAAGCCAAACTCTATAAGTCGCTCATAATTCCCGTCCTGCTATATGGTGCAGAGGCTTGGACGATGTCAACAACTGATGAGTCGACGTTGCGAGTTTTCGAGAGAAAAGTTCTGCGAAAGATTTATGGTCCTTTGCGCGTTGGCCACGGCGAACATCGCATTCGATGGAACGATGAGCTGTACGAGATATACGACGACATTGACATAGTTCAGCGAATTAAAAGACAGCGGCTACGCTGGCTAGGTCATGTTGTCCGAATGGACGAAAACACTCCAGCTCTGAAAGTATTCGACGCTGTACCCGCCGGGAGAAGCAGAGGAAGAGGAAGACCTTCACTCCGTTGGAAGGACCAAGTGGAGAAGGACCTGGCTACGCTTGGAATATCCAATTGGCGCCGCGTAGCGAAAAAGAGAAACGACTGGCGCGCTGTTGTTAACTCGGCTATAATCGCGTAAGCGGTGTCTACGCCAATTAAGAAGAAGAAGAAGAATTCCTTTTCTGCTTCGATATGTCTTTCTTATCTTGTTGAAACACCCAAGGAAGGGGCATATTTAACACTGTGTATGATAACACGGTTTAACTTAAAATTGTGGTATATTTAATTGCGTAAGGCACCCATTGTATTGCAAAATGTTTCGCCATTTACCAGTTGGCCAATCTGCACGATCTTCGCAAATTTTAATTGTCTTTTTACACTTACTTCGGCCTGTAATAGAAACTTCCGGACAATTTTAGCTTTTAACTAGTTTTTGATTGACAATTTTCGAACGGCCAGAAGAGGCCACAAACGGACGTCACCTGACGCAGGATTATCAAAATCGCACTGATTTTTTATTTTTTACAGCTACTTTATTTATGTGAGCTGCTTCCTAGCGACCAAACATTTACTGTCAACAATTGGACCGTCAGAAAGAAGCAATCGCATAGAAGCCTTCAGTTTTGGCCAATAAAAGAGGAATTGTTTTAAGGCCGGTCACACACATCGATAGTAACTCGCCACAAGCTCCGAACCATACCGAAGATAAGCGACTGAAAATCGACTGGGCCAGTTTTTTGCCCATAGGCACAAGGCTTTCTATGAGAGTTGCATTATGAAATTACATTCGAAATAGCAAAAAGTAATGGAACAAAATTGGGCCTAATAATTCTATATCGATTCATTCTAACCATGCTAAATAAAACCTTCAATTTAATGCAAAACTAATGGATTTCGTTTTACTAGACCTAATATTTCGAAAGTACATACACATACGTACAGCAGTGCCCTAGAACTCTGCCCTTCTTTATTAGTGTATTTCTATGAGTAAAACCTGTTTCTCATTTTAGAGGTTTATGTACTTTATATAATTCAAATTTAACGCTCATGAGTAGTCTCTAACGGATAAAGAAGTGCTAAAATGAGTTTCCGCAAGTGGTATGTGTCTTCGCTCTCAACCGGTTTGAAGCATTGCTTACATAATTTGCGCATACGAAAAGCATTACTAATGTGTCTACCCACAATTACAGTTAACTCTTTCCAACACGCACGACTGCGGCGATATAAAAGCTCGTCAAAGCACACAGCTGATCTGTATTTTCTTTTTATTGAAGCCAACTGATCGTCATATCTGGATATGCTTAACGATTCCAGCGGTCAGAGGAATATTTTGTTGACTTGTGTGCGGCGTCGCCTCTCTTGTGCATACAAACGAGCAAACGGCGACCTAACGTGGCGGCGTTATTAGGCGATGGCGTTAGGCAGCTTAGCTCCAAATCAGTCCAGCCTTCTAGCCCGTTCTGTTCGTGTGTTAAGTGCTTGACGCTGGAGCGCTACGGAGCGCAAACGAAAAGTAATCAGCAAATTAAATAATAAAATACTGTGAAAGAGCGCAAACACAGCGGCTCAAATGACTCGTGCAATACACAGCGACTTGTTCAAATTTTAATTTTATTATTATCAAATAATTAATACGCGTACGCAGTAACCGCAGTAACCGACACAGTCGTTCCTTTGCATATAGAATTCTCTGGTTCTCTTTTTTTATCAGCAAAAGCAAGAAAGTAATAAACAAAAAAAAAAGCAATGAATTAATGTTGGAATTCGCGGCTTTGACAGTGGATTTGGGCAAAGGCAAAAGTAAATGACAAATAAGTAAAACAATTACGATCGGAAGGGTGGACAAACGCGCTATATATTTTAGTGTTTGTTTCTTCCCAGTTTGCTAAATAAAAAATCCACGAAATTGAATCGAAAGCAGACGGAAAAAGTTATTTTAAACGCTGCAAAACTTGAGCTCACGACCAGTTGGGTAGTTCGTCGCCAGCGTTGTTCGTGTAGTCGTCGCTGTCGCCGCTACAGCTGAGATACAAATTAAGATTGAGATCAATATTGAGCGGCCGAGATCATCGCAAAAGTCATCGGCAGGTAAAAAGAAACGGACACAACCGATAGAAATGAGATGAACGCACCAAAGTTTGCTGCTGGTGAACTGACAATTCCATAGAAATAATAGACAAGTGAAAAATAGTGAAGGCTGCGGAAAAAGCAGAGAAAACAAACACAAAAAATAAATTGTGAAAAATAAGGTTGAGAGCACCAAGTACCGCATGCATATATACATACATATATGTGCATAAATAGCTACTCGAATGCACCAGACAAGGCTTTGCATTAACAACAATAAAGAAATACGTGTGCACTAGTTGTCGTAGAGAATGCGTTGAAAAGGCAAACAAATAATATATGTAACATAGAAAGACAAGACTCAACAAAACCAGTAAGGTCGCGCCATATGCAGCAGCCATCGCTCACCGCTCAACCAAACAAAAAGTACACCTAAAACGTAGCAAAGTTGCTCAGCAGCGCGTAACCGCTTATGGAGTTAACAGCTGTTTCAATAAAATACAAACACTTTTAATGCGGAATAATTCAGCTTCTGAAGTGTTAAAATATTAATTTGCGCGACAACAACAAGACATTATATGAACCAATCAGCTTTAGTCAATTATCATTGAACATTCTACGCAAACCGCAATAAACGCATACTAACAATAATAATAATAATAAAATCTTCACAAATGCCTTCGCCAAATTTGAAACTACAGCAAACACCACCTCCACCACCACCACCAGCACTCTTTCAACAACAACTCTCCTATCCGAATCATCATCAACCGCAACAACAAAAAGGCTACTATACGAAAAATAAGAAATTATCCACGAAATTGAAATCTTCTTCGCTGGATAATGATATATTTCTGCAAAATCGTAAGAACAACAATCAGAGCAGCTCGGATTGGCTTTTGCCACCACATGGTTGTGCAACAATACCACGTGCCGCGTCCACGAATTCATTGGCGAGCACGGTAACGGCTAGCAATTATCAGGAGTATAAAGCGGAAATTATCAATCAGGTTCGTAGCATTAAAAAATTCACTTGAACTGTTTTTCTATTTTGTTTTTGCACTTGACCTGTGATCAGTGAATTTTAGTCGGGCACCAGATATTAGGATCTGGATCGTGGTGAAGATCGGTTTCAGAAGTACATAAGCTATAAAGATTGATAAACGAATAAAAAAATAATTCAAGCAATCTATTTATACATTTAATACATAAAAAAATATTTTTGTGGTCGGATGAGTAGTACCTGAACTGTGATCAAACACGTGATTATATAAATTCCAATATAAGGAACAAAAACAATCACATACATATGTATTTGCTAAACATTTCGCAGTTTGTTTACATTCATATTTGGATAAGATTAAATAAAATTTTCGGTTGAAAACCTACTATTTAGGAGACGCTGGTGTGGAAATAACTCTTAAGATTATATTTGGGTCTCATTGCCTAAAGATGAAAAAGATCAGGGCGCAAAGCAGAAATGCAGTCTTTTCGACCAAAAAGTTCATTACAACAATTTTATGCTCAATAATATTTTCAATCCAATGCCATATGTTTATATGTTCGAATAGACTTACTAACTGGATAAAAAATATTTAAATATCAATGCTGCTACAAAAATCTATATTGCACATAGGTAAAGTTAAAATATGATATACATACATACATATAATAATTTCGCATTATTGCCAAAAATAGATGGCTCACTGTACATATATCTATTAAGAATATACAGATTAACTGTGATAATTACAGATTTATAACACGATTTTGACAAATAAGCTACTTTCTTCCGCTTGTGGAGACATGTTCGAAATAAATAACATCAACTTTTCTAGTTGTTTCAAAACTGTATTTTATTATATAGTAATTGTGTTTCAATATTCGATTTAACACTTTAAGATTCAAATTAAACATTTTAAGAGAGCAAAATTTTTGCGCTAGTCGTTTCTTCTTTTCCTTACTCGTATTTGTCGCCAATTCGAAATAACAAGTGCATCGAACATTCCTAAGGGGGACTCATCAGATGATGTCATTGTCCATGCCTCCGCACCATATAGCAGGACGAGAATAATGAGTAACTTATATAATTTGGTCTTTGTCCGTCGAGAAAGAACTTTACTTTTCAATTGCCTATTCAGTCGAAAGTAGCACCTGTTGGCATGAGTAGTTCTGCGTTGGATTTCAAGGCTGACTTTTTTGTTGATGTTGATACTGGTCCCAAGATAGACGAAATTATCTATGACTTCAAAGTTATAACAGTCAACAGTGACTTGTGAGCCAAGTCGCGAATGCGATGACTGTTTCCTTGAAGACAGGCGATATTTCATCTTGTTCTCGTTCACAACTAGACCCCTATGATTCGCTTCCTTACTCAGTCTGAAGAAAGTCAAACCAACAGCGCGGTTGTTGAGGCCAATGAGGCCGGTGGGCTCAGAGAATCTGGATTTTTCAAGGATATCCTCACAAACTTTGACTGCATACCGGATCATCTGGATCATGGAGTCGCCATACCGAACTCTGGCGGCTCCTTCTCTGCCCATATACCGACGAGGGAGGTATGGGTGGGAAGAAGCCGTTGGAGGAAAGGGGCAGCAAGCTTCTTCACGGATGGGTCAAAGCTTGAGGGGAAGGGCACTGCTACGGAGTGCATCCACCTTCAGGGAAGTGACCATTCACTCAGACAGTAGAGCGGCAATACAAGCCTTGAACTCATTCACAGTGCGTTCAGGGTTGTTCGAAGAATGTCTAACGTCGCTATCTCTAGCAGCTAGAGTTTTTATGATTAGACTGGTATGGGTGCCGGGCCACAGCGGAATTGCAAGTAATTGCAAAGCTGATGAGTTAGCAAGGAAAGGCACCCTAGAATCATTATCGGTAGAATAGGAGCGGATCGGTGCTCCTGTATATTCATGTGTTCTACTACCAGATAGCTGGGCCACGCGGATGCTAATCCAACGCTGGGCCAGCATCGGTACTTATGCGGTTGCAAAAGCCTTCTGGCCCAGGATAGATCGCAGGAGATCTAATGATCCCTTAGCCCTCAGTAAGGGTAACCTCTCATTATTAGTGGGACTCTTAACAGGCCACTGTCCTATTGGCTTACATGCGGTAAGAATGGGTATCTTACCGGATGCTGACTGTAGAAGCTGTTTGGAAGAGGATGCGGTAGAAACAAGCCAGCACTTCCTGCTTGACTGTCCCGCGTTTGGGAGGTCAAAATTTAGACACTTGGGGGCGTATACCTTTGGACATCCCACCGAACTGGCGGGTGTTGAAGTTAAGCGTCTGTGTAACTATGTATTGGCTACAAAGCGATTCGCGAATCTGTAAGTCCGAACACGGGAGTTCTTTTTTCAATAGCATCACAAAGGACTACATTATTAGTCTACGTGTGATCTTTGATCAGCCATCTAACCTAACCTAACCTTGTCTGAAACCTCGCTAGGTATCGAAGGGCTCGGAGTGGTCTTTCCTGATCCTGACGGAGCTTTTGGTGTTGGTCAACGTCAGCTTTTATAGCCGTATTAGCTTTTCAGGGATACCATGTTCAGACATAGCCGCTATGTCTATATAGGCAGTTCCTTTTCGTGCTGTCGAAGGCGGTTTTTAAATCGACGAAGAGGTGGTGTGTCTTCCTTTCAAGGCATTTTGCATATGGTGAAAATCCATTGTAGATTTTCAGGTCTAAATCAACACTGATAAAGTCCAATCAATTTGTTGAGCATGGGCTTCAGGTTTTCCTACACTACTTCCTTTTTTGTCTGCATATGCGTCTCGCTACCTTCTTCAACTCTCGGTAGCTATCCCACCCTGCTCGTGTTATGGTCGACCGCAACATTGCAAGGTAGGTTGCCCGCTTTATCTCCACTTCGACAAGACAGTCCTCATCGTACCAGCTGTTCTTTCGATCTTTCCGAAAACCAATGGTTTCTCTTGCAGTTGTACGTACGGAGCTTGAAACGCCGTCCTACAATTCCATTATACCGAGTTGCTTATGAATCCTTTAACTGTCGGTTGTAATTGTAGCTTCTCGACGTCGTACTTTCCCTGCCTTTGTTGACAGGCGTGCTTTGCTGTACAGAGACGGATGTGTATCTTCGCTACAACAGGATAGTGGTTCGAGTTAGGTCCTCGAAGCGTACGCACATCCAATACTGGGTACATGTCGTCCATCTAACACAACATGATGGGTCTGGTTTTAAGCTTTTCGATCCAGGCACAGCCAAATAGCTTTATGAATTTTCTTTTGCTAGAATCCAGTACTACAGACAACCACATTTCAGACCTCAACCCATTTGGAAAAGATTCGTAATAGAGTCTACATTTTGCAACTGTCGTATGCCTTCTTTGTCCACCCTGGCGTTAAAATCGCCAAGCACGATTTTTACATCATGGCCTTATCTTCCGTCATGGCGTGGGCGCAAATTACTGTTTTGTTCAAAAATTTTACTCTGTTGCGAATTGTGGCTAAGCCCTCATCCGGAGTGAATGCCAGGACTCGCCGACTGATTCTTTCTCGTACCACGGATCCCACACCAAATTTTGCGCTCCTTCATATAGCCGCTGTAGTAAATGTCACAAGGACCTACTATTCTTGTTCCAAGACCGAAGCCCGCTCTCAGCCAAACCTCTGGTGAACAGATGCTGAAATTAGACGTCAGCGGACCCTGAACCCTGGTCGAGACCAACGGTCTGATACACTTAGTCGAGACCAATGGTGCTTGGCTAGGCCAAGTGGTGTTTACATACATTTGTATGGAAATACGTGGTGTATTTACGCTCATATATGTACAATATAGATACATTTTTGAAATTTCTTACCTCTCGATTTGGTTGAAATCAAATTAACTGCCTTGTTCACGCTTGGCGTGGCAATAGCGTTCAAAAAAAATGTAACATTTTGAGAAAAATTACATTTTAAAATATTTGACCTAGATAAACATACAAACCAATTTGGACATGTAACAAACATGAAAACAGATAAATCAACCGTGCGAAGTGATAGGAACATACCAAAGTTCATATATTTTCATACAAAATATATGGGGTCTAGCCAAGCTCCATTGGTGCACTAAGGTGTAATATTATAATATCCTTTTTTCGTCCTTTTCGATACGATATCCTTGAATTTTTTTTCTGAATTCTATAGACAATAAAATTCTAGAAAGCTACCTGGAAGCGCAAGTCATTTGCTACACTCTAAATATATTTAAATAACATTTAAAAACAAAATATGTCTGGCTAAACCCGAGGGTCTCGATGATGGTTAAACTGAATATGTCGGAGTGGGTCCTCTGAAGCTTTCTCTCTTTTAGCCGTGACCTAAAGCTCCAAACGGGTTGGCTACCGCATCTTACCTAAGGATTGTAAGAAGGTAGGTATGGAGGTAGGGTAGGGATATCTAGCGCCATACCTCGGCGTTTAGGTGGCCCATTGTGAAAAAACCAAGTTATTGTGATTTAATTTTTTTTTATTTTATTCTTAACAGATCAGTAACCCATATTAAATTATGAAATTAAATTTTTGAAAATGTTCGACAAATGTGTCTATTTTCACCTATAACTGTTCGCAACACGCCTGAAGCCAAGATAACAACAAATAATTCGAATTTTTATTATGATTATTTTCACACCTTTATAGTGTCGAATAGAAATACTACAAATAGTTGATAAGTTAAGTGAGTTATAAAATTGTTATGTGAAAATAGGTGTGAAATAGTCTTTCCAATGCAAAGGATATTTGCAATAGTATGTTTCTAGAAAAATTGTAGCGAGTAACATTTATGGATATTTGGTACATTATCAAAATCCTGGTTTTTGCAATAGAATTAGTTCCATTTTAAATATTTCAGTTAATGCTTTCGGTATGAAACCCATCGCCACTAAACTAAACTAAATGACCCCAATTTGTTTTTTATTTAATCATTTCTGTTTTGAAAATGGATGAAATTCAGCAGTGCAGCTGCAACGTCACAAAACTAGAGGTTCACTTGGTTCCTTTTAATTTTTACAATTATGATTGTCTTTTGACAGATTTTAACTAGCACGGGTCAAATGCTATGGACACCAGACAAGAAAAAATAAAAATGAAAAATTCGGTTATTTTTTATAGTAGGAGGAAGTATCGAAAGCCGGAGTGCGGGACTTTAATCCGCTAAACTTAACCTACTCCCATCTCTCATCATAACAAATTCGGCTCAGGAGAAGCTTGTGAACATCAACTGTCCAAGAATTTGCTTATAGGACGAAAATTTCTCTGAATGTGAAATAACTTTCAAAATGGCAACAAATTATCGGGCAAAATGGTGCATATTTGACATACATACATCTAATCATTCTAACTATGCTCAATAAATTCTTATATTTTTTGCAGATGCAGGTTTTTATTAGATCTTATATAATACTCATATTTTATATGTTAGGTATATATGTATATCAGCAAGTATTTATTGCACAAATAAATATCCAAAAAACAATAATAATTTTTCTAAAAACCCTGCTAAAATTGTTGCATGTGTATGTATGTACATACACACATATATATATTTATACCACTGAATCCACATTATTTATATCAAACAACAGGTTTTGAAATCTGTCTTAAAACGCCGGCAAGCGCTTTATTTATATTTTAATCGATAAAAAGAAAAAATAATATGATGCGAAATACCATGCTACTATCATAAAATATTACCTATTACCCAAGTGATTTTTTAGTAAATATGTGAGAGATACTATTGTTTGTATGTAAATAAGTACATCGCTCTTATGCCAGCAACGAGTAAGCGATATTCGATTACACTTAACTCAGCGTTTTTATTTGCCGCCAGTTAAACGTGTCAATTAAATTGACAACTATATAATATATACTTACATATGTACATATATGTATATATATACAGTGTATTTGTATATGAAGCGCAACTACATGCTAAAAAGTCATGCATAAATTATAGAAAATTTAAATCAATTGTATAAAAGTTCGCATTGGTGTTGAAAGGTGGCGTTAACAGTATTAGAAGCACATATTATAAAAAAAAATTAACTCAAACGAAGATCGATAAGGTTAATTTTTATCATTTCTATTAAATAATTGTTTTCAATTGTTCACACAACACTGCAAAAGCTTGTGTACACGCGGGCGAATGTGTACTCGTATATAACGGTTACACTGTGACAGTTGTTGGACAACTCAAGGTCGGGCTTGTTACTACCGCTTTTGTTAATTGGGTGATGCTGCGGCGACTTGTAAATATTTATTCATTTTAAAGCCAGTTTTGTTTGTTGTTTAATGTTTTTATTTGGGCGACGTCGTTACGTCGTTTACGTGCCGCTTGTGATTACTGTTGAGATTAGTTGATACGAGTTTTTGACAGTTGATGCAGCGAAAATAAAAATTACTGAAATACTTTTTATAACCGACGTTATCAATTGTTATGAGTAGGGTTGCAAATATGCATAAAACTAGTTGAATTAACATTTAAATTAAAATTCGCACTTAATTAGAAATACATTTCAAAATACTTATCAGAAATACCGGATCGAAAACTTAAGAGGCATCCTTAGTGTGAAACTAAAAAAAAACAAAAAACATTGTCATTCCATGCAAGCACTTCACTCATATCGTTCTGTTTGTTTGGCGGCTATATGCTATAGAACCCCGATATCAGCGGTTCCGACAAATAAGCAGCTTATTGTAAAATATCAGATCGATTTCTATTTTCGATAGATTATACCTTTAAAAATAAAATAATACAATTTTATTTGATATCTCCAATAGTTTTTGAGCTACAACCTTCTAAAGTGTAACCGGTCATTTCAACCAGTTTAATTAGTTAATCTTTTCAAAGTTGCTAACGTGATTAGTCGGAAACAATTTATCCGTTCACTATCAAACTATATTCTGTATATAGTTGCCAGCACAATACCCTAACCTGATTGAAAATTGCATTTTGGTATTCCAAAATCGACCAAAATTCTGTGTAGAAATTCAACTTTTAATCATCATTCAAATTAATACAGTAGTTTGATTGAGAACTGAGAAATAAAAAAATTTTATTTCGTGAATTCCAAATTCAGATCTTCTTGAGGTTATGCCAAATTCAGTCCATCTAGGGACGAATTTTTAAGTAATTAATATGTAAACCTTTCCTTTTTATTCTTTTCCATTTCAGCATTTGATTTGAAAAAATATTTTTTTCTTTGTTTCTTCAATTTTTAAATAAATGTAGGTATATACATTCATATGCATGTATACTGGATTTTCCAACAGGGAT
The DNA here is from genome assembly GCF_024586455.1 of Bactrocera neohumeralis. Taxonomy (NCBI): domain Eukaryota; kingdom Metazoa; phylum Arthropoda; class Insecta; order Diptera; family Tephritidae; genus Bactrocera; species Bactrocera neohumeralis. The sequence continues at coordinate 63,392,693 of NC_065921.1, read as the reverse complement.
GATATGATTTCTAAGTTTCGGCCAGCTTTAATATGTCATGATCTGTAATTGTGTTTCATTGTATTCAGTAGTTTTTACAATTTCGTCATGGAAAGATATACGCAAGAACAACGTTTCCAAATTATTCAATTGTATTATCAAAATAATCGTTCGGCAATTGCAACTTTTCTTGCGCTATTGCCATTTTGTGGATAATCGTCCACCTGTGCTCGATATTCGTCGTATTATTAAAAATTTCGAGTATACTTTTTCTTTACAAAATGTTCAAGTGCCAATAAGACAAAAAACTGCGTGAAGTAATGAAAATATTGCTACCGTTCAGAAAAGCTGAAGCTGCTGAAGACCGCAATTTGTCGATTCCAAGACGTTCTCAAGAATTAAAACGGTCTCGAACCACAACCTGACGGATTTTGAGAAAAGATTTGGGCTCACATCCTTATAAAATTGTTCTCACTCAAGAACTGAAGTCATTGGAATACCGTAAATGTCGTGAATTTGCAGATTTCGCCTTGGAACAACTGTAAAACGATTACGGCTTTTTTAAGAAAATCATATTCTCCGACGAGGTTCACTTTCATCTAAGTGGTGCGGTAAATAAATAAAAGTGTTGTGATTCTGGTGCGAAGAAAATCCACAAATTATTCATAAACAACCATTACATTCACCTAAAATGGCAGTTTGGTGTGGTTTTTGGCCAGGTGAAATCATCGGTCCATACTCCTTTCGAAAAGGAGCTGATGACACCGTTGCTGTCAATGGAGAGCGGTAAAGATCGATGGTAACCAACTTTTTATGGCCACAATTGAAGAAGTAGATCATGACAACATCTCATTCCAACAAGACAGGGCTAAGTGCCACGCAGCACGCGCAACAATCGAATTATTGCGACAAATGTTTAAAAAGTCGATTATTTAGACCAGACTCTCTTCAAGTTTTAGAAGTCAATATTGAACGTGCTATTCATAACATACGATTTGATTTACTGGAAAAAGTACTCGAAAAGTTGGTTCATCGAATTCGTTCCTGCATAAGAAATCGTGGAGGTCATTTGAATGATGTTGTATTCAAAATAAATAAATAAAAAATATTTGAATTTTCTTAACAACTGGTGACTTTTTTTTTGAAAAATCTTGTTATTCGTTATTGGCGTAAACACCGCTTATGCGTTAAAGCCGAGTTTACAACAGCGTGCCAGTCGTTCTTCCTGTTCGATATTTGGCCTGATCTTTCCAACGGAGGGGAGGTCTTCTTCTTCCTCTGCTTCCTCCGCCGGGTACTGTGTCGAATACTCTCAAAGCTGAAGTGTGACCTAGCCAGAGTAGCCGCTGTCTCTTAATTCGCTGCACTATGTCAATATCTCGTACAGCTCATCGTTCCATCGACTGCGGTACTCACCGTTGTCAAACGCAAAGGACCATAAATCTGCCGCAGAACCTTCGACTCATCAAATGTTGTCATTGTCCATGCCTCTGCACCACACAGCAGGACCGTAATAGACTTATAGAGTTTGGTCTTTGTTCGTCGAGAGATGACTTTACTTCTAATTTTCCGCTGATGTTGTTGTTAATGCTGGTTCCAAGATAGACATAATAATCTAGGACTTCGAGGTTATGACTGTCAACAGTGACTTGGGAGCCAAATCAATGTCATCGGCATTCGCCATCAGCAGTACACTCTTATAGAAGGTTTCCAGGAGTTGATTAGAGAAGTCGCCTTTTCTGAAACCTCGTTTGGTATCGAATGGCTCGGAGAAGTTATTCTCGATTCTGACGGATCTTTCGGTATTGCTCAACGTCAGTTTACAAAGCCGTATTAGTTTTGCGGAGATATCAAATTCAAACACATGCCACATAAAGGTCTCTTTTTCGTGCTGTCAAAAGCAGCTGTGAATTCGACGAAAAGATGGTGTGTGTCGATTCTCCTTTCACGGGTCTTTTCCAAAATTTGACTCTTGGTGAATATCTGGTCTGTTGTTGATTTTCCAGGCTTGAAGACGCACTGATAAGGTCCAATCAATTTGTTGACGGGGAGCTTTAATCTTTTACACAGTACGGTGTAATTCCAATAGTCGGGTATGCTTTCGTCCGACCATATTCTACAAAGAAGCTGAAGCATGCTTAAAAAGTAATCATGTTAATCTTATTGGAAAACCCGGAATATACTTGTATGTATATCAACTTCTGTTTCTTAAAATAAATAAAATGGAAAAAGTTGAAGTAAAAAAATTTTAATTAAAAATTTCACAACCCTGACTTTGAGACACACATACATATATTAGATGAATTTAAAACACTAAAATTATACTTAAAGAAAAAACTCATGTGATAGAAAAATTTAGTTTACTTTATTTCTAAACTATTTATTTTCTGCTGTCATCAATCAATATAACAACACTTATAAATTAAGCTTCTGGTTTCTTAAAAATCGACATTTAAATATCGCTAAATAATAGACAAATTACATACATACGTACATACACAGATTTGTGTTTACATGGCTTAACAAATTTAATATCTGCATATGTATATACATACAAGAAACTAAAATAAATATACACACCTTAAGATAATTTCAACTCACACAGGTACGTCGTGCACTTCTAAAATATATTAGGGTGCGTTGGCAAAAAACGGAGACACAAATTAAACAAGAATAACATTTTATAAAAAATATTTGTAGATAAATTTTGATAATGAAAGAGAACACACCTAAATAAATAACAGAACTTTCCAGAAGATATTTTATTTCTTTCAGAGCCATCTCTCTTTATTTCTTCTCAATCTCAACAGCTTAATTCTATGTAATATAAATATTAAATATAAATAAATTATTTATAAATAATCCACATTTTGCGTACATAATACCTAAATATCATGTAAAAAAAAAAGTTCTGTAGTAGTTCTGTAGTTTTCGCACACACTGTCCATTCGTTCATTGGCCGGCTGTGAAATTTCATTCACACATTAACCGCTTCACATGAAGGACTCGAAAAAAAGTGCAAAGAAAACCCAATATGGAAACACACATAGTTACATACGTAAGCACTCGCATGTAAACACAAAATATAGTATAATGTAAATCAGCAGTTGTTAATAGGAAATTGAAAATCAGATGAAAGTCAAAAGCACGTGTGCCACAAGTGGTTTTACAATCGAGTGAAATTCACTTTTAAAAGTCAATACCTGATAGTAATGTATGTTTGTAGGTAGGTAGGTAGGAGTGCAGCCCTATCGGGCTCAATTAGCACTTTATGTGCCATTTTGATACACTATTTTCACCTTCTCTCTCAAACCATTTTGAGGTTTCGATGAAACTACTTATGTCCGATATGCTTTTGGTGGAAATCCATTCAAGATTTGGTGCTTGGTGGATTCCGAGTGTTTTGTGTCGGATCTGTGCTAGAGCTGGGCATTCGCAGAGAAAGTGGAAAATTGTTTCCTTGTTCCCTGCTACTCCGCAGCCACGGCAGATATCGTTGTAGGGCAATCCCATTTTGGACGCATGTTCCCCAAATGGCCAGTGCCCTGTTGTGGTAGCTGTTATTCTGTAAATACTTTTTCTTGACCTATTTAATAAATCATTTGTTCTTTTCCTGTCATATGTTGGCCATAATTGTTTAGTTATGACGCATTTTGTAATGTTTTTCCACCTGTTGTTTGCAATTTGCTGAAATTGTCTATTGATCTCTCCTTTTATCGATCCTAGCGGGCTTGGTATTAGCTCCGCCTCGGTTTCATTGAGGAAAGCTCCTGCCTTTGCCAACTCGTCTGCTTTTTCGTTACCGAAAACGTTCCTGTGTCCGGGAACCCAGATCAAGTTTAGCTGGAGCTTGTCTTTTATTGAGCTTAGTGCTCTCTTGCAGCTGTGAACTATACTGGAATTTGTCATGGGTGAAGACAATGCCAGGAGGGCCGCCTGGCTGTCCGTAAATATAGTTGCTTTATGTATATTTCCGTGGTTTTCTAATAGAACCTCGCAGGCTTTTTCTATGCCTAGTACTTCTGCTTGGAAGATGCTAGCCGAGTTCGGTAGACGTATGTTTGTATTTGTGAAACGTTTTATAGCTCCTGCATAACCGATGTTTATGTTTTTCTTTGCTTTTATTATCATTTAGTACTCATTGCAGGCAACTTTCTCGTCATTTTAATACTGAAAACCCAAGTAGTTATAGTAATTATTGCTTAAGGCTCAATCTAAAAAAAAAAGTTTTTTGAAATCACTTGAATACAGCTTCCAGCTCGTTTTATAAAAGAATGCAACTTTTTTTTTAAAATTCCCTCCAAATAAGATTTACTTGCCAATTCCAAAAGCTACAATTCGAGAATTAAAGTGATTACTTTTATTACCTTCTGTGATGTACTTTTTAACGAAGTTGAAATTTTATTTTATAGAGATTACCAGTTTTAAAGACAAAACCAAAATTTTTAATTATTTTACTATATACATATGTACATACTTACATTTTAATGAAAACTTAATCTATTTCACTTTTTATTTATTTTATTTTAGTAATTATACATATGTGTGTAAATATATAAAGAGCTTTCAAAGAATTTTATATGCAGAAGCTTATAAAACTTTGACTGAAAGCTTTGCAGAGTTCGAGGTTTCTTCATCGATTACTTAAATGTGGGTGTTACCAACAAAATCATATCTCTATCTTCTATCGAAATATCTCTTTGTCCATAATGCCTATTTATTTTTAATATTATTTAGGAAAGATTTAGGTTAAACAAATAAAGAATATCCTTATGCAAGATCAACTATCACTAAAGATTACTTTTACAGATTTTTTAATGAATACATTTTATGTATCCACTCTGTATGCACTTAATTGGCATTTGGCTATAAAGCCGGAAAACACTATTTCTATTATTAAAAAAAAAAAAACAATAAATAAAAATCCAAAATAATTTAGAAAAAAATATTCTACCCTAATGTAAACATAGGCACTGTTAAGATTGTACATTATTTTTTAAATTGTTTATTTTTTTTGTAAATAATCGACTTTGCAATTTCTATAAAAAATATATTGAGCATTTTAAAAAATGGTTACTGTGATCATTTCACGGAATTATTAAGGGGGTTTTCTGGTCTAGAAGCACGAATTTCAGGTAATTTTTAAAGTGTCGTAAAAAAAGGCAATTAATATTTTTACTATCCATTTTTTTATTAGTTATTTGTTAATTTTAGAAGAGTACAGAAAAAAATTAAAAACTAAAATCTAAAAAAAGTAAAAAATTTCAAAAAGATGAGCTGACGAAGTGGGGGATCTCTAAAAATTTCCACGTGACCATACCCATGATTTCAACCCTCCTAGTTATCTGAAACCAAAAAAAAAAGATTATTAATCTAGAATAATGTCGCAATGGCCAGAAAGTGGGAAAACATTGCGACTGCCTGAAAAAAAGAGTTTTTTTGGATCACTTTTTCTGACTATTTAGAATTTTTTAAAAATAATAAAAATTTGTGGATGGGGCTAGTTCCAACCATAGACAAGCCTATAAAGAAGACTCTATAAAAATTTCAAGTAAATCGGTCCAGCAGAACCTGAGAAATCGTGGGCATCGTTCCGAAAAAGTCAGTTTTTAGAAAAACGCGTTTAAAGTTTCGCGTAAAGTCTTTTGTTCGATTAGTTCCAGCCGAACCAGTTTGGATGCCGGGTCAGAAAAATGCCTATATCTCCGAGAATATAAAAAATAATTTCGATTTTTTTAAATTTCTAGACCAGAATACCCCCTTAAATACCAAGCACTCTTTCTCCTATTTATTTTAAGACAGTTTTAATAGACAATTTGTTTCATTGTAGGGGAAGTGCCTTTGCGGTCAGTACATTCGTGCGCGACTACGACGAGCTGGCGTGCTAAATCGCAAGGCCACACAACGATTGCGCACCATATTGGAGCCCGCTTCGGCGGTAGTTTACGAAGTGTTCCCAGCATTGAATAGCGTAAACACTTTAATTTTTATATTGAATTTATTTAATTATATATATAATTTTACATTTACCTTACAGATGGGTGAAGAATTGGAACGAATGCATCCGCGCGTCTACACGAATATCTCACGACAACTTTCGCGTGCCCCCTATGGTGAACTCGTCGATGGGGATACTGCTCCTATGTTGCTCAATTTGGTTGCCAAAGATTTGTTTCGTTCGAATATAACGTGGGGTAAAATAATCTCAATATTTGCGGTTTGTGGTGGTTTCGCCATCGATTGCGTACGTCAAGGTCATTACGAGTACCTGCAACTTCTGGTGGACGGTATTGCGGAGATAATTGAAGATGATTTAGTACCGTGGCTGGTAGATCACGGCGGTTGGTTGGGCTTACAGCAACATATACGTCCACATGTGGGCCACTTTTCATTCCTAGGCTTGTTGACGCTTTTCGTCGCCGTATCATCGGGTGTTTATGTTGTTACTAATGTGGCCAAACATATTGGTTGTCATTTGTATTCTTTGCTATTTTGATAGCAACCGATGTGTGGGAATTGGGAAATATGTATATTAATATAGTTAATGTAAAATGTGAAAGGGCTTTAAGTCTTATATTGTTGCAATAATATTGTAGATAATTATGCATTTTTATTAATATTTACCATAAAAAATTCAATAATATTTATATAAAATACTTAGAAAAGTGGTATGAGATTGTTGGTTTTTAATTTTTATTTGTTTCAAAATATCTAACGATTTGTTTAATTCTTCTTTTGAAAACAGACGTTAATAGCAATTTTCATATGTAATTTGGACTTATAACTTTAATTAATAGGAACTTTACTTTAATTTAATTATTTATCAAAACGCATTTATTTATAGACATTTTATTTCTGAAAAACTAAAAGTGACACTCGTAATCAAAGTAAGATACGTCTCTAACTATTAATTTTTTTAATATATGTATATTTACATGACACTGACCCATACCAACCAATTTCATGTTTGTATTCAATCAAAATATCTTGTTAATTCATTGTAATGACTTATTTTAGTTTTAAAGAAACATACATATGTATATCATAACAAATAAATAATATAAAACTAAACAAAATAAAAATCCAGTTAAAATTCCATATTTGGGTGGTAAATGAAACAAATGTAGTTATCTAAGTTACTACTGCTTTATTGATTCAAAATTTCATGGAAAAGTATCTGGCTTTTTATGATCAGTCATTTGTATTTTCGGGTATATTATGGCATTTCTAAATAAAAAATTTGCGACCGGAACTTGTCTGTGCCTATTCCGGTCATTTATGTGTTTCCATCCTTGTCTAGGGGAGTGCTAACTAGCTCTCCTTTCTAAGTACACAATTTTAAAAAATTATTCCAATGTATTTATAGTCAGTACATTACGAAAAAGATGTTGCGAATTACAAAATTTGGACGCAAACGAAAAAATACCCTAATAGTGGTAACATATTGAAAACGGTGAATTAATCACAACAATGTGTTTTATACACCTAATATAATATTTATACAGTTGTGGTTCGGATATACTTTTTTCCTTGAAACAAATGCTTTGGCAAATTTTCAATGCAAAAATGTAAAGCATGAATAAATTAGATATCAGCTAATTATTAAAAGTTGTCGTACGACATTTTAACTAAAACTAGCGCCATCTACCGTCCATTATACACATTTCTCAGAGAACGTATATTTATACGTTCTCTGATTTCTCTGGAAAAAGTACTGTCAAATTTGCCGACAAAGAAGAAGCAGATACCGTCAAGAATTTCTGAATTCAGATCTATCAGTTCTCGTCATCAGCGAACGAAATTTTTTGTTTAATCAAGTGCAAAGTATTTTGTAACAGTTTAATTTTCAATTAAATTGTGCCAAAGTAACTTCAGATAAAAAAGTTGTAAGTTGCTTTTAACAAGCTAAAATGAAAATCAATCAAATGCAGTGAAAATCATAAAAAACAACTTGGAATGTAGATACATAAGTATGTATGTACATGGACGACAGCTAGAAAAAGTGATGACGGCGACAATTTCGATTGGTACATTGCAATTGCTGGGTGTTCCTCTATCATACCTTTGCTTTTATTTGAAAGCACTGTTAAAAGTGTCGAGGACAAGTTATAACATTTTGCTTTATTTCAATTTTATAAAGGAGACTTTTTTTGTTCAACGTTTTTATTGAAAACGTACAAAATCGGCCACTTTCGTACATACATATGTATATCGAATTTTGACATTTGTATCCGAATGCTTGTGTCGCTTATTAAATAAATAATCAAAATAATAATAATTAACAGCTGACCCATTTCCAGTAACTAGTGGCATTAACAATTTTTTTTACGAATATTTGCAGATTTTTCGTTGGTGCTTATTTGTTTATATAATTTTTTTTTTAATAATTATAACGTTATAAGCACACTTCGATATGAAAGTTAAAGAGTTGCAGAAGACGGTAAATATTGCGTGGTCACCGCTGCCTCAACATCCCATTTATCTGGCCGCGGGTAGTGCTGCACAACAACTCGATTCGAACGTAAACCCAACTTTGGAAATATATTCCACGAATTTCAGTGATCCAAGTTACGACTTGGAATTAAAAGCAAGTCTACCCAGCCAGTACAGGTATATAACAATAATAAATCAAATGTAAATTTATATGTAACTATTATTTAATCTTCAAGGTTCCAGAAAGTTATTTGGAGTCCTACTGGTTACGATGGCGCTCATCCCAATGGTTTAATTGTAGGCGGTTGTGAAGGTGGTCACGTCATGATTTACTCTGCTGCTAAAATGCTAGCCAATGAAGAAGGTCTTATTGCACGACAAGATAAACATACCGGACCGGTTAGTGGACTTGATGTTAACCCATTTCAAACCAATTTGCTTGCCTCATGCGCCTCTGAGTCGGAAATATTTATTTGGGATCTTAACAACACCACCACGCATATGAATCCAGGCACTAAAACACAGCCACTTGAAGATGTACAAAATGTCGCTTGGAATAGACAAGTGCAACATATATTGGCCTCAGTTTTCAGTTCACGTTGTGTTATCTGGGATTTACGTAAAAGCGAGCAAATCATTAAGCTCTCCGACACACAATCGCGCGTTCGCTGGCATGCCATTCAATGGCATCCGGATGTAGCTACACAAGTTTGGCTTGCTTCAGAAGATGACCAAGCGCCTGTTGTGCAATTGTGGGATTTGCGTTACGCCACTGCGCCAGCGAAGACAATGCAAATTCATCAGCGTGGTGTACTTGGTATGTCCTGGTGTCCACGTGATATCGATCTAATGGTATCCTGTGGCAAAGACAACCATATCTATTGCTGGAATCCTAACACCAATATACCCGAAGGCGAAATATTATCAGAAGTAGCTGCAACAGCTACCTGGTATTCGGATGTGCAATGGTGTCCGCGTAATCCAGCGCTGGTCGCTAGTTCCAGTCTTGACGGCAACGTGTCGATTTATTCACTTTTTGGCGGCACACAACAACAAGTGCAAACATCTAATAAAATAGCGGACTCTTTCCCCGGAATGGATCAAATAGCGCAGGCGCCCATACCACAACAATCAACGCAGATAGTGTATCATGACTTGAAACGTGCACCAAAATGGATTAAACGCCCTTGCAGCGTTGCATTTGGGGTATATATAATATTATAAATTGCGCTTGTGGAATCTAAAAATTATCCATGTAACTTTCTTTTACAGTTCGGCGGTAAGTTAGTGCACTTTAATAGCCAATCGAAACAGGTGCAAGTCTCGCAAGTGGTCACTGAACCGGAGTTGGTAGAGCGCGCTAACGCCCTTGAGCGTTCTCTCACTGAAGCAAATTACGTTGATTATTGCCGTGAACGGGCCGATCAAATGTCGGATCAAAATGGACGTTATTTATGGTATTTCATTAAGGCGAACTTCGAACTTAACCCAAAAGAGGAAATGTTGAATTTGCTTGGTAATGATGAAATAAAGTTTATGATAGCCCTAAAATATCGAATTTATATTTCGTAGGCTTCAACAAACAAGATATAGATGTTAAATTTGCTAAATTTGTAAAAGAAGATGAGGCGCAACAAAATGAAGTGGATCACGTAACGAATCGGTTAGCAAATCTCTCGCATGTAAGTGTAAATAATTTTTATAGTACATTAAAAACTTGCCAAAAATTTTATTAAACTTAAAAAGGTTGTTAATACTTTTTTTCAAGTAAAGTGAACAAAAAAATAAATTTTATCAGTTTTCCTCATTTTTTTTTTTTCTTTTTTTATACTTTTAATACGAGAAAAATAATACATTCATTGTGTTGCCGATCTGTTCAAAATATACATTATGTTCCAAATGTGATAAGGAATCTTAAAAGAAATGAAATAGTTGTTAGCGCAAGATTCACCCTCAGTTTTTCTTATCTACTATTCAGCTGCCGCCGTTAGTTGGAGTACTATTATTATGCTATGGTGCGTTTGTTAAGTTTGATCTGTTGCACGCCAGAGCAACGCACACTGCTACTTTTTCGTAGTTAATGTGATAGCAATGTGTTTATAATATAGTAGTCTTTATATACTTATACTTATATATATAATAGTTTTTTTTTACTTATACACACATACACACACATATTTTTTTATGCAAAACCATAAATAGTTTAAGAGACATAAAAGTGCAATTACAATTTTTTGTTTCATTGAAAAATTCATTTAGTTTATATATATTTCAACTAAATTGTTTTTTGCATTTCACTGTCTAATTATTAAAATAAATTGGTTTTTGTATTTCATTTTCTCATACGAACTCGCTTTCATTACTTTGCAAATCATTTGTTTGCTTAGAGCGATTCATCGGAAGTTGAGTGTGATCAAAGTACTGATGGCAGTACCGACATATCGGTAAGGTTCTATATTACTTTAGTAGGCGATTGTGTTAAATGTGTGAACTAAAACTCGTTAATTTCTTAGTTTATAAAGTTAATTTATAGCCAAATGAACTAACTAACTTTATTTAAGTAAAAATACACCTAAATTTCAAATTTGTTACGAAATAATTGTTTTGGTTATAAAATTGTTTTACTTAAATTTTTTTTATTATAATTACTTTTATCCAAAGACTTTTTTTTTATAATTTTCTGTTATACTCTGAACAGACTATATTATGTTTGTCACGAATTTTTTAGCACGCAGAAGGAAATGTCTTAAGGCACTATAAGTATATACATATATGTATATATAAATGATCAGCGTGATGAGCTGAGTCGGTTTACTCATGTCCGTCTGTCGCCCTGTATATATGCGAACTGGTCCTCCAGTTTTTCAGATATCATTTGTCGGAACCGCCGATATAGGTCCACTATAGCAGATAGTTGCAATCAACTGAACGATTAAGGTCAAGTTATTGTATTGTATGTATGTATGTATGGAAAACTTTTTTATGCGACGAGATATCTTCAAAGCAATGCTGTAATCTCCGAATAAATTTTTCAGATCTGATCACTATAGCATATATGTAGCTGCTATAAAAACTGACTGATAAAAATTTAGTTTTTGTATGAACGCTTTTTTATTTAGGAAAGGTATAATACCTTTCTTCTTCTTAATTGGCGTAGACACCGCTTACGCGATTATAGCCGAGTTAACAACAGCGCGCCAGTCGTTTCTCCTTTTCGCTACGTGGCGCCAATTGGATATTCCAAGCGTAGCCAGGTCCTTCTCCACTTGGTCCTTCCAACGGAGTGGAGGTCTTCCTCTTCCTCTGCTTCCCCCGGCGGGTCGAATACTTTCAGAGCTGGAGTGTTTTCGTCCATTCGGACAACATGACCTAGCCAGCGTAGCCGCTGTCTTTTAATTCGCTGAACTATGTCAATGTCGTCGTATATCTCGTACAGCTCATCGTTCCATCGAATGCGATATTCGCCGTGGCCAACGCGCAAAGGACCATAAATCTTTCGCAGAACTTTTCTCTCGAAAACTCGCAACGTCGACTCATCAGTTGTTGACATCGTCCAAGCCTCTGCACCATATAGCAGGACGGGAATTATGAGCGACTTATAAAGTTTGGCTTTTGTTCGTCGAGAGAGGACTTTACTTTTCAATTGCCTACTCAGTCCGAAGTAGCACCTGTTGGCAAGAGCAATCCTGCGTTGGATTTCCAGGCTGACATTGTTGGTGGTGTTAATACTGGTTCCTAAATAGACGAAATTATCTACAACTTCAAAGTTATGACTGTCAACAGTGACGTGAGTGCCAAGTCGCGAGTGCGACGACTGTTTGTTTGATGACAGGAGATATTTCGTCTTGCCCTCGTTCACTGCCAGACCCATTTGTTTTGCTTCCTTGTCTAGTCTGGAGAAAGCAGAACTAACGGCGCGGGTGTTAAGGCCGATGATATCAATATCATCAGCATACGCCAGCAGCTGTACACTCTTATAAAAGATGGTACCTTCTCTACTAAGTTCTGCAGCTCGAACTATTTTCTCCAGAAGCAGGTTGAAAAAGTCACACGATAGGGAATCGCCTTGTCTGAAACCTCGTTTGGTATCGAACGGCTCGGAGAGGTCCTTCCCGATTCTGACGGAGCTCTTCGTGTTGCTCAGCGTCAGTTTACACAGCCGTATTAGTTTTGCGGGGATACCAAATTCAGACATCGCGGCATAGAGGCAGCTCCTTTTCGTGCTGTCGAAAGCAGCTTTGAAATCGACGAAGAGGTGGTGTGTGTCGATTCTCCTTTCACGGGTCTTTTCCAAGATTTGGCGCATGGTGAATATCTGGTCGGTTGTTGATTTTCCAGGTCTAAAGCCACACTGATAAGGTCCAATCAGTTTGTTGACGGTGGGCTTTAATCTTTCACACAATACGCTCGATAGAACCTTATATGCGATGTTGAGGAGGCTAATCCCACGGTAGTTGGCGCAGATTGTGGGGTCTCCTTTTTTATGGATTGGGCATAGCACACTTAAATTCCAATCGTTGGGCATGCTTTCGTCCGACCATATTTTACAAAGAAGCTGATGCATGCTCCTTATCAGTTCTTCGCCGCCGTGTTTGAATAACTCGGCCGGTAATCCATCGGCCCCCGCCGCTTTGTTGTTCTTCAGGCGGGTAATTGCTATTCGAACTTCTTCATGGTCGGGCAATGGGACGTCTGCTCCATCGTCATCGATTGGGGAATCGGGTTCGCCTTCTCCTGGCGTTGTGCATTCTCTGCCATTCAGCAGGCTGGAGAAGTGTTCCCTCCATAATTTAAGTATGCTCTGGGCATCGGTCACTAGATCACCTTTGGGGGTTCTACAAGAGTATGCTCCGGTCTTGAAACCTTCTGTAAGCCGCCGCATCTTTTCGTAGAATTTTCGAGCATTACCCCTGTCGGCCAGCTTATCAAGCTCTTCATACTCACGCATTTCGGCCTCTTTCTTTTTCTGTCTGCAGATGCGTCTCGCTTCCCTCTTCAATTCTCGGTATCTATCCCATCCCGCACGTGTTGTGGTCAATCGTAACGTTGCGAGGTAGGCAGCCTGTTTTCTCTCCGCTGCGGCGCGGCACTCCTCGTCGTACCAGTTGTTCTTTTGCACTTTCCGAAAACCAAGGGTTTCGGATGCAGCTGTACGTAAGGAGTTTGAAATGCCGTCCCACAGTTCCCTTATACCGAGTTGTTGATGAGTGCTCTCAGAGAGCAGGAGTGCAAGCCGAGTAGAAAAATCGTTCGGCAGTCTGTTGTGATTGCAGCTTTTCGACGTGGAACCTTCCTTGTGTTTGTTGGCGTGCGTTTTTTGCTGCACAGAGGCGGGTGCGAATCTTGGCTGCAACAAGATAGTGGTCCGAGTCGATGTTAGGACCTCGGAGCGCACGCACATCTAAAACACTGGAGACGTGTCTTCCGTATAATACCTTTGGTGCAACAAAAGTTAACCTCTTCTATTTTTTAAATTTTAATTTAGGCCGATTTTACTTCCAAAAATTATTTTGTTTTAACAAAGCTCGTGATCATTGAAGATTTTTAACATCTTCGCATATCGCTACTCTATATATGTATGTACAAATATATTTCTCGATGTTGTGTGTAAATTGAAAAGCATAGCTACTTTATTTTTGTGCTACGTATGTGCTTATTGTAACTGTGTAATTTTCGTATAAAAAGTAAACATAACAATAATAAAATATTTGCATAATTTACAGCAACCAGTGGATAACAATGCAATATTCGACGGCATTGCGGTCACTCAGAAGCAACAACAACTGCAGAAGGTAAATGCAGCAAAACAATTCGACATACCCAAAGGAGAACGTAAGTTTGTAAAATCAACATGTTTATATGAATTACTTTGTTTTCTATAACTGTATAAAATATTTCATTTTTATGCAACTGCTCTTTAAATCATTCTATTTTCATATATTATATAGATCCTGATAGTCTGATCACTGAAGCAATTCTCACTGGTAATCTGGAAGCTGCTGCCGAGCTTTGCCTTGAATCGCAACGCATTGCAGAGGCGCTAATTGTCGCCTCCACTGCGGGCATTGATTTCCTTACTAAAATTCACAATCGCTACTTGCAGCAGCAACAAAACGAGTTATCCAATGTGATAAGTGCGCTGGTGACACGTAATTGGTTAGATTTTATCAATCGTTGCACTGTCGAATCATGGAAGGAAGCTTTAGTCGCAGCCCTAAAGCATAGCGATCGTAAAGTGGTTGACATTTGCGAACGTCTGGGTGATCGCCTACTGGAGGAGCGTGCGCAAAATATCGATTTCATACGTAATGCTATGTTATGTTATGTCTGTGCTGGTAGTATTGATAAATTAGTATCCGCTTGGCATCAAATGAAAGCATTGGAGCACCAGAATAATAATTATAAACCGAATACGACCGAGTTACAGGAATTAGCCGAAATTGTAATGTTGATGAGCAAATCTTTGGAACAACAAGGAATTGCTTTGGATCTAAATGGAAGATTTGCGGACTTTATTACCGAGTATGGTGGTCTGTTGGTGGCGCAGGGTGCGCTCACAGCTGCTTTAGCATATATTTATGCTTTGGGTACGGGCGATGATGAACAAAATGGCGAACTGGTGGAGCTGCGCGAACGCATATATAATACGGTTAATTATAGATCAACGAATGCGGCTGCCACTGGACGTCTAGCATATCAACAGCAACCACAACCGCAAAACATATATAGCCGACAGCCACAACAAGCACCTGTTCAACGCGGCTCTTTTTCGCATGGATTGCCGCAAACACACTCTGGTTATGGCGGCACAAGCCAATTCACAAGTAATCAGGCAGGCAATTGGAACACATCGGCTTTGCCAACACCTGCCGGGGGCACCGCTATATCGCAACAACCCACACTATTTAATCCGATTGCACCCACGCCATCGACAGCAGTAACAGCCAAACCGCCACTAGCCGTCCCCGGACATATCACAAACGATGCATTGAACACACAACCACCACGTCCAGCCAGCAACGCCAGTTCACAAGGTGGTAGTGGCGCAAATTTACACTCACGCTCCAAGTATGTGTTAGATCCGTCGGTGGCTTCCGCCGGTCCCATGGGTAGCTACGGTGGTGGTTATCAACCACAGGTCACAGCACCAGCTCCAGTTCCAGCTGCAATACCTACATTTAATGCAGGTCAATTTAGTGCACCGTTAGTACCAACATCAGCTCAACCAAGTCTGTTGCAACCGGCTGCACCATTTAATATGGGTGGTGCAGCTGCGCCGTATGGCTTAACTGGCAGCAACAACTACGCTGGTGGTCTGACATCAGATATTAGCAATCAACAGCAACAACCACCACCACCACCAACACATAGTTTACCGCGCAGCCGCACACCACCACCCGGCTGGAATGATCCGCCAGCATTGAAGTCAACACGTGCAGTAAGATTAATTGATTTTTTACCTGAACATATGTGTGTACTAGTTAGCAGCGCTCAAATTATTATTGTTTAAATGTTGCTTTAACATACGAAAAACTATGTTTTAATTTTGCTGATAAAATTCTCTCGCTTAGATATTGCAAAATCGTAGCAATGATATGTCTGCACGCCACGCAGGCACCCGCCGCTGGCAGAAAATCATAAATCACGAAAAGGATGATACAAAAATGCTTTTGAAACCACCTACACAATTTAGTTTTGAACAATTTTGTGCAAATGATTCGCACTCAAGAGCCTTGTACACACAAAATTTCTGGCAGGTATTAAGCGCATTCCGAAAAGTTTAAATTTTTGCATTTCCATTGCTATGACACATGAGCTAGAGCATACTGTTCAGTTCCCGGTTCGCATTTAATCGTATATATGGAATGCCTTTTGTTTGTGGTTGATAGTTTAGCAAATATTTGTCACTTTTTTTTTGCTTTTCCTCAAGGTTAATAACCTTTTTGATTGTGTGATTCAACAAAAAAAAGTTCAAAAACAATTCATTATTGCCATGAAACCAGTTGCCTTGCTGTCCTGCTAAATAACGAATTTATTTCCAATAATATTTCTGATGTTCGTTTTCCCACCTTTAACCAAATATCAATTACAATATTAAATTTCGTGTTGTTTTTATGCTTTTTTTTTTAGTAATTAACACCATATATCCTAAAACTGTCCCATTAAAATCACTGTCTTTCCTTCCAACAGCCCAAAAAACCGGAGCCTGCACCAACATCGGCGCCCATAACTCATCCCTTATTTGGCGTTGATCCGAATCAAAATCAAAATGGTTATGCGGATCCTTATACGCAGTATCAGGTAACTATATAATAAAGATGTTTGATATTTTTAAATTACTTGTTTCATGTATATTTATTTTAAGAATCCCGGTATGCCACCACCACCAACCGCCAACAGCAATATCCCAACTAACTTACAACCCAATGACCCAGTTGCCTACTATAATCCTGCATTGCCGCAAAATAATAATTTGCCAACACAGCAATTTCCACCACAACTCAACTTCCAAACATCAGCCATATCGCAGCAACAGGCATGGATTGCGCAGTCACAAAATGTGGGCTACACTGAGCAGCCGGCGCCAGTGCAACGACAACCGGAACCCGTAAAAGAGAAACCGCCACTACCAGAGGAATACATTTATCTACAAACGGTGTTGGAAGAGTTAAAGAATCAATGCTTGTCTGTATCGGCCGATCCGGTGAGTTGAGCACATTATAAGTTTTCAGATAATAAAAGCGTTTTTTTATTAATACCTTAATGATTCAGTTTCTATGCTTCTTTTGTATAATAAATGGTAAATTATTACTTTTCCAGCGCACCAAACGTAAATTTGTAGATGTTACCAAACGTTTGGAGAATCTTTATGACTGTTTACGTGATGGCAGAGTATGTAAAAATAATGCTTTTATCAGATTTTAAAATTAAGTTTAATTTTTTCACTTTCTTAGCTTCACTCTGCTACAATCGCAGCTCTTAATCAAATCGTACAGTTCGTGCAAGTGGGTGATTATGCCAATGCCTTGCAAACGCATACCCAAATTGCATTCGGCTCCGACTTTTCACAATGTGCTGGCTTTATGCCAGGTCTAAAGGTGCTTGTACAATCGGCTGCTGATTTACAGGTTTATCTGCGTTAAGTTACAAAAACTATAGCAAGAGTCTACAAATGAGTTATGTGTCGTTAGAAATTGAAATAATTCCATATTTATCATAGCTGCTGTGTTCCATGAATTCTATCCTCATATGTATTCTTTTGGTTATTAACATTAATTGAAAAACGAAAAAAAAACGTTGTCGCGCTTAAAGATTGTATAGTGGTAAATATTTTTTAATTCGATAAATAATTTTTTGTCTAACTTTAACCTTTACGTATTTACAATATTATTACTTGCTTTGTGTATGTTTTATCCTTCAAAGTGTACTTTATTAAAAAAAAATTAATGTACGAATCGTAAACTCAACAATATATACTATATACATATGTAATATGAAATATTTGAAGTTCTGCATACTGACTGCAGAAACCATACAATATTAATATTTATGGAATTGTATACAAAAATTACGATAAACTAATAAAAATACGTATTTACAAAAATTAATTTCCACTTGTTTTATACATATATACATAAAGAATTGGTATCTCATTTGAAAATAATGGTCATTTTAAAATTACGACTTGAAAACAAACTAAAAGCGATAAGTTAATTTGGGCTAAAATAAATAGTCTTATTTACTCATGCATTAGCAAAAATGTTAGTATGTATTTTAGCAATTGATGAAATTTATAATAAAATTGCTACAGAGTTAAAACTTGTTTTCTTTTTTACGCTAAAAGTCTAAGCAAAACGGCAGTACTATCAAGTTTTAAATATATTTGAATTTAGTAACATCTTTCAATAAACACCCAAAAAACTGCTAAACTGGTATATATGTATGTATTTCTTACCTTCAAACAATTTGAAATAATTAAATAGCTTAAGGGGGTATTATAGTCTAGAAATGCTATTTAACGGCATTTTTTAAAGTCCAATAAAAAAAACTAAAAACATTTTTACTATCCAATTTTTTAGCAGATATTTATTAATATTTTAAGAATACAAAAAAAAAAAATAAAAAATAAAAAATTTGTAATAATTTGATTAATTGCGGCGTGGTGGCGTGGCGGGGGTTGAAAATAAGGGTGCGCCCTTCCTGACACGATTCCAACACTTTGGGTGATCTGAAAAAAAAAATTTTCAGTAAATGGCGACTGTTTGAATTTTTTGCCCGTTTTTTGGCAAAGATCAAAATTTTTTAAAAATAGTAAAAATCAAAATTTTTTAATAATCCTAGTTCCAACCATAGGGAGATATATAAAGAAGGTCCACACCAAATTTCAAGTTAATCGGTTCATTAGAACTTGAGAAATCATGTCAGAAGTGTTGAAAATAGTAGTTTCGAGAAAAACGCGATTAAAGATTTGAGTCTAACTGCAGGCAGTCTATACATACTTACATTTCGTTAATCGGCCATTCCTGCTTCGTACATGGGACCTTCTTCTTCTTCAAACATGTTATTTTCAGCATTTCTTTCGGCTAAACGGGCTGTTCAAGCTTCCTTAGAAGCTTCAGAAGCTTGTCCTTCAGAGCGACGTATTCGTGTCTTGTCCCGTTTGTCAGCGAATGCATAGGCTTCTGGACCAATGGTGATTCCCATGATGCTCATTATTTTTAAAATTGGTAAGAAGCCTTCATTGAAAATGCAAACTGCAAAATAATTTGCAATTTCAATTGTTCTTGTTCCTGAATGAATGTATTTCGGCGCAAAAGTCCAAATTAATGAATTTAGCGATTCATTATTATTTTGCGTTTCTGAGCCCAAACAACGTAGCAGCAGATTTTCATCTGACAAACTTTCATAGATTGGCTTGATTGCTTTTAACACTTTTCCATTCAGAGGGGGATTTTCATGATCAAAATCATCCAATGTACCGTCAGCTTTTGCTTTTTGCCATTTATACCAGCTTGATGAACCAGATGGGCCGTACATGTGCTGTGGAGTTTCATTGGTTGAACTTTTGTGATAATAAGTTGCCCATACTTCGTTGTGCATATCCTCAACTGAATCTGGATGCCGACAAATAGCCAAACCATAATATAAAGATAGTTCATTAATAATTTTATCTGTTAATGTGCCATCACCCCTGCCACCCAGACCTTTGGTATCTTTTTTGAGTTTACGTAATCTTGAGCCCATACGTTTCTGCACATGTCCTACACACTCTTTTTTTCCACTACAGGGTCATCCGCATACGGATTTATATCGAGAATTTTAAAGGTTTAAATGTTTTCGAATCACCGTCACCTATGTATTTTACATATTTCACTCCATGTATCTCTACCGATCTCTCGAACATTTCAATTACAGCATCAACCTCCATTTTCCCGGCACTTCCGTTGTGGTTTATTGTGCAAAAATCTTCGTGTTCTTCATACCAAGATTCATAAGACTCGATATCGTCATTTTTTTTTTGTTCTCCATAAATTACAACCTTGGCAAAAACTAGATTTTACCACGGTATCAACAACTTTCTCAAGGCAACTATAATACGTGTTGATAGCTAAACCTTGACAAATATCCATTACACTACAGAATATATTTATACCTTCCCTCCCGACTGCTAGAAGTCTCATTGCCGTTACAATTCTTGGGTTTATTTCATAAGCTTTGTTGATGAATGGAGAGGATGAAATATAGCCAATATCTTCACAGCTGCATTTCAATGCAATTTTAAATCCCAGTCCACGAGCAGCAGTTCGAGAAAATGTAATTTCTTTCTTGCATGTTGCACATACAATTAATGCAGATAGTGTAGTAAAAAAAGAGAAAATTCCCAAAATGCGTCTGTCTATGACGGCTCAGATTATCCATGGCTCAGAGCCAACTGAGCTGCGCTGCACATTTACCATGAAAATATTTCAACAAAATCCGTTACAACACCCTTCACATAACACTGTGGAACATTTTTGGGATTATTGTCTGGGGGGTGAGAAATTCCAAGTCAGGGTGATGGTACTAGGTCAGTATAGTAAAACCCTCAAAGGGTTTGGCGTTCGTATGTGTCATTTTTTTTTTATGACCTTTTAAATTTTTTCCTTATCTTGATGTTTTTTCGCTTAGTTGTAACATTTTGGCAAAAACGTAATTTAACATACCTCGCGAACCACTTGTCCGATTTTGATAAAAAAAATGAAGTAAACATTTTTATAATTTTTTATTTTTATTTTATTTATTTATTTTAATAAATATTGCCTAGACTTTTTCGATGGTGGTTGTTCGGATGCCTTTGGCACAGGAATGTGGTCCGAATGAGGCAATGGTGTTGCGGCACTTGCAACACCAACGTAATTATACGATTTTCTTATCCTTTTTGCGGCTCCTTTATTCGCACATGCATAGCAATTCAATGGATTGTGACCTTCGCCAGGATTAGTCCAAGTCATTGGGATACCGAATGGCATACTTTCACGTCTTCTATTTTTCCAATCCATTTGACGGTTGTAGCAGCTTTTACACACTATATTTGGTACCCAATTTTCGTTCACTATAACATTTGGGTGATTTTGGTTAAAATATTGCAAATTTTCAACTTTAAACGCGAATATCTCGAAAACTTTAAGCTTCCTGTGGCTATAACCATATATATTCGTGATCTGGAGGGTCTCCTCTATCCGACCATACCCATTTTATTCCCGAAATCCTGGGACAGTATACTAAAGCCGACCCAAAACTACAAATATTGTTATTTAATATATGTAAATGAAAAATTATTTATATATGGTATGTTTTTATTAATAGATGCTTTAAATGTCATACTGTGTCATATTTCGTCCTTAAAACATTGATTTACTGATAATCAGATATTTTGCAAGTAGTGAGTTGTTATTTATAAAATGTGTCCCTGGTGTTAGCTTTCTCGGTGGTGAGTTTTCTACGGCTGTGTTTGTTTACATTAGATCGACAGAAAACGTAAAAGCTGCTGCTTTCCTACCCCGCGGGCGGCCGACTTTATTGCTCTCTCATAGTGTAAACACAATGGCTACGACAGACTGCAAACTACATCTGTCAAATATTAAAATACACACGTTCTTATGGGCAGTGTTATTTTGACAGCTGCACAACTACACGACTGCAGGCCGACAGTTGTCGTTCTCGCTAACTTCAATTTGCTCCTATTTTTGCCAACGACAGTAGGACGACAGTAGAGTTGACAGTAGAATGGAAGATAGAAAGAGGAGGTAGAGTGGTGATGCCACTAATATGTAAAATGTAATATTATTCACAGCTACAACAAACTTGACGTTATCTTACAAATAAAAGCATAAAATAGCTATATTATAGCTCTATTATATCATTTGTAATAACAATTGATAATTTAAAGCAAAAATATTGACCTATTTACTTATTTTTTGCATAAAAAATTTCACTTTGAACAAAATATTAAAATTTCATTGAAGTGAAAGGAATTAGTATGGCCACAACGAAATTGTGTACATACAAAATGGACAACTGCGTTGTTTTGTGTACATGCCGGCCATTGTGTTGTTGTTGCTTCTCAAAATGTACATGTAGTAATATGAACAACGACGTTTTCAGTTCACTGTCGTGCCGCTGCAGTCTGTCGTAGCCATTGTATTTACACTATCACACGTATTAGTCAGAGTCTTATCACACGAAGCAACTTTTGTTGCGGCAACTCTTAGTTTAGGGGCGAGGGGGCGACGAGGAGAGGAGAATCGCGCCGAGTTTCCCGTGTTCAGCAACTCGCTTTGTGTTCTTATTCGTAACAGTTCGCTGCGACGTTTTTCGGCATTCGTGTTCTTTCTTTCGTAGTACATAGTTGCATTTGCGTATATTTTTTTGAAATTAATATTTTGAATATATTTAAAAAATTTAATTTCATCTTTTGGTAAGTAATTTGCAAATATGTATACAAATATACATAATATAATATAAATATTTTAAAAAATGGAGTATGACGAAAAAATCGAATTAATTAACGATATTGTGAAATGTATGGATGAAGCCATACAAATTGATTCAGACGATAGTAAGAAGGGTGATATATCTTTGTTTTAATAAATAAAATGTATTTCTTAATTGACAGAGCTGATTAATATATGTATGTGATAGAGTGGCCCAAATACCTATAAGGAAAAAGAAGCGACAATGGGTTAAAGTAAAGAGTAGACAATGGGTTAAAGTAAAGTGAAAGAGAATGAGAAAAAAACTCGAGCAGAGTTGCGCAACACAAGTTGCTCGTGTGAAGGTAATGGGCAACAGCAAAAGAGAATCGCCCGAGAATAAGCAACAAAAGTTGCTTCATGTAATCGTACACTCAAGCGCTCTCTATACATTGTGGAAAATTAATGTGCATTTGAAAATTACTTGACTGCTACGCATGTAATTTGTATGTGCGCGTTGATTAACAATTTTACTATGTTTAATATTGAGTGGGGAAACATGTTTTTGTTTTCCGAAAACTTTTTCGGTAATGCTGAGTGTTTAGTTTGTAAACACATAACTAAACGAAATAGGGAGTACTATGTTAAAAGGCATTATAGCGGAAACCATTCTATTTATGAATCGGTAACGGGCAGTTCTAGAGAATTATTTATATGCCAACTAAAAAAAAAACGTTTTATGAGCAATTCATTAACGATTCATTGGGGGAAAACTCAAGCGTTCGTTATGCTCAACGAAAGGCTAGTTTTGCTGTTGCTTTAGAGCTGGCAAAGCAGGGAAGACCATTCAAGGACGGAGTTTTTCTTAAAGATATGTGTCAAAAGGTTTTTCAATGTTTCAGTACTATAGGTCAGGAAGTTTTCGCTGCTATCAGTTCAATACCTTTATCACGGACAACTATAACTCGACGCACTGAAGTAATAGGCCGACATATTTATAATATGACTATGCGAAGGGTGCAAGAAAGCAAGTATTTTTCCATATGAATATAAAATAATCAGTTGAATTTGACCTTACAAGGTCGCGATAAACAAATATTCGATTTAGTCTTAGCAATTGAAAAATTTCACCATAAATTAAGCTTGCTTATTAATAATTTAAAAAAACCGACCTCACTGTTCTAAGAAGAACACGCTTTATTGTAGAAAAAAAATTTTCTAACCATGCAAGGCTGCAAGAATATCAACCAATCCTTGATATATTGCAGACTAATTTTCATAACCGAATAGCCTCGTGAAACTGGGCAACAGTTTTGGAAAAATCTGAACGACAACTTTTATCCGAAATTAAAGAACGAAATGTGGAAACTCTTTTCAATGTTTGGAACTACTTATTGTTGCGAAGTTTCGTTTTCCACTTTGAAATTAATAAAATCAAATACTAGAAATAAAATTAGCGATCGGCATCTTGAAGACTTACTTCGTATAAAGTTTTGCGGCTCCGAACTAGATTTAGATAAGTTGGTTCAAAACCATGAAAATATTGATTTTTAGTTTTTTGATACAGCCGTTTAAGTGAAAACTTCAACATAAATTCAATATTTAAAATTTTTGGAATTTTAATTTCTTTTTGACACGTGAATTGTCTTTATTTTTGTAATTGATAAAAAATTAATAAGGAATTTCATTAATTTCACAATTTTGTAAAAGTTGTCGAATCACTTTCAAATTTTTTTTATATTAATTAATACTAAAGTTTTGTATTTTTTTTTGGGTGTATCAGTATGCATTGTCTTTATGCATGTTTTATGTAAACATTACAGAACCAGTGTTGCTGGATTTTTTATGAATTAAAAAAAAATATATTTAAATTCTTAGAAAAAAAATACTTTTTTCCCTTCATACATTCATTTTTAACTCCGAAAGTGTTGCACATATAGGAAGACGGTATAGAAGCAGATTAGAGAAACTGTCATTCTTAATTTTTCTAAATTTGTTTCATCAAAATCGGACAAATGGTTCGCGATTTATGTTTTTTGCCAAAATGTTACAACTAAGCGAAAAAACATCAAGATAAGGAAAAAATTTAAAAGGTCATAAAAAAAACTGACACATACGAACGCCAAACCCTTTGAGGGTTTTACTATACTGACCTAGTACCATCACCCTGACTTGGAATTTCTCACCTCCCAGATTAGCTGTTGTACTGTGTAATTATATTTTAGAATTCATGGTATATAAAGCATGGTATAGAGATATAAACGACTTTCTGTAGGATACCTGAAGAAAAAACTATTCTTCGTTGTAAGATAATTCACCCTCAGGTAGTCAGCGAAAGTCTACCGCCTGTTGTTAGATTTCATGCGGCAGAGCCGGTTTGCACGCTGCGTCACTAAAATAGCTATAAGTCGGTAAATAAAAGGAATTTTAAAAATTCCTTTGGGGAATATATTCGTAAAGGTCCAGTCTTTAAGAATATGCAATCGAATTTTTCAAAATTCTAGACTAGAATAGCCCCTTAAATACTTATTATACAATACTTTTAAAAAATTTTGGTAATAGAATGGTAATTCTTGTTGGAAAGTGGGAACGTACCATAATTTATACCGAAAGTCGTTTGAAATACATACACATATACACATGAGAGTTGCAGTAAGTCCGAAACACTAGTGAAACAGCTGTTTACCACATTATTTTCTCGTGAAGTTAGGCGTATTTTTTAATGTTTATCCAATAATTTGAAGTTCACCTATTTATTTTGAATTTTCGTGGCGGTAGTAATTATAAACAAATAAAACAATTTTTGTAAAATATAAAGTTAAATATTAAAGAGTAGTACAGAAATGGCAGGTATGAAGGTGGCAATAGGCAGATTGCAACATCATCACCTCACTTCGTAAAAGATTAAAAAATTAAAAATCATTGACTAAATGAAATAAAAGAATTAAACGACTGATTTGTTAGATACTGTTTATATTTCAATTATATATTACATATATGAAAATATTGTGTCTATACAGCTTATAGAAACATAAAAATGGAAAATGGTTTGCATGAAGATGAATATACTGATGATATGTCAGCGAACAACTTGACAGAACATGTTGAATATATTGAATATGAAGATAATATTGGCACTGGTTATGAACATGAATCATTGATTGAATATGTTGAAGAAGATGATGTACAAAGTGGTGATTATTTCGAAAACGAAACTCTGGAGGAGCATGTGAAAACACACACTTTATCAATAAGGCACTTGCATTTCGATGGTCAATCTCAGGAAATATATCGCTGCTTAGAGTGTGCCATAGATTTTGTTACTCTCGAGGACTTCACAAAAGTACATCAAGAAATGCAGAAAAAATTATCTAATAAAGCTTCAACAAATATTAGTACTAAGGATACATTTCAAAATGAACAAGTCAAGGAAGAGCAAATTATTCAAAACTCAAACGGCAGTTGGCTGATTATAAAAGAAGAGCAGATTATTGTAGATGAAAATGAAACTAAAGATTTGGATGATTACTTAGAAACGAGTGAGGATATCATTGAACATACGAATTTTGACAAGGAAGATAACGATATCGCCACCGATACCATTTTACATGTTAAAGAAGTATGCAAGTATTGTAGGATACATATATTTGACTTACTAAACTGATTACTTTCTCATCTTCTAGGAAAAGCAATCCATCACCGATGAAGAAGATGATGGGGAGAAATATTTTTGTTGTGATTGCCAACTGGTATTTAGTGATTTAGAAAAAGCGGAGCAACATGTTTGTACCGCCATAAATACTAGCACAGTCAAACAGGAAGATGCGGATAAAGTTGTAGAGCAAGAAGAATATGACAATGATATACGGTTATATCTTGAAGAGCAGAAGCAAACATTGGACACATCGAAAAAAAGCCAAAGCAAGGAAGTACAATATCATTGTGCCGAATGTGATAAGACATTTAATTCTCTGCAAGGCTTACAAATACATAACCGCATTCACAAAACAAAAGAGATTAAAACACAAAGTGATTCGTTTAGTGTAGTAGAATTGAAAAAACCAACATGTCCAATTTGCAATACTAATTTCAGTTCATACAAAAATCTTAAGTATGCATGCATTGTCATCAAGTGTAAAATATTACTAACTGCAAATTCTTTAGGTTACACATGAAAATTCATGATGCACAGCAATTGAGAACAATAGAGCAAGCATTGCCGGCTGGTGCCAAAACGCAATATAAGGATATGAATAAATTCTTCTGCGAGATATGCAATAAGAGGTTGGATTTATTTATTAACACTGGTTCAAACCACGCCAAGTCGTCCACGAAAATTTGAAAATTAGCAGTTCATTAGGAAGGGGACCAGACGCATACCCCGTGATATAAATATTTCGTCAAAAATTTTTTTTTTTTTTCAAGTTATTGAAGGTTTATGAGAAAATAATTTTACAATTTTATCATCCTCTAAATTTAAACCTTCAATAACTTTAACAAAAAAAAGAAAAGAATTTTGACGAAATATTTATATCACGGGGTATGCGTCTGATCCCCTTCCTAATGAACTGCTAATTTTCAAAATCGGAGATTTTTCGAAATTTTCATAGACAACTTGACGTGGTTTGACCCCACTATAATTAATTCAGGATATATTAAGTTTGCCACGATGTTTGTAGCACCCAGAAGTTAGCCCCTTTAAAATATGTACATATATAAATGACAGTTGAGTAGATTTAGTCTTGTCACTCTGTCTGTCTGTATATAAGCGAACTAGTCTCATTTATGAGATATCAATCTGAAACTTTTCTCTCCAACAAGCTCCTCATTTGTCGCAACCGTCGATATTGGACCACTATGGCATATAGCTGCCATATAAACTACGCGGTCAAAATCACTTTCTGCTATGGAAAACTTTTTTGATTTGTCAAAATATTTTCACCAGATTTAGATTATTGTAAAGGAAAAAATTTTTCAGCAAATTTTCCAAATTGGAACCCATACTAACTGACCGATCGAAATCAAGCTCTGTATATTTGAAGAGTATTCCAGCTTCGGTGCACCGGAAGTTAAAGTTTTTTTCTTATTTTTATTGACTATGAAACATTTATATCACTTAAATTTCAGTTTTGAACAGAATCTACTTGGTATACATAAGAACATGCATCAACAATCCACGGAGTTTAATTGCGGTATCTGCAATCGTCACTTTGAAAATAAAACAAGCTTTGACATGCATATGCAAATGCATGCTGACAAACCCGCGAAACCACGTAAACAACAAATAAAGCAAACGGACAGTAGTGGTCGGTTTGCTTGTCAATACTGTGGTCGAACGTTTCAGCGGCCGTATGAAAAAGTGCGCCATGAGCGTGTACACACTGGTGAAAAACCACATGCTTGCGAAGTGTGCGGCAAAACTTTTCGCGTTTCATATTCGCTGATACTACACCTGCGCACGCACACCGATATACGACCATACGTATGCGCCACTTGCAATAAACGGTAAGTCATATCATTTAATTGTAAATATACGAGTATTCATGCAAGTTTGTAATTGTTCGGTGAAGTTTCAAGTCGCAGCCTGTCTATGCTCATCATCTACGCACTCACGATGCGGAACGTGCATACACATGTGAAATTTGTTCAAAATCGTTTCGAACTTCAGTGCAGCTTTCGGCGCATAGGAATATACATTCGAAACCTTACAATTGCCCAGTATGTAATCGTCCCTTTGCTTCATTGTATTCAGTGAAAATACACATGAAAACACACAATAAACTTAACCGTTCCGGTGATAGTACCAAATACAGTTGCTATGTTTGTGGTGCGGAATATGCGCGAGTTTCTGCATTACGAATACATATGAAGGATTTACATCTTATCGATTTTGATACGAACCGTTCTTTGGATTTAGATGATATAATATCGGCAGAGGATCAAAACTCACAATCTCAGCACAACACAGATGGCAACGAAGATGAGCAAGAAGTTGATAATGAGGCTGCCGTTTTGATAGCAGCGGCCGCAGAAGCCGATTGCGCAGCCTATATAGAAGCTGCGACAGCGCATACGTCTGATCACATATCTACAGGACCAGAGAGCATGACCCTTCACTCACAAGTCAATCCACCATACGAAGTTACACTGCAAAATGAAGAGGTAAAATTATTATATTAACAATAAATTACTACGTAAATTGATTTATTTTTTTTTTTATATAGTTGATTGTGGACAATTACCAAACTGAAGAGATTGTAACCGACTGGTTATCAAAATAATTTTTCTAAAGAGCATAGTAAGCATTAAATAATGAATATTTTTAAATAAATTAGTTTAATTGAAAAAATTCCTAAAATTCTTATTTTTTATAAATTACTACATAAACATTACGAATTAAATAAGCTTGGGTTGTCGTCGAATATGTTCCAGATCTAACATGGCCGTTTGTGGCGATAAGATACAAGGTGATGCTAGACGCTGTTGATAGGGTGATTGATGTAGCTGTTGTTGTGCGACCTGCATCAAAGGCGAGCCCACTGGCGTTAGTTGTTCTTTGATTTCATTTTGCCCTTCCGGTAACAATCTATATTTCTGAAGGTACTTGTAAGAAGCATTTGAAATATCACTTGGTCGTTTCTGTGTGTTTTCAATTGGCCGTAAAGGTGTAGTTTGTTTCGGTGGCGTAGGTGATATATTAAGTTCGTGTAGCAATTCATTTAATTTTTCATTTGGTAAATATTTAAGAGCCAACTCATTCATGAGCATACTTTGTTCCGTGTTTGGTTTATTATGAATCATATTGTCTGTAGATGATTTGATATTGCGTGGTGTGTTAGGTTGGTAAGCAGTAGATTGTGCTGCCGGCTGTCGCGGTGAGGCTAAAGCGAATATGGGCATATCTTTCATTGGTTGATACACGGCGCTTGGAGCTACAACAGAATTCGCGTTATTTGACTCTTCGGTCAAGGCTTCCGGTGATCGAGTTTTCCTTTCGTTATCACAACAACCGTTATCGCGGTACTGTGTACTAGCATCTTGACGAGGCACTGAAATAGAGTTAGCTTGATGTTGATTTAAAAGCTTTTCGACAAGATTTATTACACGAAGCTGGTTTGTGCGCAGCTCCCCAAATATTGAATGTAATTGTTGAATATCTTCCTTAGTTGCTAGACGTGTGAATAATGCAGCATCAATATGTTTAAAATCAGAAATCAATGATGAATCGGTTTGCGTGCCTGCACAAATTGTAAGTACGTCCGATTTGGACGTCAAAATTGTTTGATTTTGCTGATGTGCCATTATTGTAGGAATATCAGGAACACGGCAATTTAAATTATCTTGTTTGTTTTCTTGTACAGTTAATGGTTGATCTAAACTTCTTCGATATTGCGGCAACTGCGTTGACCCACCTGATCTAGATATAACATCTATAGAACTCCCAATGGGGCACATTGGTGCTGCGTTTACGGTAATAGATCTTTGTGGATAAACATTTGATGTTATTTGTGTATTATTAGCAGCGTATGGCTGGTTAACGAGATTTGGCTTTGCTGGAGCAGAAATAACATTGGTTGAATTTACTACGTGACCATTTATGCTATATACTTCAGCGCCAATCGGTGGAAACGAAACCTTCGGCAGTACTTGCTTTTTCCAAGCTGCATAGGTTGGTTGCGTCGGTTCCGACGTAGCTGCAGGCAAAGTGGATGTACTTGTAGGAGGAACTTGTTGCACTCCTAATAATATTGATACTTCAGGCACGGTTGGGCGTACTATAGCAGCAGTATTCATATCCAGAGGAACACTTGGTTTTGGTGCACATCGAGGTAACATATCTTCAGTCTCAGGTTTAAACATATTTTTTAAATTAATAATTAATTAATTGAAATATAATCGCAAGCGGTAATAAAAGAATTTAAGTTATCCTCGATAGAGTTACCAACTCTGGAATAGTTAAGAAAAATAATTTTCAAACATGCATAGTAATTTTTGTTTTTGCTGATTTTTATAGGAGCTAACTTTTTTCATATTGGACAAATTAAAACTTATTTAATAATTGTTTTAGTACCTAGGTAAGGTACATATAACAATGTCACAGTTTTTGTTTGTAATATTTTTAAATATATAGATTTCCACTTTAATACTTTCTTTAATGAATGAAAACATCAACTCTGTGACCTGTTTCAAATCGTTCCGGTAGGGTTCATTCAGAGAACGTATAATATAATTATACGTTCTCTGTTTTAATTCAGAGAAAATTATTTGAAACGATATATTTGTTAAAAAATTTAGATGTTAACTATTAGATAAATTATTTCAAAGAGTTAAAGGTAAAAAAATGTTATAAAATTAAACAATATACATATGTGTTTTTTTTTGTACTTCTGACTACATAATTTTTCAACATCTATAATCGAGAATTTTGACAACACTGGCAATGGCAGTTCATATTCATTTCTCGTTGCTTCATTCGTCCGAGTTGTTGGTGTAGTGCGGATCGTCAAAGTTTCAATTTGTATGTGAAATCAGTAATATTTACATAAAAAGTGCTCGTTTAATATTAAATTGTGACTTATTATTATACATGCGGTTATAAAAATCGAGTTTAAAAAATTTCGAATCTTTAAAAAACATATTAAAATAAACAAGTGTTTTAAATCTACTAAAGGTTAGGTGCCAAGAAAAGTGTGGAAGGAAAACGATTAAAAAATCACATACCAATCAAAGAAAAACTTTGGGGTGAAAAGAATCAAAGTAACAAAGTATACCTAAGGGATTGAATGAAAGCCATAAAAACCTTAAGATAATTGCTAAAGGAAAAGAAATTCAATCATTCATTATTTATATAGAGAAGGATTTAACACTATAAGCAAGTGCTTATCTAATTCAAAAGTGTGTATAATTTGACGAGACACAAACTTGTTGCGATCTGTGACGAAAATAAATAATTGTATATAAAGGTTATAAAAGAATCTATAATTCACTGCCGGGGTTTTGTGTAAAAACTATAAATAGGTCTAATCTCTTGTGTTAGACAAAAATTTAATCTTCCTTCACCAAGGAAGACCAGCATCACTGCCGTGAAAATGCAGATTTCTTGTAAATGTTTAAATTTCATTGCCACCAGTAATAGTCAGGCGGCAAATAGCAATGTTGGAAGTATCAGTGCTAACGTCTATAATGGAACATCGGCAATTGATTCACATTCTATACGAAACCCTGCTGATGATGATAGTAACATGCCATTAGCGCAACAATCAATCGGCGGTTGTAATAATGCCGGCTATGCAAACAACAACTCAAACAACCTGTGCACTATATTAATGCACGCGTTCTTACAGCGTTACCCTCGCACGTTCATCTTCTATTCACAGTGCATGGAATTCTTTAAACAGGTTCGTAGCCTTGAAATTATGTTTACATATTGTAGTTAATTCAAAATACATGCATATAAAATTTAAAAAACCTTAACTTTATAATTATATTTTTTGACCGACTATTTTTTTATTTTTTTTATGACTTGTGTAGAATTATTAGTATATTGAAAAACCATGTTAGTAATCAGTGCAATGTGGTTAAGTTTTGGTTAGGAACCTATTGTTAATATATAGAATCGAAAATAGGTTATTGTAGCGGCTATCCAAACCCTGTTTAAGTAGGAATTCGTCGTAGAATTCATTAGACATGCAAATAGGTGGTAGTCATACGGAAACTCATTGCATGGAGGATATGTATTTGGTATGTTCGGTTATATTCTGGATAAGTAGGAGTTTAACGTGCTGCAATGTCCAAGAGATGCGGTCTGTTGTTGATCGATCCTTTTTTGGATCGGTTAGTAGTTTATGAATTTTGTAGTTGTTGTTATATGAATTAGATAAGTTGTCGTCGCGTCGTCCAACGGTAGGCACAGGAAAAAATATATTTATAATTGGGGTACTCACAACCCGTCGTAAAGCATCGTAAAATCGTAAAATTATAAATTTTTACACTTGTTTAAAAAAATTGTTGTTGGATTTCATACAAAAATGAGTTTTACACATTTACAATTCTCAATGCTATGTTTTCGAATCGATATAACTTATAACTTTATGAGACTTATGAAAACCCTAAATGCATTTTCTGTTCCATCGCCTTATTTTTCACAATGTGAATGTATTAAATTCCAAAGTTTATACTTATGCAAGTACCACCATTTTGCACCCTGTTGGATTCCCACCCAACTTTCGAACTTAGCAAAAAACTTCTTAGCAATATGGTTAATTTTCCTGTACAAATTAATATTTCTAAACCTACATTTTTCCGAATTTAAACGATTACCTATGCTTATCTACGCACAAAATATGTATATTGTATATGCACGTAGGCAATGACAAAAAGAAGTAATCATGTGCCGTAATACTCGTACCTACAAGCACAGCTGCAACAACTTGTTTACCCATTTTGGCGTGTTAGTCGAGCCAAAACAGGACTTCAGAAGATTTTCGAAAATAGAAAAATGCAAAGCGAAATAAGAAACTACGTATGTACATATATAACAATTTCAAAGAAAATAAAGTTACGTCGCGCCAGAGTTCTGCCGCCGAAAAGGCTAGCTGATCTGTCTGTCCGGCTGGGAGTCCATACGTCAATATTTTTTAAGCTATCGCACACTGGTCTCTTGTCATTCCAACTTATTGCTTACTGACGATGGTGCTGCTATTTTTATTTAAAATTTGTACAAGTAAAAAGTGTGGTGCCGTGATGGGGCGGTAGCTCGGAGTGTGCTATTGTGGCGATATTGTTAAGCTGGTGCGCATATCCAAACATTCGTACATATCGTTACATTTTTGGTATGATGACGCCATCCCTACATTGTCATGTCAAATTATATTTCAGTATCAGATAGCCTAACGTTTAGTGGGTAACCGCAACAATAAGGAAAAGTAACCTACAGTTGGAAATATCGGGATGTGTGCTAAGTAAAAGACGACAGCAGTGTGGCTTTATGTGTGGGTTTGTGTGGAACCCGATTTTCTTGCCCTACCCACATTTACAAACAACATCGACACATGCAATGTAATTTATGCAAGAATAGGAATAATAGTAAACAGGAAAAGAAGAAATGAAATCGACGGAAGAATTAGGTACAATAGTACTTATATATTATTGGTATTATCATAATAAATAACTTGCCTTCTTGTTTTTTAACCCGAACATTTTTTTTTAGTAATTTGTTCAAATTAATTTTTAAGTTCATTAAACAATCGTAATCTTCATTGAACGGAAGAGTTAAAGTTACGCACCTAACTTTTAACATTATATAAAATTCAAAATTCATAAACGTTAAAAAATAATATATTTTTCCTCAATCTATCTCCTCTTTCTTACATACATAGTTCTAATACAATGAATTCTATAAAAATGTATGTACATATATACTATGTATCTTATCATAAAATTCCGATAAGCAAGTTGTTTATAAAAATATTCACTGCAATCACATTTATGGTTGATGTCGTTGTCCTCTAATTATACATGTGTATGTATGTATGTATGTATATATAACAAGTAGGGAATGACTTAGTTCGGGTGCAACCAAACATTTTATACTCTAGCAACTTGCAAAAATCAAAGCCATGGAAATTATTTAAGGTGTAAAACCAATCATATAGAGAAAATCAGACGGATGTTCCAAAATCCTGATATTAGTTATGTAGGGGCTAGGCCAAGTTTTACCTATTACAGGCATTTTCATTGGGATAACTCACATACTGGCCGATATATGCGGTATAAAGTCGTCCCGAATTTCGAAAATTTTTATATTGGGTATATGGGGGCTAAGAAAAGTATTGTTCCGATTCAACCCATTTTTGACATACAGACATACCATTTATATCAGTTATATATGTCTATCACACATTGACCAACATTTTCGATCAAAAGTCAACTATAGGTACCGGGTTCTAAATATTAGGTACCTAAAGGCTTGAACAGTTTTTATTGGATGTAAACAATTTTTGATCATAAGGTGATACACTAAAGACATTATATCATCCATTTTAACACTTTCGGTAGGAGTTCTTATAATATTTATTCTGGGCGAATTTGGTTGTTGTAGATTTAGTGGCTTAGGAGATATGTATGTACATTAGGGTGTGTCATTCTGAGGCAACGTTTTTTTTTCAACTGAAAAACAAGCTAAAAACTTTCGAAAATGTGAAAAAGAAAGTCACTCAAAAGATGAGCTCTTAATATTAATATTAAGAGGTGCCTGTTTCAAATTTTCTGTTTTCCATATAAATAACATGGAAAAATTAATTTTTTTTGTGGTGGTTATTGTGCGGACATGTACATACATATATTTTATTGAGCAAAACCATACTGGAATATGTGTACAGAGTAAATGCTTACAAATTATATATATTGTGTGTATGTTTCGCGATAAATAGTTAACATTTACATATCCATATACTATACATTATATTTATTTGCATTATCCACTCATATTAATTCTTACATAGTACATATGAATGTATGTACATATAAAACCTGATACAGAGGAAGTATCCTCACCATCTAATATTATATATTTTAGATTTGTATAAGAGCTTTTTGAAGTTTGCTATTATTGAAATCCATGTCCACACTTTAAAACAAATAAGTAGAACTTAAGTTGAATAGTACTGATTGGTATTCTTATTGTGAATATTCGCTTTTAAAGTACTCGTTTTTAAATCAAACTTTTATTTCATATCTTTTTTTTCATAACTTAAGCAATTAATTTTAAAATATATACTTTCATCGACCACCCATTTAGTCTTTTTATACATATAAAACAAGTGTTATACGGTCTATGCAAGCAAATGTGAGAGTTTTCGGTTTTTTTTTACAACCCGTTGCACCGATTGCACTTTTGTTTCCGACCACATTAAACTTATTGTTGTTGGCTGTTGGATTATAAATAAACTTGCGCATTATTCTACAGCTTAAAGTTCGCTATATCTGTTTACAACTATAAATACATATGTATTTCTGAAAGTGCGCACACCTATGTACATATATTGTCCCCTGTTGTTGTAGAGGAATGAATTGTTGATAAAAGAAATAACGTTACGGCAGATGAATCGCAAACAGGAAGGTTAAATTTTTGAGATGAGCATTAAGTTTTAAAACTTGTTGTAGTCTCCATTTATGGGACATCGTTTTGATACATGGTCGATTGTGCCATAAGTGAAGCAGCTCAGAGTTATTCACATTTTTCCTTATGTAATGCTAAAAATGAGATACAAGTATTTCACAAAGTTGCTTATATTTATTTATTCAAATTACTTTATTAAAATTTTTAGCTTCTTACCTCTAAAAAATGAAAAACCACTACCAAACATCGTAAAAGCTATAGAAATATATGAATAAATTTCAGTAGTAGTATAAACAACTCAATGAAAACTTGCAGATTAACCGTGCGATTCTGTACTGTGATACTGTCTCAAGTCTCTAAATTTGAGATTTTGAGTTAGAGACAATTTTTGAGACTTGAGACGATTCTGCTATTCTGTAAGTGACAGTCACAAAATCTCTTACATTTCATTATTCAGAGATGTTTTTACACTTGAATGAAAATAAATATGTCGATAACAAATATTAAATTTTCTATAACATAGTCAAAAAACATAATTATGCATAAAAATAAAAATATATGTTGACTTTGTTTCATAATATTTAAGAAATTTATGTAAAATTTATTTATTTTTAACCTTTTCGTGTTTGAGTTGCTTAAAAAATATAAAAAAACAAGTAAGGAAGGGCTAAGTTCGGGTATCACCGAACATGTTATATTCTCGCATGATAAAGTGATAATCGAGATTTCATATCCGTCATTTTCATATTTTTCAAATACCGTATTTGTGTAAAGTTTTATTCCTCTATCATTATTGGTTCCTAATGTACATATATATTATACAGAGAAGGCATCAGATGGAATTCAAAATAGCGTTATATTGGAAGAAGGCGTGGTTGTAAACCGATTTCACCCATATTTCGTACATGTCATCAGGGTTTTAAGAAAATATTATATACCGAATTTCAGTGAAATCGGTCTAGTAGTTCCTGAGATATGGTTTTTGGTCCATAAGTGGGCGAGGCCACGCCCATTTTCAATTAAAAAAAAAAAAGCCTGGGTGCAGCTTCCTTTTGTCATTTCTTCCGTAAAATTTAGTGTTTCTGACGTTTTTGGTTAGTCGGTTAACGCACTTTTAGTGATTTTCAACATAACCTTTGTATGGGAGGTGGGCGTGGTTATTATCCAATTTCTTCCATTTTTGAACTGTATATGGAAATGCCTGAAGGAAACGACTCTATAGAGTTTGGTTGACATAGCTATACTAGTTTCCGAAATATGTACAAAAAACTTAGTAGGGGACGGGGCCACGCCCACTTTTCCAAAACAATTGGGTCCAAATATGCCCCTCCCTAATGCGATCCTTTGTGCCAAATTTCACTTTAATATCTTTATTTATGGCTTAGTTATGACACTTTATAGGTTTTCGGTTTCCGCCATTTTGTGGGCGTGGCAGTGGGTCGATTTGGCCCATCTTCGAACTTAACCTTCTTATGGAGCCAAGGAATACGTGTACCAAGTTTCATCATGATATCTCAATTTTTACTCAAGTTACAGCTTGCACGGACGGACGGACAGACAGACATCCGGATTTCGACTCTACTCGTCGCCCTGATCACTTTGGTATATATAACCCTATATCTGACTCTTTTAGTTTTAGGACTTACAAACAACCGTTATGTGAACAAAACTATAATACTCTCGTTAGCAACATTGTTGCGAGAGTATAAAAACCATATATAAAAGAGAAGAAAATTGAAAATAGGTAGATTTATTGAAAAAAACCGTTGAATGCTGTTTAATCACTGTCATTATCCGTAGTGGAAATTATTCTTAGCCGCTTATTTTGATGGCCGGCACTGATATCACTAGAATTTGTATCAGAATCAATAGTAAGAACTATGGATTGATGTTCTGATTGACATAGCATCTCCGACTGAGTTTGCACTATAAATTCAGTTAATTTTGTTTGAATGCTTCTCTTTGGACCCAATAAATTCCGATTTAGTTCTTTATATCTTAACATGCAGAGACTCAATATACGTTCGGCATCAGTATCATTTTCTACAAAATAATTTTCCAATCCTGCTGCAAGTTTAAGACCAAGCAAAAAACGAAAAAAGCAATCGCGTTAAAGTGAGAAATTCGCGTAAAAAAGGAATTTGCGCTGCAAAAATAACCGCGTTAAAGTGAAATAGCGTAAAAAGAGATCGCGTAAAAAAAGGACTGAGTGTACTCTTTTTAGCAACTTTGTTGCGAGAGTATAAAAACTGAGGGACTAGTGCGTATATATACAGACAGACGGACGGACAAACGGACAGACGGACATGGCTAAATCGAGTCAGCTCAACATACTGATCATTTATATATGTATATACTTTATAGGGTCTCTGACGATTCCTTCTGGGTGTTACAAACTTCGTGACAAACTTAATATACCCTGTTCGGGATATAAAAAGTTAAAATTTTATTTGCGAATAAAGGCGAAAACGTTTTTGTCCATATAAGAATCCAAGGGACTGTACTTGAGGTTTAACTTTGAATATGTTCGTACAAATAAATTTCATTGGAAAAAATAACGAATTTATGGCTGCTTTCTCAATGTCTGGTTACCAGCGTTTCTGTCCAGTTAATAGAGTTGTTCGCTTAATAGATTGTACTTAATAAACATCAACAATGTGCATGGTTAATGGAGATGTCCGCTTAATAGGGCACCCATTTAAGAGAGCTTTCACTGTATTCTTTATTTATGAATTGTTTTAACTATCCTATCTTTTAAGTTGGTTCGAACTGGGTACAGTGTGCTAAATTTTACTAAAATCGGTTCAGTAGTTTAGGAACCCATCGCTGGCAAACAACGTGACACGTACTTTTTATATATAAAGATAATATATAAATTATTATTTGCGGTAAGCACACAATACAAATACCTGAGTACCGAAAGTTAACATGCTCGAGTGTGTTTGCTGTCAAAATCTATAATAATTTTATAGAAGTTTAAATTTTTGTCACTAAATCTACATTTCTTATAAATTTTCGCTACTATAATGGCATTAGTGTGCTTACACGCTTTATTGACATTAGTGCGCATACACGAACATTTGTTCGTATCATTTGGCACAACAGTGTTATATTTAGCCGGCGCCACATATGCTCCATTGCCTACAAATACATAACTTTCATTATTTTAATCAATAATACCTAATTACTTGCTGTGTCGCGATTACCCCAAAACTCGGTAGACTGGCTGACAATAAATTGATTGCGCAGTCGTGAAGATGCTGATAAGCGAGCACCTTGGGTATGTTTGTTTATTGAGTTCTGAAATGGTTTTAGTATACAGTCTACAACAATAACAACTAAGTATATGCTTTTGGAAATGTAAAAAAATACACATAATACTTTTTTGCAAATGCGAAAACCGGCTTGCGGCTTATTAGTTTCCTGCATCTACTCAGCAATTTCTTCGACCCTCGCGCAGATAAATTACTCTCAATGGTTTTACAATACTTTCTCAAGAAAAAAATTCAACCTTATATATGTATGTAGATCGCGAAGTGTATTTATTTATGTTTTTGGCAACGAGCATTTGAGTTTTTGTTGCAGCTAATTTAACAGTTTCAATCATATCCATAAATATCAACTCATTAATAGATTGATTTGTCTTGTTAATTTGCACATCTTTCTTTGCAAGTGTTATTGTATTTATATCCCCTTTCGGTTTGCGTCAATGCTTTAATGTGTTTGCACTTTTTGTATGTTTGTCATGATCAACTTCGTTTAATATAAGAAATCCTAACAAAGAAATTATCTATACTAATTAATAAAACGCTCATGCTTGCAAATTGAAAAAGTTTTAAACATACTTAAAACTACTATCAGATATATTCCTGCTATCGGCTATAAAAATCGTCTGTTAGCAATAAATAATCTATGTATATGGTGTACATATGTATATGCAAATAACTATGTATGTATGTAGGTAAATACATATGTAAGTATACAAGTACAAGGGTGTATAAGCAGCTGAAAAGCTCAAACAATAAAGCTAACTGCTCTAGCGATTTGTATTTTTAATATTTTTTCACTCTTATTTGTGCGCCGTTGACTGCCCGTCGTGTCTGATGGGCGCGTTAGTGCTACACGTGCGGCACTTTTTTTCTATTTTTGAACAAAAAAGTGAGCAAAGTATTTGTTTAAATAAGATTAAACTAAGTATATAGCAAACAAATAAAATATTTAATGATAAAACAAATAACATTCGCAATTTATAAAAAATAATCGACAACAAACAAACACTTCTACACTTTATCTTTTCATAATTGAGAAGAAGTCTGAACAATAGCGGTTTGTTTGTTTGCAGCTTCGATAGATGTGAAACGATTTTTTCATTAAGTTCTTACAATCTACTAAATATGTACATATGTATGTATGTATATTTGCAAACATGGCAAAATGCAAAACTTTGAATTTTTCTGATGCACTGTTGACACGCGCCTACTTGGCACTGTAATGGAGAAGTAATTTTTGTCTTTAAAAACTCAAGTGCTGAACACATAGAGCGTGACAGACTGCAACCGACATCTGTCAAATATTAAAATACTCAAGTTCTTAGGGACACAGTTATTGAGGCAGCTGCACAACTACATAACTGTCAGACAGATGTCGCTTGCAGTCTGTCGCGCTCTATGTGTTCAGCACTTGAGCCAACTTCTTAACTATCTTCAGTAATCGTGTTGCGATTAGTTAAAGAAATAGCGCCTATAGTACATACTACTCTTTGTCTTTCTTTTTACTGATAAAATAAATTATTATTTTAATTAAATGATAATTGATGCACTTATAAAACATCTTATAAAGGCAATGCATTTTCAGTTCTCTTTCATACCATAAATTGAAACTTCTGTTTTTTAGGTATTTATATTCTTTGTGCACTTTCCTTCAAAACTCGGTTAAAGATAAAATTTTATGAATTAAAACAATTTCAAGCAGGTGATGGCTGCGTTACCAACTAATCGAACAAAATCAAGATTTTCCAACTGTTAATTTGTTGCTATTAACATGATAGTTCATTAATTGTATGGACATATGAAACTATAAGATATAAGATCAATATCTTGATGTTATTTATTGTATCAAAGGAATGATTTTTAATAGTAAATCTATCTACATATGTAAACAATACCTCTAGTTCAGTGGCAATTTATTTTAATTCGTGTATGTTAACATTATTATTTCGACATCCACTGGCTTATAAAACCATTTAACCTTTTGAAAATGTGTCAATTTATTAGATAATACCTCGAACTATCTAACGGTAAAGTGTTACACTGCTAATAATTTGATAGTTTCTAGTTTAATTACATTTAGAAATGTTTTGGAGCATTTTGTGGACATTTCTTGGGCAAATTGATCACTTATAACTGTAAAAGCTCAGTATATTACTTCTTCACATTTCTGGCAAACTTAAACTTTCAAACCAATTGACAGAATAACAAAATCGCAAAAAATTTAGCTAAATTAAGCTTTTAGGATTTAAATTTTTACTACTTCAAAAACAGATTTGCCTTAAACAAATGAATTCCCTAGCATTGCTTGATAAACTTTTATTTTATATTTTCTTCTTTCTTCATTTTGTTTAATTATTATTTTTTTTGTTTTTCCTAAACTTTTTTCTTAAACACGTACAATTTGTGCTTTCGTATACTTCCGTACATACACACGAAATACTTGAGCATATACATATGTATGTACATATGCCCACACATATACGTACTCGTACATATTTGAGTGTGCATGGGTAAATTGTTTGGTCTGAAATTTTATAGAGATTATTTTCGTAGTTCGTTTTGTGCTATTATTTGTTTACAAAAGTTTCTAACCAGAGAAATAGTAAAAAACAATAATAATAAGAAATGCCAAAGCAACAAGAAAAAACGTTACAAAAAAAATTAAATTAAATGAAAATAGTAGATAGACGGCAGACTTCTCTAAAAATAAAATATAAACGTGCCGTTGTATATAAGTATGTAGTTATGTACATATATTTCTATATAACGATGCAGAAGCGTACAATGGGAAGACACCACATATGTATGTATGTATATCTACGATTACGGTTTTTTATCGCGTCTCATTCGCTTATTAAAATGCAAAGAAATCATTAAAAAGAAACTAGCACATGAAGGTTTAGAGCAAGGAGGGCCTGCATACAAAACGATTGTACCTAACACACAACAAGTCAGAAAAGCTTCATAATTCTAATAGGTGGTGTTAATGCAATTGCATTAACCACCAGCAAATGTGCAGGTATGAGAAAAAATATGTTTACATACATATACTATGTATGTACATATACATACCATGTACATATGTACATATATACATATACCATATGTAATATGGTTTTAATTATTTATATATCGGGAGTAATTTTACTCCATTCCTCCATTAGTGCTACCTTTAGACCTGCAATGGATGATATTTGCGTACTATATGCAAATTTATAAATTACACCGTTAGCTAAAAATTGCTTTTATTATGTTTAAAGGCTTAAAAAATCATAAAATGATGTTTAAATTAAAAAAAATTGTAAAAATGTTCCATTTTCCTTGAAATTTTTTACAACTGTTTGCACTGTTGGCTTCGTTTAAATTAAGCTATAAAAACGTTCTTCCAATTTCGCTTAATGAATAACCTTCATTCCTCATTTTTACAACGGTTTTCCGAATTGTATTCCTTTCCTTTGCCCATATTTATAATTTCGTATTCTTCTATGAAATGTCAAGCTGTAATGATTTAAAGCAAATATCAAGAAAATCTGCAGCGGTACTCATAACGGTATATATGTATACTTATATTTTATATAGTTTATTTCATATGCGTACTATATGCAAATTTATAAATTACACCGTTAGCTAAAAATTGCTTTTATTATGTTTAAAGGCTTAAAAAATCGATTTTCGATTTTCAGCACCGCTGAATTGAGAAAAAAAAGTAAAAATATATCGTCACCTGAAATGCAAAATAACGTAACAACATTTTCGGAAATTTACAGTTGCATGAATGAAACATGAAATAAAATGGGACATGAGTGAAACAAAACTTCAATATTGGTTAAAACTGGTTTATATCTGACCGCAGAACCTGAAAATGTTGAACATACATATGTAATATTATGTATGTAATTTGAAGTAGTGAGGCGTAATCAATAAGACACTCAATTTCGAATTTTTTGATGATACGTTATTTTGCATTTCAGGTGACGATATGTACAAACATTTTTACTGGCCAATAATTTTAGGAAATTTCGTGTACTTTTACACACCATTTAATGGCTTCACTAACATTCTTCTTCTTCTTAATTGGCGTAGACACCGCTTACGCGATTATAGCCGAGTTAACAACATCGCGCCAGTCGTTTCTTCTTTTCGCTACGTGGCGCCAATTGGATATTCCAAGCGTAGCCAGGTCCTTCTCCACCTGGTCCTTCCAACGGAGTGGAGGTCTTCTTCTTCCTCTGCTCCCCCCGGCGGGTACAGCGTCGAATACTTTCAGAGCTGGAGTGTTTCCGTCCATTCGGACAACATGACCTAGCCAGCGTAGCCGCTGTCTTTTAATTCGCTGAACTATGTCAATGTCGTCATATATCTCGTACAGCTCATCGTTCCATCGAATGCGATATTCGCCGTGGCCAACGCGCAAAGGACCATAAATCTTTCGCAGAACTTTTCTCTCGAAGACTCGCAACGTCGACTCATCAGTTGTTGACATCGTCCAAGCCTCTGCACCATATAGCAGGACGGGAATTATGAGTGACTTATAGAGTTTGGTTTTTGTTTGTCGAGAGAGGACTTTGCTTCTCAATTGCCTACTCAGTCCGAAGTAGCACCTGTTGGCAAGAGTTATCCTGCATTGGATTTCTAGGCTGACATTGTTGGTGGTGTTTACGCTGGTTCCAAGATAGACCAAATTATCTACGACTTCAAAGTTATGACTGTCAACAGTGACGTGAGTGCCAAGTCGCGAGTGCGACGACTGTTTGTTTGATGACAGGAGATATTTCGTCTTGCCCTCGTTCACTACCAGACCCATTTTCTGTGCTTCCTTGTCCAGCCTGGAGAAAGCAGAACTAACGGCGCGGGTGTTGAGGCCGATGATATCAATATCATCGGCATACGCCAGCAGCTGTACACTCTTATAGAAGATGGTACCTTCTCTATTTAGTTCTGCGGCTCGAACTATTTTCTCCAAAAGCAGGTTGAAAAAGTCGCACGATAGGGAATTGCCTTGTCTGAAACCTCGTTTGGTATCGAACGGCTCGGAGAGGTCCTTCCCGATCCTGACGGAGCTTTTGGTGTTACTCAACGTCAGTTTACACAGCCGTATTAGTTTTGCGGGGATACCAAATTCAGACATCGCGGCATAAAGGCAGCTCCTTTTCGTGCTGTCGAAAGCAGCTTTGAAATCGACGAAGAGGTGGTGTGTGTCGATTCTCCTTTCACGGGTCTTTTCCAAGATTTGGCGCATGGTGAATATCTGGTCGGTTGTTGATTTGCCAGGTCTAAAGCCACACTGATAAGGTCCAATCAGTTTGTTGACGGTGGGCATTAATCTTTCACACAATACGCTCGATAGAACCTTATATGCGATGTTGAGGAGGCTAATCCCACGATAGTTGGCGCAGATTGTGGGGTCTCCTTTTTTATGGATTGGGCATAGCACACTTAAATTCCAATCGTTGGGCATGCTTTCGTCCGACCATATTTTACAAAGAAGCTGATGCCTGCACCTTATCAGTTCTTCGCCGCCGTGTTTGAATAGCTCGGCCGGCAATCCGTCGGCCCCTGCCGCTTTGTTGTTCTTCAGGCGGGCAATTGCTATTCGAACTTCTTCATGGTCGGGCAATGGAACGTCTGCTCTATCGTCATCGATTGGGGAATCGGGTTCTCCTTCTCCTGGTGTTGTGCGTTCGTTGCCATTCAGCAGGCTGGAGAAGTGTTCCCTCCATAATTTAAGTATGCTCTGGGCATCAGTGACTAGATCACCTTTGGGGGTTCTACAAGAGTATGCTTTAAGTATGCTCTGGGCATCAGTGACTAGATCACCTTTGGGGGTTCTACAAGAGTATGCTCCGGTCTTGAAACCTTCTGTAAGCCGCCGCATTTTTTCGTAGAATTTTCGAGCATTACCCCTGTCGGCCAGCTTATCAAGCTCTTCGTACTCACGCATTTCGGCCTCTTTCTTCTTCTGTCTACAAATGCGTCTCGCTTCCCTCTTCAACTCTCGGTATCTATCCCATCCCGCACGTGTAGTGGTCGATCGTAACGTTGCGAGGTAGGCAGCCTGTTTTCTCTCCGCTGCGACACGGCACTCCTCGTCGTATCAGCTGTTCTTTTGCACTTTCCGAAAACCAATGGTTTCGGTTGCAGCTGTACGTAAGGAGTTTGAAATGCCGTCCCACAGTTCCCTTATACCGAGTTGTTGATGAG
Organism: Bactrocera neohumeralis; assembly: GCF_024586455.1. NCBI lineage: Eukaryota > Metazoa > Arthropoda > Insecta > Diptera > Tephritidae > Bactrocera > Bactrocera neohumeralis. Next base: position 63,347,739 of record NC_065921.1, on the reverse strand, counting down.
TGCTCTCAGAGAGCAGGAGTGCAAGCCGAGTAGAAATTCGTTCGGCTGTCTGTTGTGATTGCAGCTTCTCGACGTCGAACCTTCCTTGTGTTTGTTGGCGCGCGTTTTTTGCTGCACAGAGGCGGGTGCGAATCTTAGCTGCAACAAGATAGTGGTCCGAGTCGATGTTAGGACCTCGGAGCGCACGCACATCTAAAACACTGGAGACGTGTCTTCCGTCTATCACAACATGATCGATCTGGTTGGTAGTTTTTCGATCCGGAGACAGCCAGGTAGCTTGATGAATCTTCTTATGCTGGAATCTAGTACTACAGATAACCATATTTCGGGCCCCGGCGAAGTCAATCAGCCTCAACCCATTTGGGGATGTTTCGTCGTGGAGGCTGAATTTACCAACCGTAGTGCCAAATATTCCTTCTTTGCCCACCCTGGCGTTAAAGTCACCAAGCACGATTTTGACATCGTGGCGGGGGCAGCCTTCATAAGCGCGCTCCAAGCACTCATAGAAGGCATCTTTGGTCACATCGTCCTTCTCTACCGTTGGGGCGTGGGCGCAGATCAGCGATATGTTGAAGAACCTCGCTTTGATGCGGATTGTGGCTAGACGTTCATTCATCGCAGTGAATGATAGTACTCGGCGACGGAGTCTCTCTCCTACCACGAATCCAAAACCAAACTTGCGCTCCTTTATGTGGCCACTGTAGTAAATGTCACAAGGACCTACTCGTCTCTGTCCTTGTCCCGTCCATCGCATTTCTTGGACGGCGGTGATGTCAGCCTTTGTTTTTACGAGGACATCAACCAGCTGGGCAGCGGCACCTTCCCAATTAAGGGACCGGACATTCCAGGTGCATGCCCTTAATTCGTAGTCCTTATTTCGTTTGCCATGGTCGTCATCAAAAGGGGGGTCTCTCATCCGAGGCTGCTGTTGGTTTTTCATTGGGGTGAGCTTTTTACGTGGCGGGTCCCAAACCCAGCGCACAACCCTATGTAGGGGATGTTTCGCCTTCTCACTTTACCTCGCCTTCGAACGGATGTTCATAGGCTACCCAGAGGATACTTGGTCAAAGACCGGAAGAAGTGAGCTGCTTGAGCCATGTGTAAAAGAATCGCTTCTGGCCACTCCCAAGTAAATGGCGATCAGAGAACTTTCCTCACTTGCGTGAACTTCTTCACTAACATTAATTAAAAAAAATTAATCCTCATTAACTAGCTTTTACGTTTTTAAGGTTAAATTGTCAGATATGTATGTGTTTTATGTAAAAACTAAAATTTAATCTGTGCTTAATGACAAAATGTATTTCTTTTATAATTCAACGATTACACATTTCCTTTAATTTTAATGGAATATTATTTGCTTCGATCCGTTAATGTGGTCTCTAGATATTAAGATATTTTTAGAACATATCTTATATATTTTTTTTAATCAAAATTCAATAAGTGGCGAGATTTTTATCCTCTATGACTGTAAAGATTCGTAAAGCCTATAGCTGTTCGCTTATGCCAGTTAAATTTAGAAAACTTGAACTTCGTCTTATGCAAAAAATTACAGGACAGTTTGGTTTACAAGCATACAAAAAAAAAGAATACTCTCTAAAATAAAATAATACATGTAAAGCAACAACACAAACTTAATTATATTTTCGAGTTTCGTGTTTTGGGTCAACAAGTTCTCTTATAATTTCAATATTTACCACAGAATTTTAAATTATACGCAGTGATTTTGAGAAATACTGCACTAACATCTAAAAAATATAGCAAAGGTTTGAGTTTTAAGATATTAAATATATGATCATTTCATGTGAATTGGACACTCTTTTGCCTCTGGCTTACAAAGTAAAAGCAGGCCTTATTTTGCCAAAACGTGCAATCTGTTTCTATGAATGGTACAAATGTCACGTTCTCGTATGTTTACATTAGGGTGAACCAAAAACCTAACCTATCAAGTTTACGCATTAAAATTAACCTATATACTATAGAGAAAAAATACTCTTAAAAAGCAAATTTTTAGCTTAATTTTGAAAGTAAAAAATCTTATTATATTTCAATAAGTATTGCATAATTGTTGAGCCGTTCGGAGTAAATTTATATATGGTTTCCTTTACATAAAAAAAAATCGAACTGAGTGATATTTTTTGCAGGCTTACAAATGACGAAAAGATAATTGAATTAAAGTTTTTGTTTTATTTTGTTATCCCGTAAATCGGAAATTTCCAATCAGTCATTCTGGATTAATAAATTGAAAACAAATTTTTATTCCCAAATAAAAAAATTGTATTCCCAAGTTTATAAACGATATTAAAAAAAAATAATAATTTTTTTCGAAATTACATTTTTCGCGCTTTCATAGAGCTCTACCATTTTAGTTATCTTTTGAAAAGGAATGCCTTATACCCAATCCATTCTTCTCTCCTCAAGATGCTGCTCATATCATATCGCTGCCATACTAACTAAATGTTTTGTATATTTTTTAAAAGGAAATATGTAAATCTTTCCTCTTTTAATCCTTTTCTCCCTTTGAAACATATTTTTATTGTATATGTTACTCCAATTTAAAAAAAATTCTTATTTCAAGAATGTACGGTCCCAAAATCTTAATTAAAAATTAAATATTTAATCCTAAAATCGAAAATAAATACTAAATTTTTAATCCAAATTGATTTTGAATTGAAAAATTCTCATCCCTGCACCGGATATTTTTTTATTTATATGTATGTATATACATACATAGGTTCATTTTAACACGGCATAAATTGAGTTCGTTTTTGTCTGCCCTAATGTATATATGTACATATACTGTATAAATATGCAGATATACTCGTATAAATACTCTTATAAACTTATTCATTGTTATTAATTTCCATATGTTTATGGCATTTTTTACTTTTTACCTCAAAAACAAACAACAACAATTTACAATCGTCTGTTGGTCTATAGATTAGAAATGATGTGGATTTTAGTTGCAACACATATGTACATACTTACAATCATTGACTGTTGCGCGTCATCTGGCACACATTTGTTGACAACAAATTCTCATGGTGATAACAAAATCATACTCAACTGAGTATACATGTATCTATAGTATACATACATACATATGTACATATGTGCATACATGCATATGTATGTATGTATATATTTTTCATTTATTGTGAATTTATTAAGTATATAGTATATTTGCATAAATGTGTATGTTAATGTAACTACATGTTTTACTGATTGTTGACGATCATCTATGTATATAAATGTACATACATACATGCATACATACATATGTGTATATTTATTTGTCACTTTAAGCCAGTGGTCGGCATGAGAGGATCTGTCACTGTGTTGGTGAGCACGAAAAAAAAGTAGTCCAGTGAGAAATTGGAATTAAAATTAAGCAAATTTTATAAATAATTAAGAGTATAATGAAAATTAACAAAATGTCTTTTAAGGATATATTCCCTATTATCTTTAAAAGACGTGGAACATAAAAGGCACTGCATGGCACCAAAGGCATTTAGAATCATAAAATATTTCTCGCAGGGCATATTTGGTTTTGCGCTATAGTCTTGCGTGATGTTAATTCGTTGCTGGCTCGACAACGACTGAACGATAGAGCGTAAGCGTACGTGTGAAGTTAGTTTGCAAAATTTTGCTATGAAATGCCGACCACTGCTTTAAGCTAAAAGCAATTTTTCAATTTATACGTTTCTGTGTGTGAGTATAAGCAATTAATACTTCTATATTATCATTTAATTTTATCACATTTGAATATATTTTGCCAAAGTCGACTTAAGACACTACAATGGCTGCTAATATAGTTCTCCCACTAATATTTACCATACTAGCAATGGTTTTTAGTACTGCTGGATCGATTATAAATTTTATTTTGAAAATTGAGTTTGTCTACCTACCATTTTTTAAATTTGTTCCAAATGTTATATTTTTAGCAGTTTTTTTATCTTTAAAAATTAATATAAAAAATTGCTTCAGAATTATTATTTCTTAAATTACATTATACATTTTTTTACGCAAGAGATCATTTTATTATCCCTCTCTCATTTTTAATGTGTTTTCAAAATAAAACATAAAATATAAATAAGCCTTCAATATTATATTTATGCACATACATACATAGATACAATTTAAATTAGTATAACCTTTTTAATATATTTTTAAGGGTTTATTAGTAAATGTTTCTCCAATTCATTCAATAATCTTTTAATTCGGGATTTTTTTACATAGTAATAGTAATAGAAATAAAATAAAAAAAGTTTCTCTTTTAAATATTTAAATTTCATATAATTCCGATTTAAGGTCTATAATCTTTTAATAAAAAAATGTCTCCCTCACATGTATTTAATTATCATTACTTCATAAATTTCAGGTTAATTTGTTTACTGTAACAGTTTCATGTTTACTGAAGTCTGTGACAGGCATTATTTTGCGCTAATAACCTGTTGGCTTCTGGACCACACTGCCATACCCGTGTACCTTGTAACCTTTCAGACATGTTTTTCTTATATAGTATATTTATTATATGTTATTTAATTTGCATCACAAATGTGTCTGTCCGTATCGCTTTTGTTGCTGAGCTTACTTCAATTGTTTCATAAGGTTCAGTACTTCATAATATAAAATATTATTCCTCGTTTTTACATACATATACGCCCACATACCTTTGAATATTTATATCGTCCACATGTATCGGGTGATTTTTTAAGAGCTTGATAACTTTTTTTTTTAAAAAAAAAACGCATAAAATTTGCAAAATCTCATCGGTTCTTTATTTGAAACGTTAGATTGGTTCATGACATTTACTTTTTGAAGATAATTTCATTTAAATGTTGACCGCGGCTGCGTCTTAGGTGGTCCATTCGGAAAGTCCAATTTTGGGCAACTTTTTCGAGCATTTCGGCCGGAATAGCCCGAATTTCTTCGGAAATGTTGTCTTCCAAAGCTGGAATAGTTGCTGGCTTATTTCTGTAGACTTTAGACTTGACGTAGCCCCACAAAAAATAGTCTAAAGGCGTTAAATCGCATGATCTTGGTGGCCAACTTACGGGTCCATTTCTTGAGATGAATTGTTCTCCGAAGTTTTCCCTCAAAATGGCCATAGAATCGCGAGCTGTGTGGCATGTAGCGCCATCTTGTTGAAACCACATGAGTCAACATTTAAATGAAATTATCTTCAAAAAGTAAATGTCATGAACCAATCTAACGTTTCAAATAAAGAACCGATGAGATTTTGCAAATTTTATGCGTTTTTTTTTTTAAAAAAGTTATCAAGCTCTTAAAAAATCACCCGATATATGCACATATATTTGTATGCGTGTGTTACATATTCTTGTTTTGAAAAAAAAGTAATGCAATTTGCTTTGTGTTGTAATTTCGTTATTATTGTAACATGTTTATATCTTGAAATAACAACATTTACAGTTGCGTGAAAAAGTAATATTTACAATGTCTCGTCATAAAAAGGTAGAATAACCTCCAAAGTTTATATATACATACATTTATATTTAAACGAAAGAACAAAACAACTAATATTTGGCTTTTATGCCAATAAAAAGAAGATGACCAAGATCAGAAATCAGCAAAATCAATTATCAAAGTGAACATATTTGTTTGACATTTATGTATGTTAAGAATACAAATTACTACTGTCACAACGTTTAAAAAGCTCGGGGTTTGATTTCCAAAACTTAATCATATATAAAACATGAATTCCCAATTTAGTCATACTACTTTTTATGAACCAACCTTAAGTCGTACCAACAAACCTGCTAATAAAATTTTACGGTTGGAATAATTTAGAGCTCAATATAATATTTTTGAACATGTTTTTGCATAATAAGATTTAGAATACTTAGATTTCGATCTTATGCCAGACTGATTATTTATTAATTAAATAAAAAGCGTTTGAGAGAAATGAATCAAACAATCTATACCAGCTGTTGAAATTAACTGGAAGCACTTTTGTTGCAATTCTACGATAACATTTTGACGCATGCACAATTATGTTATGTTTGACTTCTTTCTTTGATGGTAAAATTTTTCTTTCTGCAACAAAAATCATTTTGGTAACCGCTTAGTTTCGAGCAAAAATCATGCTTTACGCTTTTGATAAACATCTAATCTTAGGTTTTTAAAATCAACCAAATAAATTTTTGTATTTTAGGTATTATGAGAGAAATTTGAATTCATATTACATAGTAAAACTGGTATAAATGTGTAAAAGAATACCTGGTAGCATTGCAGATAGTGGTTCTACTATTTTAATAAAGTATATGCGTACTGTCTTGTACTAATTCAACTGTTGTTGTTTTACATTTAAATACATATTTTGAAAGCTATTGTTCCAAAACCTGACAGCAAAATATCAAAGATTAAAAAAAGCACTTACTTATACACTTTATACAACTTGTAGCTCACACTGCTATTATTTTTCTCCCGATTGTATAAATACTAGATGCATACTTATTTTTATGCCCATATTTTCTTGTTTAATTGCTTGCACTTGTATGCGGTTCGATAACAAATTCGCACAATGCAGCTCTTTAACAATATTTTGTACACGCATATGCCTGTACTTACCATACATACATATTTGTACATACATACATATGTACATGGCGTACATGTCCGTCGGATGCATGTTTAAAATTGCCTTTAGCCATCGGACACATTTGATGCAATACACTAATGGAAAAATATAAAGTAAGGTAGTGCTAACTTCGGTTGTCTTTTAGAAAACTTTAAGGGGTCAGTAGGGTAATCTGGCCTGTTTTTGACATTTGTTTTTCATAGAAATTTTTATTCTACAATAGAACTTTTTTCATATATCATGAGCTATATCGTGGAGTGTATAAACAATTTTTTTCGGATTTTTTTGATGACATCTGTCGGAGAAATGACTGGGTGAATGAGATGAGTTTTTCACTGGCAGACACGATTTCTCATGTTTGGCTCTTCTGAAACACAAAAACCCAATTTATTCTAAACAAGTACGTGAATGGTATCGTCCCTACTAGAATCATGAAAAAATGTTGTTAAATAAAAAAGTAATTAACTTTATTTTTTTGTTTTTAATTTTTTTCCTTGTTTTTTTTACATAAATTTTGTCATAATATTGTCAATAAATTATAAAAAATATAGGGACGATAGCCAGGCGTTTTGTGAACATTAAAAAAAAAATTAAGCAAATCAGTTGAGTAGTTCGACCGCAATGATGTCCGCCAGTTTAAAAAAGTGTGTTTTCAGAAAAACGCGTTTAAAGTTAGAGGTGTGCACTCCGAGAGCTCCGAACGTCGAGCGGTATTATTATTTTTCGACCTTTTTCGGAACCTTCAAATGGTAAAGTGGGTTTCTACATTAATTCTAAGGGTATAAGGGAACAGAAAATGCAAAAAAAAAATCGAAAAAAGATTACCCAACTGACCCCTTAAAGTCTACCCTCGTAAATTAAAGACATTTAGGATCCGAGGCGAAACTGGATCGGACCCGAAAATGTATCTATGTTATAAACTTTGCAGCAGTTCTTAAAACTATTCCATGAATATTTTCTTATATACTGTTAAGTACAATATACATACTTTGGTCATATACTTAAGATCAAACTTGGTCAGGAATCTATTTAAACGGCGCGTGCAAACGGAATTTATTCTTTATGATCTTATGAAGTTTGATCTCCATGTAAATTAATGTGTGTTGGACAGCTGCTTGTTTACAATGCCAAAGCAGGCTATTTTTACATATACATATGTATGTATATTGCCGAAGCGAATTTCAGTTTAAAAACAAGTTAGAGTTCTACTTAAATAATAAATATATTTAAATAGTAAATGATCCCCTTAGAATTAATTTATATCTCTCGAAAAAGATCTGCGATTTATTCTGGAAGTACGGAATCCAGTTTTTTACTTACAGGCCCCACTGGGCATGGAACTTCAGCGTTTAGGCTTTGTTTTCCTCTAAGGACTCGACGGACGACGGCGATTTTAAAAACTATCTCTATCAGAAAAGATACGGCATCTTAATTTACATATGTATGTACATATGTTTTTCGTTTTACATAAATTTTCCTCAAAATGGTGGACTAGTAAAAAACAAAGAAAACAAGTAAGGAAGGGCTAAGTTCGGGTGTCACCGAACATTTTATACTCTCGCATGATAAAGTGATAATCGAGATTTCATTATCTGTCATTTACATATTTTTCAAATACCGTATTTGTGTAAAGTTTTATTCCGCTATCATCATTGGTTCCTAATGTACATATATATTATACAAAATATGGTTCCTAATGTACATATACATATATACATATGTCAAAATAGCGTTGTATTGGAAGAAGGCGTGGTTGTGAGCCGATTTCACCCATATTTCGTACATGTCATCAGGGTGTTAAGAAAATATTATATACCGAATTTCATTGAAATCGGTATAGTAGTTTCTGAGATATGGTTTTTGGTCCATAAGTGGGCGACGCCACGCCCATTTTCAATTTTTAAAAAAGCCTGGATGCAGCTTCCTTCTGCCATTTCTTCCGTAAAATTTAGTGTTTTTGACGTTTTTTGTTAGTCGGTTAACGCACTTTTAGTGATGTTCAACATAACCTTTGTATGGGAGGTGGGCGTGGTTATTATCCGATTTCTTCCATTTTTAAACTGTATATGGAAATGCTTGAAGGAAAGGATTCTATAGAGTTTGGTTGACATAGCTATAGTAGTTTCTGAGATATATACAAAAAACTTAGTAGGGGGCGGGGCCACGCCCACTTTTCCAAAAAAATTACGTCCACATATGCCCCTCCTTAATGCGATCCTTTGTGCCAAATTTCACTTTAATATCTTTATTTATGGCTTAGTTATGACACTTTATAGGTTTTCGGTTTTCGCCATTTTGTGGGCGTGGCAGTTGGCCGATTTTGCCCATCTTCGAACTTAACCTTCTTATGGAGCCAAGAAATACGTGTACCAAGTTTCATCATGATATCTCAATTTTTACTCAAGTTACAGCTTGCACGGACGGACGGACGGACGGACAGACAGACATCCGGATTTTTGGTATATATAACCCTATATCTGACTCTTTTAGTTTTAGGACTTACAAACAACCATTATGTGAAGAAAACTATAATACTCTCCTTAGCAACTTTGTTGCGAGAGTATAAAAATTGTTCGTAGTTTGCTAGTTAATGTTAATGTGAGATTACAGTTAAAATTTCAAGTGAATACGTTTGATGCCCCTGTATATAGTAGTCGTCCGATTTGATATGTTCCAACCTGTTTTTATACTCTCGCAACAAAGTTGCTAAGGAGAGTATTATAGTTTTGTTCACATAACGGTTGTTTTTAAGTCCTAAAACTAAAAGAGTCAGATATAGGGTTATATATACCAAAGTGATCAGGGTGACGAGTAGAGTTGAAATCCGGATGTCTGTCTGTCCGTCCGTCCGTCCGTGCAAGCTGTAACTTGAGTAAAAACTGAGATATCTTGATGAAACTTGGTACACGTATTTCTTGGCTCCATAAGAAGGTTAAGTTCGAAGATGGGCAAAATCGGCTCACTGCCACGCCCACAAAATGGCGAAAAACAAAAACCTATAAAGTGTCATAACTAAGCCATAAATAAAGATATTAAAGTGAAATTTGGCACAAAGGATCGCATTAGGGAGGGGCATATGTGTACTTAGTTTTTTTTTTAAAAGAAGGCGTGGTCCGCTTCCACTAAGTTTTTTGTACATATCTCGGAAACTGCTATAGCTATGTCAACCAAACTCTATAGAGTCGTTTCCTTCAGGCAATTCCATATACAGTTTAAAAATGGAAGAAATCGGATAATAACCACGCCCACCTCCTATACAAAGGTTATGTTGAAAATCACTAAAAGTGCGTTAACCGACTAACAAAAAACGTCAAAAACACTAAATTTTACGGAAGAAATGGCAGAAGGAAGCTGCATCCAGGCTTTTTTAAAAATTGAAAATGGGCGTGGCATCGCCCACTTATGGACCAAAAACCATATCTCAGGAACTACTATACCGATTTCAATGAAATTCGGTATATAATATTTTCTTAAAACCCTGATGACATGTACGAAATATGGGTGAAATCGGTTCACAACCACGCCTTCTTCCAATACAACGCTATTTTGAATTCCATCTGATGTTTTCTCTGTATAATATATATATATGTACATTAGGAACCAATGATGATAGCGGAATAAAACTTTACACAAATACCTACGGTATTTGAAAAATATGTAAATGACGGATAATGAAATCTCGATTATCACTTTATCATGCGAGAGTATTAAATGTTCGGTGACACCCGAACTTAGCCCTTCCTTACTTGATTTTAATATCTTTAGATTGTCAGATACTTGGACCAACCTCATTTTGGGAATACTTGGATCTAACCTCATATGTAACTTGATTATTTTACGGTGGTACAAACTACAGCTAAGTAAACAAAACTATTATGCGCTATGCAACATGGTGCAAGAATATACGTACATAAATATATTTACAAATACATAAGTAGTTCCACGCACACTCCACTATGGGCTGCGTTTTCATTTCTTATGCTTTTGTATGAATGTTGTGACATTAGCGTTCAATGACTTTTCCTTTTGTTATGGCAGTTAGCTGTTGCATGTAAAAATAGTGTTAAATAGCGACGTTAAAAACTTTATTAGCATAACAAATGTTAAATGCAATATAAATATGTAGTTTTTCTAAATTTTGAAATCGTATAGGATTTTTTGTGTTACCGTTATTTGAACGAAATTAAAATAGTAAATGCAACAGAAAAACCCGTTTTTATTGTGCTTATTGCGATATAAAATATTTCCTAATATGTATGCTTCGTTTTCATAGACTTCTATGCTGTGGAAACGGAACTTATGAAATAAGTATATGCTTAAGAAGCAGTTAAATTATGCAATCTTATAAAAGCTGTCAGTTTCGTTTTATTCTCTTTATTTCACGAATTCCAGCAATTAAGGGGTTAGGTGGGTTTCAGAGGTACAAAAAAAAGGTGTTTTATGATTTTTTTGTTTTAATTTAAACAATCATATGTATATGTACATATTTGAAAAATAGAATATGGAATATCAAAGGTACATATTTGAACAATGTCTCCTGAATTTTTGATATAAAGATGTTGAAAATTTAGCCATTGAAACGTCATCTCCCTGGGTCTCACAAAAAAGTCTTCTCGCCGTGGACAGCATAACTTGTTATTGGTTCATCTAAAATTGAAAAACTTAAAATATAAAATCTCGTTTTGAACGAAAGAAATAAAAAAAATTAAAATTTTAATTTTTTCTCAGACTTTGAGCAAAAAATCTAATTTTATAATATTATAATATAATAATATTTTTGATAAAATTTTCGCCATTTATTGGCTTAAATAAATAAATTGTAATGAAAATAAATCTTCGTTCAATAACTACATACATAGATAATGTTATTTTAAAGATGTGTACACAATTCGAACTAAATCGGTCCATAACTTTTCGAGAAATCGTGTCCACCGACTTCAAAACTGGAGTTTTGAAAAAAACGTGGCGTGATGGGCGGAACATCCGAATGGTCTATCTCATAGAAGTTTACTCGGATCGATTTAAAATTTTTGGAGAATATTTTAAACATATTGTACTATTTAATAAGACAAAAAACAAAAAATCGATTTTTTTTAATTTTCAAACCCACCTATCCCCTTAAGCACAACTCATGTTTTTGCAGAGCGCAATCAAGCAACTTAACATAAAAGTGTGTTATGAAATGTTTTTTTTATGTTTATAGTATGCTTTTTTTCTTTTAAAATTATGATAAGTTATAGAGTGAATGGTGCCCATTTATATGATGCTCTATCATATCGGTATCAAGATCCTAATATACATACTTACATATACATACATATGTATCAATGTACATTAGGATGTGTTTCTTGTTCTTGTAGGCTTTTAGTTATTTTTTTATACCGTTACCACTAATATCTTTGGTGAGTGCAACCTTTTGTCAAAAATTGTTTAAATCCAATAAAAACTGTTCAAGACCCTAGGTATCGAATATATAGACCCTGGTACCTTTAATTGACTTTTGATTTGATGATTGAAAATGTCGGTCAATGTGTGATATATGTAACTGAAATTAAGGGTTAACCCTTTTCTAAGAATAGTATGTCGGCATGTCCAAAATGGGTTGAATCGGATCAATACTTCCATCAGCCCCACATACCTAATATAAAGATTTTTGAACTTCCAGGTGATTTTATACTGGATATGTCGGCCAATATTTAAGTGATCTCAAAGAAAATTACAGAACATGTTTTACTCATAACAGTGTATCTTTGTGTAAATAAATACAATTGGGCGAAAACTTTGCTCCATATGATTGATGATCGTATGTAAGTAGGGATGCAAACGATGCATCGATGTTTCTGAAACATCACTCTGCAACAAGAAATTAAAAACATCAGGTAACACGTCGAATCTTCGCTGTCACGTTGAGAATGTACATAGAAAGGTACTACTCGATCAAGTTGATAATGCAGAATGCTCCTCTAAAACTACGCCGCACTCGGAACCAAAACAGCGAAAAATTTCTGAAATAATTAACATAACATATATAAATAAATAAATAGTAATAAGAAGACTGCATGTATTGAATCGTCTCCTAGTACATGTACTCAGCCAGTACTGCAAAATAAATTGAATCAGTTGCCAGCGCTGATCCAACCTAATGTGAAAGACTTTTTTGAGCAGGTCAAAAGTATTTCTTACCAAGATGAAATCAAGGAAATTTATTGAAGCAATTGTGAAATATATAATTATGGACAACAAGCCATTTTCCACTGTAGAAGGAAAAGGTTTTCTGCAGATGATGAAAGAACAGGTTCCGCTTTTTAAAGTTCCAAGTAGAGAAACAATACAATTACGAGTGGATGAAAAATATGAAGCGCTGTCTTCAATTTTCAAAGAGCATATTCGTAAATGCGACAGTTATTGCCTAACGTATGACATATGGACGAAGACAATGAAAAATCAGTCGTTTCTTGGGGTAACAATTCATTTTTTGGACAATTTACGTTTGTTGAGTGGGACGTTAGGAGTAATACAGCAGCTTATTTAGAAGAAACTATGTTTAAACTTTTCAACGAGTGGAACGTTTCCATAAATAAAGTTTCTGCTTGTGTAACTGATAATGATTCAACCATGATGAAATTAAATAGAAGCTTGTTTGGCGAAAAAAAATAATTCCCTGCTTCGCAAACACGCTTAATTTGGTTGTAACGCAATCAATAGATAAGTCCACGGAAGTATCAGCTTTGATAACTAGGTGCGCGATATTGTTAAGTTAATTAAAAGTGTTAATGCCAGTGATAAATTGCGGAAGAAACAAATAGACAGTGGGGTTTCTACAAGTAATACCAAGAAAATGATTCTTGACGTAAGAACGCGATGGAATTCATGTTTTTATATGTTAGAGAGATTTGTCCAGTTAGCCCCTATTTTAAGTGAAGTACTGCTCACTCGCCGAGAACACCCTCTATGGTTAATGCCTCCGAGCTGAACAAAATTAAGGAGGTGATTGAATTATTAAAGTGTTTTGAAATTGTGATCAGGGAGATTTCGGCTGATACATACGTTACCATTAGCAAGGTTATACCTCTAGTAAGCTGTTTAACTGAAGCTCTGACGAAAATGTCAGCTCAAGACGCTATTGTAGGGGAGCTAAAAAGTGAACTGCAAAAGAACATGAATGAGAGATTTGACAAACTTGAATTTAATTCAGTTCTGGCGTTGGCTACTGTATTGGATCCGAGATTCAAATTTCTGCATTTTAAAGATGAATTGGCTAAAAACAAAACAGTTTTGTATTTAAATAATTTTATAAAGGATGCAAATAATGGCGTTGGAATATTCGGATGAGTGTGCAACGGAAAACCCGTTTGACATTTGGAGCCATCATAAACAGTTGGCCTACCAAAATATGAAATGTAAGTTTTACAATTTATCTGCTATTACAACAACGGAAGTTGCAGTGCAAATGTATCTTGGATCAGCTGTTGCTTCTATCAATCAGAATCCAACAGAAATGTGGGATGATATGAAAAATATATTTCCTGAATTGTATAAACAAGCTTCCAAATATTTTTCCATTGTGGCCACTTCAGTCCCTAGTGAACGACTGTTTTCTAAAGCTGGATCAACGATCACACAGCAAAGAAATCGCCTGACAGGGAAAAGACTTTCCAAATTGTTATTTTTAAATTCTGTTTTAAATAAATTATTTGTTGTTTGTTCAAAAACTATTTATATCTTTTATTTATTGACAAAAGGTTTTAATGGGTAGTTAAAATATATGTATATCAATTAAAGGCGTACTACTTCACTTATTTATGATTCTGAAATAAGCTTTTTATGCTCACTAATAAAATACGTTAAAAAAGTTAAAAAATCCATCGATGTTTCGATACATCGATGTTTCAATGGCCGATGTTTTTGTTTTCGATGTTGTTTGAAGAAACATCGATACATCGAACCATAGATGTTTCATTTCACGATGTTTGCATCCCTATATGTAAGGCATTTTAATAAAACCCATGGAAGATTTTTTAGAATATAACATGATAACAGTTGATAGATAAAATCGGGTCGGTACTACCGCAACTCCCATACACCACATGTAATGATTTTCGTTTTTCCAACAAACCTTATGTCGAATATGTCGGTCAGTGTATGAGTTACATATATACAGTGTGTGTATAGTATATATAAAATTGTTCGGTTGCACCCGAATTTAACCCTTCTTTATTTGTTTTTATATGATTTTTGTAGTACTTCAATTTTCTGCTCGAATAAATTTGGACATGATAAATTATGATTAAACACCCCGTAACATTAATATTAAGGTCGTAAATTTTAAGGTCTTTTTTCAACATCTTGAAAGTTTTTAATCTGTTTTTAGTTAAAAAAAATTAATAAAAATTACACATCCTTACACATTTCCGACTTCACCACAATCGAAAATATTTATTGCTGTTTAGAAAGGAAATCATTTTGAATGTAAGACATATTTCTTTTTGTTTTTTTTTTTAATAAACTGACGTCAGTATGAAAACACATGATGTAAAATAATAAAAACTACGTTAATTGCAAAGCATTTTTTTACACATTAACATATCAACATAAGTTGTCCGCATCATCAAAAACAATTTAGCATAAAAATATTTCCTCCAACCTTACGCAAAGAAATATTTGTATTCTTAAAAAATACATATAAATAATTTATTACCCATTATAAAAAATCATATATTCTGCCATCTTCATCAGAGTTATAAATATCCAAAGCGGCGTGCTTTTTAATTAATTTCATCGTTGCCGTATAATAAATTAAGTAAAGAAAATACCTCAGAGCAAAATATTTTATTTGCTTTTCTATTCTTTTACAATAAGGAAAATAAATATCTAAATATGCATGCAAATATTTATAATACCAAATAAATTTGTCAATAAAAACAAAAACTATTGCGATTTGCGCCTTTATAAAGATTCAGACCATGTCTAAAGCGCTGAGTATGCGGTAGATTTTTACTTACATATACACGTATGCGTTCATATACATACATATGTGTACAATATATGTACATAGTACATATATTGCAATACAGTTTTAAACACACGCCACCAGCACAATGATGCGTTCACTACAATTTATTTTGTTTTGATCAAATTGAAAGTACACCAAATTCACACAAAGTAGAGGCACTGTCTTGCTGCATGATCAGCAAGCAATTCTGGATCTACGGTAAAAGGAAAAAATTATTTTATAGTAATTTTTGGCTGATTTAAATATAATGGCAAATAGCGCAAACTGACTAATTTGCCTTTTCTAGTGTTTATAGTTATAGTTATTATGATTATCGCTTTAACAAAACTTAACTTTTATTTGTGGATTTGAAGTTATAGGAAAGATTTCAAATCTCTTTTTTTATATCATTTTATCTCGATACTGCATCGGGAAAACACAGTGTAATCTAATTACACAATTAAATAACATCTCGTATGTACCCTGGATAATAGGAATTTATTTCTTTTGCATTGCAAAATTAACTTTTATTATTTTGAGTAATTCTTCCTTTTTGTAACAGTTTTAAATGCAATAATTTAACAAATTTAGTTATATGCCGTTATATTACCGTTTCCGTGATTGTATGTTAAACTTGTTTTGTACTCTAAAATGCATTTTGTCAAGAGGCCGTTAAGTTTTTTCCCTCAACAATTTTGACAGGTTGGCAAGTCGTTTTGTTAAAATTCATAAAAATTTGGAGTTAAAAAAATTATGAATTTCGTTTTGGATGTCTACAAGAGAAAATCAAATGAAATTAACATTTCGACAAACTCTAATCTAGTTATTATACTAAAATTTATGTCCCAAATCTTCTTAAAAACCCGCCAATACAACCTTTTGACAAAGTTTCGCTTGCACATGTTATACTTTATACATTTTGACACAAGTGCTCTTTATGCTAATGTATTGACCAAAAACAGAAAAAACTTGTTTTTGACTCTTTGCCTTTTCGAAAAAGTAAACAATTCCTATATTATGTAGCTTGAATGCTCGTGCTCGCGCGTGTACCACTCTAAAATAGGAACGAATGCCTAATTAAATATTTGTATAATGCAAACAAAATAAATTAAAATGTTTTCTGCAGAAATCAAAATTGCTTCCAGTACTTGATACGTATCCATATCTACTTGTATCGGGTGATTTTTTAAGAGCTTGATAACTTTTTTAAAAAAAAAAACGCATAAAATTTGCAAAATCTCATCGGTTCTTTATTTGAAACGTTAGATTGGTTCATGACATTTACTTTTTGAAGATAATTTCATTTAAATGTTGACCGCGGCTGCGTCTTAGGTGGTCCATTCGGAAAGTCCAATTTTTGGGCACGTCGAATTTTCAGTGAATGGGCCCTAGAAAAGTTGGCAGAAAATCCGCTTTTTTATCGACAAATTTTGTTCAGCGATGAGGCTCATTTCTGGTTGAATGGCTACGTAAATAAGCAAAATTGCCGCATTTGGGGTGAAGAGCAACCAGAAGCCGTTCAAGAACTGCCCATGCATCCCGAAAAATGCACTGTTTGGTGTGGTTTGTACGCTGGTGGAATCATTGGACAGTATTTTTTCAAAGATGCTGTTGGACGCAACGTTACGGTGAATGGCGATCGCTATCGTTCGATGCTAACAAACTTTTTGTTGCCAAAAATGGAAGAACTGAACTTGGTTGACATGTGGTTTCAACAAGATGGCGCTACATGCCACACAGCTCGCGATTCTATGGCCATTTTGAGGGAAAACTTCGGAGAACAATTCATCTCAAGAAATGGACCCGTAAGTTGGCCACCAAGATCATGCGATTTAACGCCTTTAGACTATTTTTTGTGGGGCTACGTCAAGTCTAAAGTCTACAGAAATAAGCCAGCAACTATTCCAGCTTTGGAAGACAACATTTCCGAAGAAATTCGGGCTATTCCGGCCGAAATGCTCGAAAAAGTTGCCCAAAATTGGACTTTCCGAATGGACCACCTAAGACGCAGCCGCGGTCAACATTTAAATGAAATTATCTTCAAAAAGTAAATGTCATGAACCAATCTAACGTTTCAAATAAAGAACCGATGAGATTTTGCAAATTTTATGCGTTTTTTTTTAAAAAAAGTTATCAAGCTCTTAAAAAATCACCCGATATATGTAAAAAAAACGCTGGGCTTTTAAAGAACAAATTATAAAAAACTCTTAATGTAAAAAATATGAGCTTATAAAAAAAATTAATAATGTAATTACATAAAAATAAGCCAAAATAATAATGAACTTTATTTTTAGTATTTAGTTTTATAAACTAGTAATACTTTTCTAGGTTTTCATATGAAATATGCGGCTCAATTGTGCCAAATAATTTTAAATACAAGTTATTATTATATCTTTGGACTATGTCACAGAAAATTTAAACTTATACTGATCTACATTAATAAAAAGCTTTTTCGCTTAGCTAGATTTTGTGAGGTTAGAATGATCAGAGGAGGCTATATTTGTTGATCAGGCAGTAGACGCGTGTTATTTTTTATCATACTTTTCATTAATTCCGAATTATGAACATATGTATGTATGCGTTTATTAATAGTTATGTGCATTTGTGTGAATGTAGAGGAAAATATGAGCAGCTTAATTTGCGAAATGCAAAAACCAGAAAGTGGAGAAACATTTTGATCTACTTATGTGAAATTTAGTTTGATCAGGAAAAAGACCTTCAACAAATTGACAATGAGAACGGGCCAAATTTAACAATTACCTTATTTGAAATAACTTTTATTACTCCTCAGCTATTGGTAGTTTAGCTTTCGGATTTTTTTAATTGCTTTTAATTGAATGATAAATATTATCAACGAGACCTTCAAGAGCTATTGAAAGTTCAGCACTTCTTATAAGCACAGCTTGAAAGTTATATTAATTTAATATTTGCTGAGGTTTGTTAAAGTTAAAACTGTGGTAAAATTTTTAATCTGATTCTTTCTATAAATGTTATATTTTATATGACATGTGAGTCGAATTCTTGACATGCTATCCATAATAGCGTTTGGTAAAATTAATCCACCACTAAAAAATTAAGAGGTAAACTGAGATTTTTCGAATAACAGAACAATATTTGATTGATCTTTAAACAGAAATAATATTTAAGATTTTTTTTAATCTACTTTAATTATTATTTTTCTCTTCATTCTATTAGGCTATTGGTCCTATAACGGATCTCAACATCCATACGTTAAGTCAGCGGGATTTGGTCTACAGTATAACACTGGAAGTGCCAACTGGGCAAGAAAATCCTTCTACGCATGCCTGGCAGCTAAGCATATGCATTAATTGCAATACGGCGCTTTGTGCAAAACGTCTGCTCACGCAAACGCCGAGCGCGTCATTGAACGGTGCACCCGCACCACTTACAATTAACCCACCGCAATTTCTAATTAATTGTTCTCTACTTACAAATAACGAGGAATTGGCACTGAGACGTGCTGATAAATCCTTTTCCGATACCTTTGGCCTACTGATCATGGACCATCCACAGTTGCAGCTGGAGCAGGCGAATGCTGGTCCATTAAACAACTTTTCAGTTGGTTCTTTATCGACAACGTCACTGCAACTGGATATGAAGCAGCAACGTTTGCGCCAATTACAACAAAACTTGCAACAACGACTCAAACGTGAAATCGCCGAAACGGACGAGCGCATACAACGCTTTACTGAGCAACAGTTTGCATTGCTAAAGAGCTTTCGCGAAAAATCCGAACAGGAGTATGCATTACTTGGTCGTCTAATTCAAAGAGTACCAGAACAACAGGCAAACGATTTCTTAGACCGTGCACTGCCAGCATTGGAAGTGGTTGGTGGGGGCAATTATGTGTCACGTCGCCGCAATACGATTACTAGTCGTCGCGATATGACGTCTGTTACGACACCCACTACACCGACAACACCGAATCCTACAAGTGGATTGCATATGCTTTCATTGCCGTTGAGCACAACAACGGCTACTACAACAACCAGTGCCATGGATACAACAATAACTCAGGGAGTAGGTGGCACAACAGCACTCACGCCATCAACGACGACAGGATTGACGACGACTATCGTGGGTAGCGGCAGTATTAATCGTCGTTTGTCGAATTTTGATACACCACCGGCAACACCAGAAGCCACACCTATGAGTGTGGGTAACAGTCCCACCTTCCGGCCGCAACAACAGCAGCATTCGTCACTGACACAACATCAATTTGTACGCATTGCGTCCAACTCCTTTCAACAACAGTTCCCTACGCCCACAGTAGAAGTGGGCGACGACTGTCTCTTCGAACTGGAAGGCATTGACGGTGGTAGCTCGGCAAGCGGTGTTGGTGTGAACACGCCATTTAGTGCGCTCGTGTCTAATTTGTCACAAAAACTGCCATATCAACAGCAACAACGATCTCTTAACAATCATCCACATCCGCACCAGCATCAACATCACCACTATCACGGCCGGGATATGAGCGATGTAGACGAAAGTGACGATGACGCTGCTGAAGCGGAAGGTAAATTATATTGTTTTTAAATGTACTGCTGTACCTCAAAAAAACGAAATTTCTTAAACTTATTAATTTATTTTATTAGTGGCTCTTGACCTGGATAGTACAATGCCCTTACCTACGAGTGCACGCCCAATCGTTGGCGGGCAACAGCGACCAGACGCAGCTACGGCAGCTGATGTCATGAATTTTGCGAAGAGTCTGCCAATTGAAATAGCAAATTCACCAATGACTACAGGACGATCATATGTAAACGCGCTGCAAGAAGACGTGAGCCACACAGATATTTGTAACGGAGCTCTAATAATTTATCAAATATTTTTTTTTATATATACATAGGAATTGGACAATACAGTCGACATTGCTGCGAGCATTAAAGCACTCGCCAAAAGTGTGCACGGTGAAGCAGTGTTCGGTGATTTACCACGCCCACGCATGCGTTCACAAATTTAAAAGTTTACAAGCACAACGGATTAACTATACTAGTTTGCTCAACGAAATAAATAATCAACAACTTGAGTTAAAGTGCTGAAGTCATCATCAACGCATAATGTTTTTACACAACCACAATGCATATATTCATAATTACGAGCATACGAGTACATCCATTAGAATATTAAGTATAATTAAATATAAGTAAGTAACTAACTTCTCTTCTATTAGCTTTAAATTTCTTTATGAGTCGTTGTAATGGAAAATATGAAATATTAAAAAAAATGCCATAAATTGAGCACATTTCGCTTTGATATTTGAAGAACGTTAAGTACAGCAACAAAACATACACTACATACGCTAAGAATTACACCACCAAAAATTCTTTTTATTGTCGTCTCATGCTGTCTTTTTACATACATTTAATTATATTAATTGGGACTGTAAAATAAATATGTAATATTCGCATAAGTCAGATTAAACGTTTCTTCTAAACATTTCAAAAGCATTTGTACGAAATATGCATATAAACTTGTGTCGCGCTATGCATTATTACTAATACTTTAAAATTTCTCTTTTTACATAAGTTATTATGTTACCAATAATTATAATGAAATCCAGTTTAATTTTTAACTTTAATTTGTAGTAGCTTTAATTTTATGTTTTTACATGCCTTTTCATACAAACAATTGGATAATATAACAGCTTTAATGGAACAAAATATTTGAAAATGCTAAACATAAAAGAATTCATAAATTTACATATATATAAAAAAACAGAAGTATATAATTACAGAAATATATATGTATAATCATAAACACTTTTCTATCGATGTCGCTTTTTCTAACAGGACAACAAATGAAAAATAAAAGATATATAAATTAAATATCAAGTTATTTTACCACATTAAGCTGCTTTAAAAAAATTTTACTTAGTTGCTGTATCCCCTGAATTAGTGATCATTACTTTGTTTAAATAATAATTATGCAACGTTAGGCATAATATACGAAATTCTTTTGTTATAAGCACACATGCAAGACGACACAAACAATAATATTCAGCATCCACACATTAGCTTTTCTGCCTTAATGCATATGCACATATTTGATGTTGAAAAAATAAAAATGGTTCTTCCTAAGCTTATCTACAAACATACATATGCACATACATATATGCCTTACAATACAAATAAACATATGTTTATAAATAAAAGCACAAATTGGACAAAAAGCAGGCGCCGCTACATAATGCTGTGCTTTACCTGTGGTATACGCTACCAGAACTATTATATACTGTATGCTTGCTTATTTACTATGTAATAATATATTTTGACAGCAACAAATTACTGTGTCGCGTTAACAAAAACAAATTGTGGCCGCTTTTGTCGTACATTTGTAATCAATTCTATAACTAGTTCCATTGACAAAACTTCAGTGGTAGAGTTGAAATTAACTTTATAATATATATTATTTTTGCAAGGACTCTGCTCTTAAATATTCTTATTGATTTGCTATGAGTACTCGAGCATACATATTATTTGTAAAATTGATTGTACCTACAGTACATGATTTACTGTTACAAATAAAAGTTTTATATTCAATATTAAATAAGTATTGGTTATTTTCAGAATTTAATTTGATTAATATATGAGTATGGTTAAAAGGTTAGCATTGTTATAGTGCTTCACTGCGTTACTGTTTTTCTGTTAAACCTAAATATAGAACCAAATGTTTTATTATTAGATACAAAAGACAAGTTATTTCATAAATATCTTTTCTTGCATACACATTTACAGACATGATAGTGTGGCAGAGAATGTAGATTTATAGAGAAGGTTCATGGTGTGCCAAATGTTGAAACGTTTTGCTTTTTGGAGGGGTACTCGTCACGATTAGATATGTCACCACCAAAATTTTATTAGTGGATTACACCATAATTTAGTATCATGAGACACGAAATAGTATAATTGAGCATTTTCTGTCTAAATGAAAAAATTATGCTAATTTCAATGTTTAGAAATGTACGCTTACAGATTCGTGTATTTACAATGCGCAAACAACTCTGCATATAATTTATAGATATTCTCTATATATGTATGTACGTATGTACATGATATCAATGCGCATACATACATATGTATATATGTACGTACAAATTAGGCTATATCATGATGAATTCCATAAAATCTGTTGTAATGTACATACAATGAAGTAAGGTTTTTATTATTACCCAAATATTTAATTAATAAAGGTTTAATAAGTTATGTATACAGTTGTAGTTCGAGCTTTCAATCTAAACGGACGTGTTTTCATGCGCTCCGTAGAAACTTTCGAAAAAAAAAAAAAAATAAAAATAAAACAAAATAAACAAATATTAAAAAAGTGCATTAAGTGCAAGCGTTAGCCAATAACGCCGAAAGTGCAAATCAAAACATAAAAAATCATAAACTGTTTACAAACAATAAACATAATAAAATAACAAATAATAAGTGGGAAATAAAACAAAAAAATACAAAAGCATGAGCGCAGCGCAGCCCCACCAACAAAGCCGTAGGCATTCTCTGAATGCCTGCTTCAGCTTTGCCGAGCCTGCGAGTTCAGCTCTTACCAACAAACAAGGTGAGAAGGATGAGTCATCGCAGCGACCAACTGAGCAGCACCACAAGCAGAGCTTACAAAAAGCAAAAGCAGAAGAGAACGGCAGTCAACAACAGCAGGTACCAGCAAGTACGCTGGCAGCGAAGAACAACATATAGCAAGGTGAGAATGTACCATTAAAAAAAGGCCAGTCTGTACAAACTGGCATTGACCGCTACATTAACATAAAAAGGAAATTAAGTCCTTCAAAGTCAGCGGTCAATCCCAAGAAATTTCAAGGCGGTACACCAATTAAGAATAAACCGGAAGTTTTAAATGGCCTTACTAAGCAATGGATCAGACGACGATGCGTAGGGTACCACCACAGTCGTTAATGCCAAACCACCTCCAATATATTTGCGCGAACGTAGCAGTAATGCTCTCGTTGCTGAATTAAGTAAAATTGTAGGTACTAACAATTTCCATATAGTGCCTTTGAAAAAAGGCATTATTCATATCAACTGAAGAGCATTGGAAGAATGTGGTTTTGGAATTAAAACAGTTGTAAATATATTTAATAGAAACAAAGTACCACAGCCGATGTTTAAAATTGAATTGTTGCCGAATTCGAATCAACTTAAAATAATGAGACCCATCCATTATATAATTTGAAATATTTGCTGCATTGCTGAACCACATAAAAGAAACGGTCCGGTACAATGTACTAACTGTATTTGTGTGGTATGTGGTGATTTACATCCCACTTCCAAATGCACACTTAAGAAAGAAGAGTTAAATAAAAACTGCAGCAATTGCGGAGGAAATCATACTGCTAACTAAAGAGGTTGCCCTGTATATAAAGATTTGAAATCGAAGTTGTCACAGGGCATTCAAGCACGTCGTAACCAAATGTTACAAACACCCCGTAATGAAATAGCAACCTCAGAAAAAAGTTAAAATCCTATTACTTCTAACAATAATAATATGCAAGGAAGCTATGCAAATGTGGTGAAAGGCAACACTGCGCAAATGCAACTGCCGCAAAATCCTCCAAATGGAGGTATTGAAACTATGGTTATAAATCTTACACAGTGTATGACACAATTTATGTCTACTATGCAAAACATGATCCAAGATTTAATAAAATCACAAAATCAAATGCTGCAAAATTTATTAAGTAAAAAATGAGCTTACTAAATACCTTTATATGGAATGCTAACGGTGTTAACCAACATAAATTAGAGATTATCAGATTTCTGTCTGAAAAGAATATAGATGTAATGCTTATTTCAGATACTCATCTAACAAATAAAAATAAAATTTCAATATACCGGGATTTAGACTATATGTTACAAATCATTCGGATGGTAAAGCGCATGGTGGCACGGCAGTGTTGATTAGAAATCGTTTAAACCACTATGCTCTAGAATCTCATGCTACACCACAGTTACAAGCTACAACAATATCACTAAAAAATCGGGGTTGTGACTTAAACCTTACGGCTATATACTGTCCACCTCGTTTTAAAATCACAGAAATCGAATTTAAAGACTTTTTTGGAACACTAGGTCAAAGATTTCTACCAGGTGGAGATTACAACGCAAAACACACGTACTGGGGCTCAAGTCTTATTAATCCGAAAGAACGACAGCTGTATCAAACTGTTATAAATAGGCACAATAACCTTGAAATAATATATCCTGGTAAGCCGACATATTGGCCTAGTGATCGTAAGAAAATACCAGATTTAAGTGATTTTGCTATAATCAAAAATATAAATAAATCGCACATAACAGCTGATACATGTACTGATCTATCTTCTGATCACTCTCCTGTACTAATAAAGTTACTTATGTGAACGCCCCATATTCGTTAATCCAAAAGTGGGTCTAACTTCTTATAAAACGAATTGGCTAAAATATAAAAAATACGTCAGTAGCCACATTAATATTGAGTACAAAATAAATACAGGAAGAGATATTGACGAAAGCATAAGAGAAGTCAATGATATAATAACCAGCGCAGCTGTCTTAGCAACACCAAACAAAAGCTATAATCCGCTTGGTTTCAGAAAAATCTCTAATAAAGAAATAGAAATGCTTGTAAAGGAAAAAGGCGTGCAAGACGTGAATGGCAGATAAAATCGCTCCCCTCCACTCAGCTTCAATTGAAAGCTGCTGTACGTAAATTAAGAAAAGCGCTCCAACGTGAGGAAGAATTGAACACCTAAAGGTATTTAAAAGCTGTGTCCAAATTCAAACAAGCAAAATTCCCTTTGGAAAGCCCAAAAGTCCATGAAGCCACCAACTGACTCCAACATGCCTTTACGAGACTTGGGTGGAAATTGGGCTCGAAGTGACGAGGAAAAGGATAATTGCTTTGCAAATCACCTAGAAAAGGGATTTCAACCCAATTTGCCAAAGAACAACTTTAAGCTGTCAATCTTACCCAACACAACTAAAGAGTCGCTCGAGTCTCTTATGACTTCACCTTCTGAAATCATTGGTATCATCAAAGAACTTAATCCAAAAAAGTCGCCGGGACATGATAAAATTTCCCCAAAAATGCTAATTGAGTTACCAATTATTGCTGTAGAGGTGCTCTCTTTGCTCTTCAATGCAATTCTTAGTTTCGGATACTATCCAATTTCATGGAAAAAGTCGCAGATTATCTTGATAGATAAACCTGGGAAAGACTTAACACAGCTCTCTTCATACAGACCAATCAGTCTTCTACCCTGTCCTTCAAAAGTAATTGAAAAAGTATTACTATCAAAGATGTCTCCTTTCCTCCACGTAAATAACACAATACCAATGAAAGCATTTGAGCACAGGGATTACTGTTCAGCAATATTTCTAGATGTAGCTCAGGCGTTTGATAAGGTGTGGCACGAAGGTCTTTTATATAAGATTAAAAAAATTTTTAGAATTGTAGAAAACCTTGGAATCTTACTTAAAAAATAGAAAATTTATGGTAAAAGTGGGAGATTTCATATCTGATGAACGACAGATAAGGGCTGGTGTACCCCAGGGCAGTGTTTTAGGCCCAACACTATACACCATATACAGCAGATCTTCCAACAGCTAATAATGTATTAACTTCAACTTTTGCGTATGACACAGCTATAGTGAGCCGTAACAAATGCTACATTTTAGCATCACGAATATTAGCGAAGCATTTAAGTTCTGTCGAAGAGTGGCTAGCGAACTGGCGTATAAACGTGAATGAACAGAAGTGTAAGCATATTACATTTTCGCTAAGACCAAAGATATGACCGGCAGTAAAAATAAATAATATTTTAGTACCCCAAGCGAACGAAGTAACATATCTTTGTATTCACCGAGATAGAAGGCTCACGTGGAGAAAACATATCTCTAGTAAAATAACATGTATGAAGATTAGAGCTGCAAATTTAAATTGGCTTTCAAACAAAAACTCCAAACTTAGCCTAGACAACAAAGTGCTTTTATATAATATAATGCGGTCATAAAGCCGATTTGGATGTATGGCATTCAACTGTGGGGTACGACCTGTGCAACTAATATTGATCTAATACAAAGGTTTCAATCAAAAATGCTTAGAACAATCACGTGTTCACCATGGTACATGCGTAACGAAAATATCCATAAAGACCTTGGTATTCCTATGGTAAAAAAAGAAGTAGAAAACAGCAGAATTAAATATATATCTAAACTCCGAGATCACCCAAATCCTTTGGCTAATGCTTTGGTTCATTCCTGCGATTAAACACGACTTAAAAGAAGAGATATGCCTGCGTATTAAAGAGCGGCGTATCACCAAAACAGCTCAATCACTGCTTGAGTCTGTCTAGTTTTTAAATAGATTTAAGATTTTATTACTTATTGTTAGGCTTTAAGAAAAATCAGATACAATAAATAAAATAATTTTGAAAAAAATGTATATATTTACATACATATTTATGTTTTTGCTTTGAGCATTAAAAGATTTGATAATACTTTAAAAGACTAAGCGGTCGTGCATATTCATATATGTACATATGTAATTATCTGTGCATGTAAACAAATTTAAAAGAACCATACCCATATTGTTTGTAAATTTGTCTACACACAATACTCATTGTTTCATGCGAAAGCTCCGTTGTCACGGACAACTACATGTGTTGTGGGAGAAAATCCCAAGAATGATAGAATACAAGATTACGACGACCGCCATTACGAAACGTTATATCGGGTGATTTTTTAAGAGCTTGATAACTTTTTTTAAAAAAAAAAACGCATAAAATTTGCAAAATCTCATCGGTTCTTTATTTGAAACGTTAGATTGGTTCATGACATTTACTTTTTGAAGATAATTTCATTTAAATGTTGACTCATGTGGTTTCAACAAGATGGCGCTACATGCCACCCAGCTCGCGATTCTATGGCCATTTTGAGGGAAAACTTCGGAGAACAATTCATCTCAAGAAATGGACCCGTAAGTTGGCCACCAAGATCATGCGATTTAACGCCTTTAGACTATTTTTTGTGGGGCTACGTCAAGTCTAAAGTCTACAGAAATAAGCCAGCAACTATTCCAGCTTTGGAAGACAACATTTCCGAAGAAATTCGGGCTATTCCGGCCGAAATGCTCGAAAAAGTTGCCCAAAATTGGACTTTCCGAATGGACCACCTAAGACGCAGCCGCGGTCAACATTTAAATGAAATTATCTTCAAAAAGTAAATGTCATGAACCAATCTAACGTTTCAAATAAAGAACCGATGAGATTTTGCAAATTTTATGCGTTTTTTTTTAAAAAAAGTTATCAAGCTCTTAAAAAATCACCCGATAGTTCCGTGTTGAGAAGAACAAGAGTGAAAAACTGTCAAATGGCTTGCAAATTGTAAACAGAAAAGAAAACACTTTTGTAAATTCGCAAAATATTATTAATTCTTTCGATTTTAATGAAAAGTTTTAGTGAAGCGATTGAATATTGTTGAGTGAAAAGATTTGAATCATTTCTAAAGAAATATATCGGCCTATTGACAATAAAATTGTCTGTTAAGTTGTGATTCAAATGGAGAAGACGTTTCTTGTGTTGCATATAAATATATACATAAGTATATTATAAGTTCAGATGTATCAGATGTATGAAATTATGATAAAAGAATTGCGAAATTATTAATTTATTATTAAATATATTATTTCTTTTGCAAAATAACACCCATTTTTTGGCAACTTTTAAATCGGCCGGAAAACTGAAAAAACTCGTTTTCGATCCTTTAATTGCATAATAATTATTACAACAAGCCACTGCACATTTCATTTTAAAAAATTAATATATTTATGCTTAGAAATTTAAATAAATACAACAGTACACTTACACTGGTTTTCTTCATTTGAACAATTTCCACACATGCTACTCTATTTATTGTGGATGTGCCTAAAACTAATTATATACATATTTTCTCGCAACAATATTCTAAACATTCCACTGAAATTTTTCCTGCAAAGACGAATGAATTAATATTATTTTGGGAATTTCAAAAAGTGTTTACTTTTCTGTTTACAATTTGTATGCATTTCTATGCTTGTTCTTCTCAACGCACAACTGTTACGTCACGAAATTGTTGAACAATGTATTTGTTTTTGTAAGAATTGTCAAGAGCTAAACCGAAAAAAACTAACTGTAAACTAGTGTCGTAATCTTGTATTCTATCATTCTTGGAAAATCCGAACCAGGAATAAAGGGATGCCCAACTCTCCTGTCACTGGAAATGTGAGAGCCGCTCACCTACCGAACTTTGACAGTTGACTGGATTGGGTAGGTTTTGACGTTTTGCAATTGGAATGACTGGAACGGCCAGATTGAAATTATACCAAAAATATATGTGAACGGAGAAATTTGTTGCCGCCGTTCAAGATCGTTAATAAAAATTTAAAACAATAAAAATCAAAGAAAATGCGAAATTTGAACATATTTCATGAAACGTTTTGTAATTTGATGCATAATAGAAATCGTTTTCTATTACAAATGATTAAAAACATTCATTAATTGACAACTAACAGGCTTAATTCACCTTATTAAGTATTGAAAGATCGAAAGTCAGTTGTTTTAATATATCATAAAATCATAAAAAAGGATTTAAGTGGTTTCGCCATATATTAAAAGTCCAATATATAATAATTTGCAATCGTATTAAACGTTGTGCGTTTTAATTTAAATGCCCAAAAATTCTTATTTTGTTCGATGTGGCCACAATGGAAAATGTTATAAAAAACGCTTATTTTGAGGCGCCCGCACACTGGAATAAGTTGAGCATCCCATTATCCTGATCCGAACTCTGCGGAAAAAGGATTTTAGAGTTGTAAAATATTTTAAATCGACAAGAGCTTTGTTGCTACTTTTTTCTGTGCTTTGCGGGGTTGACACTTTTTCTTTCTAGAACGAACATCAAAAATTTTTCATTTTATGATTTTTAGCTTTTGCTATCGTCGCGAAGAAACGTTTGTAGGCAAAGGCATGCTCGGGGAGATATAATGGTGTTTGTTTTTATGGATGAAGCGTGTTTGCCTATTGAAAGTTGGTTGCGTTCATGAATGAAAATGCTCAGGCCTTAAGACACATAGGGAGTGGACCACGAGTTACTTGTGTTCATGTTGTTAACGCAGTACTGCGACACTAGCCTCTACGGCTGTGCAATCCACTCACCCCGAGTGGCCAACAGAGGACTTCCACGGTCCCCAGGAGCTCAAACAAGCAACATAGCTTCCACTCTGACAGCACAGCACCACCACAGCATTTAGCGTCACAAACGATCAGATAGTTCGTGGCCTCAACCAGAAACCATCCTGTGAGAGAACGATCCTCGTAGCGTTGGACTTGTCAAAAGCTTTTGACACTGTCAATCACACAACGCTACTGCAGGACATTGAACAAACTTAGCTCTCTCCGAACTTTTTCGTTTTTCTCTGTGCGGAACCTAACACTTTCCCCCACCAAATCCGCAGCGACCATATTCACGAACTGGACGACGGAGTATAGACTTGAGCTTGTAGGAAGACCGATTCGTTTCGTGGTTGCGTCCGAACTGAACTTCTTTATTTTTTCTCCTTTCATGTGGCCAGTTACAAGTTTTTTAAAAATTAAATCAGGGTTGCTTATTCGGATAACATTAGAATAAGTTATGATACAAATTCGAAATTACATCAGGGTTGCTTATTCGGATAACATTAAAATAAGTTATGATACAAATTCGAAACTACATCAGGGTTGCTTATTCGGATAACATTAAAATAAGTTATGATACAAATTCAAAATTACATCAGGGTTGCTTATTCGGATAACATTAAAATAAGTTATGATACAAACTCAAAATTACATCAGGGTTGCTTATTCGAGTAATATTATAATAAAGCATAATACAAATTCAAAAATACAACAGGATTGCTTATTCAAGTAACATCAAAATAAGGTAACGATACAACATAATACACTAATCATATTTACATTGCTACAAGCTTAATATTGCAGTCGATGGCGTCAAGATTCCGACTGTCAATCCTATCATTTTAGGTGTAACTTTGATAGTCTATGCTCCTTCACTCCTCATACGATCGCGATTGTCGCCAAGGTACAGAGCCGCAACAACTTACAAGGCAATCGACCGACCTGTCCTCAATTACGCCGCACCAATATGGTCGCCTGAATGCAGGGGTACATAGATGAAGAAGCTTCAGACTTGCAAGAACACTGCACTTCGGACCGCGACACGATGCCTCTTTATGTCTCCCATTGAACATCTACATTGTGAGACGCTTATGCTCCAAGTTAAGGAGCATATTGATCTCCTCTCCAAGCAGTACCTGCTAGGATGTTTTCGCAGAAAACATTCCTGCAACCACCTGTTTGGAGCGGAGCTGCATCCTAGGGACATCAAGAGGTCTTTCCTTAATTACGTCGACGACATCGAACAGTACTCCGACCGGACTTCGGACGCAACTAACTTCCGACAGGTACTGACCGCCATTCACAGTGAAGCTATCAACACCTTCACTGAATCCCTTCCAGTGAATGACCTTCTTGAAGTCAAATAATCACCCAATGCAGACGAAGAGCTAGAGTTGCCGCCAGAAACACGAGTGACCCTAGCGCAGCTTCGTTCTGGATATTGTAGCAGGTTAAACTCCTACTTGTCCAGAATAGACTGCAAGCCCCACCAACCCCACTCATCTAACACCCTTTTCCCTTTGGTCCGACCCTGTTGAAACAGCTTTATCATCCTAACGGGGATTAGATATCCGTTAGAAAAACAATAAAAACATTGGAATTTAAATGTGCTCTGTCCAACCCACAAAAAGTCGATTTTAAAGCTGCATTTGATAGCAGGAAAAGAAGATGCCTTTATGCCGCTGTGTCTGAGTTTGGTTTTCCCGCAAAACTAACACGGCTTCGTAAACTGAGGTTGAATAGTACCAAAAGCTCCGTCAGGATCGGGAAGGACCTCTCCGAAGCGACTCCCTATCGAGCGACTTCTTCTTTTTTATGATGATTAACCAGATGAGCACTATTCAGACTAAAATTTCAATATTAAAAGTACCGAAGTATTTTCGTTATATTTTCATTATTAGCCTCTCACCTCCTTTTCAATTCCACAATTCAAATCCTACTACAATTTCTCTGCTACAAGTTCATAATGTTTGGTATTTGAGGTATTGAAACGCAACTCGTTCAGAGTGGCAGCTCTCTTTTAGCAGTTTTGTTGTCAGTGGAATAAATATATTGTTATTGGCGCGCTAGTTATAACCATTCCCTTCATAAAATAATTTATAATTAACACATTCTCTATAAAGCAAAGTGTTTAATAAATACATTTATTTTAATAAAATGCAAGCATTTTTGAAAACCGGCAAAAGTACAGTCTCTGATAAAACGCAAGCCAGCACAAGTGGTGCCGGCGGGCCTAGCGCTGAACGCCGCAAACCTCCAGCGCCTTGGGTAGAAAAATAGTAAGTAATAGTTTAATAAGTTAATAGAATTTATAAAAAATGTCAATTATACTTAGTCGCCCAAAGAGCGTAGACGATGTCGTCGAACAGTCAGAAGTAGTTGCAGTCTTACGAAAATGTGTGGAAGGAGCCGATTTGCCTAATATGCTTTTATACGGACCACCCGGGACAGGTAAAACTAGTACTATTCTAGCAGCTGCACGACAAATTTTCGGTGATATTTATCGCGAGCGCATACTGGAATTAAATGCGTCCGATGAGCGCGGAATTGCAGTTGTACGTACAAAAATCAAGAATTTCGCTCAACTGACGGCCAGTAGTACACGGCCAGATGGGCGATCATGTCCACCATTTAAAATTATCATTCTGGATGAAGCAGATTCTATGACACACGCAGCCCAGGCAGCTTTGCGACGTACTATGGAAAAGGAGAGTCGCAGCACACGTTTTTGTTTGGTGTGCAATTACGTATCACGTATAATTGAACCAATCACCTCACGTTGTACCAAATTCCGTTTTAAGGCTTTGGGTGATGAGCAAATTATAGTTCGTTTACGTCATATATGTGAAATAGAAGGTGTTAATATCGATGAAAATGCTTACAAGTCGATTGTAGAGATATCTGGTGGTGATATGAGACGCGCTATAACTACTCTACAATCATGCTATCGTTTAAAGGGAGCATCAAATACAATTAGTACAGAGGATCTGCTAGAAATGTCTGGTATTATACCAGAATATTATTTGATCGAATTTTTAGAGGTATGCCAAGCTGGCAATTATTCGAAATTAGAAGAGTTTGTGCGACAAATAGGATATGAAGCATACAGTATTGGGCAAATGCTGGAGCAATTCAATGAACATGTGCTGAGATGTCCCTCGTTAACTAATAAACAAAAGGCTCTAATCTGTGATAAACTTGGCGTAAGATTTTACAGTCGGCAATGTACGATTTGTATAAATAATTCAATTTTTTTTGTCCTTGTAGGAGTGCTCGTTCAGACTACAGGACGGTGGCTCAGAATATTTACAGATTATGGACTTGGGTTGTGCGATAATATTAGCACTAAAATAAAATTACATTCTTTACGTTATATAAGCAAAATCTAATAAACTTTAATAGAATAATGAAATTTGTATGCAAATAAAATGTAATGCAAAAGGCATTTAAACTACTGTACAACTTCAAATTCATCGTCTTCACGTTCACGCTTAACGCCACCACTGCTTCCATCTCCACTTGTATTGTTCCCCCCAATACTGCCAACCGCTGCTGATGCACTTGTGTCCAAATCGACTTCCATTTTAATATCGCCGCTTTCGGGGCCGCTGTTGACAATTATTCCGGTCCCGATTCCTGCCGGTCCACTTGATGTCACTGTTTTAGTGGTTGTTGTGAATTTTATTACTGGCTTTGGAATGGTAACAACCTGAGTTTTTGGTGCAAGCACGGTTTGACGCTTTGTACCACCAGCACCTCCGGCATTTTTCATTTGTGTCTTTATTGTTGACCGGGATTCTAAAGCAGATTTCGTCATTTTCTTTGGTTGACTCGCAGCACGAAGTTTATAATTACAGGCGGATAAGCAATAACGATCAGGAGGAAGTCTCAGACCACAATGTGGTTTAATAGGCGGTAAGGGCATTGCATTTCGGACCTCGGCAAGTTTTGCCAGAATCTAAACAGTGAGTTAAAAAATACTTCATTGTACATTAAAAGGCAATTCAATTACGTACATGGCGTGGTGGTGGGCAGGTAAATGCTTTGTCTAAGACTACTTCAGTGGCAAGCTTGACATCATCCAAATCAATGGTTTTCTTACGAGCATGATTTGCAAACACTTTCGCGTCATCTAGTATACAAGTCACATAACCTGAGTATAATCATAGTACCTTGGTTAGCAATTTTATATATTCATCAATTTTAAATGTAGAAACTTACGATATGTGAATTCCAATAACTGGTTAATAACACGAGGCTCATAGTCCTGAACATTCAGTTCCTTCAATATGGACATTATTACTTGGGCGTCCTTTGGTACATGCTTAACTTGGTTATTTATCTTAGACTTCTCAATTTTTTCCTTTTCGCTAGCCATTACGGATGATTTTGTTCTGTGAAGATTTTTTGTTGACAAGCAAAACAGATTAGTGTCAATTATTCTTCATTGCTTATCGCAGGTAAATGCTAAACAAACCTTAGGGTTACCACGTATTTCAGCTTACATACTTGTGAGAACCCAAATTATTTAAATAGATTTCTAAATATTTTTACTTAAAATATCTATAAAATTCACATCTTAATTTAGAAATAAATTAATAAATAATATTTGAAGTTTATTTAAGTTATGAAATTGAAAAAAGTAGCATTTTTTTCCCAATCATTATCCGGCAACTCTAAAATTTTATTTAATCAAATGCAAAGCTGGAATAAATCTTTCCTTCTGAATCCATTTTGATTAATCATAATAGCCAATCAATTGATTAAATAATTAGTTGGCAATTATATTTGAAGTTCAAAAATTGTTGGCGTTCGAATAATTCTTGAATTTAAATAGCTGAGAGTTCATAGTGAAAAAATACACTTAGTGATATTACAGTAAAGAACAGTTTTTTCCTTTTGATGCAAACATCTTATTGAACTAGAAAGTGAGGGAAATGATTAAATTAACGACAACAAATAAAGGAATCCTTATATTATTTTAAATAAAAATAATTCGCTAAACAAACAAGCTATGTAAGTAATTCAAAACAAAAGGTAAAACGGCTTAACTTATTTAACGAATGGATATTTAATAAGAAATATATTTCAGTGATATTTGTTGTTTAAAATTTTAGATGGATCCAACGAATACTTCGGTGAAATCGGAATGTGAATTTGCTTCAGAACGCATTACAAATGACTTTACCACAATGCATAACAACCAGTATAACAAGGTTCCTTCAAACTTTCATGGTAACAACAGTGGACACTATGTTAATTATCAAACTTATATACACAACTCAGAAGATTTAGGAAGGATTAATGAACATGGAATTATGCATAGAGAAGCATCTTTTGATCAAATGGTATTTTTTAAAATACACTCATAAAACGTTTCATATTGATTAATTTAATTTTAGCACTGCGGCCAAAATATTAAATCTGAGAGTGAATACTCTTTTTTACACACTAATGCTGACCATTTAAGTAATGTTGAAAAAAGGTAGGTATAATATATATATTAAATTTTAAATGTCGATTAAAAATTCTTTATTTGCAATTATGCAGCAATAAATCAGATGTTCAAACAGCTGAATGCGATGATATACCCGTCATTGTAAACGGAAAATATTTCAAAATTATAGAAGAGGTATTTCCTAAAGCGAAGAAGATTTTTATACATTATATTGGAGAATGAAAAAGGATTTTCATTAATTAATTTTAATTTAATAGTAAAATTAAACAATTAATAATTATGTGCCTATCACAGATGAGTGCTACTGAACATCAGCGGGTGACACGGGGTATTGTAGCTGTATGCCAACATTGTCCACGTGAAAAGGTGAGATCTATACAGGGTTCTATGCGAATTACATCGAATTTCGTTCGTCATTTAAAAACTCTGCATCCAGAAAAGTACGAAGAATTCATTATTGAAAGACAAAATCATTCGCGTACACCCAGAGGAAGACGTACTCAAAAGCGAAAAGCATCCCAACTAGGGGAGGGACAGGTAACTTATATATGTATATCTACTCGTATTACCAAATGTTATTAAGTGAACTTGTCACAGAATGAAAATAACTCAAGAACGGAAAACTATATGAATGACGACAATAAAGAACAAAGCTCAGATGGTGCTTCTATATATATTGATGACATGCAACCAACGTCGGTAAATAATTCAAATAATTTAGAGTAAGTTCCATAAAATAAATATTACTTCAGAGTGGCTTTCTAGATTATATTTGCAGTAACTCCGACTTGTATTCAGCTGAATCCAATGATACACATATATCGGAAGAAAGTCTGGAGAAAAGAGAGACAGTCAGCACATGCCAATTAACATGTGATCCAAACGAGATTCCTACAATATTAAATGGCAAATATTTTAAAATAGTCGAACAAGTATGAAATCTTAACAATATATGTAAATCCATATTTTAGTCTTGCAATTTGTTTCAGGATATGAGTAGCAATCGCGTTTCGATTAGCGTTGTAGCTGCTTGTCAATTCTGCGACAATGATAAATTCGTGAAAGGGCCACTAAGAGTCACTTCAAATTTTGTACAACATTTGCGTTCATGCCATTTCAAAGAGTATAATATGTATTTGCAAGAGAAATTCAACAGTAGTACCAGATGCCGACGTTCGCTTAATAGGCAGCAAACACAGTTACCGTTTGTGGAAAAAGTTTTGAATTTTATTTTGTTATCAAATATTCCAGTTTCTGTTTTAGAAGAACCATCTTTTGTTGAACTTTTTCGGAACACGGGATTAACAATGTGCTCCTGTGCGCAGTTACTCGCTCGCTTAGATGATATGCATGTCGGCTTCGTAGAGAATATTAAGCGTAATTTGGAGGAGATACCGTATATTTGCGGTGCTGCTGATATATGGACCAGTCGGAAAACACACTATTTTGGCTATAGTATTTTTTGGTTGGATAATGAATTAAAACGTCAAATGGCTGTTTTAGCTTGCGTTAAGCTGAGTAACTCACCCACTCACAAGGAAATCGAAGCTGTGATAACGCAAATTCAAAATAAGTACGATTTGAGCGATGAAAAAATAATTTATAATGTGATTGATAATGTGCGCGATTTCGTACAAACTTACCATAATTTTAGTATTAAAAGTAAGTGGAAATTACGTACTAGTATTAATTCATAATATTCGATTTTCTTGAAAGGCATCTGTCCCGATGACCATAACGACGATCTCAATATATCTCATAGTAATGCCCAAGGCCTACTGAATCAACTTTCGAAGCAATTTAAACATGGTGAGCATAGTCTGCATTTACTGACAGTATTTGATTTCGATAGAATATTGAAGTCCCATGACAGACTGC
Organism: Bactrocera neohumeralis; assembly: GCF_024586455.1. Lineage (NCBI taxonomy): Eukaryota > Metazoa > Arthropoda > Insecta > Diptera > Tephritidae > Bactrocera > Bactrocera neohumeralis. The sequence continues at coordinate 63,310,586 of NC_065921.1, read as the reverse complement.
AGCATGCCTTAACGCGGTAATTACATTGAGTTTACATAAGGTTACGGTTAGGTGTAGTCAGAGACATAAAAAAATTATAAATTTAAATTTTTTTGTCTGTAAATTACAAAAAAAAAATATAGTTGTATTGTATTAATAGATAATCTAGTGCCTGATCGAAGCTTTTTTAATTAACAAAATCTACAGCAGCTACAGCATTTTTTTTATTTTCGGAGAAAATACACCATTTAAAAAAAATCTAGATTAAAAAGTCCTTCGATCAGGCCCCCTTTTTTCAATTTTAAAAACAGCTGTATAAACTTCATTAAAATCCACCGAGCTGTTTTCGAGCTACAGTGGTTATTGGTTTAAAAAACATAGTTTTCAGAAAAATCATTTAAAGTTTTACACTCAATTTTACTGTTCGCTTGCAGATACCTGCTCTCGAACGTTTCAGAACGTCCGATACGCTTTGCTAATTAGAGAATTATTCGAAAAGTATTTGTCGGATTTACCTTAAATTTCAAGAGAATTTTTTAAAGAAATTGTTCATATGAAATCCCTGACTACTCCTAATATAACAAAACCTCTCAACTAATTTAATTTAAATAACATTACAAAATATTTTAGCTGTTTAATTTTATTAAACAAATGCAGCGATGTTGATGCTAATGAAATTGCGAGATTTTTATTTGAAGGCCATTTGCCACTGTCTGATGTGCGTTGGCCAATATGGTATACATCGTTAACACAACTTATCAAAGAAAAACACAAAATAAACGAGTTATGCAATTTTTTAAACCAACCCAAATTAGTCCAAATCGACATAGAATATCTGGAAGACTTTTGCATGATACTCAAGCCAATTGCAGATGCTATAGAGTTTTTGCAGCAAGGCAATTATTTATATTTTGGTTATTTTCTGCCATCTCTTGTTACAATTAAGGTGAAATTGAAAAAATTACATGAAAGTAGACACATAAAACACTTGCATACTGTGGCACAGAATATGAGTGATGCTTTATTGTGTCGTTTACGAAGCTATTTTGAGGTTACCCCTGAGTGCAACGATGCCTTAATTGCAGCAGTAGTTTGCCCTGCCGTAAAAATGCGTTTTGTGGAAGCTTTGCGTGAGACAGCACCCAATATTACGACCGATAGGATAATGCTTCTTTTTATAGACTATGCACAAGAGTTCTATATAGATAATGAACAGGCAGAGGATTTAAGGGAGCAGCGGCCGCCATCTGTAGATTCATTTCTCTGCTTTAATCCGGATGATAACGAAGGTAATTTTTGTTTATTATTATCTTAAGGTTATGATTTTAAAACTAATTTAACGTATTCAAGAATTTAGAGTTTAAAATAAGAAAATGAACAAGATATACATATGTATGTGTCAGTTTCGATAAAACCATCTTGCGCAAAATAATTACAAACAATTCTATTATAGATCCGCCATTAGATAATAAACCATGCATCGCTATACGTAGAGAGTTCTCAAGTTATTTGCACGATGATGATAAAACTTTATCTTGCTTAAATCGGTATCCAATTGTGAAGAAAGTTTTCCTTAAGTACAATACCTTGCCAGCTACTTCAATGCTATTGGAAAAATTTTTCCGCACATTTCTGAATGTAATTAATGGACAAAAAGGTCAACATCTAACTGATGAGCATTTAGAGCGTCTTGTACTTACTAAGGTGAATAAAATATTGTAGAAAAAATAGATGGTAAATTAATTGCGTTTATATTTTGGATATGTTTATAATGTATCATTTTAAAAAACATGTATATTCTATTTTCATCGAACGTTAATTTGAATTTAAAAAATAAATAATTTATATGTTCATACACATTTGCAAATTTTGTGGATAACACATTTTTAGTATTGTGTAATTTAAACGTAGGCACAAGTGGTTTGAAATTGGCATCAAATCTTTGCAGTAAAAGAGCTATTACACTTCACACATTACTGTATATTATTACATATAAACCATTGCTATTCCACCCAATCTGTATCGTTGTCCTCGTCGTGGGTATCGTCGTCGTCATCAGAGTTTTTACGCCCGGTGGGTGGTGGTATTAGTGCCGATAAACGAGACATAACTGGATTATCGGTAGAAGTTGTATCTCCTTTGCGTACAGAATTAGTAGCGTTATTATTTTCCAGGTCTTTTGATCCTGAAATGCCCTTACGTCGCATTAATAATTTATTGTGTAAATCAGCCATGAGATCTCCTCCACCACTTTTGCTTGCTATAGGTTTGATTTCATTATTTTTGGTTCGTAATTTAGTATCGACTACATCAACCGGGGCAGCAGCGGCAGCACGTAATCTACCACCACTTGCACCACCCGCTTTTCGTATAGCATCCATTAACTCAGTTCGAGCATTATTGGTGTTAGGGTTTTGTAAATTCGAGTTTTCGTTTTTGGCATTATGTTGCATTGGTGTTGTCGATGTATGTGGTGGAGGTAATGGTGGTGGTGGAGGCGGTGGAGGGGGTGCTGGTGCCACTGATACTTGTACACTTTTTGTAATTGGAGCCGGGACTGTATTCGTTGTCGGCGGTTGAGAAGAATGTTCAAGTGCAATACCCTGTTTTTCAGTAGGATTAGATATATTTGTCGCAATTGTAGCTGCCTCCTCTAACTCAGTCAGATCGGGTAAGTTTTCGATATATAAAGATGGGGCAATTTGCTGATGCTCTTTACCCTCAAATTGTATATCATCAGCAATACCAGGTAAATCGGGCAAGTCAAGTGGTAGATTGATTTCCGGTGCGTCATGCAATCGTGGTGTGTAGCGAAGGCCTCCTAAAGAATCTGTTTTTTGATTGCGATGCGCTAATGAATAGGGTGCTGGATCTAAAAGTTGCTTAATTTCGGTATTATCTTGACGTTGACGTTGTAATTTAAAGAGCTTAGCTTTTTTCCATGCCTCCTTTTCACCATTTTCTTGACCGTAAACCATTTCGTTGCCATTACAATGTAACAATGAGGATACTGATCGTAATTTTTCAGGTACTATACCCATACCAGAACTTTTGTTTACATGTATTCTGTTGGTAGCTACAGTATTACCCGGAAATGATTCATTCATATTCTTATAGCGTACATGAAAGAAAACCAATTTTTCTTGTAACGCTTGCGTTGCAGGTGCATCTATACGGCTGTGCACTTCATAATTTAATTGTTTTTTATGTTTTTGATTATTTATATGTTCGTCCAACATTGTTTCCGAATTACCGAAGGTTTGCGGTATATCATAAAAAACTTGGGTTGATGGAAAACGAGCTGGAGCGTAAATTTTGATTGCCTTTTTTGTGCCCACCAAACTGCGTAGTTTTGCTTGTGCCCGTTCAATACGCGTACTCAACTCTTGTACTTTAGCATTATTGCGTTGGGTACGATTATCAATGCAGTCAAATACAGAATTTATTGTTTTTTGAAGACAACTGAGAGCTATGGCTGCTTGGATGATTGTTTCTTCATGTCGTAGATCAGGAGGTATCACAGGTACTGTATACATTGCAAGCCTTAACGTATTTTGTATTTATATTGTTTTCTATATTTTGGTTAATAGCTGTGTATTTAAAAAATTAAGTAATAATTGTAAGCCAAAGCTTTGACTTTATTCTTCACAAGTGCAATTTAGCAACTAAAGTAACAGCTGATAATTGAGTTTTAAAAGCACTGTATTGAGTGGGTATGCCTGATAAGGTGCCTTGAAAGATTCTTTAATAGAATATACATACATATGTATATCTGTATAAAAACCCTTTTACTTAAATTTTTATATGAAGTAGTCATATAAAAAAATAATCGAAATAAACGAAATTACTAAAGGAAAAACCATCAAAACGATGTTAAATATCTAACAAATAGTAATCGCTATAGTTTTCCGGAAATGAAATTTTGACATATGTACATAATTCCTATTTTCCAACTTAATTCTTTATTTTGACTAAAAATGGTGATTTCCATTTTTTGCGTACATACATATAACAAATAAATAATTAAAGTTGACCCAGCATTGGCTTTCGACCAGGCCATGCCTCCTTGGCATATTTTTTCTTTTGTGGTCCATGCACACCACCTTCGGATGAACCTGCACCACCTACGGCATGTGGATCGAAACGTACTGAAAAAACAAATTTAGGCAACATGAATTTGAGTTCAATAATATATAATAGAGATGCGCACTGTTTGCATTAACTTGCCCCAGCTTTTGTGAGGCTGTGTGTCCGGCTAATGACTTAGTATGTGATGGTTCAATGACTGGAGTTACATCAGGCGCAGGATTAGGCAACAATAAACCCAATTTAGTGCCCATAGCAATGGGTGTAATATCAAAATCTGAGTTGCTGTTGTTAAATTTTAAGCTTGGATTTGGGTGCGAGTCATGTATAGAAGCTGGAAGACCTTGATAGAGAGAATTAGGCGATAATGGTACTGCATCAACTTGTTGTTTAAGGTCAGCTAAACTTTGTTGGAACATTTGATGACTAGTCGAATTGTTAGAAGACAAGCTTCCATTGTTTGGCGATGTTTGGATCCCCATTTGATTACCAGAATCAAAACGACCTCGTTTCGCAGGCACCACTGTTGTTTGAATTAAATTACGGAAACGTCCGACAGTTGGATCAACATCTTCTGGGTTTATTATTATTTCTTCATCGTTAAATGTTACATTTCGTCGCTTACGTCCACTTTGTTTTGCAGCGTTTTGCTATAAAATATATTGATATTAAAAAAAACAAGATATTTCTGAAATGTTTTTGGACGTAACTTACTTTTCTCAGATTGTCATCTGCAATTCCTAACATAGAAATACGTCGGTTGTGGGCAGTGTTATATTCGGTAAGATTCTATTAATAGTCGATAGAGAAGAAATGAATGAACTATTTCACACTTAACGTTTTACATATATGCTTACATCCAATTCGGTTTGACTTTCAGGCAAACCGAGCAAAGCTCCATCACTTGTCTCATTCATGGGCAAATCTTCCATAATGCTATTGCGTTGACCAGCCGATGGCCGTTCTCTTAAAATATAGCGTCGGGTAGAAGCTCCAAAGTGAAACGTGCTATTAATCTGTAGCTGTGTTGGTTTGTGAGGTTCCAAACGTAATGTACCAATAAATGTGCCATGGGCTATTGAAAATTCAAAAGATTTGTCAAATAACATAAAGCAATGAATATTCTGATATGTGTATATACTTGAACCCAAATCTACTAAATAAGCAATGTTCAAGTGCTTATGATACACGAACGCGGCATGCACGCGAGAACAGGAGGCGTGATCAATGCAAAAATCGTTCATTTGACTATTGCGACCGAAGAGGTAGCATCGCTTCTCATCCACCATTAGTTTTTGCACTAACTTGTCTTCTTTCAGGACATCCAAATGCAATCCGGTGGGGGGTTTACCAGCCCTATGTATTGTACAAATCGGCACTTCGCTTTTACAATATCAAAAAAATGTGGTTAACAAATTCTTACCAACTTGGTATATCGTAACTATTGGCCATAATATTTTCTTAACTTTTAAAGTTAAGCAAAGTGTTATAGTATTTATATTTAAAAATAATGATTTTTGTGAGATCAAACTGTTAGAAATTGTTTATTATTTTCCTGCTATGGTCTCTCAACCCATCCGTTACTAGAGATGCCAACTTTGCATATATGAAAAAATATTCTATGCTTTAAGAAAAGGGTGGCACAAAATTTATGTATTTACAAACATAAAAATCATATATACATGTTTATTTTAACGAAATTGCATATCGCCAAAAACGGTTTTAACAATACATATTTATAAATAAAGTGAATAATCTTAACTTAAAATATTTTCAAAAATGTATAAGAACAATTGTTCTAATATAACAAAATAATGTTGAAACATTTGAATTGCTTTAGTAGTAAAACTAAATATATTGTAATTCACTTGACCAACATATGAACAGATATCGAAATGTTGGTTTGAAAAATTTGGAGACATGTCGAATTTGCACAGTTAGTTCATATGTGGCCTAGTCTTCATAATCTCACTCAAGGGGAATCACACAATTTTCTTTGCATAAAAGAACGTTAACAAAATGAACAATATTTATTAAATAAAAACAACCAATCAATTTTCATATGTTTATATACCGTATGACGACTTCAATTGATTAAAATAATCCAAATCGGTTTTACTAATTGATGGTACAAATTTGCTGTAAGACTTCGTGAAATCGTCCATCTCCACAAGTACCTTATCAGCTGCTAGAATTTCAGTACTTATATTTTCTGTAAGTAGTAATATTACATATATATTAATATTTATTTAAGTAACGTGTTTGAATACCTTTGAGATGATTAACAACAGTACGTCTAACTGCTGATAGCCAAGCATTCGAACAAATTGAATATAAATCTGCACCAGACATGTCTCCTTTGAGATATTCAGCAATGTCATTCAAATTCAGGTTTTTAGCCAAGTTAAAACGCTGTGTCTGTGCACGCAAAACAGCAGCTTTATCGTCGGTTGTTGTACATGGACCCACATAGAATAGCTTATCAAAACGACCTGGACGTAGTAATGCCGGGTCAATAAGATCTGGACGATTTGTGGCAGCTAATATGAATACAGGCTTTGTAGCATCACCAAGAGCATCCATTTCAGCAAGTAATTGAGACACAACTCGATCCATAACACCACCAGAATCACCAGCAACTCCACGATTCGGTGCTAAAGAATCAAGTTCATCCAAAAACAGTACACAAGGAGTTGCGGAACGAGCGCGTTCAAACACCTCACGTACATTTTGTTCACTTTGTCCGACATACATATTTAGTAGCTCCGGTCCCTGCACTGATAGAAAACTTATATTGCATTCGGTCGCAACTGCTTTGGCAACCAATGTCTTGCCTGTTCCTGGTGGACCGTACAGTAATATTCCTGAACGTCTTAAATTCTTACCCATTAAATGCATATGTTTCAATGGCAAGCCGATACTGCTTTGAATCTCATCTTTAAGTTTGGATAGGCCACCTATGTCAGACCAAAGTACTTTGGGTACTTTAGGTGCACCAAGACTATTAGCAAAAGAGTTTTGCATTTCACTAAGGTGTTTGGAGAAGTGCATCAATTTAAGACACGATTTTGATTTAGTCTCTCGACATTTGCGCAAAGCGCGAACCGCATTTTCATACAACATTTCCAAATCGCCTAATAAGAAACCTTGTGATTTGTCGGCAACTTCTCGCAAAATTGATTTCACATTCCACCATTTCTCTGAAATTTGTTTCATATAACGATCTCGCTGCTCTAAACTGAATAGTGGTACAGAAGAAATATCCCTCTTATTGAAAATCGTATCGTTGAATAATTCACGAGTGTGTAACCAACATAAAATGTTATAGCGTTCGTCTTTGGTTGGTGTCTCCAAGTATATAACTTCTAAGAAAAGTCGTTGAATCATGGGTTTGAGAAACTTTTCATTTGTCAAAGCGACAATAACAATTGGGTGCTTGCGGTCGTGGGCAAATAATTCATGAATTTGCACTTGAAATGCGGATAATAAGCGTAAATCTTCATTTCCTTCATTATCGATACCAAATATCTGAAATGTGCGTACAAAATTATTAAATTTAGTTTTTGAATTTCTAATTGCAGAAATAAATTACCTCAAAGTTATGAAAGCATATAAGAAGGGGTTCACTAATGCTACCTTTTGCGAAAACAGTTTTTAATTTCATTTCTGTATGAGATGGTACTTGTGATACTATTTCAGCACAGTCAACTCCAAACAAGTGTAGGCCTAACTCTTGAGCAACCGCATTAGTTAATTTCGTTTTGCCAGCGCCCCTTTCGCCTTGCAAGAGAAATAAAGGATAAATATGCTTGGAGGACAAACATGCAGTCTTCTTAGGCAAAAAAGCATCAATTGAGTTACGTAATAAGTGATATGAACGTCTCAAACCAGTGGGATAATTATGCGTAATTGCTATATTGTCTATTAGCTGTCGTGGTATAAAATGATGAGTATGTGGCACTTGTACCAGGTTGGTGAAGTTCTTAGCAACAATTGCTTGCATCTCAAAAGCATTGCCTTTTACCTCCAGATGGGCACATCGGAAATAAATACACTTCAAGTAAGCAAAAATTAAATAATAATGTGCGTACGCTGCAGTGCCCACCAGATGAGCGTCAACCTCAATTCGATATGTGTGCCCACGATGTAGTAGTCGAGGCGTGTTGAAGTAATTATTAAGTATTAATTCGGACACTTCGGTAGGTAAATCGTATGGACTATTTAACAAATAGACATGCGCTTTGCTAGCAATGCTTGGAATCGTTTGCTCATCATTTAAGTGCTCTAAATGTACCCAGAAGCGTGTTCGTTGGCTGCAATCATTGGTTACACGAAACCGATCCATTAAATTAGAATAGAAATTCTCTTTAACAAATATACAATTCGATTGACAGTTAACAGTTGGCAGTATCTGTGCGACGATTGTATGTGGCGCACTGCTAAGCATTTGTTTAATAACATCGTCAGACGTATGATTTACATTTTTCGTATTGGTCATTTTGGATGTGCTATGTAGGGCGTTCTCAGCATTTATAACCAAATTGACTAAATTGACATCTGCTGATTCTACATACTCATCATATACATCTTTTGGTGTAAAGGCGATATGCTCCGTTTTTATGAGTTCATTGGCAATTAAAAATTCGTATAAAGCATTTGGTATGGGTACCATACGAAATTTACCCTTATAAAATTTCATATAGCGTTTATAAATTGCAAAGATCAGATGTCCTGGGAATATGTACCAGGGATATTTCGGATATAAAATTTGTACAGCAACATTATAGGCCTCAATCAATTCCAACACTCGTCCAGTGTACGTGTATTTTGTAGGCGAACCATCATCGATGGACCGTTTAGAATTGCTGGTTGCAAGCTTTTTCTAAGGATTTGCAAAAATCATAACATTTTTAGTTAGTATCAATAGGTTAAAGTCTAACTATTATTATAATATAAAGGATATGCTACGAGTGTGAGGGTGAGGCGTATACAGATAGTTTTATATGTATATTATGAGATATCAAAATGTTTTAGAAGGTAATATAATTTCACATACCTCCACGACCATTGTTGTCTCAATTAGTAGAATATATATTATATATTCAGACGTACAGAACAGTAATAATACAAATATATTTGTTAATCGAAAAATGATTTAGGTGGTAACATCTATGTACATAGGTATTGATTGACATGTAGAAATCTGATGCAAGGTTAAAAATAATACATATTTTGAATTCTCCACCTCTTTAGCCAAAGCATTACCGTTTGTGCAACTGAAAATTAAAGGACAATTTCCAACTTGGGTACACATAAGTATGTACATAAATATATAGCAAAAATATAATATTTACATATGTATGGATATGTTGTAGCGTAAACCACAAGACCAAAAGGTCGTTTCTACAATAACTTGTTTATTTGGACTTTACCTTCTTGACAATCACACGTCTCTTCATTTCCTCAGATTTAATTCTTCTTCGTAATTATACTTCCTCTTACTTCTAAATAATAATAAATGTTTTTAATACAGAAAATATAAATGAATTTTTAAATATATAACTTACTTCTACTAATGGTTTTAACAATTCAGTGATCCATTACCAAATAATTTGGTTGTTATTCACAATAGTTTATAGACAGCTGATTTTACATTCTCAACAAAAACGTCAATTAAGTTTTTATAAAAAATCCTTTATATCAAATGGAGCTACAACCTGTCTCATCTCCTGGAAATGCAACAACCATTTCAACTTTTCGATATCAGCTTTTCATCAATGAAAATCCTACAGAGAAAGGCAAATATATATTATAGGCTTACTAAAGAGTTTTCGACGTTCCAACATTATTCCCTATTTTTCTTTTAATAATCTATTTTTCCTTTCCATCTATTTCTATCTCTGATGTTATTGCTGTAGGAAGTCAAAAATATTGATTCCTATTTTTATGCTGAGTATTTCTAATATATCAAATAATCTTTGATATTTTCTTGGAAGCTTACGATAATATCAAAAACTATACATAAGTATATCTATACTTACATAAGTAGGTAAAATAGTTTTGTTCACCAATGGCTGTTTGTAAAGCTAATGGGAATACTTAGATATAGAGTTAGTAAATTCAATAATTGGGGAAATATAGCAGATTTGCATTTTTTCGTCTTTAGTATATATGTATATAAGTATATATATATTTTTTTTAGATAATAAAGTATTTAGATGCAGCCGAACTTAGGCCTTCCTTACTCTTTTTAGTAGTTGTATTAGCCGCGAATTATGAGAGTTTATGAAGAAGAAATTTGCGTTCCCCAAGAAATTGATCGGACTTTAGAAAAAAGAAAGTGTAAATTACAGCCTAAGAGGTTAAAAAAAACAAAAATGTGTGCGTTTGGTGGATATATAGGTACGTATTTTAGGTATTTAAGTAATATACTAATCATTTTATTTTTTCAGATAACGTTGTATATTTTTTGGTAACATTCTTTGTCGCCGATTTATTTCTTCGATTTTATAAAGCTTTATTGGAAAACTTTAAATATAAAAATCACTACTTACCCGAAAAACGTTTTTGGACAATATTGTGTCGAGCATATTGTTACAATCCCACCACATTAGTGGTTTTCTTTTGCGTTGTTGTAGTAGCTTTAGTGCGCATTAAATTTACGGAACGCTTGCATTTAATACCGCCAGCGATTTTTTTCGCCTTTATGCCACTTTGGTGGTTAATATCTTTGGCTCAAATGGGTCATAGCACACTAGACAATGCAATGTTTATACGTGGTAATCACGGTTTGGATTCTGCGTCAAGTATGGCAGCTAACTTTTTTCATGGATATTTGAAATTAACTATACCAGCACATACTAATAATACCGGTATACGCGATCGAATAAATTTCTATGAACAAAGTCATGGTGTACAATTTGCAATCCATCGATTGGTTATACTAGTACCAAGCAAATTGTTTATTAAGTCTAAATTTGAAAGTCCTTATTTAGAAAAAGCGGAGGTAATTAAATGGTATAAACTCTTGTTATTTCTTTATTTATATAAAAGAACTCATATTTTCTAATAGCCACTATCTGAGGTGCGTCTGAATCGTGCTGGAGTATATCGTCCGTATCAAAATGATGTTTACCGTTTTCGGATGCCTATCAATAATCGGTTTTATTATATATCATTGGAAGGAGCAACACCAATTTTAACATTTTTCGAAACATTACATTTTCCAGCCACAAAAACAAGACAAATAGAGGAAATGCAGCGGGAAATTCTATTGAAATTTTATAAATACTTGAAGCAATTGATATATAACTGTCCAGATACAGAAGAGGAGATTGAGTTAATTTTTTATAATGGTGAGTATATAAAAAACTTCAAAGGTTCAAAAGAAAGCAATGCGGTTTCATTATTTAATGCAGATTTCAAACCGAATGGTGAGAAACAGGACATAGGAGAGATGCTTTTTAACCATTTTGAAAAGGTGATACTTTCTAAACAGTCGGCGAATATGACTAAAATTGATTGATAATAGATAAGTAGATAGTTAAATTATACAACACTAATAGTTTTGTACCTATATTTATTTAATAATTGGAAAAATAATTTTAAAATGTACAAATATATTCCACCAGTTAGTAGTTAGTAATTCTATACTCAAAATTTTCTAAAAAAAAATATACATATATTTTAAATTTTCAAATAACCTTCATTTAATAGATCTATTATTAAATATATCTTCTACTTTGAAACCAGGTCAACATACGCTTTATTTATACTTTACATTCCTAAAATTAGGTTTTCTTTATCAATTCGAAGTTCATCTTGTTGCTCATGCCTTAGTTGATGCCTTAACTGCTCCTCTGCCTTCGCCAAAATTCGCTTTTTCCATTGTTCGTAATCCTCTACAGAAGATGCTAAACGTTTTTTATTTTCTACACAACTTTGCGATTTTAAAAACTCTGCATTAGATTCAGTTTCTTCATTAGATTCTCCAACACGAAGCCTTTGTTTTTTATCAGATGTTTCTTTATAATATTTGGTTAAAAATTTATTCCATCGCAGTTCAAGTTGTTGCCATTGAGTTGGCCGCAAATTGCTAAAACTCATTATTTTCGCTTTTGATGATTTTTGTTTTAATATTTTGGCAGCCTGGAATACAGCCATTGCTGCATATTGAGGATGGATTAGATCATTTTCATCATTGGCGCTTTCTTTTGCCATAATAGTTTTGTACAATTCTAATAATTCTACAGCCTTTTGTGAAACCTCAGTTATATTTAATTGTACACATATGTCATTCACACCGACGATTTTATTTACATCTAGGATTTTTTCAATCATACGTTTGTGTTTGTTGTAATGTGATTTGCGCAAAGTGGATAACTTAACATTTTGCTCCTAAAAAAGCGTCCTTTAAAAATTACACATTTTTACTATAAATTTATTACCATATCACAAGCTATGCCCAATACTGTGGTCGCAATATCCGCGCAGAGCACTGTTTTTGCATATTCATTTAGCTGTAGTGGCGCATTAGATGAACGTAACTCAAGAATACGCAACAATTCTAACGTCTTGCTAAAAATCCAAAAGTATGGACATACATATGCATTCAATTATTATATATTTCATTTTAAAAATTCTGTCAGTGATACTGACCTTTGCATACTGGGCTCGTCCCGTAGCCCCATTTTAGTTAGCATTTGCTCAATTAAAGTGGCCATGACTTTGGTTTTATTTGGCACGTTTTATTGTTTTTTTTTATTAATTGCTGTCGTAAACAAATATGAACTCAAAAATAAAAATATGACACCGAATTATTTTTTGCACTCGCAGCACTCTTATTTAGTTTGAAGCGTTTACGCGCGAAAATGTTGTGAAAATAAATATGTGAAAGTTTGACGTTTAAAATATTAACTCTCAAGTGGTGAACACATAGAGCGCGACACGACATGGCAACACGACAATGAACTGTAAATGGCGCCGTGAATCCTTCTACATGAACATTTGTAAGAAGGCAGCGACATATCAATTGCCGGCATGTTCACAAGACAACACAGCTGTTCATTTTGCATGTACACAATTTCGTTGAAGCTATACTAATACCAGAGAACGTATATCATATAATTTACGTTCTCTGCTAATACCTTTCACTTCAATGAAATTTTAATATTTTGTTCAAAGTGAAATTTTTTATGCAAAAAATAAGTAAATCGGTAAATTTATTTGTTTTAATTATTTTAAGCTTTTATTTGTAAAATAACGCCAGGTTTGTTAGAGCTTTGAATAATTTTACATTTTACCTATTAGTGGCATTACTCCTCTCTACTGTCAACTCTACTGTCGTTGGCAAATATAAGAATATTTTGAAGTTAGCGAGAGTGACAACTGACGGCCTGCAGTCGTGCATTTAATATTTGACAAATGTGGCTTGCAGTCTGTCGCGCTCTATGTGTTCAGCACTTTATAAAGCAATTGATATTGGTACTTCCTGTCCAAAAACTGATTTTTTGGGATTCATATATTAGGCTGTGTATCCCTGATTGCTTAAGGCGATAAACAGTATTATTTATTATCTCCATGAAGCTAAAAACTTTTATTTGACATTACTACATACATATGTATGTGTGTATATAAATTTAATATTTTTATAATTTTTGGTGATATCCATGTTATTGCCCATAAAATCAATCCAGTAAAGCTTAAACCATTGCACTTTGTTGTTGTTGTAGCGGCAGAATTCAACAGAGTTGACGACCCTTAGCCGGAAAGAGTTTAGGTCCGCTCCAGTTACGTAGACTCGACTGTCGTGGAAACATTGTACTTTCTCTTACAGCGGCTCAAAGTATGTGTATATAATGTTCCAATATGAAAATACAGTGCAAAGATTAATACTTGGCAAATCTAAACAATTGAATATCGAAATCCGTATACGTAATAGGTGACAAAATATATTTAAATTAATGAAAATGTTTTTTTTGTTGCTTTTAAAGAATATTAATTATTATTATTACTTTCATTGTCAACTTTTCATCTTCATGAATATGCATAGTAATAAAAGCAACATAAATATATTCACATTTGGCAACTATGTGGGTATCGTGGAAATGGTATAACATCACGTATGTTCTTTACTCCACTGAGTAATTGAAGGTAGCGCTCAAAACCTAAGCCGAAACCACCTGTAGGAACGCCGCCAAACTTTCTCAATTCCAAATACCATTCCAAGTCTTGTGGTAAACGTGGATGTGACCTCAAACGCATCTCGTCATTTTCACGTAAACTCCCTCCACACAATTCTCCAACTTCAGGCATTAACAAATCTAGAGCATGAACTCGATCAGGTTTTGTTTGAACCACTTTCATATAGAAAGGCTTTTGATCAGAAGGCCAATCAACAACAAACACTGGAGTTCCACAATGGTCGGCGAGGAATAATTCTTGTTCCTTAGAAAATCCTTCACTTGGTTTAAGTGCTGTTTTAAATTTCTCTTTATTTGCTATTAAAATGTCCAAAGCTTCATCATAGCTAAGAGTGATCCACGCTGCTTTCAGCCAAGGTAGCTCAAAAGCAGAACCTAATGCTTTTTCTTGACAAAATTTTAAATCGTCTGTTGCTGATTCTATAATCCGTAATGTAACGTTTTTTATCATTTTCTCAATGAATGAGGTTAAGGAGGAAATGTCCTCCATAAATGCTAATTCAGCCTCAAACATATAAAATTCCGATAAATGTAGTGGCGATTTAGAATTTTCAGCGCGAAATGCTGGGGTTAATGTGTATGTATTACCCAATCCATGTGACATTGCTTCTAAATGTAATTGCCCTGAAACGGACAAAAACACTTTTTTGTCGAAGTAACTATGCTCAGTGGGAATATTGGGTCGGGCCATTTCCTTGAGGAGCACATCAGAATCTGGTTGCACTCTGAAAATCTGCATTTTTTAAGTATAAAATATTTAATAATTCACAATAAGTTTTCATTTTTTTTATTTACAAATTGAATACATACTTCTCCAGCACCTTCACAGTCATTTGTTGTAAGAACGGAAGTGGTAATCTGGACAAAGTGCAATTCATCCATATAGTCATGTATCGCCTTCAATGCACGATGCCTCAATCTCATTTGCGCCGCTATGTAATCTACACGCGCACGCAGGTGTAAATGTTCACGAACATATTCAGGAGGATGCTGCTGCTTTGGCGTAAAAGGATAATCTGTTATATGGCCGTCAGCTACAAAAGAAACAATCAGTTTTATTGTTCCGTATATGTTGGGAATTTCAATATTGTGTAACACCTATTACTTTTACATGTTCGGCGTGTAATTCTAGTTGGCCATTAGGCGCTACTTGTATGAACCCGGATGCACGGATATTACTCCCAACACTTATATCCTTTGTGTCCGTTGTTTTCGGTATGACCACTTGAAATTGACGTACAGTGGAACCATCGTTAAGGTCAAAAAATATATTTTTCTTCAAGCGCCGTATGTTTTTGATCCATCCCTAATTGTAGTTTTATAATTGAAAATTATGTGAAGAATGTATTAAATCACTTCTTACGTACTAGCACATCAAGACGGTCTCCAGGTTTAGCAGTATTTGTAATTGCTTTTATGTGTTGAAACCCACTAAAGTAACGTCTTATTAGAAACATTTTAAGCTTTATGATTAATTACTAAGGATTGGTTCACCAGCTGTTTTTGCTGAACCGGCAATCTGCTTATATGCCATTCACAAGAATAATTTATAATGATAGTTTGACTTGCACTGTATTAAAACTTGATGAAATCTTACCAATTTAACAGAATTTCATAAAGCAAACAATTCATTTATTTCTCATGTGCACGAGATTTTATTTTTTTTAGGGTAAAACCATATTGAAATATTAGAAACCAAATCAAATAGATTAGTTACTATATAGAGATTTAGAATTAAATAAAAAATATTTTATATTTCATTATCACTATCGTCTTCATTCTTTGCCGCTAGACCACTTTGAACTGCCTGATCGTACCATGGCTGGGGATTTAAACGATGTAGCCCTTTTGTTTCTTTGCTGACCAGACTCATTTCGAAATGGAAATCTTTGTTTCGGAGTTCATCATGTACCAAATAAATGCTGACATAATTAAACCAAAAAATATACCTCTTTGAATACTCGTGTATGGAAATAATATGTAGGTACTTACATCTTGCCCGCATTCTGAACCAAATCGTCCACACTCATCTCCGCAAATTTTAGTTTCTCCATTTCTGTTTTAGCTTGTTGTTCGGCCTTGCCACTAGCACAGGCAAAATACCCGAATGAAGTACCAGAAGGTTCGATTTTATATAATTGTGGTCCTTGCTCCTCGTCCCATGAGGCCAATATTACAGACACACCGAATGGGCGCACTGCGCTGTACAACGTATAGGCATGCACATAAGCTGATACACGTTCAGTTAATTGTTTCAAAGGTATTGTACGTTCGAATTGTTGACGGAAATTAGCTGCCTCTTGTCGAGCGATGTCCACTATATATCTCCCATCAGCTAGAAGGCCAGCAATGGCAATACCAATGTTTTTGTCTACAGTAAATATACGTGTAGCTGCGTCATCCTCATACAAAGCACTGGTAACAATTTTTTCTACGGCCAAAACAATACCATCTTTTCCACGCATTCCAATTACCGTTCCACTCATTTCTACCGCTTTACCAGCGTACTCAATTTGATAGACCCGACCATCAGGCGAAAATTGTGATGCCGAAAGATCGTACTATAAAATGTACAAAACATATTTGGAATAAATGGCTGAGAATATCAACGTTTCAAATCAGAACTCACCCCTGTACCGATAGAACTCATTTCTTATAATTTTTAAATTCACTAATTTATAATAACAAATGGAAAAAAGTAAAAAAAGTGGAAAGCTTTAGTTTTGTTTGCGAGCGATGAAACGGCTTATTTTGCCTTTGTTAGGTTAGAAGTTTGACAACCAATTTTGACTTTTCATTGGCTAATGCTGCCAGACTAACATATGTTCAGATGTAAGAACTAAGATAGAGTACTTCGTTTCACATCACATCATCACAGATGTCGTAAGTGGACGGATGTATATATTTATTAAATTAAATAAAAATTTGTAAATATTAATCAATAGTGTTTTCCCTAAAGAGTTAAAGTAATATCAATGAATTCTTATACATACATATTTTGGTGAACATGAATGCGAAAACAAAACAAAATCGACTATAATTTACAAGAAACGACGAGACGGCAAGAATGATAGAGAAAGAAATTACGCAATGCGCATGTTTGTTTTCAGTCAGCTGTTCTTGCTGACGTCACGGTGTACTTATTATTCGCCCGCGCCTTTGAATGTGAATTCGAATTGTATTTTCGCGTGTAGTATTAATTGTGAAGTTTTATATTTTTTAAAATGAGTTGCGCAGTTATGGTTTTGTTATCAAATTTGCTTATTATTTACGGGTAAAATTTAGAATAGCATCCCCGGATTTCGGGAATAAAATGGGTATCACTGGAAAGGTGACGTTCTCCAGATCACGAAAATATATATATATACATATATGTAGTTGCCGCTGACTTATAGTTTTTAAGATATTTGCATTTAAAGTTGAAAAATTGACAGCTTTTACATTGATAATTTGTATATTGTGAGTAACTTTTTCACTTATATTATGCACTTTTCACGTACTAGCACTTCACTATAACGTTTCTGCATATTAATTTTTTTAATATTTGTTGTAAATAAAGCTTTATTTTAATTATTTTATTTTAGTTACAATTCTCTGCATTTGCACAATAAGAAAAGGGTTGCCATGGTTATTTTTTTTCGCGCCGCGCTTCAAAAATTCATTTCCTATCTTAATCTCTTGATTTTGAACTTTAACTTTATTATCTTCTTTTGAACGCCGACGATAAACTGGATATCCATCGTTCCCTGTGACTGTTTCAGCAACTAACGGTCGCGGATATCGTGTTGTGCACTTTCCATCAGCCATGCAAGGCGATAATGGATTTAATGCACCGCACGGTCCATGCAGTATCTGTGTCGTCACAATGTCGTGTAGTGACTGGATCAGGAATTTCAGCTGATATGATGTCATCCACATCATTTGAATGTAATTTGTTCAGCAACCAAATTAGGATATGAGCATGCGGTAGTCTACGCTTCTGCCATTCCACCGAGCACATATAACAACGTGTGCCACCAAAAACTCGATACTTAGTAAGCCCATCCATCATAACCTTTAGTTTTTGCTGAAATACTCTGTCGATTATGTCATGGGGATCTTGCGGTTTGTGGCCCGATTCCAACTCACGTTCAATTTCCGTCCACTTCGGACTGCATGTTAACGTAATAAATAAATCCGGAGTTCCATAATTTCGCACGTACGTCATAGCGTCTTGAGCGTATTCGTGCATGTGGCGTGGGCTTCCGATATAAGATGATGGAAGAATCGTCATAAGTCCAATATTCTGAACATCATCATCTAGAGGACCCGTCCACGCTTCACTGTGGCTGATACATAGATAATACAACTACTACCATCTATATGATTTCTATAAGTTGAATTATAACTATTAGTTAATGAGATATAGCATTTTTGTGAAGCAACTTGTGTTAGTTTACAAAAAAATGGATCATATAGCATTTCGTGTGTTAATAAAGCATTGGGAAAATACTGTTGAATATGGGCTCAGGGAAATCCACCTTTAAAATATTTGCTAAGCTGGAAACAGGAGGAATGAGCACCGAGGACAATGAAGCTCTAAAGAGGCGAAAGCTCTGTGCAAAGTGGGTGCCTCGCAAGTTCATAATCCAACAAAAACAACGAATAACTCATTCTGAGAAGTGTTTGAGTGCTCTCTAATCGTAATAAAACAGAATTCTTGCGTCAGTGTGTGACAATAGAAACATAGCTCCATCAATTCACACTGAAGTCCAATCGACAGTCATTCTAGTGGACTTCACATGATAATCCGGTCCTTAGGCGTGGAAAGACGAAAAAGTCGGCTAGAAAGATTATGACATCAGCCTTTTGGGATGCACGGGGTATAATATATACCCAATGACTGATTACTGACCCAGTAATAATCTATTTCATTTCGTATTTGGTTGCAGGTTTTTTCTACTATTCCAAATACTTAGCAATTGTACTATGTTTGAGGAAGAATCTGTTTAAAATTGGACGCATACATACATATATTTAAATGATTCCTACAAACATGAATTTTGAACAAATTCTTATTATATTTGAAATATAAGTTTTGTATTTATGAGTTGTATTAAACTTTGACATAAGAAGATAAAAGGTATCCTATGTCCTTACCCTGGTTCTAAGCTACCTCCCCACCAATTTTTAGCCAAATCGGTTTAGCCGTTCTTCAGTTATAAATGGTGTAACTGACAACAACTTTCTTTTATATACATATCGCTCATTTGCTGCAACGTCGTCATAACTCAAAAAACGTGATTTTTGAGTTAAGGATGCAGAATTGTTCGTTATATCATACTTCATGTTGAGTGAAAAATTCATATGAATACCTCTTATATGCTCCGCTTGAGAAGAGAATATGATTCCTGTCTTCCGTGTAAGGTTGGAGTCAGTTGAAAACTTTTAACGCGTTTTCTGGCAAATCGATTTTTTTGACTTATGCCGGTCTTGCAGCAAATGAGCGATATATAGATGTGAGGTTTTTTTTATTGTTTTTGTTTTTTTTTTTTTTTGAAGAAATGAAATAATCAAATTTTGAAAAAATGCTTATTATTTAATATATAATTTTTGTATTTATGAGTTGTATTAAACTTTGATATAAAGAGATAAAAGGTATCCTATGTCCTTACCCTGGTTCTAAGCTACCTCTTCACCAGTTTTCAGCCATATCGGTTCCGCCGTTCTTGAGTTATAAATAAATGTAAAAAAAAGATTTTCTCGCTTTTATGTTGAAATTTTTCCTGAATTTTCTTTGCTATAAACCTCACGGAGCCCGAGACCTTTCCAACGAATGCAAAACCGTGGAAATCGGTTCATTCGTTCTGGAGTTACAGCGTCAGGAAGGAAACCCCTACTTATTTTTATATGTTAGATATATTCAGGGGTGTTGTGGAATCCAGACAAAACTGCTTAGCTGTCAGAATTGCAAACCTATTCTGATTTTCCATGGTGTCACAGAATCTGATTGGACTTTTATCTTTTCGAACATACGCAAAACCAATATTCGAATTAGCTGTGTACTAATGTGACAAAACTTGCAAATGAAACATTGGAAGCAATACGATTAAAGTTTTTAAAGAGTTCCGAATTAAAGAAAGATTTTAAGAGATAACAATTATCGAATGAATAAAGACGATTTTGGATGTTAAATTACGTTTTGTAAATCTAATATCTTTAAATATCCGGATTTTTTTTTCCAAAAACTCAATAATTAAAACATTTTGTGTTTTATACTTATGTTTTCCCCTATAGAAATAAAGATAAATTAATTCGAAATAATAAAATAACTTGATTTCTTAACTTATATTTCAAATCTGTGAGCGACTATCTTCTTACTATGTTTCTGATAGCAAAACTGATATAATTGGTTTCCGTGACACCCGAAACCGATACAAATTCTGTTTCGAATATCAAACCAATAATCAGGGGTGTTGTGGAATCTGATATTTGTCGGAATCAGAATTGAAACCGATCAAAAAAAGCAGTAGGTGTCACGAATTCAGACATTATTGGTTTGATATTCGAAACAGAATTTGTATCGGTTTTGGATGTCACAGAAACCGATTTTATCGGTTTTACTGTCAGAAACAAATCAAGAAGATAGTCGCACACAGATTTGAAATGTAAGTTAAAAAATCGAGTTATTTTATTGTTACGAATTGATTTATTTTTATTTCTATAGGAGAAAACATAAGAATAAAGTACGAAATGTCTCAATTATTGAGTTTTGGAAAAAAATGCGGATATTTAAGGGGGGAGCCGCTTTAGAGGCTTCATGTTTTTTTTGGGAGGGAAAGAAATAATTGATTAAAACAAAATTTCTAGGGTTTATAGTTTATAAACATATTTAAACATATATATTATTTAAACATCACCCGAAAATTTTTTGGATAAGAATTCTTTGATATTGTGCCTTAGGGAAGCAATTGCCCGATGCATCTCGCGTGTGCATTTGTCGGACGGCGGAAAGTATGCAGGTCGAAATTAAACTAGGAAAATTTCAAAAAATATAATTCTAAATTTTTTTAAAAAGTGGTTTTGACCAAAAAATTTGTTACTTTATGTTGCTT
This sequence comes from Bactrocera neohumeralis, assembly GCF_024586455.1. Classification (NCBI taxonomy): domain Eukaryota; kingdom Metazoa; phylum Arthropoda; class Insecta; order Diptera; family Tephritidae; genus Bactrocera; species Bactrocera neohumeralis. Next base: position 63,289,225 of record NC_065921.1, on the reverse strand, counting down.
AAACATATGTATGTTCAAACTTAAATTTTCTTAACTTTTTTAGTTTAAATAGAAGATAATTTAATGCCAAAGATAATAAACTTTTCCTCATTTCCATACGTTTAGTTTGTTTCAATCCTGTCCGCCAATTAAGAAAAATCGTAAAAATGAAAAACCGAGTCAAAGTTTTCGCTTTCTGCCCAAGCGCTCATATATCGCTCGGTCACTATTTCCCTTCTAGCTTCGACAATATTTCGGATTGCCATCTATAAATGCCAACTATAAATGTTATCTCTTAAAATCTTTCTTGAATTCGGAACTCATTAAAAACTTTAATAGGATTGCCTCCAAATGTATTCATTTGCAAGTTTTGTCACATTACTAAACAGCTGGTTCGAATATTGGTTTTGCGTATGTTCAAAAAGACGAAAATCCAATCAGATTCTGTGACACCATTGATAATCAGAATTGGTTTGCAATTCTGACAACTAAGCAATTCTGTCTTGGATTCCACAACACCCCTGAGAATATCAGAATTCATGACACCTACTACTTTTTTGATCGGTTTCAATTCTGATTCCGACAACTAAGATTCCACAACACCCCTGAATAAGGTGATAACATACGTATGAACTTACAAACGAACATAATTACACAATGAGCTGATACATACGCATGAACATACCTACGAATATAATTGGACAACGTCCGGTGTGTTTAACGTGGGTACCTGCTGACGACAGCCTTACTCCACGGCGCTCAAAAGCCCAGCGGATCAAATCAATTGGCAGTGTGGAATGGACACACTAACCACCTTGGTCGGGTTCGAGGCCCATCTAAAACCTCTGTCATGCTTCAACATTCAACTGACAAAGTCAGTTCTTCCCGCATTTGGGATTCAACCACAACCACCACGATACTCCCCGAGGGGCCAGTCCGCATGAGCGGGTTGGAGTTACCTCCAAGGGCTCCTCCTCCCCGTGGTACCAGAATTAAGTCTCCGGTCAGACCTCGTAGCCGAAACTACTACCAGTTGAGCTTCCATACGGCTCTGGACTGGTGGCCAGGGGTTGGACCTCATACATACATCACTTACACACACCAATCATACAAAAACTAACCCTATTTTCCAGCTAACCGCCTTCGCCGCTTAAATAGTTCACGCGCAAACAACCTTAACTGTTCGGTATTCCGACTAGTGGAGATCATACCACTAACATCTAATCGTCCATCAGTCCAGCTAATCCTCATACCACTCAGATCCCTAATGTCAGAGTACATCGGGCACTCCGTAATTAAATGCGACCAATTTTCTGACCCCGCCCCACAAAAACACCCCGACGTATCCGATAGGTGCCTCTGATGCAAAAATGCATTCAGAGGCCCATGCCCCGTAGGCAGGAAACCCTGAATCAAACAAAATCTGAAGTCTGGGTTACCCTCAACGAACCCCACGTCCCGAATGTATTCGAACGTCACTCGGCCGTTAGGACTATTGTCCCTACGTTCTTGCCACCTACACCTAACCCTATAATCTAGAAGGGGTTGTTCCTAGATATCCCTCCCTCTCCACATCATCGTCGGAAATCCAGTCATTCCGCAGCAATGACACACTCAAGCAGAGTGTCCATCATAAGGTTCCAAATATATGGACCACAGATGGAACCCTGCAGGCAGCCACGAACCACTCCAATCTCCACACTCCCATTCATGCCGACAAGAGAGGACTTTCTCTACGAAAAATAACTCCGCCAAAGAGTAATTTCCGGACAGCCAAGCTCCTCTAGCCGTTGCACCACTCGATCCCAGCTTAGGTAATCAAGCGCCCCCTTGAAGTCAACAAATATGCCAAGGACATACTTGTTGACATTCTCCCTAATGACATTCTGAACAAAAAACCACGCATCCTCTATACTGCGTCCTTTCCTGAACCCAAACTGCCTATCCGACCACATATCCCGCGTTAGCTCCTGAAGCCGTTCCACCATGACTCTTTCCAGCACTTTTCCAAGTACTGGAAGGAGACTGATGCCCCGATAAGATTATTAATAATTCAGGCGCGAAAGCATCAGTGATAAAACCGGGAATTTTTCCAAAAGTGTTAGAAGGAAAATTTAGAATACCGAAAAATACCATAACAGAAAGGCTGGCTACGATAGTAGAAAACGAACAATAACTTTTCTAGTAATGAATGATTTTAGGAACAGAAGATATGACGGTTTATTAGGAAATGACGTTTTGATTCCATTAGGAGTTGAATTTTCATAGAAGACGAACACATTGAAAGTAAACGGACAAATAATAAAACTCAAGAATTTAAACAAAAATAGATCTGAAAAGTTTAAGGGAAATAAACCAAAAAGGGAAATTGAAGAAAAAAACAGTGCAAAGTGTTATGAAGATACAGAATATTACGATGAAATCAAAGATATTTTTAATAAATTAAAAAACGCGGAAATGAATTCGGAAGAAAGTCATTACAAAATTTGATCAATAAAAATGAAGATTTATTTTTCAGAGAAGGTGACGTGTTAACAAGTGTGAAAGAAGTGCAACATAATATTGATACAAGTTCAGATAGACCGATATACACGAAGTTGTATAGATACCCCGAAATACACAAAAGTGAAATAAAAAATCAAATTACTGAAATGGAAAAGAACGGAATAATCAAAAAAGCTGTTCACCGTATAATGCACCCTTATGGAATGTATCAAAGAAAATGGACAATTCAGGAATGCAAAAGTGGAGAATAGTTAAATAAAGACACAAAACAGCATTTTCAACAGAATACGGACATTATGAATACATTCGAATGCTATTTGGACTAAAGACCTCACCTGCAACTTTTTGAGGATGATGAACCATGGCTTACAACCATTCATAAACAATATTTGTGTAGTTTATCTCGATGACATACTCATTTTCAGTACAAGTATTCAGGAACACGTAAGTTCAATTCAAAAGATATTCAACAAGCTAAGAGAATATAATTTAAAAATTCAAGTAGATAAATGCTCATTTTTTAAAAAAGAAACAGAATTTTTAGGTCACATTATAACAAATGCAGGACTGAAACCAAACCCGAAGAAAATCGAAGTAATTGAAAAAATCAAGCTCCCTACAACAGTGAAGGAAATCAAATCATTCCTTGGAATAACAGGATATTACAGAAAATTTAGAAACGACTACAGTCGAATTGCGTATCCGATGGTAAAGTATTTAAAAAAATTGATTTTAATAATATTAAATACATTAACGCTTTTGAAAAATTAAAGCAATTATTATTTGACTACCCAATTTTAAAATACCCAAATTTCGAAAAACAATTTGTCTTTTCGACAGACGCAAGTACATTCGGAATTGGTGCTGTACTTTCACAGGACGGACATCCCATTTGTTACGCAAGTAGAAGTCTTTGCGACAGTGACAAGAATTATTCAACCATAGAAAAAGAATTACTAGCAATAGTATGGGCGTGTAAATATTTTCGACCATATTTGTATAGCAAACGTTTTAAATTACAGACAGATCACAAGCCATTAATCTGGTTAAACAATTTGAAACAAGAAAACAGTTAGTTCACTAGATGGAAATTAGCTTTTAACGAGTATAAAGAAATTGCAGATTTTCTAAGTAGGCTACAACTATTCATAGCGCAATCGAAGACACAGACTACCATATTTGGATAACAGAAAAACCAATAAATCTATCTAGAACTCGAAAAATAATTTCTGAAAACAAAATAAAGGGTAAAGATATTTTTTAAACAACAAATTTAAAAAATAGACGAATTTTCATTTATGAGAATGTGATAAATGAAAACTTTGGAACAATATTAAGAAATTTAAATTTAAAAAACTTTACAGTATATTGTCCGAACGGAACAAAATACATACAATTTCAAAGACATTTTATAAAAGAATTCGGAAACTTGAGTATAAAGGGCTTAAAAGTAACATTATTTTAGATGATATCGAAGATGAAGAAAAAGCCTTCGAAATCATAGAAAAGGAACGTTTAAGACTTAATCATCGCGGCATAGAAGAAAATTCTAAAGAATTGAAAGATAAAATTTATATTCCGAAGTTAAAACAATTAATTACAAGATTTATAAATAATTGTGAAACAGAAACATGTCATGTCATTTCTACTAACGAAATAATACACGGAGATTTATATATAGCAGAAATTTTTTTATATATTTATTGATAAATTTAGCAAACATTTGTTTGAAGTACCAGTAACTGATAGAAATAGTCAAATGTTTATTGAAACTTTAAATTATAGACATTCAATATTTGGAAAACCAAAAAAATATGTTTTTGATAACGAATTCAACAATTCATACATGCGGGAATATTTTAATAACGAAGAAATTAATGTACACTTTACATCACCATTAGTAAAAACAGGTAATGGTGATATAGAGAGAGGGTACACGGCACAACAAACGAACATTTAAGACTTTTAAAGTCACGAAATAATACAGAAACAATTACCAAAAGAATAAAAAATCAGTGCAATATTACAATAATAGTATTCATTCAACCACTAATAAAAACCAATTGATTTTATTTCAAATAAAACAAACAGAATACATCAATAAATAACCAAAATTTGAAAAGAAAGAACACACCAGAAATAAATAAAGAAGATATATTCATAAAAGCGGAAAAAATAAGGGGGAAAAAATATAAGTGCAATTAAAATATGGTAAAATATTAGACAAAAGAAATAGACACGTACACTCACAAAGAGTTAAAAGAATACATAAATATACAAAATAATTAATAATTTTTTAAAATTAATTTTTTTTTTTACATTTACTTTCAGTTTTAATTTTACTTTTATCAACCACGGTTTAAGGTAACGATATAAGAATAACACAGTTTATTTACGATATACATATGTATGTAGGATAAGGGAGTTTTTTGGACGTAATAGAGAATTTTAAAAAGGTATATCATATTATAGATTTAGCAGACTATGAAAATATAATAACAAAGTTAAATACCGCAATAGAGAAATTTAATAACACTTTCCAAAATAATAAAGCAACAAACAATTTATTATTCACATTAAATATAGCACGAAGTAAATTAACTTCAAACAAACCTTTGAAAATTGGACAAAAAATTATTAGCAAACATTGTAGGAAAAGGTTTAAATATTTTATTTGGTACAATGGATGATGATGATAGACAAGAATTAAGTGAACATTTAAAAATAATAGAAGCAAATGACCACAAATTAATAAATGAACACAACAAACAAATTAATGTTAATTTAGAGCTATAACAAAATATTGAATTATTATCAGACAAAGTTAACGAAAATATAAAAGTTTATAATTCGATGTTAAATAATATGAATATAACGCAGAAAAAAGATACAGAAGCAAGCGTTAGAATTAATACACCTACAATTCGATATTAACTATCTAATTAACGAAATAGAGAAAATTCAAAATCTAATAGCATTTTCAAGAATAGGCATATTAGGAAGAAATATATTAACGAATAAAAAAATCTCAAAGTTTGGAATAGACAACAAAAAATTTAAATACATAAAAAGTAATGTGCTAGAAAAAAAGAAAAATCTAATAGTAGTAATAATGATACCACAATTTTGTAAGGAAGAATATTTTGAAAATATATATTTTGCCAATTCCAAACAAATTTAATAAGGAAATAAATTTTGATAAATAAAGACATAAAAAATACAGAAAAAGTTTTCGATTATACAGAGGAAATAATTTTTAAAGAAAAATTAAATTTAAGTATTAAATGTATTCAAAATATATTTAAGGGAAAATTCAATTTTTGTACAAGTAGAACAAAAAATAAAACAATAACTAAAGAAATCGAAAAAGGTATTACATTTACAAGAAATTTAGAAAAAACTAAAATCAAACATAATTGTAATAAAATGCGGAACGAAATTCAAGGAAATAACTTAATAGAATTTAAAAAATGTTCTAGAGATATTGATGAAAATGTTGATAATATATTTTACAATGTAGTAATTTTACCATTTTATGAAGAAATGAATGTTACTTTAAATATAAATAACTTAGAAAAAAAATATAGAGAATACAAAACAAATTAAAGAATTAAAATATAATCATAAAACAAATGTAAATTGTTATATTTCACTAACAGTTATAATTACAATTATTTTAATAATATTACTAATGAAAAATTGTATAAAATATAAGAATTTATGTAAAAGACTGCAAAAGGTAAAATATTCGAGTCGAAATATTGAACTTCAGGAGCAGTTTACACCTTTCGCCACTATGTCTCCAGCGGTAGCAACAACAATTAATCCGATATTCCAGAGCTGATACATACGCATGAACATACTTATGAATATAATTGGACACTCAGATGATAACATACGATCAGGCAATAAAAAGATGGCACATCTGTGCACATAAATACTTAGGCAATAGAATTTGACACTTAACGCTATCATTGGAAATTGACCTTTTCTGACTAGAAAAACTTCAAAGAAATCCGAACCAAAATTACAAATATTTTATTTGATGCCTCACTGACAAATTCCAAACGATCAGCTTACAACCTTAGGTATAAAAGACGAAACATAATAGTTCAGTCAGTTCAGTTCAGTTCTACTAATTGTGCAGAAACAAATATCCAGGATCCCGAAGATTGGAATCAAAGCTTATTCACTTTCCTTTGCAGCTGTTCAATAATATAATAAAACACGATTGTAATATTAGAGAAGAAGAAATCTGATCTTTTATTTCAACAAAATAAATTAAAGAAAGTAGATTATTGCAACGCATAATCTAAAAGCTGCAGAATGTTTACCGTGACAAAAATTTGATAGTGTCCACACAACAGGACTACATTCCATTGGAGAAGCTTATAGCAGAAGTTGGTACTTAAATAAAAGAGTAAGAGGATAGCAACGGAGTCGACTATAGTATACCATCCTACGATTTCCGGATTAAAATGAGTATGGTTGGATTGAGGTGATCTGCTCCTCTTCTGATTTGCTTTAAATAAGCATTTTACTTTTTACACTATTCTCAAAAGAGTACCATGTTTATGAATAATGTTTGCCATATACATATACATATTTTGTAAAAGAATCCAGCAGATCTACAGTAAGAGGATGGTTTGATGAAAAATATGATATGTTGTCAGAAAGATTAAAATGAAATCTACACATAGTTGAAAGCTTCACTTTAACTAGTATAGTGATATTTGGACGGATATACAAATGCGTAGTTATTTGGGCGTTACAACACATTTCGGTTTGGGTACGGAATTTCGTTCAGTGACCTTAGGAGTTTATCAACTCAATGAAAGGCACACTTATGGGTATATAGCAATAATGCTGTTAAATACCTGCAATGGGTGGAGACTTGAAAAGGAAACAAATTCTGCTGTGGTTACTGATAACGCTGCGAACATGGTAAAATCGATTAGTATAGCATTTGGGAGTAAAAACACATTCCATTTTGGAACTAAAAACACCAGTTTTATTGGTACAAAAACTTACTCTATAAGAAATAAACAAACGAATGGGTGTTATGAAAATGTTGCAGTTTTAGATATTTCCACGCTATTGGACCCACGTTTCAAAAAAATCCAAAAAATTAAAGATCTTATAAATATTAGTATTGGCGAAAATCATATTGAATCCGATTCAGGTAGATCGTACGGTACTTTAGAAGATTTCAGTCTTTGGAGTGACCACCACAAATTAGTGCACAAAAATTGGAAATTCAATAGAAGCGAGGAAAGCCTTTCCGATGAGCTATCAGTCTACTTAAAAGCATTAGATGGTCGGTTAAATGAAAATCCTTTGGCGATTTGGACAGATTTTAAACAGCAATTTACAATTTACCTTCTGAAAGACTTTTTTCGAAGGCTGCTCAAGTGGTAAATAAACTACAAGCAAAACGTGTAAACAAAATTTTATTTCTACAAAGCTTGTACAAAAACAGCTGGGATTTATAAATATGAGAGCCTTAGCAAGCAAAGGCAGCTTAGAGGGTTTTCAGTGGAAAGGGTTTCCGTTTAAATAATTTAATAGGCAGTTGCAGTGATGAAGAAAACACAAACTCAGATGTTTTAAATGGGATAGTACGACGTTTTGAGATCGAATCGGCTTATATGTATGTCTTCTACATTGTAATGAATTGCTTTTTCGACACCTATTTAAATTTCTCAATAAATGGTTTTATTTCCAAACAACTTGTATGGTAAAAAAAAAAATCCAAAATTTTTTATTAAGCAAAATAAAAGTTTTATGTTTTCTTCAGAGTTGATTTTAAATCCATACTGCCAAAGGCCAGGCCACCTTCTTGATCGAAAGATTGGAAGAGAGACTTCTCCACTGATGTTTAGTGTTTGCTTGAAATGGCTACGGCAGTATCGGATGGTTTTTTTACAATTGACTTACGAACACAAAACTTGGACAAGACCATGGGCCCACACCCGTTGGCTAACCAAGATCAGTGGAAAATTACCATTGTTCAAGGTGAGTTCCAAAGTAAAGAGGACTTTTTGAATCTAGCGCCCCTGGTGGCGCAATTTATGTATATGTCGACTGGTGCGTTAGAATCTGCTATCTTTATCGATTGTCCAGTGAGAATTTCATGACATTTCATAGATTAGAAGTGAAGTTATTGCGTTTCGTTATCGGTGCGAAAATGAGCTTCGAACACTAAATTTTGTTTTAAAACTGGTAAAACTTTTACCGAAATGTTTCAATTGATGAAACCGTGATCACCGGAAATTCCATCGAAATTGTGCATGAACTCATCAACAATCAGCCAAAATCATCATTGAAATTCATGGAAATGGAATTGAAGATCTCCAAAACATCGATTTATCGCTTTTTGACCGAACATTTGGGCTTACGAAAGGTGTGTGCACGGTTTGTTCCGCACAAATTGACTGACGACCAAAATCACATTTTAACCATTAACCACTCCCCGTATTCACCCGATATGGCACCGTGCGACTTCTTTCTTTTCGGAAAAATGCATTTGCCCATGAAAGAAAAGCGTTATGTAGACGTAGAGGCCATTCAAAAGGCATGCACCGGAATACTGGCGGCCATACAGGCCAACGAGCTGAAACACTCGTTCGACACGCGTTTGGACCGTGCGAAAAGATGTATTGAAACAGAAGAAGACTATTTTGAATAAAATAAATTGATTTTGCCGAAAAACCGAAAGTCCTGTTTACTTTGGAATGCACCTTGTATGTTGCAATAAGTTCACCACCTTCTAACTTAATCCTTAAACGGCTGGCGGTTCTACCAGGAACCAACCCCTGCTTTTGTAAAATTATCATGTATGAATATGCATTTTTAGATATTACATGACGTCACATGTTGCTTTGATATATCAGTTATCTTTTAGCTCAGTCGCCACTTGTGAGTGAGCTTTGTAGTCATTTACGTTTTGATTTGAGTAAGAGTGCATCGAAAAAATAATTTCAAGAAAAATTTTGTATTTTCAAGTGATTATTGTGAAAGTAATAATAATTATATAAAAATATGTGTAAAAATATGTACTTAAAATGTAATGAGCACCTAGTGGTTCTTCAAAGGACCAATCAATAAAACACCCTGTAAATTCGAAAATTATGATTTTTAAGAAAAATCGTACAATAAATGTGGTTTGTAACCGACAATTATAATATGTATATATCAAAATTTTGAATGAATCGGAGTTATCAGGCTTTTAAGGGTTGAGAACTTCAGCAGGGCACGTATTAAGAGTTTATGTTCCCAAATGCTTTAATATTAAACACTTCAGTTCACTTCTATTCAAATTTATACATCTCACGCAATTTATTCCCTATAATGAGAGACGAGTTATCAATTCAGTAGTGCAGACTAACTCATACTTTGCTCATCCATAAAATGTTATGATATGAATGCTATATGAAGATTGTAAGCAAATCAGTACGTAACCAGACAATAAAAAAATTGTGTACTACCGTGACAACCTTTGCGATATACAGTGGCGTAGCTACAACTTCGGGCGCCCGGGGCCAAGGATGTTCTGCCGCCCCCCTTTATCTACCTACCTAAATATCTTCGATATTAAGTATATAAAATTTAGGAAGGCCACGTACCACCGCTGATTCTGAAGTTCCAAAATTCTCACAATACGGTTTTTGAGGAAATTGATAGTAAATTTACAAGACATCTTATTAAAAGCCATAAAAAAACCAATTTTCGCCCTATATCTTGTACACTTTTGACACAATTTTCAGGAATTTTTGCCCGAATTGGAGTTTTAAAATACAGCGAAGATCGTTTTTCCGCCCCCAACACGTTGCGCCCAGGGCGATGGCCCCCTTCGACATTGATGAAACTGATTAATTTTAGATATTCTCAATTTTTATTCCAGTAGTTAATATGTTTACAAATATTGTCTACAATTTGGCATAAGTGGACTCATATGCCACCATATCACCGCTGATATCGCTTAACTTTTGGCAACCAGCTAAAGCAAGTGTAATTTCAAGATCTTTCTTAAGAACACTTAACAAGTCTTCAACACCCTTTTGTCCATTACATGCCAGACCCCAGAGTGCGGCGCGGCCAACAAAAACCATTTTAGCGCCTAAAGCTAATGCTTTGAAAATATCATTCCCCTGTGTGACACCACCATCTAACATCACAATTAGATCATTACCCACCGCTTTAACCACTTCAGGAAGTGCTTCAATGGAAGCTGGTACAGTATCTATTTGTCTTGCACCATGATTAGATACAATTATGCCCGCACAGCCGAATTCACGCGCCAAAATGGCGTCTTCACGTGTTAGTACACCCTTAACGATTACAGGCAGTCGCGTAAGGTTTACCAACCATGCTACATCCTTCCACGTTAGGGTCGGATCGAATTGACTGGAAACGTAGGCATTGATACCAGAAACTGCCTCTTCATCAGTACGTACGCCATCTGCTTTGATACCCTCAAAGTTAGCGAGATGAAGATGTGGCGGCAGGCTGAATTTATTACGAATATCCGAACGACGTTGGCCAAATATTGGTGCGTCGATAGTTAGAACTATTGCTTTAAAATTAGCCTTCTCAGCACGTCGCACCATTTGTTCGGTAAGCGCCCTAAAAATTAAGAAAATTAATTAGATAAAGCAATTGCAATAGCAACGGCATATAATGAATTTACCGATCTCTATAAACGTAAAGTTGAAACCATTTATTGGTATCGGGTGCCTCAGCCGCGACTTCTTCAATTGACATGGTGGACAGTGTGCTCAGTATATAAATAGAACCGGCATTTCCGGCTGCACGCGCATTTCCACCCTCGCCTTCCGGATGCGCTAATTTTTGCATAGCTGAGGGTGCAATTCCCAAGGGCCATTTTAGATCAATGCCCAATACTTTGCAGCGAGTATCGATGTTGGAGACATCACGCAGAAAACGCGGGCGTATACGGATTCTGAAATAATCAGTTAAATTAAAGATTGGATTAGCTTTATTTCAAAAACTATGTTGTCAATAAGAATCGAAATAGATATAGATATGATATCTATTGAGAAATTAAGTGGGTTCTATCGTCCAAAAACCAAATCCTTCCAATATACTCGTAGTAGCAAAATTATTTATTGTTTAGATGGCGTGCTGAAGATAGCGTGTCCGCGGATTAAAAAAAAAACGGAAAAAGCTCAATAAATACCAGTAATTTTGATTTTTGTAAGAGACATTGCGCAGTAAAACTAACGAGAGAGTAAGGTCCTGTTCCGTAGAAAACGAAGACGGTCGTATTGGCCGTAAAAATTATAACCATCGTTTTCTTAGATTTATAAGGTGCGATTTACATACATGGATTACATGGAGTATGGAAAAAGTGACAGCGCTCCGTTACGTCGAATTATTGGGGCGACGTGAAACTGCAAAGGATCTTCTGCGAATGATAGGCATCTTGTCGTGGTACAGGGGCTTAAGTCGCGAGGCAAACCCAGCTCCTCCCAACCGGTGTGAGTGATGCTGCATGACAATTCCCACGACACTCGGTTCTACGCACCGGAATTAACCCGGATTTTATCCGGCCAAGGGCTGTTTTTTCGTCGATCTAACCCCGTTAGCATAGGTGAATATAAAACAACCAAGTTTGCTGAGATGGAGACTGTAAACATGTGTAAAATCAGATAATAACCATGCCCACTCTCCATGTAACGGTTATGTTGAAAACTACTAAAAGTGTTCCGTTATAGGAGCAGGAGTTTAGAGGTTGGGTGGGTTTGAAAATTTCAGAAATCGTATTAAATAGTACAATATGCTTAAAATATTGTTCCAAAAATTTAAAATTGATGTTGTTCAAAGTCTGAGAAAAATTTAAATTTAAATTTTTTTATTTCTCTCGTTCAAAAACGAGATTTAATTATCTACTAACAGTATATTTTTAGTTTTTCAATTTTAAATAAACCAATAACAAGTTGTGCTGTCCACGGCGAGAGCATTTTTTTGTGAGACCCAGGGAGATGAGGTCTCAACGACTGAATTTTCAACATTTGTATATCAAAATCTCTCCTGAGACATTGTTTGTACCTTTGATATGCCATTTTATATTTTTGAAATATATGATTGTTTAAATTAAAAAAAAAATCGTAAAAATACTTTTTTTGTGTGCCTCTGAAACCCATCTAATCCCTTAACAAGCGGTGTTGCACCGCCCACCTTTAGATGAAACCCTTGATCTCAGGAACAACCTGACCATTAGCAAACAAATTTGGTTTGCGAGGTTACCCAAAAATACCCATCATACGTTTTAAAAATGATAATATAAATATTTTGGAACTTCCCGTTGATTTTATATTGCATCTATAGTTTAATATGTAAGGAATCTTCATAAAATTCAGAGGGAACCTCTTTCTAATAACAGAATATCCCCTTATCACAAATAGATGAAATCAGGGATTATTGCCCTCCTAAGCCCCCATGACTTTATAACATATTATTCGTACATCTATTGGGTTTATCAATTAATTTGCTCTATATCTGGTAATGTTATATCGTAATACAAGCACGGGATGATGTCGGGTCAAAATGTTCCATGCATCTGTATCTAAATATTAAAAACCCTTGAAATATAAATACGCCGTTATAATTTACCTTCTAAACACTTCACGATTCAAATTAAGTGTATATTGTTCACCAGCTCCGCTGCGATAATAATCCAAAGCGTTCTTCTCCAGCACACTATGTGCCTTCTTTTCAAAATCATCCACACAAACAAAAACCATTTTCTTTTTCAAATATATGTTTATGTATTATAATATAAATAATATAATATAATATACACTAAATGCAGTAAATTTATTTTCGAAGCGTTTAAAATGTAAATTGCAGTTGTTGCGTACGTGAAAGCACAAAAAAAACTGTTCACTATTTCAATTGTTTAAGGCGTCGTTTGCTGTAGCTTTATGTTAATGATCGCTCTGAGTAGAATCCTAGGCTTCTTATCTCTACAATATGACTAGCACATCTAAACAAAGGTCTGACTTTTGTGTATTGGATTAGGTTTTAGTGATTATTATTATATTATGTTTGTTTTGAAGAGATAACGCCATCTATACGTTTTGATAATCAACAATAGTAAACTGCATGTGATGAGAGTGCGCAAAACTTTCGCATACTCGTAATAATATCTAAAATGCATTCCTTTAAATTGTGTCCAATTATATTTTTTGGCTTTTAGCAAAGTTAATTTCTCTATAATTATTGGTGTTCTGACTGGTGTCTGTAAAATATATTTACATACATACACTCGGTGTGGCTAAATATTCTGTCGCTAAAGCGCCTTTGCCAAAGCTGTTTGGAGGAAGACGAGGTGGAATCATCTTATCACTTCCTTCTCTGAGGCTGAGATTGAAATATTTCGGTAGAAACACCTTTGATAATTTAACGCCTTAATAAATTTGTAATCAGCACAAAACGATTTATCGATCAATGAAGATCTGGTTACCGACCTTTGGGAGCTTATGTTAACACAAAGGACGAATTTCTGTCCAAATGAGATTCAGCGATTAAGCTGTTTCAAAATATTTACTGATATGTATATATTAAGCTTTGACTAGATCTGTTTACTGTTTTTTACTTTTAAACTAAAATTTTTTGGGTGATTGCCAATAAGTTGCTTATAACTTCTACATGTAAGGAAGAGTTAACATAACATGTTCACTTCAGTCACTTAATACATATTGGAAGTATAAATATAGAGCAGTATAAATAATTATATTAGATATATGGACTAGATCAAGGTCTGTACTGATTTCATTCATTTTCGACACTAGAACTCATTGTGGCCAATAAAATCTATCTGCTTAGATAGAGTCAACCGGATCGTTGAAAATAATTATATAAATTATTTGTGGGCTAGGGATAGCACGGAACTGATTTTGGCACTAGGCTGCATTGTAATCAGGGGAAGGTTCCTACTCGCTTCGATTAGATAACTTACAAATTAACCGATATGAACAAAAAGATTATACTCTGTGTAACATGTTGCGAGAGAAAAAATTAAAAACGAATTTATATTGAATATAGAAAATATATTTATTTACTCAGATTTTTTCCAATCTTTGCTTAAGCACACTGTTTTGAAAATACAAGGTGCGTTCCAAAGTAACAGGACTTAAAAAAAAAACAAGTTTTTTCGGCAAAATCAATTTATTTTATACAAAATAGTCTCCTTCTGCTTCAATACATCTTTTTGCACGGTCCAAAAGCATGTCGAACGAGTGTTTTAGCTCGTTGGCCGCCAGTATTCCGGTGCAAGCCTTTTGAATGGCCTCTACGTCTGCATAACGCTTTCCTTTTATGGGCAAATGCGTTTTTCCGAAAAGGAAGAAGTCGCACGGTGCCATATCAGGTGAATACGGGGAGTGGTTAATGGTTAAAATGTGATTTTTGGTCAAATAATCGTCCTTCGAATGTTCGATTCTGAGCAAGCACACACTTTTCGTAAGCCCAAATACTCGGTCAAAATGTATAAATCGATAATTTGGAGATGTTCAATTCTATTTCAATGAATTTCAATAATGATTTCGGCTGATTTTTGATGAATTTACGCACAGGTTTTTGATCACGGATTTTGATTGACCCCATTGTTGATCGTTATTTATGTCCTCACGACCACTTTGAAAACGTTGAAACCACTCGTGCACTTGTTTCATCAATTGAAATCCAAAAAAATAATTCTCACACCACATTATGAGAAGCAGCCCCAAACCATTATATTGCAGCCACAGGGTTTAAAGGACTTAGTCGTGTAGCGGATGCACATTTTTTGTTTTTATGGACGTCGGAGTCAAGAATGATAGAATACAAGATTACGACGACCGCCATTACGAAACGTCATAGTTCTGTGTTGAGAAGAACAAGAGTGAAAAACTGTCAAATGGCTTGCAAATTGTAAACAGAAAAGTAAACACTTTTGTAAATTCGCAAAATATTATTAATTCTTTCGATTTTAATGAAAAGTTTTAGTGAAGCGATTGAATATTGTTGAGTGAAAAGATTTGAATCATTTCTAAAGAAATATATCGGCCTACTGATAATAAAATTTTCTATTAAGTTGTGATTCAAATGGAAAAGACGTTTCTTGTGTTGTATATAAATATATACATATATTATAAGTTTAGATGTATCAGATAAATTGCCTGAGGTTCATAATATCTTCATCTCTAAAGTGATCTCTGCATATTAAAAGAGGATTTAGTATTAAATATAGGTATCATTTCTTCTGCAAAATAACACCCATTTTTTGGCAACTTTTAAATCGGCCGGAAAACTGAAAAAACTCGTTTTCGATCCTTTAATTGCATAATAATTATTACAACAAGCCACTGCACATTTCATTTTAAAAAATTAATATATTTATGCTTAGAAATTTAAATAAATACAACAGTACACTTTCACTGGTTTTCTTCATTTGAACAATTTCCACACATGCTACTCTATTTATTGTGGATGTGCCTAAAACTAATTATATATTTTCTCGCAACAATATTCTAAACATTCCACTGAAATTTTTCCTGCAAAGACGAATGAATTAATATTATTTTGGGAATTCCAAAAGTGTTTACTTTTCTGTTTACAATTTATATGCATTTCTATGCTTGTTCTTCTCAACGCAAAACTGTTACGTCACGAAATTGTTGAACAATGTATTTGTTTTTGTAAGAATTGCCACGAGCTAAACCGAAAAAAACTAACTGTAAACTAGTGTCGTAATCTTATATTCTATCATTCTTGGGTCGGACGTGACTCCGACGGACAAAGATTGCGCAATGACGAGTTCAAATTTTGTTCGTTCTGCGCATCTACGTCACGGTTGACCAACTTACAATAAGCTGATTTTCAGTTGGTTGTTTTTCTTTGCAATAAGAAGCAATTTTGTATTGCAGGCATACAAAATCATGAATATCATCAAATTTAACATCAATGTAAGTGAATATTTTATAGTGGACATTTACCTACATATTCATTTAATTGAATTTTCATTGTATTATTTAAAAAAGAGACAATCTTTGCTGTGTTTGTTTCAACCATATACATTTATGTAAATAAAAGGATTGAATATTTTGTAACCAAGTATCAATTTATTGTTTTATTTAATTTTCTTTTTCCGTCCGTCCGTTGAGAGAATCTCCAAGTCATCATTTTTTTCGATTGGGTCAGTGGAATTTAGATCAACTGACACACGTTGAAAAATATTACCTGCAAAAATATAATAAACATACGTATGTACATGCGTATCAATAAATGGAATAAATTGTTAGTTATTATTATTAGTATAATTAGGATAAAAAACAGTGGTTAGTATGCAAAAACTTAGATTGTATGTAAGTACATATTTGCATTTGTTAACATCAATACAATTTTATAAAATAATGTTTTCTGTAGTTTTAGGTTTATAATACTATGTACGTGTAATATTTTGATAATTACCGGTTAGAGATAAGTAATTTCCTTCCAAATCTGGTGTGTTGTCGACTTCAACATTGCCTTCTTCTGTGATCGCTCCTTCGTTGTGACCAAGTATATAGGAACGCAGCCTATATTTGAACTCCTGCCTGTCAGGGTGATCGTGAAGACCGCCTTTTGACCTGATTACGCCAAAAAAAATTTCCAAAACGTCCTGGTTCAATCGATAGGTCAAAACGTAATCAATTTTGTGCTGCTGTCTTAAGTCATCCAGCAGCAATTTCAAAGCATTATTGCTTTGGAGTATACCTGTAAATCATAAGCAAAATCAAAAACTGTAGAAAATCAACTTATCTAAATATATACATATGTAGCTTGAGTATTACCTTTTTGGAATGGAAGCAAACCATTTTTACCAATGACTCTCATTGATGAAACCATCTCCGTCATCTGTTCCAGTACATTATTTGAATCCACTGTTTTAATGCGGCTTTATCCTTAGGGAAATGAAAAAATCTCCACTTAGCAGTATTTTTACCATTGTTATTATTACAACCGAACACTGCACAACGCATTTTAAAAATATAGAATTTAACAAATAATATAACACTTGAAAACACAATTCGAATTCACTTTCAATAGCGCGGGCGAATAATAAGTCAACCGTGACGTCAGCAAGAACAGCTGACTGAAAGCAAACATGCGCATTGCGTAATCTCTTTCTCTATCATTCTTGCGTCCGACCATCATTACCTATCACATTAATTTTGCATTCAGACCACAGAATATTTTTTTTTTTTGATTTTCAGCTCTACCCTAATAAAAGTGTCGATTTGCAAACGGAATAACATTGCATCTATACCGTTTTTTTAGCATTAGCACCTTTCAGGACAATATGTCAAAGAGATTTCTCCTCTGAACAATGTTTTGCTCGACCTATTTTCCTACATAAATTCATAATGGATACAAATATTCATTCCACAGATCTAATTAAGGTAATATAACTACTTATTAAGCTTTTGAAATTCAATATTTTTCTTTTATGAAACCATTTCACTATTGATTATATTATTTTGTCATTAAGCACTATTTATACTTTTTAAATTGCAATTAACTGTAAAACTCGATAACGCTATCCTTTGTTGTTATGCAGAATAGCTACAACATAAATAAAAAATTAAAAAAAAAAAAATCATACCATTGTTTTAAAATAAAACCTTTGATTATATTTTATTGTACTATTATAATATGTAGGTTAAGCTACCAGCATCACTTTCTCACAGCAGCATCACGATTTTCGTTCTTAACCACTTCCATTGTACTATATACAGTAAATGAGAGTCTTCATATAAATATTCTAACGGGAGCAAAGACAATGAAAAAATATTATTTATTAAATAACCATCGCAGATGATACTGCCTCACATAGTACAAATTATGTAGTATAAGTCGAAGTCGACAAGATTTTGGACAAACTCTTCTAATGAATTATGGTGCTCTTTCTTTGGCGAACACAGTTCACGACCATCTGGCAACCACTCCACTACAATTGTCTACTGTAATAAGGGTTCTTTTGAAATTTAACGGATTTGTCATTGAATTCTCAATGGTCATTACAACTCCATCCCTACATAGTATACCATGAACTGCGTTTGCAATTGCCCACAATTATGCTTGATGCCAAAAATTTAAAATGACTGTGATTTTAAATGACAGATATTCGTCGGCGCGTATGAGTAACTTTTTATTAATTATTTTACTAAAATAATAAGTACTTTTTAATAAAAAAGGCATATACTCCTGCTATAAGAAGAGATCAAAGGGAATGGCCCCTTGGTTTTGTGAAGAGGGTTTTCCCTTCCAACATATTTTAAATATTATTCTTACCTAGGAAATTATTCTTACTTTTTTTCTGCCTTCGGATTTTTTGATAGTAACGAACTCTATAAATCAATATATTAACAATAGGGGTATTCTCTTGCTCTTGCAAGATTGCAGATTGCAAAAATACTATACCGAAATATACAAGAGCACGAGAGCACCCATTGCAGAATCTAGTGATATATGAATGGCTAATTCGGTAAATTTGTTGTGAATGACTATTAAGCATGGCTATTGTGAATTGGCGCACCTTCTGCATACATTTTTAAGAAAAAAAACTGTAACAAATCTTTAAAATTTAAATAGAAATAATAAAATCCATTTCAAACTTATCTTCCTCAACAATTTAACGACGTAATATGTCTTTATGTAAAATGGTAACTACAACAGGGTTGCAATTATATTTTTGTGTGACATTGCACGCAAATATACATAGGTTTTGGTCTGACATATTTTACAGCCCTTGCAAATATTTTTCTGCGTGTGTTTGTTGTTGTGCCGTTGTAAATCTGCAATTCTTGCACCGTGCACCGGGTTTTGCAAGAGCAAGAGAATACCCCTAATATGTTTTTCTCCCAAATACACAATTCTTATTTGCTCAAAATTTACCTAGATTACACTAAATTATTTAAATTTAACTAACTTCTTATATATAAGTATTATAAAATAGGGGTATTCTCTTGCTCTTGCAAAACCCTTGCACGGTGCAAGAATTGCATATATTTCCTCTTGATGCACCGGCACAACAACAAATACACGCAGAAAATTATTTGCAATGGCTGTAAAATATGTCAGACCCATTCACCGTCGAACTGTCATCGTAACCGGTTGCTTTTCGCTCTGTGCTTATTGAGTTTGTTAAAACGGTATAACGGTTTGTTCTGCGTTTATATTACGCTCGTGCTTTGTTTGTGAATTAATTTTTTATCGTTTTATATCTTTTCAATCACTAATTTCTTAATTTGTTAAACTAAAATTCGCGTTTACTATGGCCCCTGGGGCCACCAAATTAGGGGATAATAGGTTTTCCCTATTATCTCCAATAATGAAAAAGAAAAGAAAAAAACCAAATCCGATCCCGTTAGACCAATTTCCAGAATTACCAGTCTCAAACACGGATGATCCAAAATTTTTGGTCATGTCATCGCTGGACGACAACAAGCCACTTAATTCGTCATCATGCTTCGCTACGTATAAAGGTATTCAAGCAATCAGTAAGGAAGTAAGTAAAGTTACTGAGCTACGTGATGGTAGCCTACTGCTCTTTGTAAATAACAACAAAACAGCTAGCAAATTTCTTTCTGCAAAAATTTTACCTGGCGGAGGTCATATCAATGTCAAGCTTCATAATACTTTGAATACGGTTAAAGGCACCATATACGCCCCATTCCTGAATAACTTATCAGAAGAAGATATTGTTGATGGTCTTAAGGAGCAGGGTGTTTCTGCTGTACATAAGTTTTCACGAATTGCTGACGGCTCCCGTAATCCTACGGGTGTAGTTTTATTAACTTTTGATAAATACAAACTTCCTGAAAGAATTGATGTTGCCTGGAGGAACCTCACTGTCCGTCCGTATTACCCTAATCCTATGCGTTGTAAGCAATGTCAATTAATTGGCCACACAGCAAAATACTGCCGTAATTCACCTTCTTGTGTCTCATGCAACCTCCCTTCCGATCATACCCCACCTACTGAATGTAAGAGAATAATGTGTGCAAATTGCTCGGGCGACCACCCGGCATCATCTAATACTTGCCCTAAATATCAACAATCCAAAGAAATATTAAAAATTAAAACTATTTATAAATGTAGTATGCGTGAAGCTGTTACCAAGTATAAAATTCAATTTTCTCATACAACTTCTAATGCAAACTCTTTTGCCTCTATAGCTAAAATTTCTAACAATACTAATCAAATCAATAATGAAACAACACCTAATAACAAATCCAACAATCCTACCAAAACTAATCTAACAACAACTACAGACATCAATTCATCTAAACAATCCCTTCCAACCCATCCTACCTCCTCTTCTGTCACTTCTCCTTCCCCTCTCTTTTCCCCTTTATCCATCTCTGACTCTCCTCTCAATATCCTTTCCTCCTGTCCTATCACACCCTCCCCCACCCTCTCCTGCTCGCAAGATCCTCTTGCATTACCCAATTTTCCTTCTTACAATGAAGACATTTAGTTTAAACAAAATATTCGTAGCTTAACTTTTTTCTTTTATAAGTTTACATATGATATGATTACACTTCTTCAATGGAACATTAACGGTTATGTTAATAATTATATTAACTTAGAGTTACTTATGAGATCGTACAATCCATCTATTATCCTGTTGAATGAAACTCACCTATCTTATAATGCCTCAGCTTTTACCCCTAGGGCTTATGTGGGATATTTTATTAATCTCCCACATAACACCACCAACAAGCAGGGAGTTGCCATCCTAGTTAAAAGAAATCTACCTCACGTATTACTTCCCATACCCCTTTCAATTTTTTCTTCTGTAGCTATTGAGATCCTCGCCCCCTATAAAATTTCAATCATCTGTGCTTATTCCCCTCCTGATCAATCATTTTCTACTACTGAATTTTTAAATCTTATTCCTTCCGGTTCAAATCCTTTTATCTTGTGTGGTGACTTCAATGCTTGGAGTCCCCTTTGGGGCTCTGCTTCGGCTAACTCCAAGGGACGTAGCATTGAGGATGCCTTACTAAGATCCAACTGCATTGTTTTAAATGATGGTTCCCCCACCCATTTTTCCACTCACTCTACCTTCACTAATATTGATCTTTCCATATGTTCTGCCTCCCTCTCCTCAAAAATTTCCTGGTGTTGTATTGATGATCTCCATGGCAGTGATCATTTTCCCATCCTTTCCAAAATATCTACTTCTCGCCCTCATTCATTTTTTAAGCCCAGGATTCGGTTTAAAACTGATTCGGCTGATTGGGATAGGTTTGAAGAAGCCTGTTTTTCGCATTCACGTTATTTCCCCTTTTCTTCCAATATAAATCAAGAGGCTTCTAGAATCCAAAAAATTATACGTTCTGCTTCTAACTATTCTTTTCCCCTTTCTTCTTCTAAACCAGTCAAGCTTGCTCCTCTTTGGTGGAATAATGAGCTTTCTGCACTAAGAAATCTGAAACAGATCGCATGGCATCAATTTAAACGTTTACGTTCTAGTGCAAACTTAATAGCTTACAAAAAATCCAATGCACTTTTTCGCCATAAAGCTAAGGCTGCTAAGGTTCATTGTTTCCAAGAATTTACGAATAATATCACGTCTTCTTCGGATTCTAGAAAAATCTTGACTGATATGAAAAGACTGGCTGGTTTATCACCTTCTTCTCCTATCACTTATTTAAATACTCCTCGGGGCACTCTACTATATCCCAAAGATATAGCCTTAGAGTTTGCCACCCACTTTTCCAATATTTCTTTGGACTCCAATTTCTCTTCTGATTTTTCCTCTAGTAAACTTTCTTCTCTTTGCTCTCCTTACCTTCCTCCTTCCACCTTATCTCAATCAGCTGAATATTTAGATGCCGATATATCTGAACTTGATTTTAATTTAGCCCTCTCGTCAGTCAAGGGCAAAACTCCTGGCATTGATAAAATCTCTTACCTTATCATCAAGCACCTTCCTCCATTCCTTATATCCCGTCTAGTCAAACTTTACAATAGTATTTTTCTCAGTGGCAACTACCCTGTCCTCTGGAAGACTAGCGCGATTATTCCTATTTTAAAACCTGGTAAACCTCCTGGTGTGGTCAGCAGTTATCGTCCCATTTCCTTCTTCCTTGCCTTGGTAAATTGATTGAAAAGATTATTGCTACTAGACTCGCCTGGTATGCTCAATCTAATAATCTCATTTCGCACAACCAAGTTGCGTTCAAGAGGGGGCAGGGTACGTTGGATGCTCTCCTGCACCTTGATCACTTTATCTCTGATACTCTGTCCCACAAAAATCATGTTTCTATTCTTTCTTTAGATTTCCTAAAAGCATTTGACAGGATTGGGATTCATGTAGTGTTAAGACAGCTTAGTAGGTGGAGAGTGGGTTCTCGTATTTTTAACTTTGTCAAATCTTTCCTATCCAACCGTAAATTAAGTGTTATCATATCCAATGTTTCATCCTCTGTTCTACCATTAGATAATGGTACCCCACAAGGGTCACCGCTCTCGGTGATCCTATTTACTATTGCATTTGATGAAATCAGTACCATTCTATCAGATTTTGTTACTATCCGGCATCAGATTTATGCTGATGATTTAATTTTATTCTCAAAAACTTCAAATTTGACTTCAGTAACAATTACTTTCTCTGAAATTTTATTGCGTCTTTCTCGTTGGTCCTCTACTTCAGGCACATCAATATCTTTTCCTAAATCGAAACTTTTTCATATTTGTAAAAAACATCAATGTACTATCCCAACGCTCACATTTGATAATACAAACATTTTGTGTACAGATAGTATTAAGTTCCTTGGTATTGTATTAGACTCTAAGTATACATTTAAGAAACATTGTCAGTATATAAGAAAAAGACTTTTTGTTAATTTAAATATTATTAAATACCTCTCATGTAAGCGCTCACTCATCGGCTCGGCTTTACTGGTCAACGTCACTAAAGCCCTCATCTCATCTGTAATTAATTATGGCTTGGAAATTTATGGACATCATTCTAAGAATCATCTAAAGATGCTTGCTGCGCCCTATCATTCTTCAGTTCGTTGTTCTCTTCGAGTGTTTCCAACATCGCCAATTAAAAACATACTGACGGAAGCTGGCCTACCTTCTCTAAAAGATGCAGTGGAAGATAGCTTAAATAAGCTTTATTCAAAACTCATACTCAGCACGAACTTTACTATAAAAAAGGACTTTCAATCATCACTTTGCAGAAAGAGGTCTCCTAAAATACCGTCTTCTATTTTTAAAAGTGCTTTGTTTGCTAAAACCAATGAGTTGCCGCTTAAAATATTGCTGCCTTGCAGTAAATATATTCCACCGTGGAAAGTAAATGAATCTTCTTTCATTAGTGATCTTACTTTTCTTCGCAAATCCATCACTCCAAGCACTGTGTATAAATCTCGATTTTTGGAATTATCTGCGCACTTCAAATCTTTTGGTTGGCAGTTTATATATACTGATGGCTCCAAATCGTCGCATACATCTTTTGCTGTAGTTGATGATAACCAACAAAGAATATCGTATGGTTTATTATTTCCATTTTGTTCAATTTTTACCGCTGAAGCTACGGGTATTCTCAAAGCTGTCCAGTATGCCCAACAAAACCTTGGTAAATTCATCTTCTGTACAGATAGTCTATCGTGTTTTCAAGCTTTAAAAAACCGCAGTAACTACAATGACGTCATTATTGGCATTAGATCGCTGTTGTTTTCGTTAGCACATAGACTAAAAATAATGTGGATACCCGGTCACTCTGGAATCATTGGAAATACTTTTGCGGACTCGGTGGCTAAGGAGGTGTGCATCACTCCAACAACTACATCTGCCTTGTTTGTTAAGAGTGATATAAAACGGCTTATTATTCAACAAAGATCCACTAAATTGGCGCTTGATTGGATGAATTACAGACACCACTACTCTAAAATAAATTCAAATCGTATCAAACCATCCTTTCCGTCATCGCTTTCATCTAATTATATCATTCCATATATCAGACTTCGCATTGGCCACTCCATTATCACACACGCTCACATACTAAATGGCACTCAGATCAACCAATGCCCATTTTGTGATTCAGATTTAAATCTATTGCATCTTCTGCAACATTGTCCAGCACTTCAAACTCATAGACTGTCAAACTTCAATAATACTGATCCAATAATTTTATGGATCCCTCAAGCAACAACATTTCGAAAATCTACAACTTTTTGAAAGACAGCGACCTTCTTCGACGCATATAACATAACCAGTCGGCCGATAGCCCATGATGCTAGTGCTGCGTATTTTCTTAAGTTTGTATAATAATTGTATTATTATGTAAGCTTTTATAAAATAAAAAAAATAAAATAAAATAAAATAAAATAAAAAAAAAAAAAAAAAAAATATGTCAGACCAAAACCTATGTATATTGCATGCAATGTCACGTAAAAATATAATTGCAACCCTGTTTTAGCTGTCATTTTACATAAAGACATATTACGTCATTAAATTGTTGAGGAAGGTAAGTTTTAAATAGATTTTATTATTTCTATTTAAAATATAAAGATTTGTTACAGTTTTTTTTTGTTAAAAATGTATGCAGAAGGTGCGCCAATTCACAATAGCCATGCTTAATAGTCATTCACAACAAATTGACCGAATTAGCCATTCATATATCACTAGATTTTTCAATGGGTGCTCTCGTGCCCTTGTATATTTCGGTATAGTATTTTTGCAATCTGCAATCTTGCAAGAGCAAGCGAATACCCCTAATGTGTTCGATGGTATATCATAGCCACCCTGCAACATATGTGTAAATAAAAAATCTTAAATTTTTAATCGTATGAGTGCCTCTGTAGCTTGCACGTTGTTAAGTAGTAGATAAAGAAAAACGAAAAACGTAAACAACTAGCACGAGGATATTTTTGAAATTATTATATGTTTGTTAATGATCAAATATGAATATGTCAGGTTTGTGCGAGAAAAGGTGAAGAACAGTAATATTTTATGAATAATATACAATGTTAAATAATATATCTGTCTCATTGCAATAGTTTTGCAGTTGCAACGAAATTCAGCAATTTCTATGGAGGGGGAGACGTTGTTTGGTCTGAAGATGGTGAACGCATTTATTGCTTAAACAACACCGAAGTTTCTGCCATAAATGTATCTACTGGTCAACTTGTACGTGCTTATGGTACCACGGCAGAAATAGCGGAAAATAATTTAACGCCGGGTAATAAAATAGAAAGGAACGAAGATGATCAGCTGGAAGATGAAATTCCTTGTTTTTCACTTTCGCCCGATAATACATTACTTGTAACTGCTCACCGTAGTGGCTTGTTGCGATTGTGGTCTGTCGAATCTGGAAAGGTTGTTAAATTGTGGAAAGGTCAGCATAAAGGCCCAATTGTGAAAGTACAATTTAGCACATGCGGAAAGATTATATGTTCCAGTGGTGCTGATTCCTCATTGCGCATATGGGACTATGTGCACAGCACATGTATGTGTGCTCTACGGGAATTTAGTGGACCTGCATTGGTTTTAGCATTCCATCCAGATATTAAGCGGACAGAGGTGTATGCCACTGGTGCTGACAACACGATATATTGTTTTAATTATGCTGAAAAGCGATTATTGTTTCAAATGCGTGGTCATCTTTCGCAAGTTACGGCTATAACATTTTTAGGCGGTGAAAATGGTTGCGATTACCTGGCATCTGTAAGTCGGGACAAAGTTTTAATTGTATGGCGTCTTGCCGATGCATCACAATATAAAGTTATACCAATGTTTGAAGAATTAGAGGGCGTAGCGTGTTTGGTTAAAAATAATAATGACCCAGATGTTCTTAACGTAGTTGTATCATGTGCAGCGGGAGCTTTAAAATTGGTGGATTGTAAAACATCAAAATTAACAACATTGACGGAAGATACCAGCCAAGAATTTCGCCAATTATTACATTGTAAACGCTCTGAGCAATTGGCTGTGATAACAGTGGAACAAAATATATTGATATACAAAGCCACTGACGAATGTGTAGCTGCAAATAACGTAGAATGTGCAAAACAGTTAATCGGCTTTAATGATGAAATATTGGATATTTGCTTTTGGGGTGAGAATGACCGTTTCCTAGCTGTAGCGTCTAACAGCAAAAATATTAAAATTTATGATACCGAAGCCAATATGAATTGCAAAATTGCGAGTGGTCACAATGACACCGTTATGACGCTATCAGCTGCTGGAGGTACTAACCTCTTGCTTTCAGCCGGCAAAGATCTTAGCATATGTTTATGGAGAGTGAATCCAAATACGTTTACACTCAACTGTGTGGCCCGCAATAACAGCAGTCACACTTCCACAATTGGTTGCATTGCATTTGGTTGTAACACCGCAGCGTTTTTCGCATCAGTCTCACAAGATGGCAGCCTTAAAGTCTGGAATTTGAAGAAAAATAAGGATGCTCCACACTCCTTCAATTTGAAGTATTCGGCTTTGTCTCACGACAAAGAAGTGAATAGCGTTAGTTTCTCACCAAATAATAAGTTATTGGCCACAGCATCGCAAGACAAAACCGCAAAATTGTGGAGCGCTGACAGCAATGCATTAGTTGGTACACTACGTGGTCATACGCGTGGAGTTTGGTGTGTGCGCTTCTCCCCAGCCGATCAAGTCGTTCTAACATCTTCTAGCGATTGCACACTACGCCTTTGGTCTTTAGCTACGCTAACATGTATTAAACGGTTCGAACAAGAATGTACGGTATTACGTGCTGAATTCATTGACTATGGCAAATATGTAGTATCTGCAGCATCTGATGGTCTACTTAAATTGTGGAGCATAAAAACAAACGAATGTGTGCAAACTTTAGATGCGCATACAGATCGCATTTGGTCGCTAGCAATATCCACACGCAGTGGTAAATGCTTTTATAGCGGCGGTGCAGACTCCAAATTGATACAATGGCAAGATGTGACAACGGTATGTCGAAATGATGAAATTGATAAACGTGCCGAGCTGGTGCAACAAGAGCAAACATTGCAATCGCTGCTACATCAGAAGAAAAATTTGAAAAAAGCTTTTATGTTGGCGCTAAAACTAAGCAAACCTAAAACAACTTATAACATTCTGGGTGACTACGTGCGTGAACGTAACACAGAGCCTGTTCGTGAGTTAATTAATGCATTGAACAGTGATCAACGTGTTACTCTCATGGAGCATACGAAAGCATGGACGACAAATTCACGGCACTGCAAAATTGCCAATCTTGTTTTGCATTACTTACTGAGTGACTACATTGCCGCGCCTACTGAGCATGGCGTGCCTGGCATGCGTAATGTAGTGGAGGTGCTTACGCCATACCTGCAGCGGCACCATAAACGTGTCAATGAGCTGACCAAGGAATTGATGTTCCTCGAGTTCATCGTCAATGGCATTTAAGTATGTATGTACATATATTTGACTTCGAATGGAGTTGATTGGTTTACAATTTGCTAATATTGATTTTTATGTTTTCTTTAATGTACAATTATGAATAAAACAAAAGATTTTATTTTAACGAAATTTTTAGGGTGTTTTTTGATTATACTTATTATATCATTACGTTTACTCAAGTAATATGAATACTGCAATTATTGCTTGTGTGGTAAGGTTCATCGAAATCATCTAACAGTAGGACCAGGAAATGTACTCTTTCGACTGGGTCGTACCATAGGGAGAGGTGTGTTAGATTTCAGGGCGTGTTGACCTGTAGACCCTGTTTGGGGGAAAGTAACATGTGACAGGAAGAACAGGAAATGATCTGTTTCGCGGGTTCGGACCAAAGGGAGAAAGGGATTAAGTGAGATGGCTTCATGGGGCATGCAAAGAGGTAATTAGTAACGTGCGGGGACTCATTCTACATTGTACATATAAATATATGACCATATGGTATGTTGTCTCGATTCTGGATAGGTAGGAATTTAACCTGATATAGTGTCCAGGTCGAAGTTCACTGTACAATGAGGGTCACCCTAAATTCCCGTGGTAACTCGAGCTCCTCATCTGCTATGGTGATTAAAGAAGTATGCCAATCACTGGGACGGAGTCGTTGAAGATGTTGACGGCTGCACTGTGAATGGCGGACCGTATGTGTTTAAAGTTTTTCTGCAAAAACCTTCCAACAGAAATTACTTGGAGAGGAGTGCGTTGGGTGTCTGTACCACAAGAATGCAGGTCTTCTAAGTAGGTGTTCTTGCCTGCGATTCACTACATCCAGTTGATGACTGGCCGACCGATTGTCTTGTTTCCTTGTCCTTGCCTCAGGATCTGCCGGCTACTTGAGGATTTTGATTAGGGTCTGAGGCAATAATCGCGGTGGTATGAATACTGAATGATCACAGGCTGTTCTGAACCTTTCGCTATCTATTGATTCAGCAAAGATTGTGAAAATAATAATAATTTATGGAAATATTCATCCATATGTACATACATATCGTCACCTTAAATGCAAAATAACGTATGATCAAAAAATTTGAAGTTGAGTGTTTTATTGATTACGATCCACTACTTCAAATTACATAAGTACATATAAGTTCATACGTCTATCATTTTAAGGTTCTGCTTTCAGATATAACCCAGGTTCAACCAATATTTAAATTTTATGTACAGAAAAGAATGTGCAAGATTTTTGTCAACATTTCTTTATTTAATTTTAAACATATACATATTTTTTACATGTTTTACATTACAGAAATAAATTTTATTTAAACTAATTTCCATTATTATAAATTGGAACATATTTTAAATTGTTTTAATGAAACTTAAACGAAACATGATATCAAAAATAAAAATAATCGAATAATCAACAGAATTTCTATAAAAAATATGTCGCTCACTAGAGTAATTCTTAACTTAACACACACTATATACGCACATATAAAAAAAGTAAGGAAACCATTATATCACTTACAATAAAAGCTAGCTTTTTTCTTAACATTTGCTAACAAAATACACATGTCTGAGCTTGTTAGGAGCTGTTTTTTTTACATATGTATATGTGTTTGTTTGCACTTTTCACTTCTATACTAACAAAATATATACAATTCAAGGCAACTGCACAGTGGGTCGGAATGAAACAAAAAAATTGTGCGTAAAAACGGTTTGCTCATAAAGTACATAAAAAATGTTGTTTACAACAACTTTTTCACTTTTGCTGCGTTAATTAGCAATAACAGTATTAAGTTTTATATTTGTTATACATATTGTACATATAAATTCTCTATGAAGGTACAAAAGTTCAAACTTTAAAATGAAGTTGTGTGTGTTATGTATGTATGTATGTTCTTGTATGCACATTACTTTTACTATTTTTCTTAAATTGACAATGTCATTTTTTGCATTAAACAGCCAAGGTTTTCTCTGAGAGATTTCGTTTTGACCGAAAGTTCTGTTATTATGTATATATGTATGCCGGTTTAGTAAATATTCCTAAATATATAGAGTAGATATTTAAGTATCTAGTTTTCCCGTTTCGTATGTATGTAAGTATGTATGCTTGTATATAACAATTTCCTCCTTTGATTTACTACAAATATCAACATTAATTGTAACATTTGATTTTTCCACATTCACATTAATTTTATGCTTGCAAGTTTCTTTTATTTAAGTAGATATCAGTATTTGCTTGAGACCAGCTAAACCGCCAAATATTGTAGTTACATTTATAATTTATATTAGCTGAGTATTCGGTCTAAGCAATAGTTTTGAGAGCATGTATGTATGTTTGTGTGTAGTTCAGTGGTTTGTGGCACGTGACTTTTATTCTATCTGCATAATTAAATCGTCACCTTCTAATTTCATGCCGTTGATGATCTCTAGCTTCTTCACTACGCCCGCTTTTGGTGCTTGCACAACCATTTCCATTTTCATGGCCGAAAGCACAACCAAAGGTTGACCCTTTTCAACAGTATCGCCCTCCTTCACACGAATATCGATCACGGTACCCGGCATGGGTGCGCCCACTTCGTTTTTGTTCGACTTGTTGGCTTTAGGATGAATGTGAAGTTCCTGTGTATGAAAAAAATACATAAATATCAAAAACATTATCAAACAATAAATGATGAATTCAAAGCAGAGTTCACTTATATGGCTTCAATATTCACCTTTACGGCCTCCTTATCGCGTATCAGCACTGAACGCAGTTGACCGTTCATCTCGAAGAAGACCTCACGTTCGCCGTTTGGCGTCAGATCTTCAGCCATAGCCAGAGTCTTCAAACTCAAGGTCTTGCCGCGTTCAATGGCAACTTCAAATTCTTCGCCCACCTTGGGTCCAGTAAGGAAGATGCGTGTATCTAGTTTATCAACTGGTCCATAATTCTCACGGAAGTACAAAAAGTCTTCGGTTACAGCTGGATAAAGCGCCGACGACATAACATCACGTTCGCTAATATGGGGATGAGATTCCTTTAGCTCCTTCGTAAGTTTATCAAAGTCTAAAGCAGGTAAATTGGCACCGGGTCGTCCCTCAACGCGTGGCATATCCTTGAGCACACGTGAGCGTAGTGGTTCGGGGAAGCCACCATGTGGTATACCGATTGAACCTTGTAAGAATTCCACCACCGATTTAGGGAATGACAATTCCTCAGCCTTATCCAACACTTGTTCGGCATTCAATTTGTTTTGCACCATAAATTGCGCCAGATCACCAACAACTTTTGATGATGGTGTCACTTTAATAATGTCACCCAGCAACAAATTCGCTTCGCGATAAGCTTTCTTAACATCTTCGAAGAAGTCACCCAGACCCAATGAGAATGCTTGGAATTGCAAATTGGTATATTGACCACCGGGTATTTCATTGAGGTACACATCGGCATTGCCCGATTTCATGGTGGTGGTACATTCGAAGGGTGCATAAAGTGTGCGTGTTTGTTCCCAGTAAGCTGAATATTCGGAAACATCACGCAAATCGAATTGTGTGTCGAGCGGTGTGCCTTGCAGCGACGCCACCACAGCGCCCATGCTGGGCTGCGATGTCATGCCGGACATAGAGTCCACTGCTGTATCAACAACATCAGCGCCCGCTTCGGCACAAGCGAGCATAGAAGCGACACCGGCACCTGAAGTGTCGTGTGTGTGTATATGTATTGGTATATCGGGGTGCTTATCGCGTATTGCGGTGATAAGTAATCTATTGTAGTATGGTGTAAAGATAATATAGATACGTTGGGGTTGACATTAGTATCATTTTAGTGTATCGTTTAATTAGCATGGATATCAGATAAACAAGAGAGTGATTAAGGTCGATAAAAAAATAAGTGACTTACTTTGCCGCTTGTGGTTTCAATAAGCCTGCCATATCTTTGATGCAAAGTACGTGTGTGCCGGCCTTCACCAGCTCATCGGCCAAGTTGGTGTAGTACTTGAGATCATATTTGGTACGTGCGGGATCACTTACATCGCCGGTATAGGAAATCGCAGCCTCAACAACACCACCGGCCTTGCCGGCAGCTTCCATACCCAAAATCAAGTTGGGTAAATAATTTAGTGAATCGAAGACACGGAAAATATCCATGCCAGTTTGTACCTGTAAAAAGTATCGTGCATTTTTTTATGATTTTTAATCTAAGAAGAATACTAAAATGAGCTTGTAATGTATGAGTTGAAATCATAACAACTTTATTTAATTGAGTGAAACCATAAATTTTAAGAAACTTCTGCTATTAAATATCTCTAAAATAGCGGTCACTCGAATGTATTTTTGAGAAGAAACTAAGACCGTACGAAGTTCGTTTTCGGCACCAATTTTGCTAAAAGATCTCTAATTTTCTTTTATATAAAACAAATTTACTTAAATTGAAGATTTTGTAATTTTTTATTAATTCTATCATAGCAATACAGGTCTCATAAATAGTCCATCGAAAAATTTGAAAACTTTTGAAAATCAAGAAAAAACGTTAACGGAAAACATTTTGTGGTTAAAGTCGTCTGATGAGTTTTCCGTACAAGAAGCCAACTTTCGTGAAAATTATTTATCAAATAAAACAATTTTCCATACATGAACTTGATGTCGATCGGTTAGTTTGCATGATAGCTCTTTGCTAAAGGCCGATATTGGCGCTTTCGACAAATGAGCAGCCTCTTGGCAAAAGGACATATGCAAAATTTCATCGATATTGATAAAAATAATTATATTTTATAATATTAAATTATATTGAAGCTTTTTATATTATTATTTAAGATGAAACTAAGGTCTTACATATGTATGTATGTATGTATATCGAAAGAGTTAACTTAAGTAAATTTTCGCGTTTTTTATCTGTCGCCGCAGAAATAATTTTATAATTATAAAAAAAACTTACCGCCAAATCACAGAATTTATGCACGACATTATCGGGATAACTGGTGTAACCAACAGCGTTGGCACCACGCAACAACATCTGGAATGGAATATTTGGTATACGTTTACGCATTTCCTCCAAACGTTCCCACGGGCATTCATGTAGAAAACGCAATGCTACATCGAAGGTGGCACCACCCCAATTCTCCAACGAATAGAGATTATTAAATTTGTGTGCGACATATGGTGAGATCTTAAGCAGATCATGGGAACGGACACGTGTCGCCAACAGCGATTGATGGGCATCACGGAATGATGTGTCCATCAACATAAGGTTCTTACGGCTGCGTACTTCTTTTGCGAAAGCTTCGGGACCTTGTGTTTTGAGTATATGTCGTAGTC
The DNA here is from genome assembly GCF_024586455.1 of Bactrocera neohumeralis. Taxonomy (NCBI): domain Eukaryota; kingdom Metazoa; phylum Arthropoda; class Insecta; order Diptera; family Tephritidae; genus Bactrocera; species Bactrocera neohumeralis. The sequence continues at coordinate 63,256,009 of NC_065921.1, read as the reverse complement.
CTTTTGGTGGTTCGGTGACTGCATCAGCATGGAAATTTCAAAGTAAATTATTATTTTTTTTATTTATGAAAGTTATAAACGTATAGTTCAAAGCAAGTTAGGCATCTACTCCGCAAATATACGGCGAACGGACATGTTTTGTACGTGTAGCCGGTTTTATTCCACATTTTTGGAGTTGAAAATTTGGTTTTCGTACGAAATTTTTGACCTCAAATCGCACAATTGGTACTCGGTACGCAAATGAAATTGGTTTTAAATTTTGTTACTCAATGTTCTAGTATTTACAATATTTGAGTTGAATCAAGAATTGTACAAAAGAGATTTCGCGGTCATAGAAAATTTAACTGCTAAATTTACATAACATTTGTAAACAAAGTTTTCTATCGATTCGCTCATGACGTCACAAGTCAAAGGCTTTTGCTGACAGGTTCAACTCATAAAGAAATAAATATTTAAATAGAAAAAATATAATACTTAATATATATGTATTTTTATTATTTTTAGACCAATTGACCAGAAAGTATTCTCGCAGCTCTCTTTCAAATGATAGTACATATGTTAGAGTATATTACCTTCTCTCTGTCAGAAAATACAAAAAAATTCCAAAGTCAGATCAAATTCAGTTTTTCTCAAGAATTATTGCTAACTATCATTATGCTCTGAATCTAATTAAGGCGTTTTACTTTCTTTAGGTCATGAAAATACATAATTAGTGCCTACTTTGCCGTATAAATTGGAGTAAAGCACTTGCCTTGGCATGCAGCATAAACCCTTAGCTTAAGCGACTATAAATAACAGATGCGTGGAAAAATTGAAAATAAAATCAAACCGCATAAATAATAATTACAACAAAGTATATTAATGATGATGCAAAATGGTTGAGTTTGAGGCGCTAAAGAGGAACGCTTCTGTTACCACCAACTGGTATTGTATAACCTAATTCAAAACCCTTATCGTATGGAGCAAAAAAAATAAACTAAAAACCAAATTAAGTAATAAAAATAATGGAATTGCAAACGCTATCGAGTGCCGGAAACCGCTGAAAAAGATAAGCGAAAAAAGTAGTAAACACATTTTAAGATCAGTGAACTCGATGATGTCTTACAAGCATATGGGCCAATTTGAATACCAAATAAGTTAAGCGCCTGGAAATTTGCGCACACTGTTCCAATTAAGTTACTTTCTGTACAACCTTTTATCATGATGTTTACATATGTAGAAATGGAGCTTTGCACCACACCTGAATACACCTATGTATATATGTGTTGTGATATATATGTATGTATAGAACTAAACCAAATATTTATTTACAAATCGGCATGACTCAAAATGATATCTGTTGTAGTAGTAGAAGTAGCAGATTTTCAAAACATACCTTTGGCTTCTCCGCGCTCTTCACGGCTTATTGCCTCGGGTGACAGGTCTTCAAGTGATCGTGATCATATATTTCAAAAATCGTATGTTTTGCATGATCATGTGAGTTTTGTTTTTGTATTCGGTGATGTTACAAAATGGTGTTGTTTGCGATGTTGTTTTTTTTTTTTTGAGTTATTGCATTTTTTTGTTTGCATAGAAAATTTTGTTGTTTTTCGATTGATATTTGGATTAATCACACGATGAAACAAAGAAAATAAAATCGTAAAATGATAAGAAACATTAAAGAAATCAAAAAGAGAAGTAAGCAAAAGAACGTACATATGTACATTAAACTATGTATTTATATAGTATATATAGTACATACATATACATATGCAGAATTCTTTAAAAAGTTTTTGAAAAGTTACGCTAAAATTGCGTGTTTTCAAAAGCAGCGAAAGGAGAGTGGGGATGTGGAGGCGGAGGAAAAGTGAGAGGAAACAATTTGGCGATATTTGTTTTATTAAAACAGTACAAAAAGAGGACGAGGCGTTGTTAATTGAACATAATAACTGTTAAAAAGGTTGTTGGGTTAAAGCAAGAGTACTGAATCAAATTTGGTATGCGAAGTTGCAAATGATCATATTTACAAAAGTAGCAAAAGGAAAATAACGAGGAGAGTAAGCCAGGTAGTGACAGATGGGATTACAAAATGGCGATAAAGAAAAGTTAATTATACTACATATACAACGGAAATTAAAATAAACTGAATGGTATGGAAAACAGACTAAACTAAGAATTGAGTAATGATAATTAATGGTATAGATATATATTAACGTAATATTATATATACCATAACATAAAAGCGTACAAAAATTTAACTAATGAAACGATATAAAACATAATATAAGATAACAACTTCTGCAGGCAAACGGCAAAAGCTTACACCATTAAAAACAATATAACAATAAAAACTCGTCTATTTTGTTCTGCGTGGTTGATCGAGAAAACGCACTCAATGTAGTATTGGCAAGAAAAAATGTTTACTTCGTTTGCACCGAAGCTATAATACGGATACCATTCACAAGTATATACATTTAAATTAATCTGAAGACTTAACCGGCTATGGTTTAAATTTAAGGGAACACGATTTCGTGTCGAATTAAGGTTATTTAATGTAAAAAAGTATCTTTTATGAAACTTTGTTCGGGTATTGTAGAGTTGCTTTGGACAATAACCTCTACCGAATTTCTTGAAGATATCTTGTCAAATAAACAAGAACTAGATTTTAATCGGCCAGTTTGTTTGGCAGCTATATGCTATAGAGATCCAATATCCTCCGATTCGACAAAATTTCAGATCGATATCTCAGGAACTGAGAGATTAGTTCGCGTATATATAGACACAGGCGGACAGTGCTACATCGACTCAGCTTTCCTTCTGGGAAAACGAAATAATTGAAATGTATTAAGACAGTGGGTCTGAGAGAATCACAGCCTTGTTAAATAACGTTCAATTCTTAATCCCCTTAACCAAATTGAGTGTACTTTTGCCACTTACGTACACGAAAGAGGACTAATAATAGTGTTAATTGTCGAATATTTATAAACTTTGAGTAGCAATGTAATAATTAACGTAAACCTAAATTTGAGAAATAAGAAATGTGGGAGGTTACGACGATAAAAGGAAGAGAAGGAAAAAGGAATGCAGCATTAAAGGATTAGTTCTGGAATGGATGAATTCAGCACAAAGGGAAACGAAACTAGGTGAATATAATGGTATGAATGGAAGGACTAACATAGTTAGGGCAGAGCAGATATAAGTAAAGAAAAGTTCACAAAAAGCAAGAAACAAAGAGAGTGAATGTGGAAGGAGTTAAGGTAAAGTAAGAATTAGTAGAAAGGTTAATATTATAGAACAGTTATGAGACGCTACGGAAGGCAAGATAAAATGTCAACAAAAAAGATATAAAACCGAGGGATAAACGATAAGAGTTCTTGAAAGGAAAGGTTAGGGTGCGGGGGTGATATATGAATAGGTATAAAAATAATACGGCTATAACTGTAAGATAATTAAAAAATATTTTTTTACTGCAATTTTTTATAAAATTTACTTCAAATTTTATTACGAAATAAATATAAAACTAAACATTAAAGTTGATATTTTAAAGGTTATTAATAAGTTAAAAAAAACACGATGGATTTAATTTTTCTTTTGAAATTAAAAAAATATATATATATAATTTGTAAAAAAATGTATTAGTTCAAATTTATCTTCATTGAGGTAAAAAGTAATCATACATAAATAATTACCAATTCACCACAAAATAGAGAAATAATATGTGAAGAAGGAGTGGGTATGAATATGTTATAGGGCAAAGGAATTATTGAGGCTCCCTATCAAGTGTTTTAAAGCTTTTGCACAACAAAGCAATAACTTATTTCTTACGAGATCAGATAAACCATACAAACTGCTTACTTACCTAGAGGCACTTCTGGCACATGTGGGGTAATATCAGCGGGTTTCAAACCGGTTGCCAATGGTGTTTGTGGACCATTCACAAGCACTTCACCAATGTAGTTCAGCAGTTTCTGTGCACGATTCTGTGAGAGACGGAATTTGAAGAGCTGTGGATGTTCATCAATAAAGTAGGTGTCTAAAACGCCGTGTAAGAATTTTTGATTTTCCAAGACATTCAACAAGAACGGTATATTGGTTTTTACACCACGTATGCGGAATTCTCGAAGTGCACGATTCATTTTAGCTGCCGAGCTCTGCAAATCGCTAGCATGGGAAATAATTTTGACGAGCAACGAATCGTAGTAGGGTGAGATGATGGCACCTGCAAAACCTGAAGCACTATCCACACGTATACCCATACCTTCACCCGAACGGAATACCTCCAGACGACCGGTGCTGGGTTGGAAGTCATTGGCGGGATCTTCGGTGGTGACACGACATTGGATGGCATAACCACGTGGTTGTATATTTTCCTGTGTATAGCCGAGTTCCGGTAGAGTCATGCCTTCGGCAACACGTATTTGCGATTGAACTAGATCAATGCCGGTGATCTCCTCGGTGACAGTGTGCTCCACTTGTAATCTAAGCAAAAGTTTAAAATATAACATAATTCTATGATTAAGCGAATTCAAAACAAAAATTTTTTCTGGTACACACCTGGCATTCACTTCAATGAAGTAAAAATTACCCGTCTCATCACACAGGAACTCTACTGTACCGGCGTTTTCGTAACCCACATGCTTGGCTAGACGTACAGCAGCCTCAGTCATCTTGTCGCGTATCTCTTGGGGTAGTCGTGGTGCAGGCGCTATCTCAACCACCTTTTGGTGACGACGTTGCACCGAGCAGTCACGTTCAAACAAATGCACCACATTGCCAGCCTTGTCACCAAGCAATTGCACCTCAATATGACGTGGTCGTTCAATGAACTTTTCAATAAACATAGCACCATTACCAAAAGCGGCCTTTGCCTCCGAGCTGGCACGCTCAAACATTTCTTCGACTTCATCCATTTTGCGTACAACACGCATACCACGTCCACCGCCACCATAAGCGGCCTTAAAGATCACTGGCAAACCATGTTTCTTGCAGAATTCCACAGCCTCTTCTTTTGTAGTGACGGGTCCATCTGTACCGGGCACAATCGGTACACCAGCTTCGATTGCAGCAATACGTGCAGCTACTTTATCACCCATTTGTTGCACCACTTTCGGTGAGGGACCAATGAAACGCAGCCCAGCATCAATGACAGCCTGTGCAAAATCACTTCGTTCCGAAAGGAAACCATAACCCGGATGCACAGCATCCACATCATTCTCTTTGCATACACGTATAATCTCTGGAATGTTCAGGTAAGCTTCAACCGGTGGCAAACCTTTACCGACAATATACGATTCATCAGCTTTTTGACGGTGCATATGCATTTTGTCTTGTTCGGAGTAGATGGCCACCGATTTGATACCCAATTCTGTACAAGCACGGAAGACACGAATGGCGATCTCACCGCGATTGGCGACCAGCACCGAACGTATTGGCTTATATTCAACCTGTAAGAGACAGCGGAAATAAAAATTAAATTGCTCACAAATGAGTCTTTTTTTCTAAATTACCTGAGTAGAGTAGGCATTTCTGTTAATAAGAAAAACACGAACACGCGGTGAAGATTGTCTTAAAGCCTTAAAGGCCGACTGTGCAACCGGTATGAACATTTTAAGGTTTTTGGCTCTATTAAAGAAAATGAATTAAAGTGGGTGCTTGATTTCATTATGAACACTTACAGTATTGATAGCTAAAAATATTTGTTTTGCTATATAAAGCTGGTATCCGAAGTTGCCTGCAAAAAGCAAAAAAAATATACGAATTATTATTTTGATATTGAAATAAAATACCTCATAAAATTTGATAAGAATTTGACAAAACAAAAACTTATCTAGACTTACTACATCTAAAGCGTTTGCACATAACGCTTGATTCAGTCAAGAGTGGTTCTATTCAAAAAATATTAAGAGAATTAAGTAATTGTTTCAGGTAAGTCCCAATGAAATCGCTATAATTATTAAATTAGTCTAACATAAGACGAAATATCGGCAATTCTGAAATCTTTCGTTCCATATTCCTAAAAATAGCTCTAAATATATACACATATATATTTTTTTTATGAAAAATCCTATTAATTTTATATGCTAAGCCTTAACTTTGAACCTACGAAATTTTTTCCAGCAATGCGAAATATTTAGTTTCCTTAAAATTATTAGAAATATGCAAACAACAATTATAAAAGCATTTTCTCCGCTTAAAGTCCAAATATGTGTATTTTTTTATTATTAATGCACCTAAGCTTGCATATGATTAATAATTGAGGGTAAGGTTATCAAATTTTACTGATTAAATATTTTTAAGGTCTGATTCTATGAAAGTTAAGAACTAATTTTCTTGGTGAATTATAAAAAACTGTACTAAAAAGTTTTTTATAAAAAAAAAAAAAAAATTATAAAAGTTTTTCATTGAAAAAAGCACATGTAAGCTTTAAATAATTATTAAGTTATGAGTTTGCTTATTGTTTATTTATTTCGGCATTCTGATAAGCTTAACTCTTGCCAACAGGTGCTACTTCGGACTGAGTAGGCAATTGAGAAGCAAAGTCCTCTCTCGACGAACAAAATCCAAACTCTATAAGTCGCTCATAATTCCCGTCCTGCTATATGGTGCAGAGGCTTGGGCGATGACAACAACCGATGAGTCGACGTTACGAGTTTTCGAGAGAAAAATTCTGCGAAAGATTTATGGTCCTTTGCGTATTGGCCACGGCGAATATCGCATTCGATGGAACGATGAGCTGTACGAGATATACGACGACATTGACATATGTAGTTCAGCGAATTAAAAGACAGTGGCTACGCTGGCTAGGTCATGTTGTCCGGATGGATAAAAACACTCCAGCTCTGAAAGTATTCGACGCAGTACCCGCCGGGGGAAGCAGAGGAAGAGGAAGACCTCCACTCCGTTGGAAGGACCATGTGGAGAAGGACCTGACTTCGCTTGGAATATCCAATTGGCGCCACGTAGCGAAAAGAAGAAACGACTGGCGCGCTGTTGTTAACTCGGCTATAATCGCGTAAGCGGTGTCTACGCCAATTAAGAAGAAGATTTCTGATAAGCTTAAGTGTTTTAATAAAAAGTGCAGCATCAAAACTTAATGATCAAACAACTTTATTGTTTCATGTATAGTTACTTATATATAAAGAATAAATCGATAAAAAACTCTATAAATTGAACTGTTTAAAGATCGAACGATTTATATACATATACCCACATACATAAATACATATATGTCCATTAAGGTGTGTAAAAAACGAATATTTTTTTAACTCTTGGTACTCTGAAAACTAGGTTTTTAGATATCTCTAAAAAAGTCGCTCGAAGTATGAGCTCTTAATTGTAACCGCTTTACAGTTTTCTATTTTTTCTTATTATCGATAGAAAAATTCAAATATCGCTTGAAAAAATAATCTCTACGTATGTCAAAAATACTATATGAATCCACTCCATATCTAATTCCATTTCTTCATCTATTATTTCAGTTCTGGTATATAGATACAACGTTGCTCGAACAACTTCATACCTACTATATCATCATATATAGACGCTACAAACAAATGGTTGTTAAAAACACCAATATGTCATAATTGATGGCCAGTCATCATTCTAGGCTAAGCGAAACTGTCTCACGCAAAGAATGGATACTTCATTTTGTAAAATTTTGAATGATGAACCATATTTTGGTGTTATCATACATTAATTGGCAATAATAATTAAACACTTATAACTATATATTAACCGATTTGTAACACTTAATTATACTTAAAAGAAACTCAGTAGCTTCTCAACAGTATTGTAACTCTGCTAATGAAATCAGCTGTTAATTTCTTTACAATTGGAGCCTTGGATTAAAAAATAAACTTTATATCAACTATAAATATGTATGCCAAAGGATGGGGAAATATATATACATATGTTCGTTCGAATATTTTGTGCCCAATTTATATTACCACAAAATTATTATACATACTAATCATATTACCATTAACTTAAATATACAGAAATGTTAGCTGAATTTGTTTATGTATTTATGTATGTCTTCTCATCTTGCAGACATCCTAGTTTGAAAGATATCTGACATAAATTTATAAAATATATCCACATGCGCCCGAACTTGATCAACCGAACGAAACAACTCGTACATACATACGAGAGACTGTCATAATTCTATGTCCAGGTATTACAGATTCATATACATATGTTTATAGATAATTCGATATCGCACTTATGTATATTACAAATGTTGCATATATGTATGTATGTAGAATAACTACCGTTTTTACCAATTTAATTGAACACCTAGTGTGAAATTTTGAAAAAAAATCGATTTTTTATATTTTGACAGTTCCAATTAAAGTGGTAAAAACGGTAGTTATTCTACATACTTATGTAGCTTTAAAAACAATACACTAATATTTCAAAACGGTATCTTAAATAGTTTTTGCGTTACAACCTCCTAAACTGTAGCCTCTCAGTCCAATCAGCAGTGTTCCTACCTTTGCTTATAAATGAAGTAAAGGTCTGAGACCTGAGCTCAAATCTAACTAGAAAGTATCGAAGTAAGTAGGGCAATGTTTATTAGTCATAACCTACTTTATCGGATGGCTTTAATATATAGCATCTTTATCTCCAATTTTCAGTAATAATTATTATAAAAATAACTGTTAGTACCCGTAACGTAATTGACTATTCTATTATAAACTTTGATACAAATATTATCAAAGAAAAAATCTTTTTAAGTATATTATTATTCAACAATTATGTAAGTATGTTTTAGAGTTTCTTTACCGCAAATCTTTAATAAAACACTGTAAGCACTCGCATAGTTTGGGGTTTAGATAAAACGCCCAAACAAACAACGCACGTCATAGCGCGCAAATAAAGAGTACTGAATTAGTTTTATGATCATCTCCATTTATCGTAAAAATCTTGTATGGACACTTTCAAAATATACGCCATAAACCCCATGATCTTGTGTCTGCGTCTAAAAATTAGTAGCCATATTGGAATTGGGTTGGATTGGACTTCTAACTATCTGATATAAATTGTCGTTGGTAAAATGTTTATCTATGTACATATACATACATACATACATATGAATGTCATATAAAAAGTCGCTCCAAATATTTGTTTTTAATATGTGACTGTATAAAAATTTACGCATTTTATTGACTACTTCTATATTTTGCCCCAGACATGAAGATAATTCGACTGTCATAGAAATAACTTCGAAAATATGTATTTGTATATATTAATATTATTATATCGTGTGTAGTATCGAAAAGTAACAGCCAGTCTTGCTGTTCTTTACCTCAAATAAAAAAAAAAATTATAAAATAATTAACTACGTCGCTGCAATTCGCAGTGAAAGCAATTTTATGGCGTATTAACCAAAACCGGTTTTTTGTAATGCATTTTTTTTAAGAAAACGAACAAAAAAATAATTAAGACAATATTTGATTTACCTAGTAAATACGTATGTACATTTATATGTACATAAATATTTTGGGCAGACAGGAAAAAAATTTGTTGACTAACAAAATAATTTGTGTTAACATGAAATGAAAATCTATTTTCAGGTATTTAATTTAACCTTGAAATATTTAGAAATTTAAACTCCATATCTAATTGAACTTGAACTTGACATTTGCAATATGTTTATTACACGCGTGCATACATGTACATTCGGCTATGAAAGGTATACTGAATTCCAGAAAGTATTTCGCTTTTTGTAAAAAAAGTCCGGTATCTCGAACAAAATAACATTTTGATATACGGATTATAGAACAGCTAAAAAATATTTTTATGAATTTTTACAACATGAAGTAAAACAAATAAGAAAGGGCTAACTTCGGATGTAACCGAAAATTTGCACATTGTTCGACGAAATCATAAAAGGATTGCAAATAAATTTGTATCTTATTTACTTATATTAGAGGTCATAAACTAAATTAGTTTTATATATATATTCTTTCCGTCGGCGAAAATTAAATTAAAATCATCATCAAATTAGACATATCCGATATAAACTCAATCGGAAAGATCAAATTTTTATTTGATTTATATATAGATAGTATTTGGCCAGTGATATATTATGTGATTTAAAAAAAAAAAATAATTTTCTGTTGAACCGAAGCTATAATATACACTTAACAAATAAAAAAAGTTTTCATACAAGAACTTGATTTTGATCGTACAGTTTGTATGGCAGCTATATGATATAGTGGTCCGACGTCGGCGGTTTCGGCAAATAGCATCTTTTTGAAGAGGAAAAGTAAAGGAATAGTTCGCCTAGTTACAGACAAGTACCATATGACAATATGATTTAACTAGAACTTCAGTAAATATAATGCCGAGGTCGTCCGGATTTCCTGATTTTATTGTTAAAGTGCAATAAACCTCTTCTCAAATAGTTTAGAAGAACACTGTCGAGTGAATAACCTTTGGCTGAATATAAAACCGAGTCCATTCCGGTTAACCGACTGTCTTGGAACCTTCGTGCTTCTCAACAATGATGATTATTCAAACGACTCCCACACTAAATTTTACAAACAATTGTTAATTTAAATTATATTAGACTTGAAGGCTTTACTTTCAAAAAATATTTTTTCAAACCAGTTACATATTTGCTGTTCATATGAATTATCATATGTACCGTTACCAATGTAGATACTATCTTATAGTTTCACTCTTCTACTTAACTACAGATGCAATTAGTAAATTCTGCACAGAATAACAACTTTTAGAAAAAAAACAATGTGAAACCAAAATTTAAATAAAACTACATTGGAAATTTTTTAATGTTAATTGAAGGACATTACAACAGCTGTATACCTAAGTATAACACTCATAACAACATACAGATATGCACTCAAAAAATACAAACACTAATTTAGGAATATTTTAGACCTTGTTCAAAAAATTGTATGAATATGTATTATGTCAGACTACTTTCTAACATAACTGCTACCTCGTACTTGATATTGTGAAAGTAGTATGTAAATGCATGTTTTTGGTGTTGTAAACAAAATACCGGACGTTTATAGTCAACTTAAACATTAAGCACTTGCAATGCTAACTAGATAGGTATCAATGATATTTTATTGAAGTACAGATAAGACGATAAGTTGGAAATAAGTTATGATATACATAGGTTATATAAATTATGTCTGAAGCTGATAACACAAAAATGTGCCTTTATAAGTTAATCATTATACATTAATAGTATTTCAATGAAAAAACAAGCGATTATAATACTTTAGCTTCGATAAGGTTTTGTTACCAGTACTAGAAAATATGAAAATGTAATAATAAACTTGTTGACTATTTAAAAATAAAATTAAATCGTGTTCGTTAAAGAAATGTGATGATTTAATGTTAGAGCTATATGTTTTGTACTGTTATGTAAGAATTTTACTTATAGAGATTTATTCATAATATACTATACATATGTATGCCAGTTTGAGAATATACACATATCGTATGTTTATATGTACATATATTTAAAGTAACACTGATTGTTATTTAATAAAGGGTAAATTTCCTCTAGAGATTGTGTTAATGATTATTTCTGTTATCCACTCGCTATCCTAAATTCCACCACTAATTTTTGCTACGAAAAAAGGCTAGTTATGTATAAAGATAGATCAATCTTTTCAAACTTTTTCGCTAAAGAATAGTTCTAATTCCCACGAATTCAGTTTAGTATGAGGAGTGTTACTAGGCCAAGTAAATTACATTACAACAAGACCCAATTCTGCAATTGTCCACTAAGGTGGATAAAGAAACCGAATATTTTCCACATTTTCCACTTGCAATCTGAAAAATAGTTTCTCAGACATCTCTACGAAAATCTCTCCACTTACATTTTCCTATTTCTTCTTATAGTCAGATATAAGTATGTATCTCACTTCCAACTACTTGAAAAATTACTGGTTTCATAAATTTTGTAAGAAATTGAACGCTCTACAAAATGGCTTCTTAAGATTTTTTCGTAAACAGAATAAAAGATATTCACGGCTGAAGATTGATTATTTTAATTTTTTTTCAATTGTACTCGTACTACATAACTATATAAAAAAATAATTTTGAATTTTAAAACTCACAGTTTCGTAGGAAATTTACAGCTCTACAAAATGGTCATTCATAAATTTTTGATCAAGTTAAGCATTTACGAAATATCAATCGTCAAAACTCAATAGGAAAAAATAAAAGATATTTTTTGTAGAAAATTAAATTGGCTACAAAAGCTATTCTGTTAATTCCATATTTACCATAGTAAGTTGTACTAATCTAATCTTTATTAAAATTTATTAATGACATTCATATCACATATGTATACGTATTTATACTTATATATGTATATATTCTTATATACATACAGACGTCTTTATCTATTCATCACATCTTTCAATCTCATCTAAAATTTGATTATCATTTCATATTTCATATTCATCAATACTTTTATAACAAAAATCGAACCCAAAAGTAGTACGTGTTTATCTTTTATATAAAACTGCAAAATTCAATTAATACAACTAATTTATTTTCTCCTAGCCTTTTGCGTTTATATATGTACATATGTACATAAATAGAGTTATGCATACATAAATATGTATGGAAGATTGGCTGTATGTAGAAATTTTCGCATGCATGTACATAAGTATGTACATAAGTATATGTATATGTAAATAGGTTTTTTTAATAAGTGTGCGAAATCGTCTCTGCTTTGTGAACATTGGACTTTTTTATCACTGACAAATGAACACATGTGAAGTGTGCACCAGTGTAGTTAAGTTTTGTCTTTAATCTTTATATAAATACAGAACTCGTTTGACAACAGTCGAGCCCCTCTTTTTGGCGGACACTTATACTCTCTCATACTATGTTCGTTTTCATATGAGGCAGAAGAAGAAATTTGAACTTCAAGCGTAAAGGCATTTAGCAGATAAGTATATTGAAACTACACTGTGCTCCGGAGAAATATTGTAACGTATTTTCGGCTTAAGTCCCCCTACTCATATCCTCTGCTTTATTCCTTCACTTGCATATACTATTTGATTGCTTTGACTAGAATTCCTCTAATTAGCATTTATCTAATATCGCTTCTCACTTGATTATATCACCTATAACAACATTATATCTTTCCTATATTATTTGCGTTACCATTTCAAGCAGATAGTAATGTATGTATAAAAGGATAACAAATTTAAGAGCTGCATTTAATTATCAAGATTCGGAAGTTTTCGAAAAACGGCTAATTTTCATTAAGCGTTTTCGAGTCGCTATTTCTCTGCTAGCTATGTTTCAACTATGTACATAAACTCTCTTGTCAAAAATTGCATCAGAAAAGAAAACCATATGTATTACCTGTAGAAGAGTGCACGTCGATTTTTCGTAATTCCCTGTTTTAGACCCGTCTTTTTCGTTTATACCAGTTGTTTATTCTGAAGAATACAACTATTGTGTGCTGCAGAAATGTTACAACTGTTGAATAACGGGTTTAAAGTAAAAGACAGTGTTTAAAATAATTATAGTTAATGTAATGAGTACTAAAGTATTTACGAAAATATAATATGAAATTTAAATTCTTTGAATCAAATTACTAAATACCGTTTCTCGTAAATGAACGATCCTAGTTTTGTACTCGTTCGAGGACTGTCAACTCAGAAGCATTCCTTAAAATTATAGCGAAATTGTATTTTTGTCGATACCAGAGCAACATAAACAACACTGTCAAAATCAAATGCAACTCAAAATAAGATTTTATTAAATATCTCTGCGCGTAGCTCACTTATGTCAACATATTGATTTGTCTGCTGGGTAGAGATGACATTTCAGTTATTGCAAATAAATTTTTATTCGCAAACCAGCAAAAGGAATACAATTTGCAAAAAAATATTAAAAAGTTAGCATACATATGTATGTATGTATTTCTATACACGCACACACATACAAATTTGAAGAAATCAAGCCAGACACCGTAACGATCCGGACTTTGCACATCAAGAAGGCCAAATAAGACAGTCAATATTTATGCGTATTGAAATTGGACAGGCACACACGCATACAAATATAAATACTATTAATATATAGTATAAATGCATCTGTATATATTTATAAACTGTAGTAAATAGTACATACATATGTATAGGTATGTATATGTAGCACAAACAGTGCTTATAAATAAACATTAGTATTGCCAGACAGACACGGTTTTATTACACTATTTTTTTAATTGTTACTTTGTTGTTGTGTTTTAATTAACAAATTCTCATATAAATATGCAAATATATACTTGTATGTATGTATGTCTATATACAAATGATTATTAACTCCTGTGTCGCCTTCTTTTGCGTTGAAATGTTCATTCCTTCTTTCTTTATTATTACTTTTCAATTTTATTTATTCTTGTCATTTCATTTTTTTTTTTTTTTTTTTGCAAATCATAACGAATTTTAATTTAAATATAAACTTCTTATGTTACTTGGGTGTTACGTTAGCTACTTTGCTTAAAATAAGTATATGATTATTTGTATATCATTGGTGTGTGAAATTTTTATTTAATTAGATGGTTAATGTAAAAAACGTGCAGAAATATAGACTCATACGCTAAAAATACTCTATACTATACGTAAAATACATATTATAATGTACATAAGTATGTTATAAAATATTAGTGTGAGTCGTCCTAATTAAGAAGCAAAGAAGATATTTTTAAAATCGTAACAACTGAAATCAGTATTGTCGTGATTGTAGTTGGTGTTGCGCCATAAGATAGTCACAAATGAGGATCTTTAACCGAATACAAATTTTGTACTTGTTGTGCAAATACCACGATCGTGAGAACGATTTAAAAAATTTCTAGATGTATACATTCCACCAAATTTCTTTATTTAACATTTCCATTAACTCTTCCCGCAATAATTACTCTGTCGTAACAATATTTATACTAAATGAAAATGAAAATACGATTATGCCTACTCAATAATATTTACGTTAAATATTCTTACCTGTCTAAGTGTTATAAATAATTGTTTAAACTAATTAACTATATTGTTTATTTTTATAACATCCTCAAAATGATGTTTTAGTTTTTAATATATTTTGTAATTGTTCAATAAATCACAATTCATATTAAGTATAGTACAATATTGGGTAATAAATACATATGTAGTAATATATTGTATAGCAAACGATTTTTATATATTTATATCCTAATATACATATGTATATGTACATAAGCTATAAATATGCATTATATTTATATATGTATGTATGTATGCAGTGTTCAAATGAATCATTGTTCAATAAATGTTACATTGTTGGCCTAACCTTAAAATTTTGTGAAGCAAGTGAAAATGTACTTTGTTTTCCAAAAAACTGTGGACTGAAATAAAACTTCTGTGGATGTACTATAAACATAGAAAATAAGTAGAAAAGAGCTATATATGTGGGATTAATTATTAGATTTTTATCTAAATTAGATTTTTTAGATGTAAAAAATGTATTTACTATTTCTATCAGTGATATGTTAGAGTTTTAAAAGTGTAGTGCAACTCTTTACTTTTATAAAAATATTTCATTATTACAAATATTCTATTACAGCTTCGAAACATGTGGCAACATTGCTGAATTATATTTGCGACTTAATTCTCTTTAGTTTGTTGCCCTTATTTTCGATCAATTGAATTAAATAAAATATTTTTAACCTATCTATCGTTACCTAAATTACAAAACAAATAATTTAATAAAAGCCATTCGTCGAAATTTTTCTAGTGACATCTGTGCCAATGGCACATTAAAATAATCATTAGTGTTTAGTATTCGTTGGTTTTCTGAAGTACATTAAATGCATTCGGCGAAATTATTCAAAGTGTGTCGAGAACGCGTTGACGAAGAACCACGTCCAGGACGGCCATCAACATCAATTGATGATCAACAAATAAAGGAATTGGTATTTGAGAATCGACGATTAACAGTCAAAGATATTACTGCCTTCATTGGAATATCGAAAGGATCAGTAAAACCACTATTCATCCTATGAATAGCGAAACCACGATTGGTTCCAAAATCACTCAATTTTTTGGAAACAGCGTCGCATTAACGTCTGTGAAATAGTGCTTTCTGATTACCAGGATGTCATGAAACATATTATTAATGGCGGTGAGTCTTGAATCTATGCCTACCACCCAGAAAAAGACGATCAATCGGCCAAATATCATGGCAAAGGTGAGCCAAACTGTCAACAAGGAATACTATTTGAGTGTTATGCGTCTTTTGCGCGAAGCTGTTTGTAAAAAGAGGCTGTAATTATGGATTGACAACTCTTGATTTTTGCATCACGATAATGCACCGTTGCATACTGCATTGATTCTTCGTGAGTTTTTAGCCAAATTTTTAACCAATACCGTGCCGCAACCACCGTGTTCTCCAGATTTAGCTCCGTGAGACTTCTGGCTATTCAGCAAACCCAAACCACCGCACAGTGTATCGTTTAATACAAGCTAGGGGGACAAAAATATTTTAGTTTGAAATTTAATTATTTTGGTCGTGTTGATTAATTATCTTAAGTTTCATTGAAAAAATTAATAAATTTTTTTAGATTTACGTGTAGAAAACAAAGAATTGTGTAAAAAATATATTTAATTATTTTTTAAATATCAGAACACACAATAACATTTATTTGAACGTAGAGAAAATTATAATAACAACTAGCTGACCCCGCAGCCGTTGTCCTGCGTGAAATTATATGCTTTGAAATGAAAAAAAGTTGAAATTATATTGTGTCGAAAATGATTTATTTTCGATTTTTCTACATTTTTTTAATGTAGCGCAGCTTAATAAACATAATTTTTTTGATATCTGTTCTGGTGCGTAAATATACAAAGAAGATGGGTTTCCAACTCGTCAACACGCCACATATATCTGGCCAATTTTCCCTGGAAATTGAATACGTTTGAAATGAAATGGCTGTCCCTTGTATTCGATAACTGTGTCATAATCAGTCGGGTTCCATTACACAGTTTCGGCGCATGAAGATTGTGAAACATAATAATGACGGATCCAACTTTGAGACGCAAATGATGCTGGGGCATACCAAGGCTCTCCAAAGAATTTGGAAATTCCACTGGATAATTTACGGTTTCGTCTTTCTTGTCAAGACGATCGATCGATTTATATGAGCGCAAACCTCCCGAAATTTGACTTTGAATCTTCCAGTTTAAGTCATTAACATCGGTATTTTTGGCAACTAAAATTGCGCGTGCACTCAAGCAATTGCATTTACGATAATTTTGCCAATGCGCGCCGCTCCTAGGAAACGTTTTGAGTCAATTGATAAGTTAAACGTGAATCGCTATGCGCATTGTAGGCTATTTCGGACTTCAACAACTGTTTAGTTAGCACAAGTGTATTGGAGCCTAACCCCCTTTGAGGGGGACGATATAGATTTTGAAGAATAAATTAAGAATTTTAAAATTATGAACAAAGTCTCATCATTTTTTGCCCACAGACCGATTTTTGATATATTTAGTTTCATGGAACGATCAATGATTTTGTAAAATTTGCTCTCGTCTATTTTTAAACCCTTATTTTCATTTTACATTACAAAAATCAGAAAATATGAAAAAATAGACGTCATCTTTATAGTGTATTTTGTTTTGTTTGACAAATTGCTTCATCGTTCCTAACTTGATCATATGTACATATGTAGTATTAAAAACTGAGTTAGAGAAAGTATCTTTGGCATAATTTTTCGTATATTTTCGGTAAGAAGACTGAGGGTGGGAGTCTGATGATTTTTGGATGCGTGAAAATGGTGCGCATAATCCTACACATGACTGAAAAAATGAGTTTTATTGCTAACAAACCGATAACTGATCAAATTGAAAGTAATGCAAAAATCTTAAAAGCAAGAAAAAAATTCATGATTTGGGAATTTGAAAAAATCAAAAATTGCTAACATATCCAGTCAAACGAAATGTTTTTTTGTTTTTTTGTAGAGTTATGTTATAGTCAAAAAAATAAGAAATTGAGTTTTTTGTTGATTACAATTCACTTCATCATATTACATAAACAAGGAACTAACCACGGCTTTAGGCTAATATTACATAAATGTACTGCCATCAAAAATAGCCAAGTTATAACCAATATAAATCTCCTTAAGATTAGTTTATATTTTACATAAGTACATATGTATGTATATCGTTTTGTCTTCTACCCTAATGTGTGAAAACCGATGTTGTTTTTTTTTTTTAATTTTAGGTAATTATTAAATTTTTGAGAGGAGGCAAACCTTCTAAAAATATATTTTTAACTATGAACTTTATAAAATATCCACTTTTTATCGTTTCATATTAAATTAAAAATTAAGAAAATTATTGAAAATGCTATAAAACTTGTTAAAAAAAGTTTAAATTCTCTATTTATATCAGTAACCAAACAAATCTGAATTCTTTATACAATTTTTTTTCGGAGTACATCACTGCGTTTATCTGATCTAAAAAACCACAAAACAATATTTAATTTTCAAGCGCTAAAGCTTTTAAGTGGTGCTAAAGCATTAAACTGTCAAAACGGGAATTATTACAAAAATTAATTTAGTCGGTTATATTTTTGTTGACTGAAAATCATCCAAAAGTAATTGCTGTCACATATAATGCAATAATTATGACCTTAAATGCGGTGTAAACATTGGGCGTAAAAATCATCAATGGCGCATATTATGAGCCATTATTTGCACAGAAAATAAACAACGAAATTGTCTATAAATAGGGTATTTAATTATACATGCACGTAAAATATGCGGAATGGCTGTGTAATTGAGATAGAAAACAATAATGGCTATTAGAGCCAATTTGGCAAATTGTCGGTGAGGAGTGTTGACTCTCTAACGCTTTTTATTTTATCTATGGAAGTGTTATTTACCTTGTTAGTACATTATTTTTTTTAACTGGCCGAATACGTACATAAGTGTCATTGTAGAAGTAACCAAATGCGCTGGTATTGAGAGCGTCTGTTGAAATATTTACTGCAACTTTTATGCAAATGCTTTGGTTGCTTTACATAGCACGCCTTTAACTGTTATCTAAACCTATAAATTCAGAAATACGTACATAGATACATGTATGTATGTTAGTAGGTATGTGTAATTCCAGCAACATAATTGTAAATATTATCGGAAATACCATTTGTATGTGTAAATAATTACTTTCCTATTATACTTCTTAATCTAATACACATTTAATACCATATTTCATATGGTCATACGTCACAAACGTAAAATATTAATGCGCCTTAGATATTCATAGGCCAAAAGTGGTTGAGAGTGGCGAATCATAAAAAGAACTGGTATAAACCAAATACACTGATTACCACTCGTTGAATATCCAAAATTACTCAACAAGTTTCTTTTTGCTGGTGATCTCCCCTTGGCAAATAATATCTAAACTTTCGATTATTTTTTCACAGATAAAAGTTTCTCATGAAATCTATCGTTCGTTCGATTGCAGCTTTGCAACTTCGGTTACATCGAAGTTATAATAACCTTGACTAATACAAAAGTTTCCATACAAGAACTTAATTTTTACTGTCCAGTTTGTATGTCAGCTATATGCTATAGTGGTCCGATCCGTTTCTTCGCAGATTATACCATTGCCTTGCATTATTATTCATTCTGAATTCCGTGAAGATATCTCGTTCTATACAAGAAACTTGATTTTGATCGTTCGGTTTGTATGGTAGCTTAAAACTGAGGAGCTCTTCGCAAATATCCATACAGACCGGCAGACAGAAGGTCATGGCCATATCGACTAAGCTCGTCACGCTGAACATTTAGATATAAGTATATATGTACAGCTGTTGACATTTAATTAGAAACGACACCTATTTTGAAGTAAATGATTTTATTTTCCAATAAATAACGTACATATGTATATATATTATATTTTCACTTAGTTTATTAAAACCTATGTTAAACTTAAAGTCTAATAGTAAAAATTTTTGTTTAAAATTCGTTTTTGTTTTAATGATTTTAGCAAAAACATGTGGAATCAACAATTTGAGTGCGACAACTATTTAGAAACGAAAATATTTTATCAACAAAAAATAATGATATTACAAAAACTTGCTTACTTTCAGTTAGTATTTTGTTGGTTATCTCTTTTACTTTAATATTGCTTCACATCGATTCCGAATTTACGTTATAAGACTTTGACAGCGGACCAATAGTGTAGCTTGCCATTCTAATTTCATCACAAAGAACATCCAAATTTGGGATATTTTTGGTGCATATAGCTCTTTTAACATCACCCAGAGATGTTCTATAGGGTTTAAGTCTGGGCTGGACGATTCCTACTCCAAAACATTGATAGAATTTTCATTAAAAAACTTTTGTGTCAACTTAGACGTATGCTTTGAATTGTTATTTTCCTTATAACAGGCAAATTTTCCTCAGCCCATGGCAACATGATATTTTTTAGGCTGATAGACATATTTCTCCTTGTTTAAAATTCCATCAATCTTATGAAGTGGACCATCACCATCCCAGATGAAATATCCCCACACCATGATTGATCTTCCACCATACTCAACTACGCGTGGAACATAGCGATCAAATTTTTGAATTATTGGACGGCGAACATACCTTCGACCATTACGACCTAAGCGATTAATTTTTTGTTACATCCTTCCAAACGACATATGTATGTACCTCCGTTGATTTGTTGTCCTAGATCAATAAGAGTTGGCAAAGTTTACGCGTCATTTCTACGAATTTTAGTCAAAGTTGTTCTTTTGAATTTCATGTATTCCCCTTGAATTTCATGTAGAATATCAGTGGAACTCTTTTTTGGATCTCTTCGCGAGATATTATTAATTCTGTGGTATATTTCTGTTGCATTTTTTCGTGTTTTTTCTTTGCGTGCAACATTGGATATAGTTTTAAAATTCTGTATATGCTTAATGACATTCAAATACTTTTATTTTGAGCATTTGACCTTATTCAAAATATTTCGCACATCCTTCTAGACCGACGAAGGTCAAAAATAAAGCTGCGAAGGACAGGTGTACAGCTGCAGCTTTTCCTCATTAAAAAACTTGAATAATACATTTTAATATATTTTAAATCACAACTTTGAAACACACCCTTACCAGAAATCAATAATATTATTAATAAAAATTAACACCTTGATTAGCTTTCGCACTTAATTCATCTTCTACTTGTATATCGTAACGAATTTAATACTTATTTGGGAAAAAATTAACAAAACTTCAACTGCGCAACTACAAAACTGAGCGAATTTCGTAGTAAATAGAGTAACACAAACAATGCAAGGTTTTTTGGAATATAAATAACGGTATATTAAAACATTTTATCATTATACTTATCAGCACCTTATAAAAAGAAAGCGTTTCTAATTAGCTGTCAACAGCTGTATTTATGTACCTGTATTTCATGAAGTCCCCGACGTTACTTTCTGGGGATTACAAACTTGGTAGCAAACTTAATATAACCTGGCCAAAATATGAAAATGTAAAAAAAACTTTATTAAAAATATCAATTGAAACAAGTATCATACCATCTCGGGGCGTATTTAGTTATAGATTTATCGCGATTTAAATAGTTTTTAACAGTACCGTTTCATGATAAGGGTGTATGTTATCATTCGATTTCATTCATTTACACACTGTTAGAAACAGTTCTTATCAGAATTGTCTCAAGCTTATTTGGCTACTGGTACATGTGTACCAAGTTTCTTTTAAGTAACTTAATTTTTAGATATAGAATAGATTTCATGGAGTATCATCATCTATAAGTATATATAAGTATAATATACATATATGTATGTATATATGGACGGACAGACATATGTATACAGTTCCTTTAACTCCGGTTGGAGCGTAGGTCTATATAACTGTTATAAAAACACTTTGAAGTACATACATAAGTACATATGTAGATTTGTATGTATTACGACCTTTGATCACCCGGATTTCTGTCGCCTAGAACATTTTTTATAATTACAACCACGTAATCCAAGAGACCAGTACAAATATTGATATCAAAATAATACTAATATACAAAACTTAATAACAAAGCGTCGTAATGAGTAATGGTACTCAATAGCGCGGGTGGTACAGATTTACGTAGCTGATAACACACAGAAAGCTTTCATTATACTAACAAATACAATATGAATGCAAATATACATGTATGTATGTATAGACGTAATAGAAAAGTGAAAATAAAAATGTAACAGTTGGTAAGTAAATACATACATAAACAAAAGAAAAACATTAAAATGGTTTTAAAAATTATTTTTTTTTTAAATCAAACAACTGATTTCAAATCAAGCGAGTTCTCGTACGTGTATACTTCAGTAAAATTGGTATAACTGCTCGCTATTTATCACTTTTAGCTTATAGTATCATCCTGCATTTATACCACTTGCTTGTTTGATACGCTGTGCTACACATTCCAGCGCATCTAAAACATATAATTAGTCACTCATCTAACCAATTTGCGAACCTAAGTCTAACGTAAAGTACAAAAATATTTGTAGTTCAAATAATTTTCCACTATTTAATTTAATTTCAATTAAATAAATTGAGTCTAGTCGCAATTTATTGAGTGTATTATATAAATTATGCTTTAAATTAGTATTTTATTTCAAGCTTAGGTTATTGTCAACATGAGTCGGCTTCGCATAAACAACTAACTCTATTATACAAATGTCATGTGACTGACAATTTTTATTTCGTGTTATAAACGAATATATGTATGTATGTATATGGGTGTGCATACCATAGACACTTATTTTTTTAATTTAATTCTGAAACGTTTTCGCTATTTTAATACCTACATATTTGTTATTCACTTTGAGTGCTATGCGAATATCTCGTGATGTTTTGCATCCCCGGCGACACCTCCGCAATATATTTTTTATTGCAAAATTACAATTTCTATTTAGAAACTTGATTTGCTGTAGGTACATATTAACATAAGCGGCTTTGCATATGGGCATTTTCACGGTAACGGACGCGACATTCGTACGCTTTTAAGTGCGTCCAAAACAAAGAAGACAAAGGAAAAGTTTATATATATTGACATTGTTTTGAAGGGCTGACGCAGTAATAGATTTTAATATATACGGGAAGGTTCTACTACAAATAAGTACGTAGTTATAAGCAATTATAAAGTGATACGGACGCGACAAAAAATAGAAGTTTTTTTGAGGCGCATTCAGAAATATACAAAATTCAGCAAATTAAGGATTTATATATATATAAAAATATATATATTAATAAATGCGAACAGATGACTGTTATTCGTAGGTTTATGAAATATGTTAATTTTCCCTTAGTTTTTTTTAATTGAGTATAGAAGAAATACGGACGCGACATAACGGACGCGACAAAATCTTCCAAGAACAAAGAAATACAATTTTTTCATTATAACACTTCAATTTTATTGAAAATTAAGCAAAACAATAACGTAAATTAAAAATTCAAGTAACATTTTAGTAAAAATTACTTAAAAAATTAAGAAGAAAGTTATTAGTTTTTAGTATGGTCTATTTTAATTATTTTCTTTAATGAATAGGCGGTCCGAGCAACTTCAATAAATTTACTGTCGAAATATGAAAACCAATGCAAACTCTTAACTCCTTTGATATTTGAAATATTTTGCCATAACTCTGACAGTTGATTACAAAAACTATCAATTTGTGTTCCAGAGATATACAAAATGTTAACTCCATGAATGTTGTTCTTAGCACATTCATAGAAGCATGAAGCATCACCGAGAACAATATTTTTACATATATCTTTGTTTGTACATATATCTTTGTTTGTATTTTAATATAATAACATTGCTTGAAGAGAACGCAAAAGGCATTTTAAATATCCTTTATAAGCTTGCACATTATATTATATACATGTAAGTGTAAATAAGTATATGTATATGTATACATACATATATGTTTTTATATAAATAAATTAGCAAGTAAAAATATCGAGTTTGATTCTCAATAGTCCATGATTATAAATAATAATCTCAGTTGCTTTGTGTCATTAACCACAAAGCTTAGTGTTAGCAGTCCTCTTAACGTATAAGCCGCTACAGATTCTATAATTACAAGGAAATTTTAAAGTGTTTATTATTGCAGATACATACATATGTAAATATGTATGTATATAGATAGAGAATTTAGTTGGAAATACTTGTACTTAAAATTTTGTGGTTTCACGGTTTCGGATCTCTGAAGTTTTGGTTAGCGAGTGTTTTCCGAAATCAACAACCCTGCTATGAGTTTTTGCAAAAATAAAAAAGAAATGCTTTGGATTTGCTTAGGATATGCTTTGCTTAAACTAACCTACATATGCCACAATAAAAGAAATATTTTTATTTAGCTTAAGTTTATCATTTCCAAAATTAGCGGTATGATAAGGTGTTGTAATTAATTTTGTTCGCCAAAAAATTAAAAAAAATGGTAAAAAGTAGTGATATATTGTTTTGAACCCAATAAAAAAATAAATAAAAAGTTTAATTCTTATTTCTAATAAAAGTAAATGTCAACCTCTTATGTTTTCAGATGAAAACTGCGGTTTCTAAAATATCGCAAAACTATGGACTCACCAATATCTTCTGTGTACCTCAAAATAAAAAAAAAATATTAAAAAAATTCTCAAATTTGTGTAAATATATATGTACTCAAATCTATGTTTATACATATATAAAAGAAAGTCATGTTAGTTACACTATTTATAACTCAAGAACGGCTGAACCGATTTGGCTGAAAATTGGTGAGGAGGTAGCTTTATGTTAAAAATCAATACAATTCATAAATACCAAAATTATATCTCAAATCATAAGCATGTGTTCAAAATTAATGTAAGAATCATTAGACAATTTTATTACTTTTAAGAAGAAAGTTATAAGTAAAACAAGGTTAAACAAGTAAGGAAGGGCTAAGTTCGGGTGTCACCGAACATTTTATACTCTCGCATGATAAAGTGATAATCGAGATTTCATTATACGTCATTTACATATTTTTCAAATACCGTATTTTTGTAAAGTTTTATTCCGCTATCATCATTGGTTCCTAATGTATGTATTATACAGAGAAGGCATCAAATGGAATTCAAAATAGCGTTATATTGGAAGAAGGCGTGATGTGAACCGATTTTACCTATATTTCGTACATGTCATCAGGGTGTTAAGAAAATATTATATACCGAATTTCATTGAAATCGGTATAGTAGTTCCTGAGATATGGTTTTTGGTCCATAAGTGGGCGAGGCCACGCCCATTTTCAATTTTTAAAAAAAGCCTGAGTGCAGCTTCCTTCTGCAATTTCTTCCGTAAAATTTAGTGTTTCTGACGTTTTTTGTTAGTCCGTTAACGCACTTTTAGTGATTTTCAACATAACCTTTGTATGGGAGGTGGGCGTGGTTATTATCCGATTTCTTCCATTTTTGAACTGTATATGGAAATACCTGAAGAAAACGACTCTGTAGAGTTTGGTTGACATAGCTATAGTAGTTTCCGAAATACGTACAAAAAACTTAGTAGGGGGCGGGGCCACGCCCACTTTTCCAAAAAAATTACGTTCAAATATGCCCCTCCCTAATGCGATCCTTTGTGCCAAATTTCGCTTTAATATCTTTGTTTATGGCTTAGTTATGACACTTTATAGGTTTTCGGTTTCCGCCATTTTGTGGGCGTGGCAGTGGGCCGATTTTGCCCATCTTCGAACTTAACCTTCTTATGGAGCCAAGGAATACGTGTACCAAGTTTCATCATGATATCTCAATTTTTACTCAAGTTACAGCTTGCACGGACGGACGGACAGACGGACGGACGGACAGACAGACATCCGGATTTCGACTCTACTCGTCACCCTGATCACTTTGGTATATATAACCCTATATCTGACTCTTTTAGTTTTAGGACTTACAAACAACCGTTATGTGAACAAAACTATAATACTCTCCTTAGCAACATTGTTGCGAGAGTATAAAAAGACACAGTACTATCAGTGAAACACGCTCTATTATTTTCATTGAGATAACTCACATACGTATTGACCTGTATACAAAGTCACCCAGAAATTCGAAAATCTTTATATTAGGTATATGAGGGCTAATGGAAATATTGCTCCGATTCAACCAATTTTTGACACACAGACATACCATTATCAGAGAAGGAGTATCCTTTTATTTCGAATCGCCACGCTCTACATTTTGGCAAATTGAAAGAAACTTTTATATCTGAATATAAATATTACTGCAAATCTTGAACTAATAATAAACAAATTAGTTTTTAATAATAATAATGTAATGATATAATTTGAAATAATGTATTTTTTTAGTTTTTGGAACAAGAAATGTTTATCTGAAATAATTTTTTGATGTTTCAAAAAAACAGCTTTGAATAAAGATACCACTTTTGATCCAATCGAAAGTGTATTGATGAGAACTTATCTCAATATACATATTTACTTCAACAATCTGAACTAACTATTCTAACCGTGCGATTCTGTACTGTGATACAGTCTCAAGTCTCTAAATTTGAGATTTTAAGTTAGAGACAATTTTTGAGACTTGAGACGATTTTGCAGAATAAGTGACAGTCACAAAATCTATTACATTTCATTATTCAGAGATGTTTTTGCACTAGACTGAAAATAACCGTGCGATTGTGTGCTATGATACAGTCTCAATTTGAGATTTTAAGTTAGAGACAATTTTTGAGACTTGAGACGATTTTGCTATTCTGTAAGTGACAGTCACAAAATCTATTACATTCCATTATTCAGAGATGTTTTTACACTTGAATGAAAATAAATATGTCGATAACAAATATTAAATTTTCTATAACATAGTCAAAAAACATAATCTATATAAATAAAAATGAATACCAAAAATGTATGTACGCGCATAACTCAATAACGCCTGGACCAATTTTGCTAATTCTTTTTCTTAAATGTTCGTTGAAGTTCAAAGATGGTTTTTACGGCGAGAAAAATTCGAATAATTTCCGGAAAACCCCTAAAAACAGCCCTTTTCTTTTCCCCCATACAAACGTTACATACATACATATGTACATACATATGTACATACATATGTACATACATATGTATGTATATAAAAATGAATGTTTGTTAGTAACACTAAGAGAACGGTTGAACCAATCTTGATGAAATTTTTAAAGGTTATTTGTTGTGGATCGGGAAGGGTTTAGAAACAAATACCTTATACTTTTCATGAGGAGAAGTCGGAAAATTGGACAATTCTAAAAAGTAACATTTTCCATACACATTTTTTTCAATTTTTGTTTGTTTTGTTTTTCAATTTTTGATTTGTAAATTATTTAAATTGTTCAATTGCGGTCGCTTGCTTTTTTATTCCGGCTATCCAAAGGAAAAATTATTTAAAATTATTCAGTGAAAACTTTATGTGTGTTTCACACAATATGATCAATTGCATATTGAAATTTGTTACGAAGCCACGAAGAGGTCGCGCTAATATTGGTCGGCGTTCTTTTTGCCCAAGAAAAGGCAAGAAGTACTCCCAAAATGCGATGACATACGTGCGGAATTATGGATCGCGGTCAATCAGCTAGCGATCGTAACGATATCACAGCACGACTTATTAAACAATAGCTGCGATGTTTGATGGTCTTTATCTTGAAGCAACATATGGTATATGTGGTGCTGTTAGATGCTGAATGTATTCTGTTGAGTGGCAAAAAAGAGATTTGCCGCACACACACATTCTTCTTTGGATGCGGATGGTGATTACACCAGATCAAATTGGTGAAATCATTACAGCGGAATTTCCTGATTCAGAGATATATCCAGAATTATACGAAGTGGTGGAAACCAATATGGTTCATAGACCTTGCGAACCTTACAATCCCACTTTGGTTTGTATGTTTGACAATAAATGCACGAAACACTACTCATGTGCTTTTCTTTCGGAAACGGAAATGGGAAATGATGGATATTCACTGTATCGGCGTCGCTCACCAGACGACAATGGCAGAACATTTAGCATTTAGAGGCGTGAATATCGACGTTAACAACACATCGAAGTTGACAACACATGGATCGTACCATATTCGCCATTTTGTCTAATTCACATTCAAAACTCATGTCAATGTTGAATATTGCAGATTGGTGAAATCGATCAAATACGTTTGCAAGTACGTCTCCAAAGAAAACAACATAGCGGTTATTGGCCTTGAACGATATGAGATCAGCAGTATCGAATGGGTGGGAACTGCAATAAAGCGCTTTGTAGGATATTTACTTTTGCAATTCATGAAAGTTTGTAGACTGTTGTGCAGGACAATGCGATAGTTACTTCGCATGCCACTGAAGTTCGCATACTTTTCGCGAAGATCATTTCGACATATCAGCCTTCAAATTCGCGTTAATTATGGGATACGAAAAAATGACATTGCCGACGACATTTTACATTGTACGGATATTCGCTTAGAATTGGAAATGGGCAAATTTCGGTTGATACTTCCAGTGGTTTGATATCAATTTCACCTCCCTTTTGTCAATTCACTTCAACGGAAGATGAATTCATCACGAATGTTTATCCGAGCATTGGTCAAAGTATCGTAACTGCAATTGCTTGAGTGCATCTTTTGCGTCTAAAAGTTGGATCTGTCATTATTATGTTTCGCAATCTTCATGCGCCGAAACTGTGTAATGGAACCCGACTGATTATGACGCAGTTATCGAATACAAGGGACAGCCATTTCAGTTCAAATGTATTCAATTACCAGGGAAAATTGCCTTTGCGTTGACAATCAACAGGACACAAGGAAATCGGGAAATGCTATGTTTTTCACACGGCCAGATATAAGTATGTGGCGTGTTGACGAGTTGGAAACCCATCTTCTCTGTATATTTACGCACCAGAACAGAAATCAAAAAATTATGTTTATTAAGTTGCGCAACATTAAAAAAATGTAGAAAAATAGAAAATAAATCATTTTCGACCCAATACAATTTCAACTTTTTTTCATTTCAAACACACATAATTTCACGCAGGACAACGGCTGCGGGGTCAGCTAGTTATCAATAAAAATAAAAATCTATGTTGCTTTTGTATGAGAATATTTACAACATTTATGTAAAATTGATTTATTTTTAACCTTTTCGTGTTTGAGTTGCTTACAAAATATAAAAAAAACGACAGTAGATTAATATCTATGATGATCTCTATTCAGTATATTCAAAATGGCAGACAAGAGTTCTTTTTAGTTTTGAGACTTGCTAACTATCAGGTCTCAAATTTAAGGCAATATTTTGAGACTAACGCTAGAGACTGTTAAATGAATAGTAACTAGTCACAAATTGAGACTTTACCACAAAATGTCTCAAATAGAGACTGGTTACAGAATCCCGCTATAAATATATATTTATCTCAAATGAAAGTTGTGACTAATTTATTAAAAGACAAAAAACTGATTTATCTAAATTTTTCAAGTGGTTCGCTTCTCGATTAACAACTGCTCTAGTCTATAATCTAATCACGGAACTATGAATGCCCGCACTGCAATAGTAAATACTGTTGTATACGTTGCTATTGAAGGTCTTCCACACGCAGACAATAAATGATATTGAGTAAAAAAATACGAAACATATGGTTTGAGCTTAGAAGTTCATTTGTACAAACATTTTTAATTCAACACAGCGAGATATCGCCAGAGATCAGTGTCATGTAGCGGTCAACAACTACTCCATTTCGGCAACAGGAAAGTGCACACGACGTAATAAAGTGATAGTAAGGCCATAAAAACGAAGATTAAATATACATATGTATGTATGTACAGTAGGATGAACTAAAAAGCATTAAAAATTTCCCATAAAAATTACACGTAAAAAATATTTTTCATTAAAAATACCATAACTTTTCAACGGTTTATGGTAAAATTTTTTACATTACGTATTTTTGTACAGATACAATTTCCTAAAAAATTCAGTTATTTTTATGAGAAACTTTCAAAGTTCACCTTTCTGGCATGGATATTTTTTCTGAGTGTATATGTATGTAGGTTAATTTTAACACATATGTAAACTCGTTGGTGTAGCTTTTAGCTCACCCTAATGTACATATGTATGTACTTGTACGTACACGTTTCCAAACGCGTCACAACTAGAGTCTTAACGTTAGACATACATACATACGAGTATGTCACTTGTGATTGATATTATGTATACAGATTTATGAACGTCACTTCAAAAGCGTACACGGATTTTTCACGGTGCACTAGATGGATTTTTGGCATGGCAAGCTAATTTTGCGCAGCTTTAGAGGTCTACAATTAGATAAATGTGAAGGGCAGTCAATTGATTTTTCGCCAAATATATGTATGTAAATAAAAAAGGAAACGAAACACAAATAAATGAAAATTAGCAAGGAAATAGTAAACTTTCGCTAACAGCTGAGTGGCCAATGCACTTTTTGTGTTACATTATTTTCGCATATGGTATATTAATAGACGCGGAAACACGTGTGTGGACTTAGTTAAAAAATTAATTATTTATGTATTTGTATATTACTGTTTGCACATACATATGTATGTACATAAATGTCTACTAATATGCAGTAAGTTCATATACACTTATCTTATTGTTGTTGTTTCTATGTGAGAGCGCTTTATATAAGCATATAGGCACGCCTAATTCACGTGATCGGCCTAAATTGCTGTAGCACGAATATATCATACAAACGCGCAATGATTATATGTATGTCGATATGTGCGTGCATACATATGTATACATACATATATGTATATGTGAGATTTTAATAAGTAATTTTTCAAGTTCAAGTTATATACAACTACATTGTTCACAGCAAGTTTGATTTATTGAGATGCTCAAGCAAATTACTATGTTAATTTGCACGCACTTTCAACTGATAAAACAGAATTGTAGCTGAAAATAAGCTTTGGGTATAATAAAGTATTTATAATAAAAAAATAAGACAAATCTAATCTGACTCTAAGCAACCTATACATTTCGTAACTATTTTATTTGTTACTGTATAACTTCGGCTTCGGAAATTTAGACTTTTCTTATGAACATTTTTCTATATAATAAAAAAGGGCAAAAGTTATAATATTTATGTATTTAAAAAATCTATCCCAAAAATCTAAGTGATATGCAGGTACATATATTTTTACAAAATTACACATTTGATTGGAAAGGTTTTTTTTTAATTTGTTGATGCATTTTATTTTTTAATTACTTAAAAAAAATAAATTTCACATAATAATATTATAAGACCAAACATTGGCTACCAATATCTTCTGCTAAATTTTAGGCTTATATGTATGTACATACATCCAAAATAAAAAAATAAGCGAATGTATTTTGACTTTTTCTCAGAAAATTTTAACCTTTTCTTTGTTCTCGTTTTTAATTATTTTCTATTTTTATAAAGTCTTTTAATGAACTCAGCGACGTCATGCGTAAATAAAAGAAATATACATAAGTGGAATATACCATACATATTTATATGAATATTGCATTACCGAGCACTTAAATTTATTTTTGCATACATACATATATACGCAATATACGCAAATATTTAAGAAAATTTTAAAAAATCTACTGTTCTTGGTCATCAATAAACAAAGAAAAAATTTTAAATATATAAAATATATATATATGTATATATTCGTTAAAAACAATTTAAAAAAATAACAAAACGCTTCAAAATATCGAAAATATTTTATGTTGTGCCAACTAAATATTTGCATCATTCTTTCTTAAAATTTGATGTTGACTTCATTTTATAATTAGTGACGGTATGTGCTGCATACTTAAGACTTCACTAATTGGAGAAATCTTGTATTCCTTTATTATTTTTGAAGTTTGAATATGTGCTGTCACATACCTGAACGCGTATAAAATTTTGTAACAATTTCTAATTTAGAAATATATAAAAAAAAACCTTTTTTAATATTTTTTATTTATTTATAAATTGCTTAATTTAATGTAAATTAACTCGACTACCGAATATAATCGCATAATGATTGCTTAAAGAATCAGGACGCGCCCAAGTGCCCATAAAAAGCCTAAGTAAGAACAATAGCACTTAACGGTCATGATGAAATTGCAATGTAAAAAGTCCAAGAGGTACTTACATATACTTACATAAGTATGTCTCTGTTTAAGCATTGAAATAGCCAACAAAAAAATTAAAATATACATATAATTATGTAATTGAGAAAACAGTGGAAAAGACTTACGTACCTACAATACGTACATATGTACATATTTGTATATGTATGTACATACATATTAACGCTTTGGCACAATATAAGCAAAGAGCAAAGAAATTGCAATTAATTTGTGCAAAACATTTATTACACCTCTTGCACTATCACTTTACTCTCGCTCGCTCTCTAACCATGCATTATGCATGTTACTCAACAAAATACTTAAATGAATATGCAATATTTTATTGTGTGTAATAAATCATAATTTACTTCAAAAAAAAAAATGTGTAATGAATGTGGTTCCCAGAATATAAATAGCCAATTGTCCAATACATTTTATTGCTACTTTGTAATAATTTTATGATTTTCATAAAGTGCATTGTTTTACTATTTCTATATAACAATATTACATTTTTAATGAATTGTTTACTTTTTTGTGTTAAGTTTTTCAAATTTTGGTATTATATTGCAGTAATATATTATACTAATTAATTTGCCATATTTAATATTGTAGCGTTTTTTTTATTATTTTTGCTGGTTAAATTTTTTTAGTTAGATCAATTTTTAATTTTTCTTTTGACTTTATTATAATATTATTGAAAATGTTATTAAACGTTCTTTACATTTATTTTTTTAATTCATTATTTTAAATGTTTTATAATTATAGTTATAATACACATATTAATATTTAAAAGGTTTTAACATAATATATATGTATGTACATTTGTACTTTCATATGTCTTATGTTATGTCCTTTACCAAAATTATACTAAACCAACATAATTATGTTAAGTCTCACTATAATATCTGTTAACTTCATACAAAATATCACAGCTGTTTTGATTTTTCACTTACGTTTTCTATTGACTTTCGGCACAGATATGTGTTTCCTTTCGCTACTCTTGCTGCTTTTTCGTGTATCCTTCGTTGTGTATGTATATTCAAATAAAATATATATTAGAATTTTATTCTTCACTTATCCTCTTCGACGTATTTGCATGTGTTACGCATTCAAATCATACATATACATACATACATACGTTTAAATGAATGTACGTATGTGCATATGTAACTGTCACTATTTAAACTTCACAGCACTGCAGTTACTCTGTGTCGTTGTTGTTATTGCTGCACAATTTATTGTCTATTATAAAAAAGGAAAAATATATATAATAATTACAATTAAAGAAAAAAAAATTTTTAAATCAACTACACACGTCCACCACTTTCAACAGTGACTGTGCAATTTCTATTTTTTTAGAATTAATAATTATGTAAAATCACAACTTATTGAGTAGAATATTTGCAGGGGGTTTTCGCCAACTTTTTCAATAACTTTCTATATGGACAAATAGCGAAAGTCTCCTTGATATGCACATGCGTAATCTATCAAAATAATTAGGAAGAATTAAACTTTTATGATTCGCACTTTTTCTATATCTGCATATATGTACAAATATATATATATACATATGTATATATTTTTTTGCACGAAGATTCAACTTAAAAAATTACCACGCACCACCACTTGGAACAAACACGTCCGTCCACACCAAAGTAACACATCTGACTGTTAGAATGACTTGAAAAAGCTAAACATGAAATGCCTACAGTGGCAAAGCTACACAGTGGCGATGAAACAGCAGCACTGCTATCTGTACCAGCAACAGCAAAGGAATTTTAATAGCCGAAAGAAAAAGGTTGACTGGCATGAACTTGCGAATGTATAAAAATACATAAAATATAGCAGATTGAGAATAGTGAGTATAAAAGTTTTGCTTTTAGAGCGAAAGCTTGAGAATAATAACAGATAATTGTACAAGTTAACAGTATCATATGGATTGCATGCGCACTTTTCTCAGCCTACCAAGCAGGCAAATTTTGATACTCAATTAAGAAATAAGTGTGCAGACTGTGGGCTAAAAGTTTCTGAACTATCAATTAAATTTTTTTGCATGAAAACGTGGCTTTATTCTTCTACTTAATATTCAACTTAAGTTATTACATTTGTTGGTACAATCCTACAATATTTCGATACCGGTTCAATAGTGTGTAATTCAAGGTCTTCAAAATAGGCGTATGTTTTCATCTTCATCCACTATTTTGAGTGAACTATGAATGTCAAGGATGTTAATTGACTTTCTCAATTTCACTTAGTGCACTTTCACCCAACAAAATTTCACGGAGTTTTGAGATGTTTTCTGGCGTTACTTCCTCTTGTGGTCGCTACGAACCTGATGCCATTTGTACTGGTTCGGGAAAGCACAAAATTAAGCGAATTACCTATAAATTTCATACCTGTACATACATACATATAAAAACATATTTATATTGAAGTACAGAAAAGCTCCAGAGCGAGGAGCATTAGAAAGATTGCAAACTTTTAACCAAACGATTTTATGGACATAGCATCGAACGATAGCGATCGCCATTCACCGTAACGTTGCGTCCATGTATGTTCCAAATATGTAGGTACCAGCGTACAAACCACACCAAACAGTTTTCGGGATGCATGGCTTCTTGAACGGCTTCTGGTTGCTCTTCACCCCAAATGCGGCAATTTTTATACAAAATTTGTCGATAAAAAAGCGGATTTTCTGCCAACTTTTCTAGGGCCCATTCACTGAAAATTCGACGTGCCCAAAATTGGACTTTCCGATGAGTACATTTATATCTGTAATCACATATATGTATGTATGTATATAGTATATGCGTAGGTACATATGGTGACACCAAAGTCAAAGTCACCCAAAACAACTATGTCGGCAGCGTACAATGCCTCCAAATATCTCGATGTTACGAAAATCGGTCGGTTTGTTGTTACATTTGTGTGTGTACATATGTACATGCATACATATATGATCTTTCATTCTCTTAATTTTATGTACATAAGCGATACTAAACCTCGCGTAAACATCGCGCCAAGAAGGGACTAAACATTTCTGGGTGGCGATAAACGATTCTGTTAACACGGCAAGACAACTACCGGCAGAATTACTAGTTACATACATATATACCGCAAAGCCGGTTACGATGCGTTATTGCACACACATATGTATATACATACGTATGTACTTCTACACATACACATCTACATAATATTCAGCTAAACTTTAATGATATTATATATACTGAGAGCAATGTATTAATGTAAACTTGAAGACTCTGAGCAAATGAAACTGTTAAAGTTTTACAGTGTGGGGCTGATTGGGCGCCGACCAACATTGTTCAGAGCGAAATCGTATGATCGACAAGTTGACGTTCAAAAACATTAATAAAATTTTTTATACAGACATGTGTCTACATTTAGCCATATTAATGGGAGAATAAGAGGAATAAAATCATCGAAGTTCACTTTCAGTAAGACAAGTGACAATTTGTCAAAGTAAAATGTCACATAAAAACAATTTAGATGTGTTTTTTTATTGTTTATGTTATTTGTGTAAAATTGTAATGCAGCGTGAGATGGTGTTACACCGATACTTCTAAAAAGAGTTTTTAAAATTTATATACCAAATATTTTATTGACAGTATTATTTTTTGAAAGCAATAAATTCTTAATAATATAATCTAAGAATGTGTGGATGTGTATATGTAAGTAAAGATATAACTTTTTGAAGCCTATTTACATACATATGTATATAACTAAAGAATCAAAAGATACCAAAACCGATAAATGTACTTCTATTGTTCTAAAATACTTTTTAAGCATTAAGTAAGTTTATGATTAACTAATTTATAAACAAGCAATTTTTTTAACCGATAATACGGGTGAATTAATTCTTTATTTACTCAAAAGTATTATTAAAAAAAATACATAAATACGTAAAGTAAAATAACGGCAAAGAAGTTAGGCATGGCTAAGTTCGTACAACGGCAAATACCATATACATTTGTATGTATTTGCATATTAGGGGGTCCGTTTTTGCCCTAAAAAGAAGGATTAAACGTAAACCAGCTACTTATTTTCAATTTAAACATTGCTTAAATTATATTTATTTTCTCATGTGCTATATACATAAATAACATGGTTTTCTTGATATTTTGCATTAACTAAATAAATCTACAACTTTGGAAATGTGATATCGTAATACAAAGTATACTGGAAAAGGCAAAAGATTTATTAACGTTTTCTTTTCCATACAAAATTAAAAGTTATGTGCAGTTATGCCTCTAGTACCTTTCTTTATTTTAATACATTTAATATATAAGACACTTGACAAACCTCCAAAAAAGATAATTTAATCAAAAATCGCCTTCTTATCACAGGATGTCTATAAATTGCGATTTTTAAATGCCTCGTAAAACGTCTACATAAACTTCACGAACTAAAGCAATAAAAAAGATAATTATAAATAATATTCGCACGTTTATACTCTCGTGTACAAGAACAACAAAATATGGAGAATTTATCAACACTTTAAGCGGCACGTATCTGATAGCAAAAAGGAATTTATCAAGCAAAACCACAGCACTTATGAATGATTTAATTAGCACCACGATGAATAAAGTAGCGTTAACAAAACGCAGATTAAATATACATACATATGTTTACATATAATTGCAATTATGTTCGAAAAAATGGCAGAGCTTTCCAATAATTGAAAAACTTTCATGGTAAATCCCATTTATAAAATTTTTCATTGTTGTTGTTAAATGGATACTTTTTATCATGCAATAAGTGTACAAATTAGAAAGTCTAAAAAGCGAGATTTCATTATTTTCTGATAACGAGAAAAAATAGGAAAATGTACAGCCGAGAACCTTCCCGCTTCAATTAAGAGTCCACATTTGGAGAGATTCTCTTAGAAGTGTCTAAGAACCCAGTTTTCAGACTAGCAGCGAAAAAAATGTTTTTGTTTTTTACCCACCCTAATGGATACACAAACCATTCCTACACAGTTCCCTTAAGGATATATTGCAACGATATTACGTGTACGCGTTGTCTTTATAAGAACCTAACAGCATCTTTGCAATATCAGACTTAGTGTCGCTATTTTTTCAAAAACCATCGTATGTACGTGTATTCTATCAATTGATACCACTTGCAATTCGTTTATGGGTGGTGTTCAGTGCGTATGAGCAACTTTTCATCACTTTTATTGTTATATTTATTTTCACTTGCTGCATAATCAATTGTGGAAGCTTCGCATCCATACTTTCATTAACGCTATGTTTTCAAATATATGTATTACAAGCATTTATTTGATTAATAGTCGTGAATTTTAACTTTATAATTTATAGTTTTTTGACATCTCCACGGCTGATCTAAGATGAAAACAATTATTGTGAGCTAAAACACAAATATATGCATGTGTGTATTAATGTATGCCTATGTACATACATGCATGCTTGAATGTATGTTTGTACACCATTTGATAATTATAAAGCTTGGTATAAGTATTAATAATTCTCAACCTTTTTCACGAGTCATTTCATTATCAGCAATATATGGCATCGAGCAGAAGATTTTGCAGACGAGAATGATTAGAGCATTCAGACAGACTTAATTAGTTTTGTGATTTGCGATTTTAAATATTGTATACTCAACAATAAAATTTAATTTGTATGAAAACAAGTGTAATACATATGCATTGTACATATGTATTATTATAAAAGTAAATAACCAATTCATGTGAATATGATGCAAAAATTAATCACAAATTTAAAATATGCGTTTTCTTTCTCATTACAGTCTCCTTTAGGAACAACTTATTTTACCCGGCTATTTTCCTACTTATTTTCCCTTCTGAAGAATACGTTTTCTGAAATTATACTTAATCATATACAATTTCTGTCCGCAGAGTAAGTTTTTCAAGTTTGTAACGCCAGAATAGTAGTCGCACGTTGTCAAATCTGCAATTCGTAGACTAACCGAGCGATTCTGTATTGTGATATAGTCACAAGTCTCTAAAATTGAGATTTTCATTCAATTAAGTACGTAACAATCACAAAATCACAATTGAAAACGAACAGGTCTAATCAGCTCTTACATTTCATTATTTAGAGATGTATTTACACTTGAATGAAAATAAACGTGTCGATAATAAATACTAAATTTTCTACAACATAGTCAAAAAGCATAATTACTAAAATAAAAATATATGTTGACTTTGTTTCAGAATATTGACGAAATTTATTTGAAATTGATTTATTTTTAACTTTTTCGTGTTTGTGTTATTACAAAATACAAAAAAATGACAATCGATTAATATCTATGATGATCTCTATTCAGTATATTTAAAAAAGGAAAACAATAGTTCTTTTCTGCTAACTACATATCAGGCCACAGAAAAAAAAGCTCGGTCTAATACTATGTTCGGAATGTTGTGGAATCTAAGTCGTTCGGACCGACAATGTGTGTTTCCGATGAGTTTTCACTGACAACTATCAATAGCGGCATTCTCTTGCCATTGCAAGATTTCACGATGACACAAAATGCAAAAATCCTATACTGAAATATACAAGGCCAAGAAAGCACCCATTGCAGAATCTAGTGATATATATGACGACACGAAAATAAACATGGGTTTTGGTTTGACATATTTTACAGTCATTGCAAATAATTTTCTGCGTGTTTTTTTTGTTGTGCTGTTGCACTAAGAGGAAAATTCTGCAATTTCTGCACCGTGCAAGGTTTTGCAAGAGCAAGAGAATCCCCCTAATATGAGAATATCAAGCGACAGCTGTTTTTGTATATGGAATGTAAACAAATATCAAGGGCCGGCAAAATATGTCTTCCAAAACCATCGATTAAACCACAGCAGGCACCGATTATAATGAGTGGAATGTAAGTTTTCAAGTAGTTTTCAGCGAAAACTGTGTTTTCGTTTGACGTATTTTACATTGACGTAAACACAAGTTTTCGTGCGAAAACCACTTTTTCCCACGAAAACGTGTTTTCGTTGTCGGTCCGAACATAGTATAACCTCTAGTATAAATGTTTGCACCCATTGTATATAATATTACGGAGAAGGAAAGTGTATACTTTTACCGTTTTGAAAAACAAGAAGTCAATTGAAAACTCGAAAAATTAATTGATTTGGACATCCAAACGTGAAAATTAAAGTAAATTACCAAACATATAATCTATTCTAATACGGCTGTATAAACTGACGGTGAACAACACCAAAAGCTTCATCAGGAACGGGAAGGACCTCTCCGAGCCGTTCGATACCAAACAAGGTTTCAGACAAGGCGACTTCCTTTCGTGTGACTTTTTCATCCTACTTTTGGAGAAAATAATTCGAGCTGCAGAACTAAACAGAGAAGGTACCATCTTCTATAAGAGCGTACAGCTGCTGGCGTATGCCAATGATATTCGCATATATATATCTTGCCAACAGGTGCTACTTCGGACTAAGTGGGCAATTGAGAAGTAAAGTTCTCTCTCGACGAACAAAAAAAAAACTCTATAAGTCACTCATTATTTCCAACCTGTTATATGTATGGTGTAGAGGCATGGACGATGACAACATCTGATGACTCGACTTTACGAGTTTTTGAAAAAAAAGTTCTGCGAAAGATTTATGGTCCTTTGCGCGTTGGCAACGGCGAATATCGCATTCGATGAAACGATAAGTGTATGAGATATACGACGACATTGACATAGTTCAGCGAATTAAAAGACAGCGGCTACGCTGGCTAGGTCATGTTATCCGGATGGACGAAAACACTCCAGCTCTGAAAGTATTGAAAGTATTCGATGCAGTACCCGCCGGGAGAAGCAGAGGAAGAGGAAGATCTCTACTCCGTTAGAAAGAACAGATGGAGAAGGACCTAGCTTCACTTGTACTTGTAATCTCAAATTGGCGCCACCTTGCGAAAAGAAGAAACGACAGTGAACACTCATACCTTTGATCTCTCTCTGTGATCCTCTCCAGCTCTACTCTAGAAAATCACCGTTGAATTCAAATAAATATGTTAGTGAAAAGTTTATAATATCACTGTATCAGTTGTCACTGATACCTCTTCAGTGTAGAGGAAATATCAACAATGATTCTTTTCTTCGGAGTCGTCGGTCTATAATATAAAGTATAGATGTATGGTACATACATATGTATGTACATATAAATAGTCCAAACCCCAATTAATGGCAGCTAATTTAGCGGAAGAAACAACAATGATAAGGCAATGAGAAAACAAAATTTACCTACAAACACATACACATGTTCATATGTATGTATGTACATATGTATGTAGTGTAGTAGTATGTATGTATGTATGTATGTATGACATATACCGCATCATTTATACAAATTTATGCACGTGTTTATTTGATCGCATACATATGCGTATATATGTACATATATATGTATATTGAAGATAAGAACTCGGTTGCCTCGGTCAATCGAGACACACCTACAAAATTCGTTAAAGCAAGTACTAGAAAAATGATATAGTACATACTTACGCGTGTTTTCATCAGTAAAGTTCCCAAAGACAATAAATTTTTATACCCTGAACAGGGTATATTAAGTTTGTCGCGAAGTTTGTAACACCCAGAAGGAAGGATCGGAGACCCTATAAAGTATATATACTTATAAATGATCAGTATGTCGAGCTGAGTCGATTTAGCTATGTCCGTCTGTCTGTCCGTCTGTCTGTGTATATACGAACTAGTCCCTCAGTTTTTAAGATATCGTTTTGAAATTTTGCAAACGTCATTTTCTCTTCAAGAAGCTGTTCATTTGTCGGAAATGCCGATATCGGACCACTATAACATATAGCTGCCATATAAACTGAACGATCGGAATCAAGGCTTGTATGGAAAAATTTCACATTTGACAATGTATCTTCGCGAAAATTGGTATAGATTATTTTCCAAGACAACAATGTAATCTCCGAAGAAATTGTTCAGATCGGATTACTATAGCATATAGCTGCTATACAAACCGAACGATCGGAATCAAGGGCTTGTATGGAAAACTTTCGCATTTGACGTGGTATCTTCACGAAATTTAGCATGGATTGCTGCTTAAGGTAACAAAATAATCTCCAAAAGAAAATGTTTGGAACGAATTACTATAGCATATAGCTTCCATGCAAACAGAACACATAGTTACTAAGAGAAATGCACCTGTGAAGGGTATTTAGCTTCGGTGCAACCGAAGTTAACGTTTTTTCGGGTTTTCATATGTACATATATACTTATGTATGTATGTGTACATTTATGTATATACATGTATGTATTTATATTTTGTAATTAAATATACACTTCCTCTTGGTTTAATTATATGTATATGCCCATCGTACATTTTGCCATGTTGAACGCATTTTTTACATCTAGGGTAATCAGCGCATAGCCACCTTTCCATCTCTTGCCACTTACTGCTCATTTCACAGTATCGGCGTCATCACGTTTGCGTCAACAGTGGATCTCTTTTTTATGAAGCCGTGTTGTCTCTTTAATAATCCGCCGGCTTCATGGATTGCTAACTCCAAGCGGTTTCGTATAATAGGTATTTTCGTACACTTAATCCATTGTGTCGAACATACACAGAGGTCGGTACTATGAAGGCTCTTCAGGTCGTGTCTTTGGTTTTGATAGGAGAACTAAACGCTGTACTTTCCACGAGTCGGGGAACACCTCTTCCTTTAAACAAGCGTTGTACATTTTAGCGAACAAGAAAGAGCTTCAAAAGCTTTATAAGATCCAAGCAAACAGAACACAAACTTTAAAAACACTTTATTTTGTATGCACTCTTTTAAACGCGATTCTATTATTTTTAATAATAAATTAATTTGCTTCCACCTTCGCAAAAGTATATACTTGAGAGCATTAATGAAATTGTTAGAGTTTTATTTCATCTATGTCTATGAAATATTTATGTACAGCTGTGTTTATGGATATAGTTATGCCCCTGGGTTCTAACTATAAAATAGAACAATCAAGTTAAAAATACAAACTATGAATTTTATGCTTTTAAAAAGTAATTTTTAGCTACATACTTCTACGTATATCCACAATTTTATTTTTTCAATATATTTGTATTTTACTACGAAGATTTATTATCGTTTAATATTTCCCAATAAATTTGTGATTGAATTCAGTTTCAGTGCTGCGCTGGCCGAGACATTATGTCGATCCTTTTTGATTCAAACCCCTCCATACCTAGCTTGGTACTATGTTTTGGGTCATTATCCTGTTCAAAAGTCGTTTTTTAGACATTTCCCAGCTGCAAAATGATATCATAACATCCTTCAATAGGTTTACATAACTTATTCAGTTCATGATGCTATATATCAAATATGTAGTGTGTTTTTATAGCCCTGACAGACGGCAGCGCTAATTTGCTTTAGCGGGCATAATTTACATTAACTGGGGCATTTGTTAATGCAAATTAGTAATGCACAAAAATTTCGTGCATTTAGCTGAATTTACCAAATTTTAGTAGGCAACATTGGTTAAAAATGGCAGATTTTTGCTAATGTGAATGTTGATTAATAGAAAGAAGATAAAAACGTAAACAAAAGATTTAAGCAAAGCGTTAGAGGTAAGCTGTTTTTATATTGCTAATTATATTATGTGCCAGTATATTTACAAAAAACTAATTTTAATATTTTTAGATGGAAGGAAACAAACAACGAACAATGTGGACAAACAGTGACGAAAATGTTTTAATTGATTTGTGGCGTGAACGAGTCAGACACTTGCGATGTGCTAAGCGAAATTTGCACAGCTATGCCGATATATCTGTGCAAATGGTACACAAATTTGCACCAAAAGAAGTTCATGTAAAAAGAGGAATTACATGGGCGAACTAATAAAAGTGGCAAAAGAACAACACATATTGCTGAAGATTTTTGATCACCCGGCGACATTTGGACAGTCGATAGTTATAGTGCTTTCCAATTTTATTTCACTTTTTCTAACAAGTAAACAAATTTCAACATCAGCTGTCTAAATGCACAGATCTGCCGTCTGTCACCATAAAATTCCAATGCGCATTAGCGTTGCTTAATGCGTATTAATTTTGCTCGTCTGTCAGGGCTATTAGTAGACGGACATATTTTCTGGACCACATTCTTCCGAAAAGAAGCAACATTGCTTTCATTGGTCCAGATGGCTAATTGAAATGTTATTTCGCTTATTTTTTTTTTTTTTTTGCAGCCACATGTTTCTTCGTCAAAAGAGTCACCTTCGGCGAACTTCTTATCTCATTTTGCTGCTTATTGTTTTCAAATAGTCTTCCACGATTTTTAAGATAAATAAGAAACAATTTAAAAAATGTTTTTCATAATTTTTGAGGATGGTTAAGACTTTATTTTTAAATATCGTATAATCTTTCTGTCCTATAATATTGATTTTGTACATTTCCACCATGATTCTCTGCTTTATCATTGTAATGTTACAGCTTCGCATATAATTGTAGTGAGTTAAACTATAGCTTCGATTCCCTGAAGGTTCTTTTATATTTCCTTAACTTTATTATCAACTAGAGGACCCGTCCACGCTTCACCGTGGCTGATACATAGATAATACTACCACTACTATCTATGTATGTATATGGTTTCGATTAGTTGGGTTATTACTGTTCTTAATGAGTTATAGCATTTTTGTGACGCAACTTGTGTTAGTTTACAAAAAAATGGATCATAAAGCATTTCGTGTGCTAACAAAGCATTGCTATTTTGGGGAAAACGCTGTTGAATTTGTTCTCAGGGAAATACATCGTTGAAAAGATATTTGCTAAGCTGGAAACAGGCGAAATGAGCAAAGTAAGTGCCTCGCAAGTTCATAAGCCAACAAAAACAACGAATAACTGATTCTGAGAAGTGTTTAAGTGCTCTCTAATCGGAATAAAGCCGAATTTTTGCGTCGGTGTTAGAAACATAGCTCCAAGTTAATACCACCAGTTCACATTACATGAACATATTCTTTATCTGTCATAAATATGTAACATGACACTTACGACCCATATGGTCCGTATTAAGTATCCGTAAGTAACATTATGTGTACTTTGCTAATACTGTCCGCCTTAGGTGGTCCAAAAATGTAACTCATAGATTGTAAGATGAATCTTCCCACTTGTAACATATGTCCTACATACATATGTCCTATCTCAGGTGGATTGTAGATATACTTCCTAGAATGTAAGATTAATATTTGTATCTAGGCTTAAGCAAAATATTGTATTTAAGAAAATGTAATAAAGAAAACGGCTCAGTTGACCACAGGGAGTTGCTCACGGGCAGTTGCCCGTAGCTGCCCAAAAACTAAACAGAGTTTTTAATTTGCGATCCTGCCAGGAGATGAAATTATCTCTGGCGGACCAAAATGTAACAATAAATTTCGGCGGTAACCATTTAAGGGGACAAAAAATCCCCGTGTTACCGTTTGAAAAACAATCAAGTATCCTCAATTGAGGAGAAAAGTAAAAAAAAGTTCAAAAAACGCTAAGTCAAAAAGACACATAATCAAAAAAATCTCAGCCACTTAGAAAATTATTGAAAAAATTTCGAGTGTGTGTTTTTGTGCCTACTGCCAATCGAACGCGCCTCAAGTATACGGATTACGAGCGAAAAACAAGCTAACGTACGCGTTACAACAATTAAAAAAATAAGTAAAATTGAGAAAC
Source organism: Bactrocera neohumeralis (assembly GCF_024586455.1). Lineage (NCBI taxonomy): Eukaryota > Metazoa > Arthropoda > Insecta > Diptera > Tephritidae > Bactrocera > Bactrocera neohumeralis. The sequence goes on along the minus strand of NC_065921.1, from coordinate 63,211,204 downwards.
AAAAAACTACAACAGTTTCACAAATAAAGTGATTTTAAAATGTGAATTGAAAAACCAAAAACTGAAAGTGAAAATTTTTGAAAATTTCAATCAAATAGAAGAAAGTGCGTGGATCTATAAACTATCCACATAAAAACAAATAAATAAAAAAAATTCTGTAAATCAGAAATTTCACCAAAAAACTGATTTCATTTAAACTTCGCACACGGCCGAAAACGACGACCATTGCACAAACAACCGCCAAAATTCGACTTAAAAAGCAACAGCAACAGCAAAGTCAACAATAGCCGCAACAGTAGTAACAGCAGCAACAGCAGCAATAGCAACAGTAACAACAGCAGCAGTAGAAGCAGCAACATAAAATTAGTTGTAAGTAAGGCTTATACATATCGCTCATTTGCTGCAACGTCGTCATAACTCAAAAATAGGGATATTACAGAAGACGCATTTTTAGTTTTTGAATTGATGTATATTTATTAAATTTGTAGATGAAAGTAAGATTAGGGTCCAATTTGGTCAAATAACATCTGGTTAAGACGTCCATGTAAACTAAAGCTTGAAATGTATAATGGACTGTTTTCTGTAGCTTCAAAAGTACTCCGAGTTTTTCTTATGACGTTATTGCTGCTAGAATAAGTTTTATGGTCTGACATAATTGAAATTGTGACGTTACTGCAAATAACAAAAAGATTTATAGCTCAAAACCTTTTTGCAAATTCTGATTTTTTGACTGCATTATATTTTCGCGTTACTAAATATTATAAGAGAAAAAAACATGGATATAAAATAAAATTTATTGCATTCATTGCATATTTTATTGTAACATAAAATATTACTTCAGGTACAAAAATGAAGGAACATAAATTAAAAAATAAATGCAAAAAATTAATGAATAAGGATTACAATTGCTCGTAAAAAGGTCTATAATACTTAGGAATGTGATTTTTCTGTATCAATTCTAGCAGATCTTTTTTTTTTGCAGTCCGCTATCTGAGGTTTTGTATAAAATGCTCTTGTCAGTGTAATATCCTTCGTGTTTTTCTTTTTAATAATATTATTTGCCACCTTAAATTCGTCATCGTTATAAGATGTTTTAAAGAAAATTTTGTTTAGTGAATCGCGCCGAGCTTGCAGAACCACCACTGTGGAAATTTTACCTGTGCCATATTTTGGAGTCCCATTTCAGTTGCTAAAGCCTTCATATCATAGAAGTCTTCAAAGCACAGTTCCGTAACGTTAAATGGCTTTCCAGTTTTTTTGGCTCCACGAATTGCAGATATGAATGACTCTGGCGTGTACATTGGACCACCTTTCAGCTGTCGTTTCACATGACGTTCAATTAAAGAGTGGGCGGAATCTCCCTTGTTTTGTGTGTGGCCTTTGATCAGGTACTTATGACTTCTTACGTTGAGATGAGATATGGCGTAGAGGTTGAACTTATTTTTTGCACCCGCACAATTATCAGAATAAAAGATGAAATCTTCATCACCTGACAAAGCTATTTTATTCAAAAACCGAAGAACGCACGAACCCAACTCGTTAATACCTCTGTGCCCATTGGATTCATCCCAAACAAAACATTCACATTCGTTACTCTTTAGATCGTAGATTGTAAAAATTAAATACATTTAGTTTTGATTTATAATAAAAAACTGAGACCTTAGGAATCTGCATGACGGCTTGTAAATCGTACACTACCACATTAGCATTCACTTCCTCCTTATCATACTTCTTTTCCTTTCTGGATAATTCTTTCTCTACGATATGCTGATTATAATATTATTCTTGTTTATTTTTTTCATCACCCTCAGCGATATCGTAGGCACAACAAGTTTCACATAAATCTTTTTTTGGCGTAAAGAACGAAATATTATAATCTTCTGTAAATATTCGATAAAACATTACATAGTTAACAAACGGAACGTTTTTATCTTTACACTGCGCGACGTAGTCTCGGTGAATGTCCGCAATAGATTTGCTACCATCAATAAAATGTTTACTGGTGTTTGCACGAGTATAATGACTCTCGATTTTAGGGATTGTATCGAGAAAGTTTTTAACACCTTCCTTTAAAACTTCATGAACTTTCCTTTGTTTTCCATGTTTTCCTCGACAATCCTCCAGCAGTAAAACATTTGCCACCTTATTTCGTTTTTCCTGCACAGTTCTTATTGGGCGATCATTAATATTTAAAGTATTTTTAAAAAACAATTGTGCATATAACTTTCTGTCTTGAGAAATGGATTATTATTGTCCCTTTTCTTTATTTGTACCGATATTTAGGCTGAATGACCATCATACTATTCTGAAAATAGTTGTTTTTAAGAAAATATGATCCTCTTCTGTAAATTCTTCAAAACATTTCAAACAAAGAAACCAAAACTAAACTTTAGAGTTTTAATTTCCCAGTTATTCTCATTTCGTTTACCCACTGGAGTAAAATCGACAGTCATTCTAGTGGACTGCACATGATGAACCGGTTCCATCACCTTCAGAAAATGAGCTGGAAAGACAAAAAGGCGGCTGGATCATTTCCTTTTTTGTTTTTTTAAAAGTATAACATCAGATCTTTTGACAGAAATGGAAATGATTCATAACCAAATTATTTATATTAAAAAAATATTTAGGATGCACGTGGTATAATGCTGCACTATACATCAAAGACTGATTACTGTCAGAACACTAAAAAACACTGCAGCCAGTTATAATCTATTTCACTGCGTGCTTGGTTTTATTAATATTGTCAGTTCTTTTCTTGAGAACCTAACTTTTACTATTCCAAATACTTAGCAATTGTATTATTTTTGAGGAAGAATTTGTTTAACTCAAAATTGGATGCACAAATTCAAATGTATTTATTAATTAAATTACAAACATGAATTTAATTTGAACAAATGCTTATGATTTTCTTTGGGAAATATAATTTTTGTATTTATGAGTTGTATTGATTCTAACATAAAGAGATAAAAGGTATCCTATGTCCTTACCCTGGTTCGAAGATAATACCTCTCCACCAATTTTCAGGGGTACGAAATCGGTTCAGCCATTCTTGAGTTGTAAATGGTGTAGCTCACACAACTTTCTTTTATATACATACATATGTATATAGATATCGTTTCTCAATAGATCAGTTTCTTGTTCTGCCCACTAAAAAAGAAAGAGCACTGGGATTTCATAAAAATGCCATCAGCAAATTTGTAAATTACTTAAATACTTCTATTTATCACAACTATTTAATAATTTTTATACTCTTGCAACCAGTTGTTACAGAGAACGTATCACCTAAAACTAATCGAGATAGATATGTATGTACTATAAATGATCAGGGTGACGAGAAAAATTTAAATCCGGTTGACTGTCGTCTATTTAATAATTTTTATACTCTGCAACCAGTCCGTCCGTGCAAGCTGTAACTTGAGTTAAACTTGACTGGTATGCAGGTTTTTTTAGTACAAAAATAATAGCGAGTTGGTAGATGGACGTAATCGGACCATTGCCACACAAATCACCATTAACCGAAAACATATAAAGTGCCATAACTAAGCACTAAATTAAGATATAAAACTCTAATTTGGCAGAGAGCATCGCAGTAGCCAGGGGCACATGTGGACAAAAATTTTGAAAAAGTGGGCGTGGCCCCGCCCTCTAATAAGTTTAATTTATATATCTCCTAAAACACTAAAGCTACAACAACCAAATATAAAATACAAATCTTATAAGAACTCCTGCTTATATACTTATATATTATGAAAGTGTATGAAATCGGATGAAAACCCCACTCACTCCCCATATAACTGTACTGTTCAAAACAACAAGAAGCGCGATAAATCAATAACAAATGCTCCAGAAACGTAAAAATTTGCCGCCAGCGAGATGATATGTTAAGGCTTTATAGGGGACGGGGTAAAAATTGGACGACGGGGGTGGCACCGCCAATTTTTTGGTGAAATCCGACGGTACCTGGCATTCTTTTCGCATTCCACGTTGTGAAAATGAGCGAAATCGGACAATAAATACAATTATGCCTACTTCCCATATAGCACAATTTTAAATTCCACTTAATTATTTTACTTTCCAGTACACAAATAAAGAAGAAATTAATATAACGGGCTTAAACTTTGTACGAATAATGCCTTTAGTATATGCCCCCTTATGACCAAAAATTGTTGAAATCCAACAATAACTATTGTTGAATCGGATCAATGATAGCCCCTATATATGTACATAAGTAGCTAATATAAAGATAATCGAACTTCCGTGAGACTTTATACCGCATCTATCGGTATCAATGAAAATGACAGAGAGTGTTTTACTCATAACAGTGTATCTTTGTGCCTAAAATAGATAAATTTGAGCGAAAACTTGACTTACCCCCCCATATAACTAATATCAGGATTTTCGACCATGGGGCAGACTTCATTCTATATGATTGTTAATAGTATTATTATTATATAGTGGTATTGGGAAAAATAGATTAAATCTGCTCGATACTACCCCAACTTCCATATACTTCATATAATGGTTTTCATTTTTCTAACAAACCGTATGTGTCTGTCAGTATAAGAGTTATATATAGTATATGTACATATATACATATGTATGTATATAATTGCTTGAATTTCGATCCTAAAATTGACGTTTTACATCATAAAGTATTTCGCTGGCTTTGATTCTTGTAAGTTGCAAGAATATAAAATGTTCGGTTGCACCCGAACTTAGTCCTTTCTTACTTATTTCATTTATCGAACTCTAACGGCAAGCACTTTTATTTTTAATAAAAAGCTTGTTTTGCAGAAAATATAAAAATGCGTTTTATAATTTGAAATGTCTATTCTTCCAATATAATCACTCTTATTGGAAAGTGAGAATATGTTAGGAAAGATCTCTAAATATAAGAAGCTGCTGCACTATTATTGTCATGAGCATAACTATGATTATGTATGATTTAAAATTATTTAACTTACATAAAATAATTACGAAATTTTGCATTAATTTAATTAATGTCAGACAAATATGTATGTATGTACATGCAAACAAAAAATTTGAGCTTTTTTCATTCAACTTAAAAACAAACATACATACATACATACATATGTATAAGTAACATACATGTAAGTAAATACATATTATTAGCAAGTGGTGTGATATTCGTTGATATTATATTCACCATGGTTAAAACTTTATGAAATAACCGTTATTCTTAATCACTGCTTCACAGCTGCGTGGCAAGCTCTCTATTAACCTTTGGTATATGTCCAAAGGATAGAGTTCCATGCTTCGTCTACTCCTGCCCAAAGCTCGTTGCATTTTGTAAATTTTCTTTGCCCAATTTTTTCATTGACTTCATTCCACAAGTTTTCGATAGGGTTTTAGATTTGGACCTTGCGCTGGCCAATCAATAATTAGAATCTTTTCTTGCGTACGCCAGTTTTTTATTACCTTTCCAATATGCAATTTGCTGGCACAACATCATAGATATTGTATTCCTTAGTAAATTAAGATATGCAAATTTATCCATATTCTCTTCTATCTATAGTAGTGGTTCAACTCCACACCTTGAAAACGACACCCAAACTTTTAAATTTCCTAAACCGTGCTTTACGGTCTTTTTGGTATATCTTGGATTGACTTCTTGGTTTTTCTCTTGATGCAGAATTGTTTTTCCAACAGACCAAAGTGGTTTATTTCGGTCTCATCAGTAAAAAGTATGATTTTTCAAAAATTTAAATCTTTTGATCTGTGTTCTTTTTCGACAGTAATTGTTTTTTTTTTATGTCCACACTCTCAAACAAATTATTTTCACTTAAACGTCTTCGCAATAGTCTACTTAACACGTTTAAGCCCAATTCCGTATTGACTTTGACCATTATTGCGCGTGAGGATTTGAAAAGCTGATCCTTTACAATTTCTAACAATTATTTTATCCTCGCGGTCGTTTTGCGAAGCGATGCCTCACAAATTATGTTTGAAGATAACAGATTTTTTTTGGAACATTTCACTATATTAGACATTTTTTCTTGGTTTATACCGTTTTTGTCAAGATACCAAATATTTCTTCTTTTTATACTCTCGCAACAATGTTGCTAAGGAGAGTATTATAGTTTTGTTCACATAACGGTTGTTTGTAAGTCCTAAAACTAAAAGAGTCAGATATAGGGTTATATATAGAAGTGATCAGGGTGACGAGTAGAGTCGAAATCCGGATGTCTGTCTGTCCGTCCGTCCGTCTGTCCGTCCGTCCGTCCGTGCAAGCTGTAACTTGAGTAAAAATTGAGATATCATGATGAAACTTGGTACACGTATTCCTTGGCTCCATAAGAAGGTTAAGTTCGAAGATGGGCAAAATCGGCCAACTGCCACGCCCACAAAATGGCGGAAACTGAAAACCTATAAAGTGTCATAACTAAGCCATAAATAAAGATATTAAAGTGAAATTTGGCACAAGGGATCGCATTAGGGAGGGGCATATTTGGACGTTATTTTTTTTGGAAAAGTGGGCGTGCCTCCGCCCCCTACTAAGTTTTTGTACGTATCTCGGAAACTACTATAGCTATGTCAACCAAACCAAAGTCGTGTTCTTCAGGCATTTCCATATACAGTTCAAAAATGGAAGAAATCGGATAATAACCACGCCCACCTCCCATACAAAGGTTATGTTGAAAATCACTAAAAGTGCGTTAACGGACTAAAAAAAAACGTCAGAAACACTAAATTTTACGGAAGAAATTGCAGAAGGAAGCTGCACCCAGGCTTTTTTTAAAAATTGAAAATGGGCGTGGCGTCGCCCACTTATGGACCAAAAATCATATCTCAGGAACTACATACTCTACCGATTTCAATGAAATTCGGTATATATGACATGTACGAAATATGAGTGAAATCGGTTCACAACCACGCCTTCTTCCAATACAACGCTATTTTGAATTCCATCTGATGCCTTCTCTGTATAATATACTATATATGTATGTATGTATGAACATTAGGAACCAATGATAGCGGAATAAAACTTTACACAAATACGGTATTTAAAAAATATGTATGTAAATGACGGATAAAGAAATCTCGATTATCACTTTATCATGCGAGAGTATAAAATGTTCGGTGACAACCGAACTTAGCCCTTCGTTACATGTTTCTATTGTTGTCCTACTCCCAATGTCCGCGCATTTTGCAGAAATGCAGACAAACTGCGTTTAATTGCTGAGTAAACATGTTTATGACTGTTTTATGCATTTGTTTATTTGTTTGGTTATTCGAATGCGCGCAAAAGACACACTAACGTATAGATGTTCATATATACATATACAATATTACATTATATTTAGAAATGTTTACCGTCAAAACTTTCAAGTTTCTATATACATTTACACATATGTATATAATTTTATAGGTATTTATACACACTCTGTACACTGACCCCGTTGATAATAGCGCTATTTTTGAGTAGTGTCAAGCTTTTATATTGAAGGTGATTTAGAGCTTTTGTCAAAATTTCATTAATCGGTCCTGTGGCGCAATGGATAACGCGTCTGACTACGGATCAGAAGATTCCAGGTTCGACTCCTGGCAGGATCGCAGATTTATTTTTTTTATAAATTTTATAATATATTTTTACATTTATTTGAAATCCGTTACATATTTTGAATCTCATTAACTTTTACTCATTGTAAAACTAAATAAAATATATTTTTAGCGCTATATATAAGTTTATTTAAGAGACAAGTTAATCACTGTTGAGACTAATTTGTATTTATCATATTCCATGCAAAGGTAATAGGACAGGAGGTATAAGTGAAACTTGCACATAATTTTACTTAATTCCTAGAAATGCATAAATATTTAGAGCATCAATGAGAAGATTAAGAAATCCTGAAAATTTTATCCAAAGCAAGATTTGGACAATTTAAACAAAAAACCGTTAACAAGGTAGAGTAGAACTATGTATTGGAAATTTATGATACTTATATTTATCCGAGCCATTCGGTATTACAAACACAAATGCAAGCCAAACTTTATATAAGAGGTTATGTATCCCAAATATAGATGTTATTAAAAATATTAGTAAATAAGAGCGTAAAATATATAGCACTGAATGACGTCATGTTTTCTGCCTCTAGAACACCAACAACATAAGTAAATTTCTGATTAAAACGAAATATGATTTCATCCAGAGTGTTCTTACGTCTAAAAAAATAGCGGTCTTGAATATGTCAGTATTGCTCACTTCAATAATTAAGTAAAAAATCTTTATGATTCTAACCGTAATCTTTAATAACTTTATTAATTGATTTATTTCCTTCTGAGTATAAAATGATTCTTAGTAACTAATCATTTCTATCTTGTAATAGTGTGAACAGCTTGTAAGATTATAAAATAATACCTTTAATAAATGTTGCAACTACAACACTGAAACCAGCTGATTTGTGAAATTTCGTAAAAATTGTTATCAACAAATCGCATTGATAAACAAATTAATTAGCAAATATTTCAACAAACATCTTTAGATCAAAATGTTGACTGCTAAAATAGGTAAAGTTGGCAAAGTGCTTATATGTGGTATGAAAGGTGTTGGCAAAACGGCATTGTTGGAGCAACTAATTTATGGGAATGTTAATATGGATACGGTAGGTGTAATTATCCAACTCACATATTTTTATACAAACCTTTAATTTCCAATACAATTTAGGAATTACATCCCACTATAGAAGATATATATGTTGCCAGTGTGGATACAGGACGCGGTGGAGCACGTGAGACTCTTCGAATTTACGACAGCGCAGGACTACAGGGAAAGGGACAACTGCCACGCCACTATCTTTATTTTCCAGATGGTTATGTATTGGTGTATGATCCAACTGATCCCAGTAGTTTAGATATGTTAGCAGATATTAAAACCGATATCGATCGTAATAAGGAGAAAAAAGATAATGTAGCAATAATCGTTTTGGCTAATATGCGTGCACGCAACAGACGTGATTCACCAGCATCGCCACCCATTCAAGTAACGCAGCCCCAATCACAGCAGCAGCAACCCGATCCAGTGGAGTCTGTATTGAATCGTGCAAATAGTTGGTGCGCACGTGAACGTGTTAAACATTACACTGTAAATGCCATGGAACGTCCGTCTTTGTATGAACCATTTATATCATTGTGCGCCCGTTTGCATCCGCCACCGACAAAGAGCAGTTTCCCCCAATTGCGTCAGGTAATGCAGAAAACACAGAAAAATGATAGCTAGGACGGGGAATCGGATGGCGGCGGTGATAATATGCTATGGTGTATTACAGGCTGTCAGCGTATCGGCAGTGGTGGTGATGGGCAGTAAGTTATTATGTGAAATAATAGTAGTATCGAAATGGTATTAAAACTCTTTAAAAATTAACATTGCATATTACAGTAAACTTTACTTTTCTACTTACTATAATTAGTACTTAAACAAAATAAGTGTAAAATTTCTTCATAGGAAATTATGGCTGTTAAATTAATTAGCAGTGCAATATGAAAAATGAAAACAAGTAAAGAAAATGTTTTTGTTTTAACATCTACTCTGATAAGGTTTGTGTTTTTTTCTAAATGGAATCAAAATTAATTAAGTTAAATTTAGTACATCAATATTTAGTAAAGTAATTGAGCCGTTTCTATACAATTGCAGCGGCGGTGATATATTAAATGCAACCATGTAAAGCATCTATTCTGCCGCTTGTTCTATTCAACTTCGTTCCATCTGTCATATTTCATTGTGGAAATTTGTCTGCAACTTGCAAAATTTTAATCTCGTGGAAAATAATTTACAGCTGGTAAAACTCAAAAAATATTAATAAAAGTATTTAAAATATTGTGTTTACGCAAAGGACTATGTCCAAAGAAGAAGTAAAAGCTGAAGCAATGGAAGCTAACGACAATTCGGTGAGTAGAAAACCATCGCTTAAAAATGTGTGCATGAATGAGTCTCGCTTGTGCATACTAATGTATATATATATATGTATATATGATGTGTCGGAACAAGCAACGCCGCTACTATGGCATTTGTTTAACGATACAAACAGCTGGAAATGCCGGGCCACATGCTACAAAAAAAACGCGGCAAAATAATATTTTTTTTGCTAACATGTAATATCTTATAGAATGAAACCACTTCGGAGGCAACAACTTCGTCTGCTGAAAAGGAAGTAGATTTCGACAACAAGATCGAAAATGATCGAGGCAAACGATTTGATTTTTTGCTTAAACAAACGGAAATCTTCACGCATTTTATGACAAATAGTAATAAAAGCCCAACTAAGCCTAAAGGGCGACCAAAAAAAAACAAAGAAAAGGAGAAGGAAAAAGAAGGGAATGCGGAGTAAGTAAATATAAGCAAAAAAATGTATAGTTATTAATAAAAAAAAAAAACCGTTTGTAGCCATCGCCACCGAAAGACTGAGCAGGAAGAAGATGAGGAACTCTTGGCGGAAGATACACAATCGAAAGAACTTTTCCGTTTCGAAAGTTCGCCCAGTTACATTAAAAATGGCGAATTGCGCGATTATCAAGTACGTGGCTTAAACTGGATGATATCGCTGTATGAAAACGGTATAAACGGTATATTGGCCGATGAAATGGGTTTGGGTAAAACTTTACAAACGATTTCTTTGCTTGGCTATCTCAAACATTTTAAGTAAGTTCACCTGTAATAATTACGAAAATTTAACCATAACTTAACCTTCTAAAATCTTGTAGAAATCAAGCTGGTCCACATATTGTAGTTGTACCCAAATCAACTTTGCAAAATTGGGTTAACGAATTCAAAAAGTGGTGTCCTTCATTACGCGCTGTCTGTCTCATTGGTGACCAAGATGCACGTAACACATTCATACGCGATGTACTCTTACCAGGCGAATGGGATGTTTGCGTCACCTCTTACGAAATGTGTATACGCGAAAAATCTGTTTTCAAGAAATTTAATTGGCGTTATATGGTTATTGATGAAGCACATCGTATCAAAAACGAAAAATCCAAGCTCTCAGAAATTCTGCGTGAGTTTAAAACAGCCAACCGTCTGCTTATCACTGGCACACCATTACAGAATAACTTGCACGAGTTGTGGGCTTTGTTGAATTTCTTGCTGCCGGATGTCTTCAATTCGTCCGAAGATTTTGATGAATGGTTCAATACAAACACTTGCCTAGGCGACGATGCGCTCATAACACGCTTACACGCAGTATTGAAACCATTTTTGTTGCGTCGTCTCAAAGCCGAGGTGGAACGCCGTCTTAAGCCCAAGAAAGAAATAAAAATATTTGTCGGTCTTTCAAAGATGCAGCGTGAATGGTATACAAAAGTATTGATGAAAGATATTGATGTTGTGAATGGTGCGGGTAAATTGGAGAAAATGCGTCTACAAAATATCTTGATGCAATTACGAAAATGCACCAATCACCCTTATCTCTTTGACGGTGCCGAACCAGGGCCACCGTATACCACTGACACGCATTTGGTTTATAACTCTGGCAAAATGGTCATACTTGATAAATTATTGCCCAAGTTGCAAGCACAAGGTTCACGTGTACTTATATTCTCCCAAATGACACGCATGTTGGATATACTCGAGGATTACTGTTTATGGCATAACTATCAGTATTGTCGTTTGGACGGCCAAACTCCACACGAGGATCGTAACAGACAAATACAAGAATATAATATGGACAATAGTTCTAAATTTATTTTTATGCTTTCCACACGCGCTGGTGGTTTGGGTATCAATTTAGCCACCGCTGATGTGGTTATCATTTATGATTCGGACTGGAATCCTCAAATGGACTTGCAGGCAAGTGCTGCTAAACTGTTAATTTGTAACATTGTAAATGTAATGTATAGTTTTTTTTATTTACTTTTATATAGGCTATGGACCGTGCGCATCGTATCGGTCAAAAGAAACAGGTGCGTGTTTTCCGCTTCATTACCGAAAATACGGTGGAGGAAAAGATTGTGGAGCGCGCTGAAGTTAAGTTGCGTCTCGACAAATTGGTTATACAACAAGGTCGTCTGGTGGACAATAGGACGGCACAGTTGAACAAAGACGAAATGCTAAATATCATTCGTTTCGGCGCAAACCATGTCTTCGCCTCTAAAGACTCTGAATTAACTGATGAAGACATTGACACTATTTTGGAGCGTGGTGAAGCCAAGACTGCCGAAGAAAAGGCCAAACTGGATCAATTAGGCGAAGGCTCTTTACGCACATTCACCGTTGACACTGGCGGTGGTGAGGGCGGTTCGACTTCTGTATATCAGTTTGAGGGTGAAGATTATCGAGAAAAGCAGAAATTAAATGCATTGGGAAATTGGATCGAACCACCAAAGCGTGAACGTAAAGCGAATTATGCTGTAGATGCATATTTCCGAGAGGCTCTTCGTGTTTCTGAACCAAAAGCACCGAAAGCGCCACGCCCACCAAAACAACCAATAGTGCAAGATTTTCAATTCTTTCCGCCACGTCTTTTCGAGCTGCTCGATCAGGAGATTTACTATTTCCGAAAAACAGTCGGCTATAAAGTGCCAAAAAACCCCGAGTTGGGTTCGGAGGCAACTAAAATGCAACGAGAAGAACAACGTAAAATTGATGAAGCCGAGCCGCTGAGTGAGGAAGAGATTGCCGAGAAGGAATCACTTCTAACACAAGGATTCACAACGTGGACCAAACGTGATTTTAATCAGTTCATTAAAGCGAATGAGAAATACGGCCGTGATGATATAGAAAATATTGCAAAAGATGTGGAAGGCAAAACACCTGAGGAAGTTATTGAATATAATGCAGTTTTTTGGGAGCGTTGTCATGAGTTGCAGGATATCGAAAGAATTATGGGTCAAATTGAGCGAGGCGAAGCAAAAATACAACGAAGACTATCAATCAAAAAAGCATTAGATCAAAAGGTGAGCTGAAGAGAAAGCTAAAATTATTTAAAGAATTATACATTGAAATATTTTTTCAGATGTCACGTTATCGTGCACCATTCCATCAACTACGCCTGCAATATGGCAACAACAAGGGTAAAAATTATGTGGAACGCGAAGATCGTTTCTTGGTTTGCATGCTACACAAACTTGGCTTTGACAAGGAAAATGTCTATGAGGAGTTACGTGACGCTATACGGTAAGTAATGAACCTGAAATTGCCAATATATGGATTTAACCCCTTTTGTATTTGCAGCTCATCACCAGAGTTTCGCTTCGATTGGTTTATAAAATCTCGTACAGCACTTGAACTACAGCGTCGTTGCAACACGCTTATAACACTCATTGAGCGCGAGAATATCGAACTTGAAGAAAAAGAACGTCAAGAGAAAAAGAAGAAGGCTGCTAAGAACTCGACAGGCGCGAGTACAACAAGTGCACCGCCGGCAAAGACAAATCAGAAGCGCAAATCCGAAGCAATGCCCGTTGAAAAGAACGCCAAGAAGAAGAAAAAATAGATTTAAAGTATCCTACATAGCATACATTACAAGCTACATCATAATTATACAAAATACAACCAGCCGCTGTTAGAATCGTAGCATATTCGTTGATGTAGCTACCATATATTTGATAAATTATAAACTACTTGATTGGAGGGGAGATCGTCGTCCGCAAAATTATCAATATATCACTCTTACCATATTTTTATATTCATTTACTCATTGATCATGATCAGAAGCTACAATAACAAACTTATCAGCAGCCGGAAACTAATAAGCGTATATATACTCAAATATACTACTGAAACCCACTAATTTAAGTAAACTTACATTTTTATGCTAATTTTAATGCTATTGCACCATAGAGATAAAATTGCTTTAGTTGCTTCACTCGATGTCTTGTTCGATTTCAATAATTACTAGTAAGTATGACTATAAATATAAACTTTTCAAGTTGTCTAGTAAATGTCTCTTTATATTTCATGGGCTTAAAATATGAGTTGAACAGCAATGCAACTTAAAAATGTAAGTAACATGCAGTAACTGTGAGGTGTACAGTTAAATGTCACTTCATTTTTATATCGATGTTGCCAATCACTTTTTTATTGGTCACTCCTGTAAGCTATTAGAGAGTGTTGTGTGGGTTCATGCGACCGTAGTTACTTTGTTAAAATTACGAATACAAATTTCCAAATGTATTTCTAATTTTACATTTTATTTGGTCTATATAATCATCGCAAAACTACTTAATGTCCATATGGAACTGTACTTAATACTTAAATAATGAATAAAGCTACCACAAATACATAACAAAATGGATTCAACCTTTCTGAATGCGTGTATCTAAAACAATATGTACACTCAGGTTTAGGAATGATTTATCATATATTTTCCTCTTTGGTAATGTTTTTACTTATAAAAAGTGTGAATTAAAAGTAGTAGAAAACACTTTCCACAAGCCAATGCAAGACGGCATTTAAGTAAACTACATTATTTAATAATATTAGTCTTAAATATATTTTGTTATACGGGCATTTAACTTCAATTACCGCCAACGCAATGTGTAACGTAGTTTACGTAAATGTATTCGTGTATTAAATACGACATCCCATAGTGGACTGCTAATGCCATAGCCCATATCTTGGTGTGCGAAATGGTGTTGATAGTGATACCGTTTCATATTGTACATGAAGCGTGTATGTTGTAGTGAAGGATTTCCATAGTGGAGGTAGTAATGCATCAAATCATAACATAGATAACCGCTGAGTGCGCCGGCTAACACAATACGTGGTTGTGGCAACAATACACTGAGAGGCGCGTAAAGTATGCTGGCAATAACAACGCCCGGCAGTGGTGGAAAAACAAGGCGCATCGAATCGAAAGGCACTTTGTGATGCAGTCCATGTATCATAAAATGAAATGAGCACAAGAGTGGATGAGTGTCAGCATTCACCTTCATATGGAACACAAATCGATGGAGCACATATTCAAGAAAAGTCCACAAGAGTATGCCGGCGGCAAAATAGGCGGTCATAAACGATAACTGTGGATAAAAATATGTGCATGTAGTGATTTCATAATTTAGTTTAAACATAAAGTTCTTACCTCATTTAAGCTAGCTGTATTCCAAAAGGGTGAAAACTCATCCCATAAGCATTTGCTAATGACGGGTATCCAAAATAAAGGTATAACCCACCAAGGAGTTTTCGTTAACATTTCCAAATATGTTGGTCCGAAAAGACGCAAAGGTCTATCTACTGGTTTATGCACCCATTCATCATAATGTCTTGTTATGTGTGAAATTTGTGGCAGCATTGCTTTGGACCAATCTACCAAATGCTGGAATGAAAGGTAATAAAGAAAAAATATTATTATTATTATTAAAATAAACATTACATTATATGTAACAGTGATATGATAAGCATACCAAAATTAAATTTAAATCAATGTGTTATAACAGTCGGTCGGACATTCATAAAACAATCGTTAGTTACTACAAATAATGCCATATTCAATTTACTTTCTTTTAAAAACTTGGCACCACTGTCAAACATATCAAAACAAACATCGCTTTTTGACATTCTGAATGTCAACAAATTGGCTTATACAAAAAAGTCAAAATCGTCGAGCGTAAACTTCAAAATATTTCAAATTTTATTTTGAAAATTTTTATTTTTACAATTCGTGAGAATATTTATTTTGTCTGAGTTTATATAGCAGTAAAAGCAGTAAAACGGAGGGAAACAAGCGAAGAAACGAGAGCAGCTCTTGCATGAGCAACGGAGGAGTAGTAGAGTCACGGAGTAAAAGTGCAATATCTGCAACGTCAGTGAAACCCATGGAAACATTAAAGGGTATTTTCAGTGTCCCCAGTAAGTATAACAGGCGAATGTAAGCAACTACAGCATTTAATTAGAAAAAAGTGAGTGATATATATGTACATAAAGGCTTTAATGGGCATGCACATATTCTGTTGGCATTGTTTGTTACTTCTCGGTTGTCAGGAGCAACCAAGGAGCACACTGTTTATGTTGAAAAGACTTGTTTTTTTTTACATTATTTGTAAGAATAGGAGAACTTAATAATGTTTTTACTCTGAATGTAGAGATGGATCGTAATCGTCGAAATTTCCTGAGGGAGAATAAATTGAGCTTACGTGAATTACAAAGGGTGACTAATAAGGGTAAAATGCAACAGCAACAAGAACAACTGTTACGGGACCAAAAATACGCTGGACGCCGTTCACAATCTCAACAACGTAACAACAACAATTGCTTGGATGTGAGTCGAATATTTGAAAGCTTATTTTTTCTGAAACTAGATTTGGCAGTTATTAATTATTCTACCTTATATTCCGTAGAAACAAACTGTGAGCCGCTGCCCTTCATTGTCACGGGTTCCCAGTGGCCGTGTTATGGGGACTTCTGCTGCCGGTGGTGTCGGCGATTGTTCAAATCATATTGGTAGACGCAGTGTTTCTCGGACAAATAGCACGACGACAATCAAATCTGTGCATAAACAAGTGCAAACTGAAGATATACAAGACGAACAGTTTCTTTATGACGCTTTGAAGCGGTTAGAGCCCATTCCAACGAAATTGTATGTTTTTTGTATTAAACATTTTATATTTTAACAGTTGTACCACCAACGAATCTCAGTCACGTTTTAATGGTTTACAACCAAACTTTACGCCACGTTCACAACATATAGCGATCGATGCACAAAGCCGAAACTCTTTTTATCCGTCAGCTGATGAGGACCAAAGGTGTCTGGGGAATTCAGATGACTGTAGGTTTGCTACGCAGCCGCAAATACAGGATCCGTACGTACAACGTGAAGATACAAATAATTATGTTGAGCAATATAATGAACAGCAACATGGCGAAGTAATTGGAGGTGATGATGTAGATACAATACATAATGAAAATGTTGGACGATTATGTGCGCCTGAATCATCATCAAAGTACAATTTCGCACCAACTCCACGCTCTCAACAACACTTCACCAATGGATATAATATGGTGGACAGTGATGGATTACCACCAACAACAACAATGCAATCATCATATGAACCGCCAGATCAACAGCAACAGCAACAACCATTGCGTTACCGAATGCAACCTCATGTACAAGGTGATTTACGTGCCAATTTCGAAAATATGTCTTTAAACAACGGTTACGGCGGCGTTGCTGACTGCGATGTTGCTGTTGATGAAAATTATGGTGCCTTAGGAAACAGCGGTGGTGTTGAGGCTGTTTCCATATCTGGTCGTAGTCGACGTACGAATTTTTCACATAATTCACAGCAAAGTAATACAGATTTGGTCAAAAAGCGTTCAAGTGGTAGCATACATAAACTTGGTTGTAAGTTAAGTCCCTGGGCGGTTAATACTTTACAGTTATTTGAATGCAACTTTATCAATTATGCTTGCAGCTCGAGATAACATTAGTCTGCCTCGTTATTTGGAGCGTGAGAAACGTGAAAAGGAGGAACAACGCCAACGTCAAAGTGAACGCGATCCCAATTGCCCGCCTGGCCATTACCCACTATCGGATATAGAGCGTCAGGCAGCACTTCAATCAGCTGAAACCAGTACGTAATAAAACTGCTGAATTATATCCATGTATATTGTTTTTAATTTTTATTGTTACAAAATAATACTTTCAGGATTCAAAGCACTTGTAAATGAACTAAATCGCATGCCTATGACAACTGAAACTTTACGTATGCGTGTGCGCAAAGCCGAAATTGAGAGAGAACTGAAACTACTCGAAACAGATATACGGGTATTTTCGAAGTCTAAGGTTTATTTGAAGCATAAGGAACAGAACATTTGAAATGAACACTTTTGTGTGTAAATGTATATGTCTGATTACAGCCAGTGAGGCGAAAAAATGGAAATGTAAAAAATGTGCATAAAATATACTTTAAGACATTGCGATGTCATCAATGTCATTGCCCTTTACTAACATAATGGCTTATATATTTAATTGGTGTTCTTAGTACCTTCGTCATTAACATTGAAACTTATTTTCTCCTGTGAATGTTAATTTTCATTAAGACTTTCGAGTATTTTGATATAGAGGTGTGTGTGTTTGTATAATATTTTTGTGTGCATATATGAATTAATTTGTGGGACTTTTAAGTGACTATAGTCAGAAACCACTAGTAGAATTATAATTCTACGTAAATTTCGATGTGCGACGTTGTGTGTGTGTATTAGTTTGGTAATTATTTTCAAGTTATGTGTAAACAAAACAAACAGGAAGCCACATAATTCATAGCTACTGATATCTACTAATGAAATATATTATTTCTTATATAAATATGCAAGTAAATATTTGTATTGAATGACACGAAAATTAAAAGAATCGAAACCTATAATTATTCTTATGTAATTAACCATCTGCAAACTTTGAAATCTATTTAAATTTTTTTAACTGAAAATAGTTATTGAAAAACAATAGCATTTGCATTTAAGGCGGTAAATAAATAAAATGGATTTATTATGAAAAACAAAAATTTTTAGTTTTGATTGAATGGTAATCTTCATAAAAATGCACTTGCAGTCTTTTATAATAACTTTACCATTTTTATATGAGTGGATTGTTGTTGTTTTAACTGTAAACACTTGAATGCTGCGAGTAAGATAATGATGAAGGCATGACTTAAAACCGAGTAAACTGTAATCAAATCTCAAATCTATATCAATACCTAATTATTCAGTTTGATGATATTAAATCGTCCAGTCGTGCAAGCGACAGCCGCCAAGCACGTCGCTCCCGAAAGCATTTATGCTAAAACGTTTTGTTCAGCTTGATTTAAATTACTGTATATAAACGAGGTACTCATCGTATGTTGTTGTTGTAGCGACAGAAAACATAGGAATACTGCTGAGTTTACAGATCTTGGTTAATAAAAATCCTGTTGTTGTTGTTGTTGTTTTAACGGAAATTCAATCCCCGTTGGGATGGTAAATGTCATTTGTGTTGTCGTCGATGTCATCTAACGGTAGGCCCAAGAAACGTGCTGTTTCGACGGGGTCGGACCAAAGGGAGGAATGTGCTAGATGGGTGGGGTTTATGGGGCATGCAAAGAGGTGGTCAGTGTCATGCGGAGACTCGTTGCATGCAGGACATACGTCGGGTATGTCAGGGTCTATTCTGGATAAGTAGGAGTTTAACCTGCTACAATATCCAGAACGAAGTTGCGCAAGGGTCACACGCGTTTCTCGCGGCAGCTGGAGCTCTTCGTCTGCGATGGGTGGTGGTTTGACTCCAAGAACGCCATTCACGGGAAGGGAGTCGGTGAAGGTGTTGATGGCTCCGCTGTGAATGGCGGTCAGTACCTGTCTAAAGTTAGTTGCGTCCGAAGTCCGGTCGGCGTACTGTACGACGTCGTCGACGTAATCCAGGAATGACCTTTTGATGCTCCTAGGAGGCGATTCCGCTTCAAGCAGATGACTGCAGGGGTGATTTCTGCGAAAGAATCCCAGCAGGAACTGCCTGGAGAGGAGTTCATTATGCTCCTTAACTGGGAACATAAGCGTCTCACTGTGGAGGTGTTCAATGGGAGACATCAAAAGACATCCTGTAGTGGTCCGGACTGCAGTGTTTTGACAGGTCTGTAGTTTCCTCATATGCGTACCACTGCATCCAGGCGACCATATGGGGGTTGCGTAATTGAGGACCGGCCGGCCGATTGCCTTGTATGTTGCCAACAACGTTTCTTTGTCTTTTCCCCATGTGCTGCCGGCTAGCGACTTGAGGATTTTGTTGCGGCTCTGTACTTTGGCGATAATCGCGGTCGTATGAGGAGAGAAGGAGCATAGACTGTCGAATGCTACACCTAATCCTAAATCCTGATTCGTTCCGGTTACATATATTCGACTGCCATGGGAATGGCTCCCAATTTGTCGCTTTTGATTCTTAACACATTTAGCGCCATTTGCGGCACTGGTGCACACGCCCTGAGTACATACACGTTTGGGCCGCGTGTTTACATATCCACGCGCAACCTTAATGTCTTGAAACGCGAATGTGGCATAGTGCACACGATTTACATTGGGTTTAAATACCTGGAATGAAACTGTGGCCCCAGAAGAACGTAAAATTGTGTTTGGCCTGAGATGTTTGTATACCCAAAATGCGTCAGCGGCAGACAAAATATAGGACTATTTGGTTCAACGAGAACAGATAGATGGTTTTTTGTAATAGAGTTTTTTTTTCCTTTTTGTATTGAAATAATCAATTTTCTACCGTACAAAAATAATGATAACATTGAAATCTACAACTACTAGAAGGAATGTAATAGTTCAACATCATCATGATCAACCTCTTCTGAGTCACAAAAATCTGACAGATCGGAGAGATCAGCATTCAAAGTTTCATTTATCTCTTTATCACTAAGTTTTTTCCTTGGCATCTTTTATTTTTTTCCAATTAGCTGAATTAGTTCGTCTAAAGCAATAAAGAAAGAAAAAAATGTTAAGTGTGCACCACGCGGCACCAGGAAGTAAAATTACTGCACACACAGAAAATTGGTGGTAATAGTGGAAAAAGTAAAAATTTTCACTTTCTGATTCTTCTTCTTAATCTTAGCCGAGTTAACAACAGCGCGCCAGTCGTTTCTTCTTTTCGCTACGTCGCGCCAATTGAATATTCCAAGCGTAGCCAGGTCCTTCTCCACCTGGTCCTTCCAACGGAGTGGAGGTCTTCCTCTTCCTCTGCTTCCCCCGGCGGGTACAGCGTCGAATACTTTCAGAGCTGGAGTGTTTCCGTCCATTCGGACAACATGACCAAGCCAGCGTAGCCGCTGTCTTTTAATTCGCTGAACTATGTCAATGTCGTCATATATCTCGTACAGCTCATCGTTCCATCGAATGCGATATTCGCCGTGGCCAACGCGCAAAGGACCATAAATCTTTCGCAGAACTTTTCTCTCGAAAACTCGCAACGTCGACTCATCAGTTGTTGACATCGTCCAAGCCTCTGCACCATATAGCAGGACGGGAATTATGAGTGACTTATAGAGTTTGGTGTTTGTTTGTCGAGAGAGGACTTTGCTTCTCAATTGCCTACTCAGTTCGAAGTAGCACCTGTTGGCAAGAGTTATCCTGCGTTGGATTTCTAGGCTGACGTTGTTGGTGGTGTTTACGCTGGTTCCAAGATAGACGAAATTATCTACGAATTCAAAGTTATGACTGTCAACAGTGACGTGAGTTCCAAGTCGCGAGTGCCACGACTGTTTGTTTGATGACAGGAGATATTTCGTTTTGCCCTCGTTCACTGCCAGACCCATTTGTTTTGCTTCCTTGTCCAGTCTGGAGAAAGCAGAACTAACGGCGCGGGTGTTAAGGCCGATGATATCAATATCATCGGCATACGCCAGCAGCTGTACACTCTTATCTCTGATTTCAAATATACAATAAATAGCATAAACAGAATGTTATCAGAAAAAAAATATTTTGGCCTGAATGAGTAAATCGCGATTATGGGGCTTAAGAAACAAATGGAAATCGTTTCCGGCAAGATCCCTTCTTTCTTTAATAGTGAATAAAATTTCGGTGGTAAATGATACGAAACTTTGATTAACACACAAGTTAAACGATTTTGGATTATTCTAGTCTTTAATCCAGACCCTCACATAACAATTCTTAACCATTTCGGCTGTTTTTATAAGTCCCTTCAAACATTCCCAACAACTCTCTTCTCTTTATTGACCAACCATTGCAATAACTCATTACTCTTAGATAACTATTTAATAATATTATATAAATTTGTATACATTTCACATATATGTACATACATATGTGTTTTAGTTATAGTCTGGTATATTAAGAGGTTTCTGACACCCAAAAGAAAACTTACTACATACAAAGGTCAGCGTGCAGAACTGAGTCGATTTACCCAAAACCTTCTATCTGTATATAAGTGCGTGAATTGGTCCTTCAGTTTTTGAAATATCGATCTGAAATTTTGCAGACGTCTTTCTCTATCCAAGAAGCTACTCACTTGACGCAGCTGCTGATATCAAACCACTATAGCATACAGTTTGAAAAGCTGTTGTATGGAAATTTATTTGAAAGACACCTCTGCGAAATTTGGCATGAATAATTGTCTAAGACCCCTGCCATTCAAACGCAAGACTTTGTATGGACAACTTTTTATTCGACAAAGTACCTTCATGAAATTTTTCACAGATTATTGTTCAAGGCAGCGATACAATCTCCGAAAAATGATTCAAATAGGGTCACTATAATATATAGATGCCCTACAAACTGATTGATCAAAAACGTAATGAAGAACTTTTTATACCCTTTTATGTTATAAGAAATGCACTTGGAAAGCTTCAGTTAGCGTTTTTGTTTCTCGTTTTTTTTATGATTTTATGACAGTTTGTAAAACTTAACCTTCGAATTAAAGTCGCAGTTGTCAAACTGCAGTTATTTTTAAATCCGTCCATTCATAGTACATGTGAACTTTTACGTTTTCTAACAAATATTTTCTTATTTTATCTATATTGCTGTTAACTAGTGTAAGCATAGTTAACTAAATAATCTCTATCTTAAATTGCCAAATGATATATATTTTAAATAGAAACTTTCGTGAAAAATATATCACACTTGCTATACCGAAGGTTTTACCCAAAGTGTTTGTGATAAAAAGTGAGAATTGTTATTTATTCAAATGCGTCAACAAAAAGTGCATACATACATATGTACTTGTACATATATGTTTATCGAACTAATCATACAATTTTGTTATAAAATACAGAATAACTTAAAAACCAATACTGCGAAAATAATAATCAGTTTCCCTTTAACTGAAGTGATAATTCGCATCCAAATATACATAACTACCCTTATACAGCGGTAAATAATATTTAATGTTATGTCGAAATGTATAAAAATACTAAATTTTTTAACACAAAACCTTCTAAATTTGAATATTATCCTTAAGCTTATGTTGAAATTTGTAAAAGAATTATATTTTTTTAACGCAAAATAAATCATTATTGGTTAATATGAAATGCGTTATTTAAAAAACCATATCACCAAATTAAACAAAACTTGGCAGCACTGCTATTATTAACGATTTAATGTTTGTTCTTCCTCAAACACTTCCTGAAATTTATGTACATTTAATTATACTTGTTTTAAAAACAAATTATCGTTCTCTATTTCTTTTTTCATTTATCACTTCTCCCGCTTTATTCAACATTTCTTGTACTCACCTCCATACTCTCGTCCAATTGATTATTGTTTTTGTCTTCTTCATGCAAAGTATCGCCTAACAATTCAATGCCATTTTCATTGGATTGAGCAAATACTTGTTGCTCCTGTTCATTATCAACAGCAATCTGTTCATCGTCCACACTTTGATGCAGCCGATGCCTTCTTTTTGTGTCATTCTGCAATTGTGTTGGCTTGATTTCGTACTCCTTCATCAGGTACATGGCAGCGTCAGAATGTGGTGGAGCATGGAGGAAACGTGTTGTCATATCGCTATTATTTAGGCCTCGTAGTGTATTTATGCCGCCTGGATGGTTGTGTAGAAAACGTCTTATATCGTAATATTTTTGTCGATACTTAATAATAAATTGTTGTTCTTCAATTTCTTTTAAGCCATTTCTCACACTTTTGTCATTTAGTTCTGTACTTTGTTGTTGTTCGTTTTGCGACTGCATGACTTTGCCATTTGGCATTGGTTTCGTAGTCGTTGTCATTGGTATTGCTGTTGTTGTTATAGCGGCAGACGTAGCCGATGGCAGTGTGAGATCTGATACTGTAGTAGGCATTTTGTAATGTGTGTGGTTTTTGACATCCACTGCGGGGGCATACGCTGGTTAAAAATGAGATGTTAAATGCTGCAATGGTAAACAAGGAAAAGCCAAAATAGTATCGAATTTAATGAAGATAAGGATAAGAATAAAGTAGGTTAGTGTGCAGTACATACTAATACAATATACATACATACATACATATGTGTGTATATTTATTAGAATAAAAAATATGATGTAAGTGAAACAACGATAATTATGCCCTGAACAGGGCATATTAAGTTTTCCGTGAAGTTTGTAGCACACAGAAGGAAATGACGGAGAGTCTATAAAAAGTATATAAATGCATATGTATGTACATATACGTGACGATCTGAGTTGTTTTAGCTATGTCCATCTGTCTGTTTGTGTCTATAATCGCGAACTACTCACTCAGTTTTTAAGATATCGCTCAAAAATTTTGCAAATGTCCTTTTTTGACCAAGGAGTTACTCATTTCGGATAATCACCGATATCGGATTAGTACAGCATCAACTATACACACTGAAGCATCAAAATCAAGTTCTTATATGGAAAACTTTTTTAATTTGAAAAAGTATGTTCTGGAAATTTTGCACGGATTATTGTTTGAGGTCCCAATTTTCCAAAGAAATTGTTCAAATTGTACCACTGTAATATATAGCTGCCATACAAATTGATTGATAAGACCCAGTTCTTGTATGGAAAATATTTTATTTGTGAAGGGTATTATGCTTCGGTGCAGACGAAATTCTGTTTTTTTAGTTTGTTTTTCATTCTAAATCTCTATTTTTTCTTTTTTATTTTTAATTACGCACACTAACACCGTCGTTCTAAAGTTAAAATGTTTGATTAAACTAACGTTGATTAGAGTGGATCTACGTACGTTCTCGAATTATTTTATGTTTTTCGTATATGTAATATTTTAATCAACAAATCCAACTAGATAGTCGAAGGGCACAAGCCATGATAAAATTCACATGTTATGATGATGAGAAATTAATTTTTAATAAACAATATCTTTGCTGTGGTTTAAATTCTTCGATAAGTCCTGTAGTTCGAAGAATATTTGGGTTCTTTGTATGTATTAAGGTTAGTAATGGAATGATTATTCGTGCCTATATAATTTACAATTGTAATTACGAAGAACAATTTTAAATGTCTATAGTTTTGATAATTTCGATGATATCTGATTTCGATAACATTATCCTGAAGATGTCGTTAAAATCAGTTTTGTAGTTTTGGAGTTTATATATCTCATAAACTATATGCGTTATTAATCTTAAAGAATCGAAATTAGCAATTAGTATGTGGGAGCTTCTGCTATAATTTTGTATCACTCATAACTAGAACTATTTTTAATTTGTTTCCGGACCAATTTTGTGATTAGATAAAGGTTACCATAAGAATATTTCTAAGGATACTCTAGGTCAAGTAGAATTGCTCATGAATAAACAAGTTATCAATTTTGTATGAATACAAAAGAGCACATAGACATTTGTTGTTAGAAAGTTAATAGTAAGTATCATATTCGACTTGAATAATATGTATGTATATATTTACTATTGTGTACATAATTGTATCAGTTTGTATGCGTGTGGTTTATTTTGTGGTTTCAAAAGTCAATCCCACTATAGTTTCTTTCAATTAGCACAGTCACTCATTAAATGCCTATAGCCATTATAGCCATGACATTAACACGTTTGGTTTTCCATTATTTTGTATACTCTTGCAACATGTTGCATAGGGTATAATAGTTTTGTACATCGAATGGTTGTTCGTAAGATTTTAAATTAATCGATATAATTACCGGCCACCATCCGAAAATATTAAAATTGTTCGCATCTGAGTCAGTTCACAGTTGGACAAGGGCGTAGCCCAAATGTTATATCTAAAATTTCTTTATATTAAAAAATGGACGAAATCTCATTATAACAGCGGTCTTCCATTCCATAGAATGCCATTTTGAGTAACTTCTGCTTATTTTAAAAGTTTAAAAGAATGACTACAAGGTATGTTCCAAAGTAAACAGGACTTAAAAAAACACAGAACAAATGGATTTTTCGGTAAAATCTGAATAAAATAATCAAAATAGGCTGCTTCTGCTTCAATACAGTTTTTTGCACGGTCCAAAAGCATGTCAAACGAGTGTTTTAGCTCGTTTGCCGGTATGGCCGCCAGTATGCCGGTGCAAGTCTTTTGAATGGCCTCTGCGTCCGCATAACGCTTTCCTTTCATGGGTAAATATCAGGTGAATATGGGGAGTGGTAAATCGTTCACAAGCGTCGATCGATGAGACGGGTTCTGAGCCATTTTTGGTCGTCAGTCAATTTGTGCAGCACAAACCGTGCACACACCTTTCGTAAGCCCAAATATTGGTCAAAATGCGATGAATCGATGTTTTGGAGATGTTCAATTCCATTTCCATGAATTTTAATGATGATTTCGGTCGATTTTTGATGAATTCACGCACAGTGTCGATGGAATTTCCGGTAATCACGGATTTTGATTGGCCCCCATGTTGATCGTCATTTATGTACTCGTGCACTCTGCTACGGGATAACAATCATCACCATAAACTTGTTTAATCAATTGAAACGTTTCGGTAAAAGTTTTACCAATTTTAAAACAAAATTTAATGTTCTCACTGGACAATCGATAAAGATAGCAGATTCTAACCAGTCGACATATAGATGGCGCCACCAGGGGCGCTAGATTCAAAAAGACCTGTTTATACATATATTCTTTGACATAACCTAGATCTAGAATCAATATTTTGTTGTAACAAAAGATTCGTTCGTTGGGCAAGAACCATTTAGCGAACTGTATATGTGTATTTAAAAAATTATGCTAGAATATTATCCATGCAGTCATTTGCTACCAAAAATATATAAAGTCTATTTACTTCATCATTATATTCAAGACAAACCGATGAAACTATTAAAATCTTCCTCTAGTTATTTCCGTCAACTGACTTGATTTTAAAGTGGATTTTTTTTATTTTAATGGTTACAATAATCACCAGCCCTCTAGAAAAATTTCTCATGTCTTTAATCCTTCACATCTTTAAAAAATTCTTTACAAAATTCGAGAGTACCCAATATTCGACTGCGGTCGAATTTAATACTTCCTTACTTGCTATTTAAGTGGCTTTTGTTTTAATGCATTAGAAATTCAGTTGAGAGATTGTTTGTTTATACACTCGAGTAACGTGTTATTGTATCGTAAGTGGTTGAGTGTCACTTGTTTTATATGTATGTGAGTTCTGAGTTACATTGTTAAGTGTAAACGATGTTCTGTAATATGTATGATACTTTAAGATGGTAATAGTTAATGAAATATTTCTAGTTGTACTGCTACGTTGGTAAAACTACTCAATTTAGTTTTAATTAGTTGTTGTAAAATGTACATTAACCTTTGAGTACTATATATGCTGAGAAACATTCTTAAGGCCTAGGACATACTTATATTGATATACCAGTTGTGAAGATATCTTATCAAATGAAAAAGTTTTCCATACAAAAATTTCATTTTGATTATTAAATTTGCATTGCAGCTATAATCTATAGTGGTCCAAAATTGGTTCCGACAAATGAGCAGCTTCTTGGAAAGAAAAGACCATATGTGAAATTTCGGATCGATATGAAAAAAACTGAGGGACTAGTTTGCGTATATACAAACGGACATGGCTAAATCGATGCAATTCGTCACATTGATCATTTGTATACATATATATGTAACGGGTGATCCAAGTAGAGATATATTTTTCAATAGTCTCTGTCAGGTTATTTTTTTCGGTATTGGTTGGCATTTCGTCATGGAAAGATTTACGCCTGAACAACGTTTATAAATAGTTCAACTTTATTACAAAAATTCACGTTCTATAAAGAATGTGTTTCGCTCAACTTTTGGTCAACATAATAGGCCCATCTTGAGACCCAGCATTTATTATTATATAATATTCGACTGAATAGACCACGTCCAGCACACAGTGTAGAAAATATAGCAGCCGTAGCTGAGAGTGTGTACAAAGACCGTGGAGAGTTGATTCGGCGCCGTTCGCAGCAACTCGGACTGTAAGTCTATCAGTATGGAACGACTTGGCGCATTTTACGTTGAGATCTTAAATTGAAAGCACACAAAATACAGCTCGACAACCAACATCACTTCACTCTATGGGCTTTTGAAAAGATGCAAGAACATCGGACGTTTATAGCCAAATTCGTTAGACTTTTTCCTGTGGGAATATGTAAAGTCTAAAGTCTATGCAGACGCCCCCACTTCGATTCAGTTCTTGACGCAAAACTTGCGTGTCATTCGCCTGTTATCAGTCGAAATGCTCGAACGAGTCCTTGAAAATTGGACATTTGAAAGAGTTAATCTTCAAAAAATAAATGCCAAAAGATGTTCTTTCGGATGAAAATAAACATTCCCCATTAGATTTGAAGTTTCTGCGTTTTTTTAAGTCGGGAACCTCGAAATGGATCACCCTTTTTATATATTTTATATCATAACCGAAAGTGTAACTTATAAATATTCAAACAAAGAACCAGGAACTAACAGGGTATAGTGATGCAAAAACTTCAAACCTGTAGAAACCAGAGTTACCACCAACAACATGATTCCACATTTATGTATGTATCTTCTTTATTTTGATAGTACTGTGGCTTGATGAGAAATTTCTTCAATGACAGCTTGACACGTACCAAAATGGCTCTTCAGAATTTTACTTTTGAGATACCCTCAAAGAAAAGTGTTCATTAAGATCAGGTGGTTCATTACCTTACTTCTTTTTCTAACTTCTGCTAGAGTTGAATGATCGATACATCGATAATACTCGCATATATAATACATAGCTATTTTTGCTGACTGATTATTGCAGCGAAAGGAAACGTAAACGAATTTTGGGGCCACCCTATTGTAAACATATACATATATGGTACACATACATACTTTGTCTGATTCCTAGGTATACCAAAATATTATTTTATTTTTGTATGATTTTTAAATATGAAGATAATAACATCAATATTTTCGAATTCCATTAATATATTTTTGTAAATCGATGTGATCAAAATGTTCACGATTTTATGACTTAAAAATTTCGAAACTTGTGCATGCATACACATAAATATTCAAAATTAATTGAATTCGACCAATGCAATATATAGTTTTCCTCAAAAACAAAAAGTATTTATTCATTTATTTTGGTTCAGCGCTTTTCAAGTATGTTTTTCTTTGCTCTTCATAGTTCATATACAAATAACAAGTTATTAAATATATTTCTAGCACATTACAATATATAGTATGTATATACATTATACGTAATATATACATATATACAAGTGTAATGAAATTATAAATGTTTCCATCTGTTTTTATTATATAAAAGAATATTCTAAAAATTTTAAAATTTTGCGAATCAAAAAGTGCATATTTTCTTGAGAAAATACATACAAAGCAAGTAAGAAAGGGCTAAGTTCGGGTGCAACCGAACATTTTATACTCTTGCAACTTGCAAGAATCAAAGCCAGGAAAATACTTTAAGGTGTAAAACCAATCATATAGAGTACATTCATATTATATATTAGTTATGTAGGGGCTAGGCCAAGTTTTCGCTCAAATTTATCCATTTTAGGCACTAAGGTACACTGATATGAATAAAACACGTTTTTTTTATATTCATTGGGATAGCTCACATATTGGCCAATATATGCGGTACAATATCATCCCGAAGTTTGAAAATTTTTATATTGGGTATATGGGGGCTAAGGGAAGTATTGGTTTGATTCAACTCATTCATTTATATATCCCAGGCATTGACCGACATTTTCACTCAAAAGTTAACTATAGGTACCGTGGCCCAAATATTCGGTACCTAGGGACTTCAATAGTTTTTATTGGATTTAAACAATTTTCGGTCATAAGGTGGCACATACTAAAGATATTATTCTTGCAAAGTTTTATACCGTTATATTAATTTCTTATTGATTTGACCAGGATGACGAGAAAAGTTGAAGTTTGAGTACTTGAAACTGAACGATTCAAGTGAAATTTAAAATTGTGCTATATGGGAAGTATGCGTGGTTGTTATCCGATTTCGTTCATTTTCACGCTGTAACATAAGAATCGGCCTCAACACCCGCGCCGTTAGTTCTGCTTTCTCCAGACTGGACAAGGAAGCACAGAAAATGGGTCTGGCAGTGAACGACGGCAAGACGAAATATCTCCTGTCATCAAACAAACAGTCGTCGCACTCGCGACTTGGCTCTCACGTCACTGTTGACAGTCATAACTTTGAAGTTGTAGATAATTTCGTCTATTTAGGAACCAGCATTAACACCACTAATAATGTCAGCCTGGAAATCCAACGCAGGATAACTCTTGCCAACAGGTGCTACTTCGGACTGAGTAGGCAATTGAAAAGTAAAGTCCTCTCTCGACGAACAAAAACCAAACTCTAAAAGTCGCTCATAATTCCCGTCCTGCTATATGGTGCAGAGGCTTGGACGATGACAACAACCGATTAGTCGACGTTACGAGTTTTCGAGAGAAATGTTCTGCGAAAGATTTATGGTCCTTTGCGCATTGGCCACGGCGAATATCGCATTCGATTGAACGATAAGCTGTACGAGACATATGACGACATTGACATAGTTCAGAGAATTAAAAGACAGCGGCTACGCTGGCTAGGTCATGTTGTCCGAAATGACAAAAACACTCCAGCTCTGAAAGTATTCGACGCAGAACCCGTTGGAAGGACAAGTGGAGAAGGACCTGGCTTCGCTTGGAATATCCAATTGGCGCCACGTAGCGAAAAGAAGAAACGACTGGCGCGCTGTTGTTAACTCGGCTACAATCGCGTAAGCGGTGTCTACGCTAATTAAGAAGAAGAAGAAGAGCATAAGAATGTAAGAAGAATGCCACGTACAAAATTTTGCAGAAATCGGTTTGGTCTGGTCTCGTCTATCATCAAATTTTCACACCAGCTCCCATAAAACTCTCTCATACCGTCTCGGTGGTAAATTTTTTTGTTTATGGAACATTTAGTTATTGATTTATCGCGCTTTTAGTAGTTTTTAACAGTACCGTTGTATGGGGAGTGAGCGGGGTTATACTCCAATTTCATCCATTTTAAGTACCACTTTTTCAAAAAAAATTTTCACAGATGCCCCTTGCTACTGCGATCTCCTGTGCCAAATTAGACTTTTATATTTTAATTTAGTGATTAGTTATGGCACTTTCTATGTTTTCGGTTAATGGCGACCATCTAACAACTCGTAATTATTTTTGTACTTAGAAACCTATATACAATGTTTAACTCAAGTTACAGCTTGCACAATCGGACGGACGGACAGACAGACAGTCAACAGGATTTCAACTTTTCTCGTCATCTTGATCATTTTATATATATAATCCTTTATCTATCTCGCTTAGTTTTATGTGATATGTACAACCGTTAGGTGAACAAAACTATAATACTTTGTAGCAACTGGTTGCAGGAGTATAAAAATAAAGGGACTCATGCATACATACGGGCATACGAGTATGTGTAGTATATGCAGTAATTATTGAGCACTTTTCAATTACGCCGCTGTTAAACTTTTTTCACAATTTTTAATTTAAACAATCTTCTTCTTTTTATCGCATACTTTTTAGCTGTAACTATAATTATTATCACAAAATCTCAGTTATAATTATTTAGTTTACTTTTATGGTGAGCTTCAACTATTATGGCATTTGCGTGGGCGTACCACAAAGTACCTTGGCTAATCCATAATCGTAAGTAATTTTAACTTTAATTTAATAATAACTTAATTAAAATACAACTTTATATACAATTATGTACATACATTGAACGTTCGCTGTGGGCTTATGAACGCTTTTCATTTGTTGATCATCATATATGAGTTATACAAAACAATACAAATATTTATCTAAGTCCGACCGATTTTAAGATTGATTTGGATTCACCATTGAAGGTGGGCTTTGATTTTACTACTCAACAAATCTGAAGGAAAAATTTTAGAGGTTTGTGGGATATTTGTGGTGTCCTGAAATTGAGTTTAAACATTTTCTATAACGTACAACTAGTAATTAGTGTTATAAGAGTTTAATAAAGAGTAACGGGTCACAAATAAAAAAAAAAAATCCCAAACTTATTATTTTGAATTCTTGGAACGTTTTTAGGCTATCGCGCTAGTAACCTTAATTTTAATTCCAGTTCCACTGAATGGCACTCGTGCACTCACGCATTTGGGTATAATGGATTTGACTACTAACCAATTCTAGCATCTCTGCTTCCATTCCACAAACATTAAAACCTACCTTCGTAAACAGTTTTAAATATAATTTTCGTTATGTATTGAATAAGAATCAAAAACCAGAAATCATAATTTAAATATTACGCGTTTGAAATCACGTTTTCACTACTAAAACAGGAAGAAAAGTTGCCACAAATATTTTATATAAAATTTTCGACGATTAATAAACGAATGCTTGTTTAGTTAAGGCACATTTCTTGAAAATCATCACTTGTGTGCTTTCATTTCTCGACATACAAACATATTACCTTGATGTGACGTTACATATACCACGAATTGGTTATCAAATTTTTGTAGACACAAGTATTAAGAGGCCTTACGCGACTTACTACTAAAATTTAATAAGCCTACTCACTTAGACACTTTGATGTGTGTAAGTACCGGCAGATTTGCTAGACTTAAAAATATTTGTTTTTCAACGGTTAATACTTTGTTTTTTTAATTTGTGAGTAATTTTTAGATACAATTTTTACAGATAAAATAATTCGTGCTTATGTAATTAGTTATTTGACTTTTATTTCACTTTTTGTTATATTATTTTTGTATTGTTATTGCAACAAATTATTGAAATTTCGCATGTTTAGCGCAATTATTAACGCTTAAATTTCTGTATTTTTGTATCTCTAAATTGTAGATTTAATACACTTTTTGCATACACGGTGAATAATATATAGCATATTGTTTGCGCTTATTAAGTAAATTTTTGTTGTAACAAATTAATTAAATTTTTACACTTAGCCACACTACATATAAATATGTGTACATATGTACACACATATAAATAAAATTATTAGACTATTTACATTAGAATACGGTACGATCATTTTCGATGAATCACTTGATGCGAAACAAATCGAAAGAATTTAATTCAATTAATTGATTAAACCGCCAAATGGCACAGTATGTCGGTCAAAGTAGATCGGAAATATACATTCATACATACAAACATTTCTTTAGCACTACTATTGAATACTTATAAAAATGCAAAATATTCACGCTAAATAATATTTTTTTTTAATTATTTTTGAATTCGCCAAATTGGCATGCAAATGATTATCAACGTAAGACGGAATTAGCAATAACTACATACACAAGCACTAAACACTGAATAGTGGGCACGCACACTCCGGTGCTTGGAACGAACTCGTCCAACGGCGTCGCTGCTCCAAAACGAACTAACCAACATAATTTCAACATTGCTGGCGAGTAGGTGCCATGGTTGTTTAGTTTTCTATAGTAGCGTTTTGTTTCATTATTGACGGTAGATTGCTGCATTGTTGTTGTTTTCTTTATTAGTGGCTTAACCCTCAAACCTTGGCCATACCATAAGTGCCATTTTGCTGGAGTTTGTGATAGCAGGGCGCATCCAGAAGAGGGTTAGACAGGCTAATCACTATTTAAGCAACTATACATATAAACATATATATATATATATACATGTTTGCATACATACACATATATAATTATCAAAGTAACAGGTAAAAATCTAAACTTTTTTTGTCTCCGCACTATATAGATTGTGGCACTCCGATAACACTTATCTTCCGCAAGTTGCTTGTGTAAAACTGAAGCTTTCTACGGGCGAAAGGGTATGTATGTATATTTGTATTTTTTTATCGACGCACCGGTTAACTTTTAACATTGTTTACTGTCACGTTTGTACAACGGTTGGTGCTCCACGGCGTATACGCATTGATAAGAGCAAACTTTATTTACACAAACAAAACTGTTTATTCACGCAACAACACCAATCATTTTACCAAAATTTCCCAATGCACAGTATTATGTAAGGGTGCAATTATTTTTCGTTGTTGAATAAAAAT
This sequence comes from Bactrocera neohumeralis, assembly GCF_024586455.1. Taxonomy (NCBI): domain Eukaryota; kingdom Metazoa; phylum Arthropoda; class Insecta; order Diptera; family Tephritidae; genus Bactrocera; species Bactrocera neohumeralis. The sequence continues at coordinate 63,177,324 of NC_065921.1, read as the reverse complement.
TTGGCATTTTTAGAAATTTACTATGCATATAAATATTTTACAACCATTCCTGAATTGGTTTTTTCTTACAAATATTTGTAAATGTGTACAAGCGCTATACATAGGTATATACAAATGTAAACGAGTACAAATTTCGTTTCAGCAAAATTAGAAAACAATATAGGAAAATAGCATGCATGCTATTTAATGCTTAACTGAAATTCTAATTTTTGAATTCAAAAAAATTTTGAGGTTAATTTTTATCTAAAATTTACGATAGATTCAATTTATCAATCATATTGTAATACTACTGTGCCCAAAAAATAAGGTGACATTGTATTTATTTTGAAAATTCTTTATTTATTCTTCAAATCAATTTCATCCCCTTCAAAGTAATCCCCTCCCGATGCAATGCACTTATGCCAACGGATTTTCCAATCTTCGAAACACTGGTTGTAGTCACTTTCCGGGATGGCCTTCAGTTCCGTCTTCGCTGCGGCTTGAATCTCCTCTATCGTTTAAAAACGGTGCCCCCGGAGCGGTATTTTGAGCTTGGTGAACAGCCAGAAGTCGCACGGCGACAGATCAGGTGAATACGGTGGTTGCGGAACGATATGGGTTGAGTTTTTGGCGAAATGATCACGAATTACGAGGGCAGTATGCATAACGCATAACGTTCAAATAATATTCCTTGTTGACTGTTTGACCGGTTGGAAGGAATTCATAATGCACAACACCACGATAATCGAAGAAAACAGTCAACATGACCTTGATTTTTGAGCGACTTTGGCGCGATTTTTTTGCTCTCGGCTCTCTTTTGGCACGATATTCGCTCGATTGATCGGTTGTTTCGGGGAAGTAAGCTTGGATCCTAGTCTCATCGCCAGTTATAATGCGTCTCATGACACCCTGGTAGTCGGAAAGCATCGTTTCACACACTTCAACGCGACGCCTTTTTTCCAAAAATTCAATGTTTTCGGTACCAGTCGAGATTTGACGCGCTTGAGGCCCAAAACATCCTTCAAAATGGTTTTGGCTGAGCCTTTCGATATGCCAACTTCATCAGCAAGGTCTCTAATTGTTAATCGACGGTTTTTCAACACCAAATCTTTGATTTGTTGAACGTAAGCTTCGTCGGTTGAGGTTGATGGTCGCCCTGGACGCTCTTCGGCTTCGACACGTTCACGGCCGGCTTGGAACTCACTATACCACTTGTAAACATTTTTTTTAGACAAAGCTCATCACCAAAGGCTTTCTGCACCATCCTCAACGTATCCGCAGCAGAAAATTGATTCCGTAAACAAAATTTAATGCAAATTCTTTGCTCAACAAATTTCGACATCGCAAAAAACGAAAAACTCAATTTTAGCAGCTCACAAAACGACACGTATCTCAAACACTAATGAATATTTTGACATGAAATTTGACATAAATGTGACTGACAGTACAACCAACCTAAAAAAAAATAATTCTCCAAATCCTTCGACGCGCGCAGTTTAAATTTAAATGTTTAGTAATACATTTTCAATGCCTTTTAACATAATAAAAAGAACTTAATTATTGTTTTTTTTACTGGCGTAGACACCCCTTACGCGGTTATAGCCGAGTTAAACACAGCACCCTAGTCGTTTCTTCTTTTCGAAATGTGGCGCCAATTGGATATTCCAAGCGAAGTGTTCTTCTCCACCTAGTTTTTCCAACGGAGTGGAGGTCTTTCTCTGCTTCCCTCGGCGGGTACTGAGTCGAATACTTTCAGAGCTGGAGCGTTCATTTACGAGGCTGACATTGTTATTGCTGTTAATACTGGTTCCAATATAAACGAAATTATCTACGACTTCGAAGTTACGACTGTCAACAATGACGTGGGTGCCTAGTCGCGAGTGCGGCGACTGTTTGTTTGATGACAAGAGATATTTCCTCGTTCACTATCAGACCCATTTGCTTCGCTTCCTTATCCATTCTGGAGAAAGCAGAACTTAAGGCGCGGTTGTTGAGGCAAATGATATCAATATCATCGGCGTAAGCCAGCAGCTGTACACTCTTATAGAAGACAGTACCTTCTCTGTTTAGTTCTGCAGTTCGAATCATTTTCTTCAAGAGTAGATTGAAGAAGCCACACGAAAGGGAGTCGCCTTTTCTGTTAGTCTATATGATTGGTTTTACACTTTAAAGTATTTCCCTGGCGTTGATTCTTGCAAGTTGCAAGAGTATAAAATGTTCAGTTGCAGCCGAACTTAGCCTTCCTTGCTTGTTTATCTTATCTTTCTAACACCATACGTATATAGCATAATATAGCATGTATACAACGCAATATACGGATTACTAAAACCATTTATTTCAAAAATAATAGAATTCTTATTACTAGCCCTATTATAGATTATTAGGTGTATCATTTTAAGTTTTTTTTATTTATTTGCGAACACTTGAATTTTTTTTGTTCAAAAACAAATTCCCTGAAAAACTTGTCCATTAATTTTGACTTTAAGTACTTCCTTTTCGATTTTTCAAGTCTGAAAGAATTGAGCAAACGGCTGGTTTTATCGAAAAACTTCCGAAATAAAAGAAGAAACAAATTGATATAAAGTTATTGAATCAAGTTTTAAATACAAAAATTTATATGTTTACTTTGTTTTATTAAATCGTTTATTCATATCTCCGAAACAAAGCAGTTTATGGCATGCTCGTTTCGACCGTTTTTGTCCGAAATTTAATGTAATTTCTACAACTTTTTTTTATTTGTAAGTTTTTCTATAAAACCAGCCGTTTACTTAATTTCTTCAAAAATATATGAAAAACGTGAGCAATTGAAAGGAAGTACTTAAAGTCAAAATTAAGGCCTCAAATTTTCATAGAATTATTTTTCATTAAAAAAAAGAACAAAATTTTCATGTGTCCGCAAAGAAATAATAAAAGATTAAAAACAAGAAAAAATGTTAACTTCGTCTGCACTGAAGCTAATATACCCTTCACAGGTGCATTTCTTTTAGTAACTATGTGTTCAGTTTGTATGGAAGCTATATGCTATAGTAAACCGATGTGAACAATTTTTTCGACGATTATATGATTACCTTAAGCAGTAATCCATGTCAAATTTCGTGAAGATACCACGTCAAATGCGATAGTTTTCCATACAAGCCCTTGATTCCGATCGTTCGGTTTTTATGGCAGCTATATGCTATAGTGAGCTGATCTGAACAATTTCTTCCGATATTACATTATTTCATTCAGTTTGTATGGTAGCTATATACTATGTATAGTGATATGAACCATTTCTTCGGAGATTACATTGCTGCTTTAGAAAATAATCTATACCAAATTTCGTGAATATATCTTGTCAAATGAAAAAGTTTTCCATACCAGCACTAGAGTCCGAGAGTTCAGTTAGTATAGAAAAATTTCTTCGTATATTACATTATTATTTTAGAAAATAACCTTTGCCAACTTTTGTGAAGATACATTGTCAAATGTGAAAGTTTTCCATACAAGAACTTGATTCCGAATGTTCAGTTTGTATGGCAGCTATATGTTATAGTGGTCCGAAATCGGCAGTTTCAACAAATGAGCAGCTTCTTGAAGAGAAAATGACGTTTGCGAAATTTCACGACGATATCTTAAAAACTGAGGACTAGTTCGTATATACATATATAGACGGACAGGCAGACAGACGGACATGGCTAAATCGACTTAGCTCAACGTACTGATCATTTATATGTACATATATAGTATACTTTATAGGGTCTCCGACGCTTCCTTCTGGGTGTTACAAACTTCGAGGCAAACTTAATATACCCTGTTCAGGGTATAAAAATGAAAAGCCCTATCATACACACATAAGTTTAGAGGAAAAAAGATACTGCTTTACTTTTTATGGTAGTGTTACTCTCGCCTTCTCAATCGCTTGAAAAGGTTTATCACGTTTACTCGTTACACCTTTCGTACAACGGCACTTTTATAATAACCATCGTACATTTTATCAGCTTATTGAGCACAAATTGTATATCATAAATAGTTGATAATATTACCATATTATATTAGAAGAACGGCGACAATGAAGCGACGAGCTTGATATCTAAATGTTATACTATATATAGATTTATAGTCTGCACTCAAGTTAATGGCTTACTTCAAAAATAGTTATATGAACCTGTCATATATTTCGCATTTAATCGGTGGCACAGTGTCGCAGTGTTTTAAAACTTTCAAGGCATGTTAATGTATGTTTCATTATAAAAGTTATATTAGTTGATACTACAGAGATTATTTGTCACAACAATATAGCATTAACACATTGTAGTGCAATATAATTTCTTAAAATATTGGCTATTCAAATTTTCATTTGAATTATTTCCATTTTCCATGTTCTTTAATTTTTTTATTTTACATAACAAAAAAATAGTATATAATAAAATTTTATTATATATTAGGTTGTCAAATATCTCCCTTCCCCCTTTTTGTCTTGTCATGTATAAAGCGCTAAAGAGCTCGTATCTGGCAATACAATACATCTTTGAAAGGTTTGAAAAGTGATTAGTTTAGGTATTGCGTTCAACTGTTATAGACGTGTAAACATGGAGCTCACTAACGCCGAAATTCGCGCTATTTTAAAGTTTCCTTCGTTAAAGGCAAATCCGCTAGAGAAACGTTCCGTGAGATTAATAGTGTTTTGGGGGATGTTACTCTATCACTTCGAACTGCGGAGGAATGGTTTCGACGATTCAGAACGGGTGAAAACGATACCATGGATAAGCCAGCTGGCGGAAGACCTGTGACGACGAATACCGATGAAATCATGGAAAACATCGAGTTAGACCGGCATGTGGCATCTCGTGACATCGCCCAGAAGATGGGAATTAGTCACCAAACCATTTTAAACCATCTGCAGAAGGCTGGAAACACAAAATAACTGAATGTTTGGGTGCCGCATGATTTGACTCAAAAAAATCTTCTGAGCTGAATCAACGCCTGCGATATGCTGCTGAAACGGAACGAACTCGACCCATTTTTTTTTCGAAGGCCGGTGAATTGTCTTAAATAGTGGCCAAGCCAGGATTGACGGCCAGGAAGGTTTGGCTGTGTGTTTGGTGGGATTGGAAGGGAATCATCCACTATGACCAGCTCCCATATGGCTTTCGCTTAATTCTACCGTCTACTGCGTATAACTGGACCGCTTGAAGCAGGCGATCGACCAGAAGCGTCCAGACCACACACTTCGTTGATGACTCGTCAGAAGCTACGGGAGCTCGGATGGGAGGTTTTATCGCGTCCACCATATAGCCCGGACATAGCGCCACGTGATTCCTGTCCATGGCGAACACCCTTGTTGGTGATGAGCTCAAAACAGGCTTGTGAAAAGTGGCTGTACGAGTTCCTCGCAAATAGGGAGCGAGGCTTCTACGAGGGGGGTATTATGAAGTTGCCATCTAGATGGAAAAAGATTATCGAACGAAACGGCGCATTTTTGAACTAATTCGATCACTGTAAAACTTTTAATAAAGCATTGAATAAAAAGCAAAAAAGTGGAAGGGAGCATTTCACAACCTTACATATACATAGGCAATTATACAATAAATTCATAAGCATAAAAGAAAACACAGTCTTTCAGCTACGCTTTTAAATTTATTTATTAGTCATTCTAGTAATGCAGATTAAGTAGCCCGCTACAATTGAAACATTTCAATGTATCATTTATACATGGTATATACTTACATATGTATGTATGTAGGTCGACAAAAATATTTATGAGAGCAATGCAAGCTTATACAAATATGAATGATTGTAAAATATTTTGTGATAAGATAAGCAGGGCAAATGCCTACATACAAATGTAAGTATATAGTATAAACGTAAGCATTCACAAAACAACCAAATATATAGCACAAATAATAGTTATCAACACTAAATTACTTGGCTTAGTTGCGGTCTTGTGAAAGTAGGTGCAAATCGACATCATGCCTACATATGTACATCCTGGGTACATACATATACACATACTGTATGTCTGCTAAACGAATGTTTATCGCATGCAACAGTGATGCCGGCGTCGATAACGAAAATTATTTTTACGCATATGAAATACATAGATGACTAAATACTTTGCCATTAGGTGTGTAAAATACATACATACATATGTATATAGCTGTAAATCACAATCATGTACAGACTGCCAAATTGTGTTTTAAATATACAAATATTATTTACATACATCTATAAATACAATTTTGTTCATTAGCGCCCGATTTAAGTGGAACAGTTTGAAATTTGAACTTTTTACTCTGACATTTCATTGGACTATACGATCTTATAACATACATAACTAGTATATACATATGTATGTACACTCATTGTGAATTCAGAGGTGAATGCTAGAGTAAAATATAGAAATATGTAGATATACTTAAGCAAAACTAAAATGTACATATGTACATACGTATATACCATAAGTAAAATGACTTATATATATACACTACATAAATATACATCTATAATATATAGTATATTTAAATTTTTTATACATAAACTATGTACTATTTGTTTGTGTTTATTTATGATTTAGTAACGAGATTGACAAGAAGGTTGTTTTGGTATAATCGATTACACATTCCTTGAAATGTGGTTTGAGACAGCTTTGATGAGATGAGCTGTAGTTTGTTAACCGTGCCGGATAGTTGTGACGTATTTATGCAATTCACGTTTCATTTAAATCGTTACAGTAACAGCTGACGATCGTAAAAAACAAACGTGACATTTCGCATTAGCATTGACATTTCTCAATGTGCAAAAACTAATATAAATAATAATTTTGAGCAGTACGTATGTATCAAAAAAAATAAAATGATTATTTTATACAAAAATGTGGACAATAACCAAAAATAAAATTGAAATTAAAAAGATGCATTTATTTTAAATAAAAATGTACTTTGCTTTGAAAAGGGGTAGAACCCTCATTCATTTGTCAAAAAACTTCGTTGAGTGATTTATGGCTTCGTATATTCGTATATCATATACGTACTCTAATAGTATTGTAGTAGTAAATAATACTTATTTTTAATAAAACGGCATTGTTGAGTGTACTAATGTATATAGTATGCGGTGTATTTTTGTAACAAATAACGATTGTTTGTATGACTTAAAAATAATAAAGTTAGACGAGAAGAGAGAGTTGACGAATTGAAATCCGGGTGAGTGTCTGTCCGTGCAACATGTCATTTGAAAAAAATGGGCGTAAGTCGGCCCTCTAATAGGTATAATATACATATCTTTTAAGCCATTCACGCTACAACAAACAAAATAGTTTAAGGTATCTTTTTTAAGAGCCGCAAAAATGGATTAAATCGCACTATAACCCGCCATCGCCCCATACAACTATTTTGTTAGAAACTACAAAAAGTGCGTTAATTCAATAACTAAATACTTCAGAAACGTACAATTTTACACCAGAGATGGCACGTAAAGGCCATCAAGAGAAGACTTGTTGTCAGTTTTCGGAATTTTGGGCGTAGCGCCGTCCACATTTACATAAGTGAACTCGACCGATTTCAACTAAATTCGTTACGTAACATTATACTCGTACAGACAATGTCAATTAACGGTGTGAAATTGGGCGAAATCAGAAAAAAACCACGCCCAGTTCCCATACAACACAGTTTTAAATTCCATCTTATTCTTTTATTTCATAAAAATAACCAATTAATGTAAGCGAATAAAACTTTGCATAAATAGTGTATTCAACGTATTTCATCCTACGCCCAAAAATTGTCGAAATCGGACTATAAATTTTCAAGAAGCCAGATGCTAAATGTGTGGAACTCAGTGCGCTGACTATTTAATTATTGATAAAGCTTTTTTGATAATTATATATATATATCAATCCTTATCCTTATATCAAAAGTGTTTAGCCCCCATATACAAGGAGCGTTCCAAAAGAAACAACACTTAAGAAAAACAGAACAAATGTTTTTTCGGCAAAATCAATTTATTTTATTCAAAATAGTCTTCTGCTTCAATACAGTTTTTTGCAGGGTCCAAAAGCATGTCGAACGAGTGTTTTAGCTCGTTGGCCGGTATGGCCGTCAGTATGCCGGTGCAAGCCTTTTGAATGGCCTCTACGTCTGCATAACGCTTTCCTTTCATGGGCAAATGGATTTTTCCGAAAAGGAAGAAGAATTAAAAACAATGTGGGAATTAGGTTAAAAAAATTACATTACGCGTGACAAATTAACATTTGCATATAAAACGGCAATTTATATATGAACGTTTATGACTTAAACGGTATGCAACTAAATCATATTTTTGCCCTACAAATACGTTAAGAAGACTCGTCCGGTTCACTTGAATAGAGAATATGATGAATGAAAAAAACACGCTTTAGATATGTACATTCTAAAATTTGATTCAAAAACAGTTTAAAGTACTAAATATCATCTACTATATAATGTAACAAAAATATAGTAGGGCTAATATTTAATAATACAGTTCAAGCTTATGATTCTTAAAAGTTACACCCACTGAAAATGCGAGGTCAAACTTTCTATGCATATGCCTGAGAGTATGCAATAAATAATTCATATTAAATTATTATCAAAGGATCTAAGCTCCATTGAAAGCATTATTTTCAAAACAAGGCTTGGTAATTTTAAGTGTTTTATAGCTTCTTAGCTTTTTAAATTATAAACTCTCCATTTAAATATGTACGTGCACTTCCTTATGAATTCGAAGTGAATGCTAAACAATGTCAGTATATAAAATTGAGTAAGCGTATAAGATGGGTCTTCATATCAAACTATAACAAAAAATGCTCATGCTCAAATTCCGATCGCTATAGTGGAGCGATCCGAATAAATTATTTGAAGATCATAGCGATGCCTGATAATAATCTATACAAAAATTTGTGAAGATATCTGTACAAAATTTCAGATCGATATCTCAAAAACTGAGGCACTATTTCACAGACGAACATTTCTAAATCGACTCAACTCGTCGTGAAGATCTTTTTTAACATATATGTATGTATATACTTTATAAGATATTCGACCATTCTTTTCGAGTGTTAAAAATATCGTGACCCTATTCAGGGTATAAAAGGCAACAAAAATAAATTGTAATTTTATATCTATTTATATCACTCATGATATATCAAATATCATAGACTCAAGCCAACCAACTAACGACAGAAACCGCTTTCGTTTTCAGTGGCATGCAAATATTAGTATCTATTAATAGCTTTCTTCTAGTTTGTATACAGCTCGGCTATAGATCGGTTACTTCTAAGTCTATCATTGTGATGTGTTGTTACTCACGTTTATTCACTACAAATAAAGAGTGATCCGAGCAGTGGTAGTTGAAATAGAGATAAGAAACCTTATAATATAAATAGAAACGATTGTAGTTGATTCATTTCTTTCTGAGTCACTTGCTAGTGACTTGACTTTTTTGAATCGCTCACGCCATCAATAAAAGTGCCTCCTCATAGCTTGCAAACGTACTGCCATTGATTAAATATTTAATGAAGTTCTATGAGGATTGTTATATCGAATATCTTTATGATATAACTGTTTTTACGATGTACTATATAATATAACTATATTTCAAATGCTGAAAAAGTTGGCGCGTTTTGTTAAAAATAACTATTATTATCTTGTTTTTTTTTTTTTTTCAATCGATAACATAAGTACATATGACCATATATTATGGCATACATTAATTTTCCAGAAGGAGTACTCTCGTATACGCATGCAATTTCAAAAATGTTTAACGCAAAACGCGTAGAATCATGGACATTTAGCGTGAATCGTGAATCATCATATATTATTATATACATATAGATTACGGTGCGACCACATTTAATGGCCAACACCTGCGATATTTGCACTAACTTTTTGCCAAACATACCGATGTTTACATATTTATAGAACGTATTGATGCCCAACCCCATGAATGAGGTCGAGTACGCGTCTACTTGTAGTGGTAAATAATATTGCCGACAGATGTTTGTTGTTGTTTTTGTTGTGATTTTTGCGCTTAAATGAAATTGCATTTTGCAATTAATTGCAAGTGGAGCAGCGAGACTCACATTAGCCGATTGAATGCAAGGATCCAGTCAATATGACTATGACGGCACTAAACCTGTCTTGCATACATACTCACATAAATTTACACGTAAAACAGGACATATGTAAGTACATATGTACATATACAATACAAATCTGTATGTACATACCCACACTGTTCATTAATCATTAATTCAGTGATTGATTTGCGAAGAAAATAAAAGTTTTCATTGATGATTTAAGCACACCATTCTCAGTTGAGCCACTACTGTTTCGGAAATAAAATGCGGAAATTTTACCAGTAATGTCGCATTTTATTTTCAGTGATTTTTTTTATAATTTTTCCAAAAGTATTTGAAATACATTCATTTCGCTATGAAAAGTATGACGCAATGTAAATCGTACTACTAAATAATGCCTTATTGGGGATTATTTAAGTGGCAAAATGATTGATGTAACGAGAAGTGCATGAATGGATTTGTGTCATAAGCTGGAAACTAATTATCATAAGATTTTGTTTAGAAATTCTCAAGGCAATATCCGATTAGAGGCAAAATGGGAACAAAAAATGTTTGTATTTGTTTTGATTTTTATCAATCAATTATTTAAACATTTATATTTATATATTTTACTATTTTTCGATAAGAGACAAAATAGCTTAGTTCTATTATGTTCCAGCTAGTTCAGTACACTTTCGTATTGGTTTAACCATTTCTTCAGTGCCGATTTTTGAAAGCTGGCCTTGTTTTTTGTTATAAAGAATATCAGTAAAATTTTTCGGAAGTAGCAAATAGAAACAACAAAACAAGTAGAGTAATTTTAGCAGGTATTGTTTATACTTGGAAATATTTTCTTCCAAACAAGAGAAAACTTAAAAAGTTAACACGAAACGTGCATTATGAGGTTACCTGGATTTCTTCAGGTAAAAACAGCTCTTTTCCAACAATTTTTTCTCATATAAAGAGTGAAAAAATTTAATACAACTTTTTTATTGTTACTAACATACACTATTAACAAACAAATTCTGAAATTTTAGGAATAAATATTTTACACTCGACTATTGAGACGCCATTTTCGATGACACCTCGGAAAAAAAAATGTGCCCGCGTTGGCAGGATAACTCCTTACAGGATCATCTAATGTTAAATAATACGTGTTTTAGTTAAAACCGCTACTTAGAACTTGCACGAAGGAAAAAGACTGAAAATTGGATATTAGGCAGACATTAAAAAAAAGAAGAAAATTTCAGTGAAAATTTCGAGAAAGTTGTTTTCAAATAGTTGTTATCGAAAAAAAAAATCCTTCGACAAAGTCTTTAAGAATTGTATCTCAAAGATATGTGTAATATTTCATGAAGATCGGTTGAGTAGTTCTCGAGAAATCTTGCCTACTGACTTTAAAAACACAGTTTCGAGAAACCGCGTTTAAAGACGGGTTATTTAGCCTAGCTAGACTTGAGCTCACAAATTCTCAAGGCTGTATTTCCGAAAGCTCTCTGAGAGCACTCGTCAACAACGGACGGCATTTCAAACTCCTGACGTACAGCTGCAACCGAAACCTGTGGTTTTCGGAAATTGCAAAAGAACAGCTGGTACGACGAAGAGTGCCGTGTCGCAAGGTTATGATCGACCACAACACGTGCGGGATACATACCGAGAGTTGAAGAGGGAAGTGAGAAGTGAGAAGCATTTGCAGACAGAAAAAGAAAGAGGTCGAAATGCGTGAGTATGAGAATCGCCAGGAGAAGGCGAACCCGATTCCCCGATCGATGACGATGGAGCAGACGTTCCATTACCCGACCATGAAGAAGTTCGAATAGCACAATTACCCGTCTGAAGAACAACAAAGCGGCGGGGGCCGATGGATTGCCGGCTGAGCTATTCAAACACGGCGGCGAAGAACTGATAAGGAGCATGCATCAGCTTCTTTGTAAAATATGGTCGGACGAAAGCATGCCTAACGACTGAAATTTATGTGTGGAATTGTGTGCCCCACAATCTGCGCCAACTACCGTGGGATAAGGTTCAACATCGAGTATAAGGTTCTATCGAGCGTATTGTATGAAAGATTAAAGCCCACCATCAACAAACTGATTGGACCTTATCAGTGTGGCTTTAGACCTGGCAAATCAACAACCGACCAGATATTCACCATGCGCCAAATTTTGGAAAAGACCCGTGAAAAGAGAATCGACACACACCACCTCTTCGCCAGTATCCAGACTGGACAAGGAAGCAAAGCAAATAGGTCTGGCAGTGAACGAGGGCAAGACGAAGTATCTCCTGTCATCAAACAAACAGTCGTCGCACTCGCGACTTGGCTCTCACATCACTGTTGACAGTCATAACTTCAAAATTGTAGATAGTTTCGTATATTTAGGAACCAGCATAAACACCACCAACAATGTCAGCCTGGAAATCCAACGCAGGATAACTCTTGCCAACAGGTGCTACTTCGGACTGAGTAGGAAATTGAGAAGTTAAGTCCTCTCTCGACGAACAAAAACCAAACTCTATAAGTCACTCATTACGCCCGTCCTGCTATATAGTGCAGAGGCTTGGACGATGACAACAACTGATGAGTCGACGTTGCGAGTTTTCGAGAGAAAAGTTCTGCGAGTTGGCCATGGCGAATATGGAACGATGAACTGTATGAGATACATTTATGTATGTATTTGTACGATTGACATAGTTCAGCGAATTAAAAGACAGCGGCTACGCTGGCTAGGTCATGTTGTCCGAATGGACGAAAACACTCCAGCTCTGAAAGTATTCGACGCAGTACCCGAAGCAGAGGAAGAGGAAGACATCCACTCCGTTGGAAGGACAAGGTGGAGAAGGACCTGGCTTCGCTTGGAATATCCAAATGGCGCCACGTAGCGAAAAGAAGAAACAACTAGCGCACTGTTGTTAACTCGGCTATAATCGCGTAAGCGGTGTCTACGCCAATAAAAAAGAAGAAGTATCTTCGAAACAATTACTCGAAATTTGAAATTTTTGGACAATATTCTAGAGGTGTTGTAGAATTTAATAAGACAATAAAGAAAATCGATTTTTTGAAACCCGTAAACCGATGTTGCCCCTTATTTTTACAGCACCTATAGGCATAGTATGTGTGTACTAATTAGGGTGTCCTAAAGTATAAGGCAATATTTTTTTTCGCGAAAATAAAATCGCATACCATCTATTTTTTTTTAAATGGTCTTATTAGCATAAATAAAAAAAATATTATATTAATCATGGCCAGTCGTGCAGACTTGATGCCGAACATAAGATATTAATTTTTGTACTGGAAAAAATATAGAAGATTTTTAAAATTTCGTGATTATTTAAATATTAAATATTATTCTACAAATATTTTTTTTAAGTTTATTTTTTAAAGTCAGAATCTTATCCCATCTTTCATCAGCATCGTTGCCTGACCTCAGCACTGAAAACTTCTTCTTGGCGTCTTGAAACGAAGCACTATTTGGCTATAGAGACCATGGGTTGAAGGATTCTCTTTCGTTAAATGTTCAACAGTTTTTATTTTAATTTCTTGGTGAACAGCTATTTCATCGATTAAATACCATTATTTAATTCTGCAAACCTTAGTATCGACGAAAAATCAATGGTGCAGCCTTATCTTTATTTGTAATTTTCGGTACATAAATCGCCCTTCCCTGGTTTGATGCATGGTACTTGGCGGCCTATCTTTAAATTTTCGACTTTTATCTCTACCTAAAATTATGACAGAGAGCAATTAGTTCTCGGTAGGCATCGTTCCAAACCGCTTAAGCCTGTTCTCTTCTTGATGAATTTCGTCACCTTAACACACATTAAATGTTCTTTATTTCCATACGCAATAATTACCGAAGGACGTTGTTCTTTTGATTTGCGGGCATCTAAAGCACGCAATAATTTTCTATCAAAGTGAACAGTCACAAACTCTAGAATCTCATTTTGAAAATCAATTTTAATGGGTTCGGCGAGCTATTTGCGTTTTTCGGTGCGAATTCTTTGAATAGAGGACTTATTTGTAGGAAATTCATCAGTATTGTATCTAAGTGCTTCGATAGTAGCTAAAACAACATACATACACGGCTAGTCCCTCAGTTTTTAAGATATCGTTTTGAAATTTTGCAAACGTCATTTTCTCTTCAAGAAGCTGCTCATTTGTCGGAAATGCCGATATTGGACCACTATAACATATAGCTGCCATATAAACTGAACGATCGGAATCAAAGGCTTGTATGGAAAACTTTCACATTTGACAATGTATCTTCACGAAATTTGGTATAGATTATTTCCCAAGGCAACAATGTAATCTCCGAAGAAATTGTTCAGATCGGATTACTATAGCATATAGCTGCCATACAAACTGAATGATCGGAATCAAATGCTTGCAAGGGAAACTTCCTCATTTGACGATATATCTGCACGAAATTTGGTATGAGTTATTGTTTATAGAAATAATGTAATATCAGAAGAAATTGTTCAGATCGGATTACTATAGCATATAGCTGCTATACAAACTGAACGATCGGAATCAAGGGCTTGTATGGAAAACTTTCGCATTTGACGTGGTATCTTCACGAAATTTAGCATGGATTACTGCTTAAGGTAACAATATAATCTCCAAAAAAATTGTTTGGAACGAATTACTATAGCATATAGCTTCCATGCAAACAGACTACATAGTTACTAAGAGAAATGCACCTGTGAAGGGTGCAAACGTTTTTTCTTGTTTCACATTGATTTTTTTTTTATTTTTGTTGTTTTTTTTTGAGTTGCAAGAACTCCACCTGCGTTGAATCAATGATATTACATATGTTTTCATTTGAATCATATGAATCTTCTTATATATGATCATTTGAGGATGTCGACTGGATTAAAAGCGCCGATTCTCTCAGCGCGTTCTTTCCTCTTGAATGGTTTCTTTATTTTGTCCACATTCTCTAAGTGACCCGGTCGACCTGGCTCTCGTTGTCGTTGCAAAATAGGCTTATTTTTATTTGTCTTCATTCATTGAAAGGGATTAGTCGATTGTATCACCTTTTAAAAATATATTTTTATAAAAACTGCAAAATTCAAATTTGCTGAAAAAAACTACATACGTACATATGCATGTGTTTAAAGTGAGCAAAATTATAACATGCATATCGGTAGTTCGTGCGTGTCGGCTGTAGTAAGCAAGTATTGGCAAGTTTCGATGCAAATCGGCACGGGTGATCGTAATGGTAAATACACCAAACTTAGTTTCCAATTGTTTTCACATGATTCAAACAAATTAAGAGAACATGTATAGAGATCCTAAAAACTTTAATTTTGTATGGCACCCTAATGTGCACATAAGTAAAGATTACAACATACATATATTATATTTTAGTAGATGATCCAATAATTAGAACTTAATCTATTAATAACCTTATGGAAATAATACATAAGGGGATTCTGTTGCTCTTGCACGATTGCACGGGATGCAAAAAAACTTATAACAATAATTGCAGAAACAGAAATTCCAGCGACTTATACCATACAAGTATATAGTATGCAATTATTTTGCTACGCCTCATTGTACGAAAATTATCGTGGGTTTGGATAAATCATATTCTTCAGCGATTGTATATTTTTTTCGCTTGTGATTTGTTATTGTGCTATCGCACGAACCGGAAATACCCAATTTTCGATCATTTATAATATTTTTAGTCATAGGGTGTCGTGGATGTTAAGGTTAACTTTGAACAAGATAACGTTCTTAAACACTTAAGAGCGATTTCTAATTAGAGAACAAATAAACAAATATGAAATTGGTAAGGCCCGCGATATTAATTCTGGAAGGAACAAAATGTGACTGTTTGAAATAAAGGGAATTTTATTTAAGAAAGACATTTTTTAAAGAAAGCTATTGTATGTCTCTTAGCTGTACCCTCCTCGCAGGAGCTGACTGGGTAATGGAGGTCGCTACCATCGCCGTTACGGCTTGTCACCTGGGTTAATTCCTGGAGCAGATCTGGACGGTGCAGGCAGGCGGCGTCTAGCTAAACAAGGTATAAATCCATCCTACTCTTCCTGGAAACTTAATTTTTATAATAGGTACCTCTGCCATTATGAGGTACCTGGCGGTAGGTATAAAACGCTAGGGGTAGAGGTTTCCTTAATATAAAACTTAATTTGGAGCAAATTGAAGGAAAAAAGTGGTGTGGGATTTTAGCCCAAACGTTGGTGGGAGAAGTGACTACTAAAAATCAGTTCACAGCGGTTGTAGTGCTACAGTCAATCCGTTTTTACAACGTAGAGCTGCCACTGTCCTTGAAGACTGATACCTCGAAAGCGTTGGAAGCGTAATCACGATCGAAGAGGAAGCTTTACTACGCCCTCCGACTAGGCTAGGCCCAGGGCAAAACCCAGGAAGGAGGAGTTGGAGGCGAAAACTGCTTACAAAACGGCGATTAAGTTCAATGAACTATGGGTAAAGCAAGCGGTGTTGAAGCTGTGATAGACGGCCGTCCTAGAGATAGTGGACTAGAGCTGCATCCGACCATACCGTAAGCGAAGGTGCTCATACCTTGGATGGTAAAAGCGATGAACTGCGGCTCATAAAAAGTAAAAAACAAGCGCTAAGTTCGGGTGCAACCGAACATTTTATAGTCTTGTAACTTACAAAAATCAAAGCCAGGAAAATACTTTAAGGTGTAAAACCAATCATATAGAGTAAAGTCAGCCGGATGTTCAAAAATCCTGATATTAGTTATATAGGGGCTAGGCCAAGTTTTTGCTCAAATTTATCTATTTTAGGCACAAAGGTACACTGTTACGAATAAAACACGCTCTTTTATTATCATTGGGATAACTCACATTGGCCGATATATTCGGTACAAAGTCACCCCGAAGTTCGAAATTTTTTATATTAGGTATAAGGAAGCTAAGGGAAGTATTGGTCCGGTTCAACCCATTTTTGACATACAGACATATCATTATAAGAGAAGAATTATCCCTGAATTTCATTTATACATATGTCTCAAACATTGACCAACATTTTCAATGAAAAGTCAACTATAGGTACCGTGGTCCAAATATTCGGACTTGAACAGTTCTAATTGGATTGAAACAATTTTTGGTTATAAGGTGGCACACACTAAAGACATTATTTGTGCAAAGTTTAACTCCGTTATATTAATTTCTTCTTGATTTGTATACTGGAAACTGAACGTGTGGCTATCCTCCGATTTCATCCATTTTCACACTGTTGGTAGAAGTTCTTCTAAGATATGTAAAAAATTTGGTTGTTGTAGCTTAAGTGGTTTAGGAGATATGTACATTAAACTTGTTAGATGGCGGGTACATGACCACTTTTTCAAAATTTTTTTTCCAGCGGTGCACCTGGCTACTTCGATTCTCAAATATGAGTTTTATATCTTAATTTAGTGCTTAGTTAAGGGGCTTCATAGGTTTTCGGTTAATGGCGATTTGGTACAGAGGATCGTAATAGCAAGGGACACCAGTTTTGAAAAAGTGGGCATGGACCCGCCCTACTGAAAGCGCGATAAATCGGTAACTATCTGCTGCTGGAGAAAATTATTCGAGCTGCAGAACTTATCGAGCAGGTAAAATATTTTATAAGAGTGTACAGCTGCTGGCGTATGCCGATGATATTGATATCATCGGCCTCAACACCCGCGCCGTTAGTTCTGCTTTCTCCAGGCTGGACAAGGAAGCACAGAAAATGGGTCTGGCAGTGAAGTAGGGTAAGACAAAATATCTCCTGTCATCAAACAAACAGTCGTGGCACTCGCGACTTGGCTCTCACGTCACTGTTGACAGTCATAACTTTGAAGTTGTAGATAATTTCGTCTATTTAGGAACCAGTATTAACACCACCAACATTGTCAGCCTGGAAATCCAACGCAGGATTGCTCTTGCCAACAGGTGCTACTTCGGACTGAGTAGGCAATTGAAAAGTAAAGTCCTCTCTCGACGAACCAAAACCAAACTCTATAAGTCGGTGCAGAGGCTTGGACGATGACAGCAACCGATGAGTCGACGTTACGAGCTTTCGAGAGAAAAGTTCTGCGAAAGATTCATGGTTCTTTGCGCATTGGCCACGGCGAATATCGCATTCGATGGAACGATGAGCTGTACGAGATATACGATGACATTGACATAGTTCAGCGAATTAAAAGATAGCGGCTACGCTGGCTAGGTCATGTTGTCCGGATGGACGAAAACACTCCAGCTCTGAAAGTATTCGACGCAGTACCCGCCGGGGTAAGCAGAGGAAGAGGAAGACCTCCACTCCGTTGGAAGGACCAAGTGGAGAAGGACCTGGCTTCGCTTGGAATATCCAATTGGCGCCACGTAGCGAAAAGAAGAAGCGACTTAAACGTAAAAATTTGCCGCCGAGATGGTATGACAAGGTTTTATAGACACGATGGGCATAGAACCGCCCACTTTTTAATGAAATCCCATATCGCGACTCACCGATTTCAACTAAATTTGGAACGTGGCATTTTCATATTCCTATGTCACTCTGTGAAAATGAGTTAAATCGGACAATAACTACGTCTACTTCTCATATAGTACAATTTTAAACTCCACTTGATTCGTTCACTTTCCAGCACACAAATCAAGAAGCAATTAATATAACGAGATTAAACTTTGCACGAATAATGCATTTATTGTATGCCACCTTATGACAAAAAATTGTTCAAATCTAATCAAAACTGTTCAGGACCCTAAGTACCAAAGGGGTCCACATCCCTGTAAATATAGTTAACTTTTGTTCGAAAATATCACTCAATGTCTGAGATATGTATATAATTGAAATTCAGGGATAGTACTTTTCTGACAATGGTATGTCTGTGTGTCAAAAATGGGTTGAATCGGGCCAATACTTCCTTTAGCCCACAAATATACCTAATATAAAGATTTTCGAACTCCCGGGTGACTTTATACTGGATATGTCGGCCAATATTTGAATTATCTCAATGAAAATTACAGAACGTGTTTGTACATAACAGTACATCTTTGTGCTTAAAATGGATACAATTGTGCGAAAACTTGACCTAGCCCCTATATAACCATTACCAGGATGTTCAAGCATCCCGCTGATTTTGTATAATGACTACGTATAATGATTTTGGTTTTTCTAACAAATGTTATGACGTATATACATATATGTAAGTCAGTGTATAGGTTATATACCTGCATGGTGTATGTATATATAAAAGTGCTCAGATTCCAATCCTCTGGTTGACGTTTTACATTGTAAGGTATGTCCCTGGCTTTGATTCCTGCAAGTTGCAAGAGTATAAAATGTTCGGTTGCACCCGAACTTAGCCTTTTCTTACTTGTTTTATATTGTTTGTTTTATTGCGACCAAAACAGCAGAGAACCTCAAAATCGTCTAAACACAGAAGCCTATTAATGCGCTAAAATGTAGAGCAATTAAGCTATATTTCACACCTGTTGGCGAGTACTTCAAGACTGTTACTTTTTGTTATTTTTATTGCATTTTTTTTTAATATTCTTCGCACATTCTCGTAAACGAAAGAGAAAAGTCGAGCACAACAAACTTGCTAAAAAACAAATATTATGCAATACCCGCTCTATACGATTCATACATATGTATGTATACATATATGTATATACATGTAGACATGTCTATATTTGGGAAAACTGCTTCATTTCAATTACACAAACAGAACACGTCGATAAAATCTCTTATTGCCTTATAGGCATTGGCCAAAATAATAGCCACGCGCTTATCTACGAAAAAATTTCGTTGCTGATGAGTACATGTACATATGTACATATGTATGTATCTATGTACATCAACATGTTTGATAAAAAACCCAAGAATCATGTACACCTGAGCAAAAATTGAGATTTTATACAAATAAACTGGTATCTGTCTGGGGTTGTATGAAAGCCAAATCTAATTGGCCCACAAAAGTGATTTACAGATTATTAAAATGTATTTGTGTATTTAATTTCTCCTTATTAACCATATCTAACCATCCGTAGACCTAACGATGATCAATGTAGTCAGGGATACTTTCAATTTCCTCAGAATAACGAGCTAAATGCACAAAATTATGTCCCTAAACAAATTGGTGTTATATTTTATTCATTTGTGCTTACATATTGTTTTTTGTTAAAGTAAAAAACTAATGAAGATAATTTCTCTGCGAGCTCATAGCCACGCCTCTTAAGGGGTTTCCTTAAAGGGGTATTCTAGTCTAGAGGCATTAATGTCAGGTTATTTTTAAGTGTCGTAAAAAATACAATAAATATTATTTAAAAGTTATTTAATAATATTAAAAGAATACAAAAAATATAAAAAAGTTAAACATTTAAAAATAAACCGCTGATAAAGTGGGGGGTTTGAAAAATTTGCACGTGACCATATCCACCATTTCAATACTCCTAGCAATCTGAAACCAGAAAAAAAGTACACCCGACATTCGGACTACGCAAAGGTTGGAAAAAAGTGTTTCACGAAATTGCGACATTTTTGGCTATCAAATTTCGTTGAGATTTTGTAATATTGCTAGTTCCAGATATAGACAAGTTCATAAAGAAAACTTTCTAAAAATTTTAGATAAATCGGTCCAGTAAAACCTGAGAAAACGTGGGTATTGTTTTGAAAAAAGACAGTTTGGAGAAAAAAACGTTTATAGCTTCAGTTCCAGCCGAAACAGTATGGATGCCGGGTCAGAAAAATACCTACATATATCTCCGAAAATAATTTGAATATTAAAAAAACCTTTTGTAGGCATATTTTCAAATAGTTATTTTTGGAAAATATAAAAAAAGTCACTCTCTGAAACGTTTATTAAACATATTTCCTACAGAGCACTCCTATTAGTGGTCTAACTGAAAGACATTTTTGGAACACAATAGTATTTTTATTTTACTTTCCGGTCGAATAGACAAATTCGATCTAATTATAAAGTAAGCTACATACTTGTACATACTATGTACACAGAGCACAAATATACGAGCATTTTGAATACACTCATGCATCTGTAAACAATATATTTGTTTACTTAGACAACAACAATACGTATGGTAATGATTTATTTATACTTAAATTGCATACTTGATCTCACTTATTAGTGCAAGAATTTAGCGATAATATGCAAATTCCTGCTATGCAATATCAAATTAAATATAAATAATTACTTGACTTTCCTTAAACATTCATTTTTATTTGGAATTTTATTAGTCTCCAAAGAGCAATATGTAAGTATAATATAACAAGTAAGAAATGACTAAGTTCGAGTGTAACCGAATATTTTATACTCTTGCAACTTGCATGGATCAAAGCAAGGGGAATCATCATGTACATAAGGTCTGTTAGTTATATGCGGTCTATAACAACTTTTCAACAGATTTCATCCATGTTAGGCATAAAGATGTTTCTTAATTTTGTTAAGATAACTAATATATTGGCCGATATTTATTTAATATATATTATATTTAACCCATTTTTTACATACATACATACATGCATATTACCATGATATTATTTATAAGTTATTTAATAACAATAAAAAAATATAAAAAAGTTAAACATTTCAAAAATAAACAGCTGATAAAGTGGTAGCAATCTGAAACCAGAAAAAAAGTACGCCCGACATTCGGACATTCACGAAATTGCGACATTTTTGACTGTTTCGTTGAGATTTGGTAATATTGCTAGTTCCAGATACAGACAAGTTTATAAAGAAAACTTTCTTTCCAGTAAAACCTGAGAAAACGTCAATACCCACGTTTTTTGAAAAAGACAGTTTGGAGAAAAAACGTTTATAGCTTCAGAATATATCCTTCCTTCTAGAATATATCTCATATATATCCATATATTCGGTATCTGCACTATTCGTCAAAAGTTTTATCTGTATGCAGATTTTTATACAGGAAATCAGATAGAATCTAAAATTGTGTTTTATTGGAAGTAGGCGTGGTTTTATAATATTATCTATTGAATTTGGTTGAAATCGGTCAGTAGGTCCTTAGGGTGTTTCCGCACCCATTGTTCAAATTTAATACCGGCTTCTATGTCATCCCGGAGTAAAATTTTATGTCCTTGACAGTGGCAGTTTTCCAATTCCGTGCATCTACAGTATCAAACCGCCTTGGATGCCAAGGAACACGTGTTCCAAGTTTCAGCAAATATCTCAATTTTTATTCTTCATCCTGCATCATTTATATACATATACATAAATGTATATAACTCCAGTATTTCAAACTCGATTAGTTTTCGATGATACACACAACTGTTAGCTGTACAAAACTATTATACTCCGTAGAAACATGTTGCGAGAGTATAAATATATGTATGTATGTACATATGTATGTTAATCATGACGATAAACTAAATTTTTTCAATACATTCTCAACAAAGCTTGGATCGACTATATTGTTTTATTTCAATGAGAAAATATCTGTAATCGGCTCACACATTAATGCTGACTCTCATAAGTTTTATTATATAACCTAGAATCGTTCTTGGCAACGAAAACGACTTTGATTTATGATATATATGCAATTGAGTAGCAATACTTTTTCGATGAAAAAAACTAACACTTTATAATTTTATCAGTATGCCCGATAATGCCAATATTTCATAAGACGCCTATTGAAGTGTTCGCGAGAAAGATTCTGCTTATTCAACTTCAAATATAGCATTGGAAGTTGAATATATCTTATTTAAGGGAATTAAAGCTGATGGAATGTTGTGGAAGACAGAATTTCCAGCAATTGTTGTCCAAGGCGCTACGATTTGTGTTGATTGAAGGAAAGAGATATTCCATTTTAATTAAACAGACTAATTGGAGGAGAACATGGCGTCAAAATGGGTTTCGAATTGACGGTAACAAATGAACAGCAAAACCGACGAAGTTAGATGCAGGGAAAAACACCTAAGCAGATACAGCGCCCATGAAAGAAGAGAAATTATTGTAAATATTGCCTTCAAGTAGCCGAATTCCTTTCCCCCGTGTAATATGGATTTTAAAGTTATACAAAATATAGAGACATCGATGTGTTTTGGTCACTTTCGTGAAAAATTAAGGATATCAGAATTGGATATACATACATACATATATAGAATTAGCATATTTGCGAGTAGACCAGGAGTTATGATCACAAGCATACCTTTTCTTCGATACAAATTCATATAATCGTATAATACGCACTGTCCTATTTGTGTACAGACATATTTATGAATATTACCAAATTTATCGTCAATAAGCAAGCCAATCTTAGCGCTTTTTTCCCGGTCATTCTCTTGAAATATTAGAAGAAGAAAATGTCGCTTTGGTCAGGTGCTCCTGAGATTGCACGAAATGTTAAAAATTGAGGGACTAAATAGTTCGCATATACACAGAAAGACGGATCCGCAGACGGAAGGACAGACACACAGGCGGACATGGTTCAATCGACGTCACACTGATCATTTATATACATACATACTATATATGTATATTAGGGTGTCCCTTAAATTTCGCAGTGTTTAATTTTTTATGCATACCTTCTTAAAAGTTTTGTTTTAGCATAATACTATTTAAAAAAAAAATATCAGCTCGTTTTATCAACGATAACCCGTACCGACTTGCGATTGAAACTTGTTCATGCAAGAACCGCGCAACTGAGCGCTGCAACCTGTAGCGACGGGTTGCAATTGCCATTTCGTATTTAAGTTTCAGGTCATTAGAGTGCAATTGTTTAATACATAAATATGTCGGTTGAATTACGAAATGATAAACAAAATATTTTCCTTATCGGTTTGCCTAGCCATCAAATTAGTGGTGCAAAATTACCATCAAATCGACAAGTTCTCGCTGTATTGTTTTATAATATTCGAGAAGTAAAATTGACTGTCAGTGAAAGTGCAAATTTAGTGATTAGGGAGTGTATCATATATTGGGAAAAGGCAAGAATTCCCACAAAAGCATTTCCCAACTGCGTAAAGAAACTAATAGACCTATATGATTCATGGAGAGAACTGCAAAAAAATATCAAAAAAACTCAAGTTACGTTTAAAAATCGTGAAAATGATTTTAAGAATAATCTTGATAACTTATTTGATATTGCACATGCTAATGCTTTTGATATGATAAGAATAGAGGAAAACAAACTATTTCTGATGAAACAACGGGAGCCAGGTCGACCAGGATGTCTTGGTGTTGTGGACAGAAAGTTAGCGGATAAAGAAGAAAGAGCTAAACAAAGACAGATAGGAGAAGAGGAAAGAAATGTCAGACATAGGGAGTTATTGGCAGTCCCGTCAACTTCAACAGCCATTAATGTAATAAACTCAGATGATTCAGGGGAAGAAGAGATTTTGGATACACAAAACGCAGTACCAGAAGAAGCTCCATGCACCTAAACTTGTTGCGACATTGGATCGATGTCAACTCAGCATAAGAGACTCTGTTTACATTCTTCATGCAGTCGTAGAGGCACTTGGTCAAAGTAGCGATGATTTCACCATCAACAAGTCCTCAATTCAGCGAATTCGTACTCAGACTAGAAAATCTAGAGCAGAAGCAATAAAAGCTGACTTTCAGAACAATATACCTGATGTAGTAACAGTTCATTGGGATGGGAAACTTTTACCTGGGTTGGACGTGCGAAGTTCAAAAGAAGAACGTTTACCAATCATTACTTCATTTGACAATAGAGAACAGCTTCTCGCAGTACCAAAACTAGACAGTTCTTCTGGTAAGGATCAAGCCAATGCCGTTTCAATCGCCCTCTCCGATTGGAATCTTAATGAAAAAGTACAGATAATGTGCTGCGATACAACTGCTTCTAATACCGGCCGTTTCAGTGGAGCTTGTGTTCTTCTAGAGCAGATTTTAGAGAGAGTTGCTGCTATTTGCTTGTCGCCATCATATTTTTGAGCTGATCCTAAAATCTGTTTTTGAAATCAAACTGAAACAAGTAACTAATAGTCCTGACATTCCCTTCTTCAAAAAGTTTAGAGACAATTGGAAAAACATCGATTCTAATAATATTGATCTCTGCCTTGATTTCATACAGAATTATACTGCTGAGACTGATATTACATCCTTGTTGATGTATTATAAGGCAGAACTAGACAAATCTTTTGTAAGAGATGACTATCGGAAATTGGTAGAGCTATGTGTAGTATTTTTGGGAGGAGATAAAGAACGTAAAATAAAAATCAGACCTCCTGGAGCTATGCACCAGGCAAGATGGATGTCAAGAGCAATATATTCATTGAAAATATGTTTACTGCAGTCTCAATTTCGTATGAAAGCTAATGAAAAAAGGCTCTGCAAGATGTTTGTTTGTTTATTGTAACATTGTATGTTAAACCATGGCTTCAATGCTCGGTGGCGACTAAAGCACCAAACCAAGATTTGTGCTTTTTGAAAGCATTGAAAGCGTATGAAAAAGTTGATGCAGCTACTTATATCTAAAGCTTCCATAAGCGAGTATAGTCAGCATTTATGGTACCTTTGTGAAGAAACTGTTAGTTTATCACTTTTTGATAATAAAGTTGATAATGAGACTAAAAGGAAAATTATTGCCAACTTAAACAGAGAGGAAAGTCCGAATATTGGAAAGCGCTACATTCCATCGACGCTAGAAATGTCTAATACGTTGTTTGGTAAGTCTAATTTTTATAGATCTTATGTATATTATTTTTGTTATTTAAAATTTAATATATTTCTGAATGATTTTGTTTCTATGCGGAGCATCCTTTTTTTTCAAGATTTCAAATACATGCAAGCTTTCTCCACGTCGATGTATCTGCTTGGGAAGGTGATGCTGCCTTTCAGGATACTTTACGAAAAGTAAGCCAGTTAAAAGTCGTAAATGACACTGCTGAAAGGGCCGTTAAAGACTTGCAAGACTTTAACGGACTAATCACAGCCGAAGAAGAGCAAAAACAATTTTTATTATGATGTGTCCAGGAACATAGGCACTTATATCCAGATTGTAAAAAAAAAGTTATCCTGCTTAATTTTAAGGTTCTTTTAATAAATATTTGTCTAATCTAACCACTTTTTTTTATTTAATTGCGTTTTAATCAATTTTACAGTAACACAAATAATAGATAGGCTATATCTCAGAATAATGGCTATATACTAGGACAAAGAAAACTTTGGGGGGTTGGTCGGCACGAGTTGCACTCGTCGTAGAAAGATGAAAATTTATATTTGAGTATATATTTACATTTATAAAAAATATATAGGGTATGCGTTTTGAATTTCTAAAAAAAAAAGTTTTTCGGCATATAAGGGACACCCTAGTATATATGTATGTAAACAAAAACCCGTCCACGCTTCACTGTGGCTGATACATAGATAATACTACTACTAACATCTATATGATTTCTATTAGTTGGATTATAACTATTAGTTAATGAGATATAGCATTTTCGTAAAGCTACTTGTGTTAGTTTACAAAAAATGGATCATAAAGCATTTCGTGTGTTAATAAAGCATTGCTTTTTTTGGGGAAAATACTGTTGAATTTGGGCTCAGGGAAATCCACCGATGAAAAGATATTTGCTAAGCTTAAAATGGCGAAAGCACTGTGCAAAGTGGGTGCCTCGCAAGTTCGTAATCCAACAAAAACAACGAATAACTGATTCTGAGAAGTATTTGAGTGCTCTTTAATCGTAATAAAACCAAAATTTTTCGTCAGTGATAGAAACATAGCTCCATCATTTCCCACTGGAGCCTAATCCATAGTCATTCTAGTGGACTCCTCACGCGTGGAAACGAAAAAGCCGGCTGGAAAGGTTATGACATCAGTCTTTTGGGATGCACGTGCAATAATACATACTTAACGACTGATTACTGAGCCAGTTATACTCTATTTCACTGCGTAGTTGGTTGCAGTTCTTTTCTTCTATTCCAAATATTTAGCAATTGTATTATTTTTAAGAAGACTCTGTTTAAAATTGTACGCATATATTCAAATAATTCCTACAAACATCAATTTTGAACAAATGCTTATGATTTAAAATATAATTTTTGTATTTATGAGTTGTATTAAATTTTGTCATAAAGAGATAGAAGGTATCCTATGTCCTTACCCTGGTTCTAAGCTACCTCCCCTCCAATTTTCAACCAAATCGGTTTAGCCGTTTCTCAGTTATAAATGGTGTAACTAACAACAACTTTCTTTTATATATATAGACGGAACTGAGAGTACAAATACCGTCAAATGTTTGACAGAAAGTAAGTGGTCAACTTTTATATGGGAAAATGGAATTGTCGTCTTACTCTATCTTACTCGCAATTTTTTCTTATTTGCTCACCGTTTGGTCCTAACCTGGGCTACGACAAACATTTTAAAACCAAAATCAGCTCAATCGGCCCAGCCGTTCTCGAGTTTTAATCAGACTAACGAAAAACAATTCATTATTATTTATATAGATTTTTTAAGTAAAAACATGAATCTGTTGTTTTGAAATATATATTTTTTTGTTTGTGAATTATTTTGGCTTTTAACATAAAACGATAGAAAGAAGTCTATGCCCGTCCCGAGGTTCCAAGCTACCTCATCACCAATTTCCAAATCCGTTTAGCCGTTCTTGAGTTATAAATATAGAAATCGACTTTTTTTTGCAAAAAAGGCCGCCGGCAGGACCTTCTTCAGGACTAAAGGAATATCCGTGCAAATTTTCACGTCTTTCCATGCTGTGATTCAGGCGGAATGCGCGAACATACAAAAAAGGCGTTTCATTTTTATATATAAGATTATTCGAATGAAATATTACCAAAATAGTGTACGTGTTTGGTCATTGGAAAGTACTCATGTCTGATTATAGGAATAGCTTTTGTATAAAAATAATAATGAAAACCTTGTATACTTGAAATTTGCTCAGTTATGGAAAATGGCCGACTTTGAGGACTGTCCGTAATATGGAGTTTTACTGTACTTTATAAGGCCGTTATCGTTTTCTTTCTTATCGCGGCAAACTTAATATACCCAGTTTAGGTTATAAAAACTTATGCATGTATATTTGGTTTGAATTAAACCTTCTTTACTTTCATATTTTATAATAGCACTTGTGGTTTTTATTCAACATTTAACGTATATTAGTCATATGTACAATATATGTACATATATTTATACTAAGGGATCCGGCCACGCGTTGCTGTGGTAAACATTTTATACTATTCAATACAATGAAAATTTTATTTACGAATAAAGCCGAAATGTTTTTGTCGGTATAAGAATCCAAAGTATTGTACTTGAGGTCTAATTTTGGATATGTTTATATGTTTATTTTTTATATGTCTGGTTACAAGCGTTCCTGACCAGTTAATAGAGTTGCGCGCTTAATAGATTGTACTTAATACACATCAACAATGTTCATGGTTAATGGAGATGTCCGCTTAACAGGGCGTCCATTTAAAGGAGCTTTTACTGTATTCTTTATTTATGAATTGTCTTAACTATCCTATCTTTTAAGTTGGTTCGAACTGGACACAGTCCGCTAAATTTTACTAAAATCGGTTCAGCAGTTTAGTATAAAGATTATCTTCATTTACTTACTATTAAATTAGCAAATAAAATACGGCCACATACATAAGTATGTCCGACTGCATTCCTCTATAACTCATGTGTACTTTAATTTAGTGATTCAACATTATGATTATCGCTGTTCTTGATGATTCAAAACTATTCATAAACAAGTAAGGAAGTGCTAAGTTCAGGTGCAACCGAACATTTTATACTCTAGCAACTTACAAGAATCACAGCCAGGGAAATACTTTATGGTGTAAAACGTCAACCTGAAGATCGAAATCTAAGCAATTTTATACATATATACTGACAGACACATAAGGTTTGTTAGAAAAA
The DNA here is from genome assembly GCF_024586455.1 of Bactrocera neohumeralis. Classification (NCBI taxonomy): domain Eukaryota; kingdom Metazoa; phylum Arthropoda; class Insecta; order Diptera; family Tephritidae; genus Bactrocera; species Bactrocera neohumeralis. Next base: position 63,148,463 of record NC_065921.1, on the reverse strand, counting down.
CGAAAACCATTATATGTAGTATATGGCAGTTGGTGTAGTATCGACCAGATTTCATCTATTTTTCCATATACCACATATTATTAACATGTCACATACTAAAAAACCAGATGTTTGTTTATCAAATTTTTGCCAAATATTTTTATTTTAGGCACAAAGATACTCTCTTATGAGTAAAATACATATGTTCTCTAAATTTCGTAATTTTTGATCATAAAGTGGCACACACTAAAAACATTATTCAAAAGAAGAACGTTTACCAATCATTACTTCATTTGACAATAGAGAACAGCTTCTCGCAGTACCAAAACTAGACAGTTCTTCTGGTAAGGATCAAGCCAATGCCGTTTCAATCGCCCTCTCCGATTGGAATCTTAATGAAAAAGTACAGATAATGTGCTGCGATACAACTGCTTCTAATACCGGCCGTTTCAGTGGAGCTTGTGTTCTTCTAGAGCAGATTTTAGAGAGAGAGTTGCTGCTATTTGCTTGTCGCCATCATATTTTTGAGCTGATCCTAAAATCTGTTTTTGAAATCAAACTGAAACAAGTAACTAATAGTCCTGACATTCCCTTCTTCAAAAAGTTTAGAGACAATTGGAAAAACATCGATTCTAATAATATTGATCTCTGCCTTGATTTCATACAGAATTATACTGCTGAGACTGATATTACATCCTTGTTGATGTATTATAAGGCAGAACTAGACAAATCTTTTGTAAGAGATGACTATCGGAAATTGGTAGAGCTATGTGTAGTATTTTTGGGAGGAGATAAAGAACGTAAAATAAAAATCAGACCTCCTGGAGCTATGCACCAGGCAAGATGGATGTCAAGAGCAATATATTCATTGAAAATATGTTTACTGCAGCCTCAATTTCGTATGAACGCTAATGATAAAAAGGCTCTGCAAGATGTTTGTTTGTTTATTGTAACATTGTATGTTAAACCATGGCTTCAATGCTCGGTGGCGACTAAAGCACCAAACCAAGATTTGTGCTTTTTGAAAGCATTGAAAGCGTATGAAAAAGTTGATGCAGCTACTTATATCTAAAGCTTCCATAAGCGAGTATAGTCAGCATTTATGGTACCTTTGTAAAGAAACTGTTAGTTTATCACTTTTTGATAATAAAGTTGATAATGAGACTAAAAGGAAAATTATTGCCAATTATTTTGGCTTTTAACATAAAACGATAGAAAGAAGTCTATGCCCGTCCCGAGGTTCCAAGCTACCTCATCACCAATTTCCAAATCCGTTTAGCCGTTCTTGAGTTATAAATATAGAAATCGACTTTTTTTTGCAAAAAAGGCCGCCGGCAGGACCTTCTTCAGGACTAAAGGAATATCCGTGCAAATTTTCACGTCTTTCCATGCTGTGATTCAGGCGGAATGCGCGAACATACAAAAAAGGCGTTTCATTTTTATATATAAGATTATTCGAATGAAATATTACCAAAATAGTGTACGTGTTTGGTCATTGGAAAGTACTCATGTCTGATTATAGGAATAGCTTTTGTATAAAAATAATAATGAAAACCTTGTATACTTGAAATTTGCTCAGTTATGGAAAATGGCCGACTTTGAGGACTGTCCGTAATATGGAGTTTTACTGTACTTTATAAGGCCGTTATCGTTTTCTTTCTTATCGCGGCAAACTTAATATACCCAGTTTAGGTTATAAAAACTTATGCATGTATATTTGGTTTGAATTAAACCTTCTTTACTTTCATATTTTATAATAGCACTTGTGGTTTTTATTCAACATTTAACGTATATTAGTCATATGTACAATATATGTACATATATTTATACTAAGGGATCCGGCCACGCGTTGCTGTGGTAAACATTTTATACTATTCAATACAATGAAAATTTTATTTACGAATAAAGCCGAAATGTTTTTGTCGGTATAAGAATCCAAAGTATTGTACTTGAGGTCTAATTTTGGATATGTTTATATGTTTATTTTTTATATGTCTGGTTACAAGCGTTCCTGACCAGTTAATAGAGTTGCGCGCTTAATAGATTGTACTTAATACACATCAACAATGTTCATGGTTAATGGAGATGTCCGCTTAACAGGGCGTCCATTTAAAGGAGCTTTTACTGTATTCTTTATTTATGAATTGTCTTAACTATCCTATCTTTTAAGTTGGTTCGAACTGGACACAGTCCGCTAAATTTTACTAAAATCGGTTCAGCAGTTTAGGAGTCCATCGCGGACAAATAATGTAACTCGTACTTTTTATATACATATAAAGATTAACTTCATTTACTTACTATTAAATTAGCAAATAAAATACGGCCACATACATAAGTATGTCCGACTGCATTCCTCTATAACTCATGTGTACTTTGATTTAGTGATTCAACATTATGATTATCGCTGTTCTTGATGATTCAAAACTATTCATAAACAAGTAAGGAAGGGCTAAGTTCAGGTGCAACCGAACATTTTATACTCTAGCAACTTACAAGAATCACAGCCAGGGAAATACTTTATGGTGTAAAACGTCAACCTGAAGATCGAAATCTAAGCAATTTTATACATATATACTATATATAATTCCTATACTGACAGACACATAAGGTTTGTTAGAAAAACGAAAACCATTATATGTAGTATATGACAGTTGGTGTAGTATCGACCAGATTTCATCTATTTTTCCATATACCACATATTATTAACATGTCACATACTAAAAAACCAGATGTTTGTTTATCAAATTTTTGCCAAATATTTTTATTTTAGGCACAAAGATACTCTCTTATGAGTAAAATACATATGTTCTCTAAATTTCGTAATTTTTGATCATAAAGTGGCACACACTAAAAACATTATTCGTGCAAAGTTTTATCCCGTTATATTAATTGTTTCTTGATTTGTGTACTGGAAACTGAACGAATCAAGTGGAATTTAAAGTTGTGCTATATGTGAAGTAGGCGTGTTTATTGTCCGCGGACGGACGGACAGACAGACAGTCAACCGGAGTTCAACTTTTCTCGCCACCCTGATCATTTCTATATATACATACATACATATATGTATAACCCTAAATCTATCTCGCTAAGTTTTAGGTGATACGTACAACCGTTAGGTGAACACAACTATAATACTCTGTAGCAACTGGTTGCAAGAGTATAAAAAATCACATACAAGTTAGAACGAGCAATGTGGGTTTATTATGAAAGCAAAGGCATGTGTAATAAAATACGTTTCTATGCAAAACTCTATGATAGCAGAATATTTTATATATTATAGTTTATTGTAAACACCGTCAATGTAGTTGAGTTTTTTAATTGTTAATTGTTGAATTGCTGATTTTTGAAAATTTAAAAATTTCTGTAGGTTTAGCCACTCTGCATTTTGACCAAGCTAAGAAATTTAAAAAAAATTCTGTATTTTGTTATATGTTATCATATATTTTTCTGGTTTCAAAGCACACTTATTAAATCTTATTTTAATATTTTTGTTGCTTATTTACTTTTCACTTTTTCAAACACTTCTATTAAACTTGAGTGAAACCTTATTTTGTAACACAAATACCGCTACGCTAATTTCTCACTTTACCCACAACTGCCCTACTAAACAAAACGAACAACTTCAAATGATACAACAACAACAGCGAAAACCCGAATATGCATATTTTGTTAACTCCGCGATGCTGCTGTGCGGTCAGCTGTAACCGACTGATGTGACAACCGCAAATGCTCAAGGAACACTACTAAGTTTTCGCTGTAGAAACCGCGCGACTTGCGACTTTGCGCAGCTGATGAAACCGTGACGACTGCGTAGCGAAGTACTTCAAAGTGTGTGAGATGCCTTTGTTGGTGACGGCCCGACTCACGGCTGACGACGCGCCCACTCCACAATTCAGCTACAGTTACATTCAACACACCCAGCCGATCACCTACAAACAGCGCTCCTATGCAAAGAACTTGTATATAAGTATGTATGGAAATATATGCGAAGGAAAAGGTCTTGCTTTCGGGCGATTACGTCAACGGGTTTCTCAAATATGTGATACTAAATAAAAACTAAACCTTACATTTGCTTAAAGTTTTCATAAAGAAATTTGTCTCCTTTAAGTGATGCTCCTTATGTTCGGATAATGACGTTAATATGAGAATTGAATGAAGAATTACTGCTGAGCAATATAAAAAGTAATGGAAGAGCAATTGACTGGTGTTTCACTTTTGCTTTCTACTTGTTTTTTTTTCGCTTACAGCTATTATCATTCTATTTTGTTGTTTCTTATATTTGCATTTGCCGGTTGGTGAAATACATATATGGAGTTCTAGCCGACTAATTGGGAATGACAGCACATACCTGACAGGGTACACAGCATACATACAAAAACATGTTCATCTATATATGTTTTATATACTATAAGAATATACATATGTATGTATGTATGTTTGATACGCAAATGCCTTAGTATAAAATAAAAACAAGTAAGGAAGGGCTAAGTTCGGGTGTCACCGAACATTTTATACTCTCGCATGATAAAGTGATAATCGAGATACTGTTATTAGCAACTTTTTTGCGAGAGTATAAAAATGATGCCCTCTGAATTACATGAAAATGTCTGAGAGATTTACCGATATTTTCGGTGAAAAATTAGGTTATGTTAGGTTAGGCACTGAGTTCTTCGTGTTCGATATCAGGGACCTTGAAAAGTTATAGTCCGTTCACGACAATTTTTCCACAAGGGTTACCTCAGCTCAAATACCATATTTGTGTAAAGTTTTATTCCGCTATCATCATTGGTTCCTAATGTATATATTATACAGAGAAGGCATCAGATGGATTTCAAAATAGCGTTATATTGGAAGAAGGCGAGTTGTGAACCGATTTCACCCATATTTCTTACATGTCATCAGGATGTTGAGAAAATATTATATACCGAATTTCATTGAAATCGGTATAGCAGTTCCTGAGATATGGTTTTTGGTCCATAAGTGGGCGACGCCACTCCCATTTTCAATTTTGAAAAAAAGCCTGGGTGCAGTTTCCTTCTGCCATTTCTTCCGTGAAATTTAGTGTTTCTCACGTTTTTTGTTAATCGGTTAACGCAATTTTAGTGATTTTCAACATAACCTTTGTATGGGAGGTGGGCGTGGTTATTATCCGATTTCTTCCATTTTTAAACTGTATATGGAAATGCCTTAAAAAAACGGCTCTGTAGAGTTTGGTTGACATAGCTATAGTAGTTTCCGAGATATGTATAAAAACTTAGTAGGGGCGGGGCCACGCCCACTTTTCCAAAAAAATTACGTCCAAATATGCCCCTCCCTAATGCGATCCTTTGTGCCAAATTTCACTTTAATATCTTTATTTATGGCTTAGTTCATGACACTTTATAGGTTTTCTTTCCAACTTTTGCCCATCTTCGAACTTAACCTATGGAGCCAAGGAATACGTGTACCAAGTTTCATCATGATATCTCAATTTTTACTCAAGTTACAGCTTGCACGGACGGACGGACAGACGGACGGACAGACAGACATCCGGATTTCACTCTACTCGTCACCCTGATCACTTTGGTATACATAACCCTATATCTGACTCTTTTAGTTTTAGGACTTACAAACAACCGTTATGTGAACAAAACTATAATACTCTCTTTGGCAACTTTGTTGCGAGAGTATAACAAGTGAGGAAGAGCTAAGTATAATCGAATATTTCATACTCTTCCAACTTGTAAGGATTAAATCCAAAGAAGTACCTTCAAGTACATAAGGCCTTTAGTTATGTGGGTTCTAGGGCGAGTTGGTGACGTAATTTATCAAATAATAGACCGTTACCGTCTAATCGTCAAGTACTGCAGTACTTATTTTTAACATTCGCGAAGTTAAATTGACTGTTAGTGAAAGTTATACATTTCAAAGATGGCAGCGGAATTAAAAAGCAATAAAAATTGTGTTTTCTTAATTAGTGATGTAATTTCTCAAATAATAGACGCAAAGTCTAATCGTCAAGTACAGCAGTAATTATTTTTATCATTCGCGAAGTTAAATTGATTGACAAAAATTTTATATTAGGTATATAGCCACCATATAGTAGCAGTATATTGAAGTATTGACCCCATTCAACCCATTTGTAGCACACACTCATACTACTATCAGGAAATGACATGACAGGACATTGGCCAATATTTTCGGTAAAAAGTCAACTATGGGTACTGGGGTCCAAATATTCGGTACCTAGGGATTTGAATAGTTTCAGTACTCCAAAAGCATTATTCATGCAAAGTTTTATCCTGTTACATTAATTGCTTGTTGATTTGTACACAGGAAGGGGAAAGAATCAAATGGAATTTAAAATTGGGTTATATGAGAAGTAGGCGTGATTCTAGTTCGATTTTAACTATATAACATAAAAATGTCAGAGGAATATTACATAGCAAATTTGGTTGAAATCGGTCGGGTGGGTCTCAAGATATGTGTTTTCACCTAAAAGTGAGCGGTATCACGCCCACCGTCTAATTTTGACCCCCGCTCCATTAAAACCCTTTTACACCCTCTAAATCCTAAAATTTAATGTCTCTGACGTATTTACATAGTTATTGATTTATCGCACTTTCAGTAGTTTTGAACAGTACCCTTATATGAGGAGTGAGTGGGGTTATTGTCCGATTTCATTCATTTTCACAATGTCGGTAGGAGTTTTTATATTTGCGTTAGATAAATTTAGTTATTTTAGCTTAACTGCTTTAAGAGATATATACTTTAAAATTATTAAAGGTCGGGGCCACGCCTACCTTTTCAAAAAAATTCCCTAAAAGTGAACCTTACTACTGCGATTTTCTATGCCAAAGTACAATTCTTTTGTGGGCATGACAGTGGTCCAATTACGCCCATCTACGAACTAGTAATTTTTTTACCAAGGAACGCGCATACGAAGTTTCATCCAGTTATCTCAATTTTTACTCAAGTTACAGCTTGCATGGACGGACGGACAGACTGACAGTCACCCGGATTTCAACTCGTCTCGTCATCCTGATCATCTATATATATGTAAATAGTTATAACCCAATCTTAAAATATGAAGTCTTCATTTTTGCGGGGACTTCTTTCAAGACTTCACTAAAAAATGACCACCTTAAATTAATTTGTTCTTAATTTCTTATTTTTTCATTCGTTTCATTATTTTTTCGTGCATTTCTTATACTATACCAAAACAGAATATAAAGAGATATTTATCTTTATTTTGATCGGTCATTTTTATTGCAGATATATGCCATTTGTACAATGCAATTTAAACAATTTATCATTCGCTGCCTAAATTTCGGCAAGATATCTTGTTAAATAAAAAAAAAATTCACACAAGGACTTTGTGGGTCAGTATGTATGACAGCTTTTTCAGTGGCGAGGACAAATGAGCCCTTTTTACTAAGAAAAGGACGTTCGCACTATTTCATATCGAAATCTTAAAATCTAATTGATTGTCGATTTTTTTATATTTTGTAAGCAACTCAAACACGAAAAAGTTAAAAATAAATCAATTTCACATAAATTTTGTAAATATTTTGAAACAAAGTCAACATAAATACATATACATATTTTTATTTTTATTTTTAATTATACCTTTGAATACGTTGTAGGAACTTTTATATTTGTTATCGACATATTTATTTTCATTCAAGTGTAAATACATACATAATGATAAATAATGATATGTAAGAGCGGATTAGACTTGTTCGTTTTCAATTGAGAGATTTTTGTGACTGTCACGTACTGAATTGCAAAATCGTCTCAAGTCAGTAAAAATGTCTCTAATTGAAAATCTCAATTTTAGAGACTTGTGACTGTATCACAGTACAAAATCGTTTTATGGATTAAAATATTTTTTGACAATTTTAGAATGGTTTAATAAATATATGAATATAGAAAAAATTACAAGACTTTATTGCTTATTTTGGTACCCCCACAACCTCGCTGAACCCTGTAAAAAACTAAGGATTTACTAAAACACTTTTTGATATGGAAAGAAAAATTGATCACAACACAATTGCACATCCATCAGGAGGCATGTTAGTGCAGATTAGTACCGCAATAAGATGTTCAAATACTTGGCAAATCAAAGACAGCTAATATTATATCAAAAATTAAAAAATATTTTCCAAAATGCTTTTTAGAACTTTCAAATGTTGTTGGAGCTTTTAGAGGCGCTAGTGTTATGAATATACATATGTATATTATATCGAAAATTAAAAAAATATTTTTCAATATGGCTTTTCCGTATTTTTAAACATTGTTGTAGTTTTTAGTGGCATACAACACTCTTTTGGAAGATCTGAAAATTTCAAATAGAGTTTCAATTATTTTGTTTCTTTGCGACACTGTATATATGTAGTTCACTAAACCAATGTGCACCGCTCGGATACACACAAATATGGACCAAAACCTATTAACGAAATTAAAAAATTTAAGCAAATTAAGAAAACACGGCAGCAACAATTACAAACGAACGGGAAACAATGTAAATAAAATGATAACAAAGTTGCCGGTAGTCGCTTTGACAAGCTAACGTATGCCAATGCGGCATTTTTTTGACAACAGTAAACACGCAAATATTTCTACTACCCACACTAAAAAGTCAATGCCACACATACTAGCTTAACAGAAGCAAGCAAAATGGCATTGCATGTGGCTCAAAATTATATTTTCGTTTTATGGCATTTTTCGAAACTTATAACCTCTCTCAGAACTTCCTCGGACTTTTATCGATTTTTTGATCGAGAAAGTATTAAAACGTTAGCAAGGTTAAATTTTAATTTCGATGATATTTTATATGTTTTATATGTTATTTTTTAATTTTATGTAAAAAAGCAAGATAATTTTTCCAGTCAATTTTGATAACAAATCTATTCTTCAACTTTATTTTACATATGTATACCATTAAGATCTATACATCTTCGGGTGTAGAAAAGCTTTGATCTCTTATTTTACATTTGTCGTATGGGAATATAAAGAATTCATTCGGGCCCAGGTCAGGACTATACGGTGGATAACTCATCAAATCGATGTTTCGAGTGTTCAAAAATACAGTTGTTTCAGTCGATGTGTGAGAGCTCGCATTGTTGCGGTGGACATTCGGTGGTTGGTTTTTCTGATTTGCTTCGTGCGCGAACAGCTTTTTTTTGGATTCGGCTCATTTTGAAACACCCATACATTCGACTGCTGTTTTACTGTCGGGTTTATAAGCGTAAATCTACGATTCATCACCTGTCGCGTTGTCATAGAGGTGTTTCGATGCAATGTTATCGTATTTTTTTAACATTACATAACATAACATAACATACTGGTCCAACAAGGACCTTCATTGAAAAAATAATAATATTTAAGTTCATTAAGTTGTAAAAAATAATCGGGCGAAAAAATGTTCACGACGTAAATTCATTTTTTAGCCGAGTTGAATATTTTAAGATACTATAAGCAACACAAATAGCACTCATATGTCAAAACGTTCTAAGTAAATACGTATAACATCAAAAATGTAAAAGTTGTGATTGCAACATAGGGTTAAGAAATCCCAAAATACAAAAAGCAACCTGCGTATTATTTACGTATCTAATATATTGATCAAAAACAATGAGACAAATATACGAACAAAAGAATTAGAGATATGTATGTTGGTAATAGTAAATATCACATAAGATAACATATTGATAAGAAGAGAATATGTTATGGAAGGACAGATTTCGACACTGTCGTAAGGGGTAACCTGTATTTCCTCAAAAAAATATGGCCCATTTTCAATATACAATATGTATATATTTTTTTATATAAAAAATTAAATATTTTATTAAACATTTTTAAAATTTTTCGTTTTCAAAGATACGTATTCTACAAAGGTTTTGTTAAATTTTTCAAAGAAAATATTCAAAACGTAGCCATTACAAAAGAAAAAAATGTTTAAAATCGAAACTGTCAAAATTGTACAAAAGTTGTGAAAAAACATGTTGCTTTTGTCTTACATGTCGATATCATATACTTGACTATCGGGAGACCTCCATAGAGTAGGAAACACCACACGAAGTAGAGCATATCAACATCGTTTAAGCATCAACTTGCAAAATTTATTATACAAATATTCATATCTTGAATTTATTGACTATACCATGCAAAACTTATTCATAAAATCGATAAGACGTTAACTTCTTCGACTTTCCAATTGTCCGATAATATCTTAATACTCTAATAGGTATGTTACCTTACACCTAAATCTAATCTCCTCTTCGAATAGTATGTACACATGCTTGTCCGGAAACACACAATATCTTTATCAACCCAACATATTCTAGATTGGCTCAGTGGTTGGAATGTGTGATTGTTGTTAGGAGCGTGTCTACTTGTCATCTGACGGCTACTTCCACAGCGATATCATAAATTACACTCTTCATTTACATACATACTTATGTACATATGTACATACATTATATACTCACCGCACGAAGGAAGCACGTGCTGATGACCAAAATATATAGCTGTAAAAATATGTGTGCGACACACCTTCCATATGGGTGTTTCCTAAAAATTAATTAGATTTAACTGCTGCTAATTTCTTGTGACTAATTCATAAAGTTATAATATTTAAAGAAGAAACATTTAATAATACATTATTTAGGGGTAATGATGAAAAATATCTTCTGCTTGCACTAAATAGGTTTGGGTAGCTTCAAAATCGGATATATGTAAGTATACAAGGGCGCTTTCCAAAGTAAGCAGGACTTTTTGAATCTAGCGCCCCCTGATGGCCATACCGGCCAACAAGCTAAAACACTCGTTCGACATGCTTTTGGACCGTGCAAAAAGCTGTATTGAAGCAGAAGGAGACTATTTTGAATAAAATAAATTGATTTTGCCGAAAAAACATTTGTTCTGTGTTTTAGAAGTCCTGTTTACTTTGGAACGCACCTTGTATATTGTGTAGGAATGTTAATAACCAAAACACCTTTAAAAAAAGAAATTTAAAGAATTAGTCCAGTATGGAACAATAGTTAGCTTAGTCTTTAAGTTGTGGCGGTTAGATTTAATTTAAATTTATTTTGCAACTTTAACTTCATTCCGTTTTCAATTTTAAAACTCGTGACAATATCGAAAACACAATACGACAATATTGCATAATAAACGTTCAATAAATATCGCCATTCGGGACTGCGGTTAATATAAAAACAAGAAAAAACGTTAACTTCGGCTACACCGAAACCAATATACCCTTCCCAGGTGCATTTCTTTTAGTAACTATGTGTCCAGTTTGTATGGAAGATATATTATATAGTAATCCGATCTGAACAATTTTTTCGGAGATTATGTAGTTACTTTAAGCAGTAATCCATGTCGAATTTCGTGAAGATACCACGTCAAATGTGAAAGTTTTCCATACAAGAACTTGTATCCGATCGTTCAGTGTATGGCAGCTATATGTTATAGTGGTTCGATATCGGCAGTTCCGACAAATGAGCAGCTTCTTGAACAGAATCATTTATATATACTTTATAGGGTCTCCGATCCTTCTTTCTGGGTGTTACAAACTTCGTGACAAACTTAATATACCCTGTTCAGGGTATAAATATTGACGTGTAGCTTGCGTCATAGAATCTGATGATTGCTTTTTTCTTCTTTTGGTTTTTAATATGGCATCTCTAAAAGTTGAATATAGCATTATTACTTAATTTAAAATTACTTTTTAAAACACGCGTACTCGCGGTACAAGGATTGCAAAAATATAACTGTACGTATAACATAGATTGTACAACATTTCTCATCAATTTTTAAATAAATATTTAAATAAATAGTTTTAGTGGGATACATGTATTTAATTCATTCAGTATATCCACAAAGTTATTCCAATACTGGAAGATCTGAATGAAACAAGTAAGGAAGGCCAAGTAAAGTCAGTCGGATGTTCGAAAATTCTGATATTAATTATATAGGGGCTAGGTCAATTTTTCGCTAAAATTTATCAATTTTAAGCACAAAGATACACTCTCACTTGTGAGTAAAACACGCTAGCTCATTTCCATTGAGATTTTTTTTTTTTGTTTCAAAATTATTTTTTTTATTGGATCTGCTTTTTCTTAAAGCCTAACAATAAGTTATAAAATCTTAAATCTAATTAAAAACTAGACATGCTCAAGCAAGTGATTGAGCTGTTTTGGTGATACGTTGCTCCTTAGTACGCAGGCATATCTCTTCTTTTAAGTCGTGTTTGATCGCAGGAATGTACCAAAGCATTAGCCAGAGGGTTTGGGTGATCTCGGAGTTTAGATATATATATTTAATTCTGCTGTCTTCTACTTCTTTCTTTACCATAGGGATACCAAGGTCTTTATGGATATTTTCGTTACGCATGTACCATGGTGAACACGTGATTGTTCTAAGCATTTTTGATTGAAACCTTTGTAATATATCAATATTGGTTGCACAGGTCGTACCCCACAGTTGAATTCCATACATCCAAATCGGCTTTATGACCGCATTATACAAAAGCACTTTGTTGTCTAGGCTAAGTTTTGAGATAGCTCACGCATTGGCTTTATATTAGGTATATGGGGGCTAAAGGAAGTATTGGTCTGATTCAACCCATTTTTGGCATACAAACATACTATTATAAGATAAAGATTATCCCTTAATTTTAGTTATATGTATCACAGATGGACCGAATTTTTTGATCAAAAGTCAACTATAGGTACCGGAGTCTAAATATTCGGTACCTAGGGTGTTGAACAGTTTTTATTGGATTTTAACAATTTTGGCCATACGGTGGCACATACTAAGGACATTATTCGTGCAAAGTTTTATTCCGTTATAATAATTCCTTCTTGATTTGTGTACTGGAAACTGAACGAATCAAGTGGGATTTAAAATTGTGCTATATGGGAAGTATGTTGTTGTGGTTGTTGCCCGATTTCTTCCATTTTCACAATGTGACATAAGAATATAAGAAGAATGCCAAGTGCTAAATTTTCTCGGAATCTGTCAGTCGGACCCCAAAAATTTCACCAAAAAGTGGGCGGAGCCACGCCCATCGTGTAATTTCCACACTGGCTCCTATAAACCTTTCTAATACCATCTCGTAAGTAAATGGCGTATTTAGTTATTGATTTATCGCGCTTTTAGTAGTTTTTAACAGTACCGTTAAATGGGGAGTGAGTGGGGTTATCCTCCGATTTCATCCACTTTTACACTGTAGATAGGAGTTTTTATACTATTTGTGTTCGATGAATTTGGTTGTTGTAGCTTTAGTAGTTTAGAAAATATATATGTATATTAAACTTATTAGAGGGCGTGGCAAAGAACACTTTTTCAAAAAATTTTGCCCACAGATGCCCCTTACTATTGCGATCCCTTGTACTACATTTTTATATCTTAATTAGTGCTTAGTTATGGCATTTCTTGTATTTTCGGTTAATGGCGATTTGAGGGCGTGGTAGCGGTCCGATTACTCCCATCTACGAACTCGGTTTTTTTTTGTATTAAGAAACTCACATACCAAGTTTTATCGAGATATCTCAATTTTTGTTCAAGTTACAGCTAGCACGAAGGGACGGACGGTAAGATATACAGTCAACCGGATTTCAACTTTTCTCGTCATCCTGATCATTTATACTTGTATATGTATAACCCTATATCTATTTCGTTCAGTTTTAGGTCATACATATCGGGTGATTTTTTAAGAGCTTGATAACTTTTTTTAAAAAAAAACGCATAAAATTTGCAAAATCTCATCGGTTCTTTATTTGAAACGTTAGATTGGTTCATGACATTTACTTTTTGAAGATAATTTCATTTAAATGTTGACCGCGGCTGCGTCTTAGGTGGTCCATTCGGAAAGTCCAATTTTGGGCAACTTTTTCGAGCATTTCGGCCGGAATAGCCCGAATTTCTTCGGAAATGTTGTCTTCCAAAGCTGGAATAGTTGCTGGCTTATTTATGTAGACTTTAGACTTGACGTAGCCCCACAAAAAATAGTCTAAAGGCGTTAAATCGCATGATCTTGGTGGCCAACTGCCCATGCATCCCGAAAAATGCACTGTTTGGTGTGGTTTGTACGCTGGTGGAATCATTGGACCGTATTTTTTCAAAGATGCTGTTGGACGCAACGTTACGGTGAATGGCGATCGCTATCGTTCGATGCTAACAAACTTTTTTGTTGCCAAAAATGGAAGAACTGAACTTGGTTGACATGTGGTTTCAACAAGATGGCGCTACATGCCACACAGCTCGCGATTCTATGGCCATTTTGAGGGAAAACTTCGGAGAACAATTCATCTCAAGAAATGGACCCGTAAGTCGGCCACCAAGATCATGCGATTTAACGCCTTTAGACTATTTTTTGTGGGGCTACGTCAAGTCTAAAGTCTACAGAAATAAGCCAGCAACTATTCCAGCTTTGGAAGACAACATTTCCGAAGAAATTCGGGCTATTCCGGCTATTCCGAAATGCTCGAAAAAGTTGCCCAAAATTGGACTTTCCGAATGGACCACCTAAGACGCAGCCGCGGTCAACATTTAAATGAAATTATCTTCAAAAAGTAAATGTCATGAACCAATCTAACGTTTCAAATAAAGAACCGATGAGATTTTGCAAATTTTATGCGTTTTTTTTGTAAAAATATTATCAAGCTCAGTTAAAGAATCACCCGATACAACCGTTGGGTGAACAAAACTATAATACTCTGCAGCAACTGGTTGTAAGAGTATAAAAATCGAACGTTGTGATATCCGAAAATAATAGTTTCAAAAATAAGTAGCTATTGAGAGATAGATGCTCATTTGTGGGAATCGCCGATATCACTATACGGACCACTCTAGGCAGCTGTACAAACTGAACGAACTTTTTCTTTTGACAAGATATCTTCCCGAAATTTGGCATGGTTTATTTTAATGGTGTGATATCCGAAGTAATTGTTCAGATCAGATGACTATAGTATAGGGCTGTCAGTTTGTGCTGGCCGATTGAAATTAAATTCTTGTAATAAATGTTTTGTATTTGTGAAGGGCATAATAGCTTCGGTGTAACCGAAATTAACGTTATTTCTTGTTATAATTGCCGTATTTTCTCAGCATACGAATTTTATGATAAATTGATTTTAGCTATCTTCCATTTCCATTCCATTTTTTTTTTAATACGGAATATCAAAAAAAGTCCGCGATTACATGAAGCAACTTTTGTTGCTAATTCTCGGGCGATTCTCTCTTGCTGTCGCCCATTACCTTCACACGAGCAACTTGTGTTGCGCAACTCTGTTCGAGTTTTTTTCTCATTCCCTTTCACTTTACTTTAACCCATTGTCTTTTCTTTTTCCTTATAGGTATTTGGGCCACTCTATCACATATATTAATCAGCTCTGTCAATTACTAAATACATTTTAATTATTAAAACAAACATATATCACCCTTTTTACTATGGTCTGAATCAATTTGTATGGCTTCCTCCATACATTTCACAATATCTTTAATTAATTAGATTTTTTCGTCATACTCCATTTTCTAAAATATTTATATTATATTATGTATATTTGTATACTTATTTGCAAATTACTTACCAAAAGATGAAATTAAATTTTTTAAATATATTCAAAATATTAATTTCAAAAAAAGATACGCAAATGCAACTATGTACTACGAAAGAAAGAACACGAATGCCGAAAAACGTCGCAGCGAACTGTTACGAATAAGAACACAAAGCGAGTTGCTGAACACTGGAAACTCGGCGCGATTCCCCTCTCCTCGTCGCCCCCTCGCCTATAAACCAAGAGTTGCCGCAACAAAAGTTGCCTCGTGTAATAGCGCTCAAATCGGAAATCGCCAATTTCCTTGCAATGAATATTCTTTTGCGATTGGAGAATAAAAAAAGTCACTGCGGCTTGATCCGAAGGAGATAAAGAATGTGGGAGTAATTTGAAACACAATTCATACAATTTTAACATCGTTTTGATTGATTTGCGACACTGTGAATCTGTCTATTTTTATGCTCGGTCTGCCTTTACTTAGAGCTCTCGCAAGCTCACAAACCGTATGTTCAAAACTTGTGAACTAAGCGAAGTAACAGCCTTTTTGCACGCCTATTCAGTTCATCAGTGGTTTTTGCACCACAATAATGTACCGTCGCAATATCGTGCCGCAACCAGCATTAACCTGATTTAGCTCCGTGTGACTTCTGGCTATTCAGCAAACTCAAACGACCACTCCGAGGACACCGTTTTGTGTCAATTGAAGACATTAAACGTGAATCGCTGCGCGCATTGAAGGCTATTCCGGAAATTGACTTTAACAACTGTTTCGAAGATGGAGTCATGTGCAGAAGTTCACGCAAGTGAGGAAAGTTCTCTGATTTCCATCCACTTTAAAGTGGCCAGAAACGGTTATTTTACATAGCCAAAGAACATCCGTTTGAAGGCGAGCTAAAGTGAGGAGGCGAAACATCCCCTCCATATAGAGGGGCCAAATTGGGTGTGGAATTCGTGGTGGAAGAGAGGCTCTGTCGCCGAGTTCTCTAAAATATATTTTGATTTATGCCCACGTCCCGACGGAAGAGAAGGACGATGTTACCAAAGATGCCTTCTATGGATATCTCTTGCCAACAGGTGCTACTTCGGACTAAGTAGGCAATTGAGAAGTAAAGTCCTCTCTCGACGAACAAAAACAAAACTCTATAATTCACTCATTATTCCCGTCCTGCTATATGGTGCAGAGGCATGGACAATGACAACATCTGATGAGTCGACGTTACGAGTTTTCGAGGGAAAGGTTCTCCGGAAGATTCCAGTTCTGAAAGTATTCGACGCAGTACCCGCCGCTGGAAGCAGAGGAATAGGAGGACCTCCACTCCGTAGGAACGACCAGGTGGAGAAGGACCTGGCTTCGCTTGGAATCTCCAATTGGCACCACGTTGCGAAAAGAAGAAATATCTGGCGCGCTGTTATTAACTCGACTATAACCGCGTAAGCGCTTTCTACGCCATTATGGAAGAAGAAGTATATACATACATATGTATGTAGTATGTATATATACTTGTATATTTTTTTTTTTTTTTCAAAATACCGAAACTTGAGTCAATCAAAATGCTGTGTTTGGTTTTGCTGTCCAACAAGTAAAAAATTAATGCACGTGGCTTTGGAAAGTTAGATCTAAGAACCAAATATAAGATCTAGTTAAATTATTTTTTTATATTTTATTTGCATAGTTAGAATAATTCGATTGAGGTCAAGTACGTCCTTTTGTTCGATAACTTATTGCCAAGCTGAACGTTTTGTTGCTTCAGAGGTCCGCTTGTTAATATTAAATCATAATATCATAATAACTAGATGAGATCATTATATATACATATGTAGATATGTATATTCCATTTTGTATAATATTGTATATTTCTACAGAAATTACTAAAGTAGAGATAAAATGTGCTTTAGCACTTATCTTAGCGTTATTAGAAAAAAAATCGTGTCAAACGGGTTTGCGATATCTTACCACTTTTTGCAGTCCGTGCCTTTTACCAAACATAATATGTAATATGCATAGACTTTGTGTAAACATTATTTATTAGTTGGCATTAGGCGCACACATACCGTTAGTAAAACGCAAAACGAAATGAGAAGTGAAAGCAAAAATCAACGAAATAATAACTATCGATCAAGTATTGGCAGAGTTAATTGTAGCAATTAAGTGTATGGCCAACTTAAGCACAGGGTAGGTGAAACTACATGGACACGGTGGCAATACCGCTAGTTACTCGGCGGAAGTCGCTGTGTCTAGCAAGAGACCATCAAGTGTCTGCATGCAGTTTAGAATCCTTTACGCGCGGTGGTACAAATGTTAAATGTATATGATATGTATTTAAGAATGTGTGTGTATTTAGGATGTGTTTAACGCCAATACAATTCGATTGTGACATCGAAAATTAATCATAACACAAAAGTAAACACTACAAATGACAACGACTGATAGCCTAAATACATTTATAAGTACATACATATAATACATGCACACGCATTTTAATGTGTGTGCTTATGCCTCTTTGTGCAGCGCATGCCAAATTGGTGCGAGTAGTTCCAATACTATTAGGATAAGGTCAGTTGGTGAGTCGATATCCAGTGGTATGGGGCGCGTTTTGTTGTTTTTGTGGGCTGGTTGCTCTATCATTAAGTTAGTTGATTGGTTTCATTGGACGCCGGTTGACATAGTAATTTTGCTGTCATTGGGAATTATTGATGGTTTTATAATATCCACATATATGTATGTGTATATTGTACTAATATATATTTTTTATTGTTAAACCCTCTGTTGTTTAATACATAAATAATAATATTATTATTATTATTTTGTCAATAATCCCATCGAATATTTACCGTCAATTACGTCTGCATACAAATACAGTATTAATTATTTTAGTTCGAACACACACTAATCAAATAAGTTTACACTATTTTTGATTCCAAAACTTCTACAAACATTATTTAGGTTATTCTGGCAGTAATTAAATAGGAACGCACTTATTTTGATGTGAGATTAGAAATATTTTATCAGCTATTAGAGTATTTGAATTCCATAAAATAACTATACACATTTTCAATTGTTTATTTAACAAAGATCACCAGTGTACTTTGTGAATCTCCATAATCGAATACATATGCTAATTTTACTCAATATTTTCGTCATATATATGTATGTACATATGTAGGGATAGATTTTTAGACCGTTTTCCGGTCGGCAAATAAAATTTGGGCAATTACAGTTAGTACCTTTTGAGTTGTGGAAAAAATTCTATAAACAGATTAAGGTCAATAAATGAAGACAAATGGTCTTACGGTCTTCACAAATCTACTAAGCGACTTATAAGTTTCCACTGATTCTCAAATAATTAAAACGCTTAGACCAGTCCACGAATTTTAAAAATCGAAAATTTTTTGAGTTACATCTTATTTCTATGTTTTATTGAATCCGTTTGTTCAAAGCCTAATAGTAGTAATAATATCTTAAATATATTTAAAACTAGACATGGTCAAGGATCTAATTGAGCCCTTGGTCCTCCGAAACGCCGAATCTAATGAAAGCTGTTCGCGCTTGAAGCACTTCCTAGCATATGGTTGCCTGTTTTTTTTTGGAAAAAGCGTATACATACGTCATAACCATACCCTAGTAAATTCTGAGTGGACCCAACAATTTGTTGGTCAGTTACCTTACACACACATCGATTGAAACAACTGCATTTTTGACACTCAAAACATAGATTTGATGAATCATCCACTCTTTTTATTCTCGCACCAAAAAAAACGAAGAAACCTACGTTTTTCTAAACCTGTAGAGGCGGTTAATGCGTACAGAACGCATGTTTTGGAGATACCTCAATCTGAGTGGAAAAAGTGCTTCGGCAATTCGTTCAAATGCATACAAAAGTGTATAGATCTAAATGAAGAATATTTTGAAAATAATAAAGTGATTTTCTATGATCAATATTTGTGTTTGTTCTCTAATCTCGAAATATAAAAGGCAACCCTCGTATAGGTAAGAACTAAACGAGTCACTTTTATCGAATGAATCTTAACGGTATGAAGTGTGAAAGATACAAATGAGTTAGTAGGGAACATTTGTTGTGAACGAACCTTAATTTTTTTTCTGCTTATTTAATAACCTTACTGTCATTGAACAAACAGCATCACATTTTTTCATTGTGTTGAAAATTTCAAATTTTGTACCGAAGAGTGATGATTTGCGAAAAGCATTAATTTTTTGTTTTCATTTGAAGAAAAGTACTGCAGAGTCGCAATGTGCTTGTCGAGGCATTTGGTGGTCATGCTCTATCAGAAGCAACATGCTAAAGATGGGTTTAACGGTTAAGAGAAAAGTTTGAAGACGCCAAACTGCAAGCAATATTGGATAAAGATATTAAATGTGGCACAACAAACAATTTCAGACCGTTTGAAAGCTTTGGGAGATCCAAAAGTGTGGAAAATGGGTGTCACATGAATTAAATGAAAGAGAAATGGAAAACCAAAAAATCACATATGAAATTTCGCTTCAAAAATACGAAAGAAAATGGGTATTGCATCGAATTGTCTCTGGCAATAAAAAATGGATTTATTTTAAGAAACCTAAATGGAGAAAATCATTTGATAATCCAGGACAACCATCAACATCGACTGTAAAAATATATCGATTCGGCACGAAAGCAATGTTCTGTGATTGGAGGGAGCAGAAAGGTGTAGTATATCATGAACTTTTAAAATCTAATAACATTGTTAATACTAATCGCTAAAGACAACAAATGATCAATTTGAACCTTACATTGAGACACGGCAAAGTAATTTTGTTACATGACAAAGTACCTTTACACAATGCAAAATCGATTAAGGATACAATCAAAGTTCTTGGCTGGAAGCATTTATTTTCATCGATGGGACATATATTTACATATATTATTTTAAACAACTCTTCAACGAGATTCAGATATTTTCATCCAGCAAAAAATCCCTTTAAAAAACTTTTTCATATTTTAAAACTCCTTTTATATCGAAAAAACGTGGAGATACTGCTTCTCTGTGATTAAACTGGTTTCATTACCAAAAATTTGTTATCAAAAAGTTATCATGAATCATTTATTTCTGAATCATACACATGTGTAATCTAGTCTACCTGCCCACACTTCAATGAAAATACGTCACATTTTGTACTCGTGCAATCATGGATGTATGCGTTCAATCAATCATTTTGGGTTTATTTTTCAATTACTTAATAGATAATCATCTGCTTGCTATATGGATTTGTATGGCAAATAACATATGATATAACTTTTTAATACGAATTTGTGCAAGTACTTTTGTATGCGAATTCCTTAATGGTATCAGGAAGGGATCTTTTTGAGCGTAACCAATCATAGTTACCATAAGATTTTATATCTTACAACAACTAAACTAGCAGGGGGCCTATTCTGTAACTCGATTCGAAAATGTATTCTATTCGAAATTCGGATCTACTTTATCATTATGCGAAAGTTGTACCACCCTGTGCCAGAAAAAATACGTACAATATTCGTTTTTGCTTTCACACAACTCAAAAAATAACGAATATTTTATTCGAAATCATGGCTTGAAAATCCGAAATCGAGTTACAGAATATAAAAAATCCGAATTCGAGTAAATTGATTTTCGAATCGAGTTACAGAATAGGCCCCCAGAATTCATCATTTTAATGCTGGGAAATACTTGAGCCGATTTCATTAATTTCACCTGTATATCATAACATATTCATGTTAACACAAGCTTTCTGAATTAAGATGAGGTAAGACCCATTTCGAACATTTTTGGGATCAGAGTTGTTATAAGAGAATGCTGTGAAGAAAGTTTCGTTCATATCAGTTAAGGGGCACACCTAGCGTGAAATTTAGAAAACATCGATTTTTTTTTCATAACTCAGTAGTTTAAGCTTTAAAAACAGTTTATCTTTAAACGCTTTTGTCTCGTTTTTCGAATTTGCTGAAGCGATTACTCGAAGAGTCGAAAACGACCAAACTTTGGGGTAAAATTCAATTTTTTTTTAAATACCATCAATTGGGAAATTTTTAATATTTTTTTATTTTTAGGTTTTTTGCTGCAAAGGAAGACTTTTGTTTTGCTCCGGCGCCATCGAATATCTTTTATAACTCAAAAAATATTTAATAATGTTTTGAAAATTTCACTATGTACATTATGAAAATTGATCACTCGACTCGGCAACGTTCACAACAAAAACTGACGTATGGAATGACTGTTCACGGATGTATATGTATGTAATATGTAAACTAAAGAAAAGCAATGTTTTGGACCAGTCGATTGGCCGCAAGTACGTGTATTATCAGAATAAACATTTTCCTGTGGAATAAGTAACGCAGAAAAAAGTCTAGTTCGGTTCAACCTTGGATCAAATTTCACGTGTCGTTCGCCATTATCATTCGAAATGCTCAATGAGTCTTCAAAAAATTGAACCCATTAAAAGATAATAATCGAAAAATAAATGCCAAAAGATGTTCTTTCGAATGACAATAAACATTCCCCATTAAATTTTAAGATTCTTTGTTTTTTCTTTAAAAAAGTAGGGGACCTCGAAATGGATCACCTTTTTTATAACGCGTATTATAAGAGGTGCACAAATTCAAGACGTTGTGTTGAATAATTTTCAAAATTTCCTAATTATTATCGTACAATGAAATATTTGACTACGATGTTATTACAATTTTATTAACATCGTTTATATTTCGATTTAAATATGGTAGTCGAAAAAGTCTTTTCGTATTTCTAATTCAACTCATTGTTTTATATTTATAATAATAAACAGATATGTATCATTTTGGTCGACCACTTTTTTAATTTTTCCGCTAAAAACATTATTCCAGAACGGAAGCAATAATTGTTGTGCTACACGAACTGATAGAGCATCGTCTCCATAAACTTCACAAATTACATTGGTGGTTTGCTTGGCATTCTTCCCTTTTTTATACAAAAATTTCAAAATATAGCGAATTTCTTCATTATTTTCATTTATTTTTGAACGGCTGTAACTTTTATAAGCTTCCCCGAATTTAATTGTTTTTTGGTTAAATGAAGTTCACCTTTCTAACACTATACGGTATACACAATGTGATTGATGGCACTGGAGATATACGACTGCAACGACAAAATACGAATAGACTTTTTCGACTACCCAATATGTATTTCTAATTTGACTATCGTTATCAATTATGTATATATTATTGAAATTTAAATATAGGAAGTACAAAAATTAGCTTCCTCTTATATTTAAAGTATACTTTTAGGCTCCTAATTTAATTCTATCCTACAGGGCCTGCCACTAGTTCGAAGTTGGTACAATAAGCGCCACCACCTCGACATACTCTACTACCCCTAAGCAATGAGCTTCTTCATTTCCGTTTTTTCGGTAAAAAGAGTTACCCTTAACCTTAATTGTGGACGAGAAATCACTTAAAATAATAACAATTACAACGGTTAAATGGATTTTTTTTTTTATTTTAAATGTCTTCTTTTTATTCTTGACTTATTCTAAAAGATTTTTTCGAAATCTATTTTATTTTTGTTGTAGCTACAATTTCGAGTTCTGCTGGTCCGATTTCAGAGGCTGAATTTTTTACATCTGGCAATAAGAAAGATTAGAAATAAACCCATAAAAATAACGTATGATCAAAAAATTCGAAATTGAATGTTTCATTGATTACGATCCACTACTTCAAATTACATACATACATAAAAGTACATATGTCTAACATTTTTAGATTCTGCTATCAGACATAACGATGTTTTAACCAATATTTAAATTTTGTTTCACTCATCTTCCATTTTATAACGTGTTCAATTCTTTCCCCCGTAAATGTCTGAAAATGTTGTTACGTTATTTTGCATTTTAGGTGACGATATGCATTTATATGCAACACACATATGTACGTATATGAGGCACGTATGCATTAGTATTCAATACACATGCACTTCAATTTACAACAATACAAATATATTTACTTAGGTTAAGATGTATACATACGATAACCTATTGATAAGATATACATTTAGGCAATGCACTTGAAAGTAATCCCAAAACATAAACATAAACAATATTATAACACACGCACACACATGCATATATTACATTGTATAGTTAAAAACAACCCCATGTGGTGTGCCGTACATACACA
This sequence comes from Bactrocera neohumeralis, assembly GCF_024586455.1. NCBI lineage: Eukaryota > Metazoa > Arthropoda > Insecta > Diptera > Tephritidae > Bactrocera > Bactrocera neohumeralis. Next base: position 63,124,783 of record NC_065921.1, on the reverse strand, counting down.
TAAATATATTTAATTAGATAAGTAAGACTTCAAAAATAGTATATAATAGCCCTGACAGACGAGCAAAATTAATGCGCCTTAAGCAACGCTAATGCGCATTGCAATTTTATGGTGACAGACGGCAGACTTGTGCATTTAGACAGCTGATAGTGAAATTTGTTTATTTATTAAAAAAAAAAGTGAAATAAAAATGAATAAGATAAATTATTAATAGGAATTTTTGTATTTTTGGAAAATCAATATAAATTTTACGAAAAAATTCGTTTATTATTAACTACGTTAAAAGATAATAGAGTGAAATTAAAAGCAATAATTGATTGTAATGCGGAAAAAGTGTGCGAAAAAGTTAAGAATAATGGAAAAATGGATTGGACTGTGCGTTGTTTATTTTCTGTCATCTAAATATATTAAAATTTGTTTTTGTAGCAAAATAAAACTGCTTACCTTTGATGCTGCAAACGCAAAGGAGGCTGCAGACTTCAAGCGACATCTGTCAAAAAATAGCAAAAATCGGCAATTTTTGAACAGTGTTGCCTACTCAAATTTGGTAAATTCAGCTAAATGCACGAAATTCTTGTGCATTACAAACTTGCATTAACATGGGTCAAATGCGCAAGTAAATGTAAATTAAGCCCGCATATATTAGCGCTGTCGTCTGTCAGGGCTATAAGGCTTACAAATATCAAAATAAAATTAAAATCAATAATTTTCAGCTTGAATAAGGTCTTTATTTTTCCCCCACCAGTGGTAACAATCTAAAGAATCTTATTTAAGTTTTAACGTTTGATCATACAAATCAAATAGTTTGATATTATAATTCGAACAACATTACAATTAATTGCTTAATCAATTGGTCAATCGATTAAAATAATATATATTTTATATATTTATTCTATACAATAATTTATGTATGGAAGCCCAACAAGTTGCAATGAATTCAATAATGCCTACCAATCACCAATGATGCGTAACTTGTAGAATTTGGTCTTTGTTCTTCGAAAGAGGACTTTACTTATCAATTTCCTACTCAGTCCGAAGTAGCACTTATTGGCAAAAGTTATTATGCGTTGTATTTCGAGGCTAACGTTGTTATTGATGTTAAGAGCTCGTCTCTGTGTGAGCTCCCGAAAAATCACTGATTTTCCCGATTTTTTTTTGTTGAAATTAATTAATTTAAAAGTCCGGTTTTTTATAAATACTTACATGACGAATACAAAATGATTTTTTATGTTTATTTATTAGTTGTATAATAATTAATCTGTAGGAAATTCGCTATCACGTTATAGAAGCTTTTTCCTCAATATTTGAGTGTGAGTGAGTGAAACGTGTGTTTTAGCTCGTTACCCGATATGGCCGTCAGTATGCCAGTGCAAGCCTTTTGAATGGCCTACACGTCTGCATAACGCTTTCCCTTCATGAAAAAAAAGAAGTCGCACGGTGCCATATCAGGTGAATACGGGGAGTGGTTAATGATTAAAATGTGATTTTTGGTCAAATAATTAGTCGCAAGCGTCGTTCGATGAGATGGCGTATTATCGTGCAACAAACGCCGAATACGTATCAAACGATTTAAAACTCTAAAGTAGAATACCGCATTAACGTCATGGCCGGGTGGAACAAATTCTTTGTGGACAATACCCTTGGAATCATAAAAACAAATCAGCATTGTCTTCACTTTTGACTTCTCCATGCGCGATTTTTTGGGTTTCAACTCGTCCGGTGCCTTCCATTCAGCACTCTGGCGTTTAGTTTCAGGATCATATTGAAAACACCACGTATCGTCACCAGTCACAATATTGTAAAAGAAGCTTTTGACCTCTTTAATGATGTCCTTCGAATTATGGATTCTGAGCAATCTTTGGTCGTCAGTCAATTTGTGCGGAACAAACCGTGCACACACGATTGATGATTTCGGCTGATTTTTGATGAATTCACCCACAGTTTCGATGGAATTTCCGGTGATCACGGATTTTGATTGGCCCACATGTTGATCGTCATTTATGTCCTCACGACCACTTTGAAAACGTTGAAACCACTACTACATAATAGGCAATCATCGCCATAAACTTGTTTCATCAATTGAAACGTTTCGGTAAAAGTTTTACCAATTATAAAACAAAATTTAATGTTGGCAGACATACTGACACTTAAAACGCAATAACTTCACTTCCAATCAATGAAATGTTATGATATTCTCACTGGACAATCGATAAAGACAGTAGATTCTAACGCACCAGTCGATATGGATGGCGCCACCAGGGGGACTCCTGTTTACTTAGGAACGCACCTTGTATACCACATATACATATGTACTTGTAAGATAATGCAACAAAAAAAATAGATTTCTCGAAAATTTCACACTGAGACGTTCCCTTAATGTTGGTTCCAAGATAGACGTAACACGACGATTGTTTGTTTGATGGCAGGAGATATTACGTCTTGCCCTCGTTCACTACCCATTTCACAGACCCATTTGCTTCGCTTCTTTGTCTACCCTGTAGCAATCGGAATTAACGGCGCGGTTGTTAAAAAACTCCAGTTATTAAGTTTTCCTGCCTGGGTTGTTCGACATATTCTCCTTCACTTTTTATGAAGAATGCTTGTTATAATATCAGAATATTAAATATTTTTATACTCTCGCAACAAAGTTGCTAAGGAGAGTATTATAGTTTTGTTCACATAATGGTTGTTTGTAAGTCCTAAAACTAAAAGAGTCAGATATAGGGTTATATATACCAAAGTGATCAGGGTGACGAGTAGAGTTGAAATCCGGATGTCTGTCTGTCTGTCCGTCCGTCCGAGCAAGCTGTAACTTGAGTAAAAATTAAGATATCATGATGAAACTTGGTACACGTATTTCTTGGCTCCATAAGAAGGTTAAGTTCGAAGATGGGCAAAATCGGCCCGGACCGAAAACCTATAAAGTGTCATAACTAAGTCATAAATAAAGATATTAAAATGAAATTTGACACAAAGGATCGCATTAGAGAGGGCCATATTTGAACGTAATTTTTTTGGAAACGTGGGAGTGGCCGCGCCCCCTACTAAGTTTTTTGTACATATCTCGGAAACTACTATAGCTATGTTAACCAAACTCTATTGAGTGGTTTGCTTCAGGCATTTCCATATACAGTTCAAAAATGGAAGAAATCGGATAATAACCACGCCCACCTCCCATACAAAGGTTATGTTGAAAATCACTAAAATTGCGTTAACCGACTAACAAAAAACGTCAGAAACACTAAATTTTACGGAAGAAATGGCAGAAAGAAGCTGCACCCAGGCTTTTTTTAAAAATTGAAAATGGGCGTGGCGCCGCCCACTTATGGACCAAAAACCATATCTCAGGAACTACTATACCGATTTCAATAAAATTCGGTATATAATATTTTCTTAACACCCTGATGACATGTACGAAATATGGGTGAAATCGGTTCACAACCACGCCTTCTTCCAATACAACGCTATTTTGAATTTCATCTGATGCCTTCTCTGTATAATATACTATATACTTAGATTAGGAACCAATGATGATAGCGGAATAAAACTTTACACAAATACGGTATTTGAAAAATATGTAAATGACGGATAATGAAATCTCGATTATCACTTTATCATGCGAGAGTATAAAATGTTCGGTGACACCCGAACTTAGTCCTTCCTTACTTGTTTGTCTTAATTTATTTCATTTCATAAAATAGCGCTTGCTTCGCTTTCTCGTCTTAACTGAAATGCTGCAAAGAATTTCGTTAACCAGCAAACACAGATGCGCTTGAGCATTGCGAAAAAAGCGAAAAACAAAAGAAAACAAGTAAGGAAGTGCTAAGTTCGGGTGGAACCGAACATATTATACTCTTGCAACTTACAAGAATCAAAGCCAGGGAAATACTTGATGGTGCAAAGCGTCAACCTGAGGATCGAAATCCAAGCAATTTTATATATACATATACTATATATAACTCCTATACTGACAGACACATAAGGTTTGTTAGAAAAACGAAAACCATTATATGTAGTATATGCCAGTTGGTATAGTATCAACTAGATTTTATCTATTTTTTCCAATACCACAGACTATTAACACATCACATACTAAACAACTTATCATATAGAGTAAAGTCAACTATAGGTACTGGGATCCAATATTCGGTACCTAGGGTCTTGAACAGTTTTGGCTTAAAAGGCATTATTCGTGCAAAGTTTAATCCCGTTATATTAATTGCTTCTCGATTTGTGTACTGGAAAGTAAAAGAATCAAGTGGAGTTTAAAATTGTGCTATATGGGAAGTAGGCGTGGTTATTGTCCGATTTCGCTCATTTTTAAAGGTGACATAGATATATGAAAAACATACCACATACCAAATTTTAACGAAATCGGTCAGTCGGGTTCCGATATATAGGTTTTCACCCAAAAGTAAGCGGTGCCACGCCCATCGTCCAATTTTTACCCCGCTCCCTACAAAGCATTGTCATACCATCCCGACAGCAAATTTTTGCTTCTCTGACGCATTTAGTTATTGGTTTAACGCGTTTTTAGTAGTTTTGAACAGTACCGTTGTATGGGGAGTGAACGGGGCTTGCATCGTTTTTACATTATAGGTAGAAGTTCTTGTAATAATCGTGCTAAGCGGATTTGATTGTTGTATCTTTACTGGTTAAGGAGATACATATATAGCAACTGCGATCCCCTGTGCCAAATATGAGTTTTATATCTTAATTTAGCGTTTAGTTATGGCACAAAACATATAGTTTTCGGTTACTGGCGATTTGTGGGCGTGGCAGTGGTTCCATTACGCCCATCTACAAACTTTTTTTTGTACTAAGAAACCTGCATACCAAGTTTCATCAGGGTAATTTTCACTCAAGTTACAGCTTGCACTAAAGGACGAACGGACAGACAGTCAACCGGATTTCAACTTTTCTCGTCACCCTGATCTTTTACATATATATATAATAACCCTATATCCATCTCGATTAGTTTTAGTGAACAAAACTATAATACTCTAGCAACCGGTTGCAAGAGCATAACAAACAGTTCGATGCGTTATAAAAGTTTCTGTAAATTCAGGAATGGTGCATTGAAGGCGGTAAACAAATAGCGATCAAATTATTCTTCTTTTAATTTAACCTACATATGTCATACAATATCAAAAACAAATGCTATGCCTAGCCGTTACTTTTCGCTTTCGATTTCAAACGCATAAATTTTCTTACAAGGTGGCTCGTCGTTCGCTTACCATAGGATCACTCACGTAAGTACCCATGTAGGATCCAGTTAGTAGGTGTTTTGACGTCCGGTTACCAAATAGCCAGTATAGTAAGCAATGAGGTTAAGCACTTCCCGTATGGACAATCACCACCTCCAGTACTGCAGGGCAATAAAAACATGTCGCCAAAGTGTTGATTATATCCGATCTTCTTTTTAGTTCTTTTTTTTAGTTTTTTTGCCTTATGCCATTAGAATATTTATTTACACTTCTATATCTCTGAATGACGATTTTTTCATATGATTTTACTAGGGCAATTTTTAAGATCCCCCCACACATCGTTCAAGGGTTCTATGATCAAACGTTCCTTATTGGAAATACAATCGCAGTTTTAGCTAGACGAGCGGTCCGATACTATTGGTTTGATGCTCGAAACAGAAATTGAATCGGTTTTTTGTGACAAAGTAACCAATTTCATAAGTTTTGTTATCAGAAATAAAGCAAAATGCAACGCAAGCTAAATTTCACATTACGATTCTCCTAGAGCATCAACTGTATTACTGTGATCTCTTAATATTTTAATTTTTCATTGCTTTCTTCTTCCAATAAAGCATTCGAACTCATTGTAAACTGTAATAGAATAGCTTCCAAAATTATTCACTTGCAAGTTTTGTCACATTTTGTTTGATTCGAATATTGGTACAAAAAGAGGAAAATACTCAGATTCTGTGACGTCATTGAAAATCAGAATTGATTTGCAATTCCGACAACCAAACAAATCTGCCTTTGATTTCCGTCGGTTGAATTCTCGCAAAGTGGGAAAGTTATTCAAAAAAAGTGCAATAAAAATATATATTTTGATACATTTTTCAATTATAAAATCTAACAAAATATATATTTTTATTTATTGCCAAGCTCTAATTATAAAAACCAACCAACTATAATAGAAATTGATTTTCACACAAAAAAATATACACGTAATATAATTATTTTTTAACGTTATTTATTTATAAAAATATTTTTATAAATGCTTTCGTTTTTAACACTGTAATTAAAATCAGTAAAGTGGTTTTTCAAAATACTTGATAAAAAACTGTAAAGAGTTCCCAAACGAATTTTCGAACATTATCTTTGTTTTTGTTTTAAGCACATTTAATTTGTTTAGTTTTTCGATCAACACTATAATTAATTTTTTTTTTATTTCGATATTTAATGAGCTATCTCAAATAACATTGGTCATTCATTTCATTTCCTCGATCAAAAATTATTGTCTAGGATATTTATTTGTTATTGTTTATATATATTTTACAGCTATATTCTTATGTATGTTTGCAAATACAATATTAAAAGTGCATTATAAACTACATATAACTAAACTACGGTATAAATTGTCACTAAAGTGCCGTCTAAAATGAGCAGGAGTCAGTGTCAATATAATTATGCGCCAAAGGTGGGATAATATTTAGGGAATGTCTCACACCGATCTTATATTTACTATTAACTAAATAGTATTCCTATGCACTACCAACAACGTTGCCGCATAATTTAGTCTTCCCCTACAAACATTGGCTTTCTTGAGCGCTCCTGCAAATGAGCGCCTAATGAGTGAGACCATTCGTATGACCATTCGCATTGCCATTGGCATAGTGGCCTTTAGACGCTACAGCTGACACTTTGGCAGATTTGCCATTCAATTCAGTGGCACAACCATTTGACACGCTCTTCAATTTCTTTGCTGGGGGCTCATTGGTAATCGACGCAAAATCGAAACGTTGCTCGAACATCATGTGTGAATTGGGTGGCAAACCAATGCAACTGCGTAAGATATTCTCAATGGCCGAACGTTGGCGGAAGAGAGAGTTCACCACTTGTGTGCCACGTGGCACCAACGGTGCCTTGCATAGGTAGCTGAGCAGCGAGAGAACTGGTTTGAATGAGACCCAAGGTGCGTCTGCACGCTCATTGCTCTTGATCTGTATGCGTGAACATAATTCACCGAGAATAACCAGATCCAGTATAAGCGGTGTTGCAAGTAGTGAATCCTCACAGGTGTTGTGTATGACGAGCGTATTATGACCGCCCATCATAATTTCCGAGGTGTATTCATCCATGGCACGCTTGCTATCGCCCACATAGGGTACATATTTGATGACGACCACATGATCGGGATGCTCATTGGATTTGTAAAGCACATCGTTGGATTCGACCATATCGTCGACCACGTTACTCTTGGAAATCTATAACAGAAAGCATAAAGAGTTAATTTATAAAAGCAATATAATTTTTGGTAAAAAAAAATTAATATCTTCAACACTACACACACCTCCTTAGAGCGGAATTGCTGTGGCGCTGACAAGTTCTTGCCATCATTATTACCCAAATGGTTGTAGCTGACAATGGATACTGGCTTAATGCCGGCGCTCACCAAAAAGTCGACCAACACCGACTTTAGTTTAGTCTGTCCCGATTTGAAATCGTCGCCGGCAATGAAGACACCCTTATGTTCCGCCAATTCAACTAGACCAGGTACAAAAGTGTTTTGCGGGGAGCCATTTATATAGGTACACTGCAAAAGCATAGAAATATTGTTTTAATAAGTACTAATGCCATAGGGAAAATGCTGCCACTTACACCTTCATCAATGCTGGCCATTGCAAAAATAGTAGATGGCGATATCTCTGCCTTATTCGCCTTCAAAGATGCCTCCAACTCAGCCATGGTGGAATTTAGCCCTTCTTTTACATCACAGAAACGTTCTGTATTCGCAGTCCACAATACGAGTACCGTATCGACACCAGACTTTTGCTTAAAATCGCGTATATCACGACGCAATTGTTCGTATTGCTCAAATTTAGTACCCTTAATTAGATTATCGGCGCGATCCGACTGATTAGCCGCGATAAAATCTGGATCGTAAATTGATGGACGTGGCTGAAGCGTTGACAAATGCTTGTAAAGTTGATCTTGCAGCTCGACATCCAATACCTGCGCACGTTGCATAGCATCGCCAATATTCGCCGAACTAATGTCCCAACCATCAACAACAATATCATCGGGATTAACCATGGGTACGAGATCCTTCATCGGCAAATGCACATCCTTGCCATCTTCATCGGAGCCAATTAGTACAGTAGATGCCTGTGTAATGGAACCAAACCAATTGGCCTTTTGAATGCCAGTACGTTTACGCCATTGCAATTGACGCCGATTAGCCTCCAAGGCAGCTGTTAGTGTGGAACCATTATTGCCACCCCAACCGACGAGCATTAAACCCAATTTCGGCACACGCCGATCGGTGCGGATCTTCAGTGCAGCTGACTCAGGGTATACCTGCAACGAGATCAAAAGACGATTCATAGAGATTTGAAATAAAAAATTTTCAGCTTTTACAGAGATTGTATACTTCTTAATTTCATTACTTTAGTGATTAAAGGTTCTTATAAATTGCAAAAACCAAAAACAAGTAAGGACGGGCTAAGTTCGGGTGAAACCGAACATTTTATACTCTTACAACTTGCAAGAATCAAAGCCGGGGAAATACTTTAAGGTGTAAAACCATTCATATAAGGGCTATGCCAAGTTTTCGCTAAAATTTATCTATTTTCGGCACAAAGATACACTGTTATTAATAAAGTACGCTCTCATATTTTCATTAGGATAACTCACATACTGACCGATATATTCGCTACTAAGTCACCTGGAAGTTCGAAAATCTTTATATTAAGTATATGGGGGCTATTGGTTCGATTCAGCCCACTTTGGACATACAGACATGCCATTCTACGCAAAGGATTATCCCTTAATTTCAGTTACATATAGCACACATTGACCGACATTTTCATTCAAAAGTCAACTATAGGTACCGGGGTCTATATATTCGGTACCCCTAGGACTTGAACAGTTTCTATTGAATTTAAACAATTATTTGGTCATAAGATGGCACACACTAAAGACATTATTCGTGCAAAGTTTTATCCCGTTATATTAATTGCTTATGGATTTGTGTAGTTAATATTTTTGTAATTTATTTTGTGTAATTTAAAATTGTGCTATATGGGAAGTAGGCGTAGTTGTTGTCCGATTTCGTCCATTTTCACGTGCCATGTACTAAATCGGTCAGTCGGGTCCCGAGATATGGGATTTCACCCAAAAGTAGGCGGTGCCACGCATCGTCCAATTTTTACCCTGGCCCCAATAAAGCCTTGACATACCATCCTGACAGCAAATTTTTGCTTCTCTGGCGTAGTTAATTATTGCTTTTAGTAGTTTTTAACAGTACCGTTACTGGGGTTATCACACACACAGGTACCCCTTGCTACTGCGATCCTTTGTACCAAATTACAGCTTTATATCTTAATTTAGTGATTAGTTATGGCACTTTATTCGGTTAATGGCGATTTGTGGGCGTGGCAGTGGTCCGATTACGCCAATCTACGAACTAGTATTTTTTTTTTGTACTGAGGAACCTACATACTAAGTGTCATCGATATATTTCAATTTCTACTCAAGTTACAGCTTGCACGGACGGAAGGACTCCTTGTCTTTTTTGGCATCAAAGGCATCGTTCACCACGAATTTGTTCCTCCTGGACAAACCGTCAACACCAAGTTCTACGTGAAAGTCTTCAAGAGAGTTACACGAAGGGTTAATCGGGTCCGACAAGACATCGCAGCCGATTGGAAGTTACACCGCGACAACGCCCCGGTTCACATTGCCTTTCTTGTGAACAGCAACCTAACCAAGGCCGGCATCCCAATGCCTCCGCAACCGCCCTACAGCCCAGATGTGGCCGCCCTTACCTGAAAAGGCCGATGAAAGACAAGCATTTTGAGACGACAGAGGGGAACCAAGCAGGATGCACCTCGGTTCTCAAGGCTATTCCGGAGAAAGCCTTCCGTGACGCCTTCATCGCTTGGAAGTCGTGCTGGCAGTGCTGCATCGACGCAGAAAGAGCCTATTTTGAAAGTTTTTAAAGAATTATAACTGGTTCAATAAATTTTTTTAAATCGACTCAGTCCTATTAGTTTTCGGACAAACCCTGTATCCCAATTCTTTTAAGCAAATATTTAAATGAATCTTCGAGTGTTATTTCTGAGTCCCAATGCGTGAATGTGTTTCAAATTAATAATGTAGAAAACTTAACCGTGGTAATTGAAACATTCGTGTGAAGAGGTGAATAACATTATTTTGTAGATAGGCCTTAAAGAAGCAGGAAGAAGGACATATAACTGAATTATAGTTGAACGTTATACTATGGTAAGGAAAGTAAGCAAGAACCAATTTTCAAATGTTTACTTTTGCAGAATGTATTGTATGATTTCAAACAAAAAACTCGTATCTCTCATGTATTAAACTGTCGTTTTCGTCGTATTTTATAGCAGGTTTGCTTATATAATATTTTATGGTACATACATACATACGTACTGAGATGAAAAGCCATTAATCCAAAGAAAAACATAATTATTCTAGATACATAACCAAAGACGAATATTAACTTGTACTGCACCGAAGCTATACTATACACCCTGCATTTTTTTTATAGAAACTACATACATATGTACTATATATGAACTACTAAATCTGAAGACGTAACGGTTTGCATCTAACGGAAAGTGTTTTACTAGTTCTAGTCACGTTGTTGGAAATAAAAAACGGCATGCCAAATTAAGGTTATTAACAGATCTATAGCTTGAATTTGATTAGTCGGTTTGAATTGCAGTTACAGTCTAAAGTAACGTAACGGTTTGCATCCAACGGAAAGCGTTTTACTAGTTCTAGTCACGTTGTTGGAAATAAAAAAACTTCATGCTTGTTCACATGAGCTATGAGCGTTCTGCAGCACCACACATCACGTCACGTCACAACACCTCATCACACAACAGCTCACAGCATACCCCAATACACACGCACGCATCAAATACCGATCATTACTACAACACTACAACACAACAACCATACGATTATTAACGAGACGACTCGTAATGTCAGCTCACATGAGCTATGAGCGTTCTGCAGCATCCCACATCACTTCACCACACATCACGTCACGTCACAACACCTCATCACACAACAGCTCACAGCATACCCCAATACACACACACGTTTTACTACGTCATTACTACAACACAACAACCATACGATTATTAACGAGACGACTCGTAATGTCAGCTAATATTCACCACCCAAACCAAATCAACCATCAAAAGAGATGGCTCCGACCGGGATTCGCTCTGATCCGTTTCATCCGTAAGGCAAGACAGTCGTCCGTGATATTCAGTCTTCTTAATTTTTATTTAACCGCAACCATCACCGCAATTTCTTTCTTTTTATCAACTCGAAAAGTGCCGTGAAGTATCGAGTTCGCCAACAGTGTCCAACCTTGGAATTTCGATACATACAATAAATAAGAATAAAATAAGATTCTATTGTGATACTACAGTGAAATAAATATTTTATAACGTGCGAAAATCAGTGCTTTATTTTCCAACTCATAGGTATACTATAGAAAGTAAGTATACCATTGGCACCCGTTACTAATGCTAAATTCAGGTTATTAACAGATCTTAATCTTGACTTTGATCTGTCGGTTTGAATTGCAGCGACAGTCTAAAGTGGTCCAATCTGAACAATATGTTCGGAGGTTGTAGCGTTGTCTTAGAGAATAATCCGTGCTAAATTTCGAAAAGATATTTAGCCAAATAAAAAAAGTTTTCCAAGAAAAAAAAGCTTGATTCAAATCAATGTTGTTATTGGCAGATAAAATCCTGAAATAATTTGAATCGAAATTGGCCGGATCTGATCGATCAGTTTATAACGCAGCTATTATATATCCTATAATGGTTCAATATCGATGATTCCGACAAATGGTCAGATTTCACAGTGATATCTGCAAAAAAGCGAGCGACTAGTTCGCACACATACAGACCGACAGACTGACAAATGGATCTGTTTAAATCGACTCAGCTCGATCATTAATTTACGAATATATGTATGTATGTATACTTGGTAAGATATGCGAGTTTTCTTTTGGATGTTACGCACTTCGTGGCAAACCTAATATACCCTGTTCAGGGCATAAAAAGAAGTTGTTCAAATCGGGCCTTAAATCGTGGAAACCTGATTAATATCTCGACCCCAATCGTTCTCATGTGTAACGGAACATGTGCCAAACACATAAAACTTATTGCTCTCTTAGAATATAGAAGCGTTCTTAGCTCAAAAAGTTATTTTATTTTTATTTTCATTCTTTCTTTTAACAAATTCTCAACAACGACGTGTACCAATCCGCAACCGGTAGTAAAGAACAAAATATCGTTACATACATATTTGTATAAATACATACATATGTATGTATGTAGCTATGCAATTGTGGCGTCACGTGTATACAAGTATTCCATTAGGACCCACTACTATAGGTATGCGTTTGAGTATATATGCTCTTACGTACTAAATATTTAGCTCTTCGGTTGAGCTCAAACTACTAATAAAAAGCAGTAACAAAAAGACAGAAATACCTACATAAATATAAATGGTTTTGGTTGTGGAAGAATTCTTAAAAAAGGTTGGAGATGTTGTCAAAAATTGGCTTAGTCTTTTTTTAAGACGAAACAGTCGTATCTACTTTAATTTATAATAGCAACTGTAAAAGCGAATACAATTATATTTTTAATGCATATGATAAAAAAAGATAATTTTTTGGCAAAAATTAGAACTTGCAAACAGCAGATATCATTCTGACACATTTGTATGTATGTATCTACTGTTGTCTGTATTAAATATACATATGTATATCCAAACATACATAAGTATGCACATATTTTGCCAATTAAAGTGGAAAGTAGCGCCACAAAATTATCGCCTGATTATTAATGAGCAAGCGTGGGGGCCGGCCGGCATTTTTGTACAGTTTTGAACAAATACGATATGTTCGGTTGCGTGTTGAAAATGTATTATTTATATAGTCAATGATATATTGTACATACATACATATGTATGTACATTAGGGTGGGTAAAAGACTCAAAAATTTTCGCTTTGTACTGTGAGTAATTTTTCTATGGTAATTTTTCGATTAAGTTAAGCGTTTAAGAGATATTTTTCGTCAAACATCAATGCACCACATACATATTTTTATATATTTTTTGTATTATAAGAGGCAATGTTTGTAGAGCACTTAATTTTCTACTAAACTATGAGCTTTCTAATTTATAATGATTTCTTTTCCTTGAGTTATACAATTCATAAGAAAACAAAATTGCCATAAAATAATCACACTTCGACCGTTAATATCCTTTAAGTTAGGTTTACGAAAACATCGTAGGCAAATTTCTGAGTGTATTTCAGAAAAAGGGAGGTCCCTCTTTTCGGATAAAATTCAGTTTTAGATTTGGGTTTTCAAATACACTACAAGCTGTAGAAGCTTTTAATTTAAAACGGAGTTATAGCATCTTTGTTAATGGAAAAGACAGAAAAACCACAATTATTCAGTTGAAGTCGTATAATTGATACAAGTACAGTATTTATTGTGATTATACCAACTTTTTACTCTTTTACATAGTTCAAATGATATTGTATAGCATTATTATTCAATATACCATAGACTGTTTTTGCTGACTTCCTTTAATCATTGATCTCATTGATCATTTTCGCCAAGACAATAAATTCCGGTGTCAAAAAAGTGACTGAGAATATTGTTGTGTGTGTTTCAAAGTAGTGGTTTAAAATATATTAAAATATATTACTCAAGTTTTTTAATAAGGAAAAGCTGCAGCTGTACACCTACCCTTCGCAGCTACATTTTTGACCTTCGTCGGTCTGGAAAGATATCCAAAGAAATTTCGAATAAGGTCAAATGCTCAAAAAAAAAAATTGTTTTTGAATGTCCTTAAGTATATACAGAAAACTATTTTCAATATTGCACGCAAAGAAAAACCCGAAAAACTTCAACAGAAATATACCGCAGATTTACTACTATCTCCCGAGGAGACCCAAAAAAAAAATGAGTTCCACTGACATTCTCATTGAAATTCAAGACAAATATAATGTACAAATATCCAAGAAAACAATTTTCCGGAGTTTGGTCGTATCTGGACTTCACGGCAGGGCAGCACGTAGGAAACCAATTCTGACTAAAATTCATAGGAAACGACGCGTAGACTTTGATAAATCAATGGAGTTATGTCGAGGATGGAGTCATGTGTAGAAGTTCACGCAAGTGAGGAAAGTTCTCTGATCGCCATTCACTTGGGAGTGGCCAGAAACGATTCTTTTACATATGACTCAAGCAGCTCACTACTTCCGGTCTTTGACCAAGTATCCTCTGGGTAGCCTAAGAACATCCGTTTGAAGGCGAGCTAAAGTGAGAAGGCGAAATATCCCCTACATAGGGTTGTGCGCTGGGTTTGGGACCCGCCACGTAAAAAAACACCCCCAATGAACAGTAACAACCAGCCTCGGATGAGAGACCCCCCTTTTGATGACGACCACGGCAAACGGAATAAGGACTACGATTTAAGGGCATGCACCTGGAATGTCCGGTCCCTTAATTGGGAAGGTGCCGCTGCCCAGCTGGTTGATGTCCTCGTGAAAATAAAGGCTGACATCACCGCCGTCCAAGAAATGCGATGGACGGGACAAGGACAAAGACGAGTAGGTCCTTGTGGCATTTACTACAGTGGCCATATAAAGGAACGCAAGTTTGGTGTGGGATTCGTGGTGGGAGAGAGACTTCGTCGCCGAGTACTGTCATTCACTCCGGTTAATGAACGTCTAGCCACAATCCCCATCAAAGCGAGGTTCTTCAACATATCGCTGATTTGCGCCCACGCCCCGACGGAAGAGAAGGACGATGTGACCAAAGATGCCTTTTATGAGTGCTTGGAGCGCACTTATGAGAGCTGCCCCCGCCACGATGTCAAAATCGTGCTTGGCGATTTTAACGCCAGGGTGGGCAAAGAAGGTATCTTTGGTACTACGGTCGGTAAATTCAGCCTCCACGATGAAACATCCGCAAATGGGTTGAGGCTGATCGACTTCGCCGGGGCTCGAAATATGGTTATCTGTAGTACTAGATTCCAGCATAAGAAGATTCATCAAGCTACCTGGCTGTCTCCGGATCGAAAAACTACCAACCAGATCGATCATGTTGTGATAGACGGAAGACACGTCTCCAGTGTTTTAGATGTGCGTGCGCTCCGAGGTCCTAACATCGACTCGGACCACTATCTTGTTGTAGCTAAGATTCGCACCCGCCTCTGTGCAGCGAAAAACGCACGCCAACAAACACAAGGAAGGTTCGACGTCGAGAAGCTGAAATCACAACAGACAGCTGAACGATTCTCTACTCGGCTTGCACTCCTGCTCTCTGAGAGCACTCGTCAACAACTCGGTATAAGGGAACTGTGGGACGGCATTTCAAACTCCTTACGTACAGCTGCAACCGAAACCATTGGTTTTCGGAAAGTGCAAAAGAACAGCTGGTACGACGAAGAGTGCCGTGTCGCAGCGGAGAGAAAACAGGCTGCCTACCTCGCAATGTTACGATCGACCACAACACGTGCGGGATGGGATAGATACCGAGAGTTGAAGAGGGAAGCGAGACACATTTGTAGACAGAAAAAGAAGGAAGCCGAAATGCGTGAGTACGAAGAGCTTGATAAGCTGGCCGACAGGGGTAATGCTCGAAAATTCTACGAAAAAATGTGGCGGCTTACAGAAGGTTTCAAGACCGGAGCATACTCTTGTAGAAACCCCAAAGGTGATCTAGTCACCGATGCCCAGAGCATACTTAAATTATGGAGGGAACACTTCTCCAACCTGCTGAATGGCAGCGAATGCACAACACCAGGAGAAGGCGAACCCGATTCCCCAATCGATGACGATGGAGCAGACGTTCCATTACCCGACCATGAAGAAGTTCGAATAGCAATTGCCCGCCTGAAAAACAACAAAGCGGCAGGGGCCGACGGATTGCCGGCCGAGCTATTCAAACACGGCGGCGAAGAACTGATAAGGAGCATGCATCAGCTTCTTTGTAAAATATGGTCGGACGAAAGCATGCCCAACGATTGGAATTTAAATGTGCTATGCCCAATCCATAAAAAGGAGACCCCACAATCTGCGCCAACTACCGTGGGATTAGCCTCCTCAACATCGCATATAAGGTTCTATCGAGCGTATTGTGTGAAAGATTAAAGCCCACCGTCAACAAGCTGATTGGACCTTATCAGTGTGGCTTTAGACCTGGAAAATCAACAACCGACCAGATATTCACCATGCGCCAAATCTTGGAAAAGACCCGTGAAAGAAGAATCGACACACACCACCTCTTCGTCGATTTCAAAGCTGCTTTCGACAGCACGAAAAGGAGCTGCCTTTATGCCGCGATGTCTGAATTTGGTATCCCCGCAAAACTAATACGGCTGTGTAAACTGACGTTGAGTAACACGAAAAGCTCCGTCAGAATCGGGAAGGACCTCTCCGAGCCGTTCGATACCAAACGAGGTTTCAGACAAGGTGATTCCCTATCGTGCGATTTCTTCAACCTCCTTCTGGAGAAAATAGTTCGAGCTGCAGAACTAAATAGAGAAGGTACCATCTTTTATAAGAGTGTACAGCTGCTGGCGTATGCCGATGATATTGATATCAAGTCACTCATAATTCCCGTCTTGCTATACGGTGCAGAGGCTTGGACGATGTCAACAACTGATGAGTCGACGTTGCGAGTTTTTGAGAGAAAAGTTCTGCGAAAGATTTATGGTCCTTTGCGCGTTGGCCACGGCGAATATCGCATTCGATGGAACGATGAGCTGTACGAGATATACGATGACATTGACATAGTTCAGCGAATAAAAAGACAGCGGCTACGCTGGCTAGGTCATGTTGTCTGGATGGATGAAAACACTCCAGCTCTGAAAGTATTCGACGCAGTACCCGCCGGGGGAAGCAGAGGAAGAGGAAGACCTCCACTCCGTTGGAAGGACCAAGTGGAGAAGGACCTGGCTACGTTTGGAATATCCAATTGGCGCCACGTAGCGAAAAGAAGAAACGACTGGCGCGCTGTTGTTAACTAGGCTATAATCGCGTAAGCGGTGTCTACGCCAATTAAGAAGAAGAAGAGTTATGTCGTTTGGAGCGATGTAACAAAAATTAGTCGCAAAGGTCTTGATGGTCGAAGATATGTTCGCCGTCTAATCAATCAAAAATTTTATCCCCGCTATACATATTTCATGCGAAGTGAAGTATGCTTGAGGATCTTTCATGTTGTGGGGATGTTTTATTTGGTGTTGTGTTGGTACACTCCATAAAATTGATGGAATTTTAAACAAGGTGAAATACGTCGACATCCTGAAAAATGTCATGATGCCATGAGCGGAGGAAAATTTGCCTGTTATATGGAAATTCCAACAAGATAACGATGCAAAGTATGCGGCGAAGTTGACACAAAAGTGTTTTGATGAAAATTCCATCAATGTTTTGGAATTGCCATCGTTCAGCCCTGGTGTGATGTTAAAAAAGCCTTTAGTACCAAAAATATACCAGCGGTACGCTGTCAGAGTCCAATAACGTCAATTTGCAGTGGATGTGGAGTCATATAATAGTATAAGGGTTAAGCAACAAAATACTAACTGAAAGTAAGCACATTTTTGTAATATCATTATTTTTTGCTTATAAAATATTTTCGTTTCAAATTAGTTGTCGCACTTAAATCGTTGATTCCACATGTTTTTGTTAAAATCTTCAAAACAAAAACAAATTTAAACAAAATTTTTTACTATTAGAGTTTAAGTTTAACATAGGTTTCAATAAAATAAGTGAAAATACAGTATAAATATGTGATTTATTGGAAAATAAAATCATCTACTTCAAAATATGTAGCGTTTCTAATTAGTAATAGTATAACACAAATATGATAATCTTTCTTAAGTAAATGTGTACTATATTTTCTCTGAAAAGACTTTCGAAAGTAATGACATTAAACTTTACTCTTCTTAATTTCACAGTATTTAATCTAGATTTATTTAACTAATGGAAAGGAAATTATCACCTTGAAATTAATGTTTTAGTATTTGCACTAATATAAGTAATCAATAAAAAAAATTAACTTCGGCTGCAGTGAAGCTATAATGCCCTTCACAAATAAAACAGCTTCCACGTATGAACTTGATTTTGATTGTTCAGTTTGTATGGCAGCTATATACTTCAGTAGACAGATATCGGTGGTTCCGACGTGTGCAAATTTTCATATCTAAAATACTGAGAAAATTTTACATCATATTACAATTTCATCTTTGATTGGAATGAACCGAGATTTATTTCTGGTCAGTTGCAGTAACTTCAGCGACATACCCACATACACCAAACCTATTTAGGCTAATATCTGCCGATACAACGACATAGAACTGTGTCTAACAACTACGTATGTATGTAAGTATGTTATCTAGAAAAATTGTCGAACAAACGTCAAACGTCAGTAGATTATTTTGATTTGAAGGAAAGCGCCTAATATATTTTTGAGTATATATTTCCACTAAAAATTTAAACAAGAAAAAAAACGTTAACTTCGGTTGGACGGAATCTATAATATCCCTCACAGATCAAAAAAATTTCCATATAATAAATAGATCTTTATCGGTCAGTTTGCATGGCAGCTATAATCTATAGCTAAGTGAGCAGCTTCTTGAGGAGAAAAAGACGTGTACAATATTTCAAATCTATATCTCAAAAATTTACTAGACTAGTATACTACATACAGACTAACTAACAAACGGACATGTCTAAATCGACTAAGCTCGTTACGCTGATGAATTTCATACTATCTACATATTTTATAAGAGTGTTCCAAACTTTGTAGTAACCTTAATATACACTGTTCAGGGTAAAAAAGTTCATCCACAAGCTTTTCTGCAAAATTTCAATTGCATAATTGACACAATTTTCCGCAGGAAAAACAAGCCATATAATCGCCATGTGCGTAGGTGAGCTAGCATGTGCATTATTGACTTTTCGCTCTCACCCAAATACGAACGCTCATCGACCTTGAACGTGAACTCGCCAACACCGTTTGGCTGGAAAAAGAAACTACTTGGTGGCATGCAACAAAGCAACAGCTGATCAAAACAAAACGCACCGCTAACACTGCGCCGAAAAGCTCTCCCACACCATGCACAAACCGCTCCTAATATATAGACTTTTACTACTACATAAACGAGTATACTTCCAGTCGCACTTTTCACTTTTACTATAACGCATGCGCGGTAAGTTGTGGGTTGTTTAAGTGGCGGCAGGTCTTCATACTCGTAGTATTATTCATACTTAACTTATAGAATGCTATGTACTTATATATGTTTGTACACAACAATATTTGTTATAAGTATATAGTCAGCTTTATATTGAGCATGCAGCTACTACATTTCCTCATGTATCAGCTCAGCTGAGTACATTGGACTGGAAGTTGTGAAGGCAAGGAAAGGGATAGCACTGGCGCTTTAGTTAACTCATGTTAGGGTGGGCTATTTACATACATAAGTATATGTATGTATCTATTCCCACAAAATGCATCTTCAGAAAATTGTTGTTTGCGAGATTTTTTTCCTATATACATACATATGTATGTATGTACGTAAGAAATTCTTATATGCATGAATAACAAAATAACAGAAAATCTACTTAAATCTATAAAATGGAAAACTTCAGATCAATAAATAATTAAAAATAATCGACAAAGGTTATACTACGCAACAAATACAATAAGAAGGAAACATATGATACTGATATGTATAGAGGTCTGTGGGCTATTTGAGGTGTCTTGATTACGAATTTGAGTTCAAAAAGTTTCCGTCACATACAGCCATTTTTGTCATTTTAGTAAATGTGGTGATTCGACCCCTACACCCATTGACTACAACACAAAAAATCCGGATATAGCAACCCAAAATTAACAATCGCAAAATGACTGTAAACTACTACTGAAATCGAAATGTAAATAAAATAAACAAGAACAAAACAAAAGTGTTGACTTCAACTGCACCGAAGCTATAATATAAAAGAAACGTAACATAAAAGAGAATAAAAGTATAAGTAGGTATGAACAATTTCTTTGGAGCTTGTAGACTTGTCTTGGACAGTTAGTTTGTATAGTAGTTATATGTATACTATAGTGGTCGGATATTGATGGTTCCGAAAAATAGACACAACTTCTAGCAGAGAAAAGTATGCGTGTAAAACCTCACATCGATATCTCAAAAACTGAGAGATTAGTTCGTGTACAGACAGGCATGGCTAAATCGCCGGAGCTCGTCACATTGGTCTTTTTATATACTTATGTACATATATACCTAAAAAGATAATATACCCTGGATAAAAATTCGAAAATTTATAAATTTATTCAATAATTTTTTGGTAAGAAAATAAAGGTCGTCGAAAATAACATATGTATAAAAATATATTATTTAATTTATTATGACCAAAAGAAATCAAATGCACTTTAATTTTCTTACGGCTCTCTAAAATGGTCTAGAAGCCAAATATTTTTGACGTGTAGCTATTTCACTGACACATAATGTATATTTTTGCACACATAAGCATATGTACACGTATGAAATTATAGAAAAATCAATAATCACTCAGTCAATGATACACATGAAGACAAAATAATGTTATAGTATTTACATAATGAGAGTGTGAGTAATCCTCAACGTGGATATACACAAGAGTGAATTTTTTTCGCTAAAAGCAAAACTTAATTATCTGATAATTACAATATTTTTCACATTTTCATACATATCTATGGATTTTTTTTTCATTTATTTCCTCCAATCCCCTCATTTTTCGCACAAGCCTATTTTATTATGTGTCACTCACCTGAATTTTGTCATTGGCACTACGTTTAACATGCGACGTCTGGTACTCATAATCGGTCTCGATGTAGTTCTCGCTGATTTGCACTTTTGGCGAAATCACTTCCAATGTAGCAGTGTCCACTTTCATATTGTATTTTGTTATTGAATTATTTCAGTTAATAAAATTGGCTTAATTGCTCTTGTCTATTTATATATTCGTTTGAATATAAAGTCTAATTGATCTGTGTTTTTACACAAGTCTAGCGATGTATTAAACGTGCAGAAATCGCAAAAGCAATTGCAGTGGTTTTAGTCTTTGAAAATTGTAAATGTCCTTAATTGAATATTTTCACAAATCGCTTCAAGGATTTACGACGTTACGAAAATTACTTTCCACTCACAGCTCAGCTCAGTTTGGCAGTTTTTCAACCAATGAACTCTCACGACACCATACGCTCCTATTTATGTTGAACCCCAGCCGGCGTTTGCTTGTTCTCCAGAGCCGACATAGCCACCATCAGAGCGATTGCACATGTGGTAGTGTGCTTCGATAGAATCACGAAGAAAGCAATGCTACAACACTGATGCGGGGGGCCAAGTGTACACCCCCATCAACAAATTGGGATATCGCGTGGCTTGCAAGTTTGTAGACATGCGTACACATACAAGCGCTAATTCATGCAGCCAGAATACATAGTATGATATATGTATATGTATGTGTATTCATACATGTATGTACATAAGTAGAATTGTGTATATGCTCGCAATGAGTTCTGGCATACCTACGTACGTTTGTATGCGAATATGTGTGACGTTGTTATGTTCGTATTGAAGCAAACGCTAAACATTTGGTACCGGCATCGATATCAGCCGCACTACTGGCTCGTGGCAGCGCTTTGCCGGCTTTGCATTTGCTAAATAGTCTGTCGTTCGCAAAACAATTTGTTTTTTTTCGCACATACAAGTACATACATATGTATGTACGTATGTGTCTACCTAAATATAAGTACAGGTTTTGAGCCAAAGGGCAATACATTTCAAAAATTTTTACTAAAATTGAGTTTCCAAAAATGGGACAACGAAGTTAACTTAAGGAATGTAAATGTGACCTCATATTAGATCCATGTATTGTATTTACATGTGTTTGTATGTATAATGCTCAACTTCTTTGAATGGGTCATCAGAGTGGAAAATAAAATCTCATCTGCCGTTTGGAGATCTTTCCCAAACAGAAACAAGGAGTAGAAGCTCTCATACGACTATCTACGCCATTTGGAACTGAAAAGTTCATTTGGACAAACAACTAAATAAGGTACCTATTATTATCGTGACTAGCTGAGTCAAATTAGCCCTCAGCTGTAAGTCAATTCAATCCCTCAGTTTTAGAGATTTCGATCTGAAATTGTACACACCTCCTTTCCTCCCCAAAAAGCAGCTCATTTGTTGGAACCGACGTTATTGGACCAATGTAGGATATATGTAACTGTAATACAAACTGAACAATCGTAATAGAGGGATTGTAGGGAAAGAAAGTTGGTGCCGTCTCCAAATATATTGTTCAAATCGAGTCACTATAACACATAGCTGCCATAAAAATTGACAAACTGACTGAAGGGCATTATAACTTCGGCGCAAGCGAAGTTAATGAGTTTTCTTTCTTTTAATACTTTAAATTCTACCTGAAAAGTCGACTGTTGTACATATGGTAGTTAATCCATGTCATCTGGTTTCAGCTATGTATCATAATTTTCCTTAAGTAAACTTGTTTGGAGAAGACCAACAGGGTTCAACACAAAGAACTCTACTGTTGAAACATTGCCTCTATTATTCCTGTTAGTAAGTCTGATCAATACCACGCTGGACATGGTCACCACTTTCACCTTCTACAAAAATTATTTGGTATGCTTTTAACTCGTTTAATAAATCATAAAATCGTCTCTCTCTTTCTCACATAAAAACTCACCGTCGGTATTCTCAACCAAAAAATATCTCTCAAAAAGCTTATCCTTTGGAAGTGCTTTGCTTATATGCTTGCATATACTTCATTATTCTCCAGTATTTTCCTAGCACTTTCAAGGACACTGAGCATTTTAAATGATTCATCAGAGCTTTGGTGGAATTTTCAAGAACGCTGAGCATTCTAAATAGTAGTTCTACAGAGCTTTTGGTTCATTTTCAAGGACGCAAAGTCAAATGCGGAAAGCGTAAAGGTAAGATATCAAAAACTTGTATAGTATGCATGTACCTAAATACATACAAATATTATTATGCAACCTTATACTTTAAAGTAGCGCTAGAATGCTTATACAGAGAAATGTATTGTATGCACTCTCAAGCCATCGTGTACCTTATGTGGTATATCGTTGCGGCATAGAAGGCGTGGTACTCAGTTCAAATTTCTGCATGCCCATCTTTTCTTCCACTTACAACTCCATTAGTAATTTATGTGTTGTGTTCGGTTCTTTCATGCACTTTGCTTTGCTCACAGTTTTTGAAAGTTCGGTTGTATGGATTATTTTATTATTTCTTTAGTGGGCCTGACATTCACGCTTATATGTAGATGCTCGTCCGGTTGCCCCACTATTAAGGATTCTTCTAGAAGAGCGTTTCGCAAACGGCTGGAATTGACAATGACCGGGTGGATAGACAGTGCCAGCTGATACGGTCGCCTTCATTGTGCCATTCCAATAGCTGCACATAGAAAAAGTAGCGTGTATGGTTTGTATGGACATATGCTCGAACATTTATGGAGTGGGCTACAGACGATCGCATATGAACTATTGCACATACATATTTCCACACATATGTTCATCCATGTACATATCTATGTACATATGTATATGAGTATATGCCCAACATGTGTGTAAAAGACGGTCTGTTTCATTAATTTCTAGCTGCGCCTGGTGGCTGGTAAAATTCCACAAGTCTAGCTCAATTGATCCACAGTGCGAGTGCATATGGAAATTTACAACGAATAATATTATATAACTTTTTGCTATTTAATATTTTGTGTGTAAGCAAACAAACTACTTGGAGAATTGTGCAAAAAATAATAATAATAAAAGTGTAAATATGACACGCATTTCAATGAAGTACATACATATGTATGTGAGGGTATGCAGCATGAATGAGCAGCTAATTGTGCACGGGGGGACTATAAGGTGGTGCAGGTATGCAGCAGAGGGATGCTCTTCGAAGCGACGTGAAGTTGCTACCACTGCTCCGTCGGCTTTAGCTAGTTCCAAGCATGCAACTATAGCTACTCGATTTCTTTTCCGAACGTATGCTGGTTAGTTCTGGATATTTCTTCTGATTTCATATATGTAACTCACATGAAATGTTTATGGAGGCAATTTGACACTAATGGTATTTCATTAATTGTATGCAAGGCTATCTTTAAAAAACAATTAACTAATGCTTACATTTTGTTTTGAATAAAATGGGATTTTCCGTAGTATCACTCAGATGAAATATGTATATGTACATTAGGGTGATTAAAAATTTTTTTTTTTTCAATTGGTACTCGCAAAAATAGGTTCCTAGACACCTCTAAGAAAGCCTCTCCAAATATGAGTTTTTAATTGTAACGGGAAGGTCCTCCGCCTAACGGTTTTCTCTTTTTTCTTATTATCAGATAGAGAAATTTATATCTCGCTTCCAACTACTTGAAAAAATATCTTGTTAATTAGGTTTTGTAGGAAATAGAATGCTCTAAAATATGGTCTCTTATGATTTTTTCGTAAACCCAACCGTTTAAAAGATATTAACGGTTGAAATTTGACTATTTTTGGGAAAATTTTTCATTTCTTATGAATTTTATAACTCAATGAAAAAAAATTATTATGAATGATGTGGAAACATCTAGACACTTTCTCCTCCACAGCCGATTTGTGAAGGTCTTTTTGATCCGAACCTAAGAGTCCAACTGGAAATATTCGGGGCTTCACGATAAATCAACCTATTTAACCTAAACTAACCTATATGAAGGCAAGAATATACCCGTAATTGGATCTCATGTAACGACAAAGTACCAGAATCTGCTTTCGCATTTTATTTTTATTCCCTTTAGTCAACTTGGAATTCACAAAATATGGTTTTTAAATTTATTGCAGCTTTTAGTCATTAATATTTACGCCTTGAAATCTTCTGCTATAGGTCTTACGCTCAAGCTCCAATTTTAATATTGACCAATCTTATTCTACAAGAAAATTTTCTGAAAAATTGTACTTAATTCATTGCTTCATGAAGATCTAAAAGTACACGCTGAGCCGGTGCGTAACAAGCTGTATATTTGTTTGTTTTAATTAGCTACCGTGGTTTCTTCTACACTTTGGTTATTTTTATAAACGAGAGAAGACATTGCCAAGTACCCATTGTACGGATCACTCTTCAACACGACAATGCGAGCTCTCACACATCGATTGAATTGTTTTGAAAACAATAAATAGATTTTCAATGGTTAATATTGCTCTAAAATCCCGAAATATAAAAGGCAACCTGTGTACGTAGCGTGGATAGTCCGGATATAAATTCAGTCCGTTCCGATGTCATTGGCTCGATTGTCGTGCGAGTGCTAGCACGCCCTCGTTAAGAAAACTATGGCTTTGTAATCTACATATACATAATATAAGGAAAAAAGAATTTTTAGTCAAATAATTGAAAAATTAATTTTCGGCAAGAGGAAAGAGAAGGAATTGTTGAAGGATAATAACAGAGCTAAACTGCATCATAATTCTACAACTTTGGTCACAACCAAAAGGAAAAAATTCAGTGAATGGATTAAAATCCAAAAAAATTATAACTTCAACATAATTGGAAGTTTTTTAGCTAACCCTTTGGAACTAAAAAAAATATTGTCTTAAAGATTTCAAGGTTTCAAGCTTATCAGTAAGCCTAGCTATTCCTAGAACTGGTGCAAATTTAGATTTTTAGCTAGCCAACTTTTTCTTGTCTTTAGCGATTTCATGGTAAAAACGATAAAAACTGCATCCCATACATGGATTTGCATATGAATGATTGCATTTACTCGTTAGTAACCTAGGAAATCTAGACATTTTAAAGGCCATTGGCGCGATTCGAAAGTAAATTGTTGTTATACAATTTTTCCATGAAATTATTGAACAACTTTAATGGAATACTCTTTTATATAAATATACTAGTGGTTCCTGCCACGCGTTGCTGTGGTATACATTATATACTATTATTCATATAGTAAACTATTCATTACAGCGAAAATTTTATTTACAAATAAAGGAGAAAACGTTTTTGTCGGTAGAAGAATCTAAGGGATTGTGTTTGAGATTTAATTTTGAATATGTTCATAGAAATAAATTTCATTGGAAAAAATAACGAATTTAAGACTGCTTTCTCAATGTTGGTTACCTTTCTGTTCAGTCAATAGATTTGTCCACTTAATAGATTGTACTTAATAAACATCAACAATGTGCATGGTTATTGGAGTTATCCGCTTAATAGAGCGTCCATTTAATAGAGCTTTCGCTGTATTTTTTTATTTATGAATTGTTTTTACTATCCTATCTTCAAAGTTGGTTCAAACCGGACACAGTGTGCTAAATTTTACTAAAATCGGTTCAGTAGTTTAGGAGTCCATCACGGGCAAACAACGAGACACGTACTTTTTATATATAAAGATTTATATAAATTCATACTGGTATATATGTATGTGTATACCTAATAATTAAAGTAGCAAAAGAAAATGAAAGCTAAAGAAGCATTTTAGAAAAAATTTCCATCAACTGAGTTGACTATACTACTGACTGAGCTTGCCAAGCGGTGATACCTTATAGTCGGCGGAACATCGTTAAGTGGATGTAAGGTTAGAAGCAATTTTGGTAAGTCGAGATTAATAGATGAACACTGCTGTTTTAAAATCTTGACACTGACTTCAAATCCAATCATTAATTTTTTATATCCTGAAGTTTGCAATACCCAGAAGGAAATGTGAGAGGCTTTATATACATAGTATATAGATATGTAATATACATAAATAATCAGCTTTGGGTGGTTTTAGCCATATACATCTGTCTGTCTATATATACGCGATACACATACATATATAAACCAAGAAGCTGCTTATTTGTCGGAAGCGTTCATATTAAATCACCATAGCATATAACGTAATACAAACTAATCGAACAAATTCCCCTAAGGCAACGCTAAAATCTCCGAACAAATTTCGATAGAATTTCAGATCAGACCACTATGACATATACATATGTACATACATAACTGTCATTCAAACTGACCGATCAAAATCAAGATAAAGATATGTTTCTTTATTCTTCTTCTTTATTGGCGTAGACACCGCTTACGCGATTATAGCCGAGTTAACAACAGCGCGCCAGTCGTTTCTTCTTTTCGCTACGTGGCGCCAATTGGATATTCCAAGCGAAGCCAGGTCCTTCTCCACTTGGTCCTTCCAACGGAGTGGAGGTCTTCCTCTTCCTCTGCTTCCCCCGGCGAGTACTGCGTCGAATACTTTCAGAGCTGGAGTGTTTCCGTCCATTCGGACAACATGACCTAACCAGCGTAGCCGCTGTCTTTTAATTCGCTGAACTACGTCAATGACGTCATATATCTCGTACAGCTCATCGTTCCATCGAATGCGATATTCGCCGTGGCCAATGCGCAAAGGACCATAAATCTTTCGCAGAACTTTTCTCTCGAAAACTCTCAACGTCGACTCATCAGTTGATGTCATCGTCCAGGCCTCTGCACCATATAGCAGGACGGGAGTTATGAGTGACTTAGAGAGTTTGGTTTTTGTTCGTCGAGAGAGGACTTTGCTTCTCAATTGCCTACTCAGTCCGAAGTAGCACCTGTTGGCAAGAGTTATATTGCGTTGGATTTCTAAGCTGACATTGTTGGTGGTGTTTACGCTGGTTCCAAGATAGACGAAATTATCTACGACTTCGAAGTTATGACTGTCAACAGTGACGTGAGAGCCAAGCCGCGAGTGCGACGACTGTTTGTTTGATGACAGGAGATATTTCGTCTTGCTCTCGTTCACTGCCAGACCCATTTGCATTGCTTCCTTGTCCAGTCTGGAGAAAGCAGAACTAACGGCGCGAGTGTTGAGGCCGATGATAATAATATCATCGGCATACGCCAGCAGCTGTACACTCTTATAAAAGATTATACCTGCTCGATTAAGTTTTGCAGCTCGAATGATTTTCTCCAGCAGCAGGTTGAAGAAGTCGCACGATAGGGAGTCGCCTTGTCTGAAACCTCGTTTGGTATCGAACGGCTCGGAGAGGTCCTTCCCGATCCTGACGGAGCTTTTTGTGTTGCTCAACGTCAGTTTACACAACCGTATTAGTTTTGCGGGGAATCAGTTTGTTGACGGCCTTTAATCTTTCACACAATACGCTCGATAGAACCTTATACGCGATGTTGAGGAGGCTTATCCCACGGTAGTTGGCGCAGATTGTGGGGTCTCCCTTTTTATGGATTGGTCATTGCACACTTAAATTCCAATCGTTGGGCATGCTTTCGTCCGACCATATTTTACAAAGAAGCTGATGCATGCATGTCTGATAAGGAGCATGCATCAGCTCTTCGCCGCCGTGTTTGAATAGCTCGGCCGGCAATCCATCGGCCCCCGCCGCTTTGTTGTTCTTCAGACGGGTAATTGCTATTTGAACTTCTTCATGGTCGGGCCATAGAACGTCTGCTCCATCGTCATCGATTAGGGAATCGGGTTCGCCTTCTCCTGGTGGTGCACGTTCACTGCCATTCAGCAGGCTGGAGAATTGTTCCCTCCATAATTTAAGTATGGTCTGGGCATCGGTGACTAGATCACCTTTGGGGGTTCTAAACGAGTATGCTCTGGTCTTGAAACCTTCTGTAAGCCGCCGCATTTTTTTATAGAATTTTCGAGCATTACCGCTGTCGGCCAGCTTATCAAGCTCTTCATACTCACCCATTTCGGCCTCTTTCTTTTTCTGTCTACAAATGCGTCTCGCTTCCCTCTTCAACTCTCGGTATCTATCCGAACCCGCACGTGTTGTGGTCGATCGCAACGTTTCTTTATTCAGTAACTTTAATTCTACTTGAAAGAATTTTATATCAAACAACGATGCACCTATGAAGAGTATAATAGCTTCGGTGCAGCCGAAGTTATCGTTTTTTTTTTTATAGAGTGTTTGCATGTCTCAATATGTGGAATATAGAAAGTGAACGTTTGCAAGAAATAATATACATAGTTAGTATTACAGGCGAGCTCAATGACTTCAACAATTTTGCACACATGGAACGCCACACCAATTGTCTTGAGAATTTTTCGCTAAAGCAAAATTTTCCGCTGTTTATTTAATAGTTAATTCCAATATTATATAAAACAAGGAAAGCGCTGTAATACCCTTCACAATACAAGTACTTGATTAGAATTTGTATGGCCGACAAATGAGCAGCTTCTTGGTGAGAAGAGGACGAGTATCTCTCTCGATATCTCAAAAACTGAGGGACTAGCATATATGTAAGCAGACAGTCGGAAGGACAGAAGGATGTGGCTGATCATTTATATATATATTATATAGAGTCTCCAACGTTTCCTTCTGGGTGTTACAAACTTCGTGGCAAATTTAATGTACTTTTTCAGGCTATGAAAAATAAAATTGTCTCCTCTTAAGTGTTAGAACAACAAATGAAAAACACATGTTTGGCCAAAATATATACTTCCCTTATATATAATGATATTTGAGGATTAACACCTGGTTAAATTATAAATATTTATATACAAGGTCTGTCGCAAAAGAAACAGGACTGTTAAAAAAAATAAAAATAAATTAATATTTTTCAAAAGTTATATTTTTTTATTCAAAGTAGTTTCCTTGTGCTTCGATACAGCGTTTAGCCCGGTCAATTAGCATTTCAAATGAGTGTTTAAGGTCATTTTTCGGAATGCTCTTGAGAATATCGGTCGTCGCCTTTTGGATAGCTGAAATATCCTGAAACCAGTGTCCTTTCATGGGCAAACGAAGTTTTCCAAATAGGTAAAAATCACAGGGTGCCAGATCAGGTGAGTAGGGTGAGTGATTAATGGTTAATATGGAGTTTTTTGTCAAAAAATCAGTGACAAGCGACGACCGATGACGCGGCGCATTATCGTGCAACAGGCGCCAGGACCCTGCCTCACGGTATTGTGGTCGAGCACGACGAATGCGTGACAAAAGACGCTTCATAACACCAAGATAAAACATAGCATTAATCGTTTGGCCAGGTGGGACGAACTCTCGGTGTACAATACCCTCGGAATCGTAAAAACAAATCAGCATTGTCTTTATTTTTGACTTCTGAAGACGACCGACTTCTGATCGTCACAGAGGTCCTCACGACCTTCTTGGAATCGCTTAAACCACTCATGCACATTACTACGGGATAGGCACTGATCACCATAAACTTTTTTCATCATTTGAAATGTTTCAGTAAACGTTTTCCCAAGTTTAAAACAAAATTTAATATTTGCTCTTTGCATTTTACGACCGATGACCAAAAACTGCTGTCACTTTTTGATCGATAACATCGATTGTAGTTATCCAATTGTCTTAAAATTTTTACGAAATGTCAACAAGAGATCAAACTTTATATTTCATATACCCACCAATAGGTGGCGGCACCAGAAACAGTTATATTTGAAAAGTTCTGTTTCTTTTGCGACAGACCTTGTTTGTACATACATAACCGAATAAATACATATTTTACGCCTATAATAAAGTTATTATTATGATGTACGTATGTAGTTAAAGGCGGAATGAAATAATCTCTCATTTTTTTGAAATAAAATATATTTTTATTGTTATTTTTAATCTTTATAGTTGCACGTGTTTATCGAATGCAACGATTCACATATAAAAAAATATTATAATTAATACAGAGCCATATTCACACAACGTGATAAGCAGTAAGATAAGAGTATAGGATATAAATATGTAAGCTTGGAGTATATACTATACATACATACAATGAAATGTTGGATGCTTAAAACCCGATTATTGTGGGATCACGTGCATTTTTGTTCATCCATATTTTGTTATTATGTAAATAAACACTCAGTATCACAATAATACTAACATCAGTAAAGAAGTTGTCGGTTTTCTAAAGTCAGAGTTAAGCGTACTGCATTAAATTGCAGAAAAACTATTTTATGTTCAATGAAAGTGTCTCAAAACTGACAAGAATTGGCCGAAGATTGTTTTAAAAATTTAATTTTCAGAGTAACGCTTATGGTTTACGAGACGTCTTATTTTCATTTCTTACATACATTCATACATGCAAGAAGTATCAAAGATATCTCTAATAAAACTCCAAAACCGCTTAGTTACAAAAAATTTTCTGCGCGGTTTGGGAAATCGCGACTTTGCCCAGCAAGACGCTACTGCCAAACTCGAATACATTGAGAGGACTAACATCGAAGTAGGACCACATCTTGTTTTAGGACAAGATCACGCTTTGTTGTAACCAGCAGTAGTGACCGAAGAGGTCGAAACTTATGAAAAACAAGTAAGGAAGGGCTAAGTTCGGGTGTCACCGAACATTTTATACTCTCGCACGATAAAGTGATAATCGAGATTTCATTATCCGTCATTTACATATTTTTCAAATACCGTGTTTGTGTAAAGTTTTATTCCGCTATCATCATTGGTTCCTAATGTACATATGTATATATTATACAGAGAAGGCATCAGATGGAATTCAAAATAGCGTTATATTGGATGAAGGCGTGGTTGTGAACTGATTTCACCCATATTTTGTACATGTCATCAGGGTGTTAAGAAAATATTATATGCCGAATTTCATTGAAATCGGTAGAGTAGTTCCTGAGATATGGTTTTTGGTCCATAAGTCGGCGACGCCACGCCCATTTTCAATTTTTAAAAAAAGTTTGGATGCAGCTTCCTTCTGCCATTTTTCTCGTAAAATTTAGTCTTTCTGACGTTTTTTGTTTGTCGGTTAACGCACTTTTAGTGATTTTCAACATAACCTTTGTTTGGGAGGTGGGCGTGGTTATTATCCGATTTCTTCCATTTTTGAACTGTATATGGAAATGCCTGAAGGAAACAACTCCATAGAGTTTGGTTGACATAGCTATGTTAGTTTCCGAGATATGTACAAAAAACTTAGTAGGGGGCGGGGCCACGCTCACTTTTCCAAAAACATTATGTCCGAATATGCCCCTCTCTAATGCGATCCTTTGTGTCAAATTTCATTTTAATATCTTTATTTATGGTTTAGTTATGACACTTTATAGGTTTTCGGTTTCCGCCATTTTGTGGGCGTGGCAGTGGGCCGATTTTGCCCATCTTCGAACTTAACCTTCTTATTGAACCAAGAAATACTTGTACCAAGTTTCATCATGATATCTCAATTTTTACTCAAGTTACAGCTTGCACGAACGGACGGACAGACGGACGGACGGACAGACAGACATCCGGATTTCGACTCTACTCGTCACCCTGATCACTTTGGTATATATAACCCTATATCTGACTCTTTTAGTTTTAGGACTTACAAACAACCGTTATGTGAACAAAGCTATTATACTCTCCTGAGCAACTTTGTTGCGAGAGTATAAAAACGGAGGAACTAGTTCGCCTATATATGTATAGCCAGACAGACATTTATATTTATCATTCTATGTGTTACAAACTTCGTGGCAAACTAATATAACCTGTTCAAGGTATTGTTTCCACAAATTTGTAATGATGGCTCATCCATGACTGCTAATTGCTTTATTTTTTTTTTTAAGAATTTGAAGCGGCAATTTGAACAATAATTTTTAAACTCTCACTATTCACTCAATAGATAATTAAATTATACACTTTTCCATAATAATATACCAATTATTCTTACCTAAATCGATAAATAAAATTTTTTGCAAAAGATATATGAATAAAATTAGGCAGAACCGAACCAAATAGTCGCACGATCACGAAAAGGCATTGACATAGTGCAGTACAGCATAACATGTGGTTAGATATGAAACCTGGTCTTCTTCCTAGCATAGTCCATTTGGACCACCTTGTAGTTTAATTTTGACAGGGTCATAAGGCTTTTGCCTAAACAAGGGATAAAC
Source organism: Bactrocera neohumeralis (assembly GCF_024586455.1). NCBI lineage: Eukaryota > Metazoa > Arthropoda > Insecta > Diptera > Tephritidae > Bactrocera > Bactrocera neohumeralis. The sequence continues at coordinate 63,091,645 of NC_065921.1, read as the reverse complement.
CCTCACAGGTATACAAGAGTAAATTAGGCCTTAAGAAACTCATTGGAACTTTAACAGAAATCTCTAGTAGCGTTGTCAATTAACCGGTGATTGAACCTAAAGCAGGGTTTGGGAGGTGGACTTCTATATTTATTTGTAGCAGAATACAAAAGCATATTTAATTAAAAAAAAAACTTAGAGAGCTAGCAATGTTTTTCCTTTCCTTGTGATGCCCTAACACCGTAGTCGCTATATTATAATATTAAAATACCCTTTTAGTTTACTTATACACAATATAATTTTCTATATATACATATATAATATATATATTAAATATACATATATATATATACGTCGTCATAAGAGAATTCGTGTGAAGACTTTTAACAAGAGGTTTTATTGTAAAACATAAACGCTGATATGGAATTCTTAAAATTGCCGACTTATATAAATACACTTCCGTTTACTGAAGTTCAAGGCCGATATATGGCGACGCTTATTCTGCTGCGGATATATATGAGCTCCGAGTAATTCATTCTAACGACAAATGATTTTGTTTATTTTTATTGGAACTCTCCAAGAAACACTCTCAAACAAATTCAAAATTCTGCAATGCGATAAAAAGTCGTTTTCCTTTATATATAAGTATTAGTAAGTATACAAATACATTATTTTCTCCTTTGAAGTTGGTCGCCTTGTCGTGGCGAAGGGGCTTAAGTAAGAGTAAAGTGTGCATCCCAAAGGAAACGCACTCTAATCTTACGAACTAAGAGGGACACTTCATAATTCCCACAATAGTGATATGGATAAATAAACTCTAGGTTTTACGCCCATCTCCTATTGTGGAAGTATGAGGATACCCGAACCAACACCACCCTAAGCCAAGGTGTCGAGGTACCCGTGCCGAGGGCTGAATGGTCAGCGGGGGGTAATAAATAGCTGATCGGGAAGTTACCCTCCGATGCCCGGGCGAGGTCGGAGGTATAAAAGCCTTCTCTCCGCATACCGGCTCTGCGGACGAGTGACCAACCCTTTCCGGATTACTCGTAGGACCAAAATATGAACGGAAACAATAACACAACAACAACAACTACAACAACCAAATTGACGACAACAGCAACGACTAAGGACATGAACTATAGGAATCCTATTACGGAATCAGAAGAAGACGAACTACTTGCCTCCAGCCAGGAGACGAGTAAGAGTACAACCGGACATACCAACCAAAGTATACCGGTAGATACAGCAGTGAAAACCCCAGATATAAGGGAGGAAGCGTCCACCTCCAAGGCTGCCATGAGCACCTACCAAAGTGCACTGGCGGCTAAAGGAGAGAACAAAAAGAAGCGCAAGAAATTCCAGAATCAGCTGAGGAAAAACCGGTACCAGAGGGCAGTTTTCATACTAGGGAAGATAGCCAAAGACCAGGCAGCCGGTACCCCAGTTGATGAGGCTAAAACAAAGCGCCTCAAATCTATCGTAGAGGAATATGAAGACTACCTGAAAAGGAAGCAATCACGACCTCAAGAAGAGAGCAAACGAGAGAGCACTTCTCAGAAGAGAAATCGCTCCATCACAGAGGTACCTGGAACTCAGCCCAAAAAACCGAGGCGGAGTGAAGGTGAACACAGCAGCACAACAACGGCAAGGCATTTCTGCGATGTAGCCAGGATAGCCTGCAGGAGGCCATCATAGATGGAAATTCCTCCTCTCCGGGCACAATACAGGACAGATGGGTGGAGATCGACGTCAGATTGTCAAGTATGGTGCTAAGCTATGTACTCGACAATCCTGCGGGTCCTCACCTGAGACCCTCAGGGGCTACAAGGTCATCAAGTGCGCGGACCAGGCCTCGCTAGATTTCCTGACGGGTAGTGTTGCTAAAATTAGCAAAGCCTTTGTAGGCCTCCAATTGAGGCTTACACCCGCCAAGGAAATTCCGAAGAGACCTCGTGCTCGCATTTGGTTACCCCCTCTAGAGGAGCCAGGCGAAAAACTCCTGAGGTGCATTAAGCTGCAGAACAAATCTATACCTGGTATAGATGAGTGGCAGCTAATCAAGAAGGAAAAACTGAATAAAGCAACCAAGCCAATACTAGTGGCTATTTGTGATGAGTCCATTGAGGCTCTGAAGAAGACTGACTACAAAATCAGCTTCGGAATCCGCAAGGCCAGACTAAAAATCTTCCAAGGCGACAAAGCGGCTGACGAAGACGACACGGAAGAGGTCGACGACGCCAGCCAGTTGCTAAGGAATGTGGGCATCGAAGAAACCCTAGATTCCCAATAACATAAGATGCGTCCAGATAAACCTACAGCACTCGAAGAGTGGTACAGCGAATCTGACAACCCTCGTGAACGAGGGGGGCATCGACATCAGCCTAGTACAGGAGCCTTGGGTCAATGAAGATACCATTAAAGGGCTAAACAGCAGCAACTATAACCTGTTTTACACACGGAACAGAGGCATGCATTCTTATCAATAAAAGTATAAATGCATTTATTTGTCCTAATTACAGCACAGCAGATATCACAGTGGTAAAGGTGGAACAGAAGGAAAAGCCCTTCTACTTGATCTCGGCCTACTTGGCCCATGACGAAGGCTTACCACCGGCCCCGCTCACCAGACTAATAGAGGAGAACAGGAAGGATGATGTCCTAATAGGGTGTAATGCAAACGCAAGGCACACCGTATGGGGTAGCTCCAGTATAAACACCAGAGGTGAGTCACTCTTGCAGTATATTTTGAATAGTAATCTAAGAATTTGCAACAAGGGCGATAAGCCAACTTTTATTTTCCCAAGCTCGGATAGGTTTCCGGGGTGGAAGGAAGTGCTTGACCTCACGCTATCAACAGGCACAGACAGTCTCTTTGTGGATAACTGGAGGGTATCCGATGAGCCTTCCATGTCGGATCACTCCTGGATACTCTTCAGCATCCGCGAGAAGTACAGTGCGCCTCTCACATACCGGAACCCTAGAAGAACGGCATGGGGAAAATTTACCAGTATAGCAACAAAATGCCTTGAAAAGGGAGTCAATAAGAGTATCAGAAATCCTGAGGAATTAGATTCAGAAGTAGAGAAGTTGGAAAAAATCTTAACCACAACTTTTAATAAATCTACTCCGCTAACAGTTTTGAAAAAGAGAAAGTCTCTTCCTTGGTGGAACAGTGAACTCAAGAATTTGAGAACACAACTAAGGAAAGCTTTCATTGAGAGTTTTAGAACCAAAATCTGGCAGCCATATAAAGACATTATGAAAGAATACAAAAAAGCAGTCAGGAAAGCTGAAAACGACTCATGGCGATCTTTCTGCACATCGATAGAAAGTTGCAGAGAAGCCGCTAGGCTGAGTAAAATGCTATCCAAAGATCATATTAATACTGCCTACATTAGGGCGGAGGGAAGTGATTTGACCTCCTCGGCAAAAGAGTACTAATCACAACGCACTTCCCCGGGAGTCAGCAAACACCTTCAACGAGGGTTCAACCAGAACCACCGCTGAACGCAGCTGACTATCGAAGCCAAATAGTAGACAAAAGAAAAATCAAATATGCCATAAATAGTTTTGCACTATTTAAAGCGGCAAGTCCTGACGGTATTAGGCCCATAATGCTGCAAAAAATGGTAGAACCAATGGTTCTAAGGCTTGAAAATATATACAAAGCTAGCATTCAACTATCTTACATCCCAAGAAGTTGGAAAAGGAGTAAAGTTGTGTTGCTTCCAAAACCAGGCAGAAGAACACACGAGAATGCCAAGGATTTTAGACCTATAAGCCTTACCTCCTTTATGCTGAAGGTACTAGAAAGACTAATAGATCTACACGTAAGAACAATAATGGCGGAGAAGTTATCGAAGTCCCAACATGCGTACATGAAGGGCCGATCAACCGAAACCGCCCTTCACGAGGTGATAAGTGTAATTGAAAAATCACTACACCACAAACAACACACCATGGCTGCATTTCTAGACATAGAGGGCGCCTTCAACAACATAGAAGTAAATGCAATAATTAATTCTCTGGCACATGGTGGCATAGACGACACTATGTGCAGATGGATACTATCGATGCTTGAGAATAGGAAGATTATAGCTTCAAACGGCGCTTGCAACACAAACAAGCTATGTGAGTAGAGGGACGCCTCAAGGGGGGGTCCTCTCTCCGCTTCTATGGGTTGCAGCGCTGAACGAAATACTACTCCAACTAAACGATTGGAGGAGTGAAAGCAGTAGCGTATGCAGACGATATAGGGTTGTTGGTTTCAGGTATGTTTCCTTCAACAGTCAGCGAGATTATGGAAAGAGCACTTCGTAGGTTAAACCTATGGGCTAAAAACAATGGTCTAGGAGTTAACCCGAACAAAACAGAACTGATGCTATTCACAAGCAGACCCAAAATACCTCAGCTTCAACTTCCGGTACTAAACGGTACAACACTCACTCTATCCCCCACAGCTAAATACTTGGGGGTGGAGATTGACACCAAACTGTCCTGGAAAATAAATATAGAAAAAAGAATAAACAAAGCATACATGGCCTACTATACTTGTAAGAAAATCGTCAACAAGAATTGGGGCCTTAAACCAAGTATAATCATGTGGATGTATACGGCTTTCATAAGACCTATACTTACATATGGAGCTCTGGTGGTGGAATAAAAGAATTAGGAAGTTGGAATCAGCAGAACTACGGGCATAGTGTAATTCTAAACAAACTCTTCTTCTTCTTAATTGGCGTAGACACCGCTTACGCGATTATAGCCGAGTTAACAACAGCGCGCCAGTCGTTTCTTCTTTTCGCTACGTGGCGCCAATTGGATATTCCAAGCGAAGCCAGGTCCTTCTCCACTTGGTCCTTCCAACGGAGTGGAGGTCTTCCTCTTCCTCTGCTTCCCCCGGCGAGTACTGCGTCGAATACTTTCAGAGCTGGAGTGTTTTCATCCATCCGGACAACATGACCTAGCCAGCGTAGCCGCTGTCTTTTAATTCGCTGAACTATGTCAATGTCGTCGTATCGAATGCGATATTCGCCGTGGCCAATGCGCAAAGGACCATAAATCTTTCGCAGAATTTTTATCTCGAAAACTCGTAACGTCGACTCATCGGTTGCTGTCATCGCCCAAGCCTCTGCACCGTATAGCAGGGAGTTTTGTTCGTCGAGAGAGGACTTTACTTTTCAATTGCCTCTTCAGTCCGAAGTAGCACCTGTTGGCAAGAGCAATCCTGCGTTGGATTTCCAGGCTGACGTTGTTGATGGTGTTAATACTGGTTCCTAAATAGACGAAATTATCTACAACTTCAAAGTTATGACTGTCAACAGTGACGTGAGAGCCAAGTAGCGAGTGCGACGACTGTTTGTTTGATGACAGGAGATATTTCGTCTTGCCCTCGTTCACTGCCAGACCCATTTTCTGTGCTTCCTTGTCCAGTCTGGAGAAAGCAGAACTGTTGAGGCCGATGATATTGATATCAGCTGTACACTCTTATAGAAGATGGTACCTTCTCTATTTAGTTCTGCTGCTCGAACTATTTTCTCTAGAAGCAAGTTGAAGAAGTCGCACGATAGGGAGTCGCCTTGTCTGAAACCTCGTTTGGTATCGAACGGCTCGGAGAGGTCCTTCCCGATTCTGACGGAGCTTTTGGTGTTACTCAACGTCAGTTTACACAGCCGTATTAGTTTTGCGGGGATACCAAATTCAGACATCGCGGCATAAAGGCAGCTCCTTTTCGTTCTGTCGAAAGCAGCTTTGAAATAGACGAAGAGGTGGTGTGTGTCGATTCTCCTTTCACGGGTCTTTTCCAAGATTTGGCGCATGGTAAATATCTGGTCGGTTGTTGATTTTCCAGGTCTAAAGCCACACTGATAAGGTCCCATCAGTTTGTTGACGGTGAGCTTTAATCTTTCACACAACACGCTCGATAGAACCTTATATGCGATGTTGAGGAGCCTAATCCCACGGTAGTTGGCGCAGATTGTGGGGTCACCTTTTTTATAGATTGGGCATAGCACACTTAAATTCCAATCGTTGGGCATGCTTTCGTCCAACCATATTTTACAAAGAAGCTGATGCATGCTCCTTATCAGTTCCCCGCCGCCGTGTTTGAATAGCTCGACCGGCAATCTATCGGTCCCCGCCGCTTTGTTGTTCTTCAGGCGGGTAATTGTTATTCGAACTTCTTCATGGTTGGGCAATGGAACGTCTGCTCCATCGTCGTGTAGGATGGAGTCATGTGTAGAAGTTCACGCAAGTGAGGAAAGTTCTCTGATCGCCATTCACTTGGGAGTGGCCTGAAACCTTTTACACATGGCTCAAGCAGCTCACTACTACCGGTCTTTGACCAAGTATCCTCTGGGTAGCCTAAGAACATCCGTTCGAAGGCGAGCTAAAGTGAGAAGGCGAAACATTCCCCTACATAGGGTTGTGCGCTGGGTTTGGGACCCGCCACGTAAAAATCAGTACCAATGATCACAAAAAAAAAAAATTGTAAACAAGCTCACCATTAATAAATCAGACTACATTCTCCCAAAGCTGGATTTCAATAGACACTTCCAGGTGAGGATACCATCTAGACGAGAATGGAGAAGAGGTTCAATAGTAGAGGAAGATACCACCTCAGTCTATACCGACGGGTCCAAAATGGATTGCGGAGTAGGCTCGGGGGTATTCTCCGCTGATCTAGGCATATCTCACTCTATACGTCTACCGAACTCGGCTAGCATCTTCCAAGCAGAAGTACTAGGCATAGAAAAAGCCTGCGAAGTTCTATTAGAAAACCACGGGAATATACATAAAGCAACTATATTTACGGATAGCCAGGCGGCCCTCCTGGCATTGTGTTCACCCATTACAAATTCCAGTATAGTTCACAACTGCAAGAGAGCACTAAGCTCAATAAAAGACAAGCTCCAACTAAACTTGATCTGGGTTCCCGGCCACAGGAACATTTTCGGTAACGAAAAAGCAGACGAGTTGGCAAAGGCAGGAGCTTTCCTCAATGAATCCGAGGCGGAGCTAATACCAAGCCCGCTGGGATCGATGAAAGGAGAGATCAATAGACAATTTCAACAAATTGCAAACAACAGGTGGAAAAACATTACAAAATGCGTCATAACCAAACAATTATGGCCAACATATGACAGGAAAAAACCAACGACTTATTAAATAGGTCAAGAAAAAGTATTTACAGAATAACAGCTACCACAACAGGGCACTGGCCATTTGGGGAACATGCGTCCAAAATGGGTATGCCCTACAACGACATCTGCCGTGGCTGCGGAGTAGCAGGGAACAAGGAAACAATCTTCCACTTTCTCTGCGAATGCCCAGCTCTAGCACAGATTCGACACAAAACACTCGGAATCCACCAAGCAGCAAACCTTGAATGGATTTCCACCAAAAGCATATCGGACATACTACATAAGTAGTTTCATCGAAACCTCAAAATGGTTTGAGAGAGAAAGTGAAACGTAATAACAGATACAGGAGGTTCTACGAATAGTGTATCAAAATGGCACATCAAGTGCTAATTGAGCCCGATAGGGCTGCACTCCTACCTACCTACCTAAGTATACAAAACCACATAATGAAGCATATACATATATAAATTTTATTTGGTATAGATTTTTACATACGTACATACGTATGCGAATTGCAAATAAATGCATAATTGAGTTGCTTTTCTAACATACAGATTCATAAAGCATAAGCGATGCTATTTTAGCTACAAATTTGCAAACAAAAAATTGTTAAAATATTGAACAAAACACTAATAGTAGGTAAAAGGTTTAGATAATACAATATACCATAATATAATACATATGTTGGTTATTTAAAAATAAGATTTTATAAGCCAATGTGCAAAAGCGCCAAAATGATTTACGTAACATTAATATTGATAATTAAAATGTAGTTCGGCCGCACTATTACAAAGCGAGCTGATTTAAAACTTTCATATGTGATGTGTAATGGTTAAAAATCTCTACTTCACGGAATGATACTTAAAAGGACATTTTATCATTTCAATTATCCAAAAACTCCCATTCACTGGAACTTCCATTAGACTCGGCAGAAGGTGGCGGAGTTTTATGCTGCACCTTAGGCGGCATTGCGTACGGATCACATGCGCGTCGAAAGTCTGGTAGGAAACTATTAATCTCCTCATTCACCGGCTGTGTACAAACGAATTGTAAATGTTCGGGTGAGACTTGACGTTGGGCTGACTGAACGGACGCTTTGGTACTAACGTCTTCTTGTTCATATTCCTCCACTAGAGTTGCGGCACGCAAAGCTGCATGACACAAGTCATCGATTGGTTGTCCAGCGGTGTACTCTGAGTAAATATTATCTTCGGCGTCGGCTTCCTCCATGTAGTAGAGCTTTTTGCGTGGCGTTGTCTGGACACCAGCATCTTCGACTTTAGTTTGTTTGGGATATGCTTGGGCGAGATCTTTCAGTGGCATTGGCGTGGGAGTGGAAGCTGGTGCAGCAGGCGGAGAGTGTATTGGAGATGGTGTTGCACATTCCAAACTAGATTGTTTAGGACCAAATGAAACGCCAGCTAAATTTAATTCTTCAGCGAGACTTTTGGGTTTTATGGAAAACTTTTGTTTGTCAGGTGAAGCGGGCGACAATGGTGTCGATAGAGAACCACAATGTGATTTGGTTTTCAATGTTGCATTTGTTTTGCTGTTTGATATAAAGAAAAATACATACATACATATCTATGTTTATAAATGAATGAAATATAATAATACGTTTATTTGTACACTTTAAGAAAATATTCTCAATATGACAGGTACATTTGTTATGTTAGTTTGACAGATACATATACAAGTATTAGTTCCTAGTGGAAATCTCAACAAAGTACAATGGATCGGATTTAGACTCATAGTCTCTTAAGAAAAGTTGTTCCGAATGATCCATAGAACATTTCCTGCATAATAAAAAAAATCGGCGCGCTTTTATATACAGAAACACGGATAGACGGACAGCGGATATGGCAAAATTGACTTAGCTCGTTACACTGATCATATATATGTACATATATACTTTATGGGTTTACAAACTTCGTTGCAAACTTAATTTACCCAGTACGGGTATAAAAGATTGTAAAATTTAAAAATTTAAATAATAGTCATGTGCTCACCTCGGTTGATTACTTTCTGTATTTTTTGAAGTTGTGGTTGCGCAAAAACTGCTATTCATTAATGTTGGCTGAGTTGTTGTATGCTTTACGTTGGTTTTTGTCTCCACAACTTCAACAGCTGTCAGGGTTTTACCTGGTGTTTCCAAATCTGTTTCTGGCTCTGCAACACGACCAATTTCTACAATGCCCTGTGACTTTGTTGGTGCCACAACTTCGCTGCTGCTACTCTTTAAAGCATTCTCCCGATCTCGGCTGCGTCGTGAACGTTTTTTCCGACCGCCAACACTTTGTGATATGCCGCTATGATGCAATATAGATTGGTCGAAATCCATTTCAGAAATCTGATTAAAAATCTCCAAACGACGATTTTGTTCAGCGCGTGGCGATTCTACAGCCAATTCTATTGGTACATTTAAATTGAGTAACTCAACAGGCGGTAATTCAAAACATTCTTCCGCTTTACCCAGTGGCTGCTCGGGTGGTTCAAACGACTCAGCGGGCGAATCAAGTGCACCGGCGATTGAAGCACCTAGCAAAGGAACTGGGGGCGGCATTGACGGATTGAAAATTATTTTGGCTAAATAGAATATATTGTTAAAACTGAAAATAATAGTTTCAATGTAGATATTTAAATACCAGTTTTACTCGGCTTCTCTGGCATAGGCGCCAGCCGAAGCAAAGAACGTGTACCTTCCAAAACGAAAATTTCCTTATCACACACACAAAAATCAAGTATTTTTCGAAAACCTCGTGCCACAGCTTCGACGCGCAGACGATCCAAATTTAGCAAATACAATGTGGATTCGTCATGTGTAACGATCAGCATATCATCATCGCCCTTATACAGTTGTATTGCACCAAAACTTCTGTTAATTTCGTCGTTATCGGCAAAATTAGCATTCGAAGTTATATTTCGTTCGCAACACATTGATTTAGGATTAAGTATTGGTATTTCCCAGGAAGGACTACGCGCCACAGCTTCGCGAAAAAGTAATGTTTTTTCCACATTACCCTCGGTATCAGCAATCCAAAATCGTAATCCTGGACGACCACATATCAAGACTGGACGACAGTTTTGTTGTTTAAGGAATATGCCACCACAATCCGACAAAACTTTTCGATCTTTCTTTCCAACTTGTGTAACTTGCCATTGCCCGGTAACAATACTGAACTGGCATACAATGGAACGATATAGTGTGGACACGAGCAAGTAACTCTGGAAAACACTAAGCTGTACGATTTCATACGCCTCGCTAAGTATTTCGGTCGATTTGCTGATATGCTGGAGATTAAAACTAAGATAATATACCTAAGAGCTTTAACATTATACTAAAATAACTTACTGCTTGAAAATCAAATTCCGTTAATACTACAATGCCTTGTCGATCACCTGAATAAAGTTTCATGCCGTTCTTAGACCATTCTACACAGCTTATGGCGCAGCTATGCAAGTCACGTATATTGTATCTTTCAATGGGCTTGACTCGAGCACATGGTGCAACCAAATTCAAATCTGGTGGTAGTTGTTTTTGTATTTGAAAAACACTCACTTGACCACTACCATTTCCTGCTGCTACCATATACTCCACCGAATTGACAATTTTGACACAAGTAATGCGAGCCGGAAACTAGATTAACGGCGCACATGACATTAGAATTGATTAGTTAATAAGTAAAAATACTTTGGGCACGCAATTTATATATAATCAAACATCAAATATGGGTGCATCCTTACAGTGCATGAGTCATTTAAAAACGTAGGTGTGGTATAGAAAGGCATATCAAGGATAACTTTAAATTTAAAAAATGTTTAACTTTACCTCTGTGCGCAGCTTCTGCAATTCGCCGGTGTACCGGTCATACCAAAAAACAATCCCAGCGTCACTGCCTAATGCTATAAATTCCGAAATTGCATCGACACAAGTTATATTTAAATCTGCTGGGAATATGCCAAGTGCTCGTATCATACGAACAGGAATCTTTTCCATAATATCTGTTAAAGGTGCCCATTCTCGTATCGAATAAAGTTCCTTGGAGTTCATCGAATGATGATTAATTAGGTATTTCCTTTCACAATTTTTTATTATAATTACTTTTCCTAAAATTTTTTATTTGTTTATTTACTTTATTCCGTTTTCGCCTTGTAATGATATGTCAACATAAAAGCAAAAACAACAAGTAAGCGGTAAACAAATCAGCTGAACTGCCACGCTACCATATTTCAGGTAAAATTTTAGAGATTTTAATCCCATTGGAATTAAACGACGAATAAATTCAATGATGTATTTGTTTTTAATTTTTCTAAACCAAACATCAAAAACTACTTATTTATATGTACATAAATATGAAAAATTTAATAAAATTTCAAGTATCAGCTATTGTTATTATTATACTATTTGGACGTCATTATACTATAGGGATAAAAGCAAGAATTATAAACACTTGCAAATTTTCGCCACTACAGAAACAGCTGTTTACTAGAACTGCCCAACTCAAGTGGAATCATAAAGGTATTTCGTTAATAAATTTATAGCGCCTACATTTTAATTTATAAACAGTATACTACTCATAAATTAATTCTTCTCAAATAAAAATATTGCTTTTTATGTTTAAAGATTATTAAGAAGTAGAAAATTTACTTGTTTTATATGTTATGCAGCAGAGAAATTTAGTGGCAACCATAAACAAAAAATGTAAACAAATCAAAAGGCGCGAAAACAAGCAATCAAAACAGCCATATAAAAACATATGCACCACCATATAATAAAGTGCATTTTGAAACAAAGTTATGGATTTTATTCAAGAGGAACCACCCAAGAAAATTATCAAGACTGAACCAAATGAAGTTGAGATAAAACAAAAAATTGAAAAAATCAAAGAAGAGAATGAACAGAAAGAAGTTGATGTTAAAGAAGAAATATCTCTAACCAAGGACATAAAGCCTGAATTTGATGAATCTGCGCCAGCCTTCGATGTGATTGTGGATAAAATTGATTCACTGAAAACTTTGGGACCATTTATTGCGGCACGAGATAATTCCCAAAACATTGTTTATTTCCAGGACCTGCCCGATATTTGCAAGACTGAACCATGTATGCTGGGTGTAGACGAAGCTGGACGTGGTCCGGTTCTCGGTCCAATGGTTTATGGCATAGCATTCTGCCCATTAAATAGAAAGCAAGTATTAATCGATTTAGGGTGTGCTGACTCCAAACAATTAACGGAAGAAAAGCGTGAGTTTATATTTAATGAAATGAATACTTCGAAAACACCACGGAATTGTGTTGGCTGGTCTGTAGAATTGATTTCACCTAATGTTATTAGCACTAGCATGCTACGACGCTCAAAATGTTCACTCAATGAAGTATCTATGACATCAGCGATTGAACTTATTAAACGCGCTATTGAGGAAGGAGTTAATATTGCTGAGGTATATGTGGATACTGTTGGACCCCCAGAAAAATATCAAGAAAAGTTGAAAGGAATATTTCCACAATTTAAAATTACTGTCGCTAAAAAGGCAGATTCTACTTATCCAATTGTCTCAGCCGCTAGTATTTGCGCTAAAGTCACTCGCGACACCGCTTTAAAGGTATGGAAGTTTCCCGAAGGAATCAAGTTGAGTTCTGCCAAATTTGGTAGTGGCTATCCAGGTGATCCAGTCACTAAACGTTTTCTCAGTGAGAATTTGGACATGGTGTTCGGTTTCCCAAGGCTTGTACGTTTCAGCTGGTCAACGGCGGAGAACGCTCTAGCGAATAAAGTATTTGAAATGGAATTCGATGAACCAGATGATCAAAAACCGAAATATGCTGGGCCTAAGTTAACTCAGTTTTTCAAAGGGGCGACAAAAAACGGCGACGTGCAACGTAAACCCTGTCGATTTTTTAGGGAACGTTTTCTAGATAGCATTACCGATTTCTAATAAGACTAAGACTAAAGTACTATGTAAAAATTATGTAATCTGTAATAAATTTTTAATTGTAATAGAAATCCACTATATAAAAATTGTTATATTGACGGCATACCTGCAGTACTGCCCATATATGGGCATAGCGACGAATAAAATCGTTATAAATTCATCATTGGTTCTTTCACTACAGGGAGAATCTTGCAGTAAAATTAACGTTTACGAGATACACTCAGAATCTTATTTTCGCAAAATATAATTTATTGTTATCATTTATTACCTAAAAACGACCTCGTATTTAACACACATACTATGTATATCTGTTCCAGTCTGGTTTAATAGAATAAATTTTTAATTATATTTACGTTCTCTGCTAATTAATATCTAATATCCCTTTTATACACAGAAAAGAAACAACATTGCCAGATGCGTGATTTGGTCGCTTTGGCGCGCTATAATCAGCTGAGCGCTTTCCGCCTCTATCATGCCCATTTGCTTACTCTTTCTGCAGCACGTCGAAAGTATCGCAGTCGCGTTTTCCACACACGAATTTTTTAAGGCTAAATTTGTGCAAAGATTTCATTAAGTTAACGTTAAGTGATTAATTTAAAAATATAGAATTTATAAAATTTAGAATTTTGTGAATTTTTTGCAAGTAAGCTGATAAAAATCGGGGTCGGGTAAGTGGGTAAAAAATTGGCTGGAAAAAACGTATTTTTCGGTGTGTGGTGTGTGTGCGGGTAGAAAAAAAACGCGCTGCTGTGGTGGGGAATTCGAACTGCCGCTGCTGCTGCTCTCGCCATTTTGAGTCGAATAAAATTTTTCTGCCTCCAATACGACAAAAAGGCATTCACTGAAAAGGAGATTCTGAAAATAGAAGTCTGTATATTGCGGTCTTCCAATATTTGGAGACATTTAAATAAGTGGAAAGCGCCAAAAAGGTGTGAAATTTCGCCTTTCAGGCATCTGCACTTATACTCTTTTTTTCGCGGATTATCGTGAGATAATATACTGCCTTTGCTTGTAGGCGAGTTTGAGGCGGGAAGATATCGATAATAAACAATAAGCAGTCAGAAGAACTTAAAGCCACTACAGGAGCTCAAAGGTAAACCATAGGAGACGGCAATAATATCCTTTGAGCATTGGGGCGTGATTACACGCAAATTTTTATAGTCTGTAGTCTTGGCTTTTTACGGTGCGTAGGTGTCTGGACGGTGGAGTAGAAATTGAACTGATAAAAAAGCAAAAGACGAAGGAAAGACAACGATAAAACGATACGAAAATGGCGCATTCAACAGCGACTATAGTCACAGCAACAACTTCAGCCGCTGCCGCATCGGCGACAAGTGAAATCAACTGTATAATCCAGGATGTAAATGGTGAGTTAGAGGATTACTTTACTACTTTTGATAATCCTTTACGGATGGGGATACAATTGAGATTTGTAGAAACTACAGTAAGTGGTTGTCGGCGATGCAACGAAGTTAAGTAGTTACCTTGGCTTCAGTGCTCGTGTTGGCAGTTGAGGTCGCATTGCTGTTGTTATTTGTTCATGCCTGTGGTGATTTTTGATAGTATTGTGTAGATCGCGCTGGGCGGCACGCATATGAATAAAATGTGAATGGGGAAATGAAGTGCGGTCAAGAAGAGGGTGAGAAGCACGTAAATCAGACAAGACGTGCATGTCGTACAAGGTAAAAGAAAAATGAATAATAATGGGAAAAGGGAGACGCAATGAAAACACAAAGCGGAAAAGGAAATGAAGCAAGTCGGTGACAATGTATAGATGCAGTATCCAGATTACAAAAAGTCTCTAATAGTCAAAATTTAGACAACTTTGAAAGTTCAGCCTAAATATGGTTCATTGTCATTGCATGACATTCGATGTAAAGACGGATGCAACATCTAATGCTTTTGATATAATGTCTCGGCATTTATGCATAGTTTCTGCTTGCCGCTTTGATATTTGTTAACGTTGTTAATAAATTTCAAGTTTCTTCCAAAGGATTTTTAAAAAATTTCAAACATGTGCAAATTATGAAATTTTATTTATTTATTGGTGGTATATCAATTTTTTAAGCTGGTCTATTGTCAATAAGTATCAATTTTTCTGAATTACAGTTTTATTACAAGATTTTGCTATTTTTGAGAAATATTGTGCAAACATTGTGCAAATAGCAAATCAGAAAATTTAAATATTTTTAAATCAAGTAGTTCACCTACTTAAGTATGATATGAAAAATGGTGACTGAAAATTTTTGACACTGCCACCCTAATTAAGCTAGTTGCTTAAAAATGTAGGCATCAAAATGTGTCTGCCATTTCGCCGTATTTATTACTCGCATGTTTTGTTTGCCTTCTGTTGTTGACTAGCTCTAATATTGGTACTGCGTTATAAAGGGGTGCTGACATACCACATCTACCGCATTTCGACAAATACATACGTCCTACGTATGTACATATATGGACTTATAATATAAATTCTAAACTTCAAAAACTAAAGCCTATTGACTTCTAAATGCACCAAATAATTATTATGTAGTATATTGGAAATAAGTCGTATATAGCTTGGAGCAGCGCACAATGAACACAAAACGTCATCTCCTGGTTACAAACGTGTGCTGCGTAAGTAATTTTTTGTATGCGAATAGAGATTTGTGAATTGCTACTGCCAGGAAAATTTTCCGAGCCATATATTGTTTTAAATAGTTGAATAATTTAAGGAGAAATAACACAAGTTTTTCATAGCGACTCTTAAGATGCTAACTTGTTTAATTTTCTTCAGCTATGATGTTATTCCGTTAGTTGCCACGATGATTCTTACCATACATAAATGTATTGCTACTACATATTTTGTTTTCGCTACCGCATTCGTAGTTGTATTGCACATACACTTACATATTCATACACCTAGCATACATGGATTTGTGTATCTACATATGTGTACGGATCATCACATTAATGTTATTCTGTTTACAGGCAAGCTTGTCAAGATACTGAGTCCAAAGGATATAAAGCAGGAAACACTCGGCAACGCAAGTGGCAGTTCCCGTAACTCCAGCGCGGGCTCACACACACAGGTGGTAAGTAATAAATGAAGGGAGAAAAAATGCCAAGTGTAGTCTGTAGTGCGTGAGAATTGACAAGCCAAAGTTAATTGCAATTTTAAGATACATGTAAGAGTTCGTAGTGAGTTGTGTGCGGCTGTTTACTAAATTGGCGCACTACCTTCTGAGGTAATTGTGCCAGGCTGCCTAATATAACATGAGCATGCGCAATGCTGTCACGCCACGCCAAACGTCAAGTTTATTATTTTAGTTATAATCAGCTGGTCAAATATATTTTTTTTCTTTCTTTATACAAATGTGCATGTGTGAAGATGAACATAATATATGTACATATGTACATATACATATATATTTATATACTTTTACATACATATCTTATAAAATTTTTTAAACATGTGTGGCGTATGGCGTGAAAATTTTTTCCCAAATATTTAATTGTATTTTAGTTAAACTCATATACGTTAAGAGTTTGCGAATATGTTTTTATTTAAAATATTTGTTCTAATATCAAACTTACCGAGCGTTAGATTGTCGAAATGACAGCCCTTGGCCGGATAAAATCCGTGTCAATTCCGGTATGCTAGAACCAGCTGTCGATGCATGTGTGTGTGTGTATAATTAAACCAACTTAGAATTTTTTTTACTTTACTGATGACTTTAATCACATTTATTTTTGTTTTGCTTCACTTTAGGCTACTTCAAGTCAACAACAGTATTTGAGCCGATATAATTTACAAAGTGGCGATAGTAAGCTTTAATATTACTATGAGTTAATAGAAAATTCTAAAAAAATATGTTTGATCTTTAGGTAATAACACATATACCGTTATATCAACTCAAAGCAGTGGCGGCAAACATCAGCCGACATTCACAGCGATTAAGTACGAAACGCCCGACACGGTAAGCGCGATAATTACAATAAAAATTCTCACTAATTAATAAGTAATATATAATTTTAGGTCACCATCAAAACGGAGGAGCGTTATACAAAATATACACCAAATACTAATATAAAAATGAAATCAAAACTGTAAGTAACTTTATATCACTTAATTTTAATCCATAATAGTAATTTTAAAACATTATATATTTCTAATAGACACAGTACTAGTAGCCCACATTCTAATTCGGCACGAAGGCAACGCAAGCCTGAAAAAGCGGGTAAAGGGTTGCGACATTTTGCTCTTAAGGTTTGTGAAAAAGTCAAGGAAAAGGGTGTTACAACATATAATGAAGTGGCCGATGAATTGGTTGCCGAGGAACTACATATGAATTCCATAGATTCAGCAAACTGTGATCAAAAGAATATACGTCGGCGTGTTTATGATGCGCTCAACGTTCTTATGGCCATGGAAATAATATCAAAAGACAAAAAGGAGATACGTTGGATAGGCTTGCCATCAAACTCAGCTGAGGTAAGCTTGCACTGTCTTTATTTTAATGTTTCCATTAATGAATATAAATTTTTAAAGCAATGTTCTGAGCTGGAAAGACAAAATGAAGAGTGTCGCCAACGCATACAACAGAAACATCAACAATTAAATGAGCTGTTGCTGCACCAAGTCGCTTTCAAGAGCTTAATCGAACGCAATAAGAAGCAGAACGGCAAGGCAACGTGCCAACACCCAATTCATCCATACAGCTACCCTTTATCATAGTTAATACGCACAAATCAACAAAAATTAATTGCAGCGTTACGAATGACAAGTGAGTGCAATTTGAAAAAAAAAAAAATTATATTTGGAAATAATAAAATTCAACCTATAAATTTCACTAGATCCGAGTACATTTTCAAATTTGATGATCAATTCGAGATGCACGATGACGCCCAAGTACTGAAACGCATGGGATTACTTGGAGGTAAGTTGCAAACTTAATTGTTATATTTAAAAATTCTTAATTTGAGAAGAGATGCGGCGGTTATACATCATATTATTATTATGTATCATTGTAATATTTTTTCGTTATCTAACCTTAAATGTTCTGATTCTTCTATTAATGTTGTAATTTTTAATTGCAAAGGTTTGGACAAGGGCGAGTGCTCACACGAAGACATCGAACGAGCAAAGAATTTGGTACCACCGAATTTCGAGAAGTACATAGAAGGTATGAATAATTGTTATTTCGTTTAAATTGATTATTTAATAATTGACTCTTTCGTTTTCAGCTTATGGCAATGGCAAAGGTTTGGCATGTGACTCGGATGACGATACCATGAGCGGCTATGCTGAACTTACGAATGAGTCGTCATCACATGGTTATTCTCGCGGTAATGGTCGTGGTTGTGCTAAAACTGGTGATGATGATGATGACGATGAAGATTTTAATAGCGATATTGATTGAGGCGAATTCATGGTTGCGTACAATAACAGCAACAATACATACAACTACAAAATAAACAGCTGCAACAGCAACAATAACAATAATCTATGTTTATATAACAAAACCTCAACAAACGAAGGATTTTCTGTGGGCGGTGTTGGCCCAATTTCCGAAATAGACCAACAAGCGTTACCACCAGCTCAGCTCAACCGCTTAACTACTACATCCAATGGTGTAAGCACAACGATCACCGAAGCCAGCAGTCATTCAACAGAGGACTCCTTCAGTTTCTCATTCATTTCGGCCTTATTAGGTTTGCATTAAAACGGGAGCAAAGTGTCGAAAAAGAACTTAGTTACACTAAAAATTATTTAGATGTCAAATTGTTTATTAATTTGAGCGATGACAGCGGCTGTATATTACGACTAACGTAGCTTGAATGTACTTGTGTGTTGCCGTACTCTGCTAAGGAATGTAAGGCAAAGCCTTTTAACCATTTAATAGACTTTTGCTTTTCAATATTATTATTTAAATTTCTCCACTGTGGAGAATTTGTTAGGCTTAATTCAGTTTTTTGTTTTTGCATTTCAATTTGCAAATTTGTAATGAATTTTTAACGTGCATAAGACTTTTTCAGAAAAGGGGTGTGATTTAAAATGTGATGATTTGTGAAAGTTGTGCATGAATTCGATTATATAAATATAAAAAAATTATATTCAAAATGTTTAGTAAAATAGCAAATTAAATATTTTAGCTTTTATGCAATAAAAAATAATATTTTTTTATTTGTTACTTTTTCAACTGCTTCAGTTCTAATTCTATTCTTATTTTTCCCAGCACATTGAAAAGTTTACCTTCATTTATTGATTTAGCAAGTGCATTTTTTAAAAGCTTGCAAAACTTTCGAAGTGTTATCAAACAATAAAAATGTTATGTAAAATCGGAACGGATTCCTATTTATATGCGGGGAAGGTTGTCACCTCAGCCGATTTGTTCAAAATCTATCAATATGGATTTGGTTAAACAAATCCTCTATGTTTACAGTTATTGTATTGATGTTTTCACCACTAATACTATAATTTCCAAAGAATTGAACTGATTATTAATGTCCTCTTTAGTTATGCAGAATTTAAATATTTTTATTATTTGCTACATGTTAAAGCATAATTTTAGGGGCATAATTAAGCAACTATAACAAACTAAAATTATCGGTTTTGTTTGAATACTTCTAGTGTTTTGCTTATTTCTTCATATCATATTTATTCTTGGCCAGCAATTTCTTTTAACAATTGTAAAGAAACGTTTAAAATTTTTTTTTCATCACACCCCGAAAACTGTAAGGCAATATCTTCTGCATAAGTAGTTTTTTTTTCTAAATTGATTGTATATTTTTTAACATATAAAATATGTTATTAAAAAGAGATCCAACCTAGTTTTATTAAATGTTACGGTAAATTATTAATTAATCAAAAATAATTATTGAATAAAATAAGGAATTAGGAAATCAAAAAGCCTAAATTTTTATTAAGAATTGGTTGAGAAGCTCTCTATTATTTATATATGTATATGTAGGTTTGCTTAATTTACAATTTAGAAGAAGTGTAAGAAGTATTGGCGCAAATAAAATAAAATATAAAAAATAAAAGCATATTTGATAACAAAAATATTACATGGTTTACATAAAATAAAAAGGAAAGGCCTCAATAAACACAGAAACCTTTTTGATTTTCAAACAATATTTTTAATGCAAAAGTACGTTTATTCGAAACGTATTTGGTGTCAATATGCATGCTTTGAGGATAGGGCTTTCAGTGATAACGTCCAATACTTCCAAAAACAGTCTTGACCAAATCGGCATGTTTTAAATCAAGAAATGACACCATTTTTATGGTTAAGAAAGTAATAAAAGTGAAAAAAATTTATTTCCTTTTATTAATTTATTTGGAAAATGCACAAAAAGTGTAGCACACTTTCCATGCATACGCCATAAATACAAAATGTATTTAAAATTTAATATATACAATAATAAATTGGTATAAATACAAATAATATGTAAGCCAATCAATTGGTCAAATTGCTAAAATTTTTGTGCAAATATCTTAAAAACATTTTTTAACTCAAATTCACATACAAATTGTGAAGGATGAAAAGCAAGTATATAGTAGCTGTATATTACATAAGAAACACAAATAAGTAGTTATAATTCAATATTTATTATTGAGAATAATATTAAATGTTTAGACTAACAAAACGCTGTAAACACTATATAATTTGTAGACATATGAAAATCACAATTGCAGACTTTGTACGCGACACTGAACTGAAGCAAAGTAGAATGAGATGGTAAAATAAAGTGTACTACTTATACTGAATTAAATTTATAAAAAGATGAAAAATATCTTCTTGATTTTATTTATACATATGTATATGAAGGTAAACGGTAAACCCTTTTTTGTAAATAAGTGAAATGTTATATGGCAGCTCTGTTAAATGAAACATTTATAAAGTTCATTTATTTATTTTATGGTGTTTATTATACGAACTTAGAATTTTTAGGGATAGATTAAAAAAATTAAAAAGCAAACTTCTCCGATCAACCTACTTATTTTAAGTTTGCATATTTTGAATTTTGATTTGACAAAAATTTCGTAATCTTTATGTTATAGAGGAAACACTAATTTTCAAGACAACTACTTATGTATGTATATAGTCTTATGGCAATGGTCAAATTAAATTTGACGGAATCGGTTGTTTCGAAATATCGGTTTTCTACTGATTTGTATTTTTAAATGTGGCGTACAGTACAAGTAGATCTACCTAAATATTTTTTGGT
Organism: Bactrocera neohumeralis; assembly: GCF_024586455.1. Lineage (NCBI taxonomy): Eukaryota > Metazoa > Arthropoda > Insecta > Diptera > Tephritidae > Bactrocera > Bactrocera neohumeralis. The sequence goes on along the minus strand of NC_065921.1, from coordinate 63,070,382 downwards.
TTTGATAAATTAACAAAGTAAAAATATAACATGAAATAAAAGTTTACCTTACTGTTCGAATTTGTATGGTTGATTTATTGGTATGTATGTATATATGTTTTAATATGTATGAATATATCATCTAGCACATTATAAATTTTTTATTTGGGTACCACATGCCATAAATAACATTAATTCTAATACAGTGATTTTGTCTTACAAATAATATACTTGTTTTATAGTTTAGTTTAGCCTAACGGCTTTTCAAGTCATGCTTACAAATAAATTCGCGCACAAAATTATTATGCAAAAATATATTTATTTATTTTTTTAAGTTTACTATACACCTATTTAAATTAAAGAAAAAAGATAAAAAATATTCCAACAAAATGATCAAAGTTCATAGTACATAACTTTTTAACTAGTGCTCAACTTTTTAAATAGAACAAGCGGAATTCTCAACGTTTTATGTTTAAATTTAAAAATATTTATGATGTAATGTTGAACTATCCGCAGTGCATCTCATTATATTTCTTCGCTGCCACTGGGCGCTAATACCGAGAAATTGGATTTGCCAAGTGGTTGTGGTGCAATATCAAAATCAGGCAGAGAGTCCGTACCATCAATTTGTTGATTGGAGGGCGGTGCCGGAAAAGACGAAGCTGATAAGTCCATTAACGCTGGCTGTGGTTCTTTGTTTATGTTCGGCTCTGCCATCTGTGATATCGTCTGTTGTTGATGTTCATATTTTGGTTGCTGTTGCTGTTCTTCACGCAATTGTTGCGGACTTTTCACATAATTTATCGGTATAATGCCAACATTCTGATGGTCCACAGTACAGGCTAATGCCCAGCCGGTGTTCAACATTCCGAGAGTATTTTGTATTTCTTTCGGCGCAATGAGCAAAGGTTGGTTGCCATGCATACTCAATTCAGTAGGATTTCTGGCTTGAAAATCATACATCGCAACAGTTTCGATAGGATTTACCCACTTTATCGGATTACGCGCTGTAACAGACCCAATATGATTAAGCAACTGTAGAATATTTTTTTGTATATTATTATCTAATCTTAAATATATGCAATTAAAATACTTGTACTTTATACTGATTTGTAAACAAAAAAATCAGAGATGACGATAAGATATAAGCAGATATCTTGTTATTATAGATATAAGAATTACATATGTATGTACTTGTTCAAAGTGTATTTATAGAATCACACAAATGTACTTACCTTCCTCCTGCGCTGTATTTGTAACTGTACCCAAGAGTTTCATTATAAGGTATGGTGCTGTAAATATAAAACTTATAAAAGCCAATACCGGCCATGGGGATTGACCTTTGTGAGGTAACTTAGGTGCACCTGATTGTTGTGAAGAATCATTGACGGCTTCAGCGAAAGCTTGTTTGAACGTCTCGCTTGACGGATCAATATTTGATAAACGAAGCCAGTACATTATTCTACAATTTCAATAACACAAACGGCAATATAATTATAACAATAACTATAAAGTTATTAAATAATATCAATTTACTTTTTATATATCCATGTTAGTCCACGAAAAATGGCGAATGTTTGCCAAAACTGTGCAAATACTCCTCTTAATCGTCCAAAATTCGATGCTACACCCAATATAGCACGAAACGAACTAGTCAGTGCAAAAAATGTAGAATCAAGCATTGCCGCTATATTTCCAATAGCTGACACCAGCGATTCGATACTTTGAAACGCAGGTCTAGCGCTCGCTTCCGCCATTTGTACGAAACGCATTTCAGGATCCATAGGATTAATGCCGCCAATGCCAAAACGATTGTACGCACCACCAAAATTACCTCCATAGCTTCCAAACGACCCGTAACCGCCATAACTACCATATCCACCGTATGAGCCAAAACTGTTACCAAAATTATTGTAACCTGTATAACCACCATATGCACCATAAGTGTTGTTGGTACTATAGCCGGTGTTGGTAGTATACGGAGCTTGTGGCAGTGGTGGAGGTAACGCACGTATATTGCCAGCGAAGGGTGTGTGTAGTTGTGAGTCACTGCTATTTCCAATAGTCCGTATTCCCCCGCCAGTTGCCACTCCTGCTGGTGGCATCAAATTTGATTCCATCAATATAGGACTTCGGAAATTATTTGTAGCTCCGCCGTTATCCACCATTATTTTTTGTTTAGGAAACTGTGTGGTCGTTCGCTTTCACCAACGAAGAGCTTGAACTTTGTTCCAAATGTTAATTGAGTGGAAGTGATTTTATCGATTGACTTTAACCTGCTATCGCGAGTTATTCATTGAAATTCAACACAAATAATTTAATTTTGTTTCGACCTTGGTTTAGATAAACTCTCTTTTAACGGAAAATATCCTTTTCAGACTTTATTCTCCAAACAAAACGTACAAAACATAATAAACTTATCCCCAAATATGTGAATCAAATCGAATGATAATTTGTATATTTTGACAGTTTGCAAAAACATAACATTGGAATGTATTAGCGCTGCCAAGCTTAGAAAAAATATTGCAGAGGCCATAAATTATGATATTCGTTGCCTGGTTTAAGTAAATTCAGTTTTACCAATGGCAACACGGAATCCAGTTTTTATTGAAATTTTCGCTTTACGAACTACCCGTTTATCCAAGACACAAATATTGACGTCATTGTGTAAAAATGAAACGAATTAGATTTGAAGAAAAACGTCAAAAAAGCGTTGTAACTTTAGTTTTGTTAAAGATTTGTAAAAAATTATTGCTATGCAATTAAGTGAGGCTAGTATATAATATTAATATAATTAATACTTTATAAAAGTGTGAAAAGTACCGAAAATGCATAAACAACATAAAACTAATAAAAGAAGATAAGTTCGTTTGAAAGTGTAAATGATGTCTAACTAGGTACTGTAATTGTAATTACTGTTAACACATTGCTTCGTGATACTTAAAAATAGTAGCCAAAATAGTCAATTGGTGCATAACTAGCTTCTTATTTTTACACATTATTTGGGGAAATCTATAACCGGTGAAGACTAGCAGAGAGTGATACCGTATTTAGTAACCGTCATACTGCAAACCTCATAATGGTGGATCCATTTCTTGCGACGAATTACAATGTTTTAGAGGTAATCTTCTCTTATTTGGATTTACGTGATTTGAGAAATTGCGCTTTGGTTTGCTGGAATTGGTACCATTTTCTGAATGATGAAAGCTCAGAAGTATGGCGAATGCATTGTTTGCGAAAGTTACCACAAGAGGCTCTAAAATCAGATTTGTTGTCTTCAGTTACTACCTATAAAAAAAGATTACGCGCTTATTATCATGCCTGGAACCCAAATGATTGCTCACGTAATGTTTATATAAAGCCAAATGGGTTTACTTTGCATCGGTAAGTATAAATAAACTACAAAACAAATGTAAAATTTTTAACGAAAATTATTTATAGCAATCCCGTTGCACAAAGCACAGACGCGGCACGTGGAAAAATAGGTTTTCGACAAGGACGGCACTCATGGGAGGTCATATGGGAGGGACCACTTGGCACGGTTGCCGTAATTGGTATATCCACAAAAGAAGCAGCTTTACAATGTCACGGTTATGTGGCCTTATTGGGTTCAGACGATCAGAGTTGGGGATGGAATTTGGTGGAGAATATGTTGCTGCACAATGGTGATGCGCAAGGAAATTATCCCTTGTTAAATAATCCACCAAAGTATCAGGTAGGGCACATCGATTGCATATTAAATATTATATAATCTATTTTCTGATATTTTCTATTTGTTAATTAAACTCAGGTCGGCGAACGGATACGCGTCATACTCGATTGTGATGATAACACGTTATCTTTCGAAAAAAACAGTGAATTTTTAGGTGTAGCATTTAAGGGTAAGTTCTAATACCAGAAAATCACCCAATTTTTCTGGAATTGTCAATGCAATACTAATATCTATATATTACAGGTTTGCCAGACAAAAAGCTGTATCCAACGGTGTCCGCGGTATATGGGAACACTGAGGTCTCAATGGTGTATTTAGGACCACCGTTAGATGGTTGAAATTTTTATTTGTATTTTTTTCTACAGACAGTATGGTAAAAAAATAATTAGACATATATAAACTCTATGTAAAAGAAATACGTTTTCACACAAGAAGAGGCAATGATTTTAAAAGCATAACTTTTATACTTAATTTTTCTAACTATACAAACAAATCAAGAAACTACTGAAAAGCACCTAAACTTCTGAACACCTAAAAATCCAATTTAGATTCAAATTATGACCAATAACAATCTCATGCAGATAATAGCTTTTAATCAAAAGTCAAATTTAAGTTAATTCACAAAACTATTATTGTAAGTTTATTCTTAAAAACAAGAACTTCAAAAGCACTGGTCAGAAAATCATAGAAAAAGTACAGGGAGTTTAATTATCTGTATTTTAGGTGATGTGGGAATCAAATTTAAATATCGTTAACAAGCAGCTTATTCAATGTAATTTGAATTGTGGTAATAAGTGTGCAATATTTGTACCATGAGATTATTTCAGCTATTATATGCATACTTTGACGCACGTTAATTTTAACAGGTAGGATTTTTTTAGTAATTCTAACTATTCTTAAGAAAAATACACCCATGTGAAACAAAATAAAAATTCTATTTGTAAGTTAGGTGTCACAGAATTCCTTATTCTCAGCGTAATTTTTGAAACGTTTCTTCAAAGTGTCTCTGTTAGTTAATTTCGTAAGGTCCACTGCTAGTCCATCTTTTCTGTTTAGCTAATAGTTTAAAAAATGTAAATATAACTTTAATTTAATTTAAGTTTATTTTAAGATTGAATGCATATTTTACAAATATTGTAAGTAGTAAATTCGGTCCTTTAATGTTATTTTACTCAAAAATAATCATAATTTAAGTGAAAATGTATATGTAAATATAAGAAAATATAAAACCGTATTGAAAATTCAAATGAATGTTTTATTATTTAAAAGTATTTACTTATAGGTATTTAACATAATTTCCAAAATGAATTTTTGATATCAAGTTAACCAATAGTCTTTGCTGGCACATCATCATCATCATCAAATAAATCCTCGAAATCGTTGTAGAAGTCGGCATGCACCTGCTTCTCATTAGTTGGCAAATCAATTAGTAGACCTGAGGAGCTACCCGACTGTAATGCAGATATATAAATCCTTTTAAAATGTTTTTGTCATAACAAAATAGGTTATGAGTTCAGTGTAAACATTATCCTGACGAAATTCTTAACTGTGTTATGCGTTGTCTCATCTTCTTCGGTAAACATACCTCTTCCATATCCGTGCTGAACATTTCATCGGCAGCCGGTGTTGGCTTCATTTCGCGCAATACAGGATCCGTTGTACTGGTATATAATTAACTTGCTACTTGAACAATGTTTGTAAACTTAACGTTTTGCAAATAAAGCGTTGTCCGACGAAATGTTAAACAATAAATTTATTGCAGATAAGGAAATGCCAAAAAAGTTTAGTCAGCTGTTTTATTTATTAGAGTCAGTGTTACCAGTTAATTCTAATAAGACGTTGTTTTTTTTTATATTAGTTTTGGTATAATAGCCCTGACAGACGAGCAAAATTAAACGCTAAGGCGCATTGCAATTTTATGGTGACAGACTTGTGCATTTAGACAGCTGATAGTGAAATTTGTTTATTTATTTAAAAAAAAATGAAATAAAAATGAATAAGATAAATTATTAATAGAAATTTTGGTATTTTTGGAAAATCAATGTGCGAAAAAGTTAAAAATATTGGAAAAATGGATAGCAAACTGTGCGTTGTTTATTTTCTGCCATCTAAAAATATTAAAATTTGTTTTTGTTAATATACTTGCACATAATTTAATTAGCAACATAAAAACTGTTTACCTCTGAAGCTGTAAACACAAACCATGCGGCAGATTTCAAGCGACATCTGTCAAAAAATAGCAAAAATCGGCCATTTTTGAGCAGTGTTGCCTACTCAAATTTGGTAAATTCAGCTAAATGCACGAAATTCTTGTGCATTACAAACTTGCATTTACATTGGTCAAATAAATGTAAATTAAGGCCGCTAATGCATATTAGCGCTGTCGTCTGTCAGGTCTATTACAAACTTGCATTAACATGGGTCAAATGCGCAAGTAAATGTAAATTAAGCCCACTAATGCATATTAGCGCTGTCGTCTGTCAGGGCTATTAGTGACACTATATTATAAATTTAAAAACATTCATTTTGTCGATTGTTTTTACTATGAAAAAGGGTCATACCAATTGGCATCCGGCAGTCCGACAGTTTGTTAACAGCTGTTTACGAGTAAAAAATCCTAAAAAACTCGGCAAATACCGCAAAGAATTAAAGGAACTTGATTTGACTTGATCTACAATTTCTTCACAAGTAAAATAGGTTCAACAATAAGTATAAAATGGTTCGCATTGGTTTGCAAATCTCTGCTACTTTAGAGAATATCGATAGACTGGAAACAAATCACCCGGATTATCCGTTTTTTGTGAAAATAAAATGCTCTAATTGTGGTGAGCCGTCAGACAAATGGCACGACATAACGGAATCAGAGCGTATGCAAGCAAGTGCTGAAGCACGAAATCCTGAAGGTTTCAACTTTTATATGAAATGTAAAATGTGTGGCCGTGAAAACAGCATTGATATAGTGGAAAAAACGAATTGTAATAAGATGTTAAAGATATTTTAAAAATATTGCAATGAATGATTTAATTTCAGCGCCTTACACACATGAAGATGCGGGCAAGTTCAAAACAATTGTGGTCTTCGATTGCCGTGGAGTGGAGCCTATTGACTTTTCACCGCGTAATGGCTGGATAGTGCGTTCTGCAGAAAATGGTCAAACGTTCGAAGATGTGGATCTATCCGAAGACGATTGGGTTGAATATGATCAGAAGAATAAAGAATCTATTGGTGTATATGAATTCGCGTCGCAATTTGTAAAATTGAAGAAATAATATGAAAATTCTACATTATATAAATACATACATATATGTATATACACGTATGTATTATAGAGTTGAACAGTTGCTTAAAGACAACATGAAGTGTTTGTTCGCTGCCTATGATATTCTTGTAAAAGTTTGTGTTTGTGGAGAATCAATATCAATAGATTTATAAACCTAATTCATAAAAATCGTAAAAATTAATTTTGCAATGTATTTGTTGATAATATTAAACAAACGGACGAAAAAAAAAATAAAAAAGATGATATTATTAATTGTATAGATTATCGTAACCTCCTTAAACGGGAGAGTGGTGATTCCTTATAAAAATGCTAAAGAAATAAATATCCTTTTTTGTTATGAATTATTGTTTTTTGGAGTCAATTTATTTCAAATAAATCGGAGAACTGTTAAAAATATACAAATGTGTCATAGGTATTTTCTTGTTACAATATCCAAATTAAACCTAAGGCTAAATATAAAAATATAAATAAAAAGCTAAAACGCCTATTAGTGGGCTAAAAATATGTGCACATACGTATGTATGTATTTTATATTTACTAAGCTTATATATAACTAAGCTAAAACATAATTTTGGTAGGATATTAAATGAACTGGTTGTGAGTTTAATGGAACTTATAATGAAACATGAAAGTCAGTTCAGTTTTAAAAGGCAAAATAACGAATTCAGAATAAAAAGTGTTCTATAAAAGGCATGCAATTATTTAAAGTATACTTTTAAGGCAAACGCAAAATATCCGCATTGCGGAGAAGAGTTTAAAGCTCAAATAAAATAAAGTGTTACTAAAATGTACACAGTTGCAGTCTAAAATATGTGTATAGATATTAGAAATAGTAGAAAGAGTATGAACGCTACTGTAAACCAAAAACAATTTTTTAGTCTTGTAAAATTTTTTACAGCAAGACCGAATTTGACTACTTGATTGCCTGTATAAATATATGTAATTATTTTAGTTTAATCCTCCTTTTTGCGATGTCTGTAAGCGAAGCTACACAAACGTACCTTCTCTGAGAAGGCTTTAAGTTCATTAAATAAAGTTTTAACGAATATAATGCAGTCATCGTCTAAAATAAACACCACAAGGCTTCAGCCACAACCTCTAGGCTATCAGGCAATCTGGTGATTTGTGTGAGTTATGGACGTACATAGTAGTTGAGATAGACAATATTTTTTAAACTTGCTATCAAAACTGTGTGTGGACGCACTTATGATTATTATTATTAGTAATTATTAGGTTCAACTAGTGCGCAGCTCGTTCAACTGTATTTGTCTGAAACGACAGGAAAACGCACCACACGCAACTCATTCCCATAGTCGCACACAACAGCATCACCAGTGAGCATTAAAGTTTTCGGACAGAGTAGAGAATTCGCGCGATCAAGTTTAACTTCACGCGCTGGTTCACCAGTGCGCACATCCCAAACGATGAGGGAACCTGAAAGATAGAATTTAGAAAAAATAATAAATATCAAAAAAATCCGTCAGATGAAATTAAAAATTTAAATATTTATTCAAAAGCATCGCAAACACAACAAATTGCGGATGTATCTCTCCTTTAGTTAAATTTAAATAATATTAATGGTTTAATCAGTATTTTTCAAATCATTTTATAAAGAAAAAATACTCACCCATTTTGCAAGTGACAAGCAACGATGGTGTCAACATCAATAAACGCGAATAAGCGTTCAATATATTGATAGTAGTCAATAGGTTGCCTTGAAAACGTTCCCATACACAAATACGCTCATCAACACCCAAAGAAATAACATATGTGGGTGCGCACACCAACGCCGTGACGGCACCATCATGCGCTTGTATATTGTACATGCAAGCGCCAGTGAACAAATCCCATACGCATAGCATACCATCCTGGGAACCAGAGCCACCCGTGCCAGGTTGCCAGTGGTCGACAAAAAGGCACGTTATTGGCCCACAATGACCGTGTAGTGTGTATTCGATGTTGGCATTTGTTAGGCTGTACACCTGGTGTGCGAACGAAATGCACAAAAATCATTAAATTGAAAAAAATATTAGAAATATTTTGCTTTGATTGCGTACTTTAAGTGTGTGATCCTGACTACCAGTGAAGACCATACCATTGGACACCTCCATGCAGGTAATGGGCTGTTGATGTGCGAAACGCACGGCTTCTAAGGTGATTTTCATTTCTTCCTTGTTAGAGGGAGGCGGCGATTGACCAGCAAAATATCCGCGTTGTTGTTGCGTATGGTGCATTAACCCGATACTACCAGCTGAACTGGTGCGTGTGTGCGCTGTAAGGAATGAAAGAAGGTTAAACAAATAATTATAAAAAAACAAGAAAAAACGTTAACTTCGGCTGCACCGAAACTATAATAGGCTACATAGGAGCATATCTTATAGCAATTATACCATGTACCAACGGAACTGAGCTTAAAAATTTTTTAAGTCGACTTTATATTACCTCATAGGAAAACAAGTAAGGAAGGGCTAAGTTCGGGTGTCACCGAACATTTTATACTCTCGCATGATAAAGTGATAATCGAGATTTCATTATCCGTCATTTACATATTTTTCAAATACCGTATTTGTGTAAAGTTTTATTCCGCTATCATCATTGGTTCCTAATGTATATAGTATATTATACAGAGAAGGCATCAGATGGAATTCAAAATAGCGTTGTATTGGAAGAAGGCGTGGTTGTTAACCGATTTCACGTACAGGTCATCAGGGTGTTAAGAAAATATTATATACCGAATTTCATTGAAATCGGTCTAGTAGTTCCTGAGATATGGTTTTGGTCCATAAGTGGGCGACGCCACGCCCATTTTCAATTTTTAAAAAAAGCCTGGGTGCAGCTTCTTTCTGCCATTTCTTTCGTAAAATTTAGTGTTTCTGACGTTTTTTGTTTGTCGGTTAACGCACTTTTAATGATTTTCAACATAACCTTTGTATGGGAGGTGGGCGTGGTTATTATCCGATTTCTTCCATTTTTGAACTGTATATGGAAATGCCTGAAGGAAACGACTCTATAGAGTTTGGTTGACATAGCTATAGTAGTTTCCAAGATATGTACAAAAAGCTTAGTAGGGGGCGGGACCACGCCCACTTTTCCAAAAAAAAAATTACGTCCAAATATGCCCCTCCCTAATGCGATCCTTTGTGCCAAATTTCACTTTAATATCTTTATTTATGGCTTAGTTATGACACTTAATAGGTTTTCGGTTTTCGCCATTTTGTGGGCGTGGCAGTGAGCCGATTTTGGCCATCTTCGAACTTAACTTTCTCATGGGGCCAAGCCAATTTTTACTCAAGTTACAGCTTGCACGGAAGGACGGACAGACGGACGGACAGACAGACATCCGGATTTCAACTCTACTCGTCACCCTGATCACTTTGGTATATATAACCCTATATCTGACTCTTTTAGTTTTAGGACTTACAAACAACCGTTATCTGAACAAAACTATAATACTCTCCTTAGCAACTTTGTTGCGAGAGTATAAAATATGTATGAGAATCTTTATTTGAATTTAGATTGGCCGGATGTATATGCTATAGTGATCCGATCTGAACCATATGTTCGGAGCATTGTCTTGAGTAACAATCCATGTTAAATTTCGTGAAGATAGTTTGTCAAATAAAAAGTTGTCCATACAAGTTCATTTTAATCGTTCAGCTTGTATGGTTGATATCTGTTATAGTAGGCCGATAGCGGTATTTCCGACAAATAAGCAGCGTTTTAGTGAGTAGAAGACTACTTATGTATATACACACATACGGACATAGTTAAATCTACTCAGCTCATTACTCTGTTAATTTATATACATACTTTATGGGGTCTCCGAAGTTTTTCAGATGCTGCAAACTTCGTGACCAAGTTAATATACTCTGTATTGGGTATAAAAACAAAAGGGCCGTCCCTTAATAGATTATTGGTATTGATAAACGTCTGGGAATACTTCAGTAAAGTCAAGGAAACATTTTTTGCCGCAGTAGATTACCGTATAAAAATTGTAAAAAAAAACATTCGACCAGTGCTTGCATTTGATTTGGTCAGTTTTTCGAAATATGCTTTAAATAAGTTCTCTTAGCCTCATATGTATATTGGTCCGACAGTTTTTTTATTTTGCAAAATGTGCTCCGCCTCTAAGCGAGCTTTATCACTTAATATCATATATTTAATACTCTTAACGTTTCATCCATTTCTTTGTTTTTCTTGATCAAAACTTAATATACCATTCTAAGGAGATACTCCAAGCATTCAAGTATTTCTATTTGTACTTACTTCTTCTATATGCCGACGTGAAATTCCAATCAATTTGTTGTCCTTTACAATAGGTTTCAAGTCGGAAGAACTCTAAGCGCCCACACAAGCGCGCCACAATGACCCGATCACCATTTATATAGATGTGCGTTATGCCCTGATTGGACTTCACTTCGCCAGGTGAAATGCACTACAAGCAAAAAGTTAATAAATAAATACTATAAATAATTAAAATAAAGATGAATTCAATTAAGCACACACCTTTAAGATGCCGTCTGGCATTTCCCACAACTCGATACGCCCATTTGCACAGCCCACCGCCACAAGATTATCGAACGCGTTCATACACCAGATTGGCGAGTAGGGTAAACGCTCGAGCGCCACCTGTTCGTCCTCACGCTTTGTTGCTATCTGCATATGTTCACGATGAATTGTCGTCAAATTCTCACCGCTGCGTGAATCCCACACCTTTATTTGGCCACGCAGACAACAGCTGATGATATGGGAACCATCGGTTATTAAACATTCGATCGTATGCTTGTGGCCGACAATTTTCGTGGGAACACCCTCGAGTATATGCTCAGTTTTCTGTTGTATCTCCGATGACTCATACCAACTGGAACGCCATTCGGCATAGTTGCGTGTGCAAATGCAACGATAGAAAACGACCATTGTGTAGCTGAGCACAAAAATGCTGATTAAACACATGGAAATGACGAAAAAGAATTCCATCGGACTTTTGGGGTAGAGTGGTGTGCCGCCTGGAAATACCATGGGCGATTCACGGCGTTCATCGTCATTGAAATCAATGGGATCAAGTGCTGCGGCAAGCGCTTTCCATTGGAAGTTTTGCGCTACCTTCTCTTTGGGATTGCGTATGAGCACAGCCGCTTCGGCACTAATAGGATGCGATAACTTGATAGTGGGTAGCAAAGTTACATAACGACCACTCAGCGAAATATTATATTGTTTCATAATAGCGCACCAGTGAAAATTTGAGAGAAAATAATTCATTTCATAGTCTGGATAGAGCAGACGACGGAGCTCGGCATCTGTGTCATTAACGGATCCATCGCCGGCGGAGCCTAGGAATGCACTAATGCGTGAACATTGAGAAATCATATAATTATAGCACTTACCTTTCTGTCTGCCAAGTAGCGATTTTTTGCCTTTCTGTATACGGCCATCGCGTTGTCCCTTCACTCCCCCGCCCTCACCATCACTGTCCTGTCCAGCTGTTGTTGCGCCATTTATTACATGCTGCATATTTGTGAAGAAGCTCGAAACTGCGCTTTGTTCGTGTGTCTTGACATATCGTTGCGCTTCGTCTTTACCGTACGACGTACGATTGCCATCCATTGCAAATAGATTCTCCAAACAGCCCGAATTGTAAACGATCGTGCATATCCAAACGCTCATCCAAATCATGAATGCACGCTGAAAGAAGCGCGTACGCGCCCAGAAATTAACTATGCGCAGTCGCTTCGGTATACGTCCATCTTTGTTCGGTTGAATTCCAGTCTTTGCGGTTAAGTCCGCTGGATGTGTATTGAGATCGGCGAATGTTAGTTTTGGGTGCGATTGTGAACGATGGAACATGCCGAAGCCACCGTTGTTCATGGGATGGTGCGGTGTGGTCGAGACATCCCCCGCTAAGGACATATACGACTGACTCTTATCGTAGAAACGATAGTCATTACGTCCATTCGGCAGCATACCGAAACCACCAGGCGGTGGCGTTGCCGTGTTATTGGTCATTGTGCATTTTAACATCATTTTTGGCAAATGCTTCGCTTCGGTCGTGTATTCGGGAAGTTTGATATTCATTGCGAGTATGGTAGGGAAAAGCAACATTTGCAGCATGAAATCAGAGAGTAAACCGATAATGGCAAATATGCTGAACTTTTGTATGACCGGCACCATTGTGATGCAACCAATGGTGAGTATGGTGATTTCGGTTAGCAACGTTTTGGAAATGTGCCAACCCTCCTTGCTGAGCGCTTTGGCGACACGTATCTTCACATCAAAAGTCTCTTGCGTATAAACGACGCTCTTCGTTATAACTAGACAATTTTCTAGACCAACTAATATAACCAAATAGGGAAACACATCCTTCGATTGCAAACTGATAGTGAGGCCGAAGAATGAGCAAACGCCCAGCGACATGGTCAGACTGCCTAGCACTGTTATAACAGCACAAACTGCGAGTAAGAGACGCGAGCGTATTATTTCGATTTTTCGCACCGAAAAATACATATAAATGAACAACAACACAAAAGCAATCGCTAACGGCATAAACTCCCACAGTTTGAACTCATCTGGATAGAAAATGTAAGTGATGGCCGATTTATCATCACCGGCTTTTGTTGTTGGCTGATCTCCCGTTGTTGTTGGATTAAGTTGCAGGGGCGGATAGTACTGGAAAAGTTTATGTTTTAGTGTGCTTAAATACTCCAGATCGTTTTGCTTCAGTATCAATGTGATGGCATATTGTATTATACGCGAACGCGAACGAAGTGGATAACGCTTGAAGCCGCTGTCTTGCATTGGTACGCCGAAGAGCATTTCGGCGATGGAGACTTTGGTTTTTTGGAGATTCTGAAAGTTGATAACAACATGTCTAGTAGAATTACTAGTTACATTGACCTATAAATTTGTTTATTCGAAGAGCTTAAATACTTAAATTGCCTGTTACAATTTATAAAAAAGTTTGGCTTTTGAAGCCAGTATTCTTGTGACAACGTATCACAAAATATATAAACTTATTTTTTAATTTAATTAAAATAGCCAATAATAAAGGTTGCAGTAGATCTACTCTTACTAAACTGTAAAGCTGATAAGCTTGCTAGGAATGATACCTCAATTTCAATAATTGCGGAATGAGAATGGGTAGGAGCTCCGTTGACTTCGTGCTACTGCCAGAGGTTTTCTACTGGACCCCTGGGGCTCCCAACTCAGCAAGCGTTGGTCAACTACTACCAACTATGCAATCGTAAGAGCCCGTGGTAAATCGGAAGGGGTCTAGGGAGTTCTTCGCTTTAAGTAAGGTTCACCTTTCAATGGTTGTAGCAGATCTAACTTGAAACTCTTCCATCGAGATTTATGCAGTACATTGAATGTCTTGCCTCTCAGCTGTATCAGCTGATTATAGGATAAGATAGAAACATCTCCAAGACTTTCGCCTCGAATGTCCCGCTTTTGCCAAAGCTAGACAAAAAACAAATCGGTTCTCATTCACTTAGATATCCTAGTGAAATAGCAACATAAAACACCTTAGGAGTTTGTGATAGGTTTAGAGGGCTTTGCCAAAAGCTAATATCCAACTACAGGAATTTTTCGTTAGACTGCACAAAGGACTGAACATAACAGTCTAAGTGTGATTCTTCCGCCATTCCGAGGTATTAGCCATCTAACTTGGAGTTTCCAAATATTCCTAAAATAATTGAGATTATATTATACATATACAATATCTTATATAGACGGGATTAAATTCGAAATGAAAACAATTTAAACTTATTGAAGGAACTGCCAAGGAATTTGGCATTATGTAAAGTCGACAATTGAGAAGTAAAGTCCTCTCTCGACGAACAAATACCAAACTTACAAGTCACTCATCATTCCGATCCTGGTGAATACAGCAGGACGACATTGACATAGTTCAGTGAAGACCTTCACTCCGTTGGAAAGACTAGGCTCCATTTGGAATCTCCAATTGGCGCCAAACAGCGAAAAGGCAGAACGACTGGTGCGCTATTGTAAACTCGTCTAAAACCGCATAAGCTGCGTTTACGTGAATAAAGAAGAAGAGGAAGGTCTATATGTCAAAGTACGTAGGTGTTTTCCGTACTAAGGTCTATACTAAGAGAATGACGGAATCAAGTTTTTTTTTATAGGAAATAACTTAAGTAGATGGGGTAGTACCGTTTTTTTTTTAATAAATAATCATAGACAAATGCAAAAAAAAAAAAAAAAAAAATTATAGTCGCACTTTAGTACACAAGTATCCAAACAAATCTGTGTAAGCGGCCGATCCTATGTGAAGTGTAAATATAAAGTGTTATATAGTTTAAATTAAAGGCAAGTGAGAAACGGTTAAATATTTGTAAACAACAGGGTGTTAACTTTCATGTCGGTGAGTACAATAGGTTTGGAATAACTTTGAAATTAAGTAATCGAATGAATTAGTAAGACGTGTTTTTGAAAGCTTTTGTTATATCTATGAAACAAAAAATCCATTCACGATCTATGAAACGTCATTTAATAATCAAAAAGTGGTGTCTGTCCAAAAGCCAACATAAGAATTAATTTTTGGGAAATCTTTGCCATAATGCGAATCAAGCTAACTGTCTCGATCACAAAAATTAGGTGGAAGTCGGATATAAAATCAAAGTGACATTTACTGGCCTTCTTTATCACCAGGTTTCCATGACTTCTTTTGGTATAGCCATTGGAAAGCAAAGTTTAGGCTGACGCACATCTCATTAACGAGTTCAAAGCAAACATTCGTGCTGAGTGTCAAACATTATCAATAAATAATTTATCTATTAACCAAAATCGATAGTACCGTAAAAAATATTAAAATTTTTATCTTTACCGAACTTTGTAGAACAATTTTCGGAATTGTCTAAAATAAATATACATATACTACTATGAGCAAAGAATAGTAAGACTTTCTTAATAAATTTACTAATTTATTCTTCAAAATATATATCGCCTCCCTCAAAGTAATCTCCCTTGGCCCCAATACACTTGTCCCAACGTTTTTTTCAATCCTCGAAACAGTTGTTAAAGTCAATTTCCGGAATATCATTCAATGCGCGAGGCGATTCACGTTTAATGGCTTCAATAAACTCAAAACGGTTTCCCCAAAGCGGTCGTTCAGGTGTGCTGAATAGCCAGAAGTCACACGGCACTAAATCATGCGAATATTTAGGTTCCGGCAGGATATTGGTTGAAAATTTTTCACGAAAAATCAATGCAGTATGCGACAAGGTATTATCGTGGTTTCAAAACCAAGAGTTGACGGCCCTTAATTCCGGCCTATTTTTGGGATAGCTTCGCGCAAACGACGCATGACACTCAAATAATAATGGAAAGAAATGCGGAGTGCACCACATCTCGATAATCGAAGAAAACTTTCAACATAAACTTGATTTTTGACTTGCTTTGACGTGGTTTTTTCTTTCTTTCTCCGCAATATTTGGCCGATCGATTGTCTGTTTCCGAGTCGTAAGCATAGATTCAAGACTTATTGCCAGTAATATTATGTTTTATGCCATCGTGGTAGTCGGAAAGCATTATTTCACAGACGTTCACGCGACGTTGTTTTTCGAAAAAATTTTGTGATTTTGGAACCAACTTTTCTAAGGCCCAAATGATCTTTCAAAATGGTTTTCACTTATGCTTCTGATATTCCATCGATGCCAGTAAGATCTCTGACTGTTAATCGTCGATTCTCACTAATTCCTTTATTTTATTGATGCATTGACCGTCGTCAATGCGTTGTCGACCCTCTTTGACTGATTTGTACCAATCAAAACACTTTCTCGCGACAAACAATTATTTTTTCCAAAAATGTAATAACGCACACAAATTTAATGGAACATTTTTGTTGAATAATTTCACTCATAGTAAAAATCGCCGAATGCACTTTATTTACTTTAGAAAGTCAAGCTTATACTAAACAATAAAGCATATTTTGATGTGACATTTGGCACAGATGTCACTGACAGTCAAACCAATCTAGAATAAAAAAATATTTCAACGACACGCTTTTCGCGCAAAGACTTAAAGTGTTACTAAATATTTTTTGCCTACAGTAATTCATTCATTATACTTGTATGTAAGACATCTTTGGGTTCCTTTTCTGTAGAAGTACAATAATTAATTTTAGTATAATTATATTAAAAAATAAAATTGTATAAATCATAATAATGTTTTTGACCATTACCACGTAATAACAACCATTTATTGACCATTACTATAAACAGGTACTACTACTAATAATTTTTATGTACATGTAATATTTAGCGACAATGTCAACAACAACAAACATCTTAATGCACATTTAAGAATTGGGTAAATTGAGTAAGTAAATATCGTTTAGTGTTTAATGCAATATTTGCTCAGAAAAGTAAACAGAAGACACTTAAGATGCAGACAACTAAACGTCAGCGAAATAGGCAATTAATTGCCGACGTTGGCTCACCTTGTTAATTGTGTTTTAAATAATTTTACCAGTTGTGTTGGAAAAAAAGATAAAGTTGTTAACGAATATACAATTTACATACATTTTTAGCGAAAAGCGAATATACATAAGTATATACAAATGTACTTGTACATCAGTATTGCTATACATATCAAAGATGAGTCAACTAGGCATGTAGTAAGTAGTACTGATACCTTTCTTATCTTCAAATTAAAATTTTGTCAATATCTTGGAAGAAGTAAAAACAAACAAGTAAGGAAGGGCTAAGTTCGGGTGTCACCGAACATTTTATACTCTCGCATGATAAAGTGATAATCGAGATTTCATTATCCGTCATTTACATATTTTTCAAATACCGTATTTGTGTAAAGTTTTATTCCGCTATCATCATTGGTTCCTAATGTATGTATATATTATACAGAGAAGGCATCAGATGGAATTCAAAATGGCGTTATATTGGAAGAAAGCGTGGTTGTGAACCGATTTCACACACGCCCACTTTCAATTTAAAAAAAAAGCCTGGGTGCAGCTTCTTTCTGCCATTTCTTTCGTAAAATTTAGTGTTTCTGACGTTTTTTGTTAGTCGGTTAACGCACTTTTAGTGATTTTCAACATAACCTTTGTATGGGAGGTGGGCGTGGTTATTATCCGATTTCTTCCATTTTTGAACTGTATATGGAAATGCCTGAAGGAAACGACTCTATAGAGTTTGGTTGACATAGCTATAGTAGTTTCCGAGATATCTACAAAAAACTTAGTAGGGGGCGGGGCCACGCCCACTATTCCAAAAAAATTACGTCCAAATATACCCCTCCCTAATGCGATCCTTTGTGTCAAATTTCACTTTAATATATTTATTTATGGCTTAGTTATGACACTTTATAGGTTTTCGGTTTTCGCCATTTTGTGGGCGTGGAAGTTGGCCGATTTTGCCCATCTTCGAACTTAACCTTCTTATGCAGCCAAGAAATACGTGTACCAAGTTTCATCATGATATCTCAATTTTTACTCAAGTTACAGCGTGCACGGACGGACAGACAGACATCCGGATTTCAACTCTACTCGTCACCCTGATCACTTTGGTATATATAACCCTATATCTAACTCTTTTAGTTTTAGGACTTACAAGCAACCGTTATGTGAATAAAACTATAATACTCTCCTTAGC
This sequence comes from Bactrocera neohumeralis, assembly GCF_024586455.1. Taxonomy (NCBI): domain Eukaryota; kingdom Metazoa; phylum Arthropoda; class Insecta; order Diptera; family Tephritidae; genus Bactrocera; species Bactrocera neohumeralis. The sequence goes on along the minus strand of NC_065921.1, from coordinate 63,051,790 downwards.
AGCTTTGTTGCGAGAGTATAAAAGGAAACAAGTAAGAATGACCTAAATTCGAGTGTAGCCGAACATTATATACCCTCTCAATTAAGAATAATAAAAACTGTGTGAAATATATCCTTTATCCTAATAATGTTGTTGTTGTTGTTATAACGGTTATCAATCCCCGTTAGGATGGTAAGGGTTATCTGTGTTGTCGTCGACGTCATCTAACGGGAAGCCCAGGAAACATGCTGTTTCGACGGGGTCGGACCAAAGGGTGTTAGATGGGTGGGGTTGGTAGGGCATGCAAAGAGGTGGTCAGTGTCATGCGGAGACTCGTTGCATGCAGGACATACATTGGGTATGTCAGGGTCTATACTGGATAAGTAGGAGTTTAACCTGCCACAATATCCAGAACGAAGTTGCGCTAGGGTCACTCGCGTTTCTCGCGGCAACTCGAGCTCTTCGTCTGCGATGGGTGGTGGTTTGACTCCAAGAACGCCATTCACGGGAAGGGAGTCGGTGAAGGTGTTGATGGCTCCACTGTGAATGGCGGTCAGTACCTGTCGAAAGCCAGTTGCGTCCGAAGTCCGGTCGGCGTACTGTACGACGTCGTCGACGTAGTCAAGGAAAGACCTCTTGAAGCTCCTAGGAGGCGGTTCGGCTTCAATCAGATGGCTGCAAGGGTGATTTATATGAAAACATCCCAGCAGGAACTGCTTGGAGAGGAGTTCATTATGCTCCCCAAATTGGGAGCATAAGCGTCTCACTATGAAGGTGTTCGATGGGAGACATCAAAAGGCATCTCGTCGTGGTCCGGAGTGCAGTATTTTGGCAGGTCTGGAGTTTCCTCATCTGCGTACTACTGCATCCAGGCGACCATATTGGTGCTGCGTAGTTGAGGACCGGTCGGCCAATTGCCTTGTATGTTGCCAACAACGTTTCTTTGTCTTTTCCCCATGTGTTGCCGGCTAGTGACTTGAGAATTTAATTGCGACTCTGTACCTTGGCGATAATCACTCCTCATACGACCGCGATTATCGCCAGAGCATAGACTATCAAAGGTTACACCTAAAATCTTAGGGTTATTGACAGTAGGAATTTTGACGCCATCGACTGCAATATTAAGTTCAAGTCAATACTCCTTCGTCCAATTCATAAAAATAGTCACTGTGGATTTGGTGGGGGAAAGTGTGAGGTTCCGTGCAGTGAGGAAACGAGAAAGGTCGGAGAGGTAGTTGTTTACTTTTGAACACATGCCATCGATTGCATTGCCCGACGTCAATATCGTGCAATCATCTGCGTACGTGGTTATGGAAACCCCCTCTGGTGGCTGGGGGAGTTTTGAGATGTGGAAGTTAAACAGTAACGGGGAGATGACACCACCCTGCGGAACCCCCTGTTTAATTCTTCTCAGTTTAGATGTTTCACCTCGAAATAGTACGGATGATTGACGACCGCTCAGGTAGTTCATGGTTCACCTCTTCAGTCCTGGAGGAAGCGTAGTTTTCTCAATGTCCTGCAGTAGCGTTGTGTGGTTGACTGTGTCAAAAGCTTTTGACAAGTCCAACGCTACGAGGATCGTTCTCTCACAGGGTGGTTTCTGGTTGAGGCCATGAATTATCTGAGCGTTTATGACGCTAAGTGCTGTAGTGATGCTGTGCACTTTTCGGAATCCATGCTGGTGGCTGGCTAGGCTCAGGTGGTGAGGGAAGGTCGGGAGTAGCAAGGCCGCCTCAAGTGTTTTCACTACTGGGGAAAGGAGAGTTATTGATAAGATCCCCCTTTGTTGGCGGGTTTCCCAGGTTTCAGTAGTGGGACCACTCTTCCGACTTTCCACACATCGGGAATTTGAAGAGTGGTCAGGGACAGGTTGAGAACCTTGGTAAGATAACTTACTCCAGTCGAGCCTAGATGCTTTAGCATTAGCATGTTAATTCTATCAGGGCCAATGGATTTAGAGGATTTTGATTTGTTGATGACATTCTAAACCTCCACATCGGTGAAAGTAAGTGGGGCGCAGTCGTTTGGCATTTTGCGCAGCCGTCGGTTAACACATCGTTTGGCTTTGTCTACCAAAGGGTGCAGTGTAAACTGCCGGCTAAAATAGCTTGCGCACTTCTTCGGGTCCGAAGAGGCATGACCATTGAATTGAACCTCAACTCGGTCGTCATGTCTCTTCGGGTTAGACAAAGCTTTGACAGTAGCTCAAAGCTTACTCATACCGGTGGAGAGGTTGCAGGACTTCAGGTACTCTATCCATTTCGTCCGCTTATGATGATTTACCATACGCCGAATTTCCAAATTAAGATCCCTTATTCGGGGATCCCCGGGATCGGCGTGGCGTAAGGTGTCGCGCTCGTTAGTTAAAACGGCTGCTTCGGCTGGGAAATTGGGGCGGATTTCCGCTATTCGTCCAGCCGGGATGAAGCGAGCGGTAACTGCTGCGATCACCTTCGCCAACGCATACGTCCGTAGGAATGGGTAGAGCGTTGAAGGTGCTCTCAGTAAATTCTATGAAGCCGGCCCAGTTAGCTTTGTTAAAGTTGACGAAGGTACGGTACGGTTATATGGTAATATCGGGCGAGCTATTACAGGTGCCTATAACTCTGGTGGAGGCTTCGGCATTCATTGTGCAGAATGTCGAATCGTCAATTTGTTCCGCCAGCTTCATCCCCCTATGATCATTTGACAGGCAGGAATGCCAAAGATTGTGGTGCGCGTTAAAGTCGCCAAGTACCAAACGGTTTTCACCACGAAGTAGCGCGCCTATATTCGGGTGATATCCTGTAGGGCAACATGTAACTGGGGGGATGTATATATTAAATAGTTCGAACTCGACATCGCCTGACCGGATAGCTATACCCTGACATTCTAGGGTAGTATCCCTGCGGTCGATGTCTTCATCGATTAGACGATACTGCACGGTGTTGTGCAATATGAAGGCTAGGCCACCACCATTATCTCGGTCGTAAAGATCGCGATTATTACGTTTATTACGTTGGAAACCGGCACAACTCAGAAGATCCGAGGGGCGGTTGTCGCGCTGGGGTGTTGGTTGGCGACGCCACTGTTGTGTGTTGCGGGGGTAGACTCCTGCAGCATGGGGCAAGTACGACTCACTCTACTTACGTGCAGGAATTGCACTTAACTGATGTAACATTCCGACGTATGACGGTCTGACATACGGAACAGACTGTGCGAGGAACCAAGAGTTGCTGATTGGTTCTCGCACGAGGAATGGAGCGGGTTGATGGTTGGGGGGGGGAGGACAAGTCAGAGTGGGAGCTATGTTGCCCGTTTGAGCTCCTGGGGATCGTGGAGGTCCTCTGTTGGCCACTCGGAGTGAGTAGCGGCGAGGTGCGCGAACTATGTGCAGATTGCACAGTCGTAGAGGCTAGTGTCGCAGTATTGCGTAGGCAACATGGGGCCACGTAACTCGTGGTCCACTCCCTGTGAGTCTTAAGGCCTGAGCAGGTCTTAAGATGGCTCCATCCATTGCATGTATTACACCTGACCGAGGTGGAGTTTTGATGTTTGTTGTTTGCCTTTTTGCGCAAACCCACCAGAAAAATTCCTCCGGACCCGGGTTGGACTCAATGCCAGCCCGAGTCAGGAGTATACGGAGCAACCCTCTTGTAAGGCATTGCTCCAATGACGACAAACACAAATTAACACTCACCGATCCAAACGGGGTTAGTTTGACTAATAATCTATGAGTTTATTTGAGGATTGGGGAAGCATGATACGTTGAAAACATTGTTTCCCCGTGTTCGATTGATATTCACATATTTAGCTTAATATTAGAAGCGTGCGCAGATATTTAAAATGTTCAACTCCTCAAATTATATGTTGCATGGGTAAACAAATGAATGTGTAGACCTGGATTAACGTTACGCAGAATTGTCAATTTTTTAAATTAAAAAATTGTGTATATTAAATAAATTTCTTCAATTAAAAAACTATTTTTTAATCCAAACTTGAAAGATATCATCCGATCATTTTTAAAATCCGATGTGGAATAAAAATTAGATTTTTATTTTTTATCTGAGATGTTTGGATATAAAAATTTCAATAGGTTAAGAGAGTATAAAAGTTAAAATAAATTATTCGAATTTTTTTTAAAATATTAACTAAAGTTTATCAATTGGAAAAAATTACTTGTACCCCTTTGATCTGGACATACTTTTTCTTTATCAGCAATAGGCAGATATCATAGGTCCAAAAAAGTCCTAACTAAAAATCTTAAATCACAAATCAAACTGCTTTAAGGTTTCTTATTAATTGCTTTCATGATTCTATGATTCTTCTATGGGTAGTAGGCGTGGTTGTAGTCCGATCCACACATATGTATGTGTGTGGTTTCAAAGCCTTCTCAAACCATCATCAGGGGGTTAATGTCTATGGTTTAGTTATTGATTTATCGCGCTTTTAGTAGTTTCTAACAGTACCGTTATATGGGAAGGTCCGATTACGCTCATCTACAAACTCGTCCTTACTTTATTTGCTAAGGAATATGTGTACCAAGTTTCATCAAGATATCTTAATTTTTACTCAAGTTACAGCTTTCACGGACAGACGGACGTCCACACAGACACCGGGATTTCAACTCGTCTCACCATCCTGATCATTTATATATTTATAACCCCAAATCTATTTAGATTAGTTTTAGGTGAACAAGCAACCGTTATGTGGACAAAACTATTATATTCTGTAGCAACATAGCGCATGATTATATTTTTTCTTGCAACAAATTCGAAAAAATTAACAAAATAAACACTTTCACAATACAGCTGTCATTCATAAGCAGATACATACTTACATGATATTGAAAGATGGTGTTCAATAAATTTGAGTCATTCGTGAAATTTTGCACATCTTGATACCATAAATTCGCCGGCGACAGTAACAAGCAATTATATTCGGGGAATAATACTTTTTCATCGCGCGTACGCTTCACATTATCCACATGCCAGCAAGATTGATCCAATGTGCGTTTGCTAAGGGAGCAGTGAACAAATAAATACGTTTAATTTCAATCAAATTAGCTTAGCAATGTGAATGAGACATGCAAGCAAATAACAATATAAATGCATCCACTATGTAAATATGCACATATGTATGTACATATGTATATAGCGCTGTAAATAAGTTTATTCGCATGTGTGAATATGTATATGCGTAAGCTACTCACTTGTCGGCGCTTTCATGATTACGCACAATTTCCAGCAATTTAAAAACTTCGTAAAGCGGCGCACGATAGGCATCCATTAGCTGCATGTCTTCGGTCCAGGGTAGCACACTAGTGCGTAACATTATCTGTTGTACGTAGAATACAGGTGAACTTTTTGCCCAAGGAAATGGTGGATCATAGCTGAAATTGCTGCTCGTGGGGGGGCTGAAGAAATTCCTAACCAATGAGACATTTTGTTGTGGTTGTTCTGCGAAAAGTGAGTAACGGCCGTCGAAGGGCAGCATAATTTTGGTGGGTATGGTACCGGGTAGCGGAATATTTATGAGAGGGTAACTGTGGGAGAGGAAAAATAGAAAGTGCATACATCTTTATATTAAATCACTTTAATTTTAATAGAATAAAGTTAGTTTTTATTAAAGTTACGCTTTTATATTGTTTATAACAGAATCGTACTTACATAATGGTTTTTATATGTTTTTGTTATATATATTATTATATACTACTATGAGACAAAATTAGTCAGACTTTGTTCATAATTATAAAATTATTAATTTATTATTCAAAATCTATGTCGTCCCCATCAAAGTAATCCCTCTAGGTCCCAATATACTTGTGAAGACGAAACAGTTGTTATAGTAATTTTTCGGAATAGCCTTCAATGCGCGTAGCGATTCACCTTTAATGGCTTCAATTAACTCAAGTTTGCTGGTTGGGCACGATATTGGTTGAAAATTTGGCGAAAAACTCACGAAAAATTTCGCAGTGCATTATCGTTGTGCAACAACCAAGAGTTGTCAGCCCATAATTCTGGCCTATTTTTACGAATAGTTTCACACAAACGACGCCTAATACTTAAATTTTGACCTGCTTTGACGTAGTTTTTCGGCTTCGCCTCACCTTTGCCACAATATTTGGCCGATTCATCGTATGTTTCCAGGTCGTAAACACAGATCCAAGACTCATCGCGTTTCATTCATTCGTTCAATACGTTTCATGGCATCCTGGTGATCGGAAAGCATTTTTTCACAGACGTTAACGAGACTTTTTTTCGAAAAAATTGAGTGTTAAATTGAATATGGAAATATATGTTGGCAACACTAGATGATATACTTGTTTGGTTTTTAGTACAATTGAGAATCTCATTTTACTATACATTTATATGAACATATACTCTGTATTTAAGGAGTTATGCCGTTAAAGAAATTATTTATGACTCAGTCTCGATTAGAGCATTTTTTCACATCTACTTTTTTCAACATAGCCGAAAGAAAAAAACCAGCGTTTTGCAGCAGTTTGGCAGCTTTTTGCTTATGACCAGCAGTTCATTTAGCGAATTTTATATATTTAGTCAGTGAACTCATTGCTCATTCCCCGAAGCGAATTTTTCAATTTCGCAAACACAAAATAGTGACAGGGCGTCAAGTCTGGCGAATACAGTGTCTGAAGTGAAGCTAATAAACGCGCTAAAAAAGCTTGAAGGGGTTATATCCATTTGTAATTTAAAAAAAAAATTTAAATTTCTTTTTCATATTTTGAATATATATATGTATATTCGAGAATATTGTCTGTAAATTTCAAAGTAATTCGGCAAATAGTTTCGGAGTAATGAGCGTATTTGTGAAGACATCTCCAAACGTTTGAAAGTGGGCGGCACCGTAATCCGGAGTAGCAGCAAAACTTTGAATGCGTTTTTCTCGAAACGATGTTTTCAAAGTCGGTGAGGAATGTTTCTCCGAAATGGCTTGACCGATTGACTTGAAATTTTCACAGGATCTTCTTAGATGCTTTTGTCAGCTAATGATCGAAGGAATAAAGTTTCTGATAAAAATTTCTATTTTTCACTTGTCACTTTAAAGTGTAAACTTTGGTGCATAAAAAGTTTTTTTGTTGGGAAACCGCCATTTTGTCTAAAATCAAAATTTTGACTACTTCTTCGGTTCATTATCTGTATTTATCTATCCTAAAATTAATCTTTTTGGTTTTTTTATTTCAGATAATTTGGATCAGAGATATCTTCCTCACCGCCAAACATCTTTTTGTGGAGGACTTTCAGGAGATCTTCTACAGGAACGACGGAACCCAATATTTTTATTAATAAAATATTATATGAATTCTTAAAATACGTTAAATTCGTTAAATGTTCATATATTTTATGTATGTATTCAATAAAAGACCTCTCCAGAAAAAATTAACAAAAAAACATATTTTTTCGAACCTACAAGTGGGTATAACCCCTGAACCACTCAAATCTAAAATTGTTTATCGAAAGCAATTAGTTTATAAAAAATTGTATAAGGAATACATTTCTTATAGTACAAAATTGGAAAAAGTGCGTGTTTTGTTTAAAATTTTCTGATGGGAAATCCCATCATTGCTTCAAATCTAAAGCTTAATAAGTGCTACGGTAAGTCGTCTCAGCATATTCAATGACAAAGGGCTGGTCCGATCAGCAGTCCGCTGAATGGTTGTTTCCGGTTGAAAGTCGTTCAAAGTGCCGGAAAACACAACAGTCGACCGGCAATGTTTTCGCTAATGTGTTTTGGGTTTACATGAAGTTATTAATATTCCTGGACTATATCAAACAGATTAAAATAAAAAAGTAAAAGTAATTACTGTGCGCTTTTGGATCGATTGAATAATTCGCTGAAGCATATGAATTGATCAAAAAGGTTAATGAGTCGTACTCCAGTTTATACTACATCGTTTACACGATTTAAAAATGGTCTTGAAGATTTAAATGACTAAAGGCCAGGTCCAGAAGCTGAATTGGTGGAAAAAGGCATTGAAATTATTTTTTTTACCGATACAAATTTTACTACCATAATGTTGGCTGAGGGTTTCAATACGAGTGCAGTATTTAGAGAATTTTAACTGAAGATTTTTGAATTAAATTAAGGGGTATTCTGGTCTAGAAGCATGAATTTCAGGTAATTTTGAAAGTGTCGTAAAAAAAGGCAATTAATATTTTTACTATCCATTTTTATTAGATATTTGTTAATTTTAGAAGAGTACAGAAAAAAATTAAAAACTAAAAAAAGTTAAAAATTTCAAAAATTATGAGCTGACGAAGTGGGGGGTCTCTAAAAATTTCCACGTGACCATACCCATGATTTCAACCCTCCTAGTTATCTGAAACCAAAAAAAAAACAAGTAAGGAAGGGCTAAGTTCGGGTGTCACCGAACATTTTATACTCTCGCATGATAAAGTGATAATCGAGATTTCATTATCCGTCATTTACATATTTTTCAAATACCGCATTTGTGTAAAGTTTTATTCCGCTATCATCATTGGTTCCTAATGTAAATATACATACAGAGAAGGCATCAGATGGAATTCAAAATAGCGTTATATTGGAAGAAGGCGTGGTTGTGAACCGATTTCATCTATATTTCGTACATGTCATCAGGGTGTTAAGAAAATATTATATACCGAATTTCATTGAAATCGGTGGAGTAGTTCCTGAGATATTGTTTTTGGTCCATAAGTGGGCGACGCCACGCCCATTTTCAATTTTTAAAAAAAGCCTGGGTGCAGCTTCCTTCTGCCATTCCTTCCGTAAAATTTAGTGTTTCTGACGTTTTTTGTTAGTCGGTTAACGCACTTTTAGTGATTTTCAACATAACCTTTGTATGGGAGGTGGGCGTGGTTATTATCCGATTGAACTGTATATGGAAATGCCTGAAGGAAACGACTCTATAGAGTTTGGTTGACATAGCTATAGAAATTTCCGAGATATGTACAAAAAACTTAGTAGGGGGCGGGGCCACGCCCACTTTTCCAAAAAAATTACGTCCAAATATGGCCCTCCCTAATGCGATCCTTTGTGCCGAATTTCACTTTAATATCTTTATTTATGGCTTAGTTATGACACTTCATAGGTTTTCGGTTTTCGCCATTTTGTGGGCGTGGCAGTGGGCTGATTTTGCCCATCTTCGAACTTAACCTTCTTAGTTTCATCATGATATCTCAATTTTTAATCAAGTTACAGCTTGCACGGACGGACGGATTTCAACTCTACTCGTCACCCTGATCACTTTGGTATATATGTACATACATATAACCATATATCTGACTCTTTTAGTTTTAGGACTTACAAACAACCGTTATGTGAACAAAACTAAATACTCTCCTTAGCAACTTTGTTGCGAGAGTATAAAAAAGATTATTAATGTAGAATAATGTCGCAATGGCCGGAACTACGGAAAAGTGGGAAAAATTTTTTTCACAAAATGGCGACTGCCTGAAAAAAAAAGTTTTTTTGGATCACTTTTTCTGTCTATTTCGAATTTTTTAAAAGTAATAAAAATAAAAATTTGGGGATGGGGCTAGTTCCAACCATAGACAAGCCTATAAAGAAAACTCTATAAAAATTTCAAGTAAATCGGTCCAGTAGAACCTGAGAAATCGTGGGTATCGTTCCGAAAAAGTCAGTTTTGAGAAAAACGCGTTTAAATTTTCCCTAATGTCTTTTGTTCGATTAGTTCCGGCCGAACCAGTTTGGATGCCGGGTCAGAAAAATGCCTATATCTCCGAAAATAATTTGAATTTTGAAAAATCCTCTTGTACACATAATCTTGAATAGTTAAACTTTGAAAATATAAAAAAAATTTAGATTTTTTTGATTTCTAGACCAGAATACCCCCTTAAGACCAAAAAATTATAAAAAAATCGGATATCTCTCATCAACGATATTCCGCGTTCGCCTGATCTATCACCATGAGACTATTTTCTATTTCCAAAACTGAAAACTGAAAAAGATATTCCAGCCATTCAAGCAGCCGTAACCAAAGTGCTGAACAACATTCCGATAAATGACAAAAAAAATATGTATGCTATATACTATATCAAAATAATCAAGATGACGAAACGATAACTTGATTAATAACTAAGATATCTTGAATTCATTAAAATATATTTATATCAGAAACAAACTTTGCAACAATAGTAAATAGTAGTATAACGTTATAAACTTCCATATACTTAATATAAGTAAACCTATGGTTGACTGTTTTTCTAATCACAATGTGGTGTAGATATTTATTTCAATGCAGCTGTTCAGAGTTCAGTTTCATAACCTTAAACAATTCCATCAATCATAAGTTAAAATTCAAGAAAACTCTTATCAAGTGAAAAAAGTTTAAAACAACAACTCTATCAAACTTTTAGTACAATATATTTTCACTTCAAAATTTCTTTCTGTACTTTTTTAGGATTAACCGCAGATTTCTCTGCGATGAAGAAAAAATAATGTTGAAACTGCGTCAAATCAACAAAGTTTAAAAACGATAAGACCTCAACGGTGCATTTATTTTTAGCAAATCGAAGAACTACAATACTATGAAATATTTAACAACGTGCGAATATTATTTGCACATAATTACAATGCATACATATATTTGTATGTATAGTACATCTAATGTGAGTAAATAATATTTTGCAACAGTCAAATATAGAAAATTTATTATCAACGTTGATTATTTGCGACATTTGGAGTATTTGAACTGCGCGGCAAGGTCATAATATTAGGAAAAAAAGCAGAAGAATATAAAAACAAAAAACGAAAGTGAGTGAGGTAAAAAGAAGTAGTAGAGAAATAAACAATAAAAAATAAATACGAAAATATTTAAATATTTTTGACCGCCTTGGAGACTCGCGGGTATTCACGATTCCCAATGTTTCTAGGCTTGATAAGAGGTAAAATTATGGCTCTGTGAATGTGTTGATACCACGTACATACATACATATATATGTATATATGTATATTCTATTCTTAGCTCGTGGCAAAGCAGACATGAGCGATAAGTTTCAGAATAAAACGCAGGGGCGCCGCAATGAGTGTTTCGTTTTTTATTGCTTTAAGGGTTTCAAATGGATTTCATAAAATTATTCCATAAGGTTTTTAAAAGCAAATACTTATAAAACTTTTATTATACCGGTCAAGGTATCCGCCTTTCACTTTTAGAGATATAAATCTGAAATTTTCCACACTTCCTTTGTCGGAACCTCCGATATCAGACCACTATAGCATATAGCTACCATACAATGTGATCAATCAAATACTCGACTTTTATTATTTTACGCTCGCCCAATATATTTTCAGATTTAGCATTATAGCTACCGTACAGCCAAGCTTAATCTCATGAATCATCTCATTATTAGCTTAAACTTAAAAATAAAACAAATGAGATAAAACATAGAGGAATTATATTTGTAAGATTGTTATGATACACTGTACGACCATAAAGGAATGAATGAAAAATTTTATTTAAATTACATGTTTTATATATGTTTATGAGATATACATATAAATAGTCTCTACACAAATATAAGTTTTAACTTTATTTTTATAAAAAGAAAATGTTTAGAAGAAAATACAGAGCAGATTCTCGTATTATCATGAATTTAAGTCTGTTTTTTAGCGAGCACAGAAAGTATCAATCGAATGCGGCTAATATGTTTCATAACAAAGTTTAATAATAACCTCAAAAAATTAATTTCTGTTATTCTCTATCCCTTTATAATTATAAAGCTGTTGCGCCCTTTTATGCACTTACATACATACATATGTACATATGTATGTTTATACGGCGTAACAAAGAATTTTTTGTTGGTTTTGGCAATAAGCCTATGACTTATGACTCCGAATTATGATTGGAAATTTTCTGATTTTTTTACATATAGGGATTTTCCACACCAAATGTGTGTTAGGAAATACTTAAATTTGCCACATAAATATTTTTTACAAAAACCAGTATTTAATTTGGAATGTTTGTAACCTCCTGAAGCAGCGCAAAGTCGACGATAGTCAACATATGTATTTAATTAAGCAATTAGCACTTTGTTATTTTTTAATTATTTAGAGTGTTATTCCATGAAAACAAATAAATAATTTTTGTTGATCTCTGACCTATACGCAGTTACCTCAGGAGCGCTCTTAAACAGATTTACTGCTTTGGCTATTTGCATGCTTCAGTTGTAGTGCACAAATTTCACATAAAATATTTTTATATTTTGCAACTTTTTAAAACATGTCCATCAGAGAATTTGTCAAAATGTAATTTATATATTTATATATACGGCTGTGTTCATGGAAATAGAAGTGCCGGAGGATTATAACTATAAAACACAAAATTCAAGTTAAAATTACAAACTGTGAATTTTACATCTCTAAAAAGTAATTTCTCTTTATTTCTATGTATATACACAGTTTTATTTTTTTAATATAGTACATAAGTACATATTTGTATATTTTACTAACAAGAATTGTTCAAAAGGAAAATTAAGAAATGTTCCTGTTCATGAAAATAGTAGTGCTCATTTTCTAGATAAAAATTGTAATTTTATATAGTAAATCTTTTCGATCCATTAATATTTGATTCTATACCTTCCATACACCGACATTCCGACCTCGTCTCATTAGGATTTGTCCATATGCCTCCTTGACATTAGCCAAAGTTGTGTTCAACTTGATGGATTTGATGTTGCTACAACGCGTTTAAGATTTTCCAAAAAATTGTTTGTTTAAATTCAGGTCCAGTGTTTGCTCTGGCCGGGACATTACGTCGATCCTTTCTGATGCAAACCACTCGTTAGGTAGTCTTTTTTATATACATTTCCTAGCTGATAAATAATAACATAACCTCTTTTAACAGTTTTACATACCAAGTTTAGTTTATGATGCTATATATCAAATTTGTAGCACTAACACCATAGTACGAAAATCAAATCCATGCCATAACATACTTTCGGGACCCGGCTCCACCAAAACTAAGCAATTTTGTTTTCATTGGTCCACATCAGGTTCCGCCATTTTGTATATGGCCAATTAAATGTTCTTTTGCGAACATTATTCTTGCAGCCACATGTTTCTTCGTTAAAAGAGTTACTTTCGGGAGACTTTTTATTTTCAAATTGTTTTGAAATAGTCTCCAAGGTTTTCTAAAACGTTTTTTTCGTTTACTACTCGACTATTTAAATTTTTTTTTATAATTTTTGTGTATGTTTAGTACTTGATTTTAAATATCGGATAATCTGTATGTACTATAATATTGATTTTTATACGTTTTCCTTCACGATCTTTTGCTTTATCGATGTATTTTTCAGCATTGTATGTCATTATGGAGCTGTATTTTAGTATAGCTTCGATTCCTTCTAGATTCTGTCTTATTTCTTAACTTTATTATAAATTCCAATATCTCAGTAGAACAACTTCTTCCTCTACCTACTAAAACTAAAAGAGAAATGGCTTTTCAAACAAATTTTATAAAAAAATTTGTAAATCACTTAAATACATTTGTTTATCCCAAATATCTAATAATTTTTTTCATTTATTGACCCCTAACGACAAGCACTACTATTTTAATGAACAACTTACTTTTTTTGAAAATATAAAAATGAGACATAGAAAAGGCAGTTACAGAATTTTTACATTCCTATAATTTAAAATGTCTATACTTCCAAAATAATCATTTTTGTTGGCTTGGCAAGTCAGATAATGTTAGGAAAGATCTTTAAATATAAGAAGCTGTTACACTACTATTTTCATGAAAACAACTGTACATATATCTCTATAGTGCTATAATCACCATTCAACTCCCATTTCAACATAACATATTGAGTTTTAAATTTTTTCTCTTTTATGTTTTGTTAAAGCATGAATAAATATTTTGCTAAAAAAGTTGTAGTACATACACATTTTTTTTCTTATTTTTACTGGCCAATACACCTCTAATTGATTTTTATAGACTAGAATAGCCCTTAAAGTTACATACGCACCTTTACAAATTCTTAATTTACTTATTTAACATTTTTTTCTTGTAAGTCATTTAACTCTAGCATTCGCTAGCTGACATCTTAAAGTTACATCAGTTTGCTGAGAACTTTTAAATGCAAAAACTAATTTTTATACACGAAGGCTAGTAAGGAGCGAACTAATAAAAATATTCAAGAAAACAACAACCATGACAATACACAAAATCAGGGCAAAGTTTATGTACGTAATCGCAACTAGACAGAAAAACGCATAAAAATGCGAGACGAACGCTAAGTTGATTCACATTACAGAATGCTAGTCATTTTATACAGGGTTTCCCAATAAGAAGGATAGGATCTCTTAAAAATACACAATTGTTAAGGAAATTCAAATGTTTTGTATTTAATGTGACGAACAATCGATGCAATAAAGTTCTGAATATAACACCAATCAAATGGGCTCCACGAGTTTTTTTGAAAGAACGAATTCGATGAATAGCACGTTCAACATTGACTTCTAAAGTTTGAAAAGAGTGCTAATGCTAAATACCAATGACTTCAAATAACCCCACAAGAAGAACTCTACTTCTGGAGGCAATTCAATGATACAATTTTTTGAAAAATCAAATCTTCAAACATTTCTCGCAATAATTTTTTTTGTTGGAACCAGATGTTGTCGAGATCAACTTCTTCCAATTGCGGTCATAACAAGTTGTTTACTATTGATTTATGCCGCTCTCCATTGACAGTCACGATGTCACCAGCTTCATTTCGAAATAAGTACGGTGATGATTCCATCAGGTCAAAAACCACACTAAGCTGTCAATTTAGGCGTATGTAATGGTTGTTCATTAATACATAATTTGTAGATTTTCTTCGCATCAGAATCGACAGTGTTGTTTATTTGCCGCACCACTCAGATGAAAATGAGTCTCATCGGAGAATATGATTTTCTTAAAAAATCGTTATCGTTTTCAAGTGGTTCCAAGGCAAAATCAGCAAATTCGCGACGTTAAAGGTGGTCTAATGGCTTTGGTTCTTAAGTGAAAACAATTTTATACAGATGCACGCCCAAATCCTTGCTCAAAATCCGCCAGGTCGTGGTTTTAGATAGTCGCAGTTCTTGAGAACATCTTGGAATCGACAAATTGTGGTCTTCAGCAACACTTGCCTATTACTACATTATGAATATTTTCATTACTTCAAGCGGGTTTTTTTCTCATTGGCAATTGAACATTCAGTATGTAAAAACATGTCCGTTGGAATTTTCAACAATTCGACGAATAGCGAGCACGATTATTACGACCATTAAATGGCAAAAGAGAACGAAAAGTTGCAATTGGAGAACGACTATTTTGATAATAAAATTAATTAATTTATAAACGTTGTTCTTGCGTATATCTTTTCATGATGAAATTGTAAACATTACTGAATACAATGAAAAAAATTACAGATCAAAATGGCCGGGACGACACTTATCATCCATATTGGAAAACCCGGTATATGGGAATGTGAAAGTTTAGACCCTGCAGGGAAGCCTTGAACACGCGTCAAATAAAATTTCAGTTCGTAACTAATAAAGTTTCGTATATACTTTTCAGAACGCTGTTTTCTACAATTGTCAAAAATTTTCATATGAAAATAACAGACAGAAAATAACAATTACACGTACAGTTAATTTCAATAAAAGAAAAATGGGGTATAACCATTTGCTATGCCATCTCTAATTACCAGTTACTTAATCGATTCGCAGCTTACTGCCAATAACTAATACTTTAATCTTCTCTATTGGATTTTTACATATTATTCAAATCCTACGGAAATTCTGACAGATGTATAAAAAAAAACCTTTTCATTTCCAACAGTGACCACTGTAAACTACTTTTTGTTTTTAGTTATTTATAGACGCTTGGCAAGTGTAAGTTGTTTCTATGAAAAAGGGAAGAAACGCAAATGATCAATTATATTAAGTGCACCAGAACTACTAAATGCTTAGGAGCTTGTTTTACGTTGAGCCGCTTTTAATATTCATACCCGTCTGTAGTTTGCCGTAAAGACAATCGACTCAATGAATTTAGACGATATTTGAATTGATTATCATATAGGATAATTATGGTATGTATGTATGGTAAAAAGGTGAATTGCCGACTATTTCACTTATTTTTATTGCAAACAAAAAATGTACTTCGTTCAAATGCAAAGTATAGTTATTTTTAACATTTATTCATACTTAGAAAATAATATCATAGTTCTAAAACAGGGTTAACCAAAAGTCCGTACGTTGCGCAAGAGAATGAATAATTAATAATCAATTGCCATAACAGCCGATTCTATTGCCCGGATTTTATTATTGGACTGTTATTTCGAGGATCCAACTCTGTTTAGATAGTAAGTTAATGCGGTTTTCATTTTTACACCAACACCTGGCAGCAGGGTTGCTCTTTAACCCCTATATCCAGGCTGATATTGTATCCAACCCGGGCGCGGAGCATTTTTTTTTTGCTACTTATGCGACAAAAGGGTCCACCATAAACCCACTTCGGTTATATGCACCTAGTTCGTGCAATGTGCCCCCATTCCAGCCGAGTGTCTAACAAGGAATCTCTGAACGCACGGAGCTCAAGTAGGCAGCATCACTCTCAATGCGATCGATACACCATAAAAGCTTTTGACACAGTCAACCACACACACAGCTATACGAAAACGTCGAACAAACAAAGATCCCTCCAAGAGTAATGACGTGGACCATGAACTATCTGTGCAGTAGACAATCATCGGTATTATTTCGAAGTAAACATTATAAAGTCAGAGGAATTAAACATCGTAGTGTTCCTTCCCCGATACTGTTTAATTACTAGACTTTGAAGCTTCTACAACCACCAGAAGTAGTTTTCTTATACGCAGATAAAACTCTCCCCTGCCAAATTCATGGCCAACCTATTTACAATCTCCGCACACATCGGCGATTGTCATAAAAGTACAAAGATACTCAAGCGGAACTGCCTACTAGAAACATTAGGACAAAATTCCACCATGTCGACGAACTAGAGCAATATACCGATCAAAATTCGGACGCGACCAATTTCCGACGGGTACTAAACGTCGTTCATAGTGGTGCTATTAACACCTTCCTTGACTCTCTCCCAGTGAATTACCTACTTGTGAGTCCAAACACCACCCATAGTAGAACAATAATTTGAGTTGAGGCGTGAAACCAGAGTAACCCTTATGCAACTTCGTTCTAAGTATTGCAGCAGGTTAAACTCCTATTTATCCAGAATATACCCCGACCCTTCATCAACGATTCCCCGCATGACACTAATCAATTATTTGCCTGCCGGTTAACTCCCCTCGCCCAGAACACGTCGAAATCGTTCATTTCCTGGGCCTATCGTTAAGTGATTTCGATGACAGCTAACTTATTGCTTTCCCTCAAACAGGTTCTGAACTATCGTTACAAAAATAATAACAAAAAAAAGAGTAAATAATGGGAAGTTTTTCAACTAAAAGTGCTATTCAAAACGGGGCAACTATCTTTCCAAAAGAAGTTTGGAATTGTTCGCAACAGCTTTTTCTTTGGGAATACTTTAAAAGAAACGTATAATAATTAATTGGAACCCATTGACCCTTGGGAATTATAAAAGATGTTTACCTAATAAATATAAAAAATTTCACGAAGCATTTATTAAGCCTCCATTGAAGGTTTTAGAATCCGTGATGCCTAGCCAAACTTTTAAGAAATTTTAAAATTGCACATACTTATGTACGCCCTTCGACATGATTACATACATACATAAGCTGTATAACCCAAGTCTCATAGGAAGAAATGAGTAGTTGTAGTACCAGAGATTACATGATAGTATGACTTGTTCAACTAAAGCGACCAGCGATTAAGTGCTTCTCAAGAATTTTTAGACTAGTGCCTTTGAAAATGATAAAACAAAATGCATATTAGAATGAAAGCCATCGGAAACGAAAGATAAAATTACAAACATTAAGGGAAAAATAATTTACGGCCGGTCTACGGCCGAGAAGGGGCGTGGAAAATTTGTAAGAATAAAAATGGTTATGCCGATTTCCGGCAAACTATCAGACCTATAGATAAAATTTATACAATGTTGTAGGTAATAAAAGGATCTTTAACTTTTGTATACAGACTTTTTCCCATAACCTCAAAATTTATGTGAAAAATTCATATAATTCAGTTTTGGAAATTTTTTTTTCTTCCCATTTACCACACTACCTTTTTTTAAATATATATTTTTTCGCCTTATATCATAAAAAACTCCTAATTTTCAATCAATAAATTCCAAGTCAAAATTTCAGATTTTTTAAATGTGAGTGGGGCTTGTGATTACTCTTTCTCTTCTCTGCTTTCTTGTGGTATTAAAAATATCCATTACTATGGAAATCTGGGCAATTACTAGAGTCTCCTAGAATTAGCAAAGCTGCAATAGAAAAACAATAAAATTTTTTTAGTTTTCTAATGCCAGTTATGTACACCGCTATAGTACCCCATCGTTTACATATGATCCAGAAAAGTTATGCAACCATTTTGCATTTTTCACATTGGCACTGCTTTCTTTTATTGACAACTGTACATTGTGACAAAAAAGTACCCGAAAATTGTAAATAAAACGCAAAATATTTAATTATTCATCAATATTTAATTTATTTCGAAATCAGATATAATATACCTTGTAACACTTTTCATTGGCACTTTTTGGGATGGCCTTCAGCTCCTTCAGCGAATTTTGTTTTATCTCTTCGATCGACTGAAAACAATTAAAGTTCGACCTTCGTCCAGAACGAGGCATGTCTTCAACGATTTCTCGACCGTTTTTGAAGACTTTGTATTGCTCGTAGGCTTGTGTTTTTGATAATACTGTGAGCCTTTTCTAAAATTCACAATGATTCCGCGCACGATTTTTGGTTAGAAATACAAAATTTGATTTATTTATCCATTGTATTTTTAAGAGCTTGATAACTCGTAAAATTTGGCTTGTGTTTTTTGATAATAGATTGGTTCATGACATTTACTTTTCTAAAATTCACAATGATTCCGCGCAATTTTTGGTTAGAATACAAATTTTGATTTATTTGACGTAGCCCCACAAAAAATAGTCTAAAGGCGTTAAATCGCATGATCTTATGGCCAACTTAAACGGTCCATTTCTTGAGATGAATTGTTCTCCGAAAAAATGGCCATAGAATCGCGAGCTGTGTGGCATGTAGCGCCATCTTGTTGAAACCACATGTCACCAAGTTCAGTTCTTCCATTTTTGGCACAAAAAGTTTGTTAGCATCGAACGATAGCGATCGCCATTCACAAAGCATCTTTGGTTGATTCCACCAGCGTACAAACCACACCAAACTTGCATTTTTCGGGATGCATGGGCAGTAATTAAGGACAGTGCTACAAACTTAGGAAAATACATTTTTTTATCTTCAAAAAGTATCATTTTCAAATAAAGAACCGATGAGATTTTGCAAATTTTATGCGTTTTTTTTTAAAAAAGTTATCAAGCTCTTAAAAAATCACCCGATAAAAATAGCAACGCACTACTGATGTGTACCGACTTAGCAGCTGCTGTAAACAAAGTGGTTGACAGATCGCGCTTATATTTGTCGTAGTAATTAAGGACAGTGCTACAAACTTAGGAAAATACATTTTTTTGAAATATCATTTACCCGAGGAATTTAATTACAATTTCGGGGCACTCTTTTGTCACAATGTATGCATGTACATACATATGTATCAACTAAAAACGTGCGCCTCACACGGCCACCTTTCACCCTCCCCACCGTTACATCCGTTATATTACCATTTTAATGTTGCGCAGTAATATTTAAATATTAACTCAAGGCGCTTTAATTCAAACATTATCGTTTACTATTGTCATTTATGTCCAATAAAAGCGCATGCATTGAATTTCGAATAAAATTTTAATGAATATGTAAAACGGATAGAAATATACATACATACATATGTACATTTGTTTTGAAACATACTTACATTTCATAATACGCGGAAATGTTGGTGAGTACATTTACCAGTATACAACTAGAAATTCCTGTCTTGAATCTAACTAATCAGCAATTTTCATAACAATTACAGAATAAATTTCTTTCTGGCACATGTCATCTTATTTTATAAGGAACAAATAAGGAAGGACTAAGTTCGGGTGCAACCGAACATTTTATATACTCTTGCAACTTGCAAGAAATAAAGCCAGGAGAGGATCGGAATCTAAGAAGTTTTATACAAGTATACTCAATATAACTCATACACTGGCCGACAAATTCAGCATAAGATTTATTAGAAAAACGAAAGTCATTATACATAAGTATGTAGTATATGGGAGTTGGGTTAGTGTCGACCCGATATTATCCATTAACTATTATCATTAAGGTACCTCATATACAATCAAAGACCAATCATATGGAGCACTCTTATAAAAGATTGTACCAGCTCGAAATATTCTCTTCAGCAGCAGGTTGAAGAAGTCGCACGATAGGGAGTCGCCTTGTCTGAAACCTCGTTTGGTATCGAACGGCTCGGAGAGGTCCTTCCCGATCCTAACGGAGCTTTTGGTGTTGCTCAACGTCACCGAGATATGAGATTTCACCAAAAAGTAGGCGGTCCCAAGCACATTGTCCAATTTTTACCCGGCCCCTATAAAGCCTTATCATACTATCTCGGTGGTAAAATTTAATGTCTCTGGCGTATTTAATTATGGATTTATTACGCTTTTAATAGTTTTGAACAGTACCATTATATGCAGAGTGAACCTGGTTTTCATCCGACTTCATCCACTTTCTCACCATCGCAGGAGTTCTTATAATATTCACGCTGAGCGAATTTGGTGGTTGTAACTTTAGAGGTTTAGGATATATAAACATTAAACTAATTAGAGGGCGGGGCCACGCCCACTTTTTCAAATATGAGTTTTATACCTTAATTTAGTGCTAAATTACGGCACTTTATATGTTTTCGGAACCTATATAACAAATTCCATCAAGATATCTCAATTTTTACTCAAGTTACAGCTTGTACAGACGGACAAACAGACAGTCAACCGAATTTCAAATTTTCTCGTCCCCCTTATCAGTTATATATGTATGTATATATAACTTTATATCTATCTCGATTAGTTTTAGGTGATACGTATAACCGTTAGATGAACAAAACTATAATATTCTGTAGCAACTGGTTGCAAGAGTATAAAAAACAGTTGGACTTGGGGTCCATACTACGTAGTTGTAAGGTAATTAATAACGACAAGTATGGAAACAAAATTATCCGTATATATGTACTTATATACTACGTAGACCTGCTATGCATATGTACTATATATTCCGTAGGCCTAATTATGCAGTTGTCTATATGTGTAGTGAAAATTATTCTGCTATCAGTTAGCGTTTTATATTATATGCAGGAACTTTGCTCGATTTGCGTTCGTTTTTTTTCGTAAGCAGAATAACTATTGACCTATCAATACCTCGTATAGCCAGCTCAAAAAATGCACTTGCAAAATGTGACGTCAAATGTTGTTACGAGTACTATTAGAAAATAAACTATAAATAGTATAGTATATATGTATGTACATTAGGGTGTTTTTTTTTTAACTACTAATTTTTTCAGTCCCGTCACGAAATTTCCTTGGAAATACCCTAAAAAAATTTCCCTAAAAATTTTAGCCCTTAATATTAACATTAAGAACTGGACCAAGCCCTGTAAAAATTTTCCATAGAAAATACACTACAATCGTGAGTTTTTATCTTTAAATTCTTACAGATCAGAGGTATTTTATGCCTTCGCTTTGACTTTAGACGCATATTTCCCAGAATTGTTTACTCTACAAAAGTGCCCAGTGCAACAAAGTCGTAACTCACACCGGTGAGGTAGTACGGGGCTCTAAACCTGATTTTTCCATGAAATTCGCATTTTTTTGTATTTATCTCGTAAAAGACAAGAGCTATAGAAAAAATTTAAATGACAATTTTATAGGAAATTTTATTTGCTATAAAAAAGGTTCCAGGTCAAAATCGCTATCGTTAATACTTCTCGTGATATTCGGCTTTTTAAGTAAGGCTTTATAGAATTTTTATAGATCGTATGTATTAAAAAATCTATGAAAATTGCATACAGCCTTACTTAAAAAAGGGAATATTTTTAGGGTATTATATTTCCAAGGAAATTTCGTGAGGGAACTGAAAAAATTTATAGTTAAAAAAAAAACACCCTAATAATACATATGTATATGTATGTACAGCGTTTGTCAATAGGAAAGACATGATTTTGAAGCTTGTGGCAGACTTGTTTTAAGGATTTGTGTCAACTTTTGTCAGTGTGTTCAGTAAGGTTTGTCATTTCATCTTCTCAGATGAGGCTTATTTCTGGCTTAATGGCTTCGTAAACAAAGAAAACCGTGAGTGAGTAAAATTCTCGTTTGGTTCAATAAACGCAATTTCATGTTTCATTTCATTTTAACTTCGCGTCCTTCTTGTTGGTAGACCCTTTATATGTAAAACTTTGGTCGCTTATGTAATTCAATTCAGAGACAAATTAAGGTACATACAATTAAAATAGTTATAAACGGAAGTACATAAGTTAAATTATTTAATACCCACTCGTATATTTGTATCTCTTTACAAACATAATAATATTGGTAATTAAAAAAGAAAGGAGAGATTAAATGCTAACGGATCCCTACGGTAGATGCCCTCGCTCATTGTAGAAATAAACAATTTTAATTAACTAGCTTTAGGTTTACCAGGTGTACTTTTCGAGATCTGTCTCTTTCCGAGTTTCACGACTTCAAAAAAAAAAAAAAAAAAAAATAAACGTTAACTTCGACTACACCGAAGCTAATATACCCTTCACAGGTGCATTTCTTTTAGTAACTATGTGTTCAGTTTGTATGGAAGCTATATGCTATAGTAATCCGACCAGAAAAACTTTTTTGGAGATTATATAATTACTTTAAGCAGTAATCCATGTCAAATTTCGTGGAGATACCACGTCAAATGCGAAAGTTTTCCATACAAGCCCTTGATTCCGATGTTGTTATTGTTTTAACAGTTATCAATCCCCGTTAGAATGGTAAGGGTTATCCATGTTGTCGTCGACGTCATCTAGCGATAGGTAGGGTGTCCTTGAAGGTGTTGATAGCTCCACTGTGAATGGCGGTCAGTACCTCTCGGAAGTCAGTTGCGTCCGAAGTCCGGTCGGCGTACTGTACGATGTCGTCGACGTAGTCAAGTAAAGACCTCTTGAAGATTCTAGGGGACGGTTCCGCTTCAAGCACGTGGCTGCAAGGGTGATTTCTACGAAAACATCCCAGCAGGAACTGCTTGGAAAGGAGTTCATTATGCTCCTTAAATGGTAGCATAAGCGTCTCACTACGTAGGTGTTCGATGGGAGACATCAAGAGGCATCCCGTCGTGGTCCGGAGTGTGTTCTGGCAGGTCTGGAGTTTCCTCATCTGCTTACCACTGCATCCAGGCCATATTGGTTCTGCGTAATTGAGAACCGGCATATTGCCTTGTATGTTGCCAACAACGTTTTTTTGTTTTTTCCCCATGTGCTGCCGGCTAGTGACTTGAGGATTTTGTTGCGGCTCTGTACCTTGGCGATAATCGCGGTCGTATGGGGAGTGAAGGAGCACAGACTATCAAATGTCGACTGCAATATTAAGTTTAAGTATATACTCCTTCGTCCAGTTCGTAAAAATGGTCGCTGTGGATTTGGTGGGAGAAAGTGTGAGGTTCGGTGCAGTGAGGAAACGAGAAAGGTCGGAGAGGTAGTTGTTTACTTTTGAACACATGCCATCAATTCCATTGCCCGACGTCAATATCGTGCAATCATCTGCGTACGTGGTTATGGAAATCCCCTCTGGTGGCTGCGGGAGTTTCGAGATGTAGAAGTTAAACAGTAACGGGGAGATGACACCACCCTGCGGGACCCCCTGTTTAATTCTTCTCAGTTTAGATGATTCCGATCATTCAGTTTGTATGGCTATAGTTAACCGATCTGAACAATTTCTTCGGAAATTAAATTGTTGCCTTTGAAAATAGTCTATACCAAATTTCCTGAATATATTTTGTCAAATGCAAAAGTTTTCCATACCAGCACTAGATTCCGATCGTTCAGTTTGTATGGCAGCTATATGCTATAGTGGTCCGACATCAGCAGTTCAGCAGACGTTTGCAAAAGTTCGAAACGATATCTTAAAAACTGAGGGACTAGTTTGTATATATACAGACGGACAGACAAGCAGAGGGACAGACAGACAGACGGACATGGCTAAATCGACTTAGCTTAACATATTGATCATTTATATACATATATACTTTATAGGGTCTCCGAAGCTTCCTTCTGGGTGTTACAAACTTTGTAACAAACTTAATACACCCTGTTCCCCCCCTTGTAAAAAAATATTTTTTATTGACTTATTTAATTTTATAAAATCACTAGAATATTTTCCTAAATGCAAGTTGATCAGAGTAGTTTTGGAGATACAGCATTAAAAAGTTGGGCGCTCGATGTCAGCTATCTACTATGAGCAAAAAATAGTAAGACTTTCTTAATAAATTTACTAATTTATTCTTCAAAATCTATGTCCTCCCCATAAAATGAATCCCTCTTCGCTTCAATACACTTGTGCTGAAGTCTTATCCTTTCCTCGAAACAGTTGTTAAGGTCAATTTCCGGAATATCATTCAATGCGCGTAGCGATTCACATTTAATGTCTTCAATGAACTCAAAACAGCTTTCCCGGTCGGTCCCGGCCGTTTCAGTTTGCTGAATAGCTAGAAGCTACACGGAGCTAAATCAGGTACGGTTGATGCATCACGTTTCCGGGACGCTTAACGCGTCGCTGTTTTTCGAAAAAATCAATTATTTTGGAGCCAATCGTGATTTTACTTTTCTTGAGCCCAAATTATCTTCCATAATAGTTTTCACTGATCCTTCCGATATTCCAACGCTACCAGTAAGATACCTGACTGTTAATCATCGATTCTCAAGCAGGAATTAACAAAAGTGAAAGGAAAAACAAGTAAGGAAGGGCTAAGTTCGGGTGTCACCGAACATTTTATACTCTCGCATGATAAAGTGATAATCGAGATTTCATTATACGTCATTTATATATTTTTCAAATACCGTATTTTTGTAAAGTTTTATTCCGCTATCATCATTGGTTCCTAATGTATACATATATTATACAGAGAAGGCATCAGATGGAATTCAAAATAGCGTTATATTGGAAGAAGGCGTGGTTTTGAACCGATTTCACCCATATTTCGTACGTGTCATCAGGGTGTTAAGAAAATATTATATACCGAATTTCATTGAAATCGGTCTAGTAGTTCCTGAGATATGGTTTTTGGTCCATAAGTGGCGAGGCCACGCCCATTTTCAATTTTTAAAAAAAACCTGGGTGCAGCTTTCTTCTGCCATTTCTTCTGTAAAATTTAGTGTTTCTGATGTTTTTTGTTAGTCGGTTGACGGACTTTTAGTGATTTTCAACATAACCTTTGTATGGGAGGTGGGCGTGGTTATTATCCGATTTCTTCCATTTTTGAACTGTATATAGAAATATCTGAAGAAAACGACTCTGTAGAGTTTGGTTGACATAGCTATAGTAGTTTCTGAGATATGTACAAAAAACTTAGTAGGGGGCGGGGCCACGCCCACTTTTCCAAAAAAACTGCGTCCAAATATGCCCCTCCCTAATGCGATCCTTTGTGTCAAATTTCACTTTAATATCTTTATTTATGGTTTAGTTATGACACTTTATAGGTTTTCGGTTTCCGCCATTTTGTGGGCGTGGCAGTGGCCGATTTTGCCCATCTTCGAACTTAACCTTCTTATGGAGCCAAGGAATACGTGTACCAAGTTTCATCATGATATCTCAATTTTTACTCAAGTTACAGCTTGCACGGACGGACGGACAGACGGACGGACGACAGACAGACAGACATCCGGATTTCGACTCTACTCGTCACCCTGATCACTTTGGTATATATAACCCTATATCTGACTCTTTTAGTTTTAGGACTTACAAACAACCGTTATGTGAACAAAACTATAATATTCTCTTTAGCAACATTGTTGCGAGAGTATAATAATTTACGAGCGATGTGAGATGTACTAAATTTTATTTTAAATTAAAGCGACTTATATCAGGTATATTTTTTACATTTTCTCAGAAAATTTATTCAGCCACCAGTTATAGTTTCTTCAGTTATTAGACTAACTATTGCCTTCTCCACTTTCAATAATAATTTTATTAAAAGAGAAAGAATTATTTGCAAAGAGTAACTCTTGAAAAAACAATGTGCGCGGCTATAAATATACATATGTATGTATGTATGTGTACTGTTGCATTCTATACTTAAATTACATTCACTTTTACCTATGTAAAACCCGGCGTGAATCATGAACTTTGCTTTGCATGTTTTTAACGATTCACTTTCAGCCATATCACTGGTAAAAGGGTACTCGTATTAAAAGTTTTTTATGCGTACACATAAATCATTTTCTTTATCAAGTTTTATTTAGATGATGGTATGTACTCAAAAATAGCGTATGACAAGCGATAAAGTTGCAAAATTTGATATAAGAAAAAAAACAGTAGACGTGAATTATATATAAAATACTTTTACTTTTTGAAATAGAAATTAAAACTAAAAAAATTGTTTACGAAATGGCAAAGAATACTATATAAAGAGCGTCCCAAAATTAACGCAAGATTTAAATTTGCTGCCACCATGGACCCAAGAGAGCCAGAGCTGATATAATCTAAATTTTAGAAATGTATTTAAAATGTTTATATGTATATAATGTGCATAGAAACAATGAGAGCAAGTGTTTTGCAATTTCATTCATTAATTTCAAAATTGGCACCAGCACGTCTACGAATATTTCTAAACTACTTGTTGCATGATAGCTATACACGTTCTTGAAACCAAATATTTGTACATACATATGTATGTATGTTAGTATGTATATATTCATACATACGCATATATACACATGCATACACCAGCAGTATGCACAACCTTATGCAATACATAAGAATATACAGACATCATACGCTTCTTATTTTACTACGTTTTTATTAACTATTTCCCAATAATTATTTATAATATCTATGTATAATTCATAGGTATAAAACCAACTTATTAAAATTATCCTTAAAACACGCATCAATATGTATGTATGCATGCATATGTATATTAATATGCACTTTTATTTAATGAGTGCGAAAGTAGTCTAAGAAAATGTGGACCATTTTTTTAAACAAACTTTTAAGTTTTTATTTAGAGATATTAAATTTGAATCGTACATTCATACAGTACAAGTATCAATTGTATTCTGATAAATAAATGATAATGTACTCATGCATATTTAAGTAGGAATTACGATACAAAAACATTCGCATGAATTTTTTTTATTTATATTATGAAGAAAATGCATACATATGTACATACATACATATATATATATTTAACACACTTTTTCATAATTTGTAATATTTGCTACTTACGAGCCATGTGTAGATAATTATTAAATTTTATTTCGCTTTTCACTTGTTTTAAAAATATAGCATACATACATATTTAGGTATACAAATATTTATTGTCTAAGAACTCTTACTCACTCTTGTATATATTTATTTTTGTTATTGCTTTACTTTTTCACATTTTTACTTTTCAGCTTTAAAAGAAATATATGTATATTACTGTTAAACATTTATTTATAAACTAAGTAAATTTACATATCTATGTAAATACATACATATAGTTCAAAATACTAATGCGCACACTTGCATTTACTCACCACGATAGTAATATTGCCATAATAGCAATGCTAGTGGCACATGTTGGATAGCTAGAGAGGAAGAGACCATGTTTGTAGTAGAAATGCGAAACTGCATCGGGAAGACCTGAGGTATCAGAGGTTGAAGAGCGCTTTTGGGCGGCGTTCCCGCCAATATTGCCCAAACTAGCAGCTCCACCGGATGTAGTGGTCATTGCTGTTGTTGTTGTTTTATTGTATTCGTATGAACTCGAATTACCAAATGCTTTGGAAGAATCAACAGCTGGCATATTCGTGAGTTCTTTAGCTTTGTATATCGTTTTGTTCGTCTACCGGCACTATATCAGCATGCCTATTCACATTGCAAGCGCCAATGCTTGCAATGTGTATATCTTTGCAAAGAGTGATGGCAGATGAATTTTTGTATAAGCAACTACGAACGAGAATTTGATGGTTTATCGCCTCGATCTTTTCGTTATTTGTGTTCAAGCCATACATATGTACATATTCTTCAACATGCGGTTGGTACACACGCAACGCAATCGACGTGTTGTTTTATTATAGAAACAATAATTTATTTTATTTACTCTTTCTTATGAATTTTTTAAATACGTTTCCATTACTTTCACTTATTTAACTTTTTCTATTAACAAATCGTTGATCACTATATATGTATATATTTATTTTTGTCTTATATTTTCTTTTCATACATAATTACGCAATTATTTTAAGGTTTATATGCAAATGATGAAAATTATTAAAAGTTAAAACCTGTAAATATTGGTTAAGTATCAAAAATACTTTTTCACAATTTGTAAACAGTACAAATATTTCTTTAAAACACAACATGTTTTGCATGTAAATTGATATCTGCTAATTTATTTTCCAATTAGAATTTTACACTTCGTCGATATATCACAAATTACTTCGTTTTGTTATTTTTCTTATGGTTTTCAATTTCATTTATATGCAACTTATTTACAATTACATTTCGTGCTTTTGTTATCAAATTGTCACAAATAAGCATTGCCGGCCGCCCTAATCAGTGCCAGCTGAAATATTCTGCAGTACGTTGTTATTGTATTTGTTGTTTTAAAGCATTGTAAATATATATGGTTTTGGTTCGCTCCTTCCTATAGATAGTGTCGCTCCCATATCTACCGTCTGCCCCACCTGCTCTATCAACATATCTTGATGCCTCTCAAGAATGCGTTCATCATTACACAAAAGACATATTTTATTGGTACTCATAAGGGGGAGGTAGTGTAGTCAAAAATGAAAAGACGAATGCAGAAAATCGAAGCCAAATGCGTGGTATTAAATGACGATACTCTTTACCTTATTCAATTTCAAATTTGTTTCATTTTTTCAGCAAAATGACTATTTTCACAAAATGCACTGCTACTTCCCGGCTTATTGTTTAACTTTTTTAACATTAATTAACAATTGCGATAAACATAAACCGAAATTGCAATTAAAGAACAAGTTATTTTATATTATTAAACACTGCTTGCAACGGAATGTGCATAAATTCACTTTGTTTTTCTTTTACGATCCTTTTCGCTTCTAAGTATTCATTCATTTAGAACTGA
Organism: Bactrocera neohumeralis; assembly: GCF_024586455.1. Taxonomy (NCBI): domain Eukaryota; kingdom Metazoa; phylum Arthropoda; class Insecta; order Diptera; family Tephritidae; genus Bactrocera; species Bactrocera neohumeralis. The sequence goes on along the minus strand of NC_065921.1, from coordinate 63,022,448 downwards.
CACTCAATGACAACCAATTAATCACCATCTGCTTTGCAATTTTTTTACTAAATTCACAAACAACACAGTAGTAAGCAATCTTTGGATTACAACTTACAATTTCATTTTGATTAAACTATTTATTGTAGATATAAATCACCACGAAACGAAATCATTTAAATAATATAAAATTACAGTTTTCCATGCGCGTTAGATAGAAAACATTCTAACAAGAACAAGTTCCGTGCAAAATTGAAAAGAACAGAAACCACGCTTGCCAGATGTACAAACTACCTGATAATCACAAATTCTTGTGTAAACATAAACATATATTGCATGAGCTCATTAATCATAATTTCACATTTTCTTCAATAAAATTAGTATATTTTTTATTATTCGATTTATATTATATCCTTAATTAAGAAGCTATGTTAACTATAAATGGTATCACTATTCTAACTAGAATTTAAGAATTCACAACAATACTTTTTGCCTTGCTTTGTATCAGCTGTGGCGTTCGCAAATGTCAAACTATAGCGTTGCCAACAGTAACGAAATATTTACAACAACATAGAGACATTTTTGAGCATTTAATTAATTTTATGATGTATTTTTGCTGGAAGTGTGTAATCAATTCAATAGAACTAATGCAACGGAATATAATTTGAACAAGTATTCAAAATATTGGCGTCAATTACATTTAACTTTACAAGAGTTGAATTTATTTAAATTTAACAACAAATTTTAACCTTTATTAATTTTTAATTTTTTAAAAATTAATTTAATTATTTTCAGAATCCACGTTATATAAAATGGTAGCCACAAGTACACAAATCACTATTAGAACACTACAATTACAGCCCTTGTCGGAATAAAATACGGGTCAATTCCGATAACGTATTATTATCGAAACGACGAGTGATATATTGTTAAAGTTTGGGTTTTTATTGTTTTATTTTTATTTTTTAAGTAGTAATAATATAATATATTCATATATATGTCTTTGGAAACAGATTACAGTCATTTTGAGTATTACTTTAGTTTAACTAAGTTTTTTTTTACAATATATTTATTATGTTTCATTTATGAATATAATTCACGATAAGCTAAACTTATCTACGATATATCAGGCATATATAATGCGAATTTTTCTTTTATATTTTAAAATAATAATTATCATTTGAGAAATCACAACTGTTATGCATCCAGTACTAAATATTTGAGATATTTTTTGTTGCTTCATGCAATTGTCTGAAAATTAGGATATATTCACTATATCTTTCGGTTTGGTTGGACACTAGTCGAATTCTACATACATAGTTAACATTTTCATTAATTGGCAAGAAAAATTGATTCAATTTACTTAACACTATTCATATAGTTATATGTACATATGTATGTATATGATTTTTGTAGTTATTAAGTTATATGCTTAACAACATCGTGACGATATTGAGAACCATTTTTGATGAGCATTTGAAGTTTACCGATTTTCCGTAATTGTTTTGCAATGTCTTCTAACAACCCTAATTGTATATAAAAATTTGTTAATTTTTCCTTATGCATCTCTTTGGTTGCATGACAAAGAAATTATCTATTTTAATTTATTATAAATTTCCAGTAATAACTATTAATGTGTGTAAGTTACTTATTTTACATTTAAAATTAAATGTATCGAATGTTGCATGCATATGTATGCATACATCTATATGTATATGTATGTATGTATTTACATTCCTCCAACCGCTCACATTCGTTATATTTATATAACTTACAGCCGCTATATGTAAAAAAAAATTAAGATTTATTGCCACCATAATTTTGAATTTGAATTTCCTCTCTGAATTTACTGACATTATCCGCTTTTGGATTACTCAGGTACATTAAAGCATGACCGCTTGATTTTCTAGCCGTTTAGTCTCAAATACAATTGACCTGCCAAATTAATCGCACTTATATATTGCTTTTCCAATATCACTATACCAGCACTACAAGCATGAAATGAAATTTATGGGTATCCACCAAGGTCTGACAAAATCCAACGTTATATACTAGTCAATTTTTGTGGCTGGCTTTGAAGATTTACCGTCACTGACAGTTGTAGCGCACGTATATTCACCATTCACCAACTCATCAGCATTATTGTATGCATCATTACGTTGTTGACCAACACCCACAATTTCCGACGTTACTAAATTTATGGAATTTCGTTTCATTCGCCGCATCATGGTGACAGGTCCACTGCCAGCAGCTACAGCAGCCGCCATTTCGGCAACCAATGAAATTTCACTAATTGGTGAACTGTTTGTGATTGGTGCAATGGATGTGGGTGTCGTTGGTACTGATTTTGACAGGTGCACTGGTGTATAGGTCCCACGTGTAGTGAGTAACGGATTATCTGTTGAGAGACGTCTGTCGCTTGTGATGCTCTTATTTAGGGGCAATTCGAATTTGGGTCTTAGTCTTTTGACATTAGACATAACTGTTGGTTTGCTAAATATTAGTACAGTTGTTTTGTTCAATATAGGACATAAAAAGATTTCATGTATCGTAGCGGCGATGCGATAATTTTGACCTTGAAATGGATCTGATAGCGCAGCGCATAACATATGGCTAAGATTTATGCCAGTAAACTGAATCAAGAAATTATTATTGAAAAAAATTTCTAGGAAAATCCAATTATCAACTTACCATCGATATGGGGGTCAAAAAAGCGAAATGATATAGCAGCATTGTAGCAGTCCCGATAGTAGTCCAATTGTAATCATATAAGCCCTCAATTTGATACGCACCTGGAAATGTTTAAATTAGATTAAGGATAAGTTATCAGAAATATGCTTGAATTAATAACACTAGTTTCTGGAAAAAAGAGGAATCAGCCCCCTGGTGGCGCCATCTATATGCCGACTGGTGCGTTAGAATTTGCTATCTTTACCGGTTGTCCAGTGAGAATTTCATGACATTTCATCGGTTGGAAGTGAAGTTATTGCGTTTTAAGTGTCAGTATGTTTGTGTTATCGGTGCGAAAATGAGCTTCGAACAAAGAGCCAACAGTAAATTTTGTTTTAAAATTGGTAAAACTTTTACTGAAACGTTTCAATTGATGAAACAAGTATATGGCGATGATTGCCTATTCCGTATCAGAGTGCACGAGTGGTTCAACGTTTTCATAATGGTCGTGAAGACATAAATGACGATAAACATAAACATTAAGGTCCGTGATCACCGGAAATTCCATCAAAACTGTGCGTGAATTCATCAAAAATCTGCCGAAATCATCATTGAAATTCATGGAAATGAAATTGAACATCTCCAAAACATCGGCTTCCTTTTCGGAAAAATGCATTTGCCCATCAAAGGAGAGCGTTATGCAGACGTAGAGGCCATTCGAAAGGCTTGCACCGGCATACTGGCGGCCATACCGGCCAACGAGCTAAAACACTCGTTCGACATCCTTTGGGCCGTGCAAAAAGCTGTATTGAAGGAGAAGGAGACTATTTTAAATAAAATAAAATAAATTTATTTTGCCAAAAAAGCCATTTGTTCTGTTTTTTTTAAGTCCTTTTTACTTTGGAACGCATCTCATATATATGATAAAAACAAGTTTAAGACACCTCACGTCATATATAGAAAGGACTGTCCAACTTTCATAGTAATTGTAGTGTATATACGCTTAATAAATGCATCTTTGAAGTTATTATGGTTTTGGGCCAAACAAAATTAACGTTTTTTCTTGTCCTTATAAACGACTGTACTAAAACCCGTTATTTGAAAAGGATATGAGGAGAAAACACAAATTGTGAGGATGTAAAAATTTAGGGACCAAGTTTTCCTCGGAGAGCATTATATAACTGATTACAGTTTTGTACGGACTTACCACTTCTTAATATATAAGCCGGTATTATATAGAGTAAGGCATGCTGAATCCAATAAGTTGCCTGTTCAAAATGTAATGTACGACATTCTACTTCCGGGAATAGAAACGCCAAAAAGGGACCATTTAAATTATTCATTTGTATGCGAAATAAAGCGATGGTCGTCTTACTGGGCTTTGCTGCTAAAAGGTAGATCTGTAAGCATACATATGTATATACACATATATAAAATATAAATTTTATCTATAAAAAAAATCTATATTAATGCAGATTACCTGGACCAAAGTTTGGATGTGACATGGATTCAAAACATATATCATATTTTTATTGGCAAATTTAAAACCCATTTCTACGCCAAATATGAAGGTCATCAATAACATTAGCGTAAGTCTTATGGCGGAGTGTGGCTTATTGATATCCTTGAGCGGTGGCATTATAATCGGATCCATGCGTTTTGCGGCCCAGCATATTAGATAAATGAAGATTGCGCTTAAAATAGTGGATTCAATCCAACGGCGACGATTCGTCATGTAGTTAATACATTCAGGACCGGCTGTACGTGGTATTTCATCGTTGATACCGGCAATAGCCCAGCTCCAATCCATAATATCGTGTGTAGAGAAAATGGACGATTTTTTTTTTAATTTTTAATTTTTAGATTAATTTTTGGTTGCTTCGCTGATTTGATATTTGCCTTCAGTCACAGTCTATAACCTAAAACATAAACAAACAATTATATGAGATAATAAACGTAATAATATAAACGTTATCATTGAAACTATCTTTATATTTTATTTATAAAATAGTTTAAAAATTGTACAAAAATTAATATGAGTATAGAAGTAGGTTCGTATTCGAAGAAGCAGTAAAGATTCACAACAAAAGTTGTACTTAGAAAAAAGTGCAAAAAAAATTTATTTTATTCATCAAGATGAGGACCACCGAATTTATTACACAAAATATTGATTATTACAAATAGATATAAATATGTTGAAAAGCTCTTAAAGTTTAGCTGAAAGCCTGCAAAAATCTGTATGAACCTGATCCTCGATTTTCGTCCATAAAATATGCAAATGAAACCAAAGCTTTCGCTGCCAGCGTGGATACTCAGTAATAGTTTCTCTATTGGAAATTACTTCTCATACACACATATTAATTTTACGTTTTACTGTTATTTTTGGCAATTTTTTCTGCTAACGCCTGCTAATAATAAAAATAAAATCGCTTCATAAGAAATTATAACATAAATGTAAATATTGCATACCCAAACATGTACGTACACAAATGTATGGCACCCCTGCAATTTGGTTAATATGTATGTGTATGATTATTTATAGTGCGTGCAGTTGTGTGTTCGTTTTAAGAGAAAAATTATTACCGACACTAGGATGCCACATCAATAAATAATAATATACATAAATGTGTTGGATGATTTTACAGTGTAATCATAGATTACTCATACGCCCTGGTGGCCCGGAGTACTTTCTATAATTAAATAAAGAGCTGCGTGGGGATAATAGGAAATTTTATTGAAGTGACGACTATTATTTACAGCCACGTTTTGGGGACTTTAGTATTTTATTACCTATGAGATTTGGTAAAAATGTATTGCGTTTTATTAAAAACGAAAATAGTTTTTCAAAATTGTTCAACAGCAGCGGTAAGGCTGATAATTCAATCATTATATTTTTTCACTGTTCTGATTTTACTTTCTTGAACAACTAAAGCAGCTGCTGATGCTAACAGCATGTGGAACAGTTATGTGGAAAAAATACAAACAAGTGATTGTCACTGGCAAATTGCCATGTCCGGTATTTGCCAAAACACCTAAACTTAATTGGTATGTTGATAAGGGACACGCTAAGGCAATAATCAAATACATAAATCAAAGATAAGCCTAATAAAGTAATAAACAGTAAAAAGTATTATTTTTGGCAGAGTTGTATAAACAATAGAGTTGTAAATATATAGGGTGTACCATCTTTTATGTTGATCCTTCACTAACTGTGACTTTCACCTTTTTGTAAACTATATTTTGGAACAATTCAGTAGAATTAAATACAATTCTAATCATGAAAAGCTTGATCGGTCAGTTTGTATGTAAGGTTTAGACTACAGTGGTTCAGTCTGAACAATATATTTTTGTACATTATAGCGTTGTCTTGGCAAATACTTCATGCTTAATTTCGCGAAGATAATTTGTCAAGTAAAAAGTTTATCAGGGCTTGATTTTAATGGCTTAGTCCTACAGTAGTTCGATATTGACGGCTCCGACAAATTAGTAAGTTCTTGGTGAGGAAAGGACGTGTGCAAATTTTCTGATCGAGATGTCTGATATTCATATGCATACATATATACAGTAAGGGCAGATGAATGGACACGGCTAAATCGACTCAGCTCGTAATTTATATACATATATATTTTAAATGGGGATCCGCCAAACTTAATAGAATCTGTTCAAGGTATAGAAAATAAATTCAAGTTAAAGTAAATATACGTACACAGCGGTATATGACGGAGCTTTACTAAATCAGAAATTTCTGTTTCTTCATTACCCACTTTACGTATAGTTTCTATCTGCTATCAATTTTCCGATACTATTTTTCTAGTACGGACATTCTTTAGAAGTTTGTAATGTGAAGTCATTAGCCATTTGATCAGAAAAACCAAAACCAAAACCTATTAATAGTTCTTTCTTTGTGAAAGATCGCAAATACAGAAAAGATTTACTAAGATATTTTTACTATAGATCATATTGGCATTGTTGTTGTTCATATTGAAAAAATATTCTTGGAAATAAGCATAGAATCTATTTTTGTTTAACAAAACAGTTTTGTCAATTCTTATAAAATAAGAATATTTAAATATGCCTGATCCAACACCACTATGTCCTTAGTACTCCTTTCTGCATTGGCGGCCTTTTCTGATTTGTTTAATTTCAGCCAACAAAATAATCTTTTTTGTAATGATCCCAAGAGCCTCTTGTAAATTTTTATACACAAGTATGTACATATATCGGAGGGGTGACTTTATCAGAAATATAAGTAAATAATCTCTTTATGCCTACTTAATAGCTCTACTTATAAATATACATATACTACCATGTATACTGCAGTTTATTATTATTAGGGGAAATATGCAAACAGCATGTACATACATACTTACATATGGACGTATTTTTATATGTATATACTATGCAATGTTCACTTTACTTAATTATGACAGGCAGCTTTTAACATTTCAATGCACAGAATGACAACCCTCCATATCAATAAAATATTAATTACATTAGTTGAAACAATTTAACAAAAATACCATAATAATTAACTATAAATTGCTTCCCTGCAATGAAACTGAACTGAAAGAACATACTATATGTATAGCTATACGAATCTGTACATAATAGCAGATGTATTTATATGTACATATAAATATGTATGTATGTTGTGCATCTATGGTGATTAGATGCGTCTGGGCCATGCACAACAAACGGTGTTTTTCTGCCTTCAGTTATGGCGGCATTTTGTGCTTTTGTTAGCGACAGAAAGTATGATATATGTATACATATATATATGTATGAACACATACATACATATGTATATATGCCGTTAATATTAGGGTATATTATTCTTTAAATAATATTGATTTATTAGCTTATCGTATATTATTTGTGTATATTAAGCCAAACATAAATATGCATATTTACATTGTATGTACTTATGTAAATATTAAAAAAAAAACATTAAAAATAAATTCACTAATACTATTTTGTCATTTTAAATTTTTATTTTTTTATAAATTTTTCTTTTTACACACTTTAAAATCGCCAGTTGAGCAGAATTTTTGTTGTTGCAGAGCTTGCTACCGGCCATGACTGAAGCACACATATCGTTGCATGGATCTCATATTTTTTGGTTATAATCGATAATTGCTTTGCTGCTTATTTATTTATTTTTCTACATATACCTACGATTTTACTACACAAATACACTTCATTTACTCGCATTAATTATTACCGCGCTATCACAGCACAAAGCACAACAAGAAATCACAACTTTAGATTAAACACATCACTTCACACACGAATATGTTAAAATACGGAAAGCTATTTTCCACAAATATTGTACATTCTATTCTATGGTAAATTTTCTGCAGTCGGCGGTATTCTATGTGGTACAGATTTTTTGAGTTCTTCACTAAATATATCTAGTCTACTGCTTTAGTTGCAACGAGTGACTGCCGCCGTGTCTGACAAGTAATTTGCCAACTTGTATATCCTGTCATTTCACTTTTTGCTCTCGGCGCGTCAGTTGTTGGCGCTCTCAACTATTTGCAAATTTGAGTGGCAACACAAGTTTGCGTTTTTATTATCAATATCGCTAGAGGATAATAATTATACTTATGCAAATGGAATTAAATATTTTTGCGTTATATATATCGAATAGGAAAGCGTGTAAATATGTACTAGGGTGATTCTAGTAACATCAAATAAATACTTTATAAATGCTAGAAGTTAAAAAATAATTTCTGTACTTAAACCGCGTATATGAGAACGGAGGAAATTGAGATAATCGTTCCTTATGCAGAGTCAATTCTGTGGATGTCATTGGAAAGCCGTCATTATTTAGAAAACCACTGTTTAGGGAATAGAAGAGTTATAAAGAAATAACATTTAAAAAGTTAGCTTAGCGGAATTCAGAGTCAGGTGTCATATAATCTTCAGGTGGTTCAGCATATGTACATTTTGACAGAAAAATTATTTGGAATACAAAAAATATTAAGATCATATTAAGATCCTTAATAAGCTCTCCCTAATAAAAAATGGGTACTGTATTCTGCTGGGAATAAGGGGGATGTAACAGTACGTCAAAAAGTCGTTTTCTTTTTTGTCTTAATCGACAATATAAGAAAATTATTTACGAACAAACAAACATAAACAAACAACTTTGCAGAAAAGGCGAGAAGTTGTTTAATGTTCCTTATAGTCTATCTAAAGTAAAAAATTCTCTCGAGTGAAATAATGTTTGATTTCACGATCTTTTACGCCAATTTCGATGTCAGCCACGACAAGTCGAGAACAAACAATACTCGATTAAAATTTTTTAAATTTAAAAATAGTCCTAAATTTTCTAAAAATAAAGCGCGAAAGAGTATTTTTTTCGGCTTCTACGGGTACTTCCCACCTTAAGTTTCAAGTTTCGTTTTAGAAAGGACAGTAGGTGACATAACCTCCTAAATAGACATAGAAAATATTACCGAAATCTACCAAAGCAGTTTCAAAATAGATGGCATTGAAGGCATGAGGATTTCTTCAGAGCATATAAATACCATCCTCTCTCTCGGTTCACATAAATGAAAGTAACTTCTCTTAGTAAGTGAAAGAATCGGTTAAAAAACAAAAATTAATATATAGAAAATTTGAAAAAATATATTTCTATGAATTTTTTGTTTCTAAGTACTGCTTAACTCGAGTTAAAAGTAAAATTTGATTGTTAGTATTGGTATGTTTTCAGTTTTTTCGACGTCCAATTAAAAAGTTTATAAAGTTCATTATATATTGCTATAAATTCATCTCATTTTGCAAGAACTTGACATATTTGTTAAAGCAGGAATTGCGTTGTTGAGCAAAATTTCTTTAAAAGTTGTGTTTTATTTGGTAAAAATTTGTTGAAACCACTATTGTTTAGGCAATGACATATATAAAAACACATTTTTTGCAGCCTCAAAGACTAAATCTCTTCACTACATCGACCTTGAAATCATATTATAGTTCAACGCATACAAACTAATCCACGTAAACATATACATATACATTTATGTAGGCAAGGTAAAAGAGGCACTTAAAAGTCTTCAATAGCATTGTGCACTGTCGTACAAAGAGCATTTAATCCTCCAGCTGATTTTATTTTTTTGTTGCATATACCATTTTAAACGTCTTTTTAAGTACAAATTAAATTTACTTTGATTTTTATTTGTTTTTTTTTTTTGCTGAATATATGATAAAGATATAAAAAATGAGCATTCAGTTAATTTAATAAGTGCACACATTTATGCCTTAATTGTAAATAATAGGAAAAATAATAGGTGACTTATATTTTTGCCAGTTACATTTTTTAATGCTTATTATTGCAACAAAAGTTAAGTTTAAACAAAATATATACATTTATAAACGTACTATATACGCACTTTACCGTTAGGTTTTCACTTTTCTATAAACAAAACTCGGAAAAAGCCACTCAACAACTGAATGGAATGGAAAGCGTAATTTTCCAATTAGGTTAGCAGGCTTGAAAAAACATAGCAAAAGAAAAAGTAAGTAACTGTTTGGTGAATGTAGAAAGAGAGATACAAAACAAAAATGTAAATAATTAAATAATTGCGGAGGACACACTTAAGTGTTTGCCGGTTGCCTACTTGCTTGCGCTGCAATAACGAAAAACCTTCTATACAAACCGAAAACTTTATATACATACAAACATAATTACAGTACGTACATATGTATGTATGTATATATGAACTTATACATTTATTTTTTATGCGTATAATGCATTTGAATTGTATGAAATGCGGCACCAAGAACTATGCTCGGTTCTAAGAAGCAATAAACGGTTGATAAATTCCTTTCTGAAAAGAAGAAATACATACATAAATAACAAGAAAATCGATGTTTTTTGTATAACTGACTTGTGTTTGCTGAAACAGCTGCTGATTTCACAAGACCGCTGTATCAGCTAATACAAAAATAAATAAAAATTTTCAAAATGTATATGAGCTGCAGTAACACTGATTAGTTTGTACACACAGAGCAGCTAATTCGACTTGTTTGTTGAGAGTCAAGCTATTATTTTTATTGTATTTTATTAAGAAAAAACACAAAAATATTAATACAATTGAATTGTAATCACTCTGCCTGTGTCGCGAATGTTTTAATTAAATAATGTTAAATAGTGTATATAGCATTTATTTTCTCAGTAACAATGACCCTACGGCGTATAAGTTACATTTGAACAAAATGATCACTCTTCAAAGCTGCTACAATTCCGTTTCTATTAAATTTAATAGAAGGCAGAAAAAGAAAACCACAACTCCCTACATTATGGTATGGTGGATTAAGGTAATTTTGACATGTTTTGAATAAAGTATTTTATTATGAAAATTTCTAATATTAACATCTGTTTAATTTGAATAAAATAATCTTAAATTTGTGTGCACATAATCAAATACTCGCAATTTGTTTACCCGTTATTTTATTCCACTTGTTATTGGCCAATAGATGGCGCTAAATCAGTTACCCTATTGTTGCTTGGCAAATAAATTAAACTACTACAGAAAGAATTTCAGTAAATTACAAAAACGTTTAACATTTTATGATGATATGGAATAAAATCGTGCATATTTTTATATCAGAGAAAATTATTAACACTATTTCCATAACTTTAGAACTTAACTTGCAGTAATGCTTTCATATTTGAAATTTTTCAAAAAAGTTATTTATTCTTCTTTTATTTTCAAAAAAGTTATTGCTTTTTATTTTTCCACAAACAATGAAATATAAATATATGTAAGTAATATTTTTGCAATGCGGCATCATTAAAACCCTCGTTAGTTATGAAGTATATAAGTAGTTGTCGCATTCACTCTACTGTTTTAGTGTTTGCATTATTTTTTATATACTTATTTTATGTCTTTCTTTCATTTGGTTATTGTGAAGAATGTGTGCTATTGCACGTTTTCATTCTGATTGGAAATAGTATAACAGCAGCCGTTGGTTGGTTTTGTGAAAGGTAAAGGATAAAAATGCAAACAAAGGATGAAGAAATGAGGAAGTGATAAAAAATAAATAAATGAAATTTCTACTAATTGGTGTTAAATATCATTGTTGTAAAAAGAGGAAAAATACAGTTGTAAACATATTCAAAATTTTATCGAAAAAAATCGAACAATTGTACAGTGAATCAATATTGTGTAAGAGTTACTTGTAAAACTTGAATTGCTGGTGATTCCATAGAACAAATTGTGGATCGCGTGATCTACATATATTTCGCTGCTAGAGTTATTACACATGGTAGGTAAGATCAACTAGATATAATTGCTACAACTGCATTCCCTCTATTTAAATATTCAATTGATACCATTTTCTATTTCTCTATCCGTCTGTTAACAGTGCGACGTCTATATTTAACTTCTCTACACGAGAAAAAAAGTAAAATTAACAAAATTGTTTTTAGTTCAGGGCTGTGTGTAAAAACATTAAAACGTGCGTAGCACACACCCACTTATTTGCCGGCCGACTAATACTATATAGCATTGCACTTTTACTTTTAATTTGAAAATAGCAATTTTGTTTTGTTGGTCGAAGAGGCAGCTGCTGAAACATTGCATTTGAGAATATACACCAAGTGTGACGACACCCAAGAAATTAGTAAAGAAAAAATCAACGCGTAGTAGTAACAATTAAAAAGAATAAGTGTCCACTAAGGCCTACTGATAAGCAATTATTATAATAAAATTTATTCGTTGATGTAAATTAATCTGATAGCCGGAGTAAACATTTTATAGCTGCCATTTACAAAAGTGAAATAAATTTTATCTGTCGGGTTTGATTGCAAATGTTGAATCATGGTTACTGCGTCGCAATGTACAACTGAGACAGTATTTGATTACAGTTGGAAGCAGGTCGTACAAGCTTACTGGAATCGCTATCCCAATCCCTCAAGGTTAGTAAAATAAGCTGATATACATATAAATATACTATATATAAAACTGAATTTACAGTACACATGTTCTTACGGAAGACACAATAGAGCGTGAGGTACGTGATGGTAAATTATATTCTCGCCGTTTACTATCCAAAACAAATCCAGTGCCAAAATGGGGTAAACGTTTTTATAATAATGCACCAGTGAGAATTGTTGAGGATTCGATTTTAGATCCGAAAAATAAAACCCTAGTCACCTTCACGCGAAATATTGGATTCAAAAAGATAATGGTGAGTGCAAAAGGTAATTTATTTATAAATATCAGTTTTATTATTATCACTTAACTACCACCAGCGATGCGCGAACAAAGTCCCAACATAGTATTTTTCTTAGTACGTTTTTTTTTTTTGTTATTTGTTTTCTTCTTTATGAACCGGTTCTTAAGCCTCTTCTAATACATAGCATAGGTTTGTTAATTTTGCATACATGTATAAACTCGATATACTTATTTGCTTTCTTTTTACATTGAAAGTATAAATTTTTTGTATGCTTATTTCATTTACTGTAGAATTGTTTTGTTTGAATATTCACATAAACGAGAAAAGGGAAGTACTTCTAGTTAAATTATTAATTTGATCTTTCACGGCTATAAGAAAACAATAAAAATATTTGAAATGAGTAGTACTCCAAAAATAGTAACAACTGTTCAAGATCAATTTATTTTTTTACAGCAACATTAGAATGAAAAAGCTTATTTAGCACAATCCGTTATTGTTTATTATAATGAAAACTAATTGATGCGTACATTTCCCAATGAACCAATTCTTTAATTCATGCATTCAAAACATTTTCTTTTTTCGCCATTTGTTCACACCACTGCCCTAATTGCATTATTATGTAATAATATAATATATTTCTATTTGCAGAAAGTCGATGAAATAGTCGAATATAGCGAGCAGAAAGATGGGCGAACTTTGGCTGTAAGGCGTGCCTCCGTTACTTCACAAGTATTTGGGTTTTCACGTGCTATACGCGCATTTGGTATTGAACGTTTCAAGTCTAATTGCAATAAAGCCGCGATCGGGTTCAATTATGTACTGCGAAATATGTTTCCTAATAATGCTGCTTCAGCGAGTGCTACTAATGGTGCAACGAATGGCAATGCCAGCGAATCAGTGTCTACCGCTGGAACGAGCCATATACAGCAAACAACTTTGAATAAAACTGAAACCGTTAAAATGGCGGGCAAAGCCGGCTATGCGTATTTGAAAAACCAGGCCATTAAATTGGCGCAAATATTTTCCATTAAAAATTGATAAATATTATAATGAGAAATAGAGAACAATTGTGGTAATGATCAATTAATCAGCTAAATCTCTATAGGTTTTTCAATTTAAGCGCAATAGTTGTACACGATATACGTACTTAAGCGAGAATATTACGTAGAGATAAAAGCTTTGAGTGTAATTGGCGACTGCCTACGATAATCTAATCTAATAATAATTGCAAACTCACCATTGTCTGCCATAAACCAATGCAAAGGAACAGTTTAAATGTAGCTGAAATGCATAGAGAAGTAGACACTCTGTTGAATGAAGAATATTTTCTTGACACTAAATATAATTTTATAAATTCATTTATATCTATAATTGCTCTTCATTCCAAGGCAAAATTGATAGCCATACTCACGGGAATCTAAATACTATGTAGAATATAAAAAGATAAAGGTGTATTTGTGGTATGAGTATAGTTTATTACATTTAAGTAGTCTTCCTTATGTCACATTTCAGCTTCTGTACCCACAAAAGCTTTGCGCTATTAGTCGAAAATTTTGAGGTAACATGAAACTATTCAAATTTTGTTTTTTTATTTATACGGTCCCAAGCATGTATAAACAAAATTTAATTGATTCCCACGACAGGAATTGACTCGGATTTCATCCGACCAAGGGCTGTTCTTTCGGCGATCTAACCCCGTTTGGATCGGTAAAAAAAAAAAAAAAAAAATTGTAAACAAAAGTGATTATTATATTTTATAAGTAAATATTTCATAGTTTATAATAACTGATTGCGGTAGTGTTAATTTTTGCCACTAAATTAATGAATAAAAGTTGTATTACTTTAATTTGGTATATGTAAAAAGAGTGCATTTTTATTTATTGAATAGATGCGAAAAGTTGGAAAGTTGTGGCTGCAAAGATAAAAATAAAAACGTTAAGAAATTGATAAACCATAGTATAAGGGTAAGGGTCAGTGTCGTCAGTCATTATTGTCATATTATCAAACAAAAACTTTATCGTCAGGTTTTTTTTTTGGGGTCGGATTTGATTGCCATCCGATCCCCGAAAAGTTGTATCTTTGGATATGCTCTTATAGTTATATATTGATATAGTTATATATTGACATAAAGTGTACGTGTATATATGTATTTGTCGTGCCTGATATACAGATAAGATGTCTCGATTATATTTGAATTTGTACCTTCAATGAGGTCTCTCCTGCTATATTAACACTTAGTCTCTTGAGTTGGATTTATATCCAACGAAAAAATTTTAGTTAATCTCAAATAACGATAAAAATACCAGTACTTATTAAAAATTAACTTAATAATCTATTTAATATCAGTTTTTTCAATAAATTCAAATCGAATATTAACGATAGCATTTTAGGATGTCACTCACATATCACATACATACATATATTTAATAAATTGAAATATGTTCACAATAGAGTAACTTACAATAGCTTAATGCTACTAGCAATTACAAATAATTTGTATGAAGATTTTTTTTATTTTATTAATTGCTTATTTCAATACATACGAATTTTCAATTGACAAATTTGAATAATGTTGCTGAATCCAAGTTGATAGTTGTTTACTTAAATGATAATCATATAATCACGCCTATGATGAATGATTAAAATGAAAAGAACGGAAATGTCAAAAAGGAAATAATTATTCTAATAAGTGTTAGTTATAGGTTAAAAATTATTAAATAGAAATACATTTTTATTTCTATCAATTCAAACTATTCGTTTTTTCTGTTTCAACAAAATACTTCAAGTACATCAAGATGTTCTTAAAATTGCATTTTACATACTGTACAAATTATGACCTAGCTGTCAACAATGAACGAAGTCATAAAAAATACATTTTATTGAGTGCGGAAACAGATAAATAGTTTTTGTTAAATTTAAAGATTAATTTTACAGATAAAGCACAAATAGATAAAAATAACTGTATTAATGTTATAAACTGGTTGTACAATTATATTATTAATATCGTAGTATTAAAACTAAAGGCTATTATACATATATTTATTTTCGATATATATTTATTCTCTCGCACCGTGTTGGACAGAGTATGATATTGTTCAGATAACGATTATTTACAGTTTCTAGAGATCTCGTATATCGCTGTATATTTTAAAATGTTTCAGAAGTTAAAACAAAGTGATTTCCGGATTGGCGCTGAAAGCGCGTAGTTCTAGTTTCATTCGTCGCATCGGGTCATGCTATACCTTTTTGGAAAGCTCATTTCACGCGCTAACATTGACTGATAACATTTGATTGATTGTCGTATCTTTTAAGTCGTTCGTGAGTTATAGCGTCGCAAACATGGAGAAAATAAAGAGAAATTACGGCATATTTTACAGTACTACTACGATAAAGGCAAAAATGCATCTCAAGCCTCCAATAAAATTTGTGCAGTTTATGGACCCGATACAGTTTCCATTTCCACCAAACAACAATGGTTTCAACGTGTTCGTTCTGGTGTAGAGGTGGTCGAAGACGCGCCACGCTCCGGAAGGCCTGTCGTCGAAAATTGCTATAAAATCGCTGAATTGGTCGAAAGAGACCGGCATGGTTGCAGCCGTAGCATCGGTCAAGAGCTGGGCATGAGTCATCAAAAATTCATTTCAATTTCAATAAAAAAAAAACTCAATAAAAATACCGCAATACTTTTTGGCAACCCATTATATCAGCAACTACTCCTCCAATTCGAATCAGATTTAAATTCACTATAATCTTCTCTATATTCTTGAAAATCTCTCGGAAAGTCGGAGAACCAACTTATACAGTGAAAGCCCTATTAACTGTACACATTTTTCGGTCCAAAGCTTTATTGATGTTTACTAAGGACAATCTTTTTATAGGACAGAAAGGCAGGTCCTGCCAATGTCCGCTTATGTGAAATTTCACTCTAACTGCTTCTCAAAAACCCTGTTAAAAAGACTTCGTCTATATTATTTGTTCGTTATTACGTTGTTATATCTCACTAAAATTGCGTGAAATGATGTTCTCTACCATGTTTCAGATAAATACCAACGATAAATAAAATCAATCCAGACCGTCGCCTAGCCTATATAAAACGAAATACTAATATAATTTGCTGCAAGTTCACAATAGGTACTCAGTGTAATTTTGTTTAACAGACTCAAAAATTTGTTGGAGTAATGAAACATAACTATCACCTACCTAGATGTTAACCAAATCACTGTGAATTAATTTTTCGTTGACTATTTTGAGGTGTCAAAGTGTCAGTCCAATATTTATTTTTCCAATTGGATTTTGAGAACTCAGAAATTTAGCAAGATTTTATAGATTTAACTTAAATATTTTGGAAGAAAGAGCCCCAACAGTACGCTATGCCAGGAGAAGAAGTAAACGAGAGTAAGGCACAAAAATTGGCTGCCGCAAGGAAAAAGGTAAAAACATTATAAATGACACGTCACACCGACAAGTCCCTCAGTGTTATTTCGCTGTTCATACTTATAAGTGTGTATTTGTGCTGTGATGTGGGGAACTTTGGTGCTGTTTTTATTGATCTGTGTAATAAAAAAAAACTTATTTGCAGTTGAGGGAATATCAGAAACGTGGCGCTGCGGAAAATGCAAATACAGCACCTACAGAATCGCACAGCAATAGTATCGCCGGTGGCAGCAGTATTTCGAGTAACATATCCGAAGCATCCGATTATGATGTATCTAACAATGGACATGAGGCAACAAGCACTAATATGCAAACGTCAGTCAACAATAACATTGCGATGGATGTTTTAGCATCAGCAGAGATTGCAGTAAATACTACATCAGAAGTTATTGCAACTCCTGATTTTTCTTTGTCTGCGCCAATACCTTCCACTGCCGCTAGTTACTTCCAAACAACAACGGAAGACTTTCCAGCATTAACGCTGGATAGTTTTGCGGCGCCAACAGTTGCATCGCCTGCGATAAGGGAATGTGCTACAGATCAAATGCAACTTCAAAATATTAATGCTATTCAAGTGCTTATAACTGAAAAGGCTGCGTTAACAACCGAATTGAATAAATGTCGCTCTTTATGTAGAGGGCGGGAATTGGAAGCCGAAGAACTACGTACACAGTTAGAATCGACGACACAACGTCAAGAAGAACTACTACAACACTATCAAGTTCAACAACAAAGCTTAGAGCAATTGCGTAACAAAAATGCTGAGCTGCAACATAAATTGGCCCAGGCGACTGCAAAGCAGGAAGAGCAAGCTGGCCATCTAGATGAGTTAAAACGACTGCTAGATGTAATGCAGCAACGGGCCACAGATGTAGAACACCAGTTCAAAGAAAAAGCTAATGAGCTAGAAATGGCACAACTGCGCATACGCCAACTGTCGGATGAGGCAAATGTGAATCAGCCCGATAATCGTGTAGAAACACTTACACAAACACAATTCATGTACGAACAGCAGATCAGAGACTTACAGGTGAGTTAGGCTGTTTGTAAAAAAGTATGAGCATTCTAAAAATATAAAAATTATTACTGAAGGCTATGGTGCAGCAGCTGACATACGATAAGGAGCAAGCAAGCAATCAATATCAGAGTTATGTAAAACATTTAAATTCGGAATTAAGCAATTTGAGCGAAAAGAATTCTGAATTATTGGATGAATACACAAAGCAGCAAGAACGTGAACGTCAACTTGTGGATCATATAGGCGCACTTGAAAAGGACATACAAAAGAATATAAGCCGACAAGATCAGTTGAGGAAAGAGCAAGAACAGGTATAATTTACATTGTGTAGAAATTTATATACAATGGTACTAACATGCTTTAATTAGGAATCCCTAACGCGCAGTGAAGCGCCAGTCCAAGAAGTTGAAAAACTAAAAGAACAAATTAGCGATTACGAATTGGAACGTCATGAATTTCAACTGAAAATTAAATCTCAAGAAGATCGTCTTGAAAATCTCAGCAGCGAACTACAAGAGAAGCAAACCAGATTGGATCAATTGGAGGAACATGTGAGAAATTATGCTTCCGAACAGCCCGACCAAGTCAAATTATTAGCCACAATGGAATCGGACAAAATCGCAGCTTCCCGCGCGCTTGCACAAAACATCGAACTAAAAAAACAACTAGATGAGTTGGAGCTGCGCTTCGTACAGTTGACAAATGATAAAGCGGATTTAATGAATAAATTGGATGCTGAAGAGCACGCCAATCGTAAAATGCGCGCGAACTACAATGAAATGGAAGAGCGTCTACACGATATTGATGAGCGTTTCAAATATAAGGACGAAGAAATGATACGACTCTCACATGAGAATATGGAACTAACTAACAAAGCGGCAGCGTTGCAACGGAAACTGCAACGACAGGTACAATAAAAAAATTTCAATGTTCCTATACCAATTTATGCTATTTTCAGGGAAGGAAGTTAGATGGACACAATCATTCGCACGAGCCCAACGATGAATTGCACGAACATCAACACAACGGCTGTGACGACGAACATGAACATACCCATGGAGATGATCATAACGAACACGAACATGATCATCACAAACACGAGCATGATCATCACGAACACGAGCCTGATTATCACGAACGCGAGCATCATTTTTACGAACATGAGCATGATCAACACGGACACGAGCATGATCATCACGAACACAATCAAGATCATGACGAGCATAGTAGCGACCTCGAACATAATCTCTATAATGAGAATAAGCATTCACAGCACCATCACCAACATGTGAAACAATTATCCACAAGCAGCAGCAACACTAGCACACCATACCTACCGACCGAGGAAGCTGTCGAGCGTTTAGAGCAACGCTTCACACGCCTCATGTCACAGGTGGCCGATTTAACTGATGAAAAACAACGTTTGGAACATTTAGTACTACAACTGCAAGGCGAAACTGAGACTATTGGCGAATATATAACCCTGTATCAAACACAAAGGCGCATGCTAAAACAACGCGAGTACGAAAAAGCTGCACAAATGCAGCTCCTGCAACGTGAACGTGAGCAATTGCGTGACCGAATCGCTATACTTAATAATCTAGTGAATAGTCTACGCGCAGATATGCCGCAAAGCATACCGAACCTACAAGAAAATTTCCACTCAAGTGTCATAGGAAATGACGATAATTTTGATGATACCAACACGCCTTTGATTGTAGAAGCTAGTGAAGCGCTTGAAGAGCAACACAATCAACCAGATTCACAATTGCCTGCGAATGAATCACGCCAAATATTAACAAAAATTCAAAATATAATTTTTGAAATAAATGAGAACACACAGCACATTCCTGATGTGGCAACGGCGCAAACAGTCGACCATATAAATTGTTGTCTTGGCAAAATTGAAGTTGTTTAGAGCCTACAAAATGTCTATGCGCCTGGATGGAATGTGTGTGTCTGTGGTTATGTTCGTCATTGCAGTCATGCACAGCGCAATGGGGTTTCAAATGTGTTTGTTTGTATGTAAGCTACCTATATTGTTATGTATGTTTGTCAACTTATTGGACTTTTGTGTAACGCCAATTTAAGTAGTCGATAATTATGGAATTACGATTATTGGCGACACTTTATTGACCTTATTTACAGCGTTTCAAAAAATATACAATAATATTTAAATAAAATTTGTAATTTTTGTGCCGTAATGAAGCTGTCATGCGTTGTGTTTATGTAAATCCGTTCTTACGAGCATATAAAAATATTGTGGGTCAAAACAAGCGCGGATACACTCAACATTTCGTAGTTCCACCCGCCCCAAAGAAGCTATCAAATATTTGTAGTTGTTGCTATTTTGTAATATCTAAATATTGTGAGTATTTAATGTTGGGCATTTTCTTCTAGTTATTTACAAACAACCGTTCAAAACAAAATGAAATTTTTATTCAACAATTTTCAAGCTTAATTGAAATCGTCACGCCGCAAAAATAAATAAAACGTATTCCCAATATTTGATAAATACTATATTGTAAGCTATTCGTCTCTTACATTACATTTGATTATAAGAAACGGCTTATGTATTTCAAGAAAAATATTTATATTGCAGGTATAGGAAAATTATGCCCTTGACCGGTGAAATTCTCTAACAAGATTTGAGTTTCTATGCCTGCAGCTGGTGTTATCATTTTCAGTACTTGGGTCATAGGTACAACTTGAACATAAACTTTCATAACTGCTATTATATACAAATTCTGGCACATTAATGTTAGCATCGATGTCATGCACTGATGCCATAAAATTGTGTGCTACCAACGAGAGCGCATGATCACGATATGCGCGTTCGCTTTCAACACGTATACGATGCTGTTCCAATAACTCTGCACGTATTAAGCCCAATTCTTTTCGATATGCAGCAATGGTTTGTTTTAATACTCTGTTGTCATCGACTAACTTTTATTGAGTTGCTTGTAGTCACCCATTGTTTTAAATCCAACAAGCAAATTTATTAAGAAAATGCTCCAAATCGCTAAGAATCCAAGTTCACTTATTTATATTTAACTACCGAGCCCTGAAGTTGCATAGAAATTAAACTGCTTAGTTCATAGAAATAAAAATATGGAATTCAAACATTATACTTACAAATCTTGCCGATAATTACAATAGCAGCTAGTTTTCCAATCTTCAAAATCAAACAAAAAATTTTTGAGATAAGCACAAAAACAAAGTATAAACAGACACAAGAAAATATAAACTCAAATGATGGAATAGAAATAAATGTTAAAAGCTTAATTTGAAATAACTTCTTACTTCAGTATTAAATTTCCTGAATTGTGGATTATGAAATTTAATATTATTACAAATTAAAACTTTTTCTACTTAAACTTTTAATCGCATTCGTATAATGTATAAAACTTATAATAAAGTAATGGCAGTATAACTGGCAATAAACTCGATAATATACAATACTACTCTAATTTGTGCAAACAATAGGAATAACAAACAACAATTTCGTATAATAGTACCACTACACCGGTTCCTTTTCTTATCTCCGTTATACATAAATTTAGCGTCTTCTTTATTTAATAACTAGTGCTTTTAAACCAAAATCAATACTAGCAAACGACTTATTTCGTCGCTTGTTGTTTTTATAATAACTAACTAATGAGCTAAGGAAAAAATCAGTTTACTTTGTTTTATGCTTGTTGGAGCTCTGTATTCATACAGAAATGCTCAATTACTGGTATAAAAAATGTAGGCTTTATTATTACAAATTCTCCCCAGAATTTCAATTGCAGCTAACACAAACTACTTGAAAAATAAATACTAAACAGTATCATGAGTGGAACTAATGACTATGACAATATTATTAAAAGAATCTTGCATAACTTTTTAATAACTAAATATTATTTAACGCTTCTTCGTAGATCCTTTCCTTTTGCCACTATCGCTTCGTAGTTTTACTCTTAAACTAGGCTCCGCTAAAGTTGTTGGCGCACATCTGCGTGATGGCCGCAAGCATAGGCTTGTTGTCTGTGATGACACACTGCATGAGCCATCGCAATTGGTTTCATCAGTCGTTCCCTCTGCCATTGCTGCTTTCATGCCATGACATGGCGTACTGCAGGATGCTTCCAAGAAATTACCCATAGAAAATTGGGTTATACCCAAACTTAACTCTGTTAGCATAAACACTTTATTATACTTGTATAATTCCTATAAATAATAGAATATACATACCATCATTTCTTATGTTTTCGACTGAAATCTCATATTCTGGTATAAGTGTGTTCTCTAAAATGTTGTAAATTATTGTTATAATAACTTGTTCGTACCAAAATATTTCATGCATTAGATTCACCTTTAGAGTTCAAGTGTACTACTGCCGGTTGTGGTTCATGCATTCGTTTAACTTTCACTACAACATGACGTTTAAAATTTTCTGGATTCACTTCCATCCACTTATCATTATTATCTGTTATTTGGCTGTCCGAAACATGTAACGTTTGGTTCATTGTCTGAATCAAATCATCCTCTACTTCCATGCCATCTAAAATAATTTTTTTTTTTTATAAAATCTGATGCATTTGCTTGCGACAAATTTAATACATACCAACATCCACATTACGTGGAACTTCTATAGAATTTTCACTGTCACTGCGCCGATTACGCTCTTTTCCACGTTTTGTGACATAATATCTGTTTTCGACTTGCTCCTTATGAATATTGGATATATCTCTGATTGGTTGCCTATTCCGTTTATCAACTACTGTACACTTTCTACCGTCATCATTTTCTTCACATTCTTCTTCACTGGCTTCCCTTATGCAATGCAAATCTGCATTTTCGTAGCTCTCTTCGCGTTCTACATCAATTACATTATCTTCAGTTATAGAGTTTTCCAAATCCATATCACTACCAGATTCAGATTCTTCTAATTTACTGGTTTCAGTTTGCTCGATAATAGCATGACTTTCGTATGGTCGTCGTGTTGGCGACAACTGTATACTATTTTGGCGGGTCACTGCACTAGAACGACGAAATTCTCTGACAAGATGTGTGCTTCTTCGTCTGAAACTGGCGCTATCACTTTTAGCATTAACAGTATTGGTGTAATTTGAGTTTTGTTCACAACTATTACAACTCAGTAATTCTTTTACATTTACGTTGGCATCGATATCACGCATTAATGCCATAAAATTATGTGCTACTAATGAGAGTACGCGATCACGATATTCGCGCTCGCCCTCAACACGTATTCGATGCTGTTCCATTAACTCTGCACGCGTTAAAACCAATTCATTTTGATATGTTGCAATAGTTTGTTTTAATTCTCTATTAGCATCGACTAACTCCTTATTGAGTAGCTTGTAGTCACCCATTGTAATAAATCCAACAAGCAAATTTATTAGAAAAGTTTTCCAAACAACTAAGAATCCAAGTTCACTGACTTTATATATAAGCACCGAACTCTGAAGCTACATAGAAAATAGACAGACTTGTTTTTAGAATTAAAAATATGTAACTCATGCTTTATACATACAAATTATGCCTAAAACTCCAATTGCAACTAGTTTTCCTCTCTTAAATTTCAAATAAATATTTGAAACAAGACAAAAACAAAATGAAGACAGACACAGAGTTGTATAAATCAGAGTGCTTGAATTGAAAGAAAAGTTCAATTCAAGCATTATTTAAAATAACTTTTTTATGACTTCAATGTTAAATATGCTTTATAAAATTTTATTATTATTACAAATTAAAACTTTTTCTCTTAAACTATTAGTAACATTCGTTTAATGCATAAAACTTATTACTAATGAATGGCAGTATAATAGGCAATAATTCGAACAATGCTACACTAGTTTGTGCCGACAAAAGGCATAAGAAACAACACTTTCGTACCATAATAGCACTTTTCTATACCCCGTTATGTATAAATTCATTGTCCTTTTTACGCAACTATTTTCTTTAAGTCACGATTAACAGTGCAATCGGGTTACTGAGGTTGTCGCCGCTTATTGTTTTTGTAATGTACTTTGGCAAACTTATTAAGCAAATGTTCGAAATATGTAATGAGCCAAATGATAGCAGCCCAAAGATACATGGTTAAATCCATTAATGGCCAATGTTATTGATAATTTGCCCTATAATTGAATAAAGTTATCTAAGGTCATTTTAAGAAACTCAAATAAAGTCTTTATCAAATACTTACATGTATGTATAACAAAAATTTAATTCAAACCCCTTTTAGAAATTTTCAAACAACCATTCAAAACAGAATTAAGATGAACACAGGGTTGTAATATATTTAAATGCTTGAATACAAATATATTCAAACTATTCAAGCTTATTTGAACGTATTCCGCTAAACAAAGTGTATTCCCGATACTTTATAAATTTTATAGTTACATATATATATTATACCATATTAATAGTATAAGGTATTCATATTTTAAGTTAGATAGGTATAATTGGATTTTAACCTTAACTCTTATAGTCTACTCTGAAATCAATTGCCTGTTAAATCTCTGGTTAATTACCCAAAAGTGTTGTCATTGATTTTTGTTTAAGTTTTTATTAATTTCTGGCAATAGTTGGTTTTAATTCCACTAGCATTGATTAACTCTTTATTGAGTTGATTGTTGGAACTTACATTGTCATTATGGAAGGCATACACGCACCAATTATTGTACCAATTTCATCGAATTGTACAACTGACTGTTACGTATATGGGGCAGTTGTATGAGTTATACCAACTGATTGGATGAAAATCAAAATTTTTTGATATTTTGTCAAGTTGGTTGTGTTAGTTGGATCGTGTTTGGGTTGGTCGTGCGATTTCAAACGATTTCGCCATTTTATTTCGACTGTCGAAGAGAGCGCGTCATATATGTATAATAAGTAAAGCAACAACTTCCGAACTCATGTTTAAGTAACGAAGGGAATATTCAAAATGAAGTTGGCCTAGAATTGTATTAAAAGTTGTGTCGTATGTAGCGACAAGGGCAATTTCTAGCCCAACTCAATCAACCAACTAATTGTTGTGTGTACGACCTCCATTATAGTTTGACTAAACAATCATAGAGATGCCACCCCAGCTTTCAATAAATAAACATTTAATAATAGCTAAACGGCATCTACATTTATTTCTTCCTCTACATTTAGTTTGCTTTATCTCCAATTTGACAGCATTTTTTGACGCAATTCATTGTGAATGGTTATTCTTGCAAATTTTCGTTTCATGTCTGTCCATTATTTCCACAACGGGAAGTTTGTTATCCGTAAAACAAGTTAAATTTTTTTAGGAAAGTGTTGGAGGAAGCTAACATATAATTCATACTGTCGATTGTCCTTTTGATAACAAAACACAGTGTAAGCCAAAAATAAAATTGTTTAGCAAGAATAGCAACACAGCTGTGTGATAAAAAGAGTGTTCAATGGAAATAGTGCAAAAACGAAAATAGTTGAGTCGTCAGTAAGGAAAGAAAGAAATAAACGACATAATAAAAATGGGCGAACGCGTTTAGTATTTCAATAATTAACATATTTTGCATCATAGCATAAGCATATTTAGAAGTCCTATGTACCAATTGTTTTATGTGGAATAGTGAAAGTAGTAAGATAAAACGAAGTTCTTAAAAACTAAGCAATGATGACGTTTTGTCTCTACGAATAAATAAGGCAGACAAGTCATTGCGGATTTTTTTGTGTGCTATGTAGTTGATCAGTGTGATTTTTAAAGTGTTTGCTAACAGCTTTTGTAATCGTATTGTAGGTCGTACAAAGTGTAAAACTTCGCCTAAAATATTTATAGTATTCTTGAATATAACGCACATATTAAACACAATATACTTACACATATAACCTTCGTTCAGGTGAGTTTATCTCTTAACTACCCTGCAAGTGCAGTGATTTTCCATTAGTAATTTTTAGTTAATGAACAAACGCTTGAAAATAACTTTAGTATTTTTGTTCACACAATTACTTCCTTATCACTAATCCTATTAGCGGTAGCTCATTGACATCTATAGAAGCGTAACCCAGAAAGAGTACATTGTCGCCACGACCCAACACAAGGCATAGCAGGTCAAAATATGCAAAAGTTAGAGGGTGGTTTGCAGGAGGTGGGTTGTTTACATACAATTACGAATACACAACATGTTTTACAAAAAAAATACACCAATGCAGCGAATGCCGCTCTTATTCAGCATGCTTACTTATTATTGCGTGTAAATCCGTTTGTGGGTAGTATAATATATTGGGGATGTTTGGTCTATCCTTTTCAGCCTAGCGAAATACCTTAACTGCGTGCTGATATACTTTATATGTATGTATATTCTCTTAGTGACAATAGCATTCTTGTTTGGATATTCCATGTTGAGTTCTTGCTTTTTCATGCTCTTAAGTGCATACAACACTTGGCTCAACAAAGAAGTGTTAAAAGCTTGCATTTTATTTCTTTCTACTTTCTATAATGTCGGAAGTGAGTTCAATGTCGGAGAAAGAAATTGAAAACAAAGGCAATTACAGCTTGATCGAAATGTACCTATGTACATATAGATGCTGTTTTATATAGTGCATTTGATTAGTCATTCGCAAGGTTTCAATAGTTTTTTGAACGCAACACCCGCTTATAAGTTGATAACGAATAAATTTCAATTATAAAATTTTTGCTATATATGTATGTACATACATATATTTGATATAATGCCTGTATGACTGCTTTGTGATATCTTATCCGCGCAACGTAAAATTATCTATATATTGCCTTCTTTACTTTTGTTTGTGATAAGATACCCTTAAGAATTTGTATGTCCCTTTATATAAATAAATGTAGTTAGTTTTAAGTAAGTAGGAACATATAGAAATACATGTTCATCGTATGCAGAACGTCCTACCTATAACTCCTCAACTCATCTCTAGAGAATTACGAATTTTATAATAATTATTTAAATAAAATATGCTAAACAAAAATGTATTATGAATCATAGTGGTTCTAGTTTGCCAGATCAATATTCATATATAGAAACGGTTTATATATATGTACATATGTATGTATATTGTATATATGCTTCCACGTCTTGTAATGCATATACATACTACATACATATATACATATGTACATACATAAATGCAAATGCCAGTTTATACTGAAATTTATATGCATTAATATGCCTATTTATGATCACATCAGTTCATCTCATTTGGGTTTGAGTTCTGTGTGTTCTGTATGGCAATTGACATATCCCTTGCTGTGCTTATTTTACATGTTTCACATGTAAATATAAATAACACAGGAAACTCAACCCCCACATTGAATAAGTTGTGGTTTGAAGCCAGCGGGTGGGGGGGCTTGATCGTTCGTTTGATCGTGCTGTTTTCTGTTTGCAGCTCGCACTTACATTAAGTATTTACTCAGATTACTAGACATTAGAATTTTATTTATGAAAGCGTAATAGCGGTTACAAAATGTATATAATTTTTCTACGATTTATTTAAAATGTGGTTAATAATTAATACTACGTACGAAGGTAATGTATTATTTATTAGATAACATAATTTGCTATTGAAAATGCTACATTAATTTCTAAGATATTACTATCCATATCATTTCATATTGCTTCTAATTTCAAAAAGAAAAAATAGTCCTACATAATTTTGTAGGTTCCATGAAGCTTATCATAACTAACTACTTAACTTCGCTTGTTTTGTTTGTTTACTTATTAATTTACTTTTAAGGAGTAATTTTTCGATACGCCGGACGGTTAATTTATAGGGTATATCACGGTTGCCATGAACTTTATAACTGCCAACAGGAAATAGAGATTCTTTAGACAAGTTGTTTTTTTGCATTTCCATTGCACGAGTCGTGTTCTCCGAAAGAAGTTGCGCATATGTATGCACGTCGAAATCGCCGATATCGGATCACTAGTACTTATTTGTGAAGGGTATTATAGCTTCAGGGCAACCGAAATTAACGTTTCTTGTTTATTTTTTTTAAATTTCATTTTATAAACATTTTTTTAATTTCACTTTAAACACAATACAATGGGTTAGATCAGTTTAAGTGTGGATAAATTAGTATGATGTGAAGTAAGGACACAAATAATCATACATATTTGATGCAGCCACAAATGTCAAGGCTATACACCACAGTTTAATATTGGAGATTGATAACAGCTGACTAATAGGCATTAGCGCTTGCCATTCAACTGTTTAAGGAAAATTACATAAAAGTGTTTTAAAATTAAAGTGGAGCGAATACATAATTTGTTCACATAAATGGCATGTTATATCAATTGATGTTCTGAGAAGTTCAATGAATGAATAAACCCGCATGTAATAATTACACTTTAACACTTAGATTAACACTTGCCGATCCAAACGGGGTTAGGTCGCCGAAAAAACAGACCTTGGGCGGATAAAATTCGAGTCAATTTCGGTGCGTAGAACCGGCTGTCGTGGGAATCGTAGATTATTATGGGTTGCTAAATACTGCTTTTGGAAGCTGTATTCCTACAATAATTTTCTGTACATATACACATGTGTATACACTATATGTAAATATGTGTGTAACTTCACCTGCTTGCTAGTATTTTTAAAATAGCGAGTTTATTTAAGTTTATTGATCTGTCAAAAATTGCATTATTTTCTGCATCTTCTCCACATAGCACAAGCGTGCGACTTGTGCTAATATGGTGTATCAATTCGAATTTGCAATAACAGACAATTGTGGCAACTAAAGGAAATATATACATATGTACATACCATGTACATACATAAATACATTCGAATGAACAAATTGATTGCAATAGAAAGCTTTAACGCTGATCGGCTGCCAACTTGCAAAGTTTTTTATACTCTTGCATCCAGTTGCTGGAGTATTATAGTTTTGTTCACAAATTAAACGAGATAGATAAAGGGTTGCATACATATATAAAAATGATCAGGGTGCGAGAAAAGTTGAAATCCGAGTGACTGTCTGTCCGTCCGTCCATCCGTGCAAGCTGAAACTTGAGTAAAAATTGAGATATCTTCATGAAACTTGGCACATATTTTTCTCAGTACAAAAAAGTTCGAGTTCGTAGATGGGATCACTGCCACGCTCATAAATCGCCATTAACCGAAAACATATAAAGTGCCATAACTAAGCACTAAATTAAGATACTTATAAAACTCTTTTTTCGCACAGGGGATCGCAGTAGCAAGGGGCATCTGTGGGCAAAATTTTTTGTAAAAGTGGGCGTGGCACCCTCTAATGTCTTTAATGTGCATAGCTCCTTAACCACTAAAGCTACAATGACCTAATTTGCTAAGCTCGAATATTACAAAAACAATGTATGACAAGGCTTTATATGGGTAGGCGTAAAAATTGGGCGATAGGCGTAGCACCGCCTACTTTTTGGTGAAATCCCATATCTCGGGTCCCGACCGACCGATTTCGGCAATTTGATTTGATACGTGGTATTGTTTTCACATTCTTATGTTACGTAGTGAAAATGAGCCAAATCGGACAATAACCATGCCTACTTCCCATAAAGCACAATTTGCGTGATGCGTTCAGTTTCCAGTACACAATTCAAGAAACAATTAATATACATAACTATGCAGGAATAATGCTTTTAGTGTTTGCCACCTTATGACCAAAAATTGTTAAAATCCAATAAAATCAGCTCAAGCCCCTAGTTACCGAATATTTGACTCCGGTACCTATAGTCGGCTTTTGATCGAGAATGTCGGTCAATGTGTGAAATATACAATTGAAAATCAGGGAAAATTCTTTTCTGACAATGACATGCCTGTGTGTCAAAAATAGGCTGAATTGGATCACTTAGCCCCCATGTACTTAATATAAAGATCTTCGAACTTACGGGTGACTATATATCGGCCAGTATGTGAGTTATCTCAACGAAAATGAGAGAGCGTATTTTGCTAATATGAGTGTATCTTTGTGCTTAAAATAAGTAAAATTTGGCAAAAACCTGAGAGCCCCCATATAACTAATATGGCTTTTCGAACATCCGGCTAATTTTACTCCATATGATTGATTTGTTAGTATGTGACATGTTAATAGTATGTAGTAATGGTAAAAATAGATAAAATCTAGTCGATACCACTCCAACTGTCGTTTCCTCTTTTCGCTACGTGGCGCCAATTCGATATTCCAATCGAAGCCAGGTCCTTCTCCACCTGGTTCTTCCAACGGAGTGAAAGTCTTTCTCTTCCTCTGCTTCCGGCTGGTACTGCAGGACTGGAGTATTTTCGTCCATTCGGACAGCATGACCTAGCCATCGTAGCTGTTGTCTTTTAATTCGCTGAA
The DNA here is from genome assembly GCF_024586455.1 of Bactrocera neohumeralis. Taxonomy (NCBI): domain Eukaryota; kingdom Metazoa; phylum Arthropoda; class Insecta; order Diptera; family Tephritidae; genus Bactrocera; species Bactrocera neohumeralis. The sequence goes on along the minus strand of NC_065921.1, from coordinate 62,991,849 downwards.
CTATGTCAATGTCGTCGTATATCTCATACAGCTCATCGTTCCATCGAATGCGATATTCGCCATGGCCAACGCGCAAAGGACCATAAATCTTTCGCATAACTTTTCTCTCGAAAACTCGCAACGCCGACTCATCAGTTGTTGTCATCGTCCAAGCCCTATCAATATCATCGGCATACGCCAGCAGCTGTACACTCTTGTAAAAGATTGTACCTGCTCGATTAAGTTGCAGCTCGTATTATTTTCTCCAGCAACAGATTGAAGAAGTCGCACGATAGGGATAGGGATAGGGAGTACATGCCTTGTCTTGTCTGAAATTTCGTTTGGTATCGAACAGCTCTGAGAGGTCCTTCCCGATCCTGACGGAGCTTTTGGTGTTGCTCAACGTCAGTTTGCACAGACGTATTAGTTTTGCGGGGATACCGCGGCATAAAGGTAGCTCCTTTTTCCAGATTGTGGGGTTTCCCTTTTTGTGGATTGAGCAGAGCACACTTAAATTTCAATCGTTGGGCATGCTTTCGTTTGACCATATTTTACAAAGAAGCTGATGCATGCTCCTTATCAGTTCTTCGCCGCCGTGTTTGAATAGCTCGGCCGGCAATCCATCGGCCCCCGCTACTTTGTTGTTCTTCAGACGGGTAACTGCTATTCGAACTTCTTCATTGTCGGCCAATGGAACGTCTGCTTCATCGTCATCGATTGGGGAATCGAGTTCGCCTTCTCCTGGCGTTGTACTTTCACTGTCATTCGGCAGACTGGAGAAGTGTTCCCCCCTTCTTCCTTCCAGATCACCTTTTGGGGTTCTACAAGAGTATGCTCTGGTCTTGAAACCTTCTGTAAGCCGCCGCCGCATTTTTTCGTAGAATTTTCGAACATTACCCCTGTCGGCCAGCTTGTCAAGTTCTTCATACTCACGCATTTCGGCCTCTCCCTTTTTCTGTCTGCAAATGTGTCTCGTTTCCCTCTTCAGCTCTCGGTATCTATCCCATCCCGCACGTGTTGTGGTCGATCGTAACGTTGCGAGGTAAGCAGTCTGTTTTCTCTCCGCTGCAACACGGCACTCCTCGTCGTAGCAGCTGTTCTTTTGCATTTTCCGAAAACCAATGGTTTCGGTTCAGAAGTGACATTGTGTGACAAGGAGCAGGGGGGTCAAAAGCTTTGTGACATCACATTTCAAAATTTTGTGATGTACAAACGGGAAATTTATAGGTGTTCCTGACATCCAAATTCAAAGCGAAAATTAAGTGCCTGATTTACCAGTAATAAATGATATAAAGGAGTGGGTCAAAAGTCCATGGACACAAGATGATTAAGTTTTGTATTTTTAATTAGCATAATTAAGTATCTATTATTTCTTGACTAATCATTCGTTGTCTCTGTACTTTAATATTTAATTGAATGTTGATTTTATTAAAAATTATTCAATAAATAGAATAACCTGTTTTTTTTTATTTTTTGGTAAGTCCATAAAATTGGAAAATGGCAGGGGGGTGGGGGGGGTAGTTCAAAATGTGACAACTTGTGACAAGGACGGGGGGGAGGGGTTAAAAAGTCGTGTGACGTAATTTATGGATGGCCCCTAACGAGGACATCAACGGCAGCGGCACCTTCCCAATTAAGGGACCGGACATTCCAGGTGCATGTTCTCAATTCGTAATCCTTAATTCGTTTGCCATGGTCGTCATCAAAAGGCGAGTCACTCATCCAAGGCTTGTTGAACTTTTTCATTAGGTGCGTTTTTTACGTGGCGGGTGCCAAACCCAGCGCACAACCCTGCGGAGGGGATGTTTCATCTTCTCACTTTAGCTCGCTCTCAAACGGATGTTCTTAGGCTACCCAGAGGATACTTGGTCAAAGACCGGAAGTAGTGAGCTGCTTGAGCCATATGTAAAATAATCGTTTCTGTCCACTCTTAAGTGAATGGCGATCAGAGAACTTTCCTCACATGGCTCCATACTACATATTATAATGGTTTTCGTTTTTATACCCTGAACAGGGTATATAAAGTTTGTCACGAAGTTTGTAATACCCAGAAGGAATCGTCGGAGACCCAATAAAGTATATATATAAATGATCAGTATGTCGAGCTGAGTCGATTTAGCCATGTCCGTCTGTCTGTATATATGTATACGAACTAGTCTCTCAGTTTTTAAGATATCGTTTTGAAATTTTGCAAACGTCATTTTCTCTTCAAGAAGCTGCTCATTTGTCGGAACGGCCGATATCGGACCACTATAACATATAGCTGCCATATAAACTGAACGATCGGAATCAAGTTCTTGTATGGACAACTTTCACATTTGACAAGATATATTCACGAAATTTGGTATATGTTATTTTCTAAAGCAACAATGTAATCTCCGAAGAAATTTTTCAGATCGGTTTACTATAGCATATAGCTGCCATACAAACTGAACGATCGTAATCAAGTTCTTGTATGTACAACTTTCACATTTGACAAGATATACTCACGAAATTTGGTATATGTTATTTTCTAAAGCAACAATGTAATCTCCGAAGAAATTGTTCAGATCGGTTAACTATAGCATATAGCTTCCATACAAACTGAACACATAGTTACTAACATAAATGCACCTGTGAAGGGTATTTAGCTTCGGTGCAACCGAAGTTAACGTTTTTTCTTGTTCTAACTAACTTTATGTGTCTGTAGATATAGGATTTATATATGTATATGTATGTATGTACATTTGTATATATAAAATTGCTTGGATTTCGATCCTCAGATTGACGTTTTACACCATAAAGTATTTCCCTGGCTCGGTGACACCCGAACTTAGCCCTTCCTTACTTGTTTATTTTGATTCATTTTTATTCATATTTGTTTCCAGTGAACTAAGCGCTATTGAGTTTGCTGATTTTTGTTTAATTTGGGCCGACTACATTGAGTGATTGACTACTTAAGTGATAGTTTGACTATATACATTAGGATTATTTTACGAGAAAACTCGATTTTCGAGTAGAATCGGAATCGAGTTTACCATCCCTATTGGCAGCCATCGCGTGCACATATGTATAATAATCTCCGTACAATAACCACCACAAAAAACAATGATTTTTTTTCCATGTAATTTATATGGAAAACAGAAAATTTGAAAGAGGCACCTCTTAATATTAATATTAAGAGCTCATCTTTTGAGTGACTTTTTTTTTACACATTTCGAAAGTTTTGAGCCTGTTTTTCAGTTGAAAAAAAAGGTTGCCTCAAAATGGCACACCCTAATGTATATGCTTATTCATACTTATCATTTAAATAGATTAACCTGACCACCATTTAAAATCGTACGTAGTCAAATTTGAGTTAGCATCGTAATGAAAGGTTTTGAAAAATATAAGTTAATATAAATTATGAAGTAAATAATGCAAAAATAAATATAACGGTGAAACAAGTGGAGGTACTTTTCTCAATGGCCTTTGTTTGTCAAGTCACGGGTGTTTCGTGTGAAGCTGTCATGTTAGTTTTGTTTGGCATTTGGTCATGGAAAGATTTACGCGCAATCGTATTCGTAACACCATAACCCATCTTGACACCCAGCATTCATTATTGGATAATATTCGACCGAATAGACCACGTCCAGCACGCAGTGAAGAAAATATAGTAGCCGCGGCCAATATTTGAAAGAGATATTCTTCAAAAATTAAATCCTAAAGAATGTTCTTTCGAATCATAAAAAACATTCCCCATTAAATTTGAAGTTCCTATGTTATTTCTTTAAAAAGGTAGGGACCGCGAAATGGATTACGCTTTATGAGTGCTAATACGAGTATAATTGATACAGAGAGACGAAAACAAATGTGCACAAATATAAAAGAACTAGTATTATGTGAGGAAATTTCAGAAATGTTATAGATTGGGTAGAGTTTTAGAGGGATGTAATAACAGTGCAGTGCATTCGAATGAATTTAACATATATATTTTTCAGGATAGCGGGACAATTTTCGAACAAATTGTTAAAATCAGATCATACAAATCAATTTCTTGTACGGAAAATTTTTTTTTGCCAAGATAACGCCATAATCTTCCAAACAAATTGCTGTTATACACACTGACCAACCGAAATCAAGACAAAGAACTTTTTATACCCTTTTATGCCCTAAGAAATGCATCTGTGAAGAGTAGTACAGCTTTGGCGTGACCGAAGTTAATATATTTCCTTGTTTTAACAACAACTACATATATAAAACCCGTATGACAACATCAGATTGCGCATAATTTAGAACTTAAAGTTTGTTTTTACATACATATGTACATACATACATATACAGAGAGTTCCGATTACTCACTGCAAACCGATATTGCTTATAATGCAAATTTTTTCTTAATGGTAAATCGAATTAATAATTCCTTAAATAATGTAGTGAACGTTAATTTTTGTTACACTATATTTTGTTGCTGTCGTTTTACTGATTTTATATACAGTTGATTTAGAAAATCCCAATGTCATTTAAGCTGCGCAATCGTTTTGACTCATAAACCTTTAAATTATTGCAATAAATGCATTTTTTATTTAAGGAAATGAATATAAAGGAATATATAAAATACTATATGAAATTTTCTCAACTCTCTACAAAGCTAACAAATTTTTAAAATTTTATGTATGTACATATGTATGTATATCCCTTTTTTCATATTCAAATCAACTTCGCACATTTTCGTTTGATAAGATAAGTTTGTTAAATAGGAAATCGAGATGATATTCAAAAAAGCACCACAACACTCGTTGAGTGATTCACCCTAGGTTATAGCAGGCGATTGGATTAAAATGGAATTTCCGATTATTTTATAAAATAAAAGGTATTAAAGTGGAAATAATTGTTTTCCATATTTCTGTTAGTTGTTCTTTTGAGTAGTTTGTTTATTTTTTGGACCGAATTGAATTGAAGTAAGATCACATTAGTAATTTGTTTACAAAGTAGGGCCATTTTCATTTATTTAGCCACAAAAGTTCTTCTCGAAAATGGTTTTTATAAGCAATAACCAATTAATTGAAAAAAAATTAATAAAAAGTACTATCCATGATATTCATAATTAAATAAAGGAAAACAATTTGAAGTTAATGTATACATCTAAATCATTTTCACCACGAATGGTAAAAATATAGACTTTACAATAGACTCTTTTAATAACGAGTCCTTCCTCCTTTAGCCTCAATAACTGCCGTAATTCTTGAAGGCATGGAATTCACTAGGATCTCAATTTATTTCCTTACCGGATCATACCAAATCAGTTCTAAAGCCTTTATTATTTGACTTTTATTTGTTGGCTTCTGTTTAGCAACTTCATTATGTGCTATAAGTATTCAATAGGTTTTAAATCGGGCGAGTTTCCCGGCCATTCCAAGCGTTGAATCCTTGGATCATTAAAAGTATTGGCCAACGCAAAATAATAAAAGCCGAGCTGAATAGTATCATATACCTCAATATTCTATAGATATTTTATACAAGATTTGTCCCCAATCAACAGATAGCCATTTTGCATTACGATGAGTTATCCTGGAAGATTAGGCGATCTGTATAAGGATAATGCTTTTCAATTGCGGGTATTAAAAATTTGTTAACCACTGCTGCATATTTTTGCGCATTCGTTATTCCATCAACCAGGTCCCAAAATATAGATTGAAAAAAATCATTTGCCTTTAAGGGAACTTGATTTTCTTTACTACACAATTATTCTGGAACCTCTCACCAAAGCAAATTTTGGAGCTTGTCAAATTAAATTTGCTTTCGTCAAATCACATAATCAGTTGCTAATCATATTGATCCCAATTTTATTACTTTTTAGTTCAATAAAGTCGTGCAGCCTTCATCTTTTGTGTTAAAGTGGCTGTTTGGCTGAGATCCTTCATATTTTCTTCTGATCATTTGGCATTTTGCGCAATTTTTCAAAAAAAGAACCAAAACACGACTAAAACTGAACGATGTTCAACCCAATTTCTTAAAAAATAAAAAATTTCCCAATGCCTACTAGATCTAGTAGAATTTTTTTCGAATTTACATTTATAAAGCTGAAGATAGTCTACAAAAGTACGTGTAAATAGGCATCGCTTTCAACTAAATAGAAAAATAAAGTATCATCTCAATAGGTTGGCCTAATACATTAACGGTGTTTTCAACAACCGATGCACACCGCTCTGTCAATTCTCTAATGACGACCGACGAAAAAACCGGCAGGACTTTTGTTCATTAGCTGCTTCAATTTTGTCTGCTTTCTTTAAGCTCATGATTTCACTCTAACGTTCACACCCAATTTCCTGTTCCCGTTACTCGTAAAAAAAATTGCAAAAACAAACACAATTATTCCGCCTATTAAACGAAGCACCTAGCCTTTTGACATTGTAATTCAATTTGTTGTTTTGCGAATAGAAAGCTAATAGAAAATGTTGTACGTAACTGGCCAAATAAATTTATTTTTGGGTGTGTTTTGTCGACAGGATTGTCAATATTCTTAAATTACAACACTGGCTAATTGTTGGTCATCATTGCAAAATGTAAACGCCCACACGCAAAAAAAGTTACACGAGTCAGCCTTTCGAGCTTATTGTATTCCCACGTGTGCGTAATGCACTTGTATGTTTATATGGTTACACACATATTTGTAAACACTATATTTGCTAATATTGACCTGTCCATTTACACAGCTTTCAGCAAAGTTCAAAACTAATGGTATGACCTAAGCAACTAATGCATTGACTAAACGAACCTCAAATTAGCTTGTAGCTACACATACATATTGTATGCATGTATGTATATTTATGCAGAAGGTAGTTCATTGCGCGTCCAAGTGTATGGTACGCTTGCTTTCCTACCGGCCTGACCTACCTCTTGACCGATAATATATAAATGATACGTTACGCACATACATTTCCCACTATAACTTACATACAAAATTTATTGCGTGTGCTTGTGTTAACAAATCGGGCGTGAAATGAAACTGATGCGTGTAATAGATACATTGTCATTGCCATTTTGGTTAGTTATTCCTGCCACATAACAATTGTTGCGTAACTCACACATATAACAACAACATACATATAAAGTTACATTTAACGTGTATAACTTTGCGAATGCATTTCATTTTAATTTTATTATTACACGCTGGCATTCGAATTAACCACTATAATGAGTAGTAATAGAAAAACATTGTAGTTTTAACAGTTTTTTCGACTATTTTATTTGTGCATTATAATTGTTAGTCCAGCAACGCATACGGCACGCAACGCGCGTGTTTGAATCGTTCACATATCGACGTTGCTCTGCTTTAAGTAATTCCATAATATGAGTGGCTAGCTCATTACTTTCTTGGTATTTAAAAAAATCAAGGCAAGAGAAAGCTTTTTGGTAGGCGTCCCATGTCAACTATTTTTAATAGCAACGTAGTTACGTACATATGTATGTATGTACATATGTATGAATGTATTTTTTTATGCAAGCGTTTGTACAAAATTTCACAATGTAAACATAATTTAATGCGTTTAAATTTTTATAACGTTAAATCTGTGTTTTATAAACTTTATATTGTTACAAAAAAGTAAATGAATTGTAAAAAACGCAAAATATTTAATTATTCATAAATATTTATTTTGTCGCCTTCAAAGTAATCCCCACCAGATGCAATACACATATGGCAACGATTTTTCCTCGAAACACTTTTCATAAACTCGTTTTGGGATGGCCTTCAGCACCTTCCGCGAATTTTGTTTTATCTCTCCGATTGAATGAATAGAATAAATCACACTGAACCAAATATAATAAGGTGTTTGATCGATGGTATTGATTGCGTTTTTGACTTTCAATTCGGCCACAATCATGAATTATCATCATGTAAAATCCATGAATTGTTCCTCGACTGTTTACGGATGTTATAATGCACATGCCTCAAGCAGGCCAAATATAACTCCTCATTCACCGTCTGTTCCTGCGGAATAAATTCATGATGCATCCAACCACGAATTTTTAAAAAAATTTAACATCACCTTAATTTTTGAGGGGCTTTGGCGTGTTTTTTATACTCTTGCAATCAGTTGCTACAGAGTATTGTAGTTTTGTTGACCTTACGGCTGTACGTATCATCTAAAACTAAGATAGATATAGGGTTATATGTATATATGTATATATGATCAGGAAAAGTTGAAATCTGGTTGACTGTCTGTCCGTCTGTCCATGCAAGCTGTAACTTGAGTAAAAATTGAGAATCGTTCATCTACGAAGGAGTAATCGGATCACTACCACGCCTAGAAATCGTCATTAACCGAAAACATATAAAGTTCCATAACTAAGCTCTAAATTTTATGTCACATTCTGAAAATTAACGAAATCGGACAACAACCTCGCCTACTTCCCATATAGCACAATTTTAAATTCCACTTGGTTCGTTTAGTTTCCATTACATAAATCAAGAAGCAATTAATATAACGGGATAAAACTTTGCACGAATAGCGTATTTAGTGCGTGCTACTTTATGACCAAAAATTAGTCAAATCCAATTAAAAGTGTTGAAGCCCCTAGGTACCGAAAATGTCGGTCACTGTGTGATATATACATACATATAACTGAAATTAAGGGATAATCCTTCTCTTATAATGGTATGTCTGAATGTAAAAAATTAGTTGAATAAGGCCATTACTTTCCTTAGCCCCAGTATACCTAATATAAAGATTTTCGAACTTACGGGGGACTTTTTACCGCATACATATGTATATCGGCCAATATGTGACTTATCCTAATGAAAATAAGAGAACGTGTTTTACTCATACCAGTGTATAAAATGTTCGGTTGAACCCGAACTTATCCCTTCATAACTTGTTTTGGTTTGGTGCGTTTTTTCCCTCCATTCCGATGATAGTTGACATGTTTGCATGTCAAATTCATAAACCCATTCCTCATCGGCAGTTATTATGCTCTCCATGAATGTGGCATCATCAGTTGAAGAAGTCGGAGGTCGTCCAGAGCGATGCACATCTTCAAAGATCGCTCGTCCGTCTTTGAAGGTTTTATACCACTCGTAGGCTTATGTTTTTGATAAAACTGAATTACTGTAAGCCTTTTCCAACATTCGCAACGATATTTGGTTAGAAATACAAAATTTGAAGCAAATGCTTTGTTTGATATTTTTAATCATTGTAAAAATCGTAACGCACTACTGAGGTGTACCAATTTAATCAGCTGCTGTAAAGAAACTGGTTGACAGATCGCGTTCAAATTTGGCATAGTAATTAAGGACAGTCCTACCAACTTAGCAAGTTACACGTTTTTAAAATGATATTTCACCCGGGGAATTTAATTCCATTGCCCGACCATGAAGAAGTTCGAATAGCAATTACCCGCCTGAAGAACAACAAAGCGGCGGGGGCCGATGGATTGCCGGCCGAGCTATTCAAACACGGCGGCGAAGAACTGATAAGAAGCATGCATCAGCTTCTTTGTAAAATATGGTCGGACGAAAGCATGCTCAACGATTGGAATTTAAGTGTGCTATGCCCAATCCATAAAAAAGGTGACCCCACAATCTGCGCCAACTACCGTGGGATTAGCCTCCTCAACATCGCATATAAGGTTCTATCGAGCGTATTGTGTGAAAGATTAAAGCCCACCGTCAACAAACTGATTGGACCTTATCAGTGTGGCTTCAGACCTGGAAAATCAAAAACCGACCAGATATTCACCATGCGCTAAATCTTGGAAAAGACCCGTGAAAGAAGAATCAACACACACCACCTCTTCGTCTATTTCAAAGCTGCTTTCGACAGCACGAAAAGGAGCTGCCTTTATGCCACGATGTCTGAATTTGGTATCCCCGCAAAACTAATACGGCTGTGTAAACTGACGTTGAGCAACACCAAAAGCTCCGTCAGGATCGGGAAGGATCTCTCCGAGCCGTTCGATACCAAACGAGGTTTCAGACAAGACGACTCCCTATCGTGCGACTTCTTCAACCTGCTTCTGGAGAAAATAGTTCGAGCTGCAGAACTAAATAGAGAAGGTACCATCTTCTATAAGAGTGTACAGCTGCTGGCATATGCCGATGATATTGATATCATCGGCCTCAACACCCGCGCCGTTAGTTCTGCTTTCTCCAGGCTGGACAAGGAAGCACAGAAAATGGGTCTGGCAGTGAACGAGGGCAAAACGAAATATCTCCTGTCATCGAACAAACAGTCTTCGCCCTCGCGACTTGGCTCTCACGTCACTGCTGACAGTCATAACTTTGAAGTTGTAGATAATTTCGTCTATTTAGGAACCAGTATGAACACCACCAACAATGTCAGCCTGGAAATCCAACGCAGGATTGCTCTTGCCAACAGGTGCTACTTCGGACTGAGTAGGCAATTGAAAAGTAAAGTCCTCTCTCGACGAACAAAAGCCAAACTCTATAAGTCGCTCATAATTCCCGTCCTGCTATATGGTGCAGAGGCTTGGGCGATGACGGCAACCGATGAGTCGACGTTACGAGTTTTCGAGAGAAAAGTTCTGCGAAAGATTTATGGTCCTTTGCGTGTTGGCCACGGCGAATATCGCATTCGATGGAACAATGAGCTGTATGAGATACATATACGACGGCATTGACATAGTTCAGCGAATTAAAAGACAGCGGCTACGCTGGCTAAGTCATGTTGTCCGGATGGATGAAAACACTCCAGCTCTGAAAGTATTCGACGCAGTACCCACCGGGGGAAGCAGAGGAAGAGGAAGACCTTCACTCCGTTGAAAGGACCAAGTGGAGAAGGATCTGGCTTCGCTTGGAATATCCAATTGGCGCCGCGTAGCGAAAAGAAGAAACGACTGGCGCGCTGTTGTTAACTCGGCTATAATCGCGTTAGCGGTGTCTACGCCAAATAAGAAGAAGAAGAAGAATTTAATTACAATTTCCGGGTGCTTTTTTGTTACAGTATATACAAGTAGAATCGATGAAAGGCAAAGTTCTTTATTTTAATTTCAACTTAATTTTACTTTAAGAGTTCTATATTTTTATACACTTATGGAGAAATGTAGATGTGAGTTTAGCTGGTACTGTTTTTTCGTCAAAAGGTGAAACTGATAGTTTTTTATACCATTTTATTTTTACGATGAAGATGAATAAGTAGAACGTCAGTTAATTTTGCGTTTGATTTATAAGTTATCATTCCTCTCCTTTACTGGCGTAGACACCGCTTGCGCGATTATAGCCGAGTTAACAACAGCGCGCCAGTCGTTTCTTCTTTTCGCAACGTGGCGCCAACTGAAGATTAAAAGCGAAGCCAGGTCCTTCTCCACCTGGTCTTTCCAACGGAGTGAAAGTCTTCCTCTTCCTCTGCTTACCCCGGCTGGTACTGCGTCAAATACTTTCAGAGCTGAAGTGTTTTTGTCCATACGCACGACATAATCACAGCCGCGTCTCTTAATTCGCTGAACTATGTCAATGTCGTCGTATATCTCATACAGCTCATCGCTCCATCGAATGCGATATTCGCCAAGGCCAACGCGCAAAGGACCATAAATGTTCCACAGAACCTTTTTCTTGAAAATTCGTAACGTCGACTCATCAGATGTTGTCATCGTTCATGCCCCTGCACCATATAGCAGGACGGATATAATTCCCACGACAGCCGGTTCTACGCACCGGAATTGACTCGGATTTCATCCGACCAAGGGTGTTTTTTCGGCGATCTAACCCCGTTTGGATCGGTAAGTGTTACGGAAATAATGAATGACTTATAGAGTTTGGTTTTTGTTCGTCGTGAGAGAACTTTACAGGGTATATGTATGTATATATGAAATTGCTTAGATTCCGCTCCTCTGGTTAACGTTTTACATCTTATTTCCCTGGCTTTGATTCTTACAAGTTCCAAGAGTATAAAATATTGGGTTGGACCCGAACTTAGCCCCCTTTCTTTCTTGTTTATTTAACTTTTGTTTTAATAATTTATGACTTTTTTATTTAGTTATCATTATTATTATATTATCTTCTTATGTTTGCCTTTAATTTATTTAAAATATTATTATTTATGATATAATTATTATTACCGGGTTAGAAGATAATTTTGTCAAATTGTCAAAATATTTTTTCACACATGCAAAGCCGATAAAAGCATCATCGGTTGCTGTCATCGCCCAAGCCTCTGCACCATATAGTAGGACCGGAATTATGAGCGACTTATAGAGTTTAGCTTTTGTTCGTCGAGAGAGGACTTTACTTTTCAATTGCCTACTCAGTCCGAAGTAGCACCTGTTGGCAAGAGCAATCCTGCGTTGGATTTCTAGGCTGACATTGTTGGTGGTGTTTACGCTGGTTCCAAGATAGACGAAATTATCTACAACTTCAAAGTTATGACTGTCAACAGTGACGTGAGAGCCAAGTCGCGAGTGCGACGACTGTTTGTTTGATGACAGGAGATATTTCGTTTTGCCCTCGTTCACTGCCAGACCCATTTTCTGTGCTTCCTTGTCCAGCCTGGAGAAAGCAGAACTAACGGCGCGGGTGTTGAGGCCGATGATATCAATATCATCGGCATATGCCAGCAGCTGTACACTCTTATAGAAGATGGTACCTTCTCTATTTAGTTCTGCAGCTCGAACTATTTTCTCCAGAAGCAGGTTGAAGAAGTCGCACGATAGGGAGTCGTCTTGTCTGAAACCTCGTTTGGTATCGAACGGCTCGGAGAGATCCTTCCCGATCCTGACGGAGCTTTTGGTGTTGCTCAACGTCAGTTTACACAGCCGTATTAGTTTTGCGGGGATACCAAATTCAGACATCGTGGCATAAAGGCAGCTCCTTTTCGTGCTGTCGAAAGCAGCTTTGAAATAGACGAAGAGGTGGTGTGTGTTGATTCTTCTTTCACGGGTCTTTTCCAAGATTTAGCGCATGGTGAATATCTGGTCGGTTTTTGATTTTCCAGGTCTGAAGCCACACTGATAAGGTCCAATCAGTTTGTTGACGGTGGGCTTTAATCTTTCACACAATACGCTCGATAGAACCTTATATGCGATGTTGAGGAGGCTAATCCCACGGTAGTTGGCGCAGATTATGGGGTCACCTTTTTTATGGATTGGGCATAGCACACTTAAATTCCAATCGTTGGGCATGCTTTCGTCCGACCATATTTTACAAAGAAGCTGATGCATGCGCCTTATCAGTTCTTCGCCGCCGTGTTTGAATAGCTCGGCCGGCAATCCTTCGACCCCCGCCGCTTTGTTGTTCTTCAGGCGGGTAATTGCTATTCGAACTTCTTCATGGTCGGGCAATGGAATGTCTGCTCCATCGTCATCGATTGGGGAATCGGGTTCGCCTTCTCCTGGCGTTGTGCATTCACTGCCATTCAGCAGGCTGGAGAAGTGTTCCCTCCATAATTTAAGTATGCTCTGGGCATCGGTCACTAGATCACCTTTGGGGGTTCTACAAGAGTATGCTCCGGTCTTGAAACCTTCTGTAAGCCGCCGCATTTTTTCGTAGAATTTTCGAGCATTACCCCTGTCGGCCAGCTTATCAAGCTCTTCATACTCACGCATTTCGGCCTCTTTTTTCTTCTGTCTACAAATGCGTCTCGCTTCCCTCTTCAACTCTCGGTATCTATCCCATCCCGCACGTGTAGTGGTCGATCGTAACGTTGGGAGGTAGGCAGCCTGTTTTCTCTCCGCTGCGACACGGCACTCCTCGTCGAACCAGCTGTTCTTTTGCACTTTCCGAAAACCAATGGTTTCGGTTGCAGCTGTACGTAAGGAGTTTGAAATGCCGTCCCACAGTTCCCTTATACCGAGTTGTTGACGAGTGCTCTCAGAGAGCAGGAGTGCAAGCCGAATAGAAAATCGTTCGGCTGTCTGTTGTGATTGCAGCTTCTCGACGTCGAACCTTCCTTGTGGTTGTTGGCGTGCGTTTTTTGCGAATCTTGACTGCAACAAGATAGTGGTCTGAGTCGATGTTAGGACCTCGGAGCGCACGCACATCTAAAACACTGGAGACGTGTCTTCCGTCTATCACAACATGATCGATCTGGTTAGTAGTTTTTCGATCCGGAGATAGCCAGGTAGCTTGATGAATCTTTTTATGCTGGAATCTAGTACTACAGATAACCATATTTCGGGCCCCGGCGAAGTCGATCAGCCTCAACCCATTTGGGGATGTTTCGTCGTGGAGGCTGAATGCACCGACCGTAGTGACAAAGATACTTTCTTTACCCACCCTGGCCTTAAAGTCGCCAAGCACGATTTTGACATCGTGGCGGGGGCAGCTCTCATAAGTGCGCTCCAAGCACTCATAAAAGACATCCTTGGTCACATCGTCCTTCTCTTCCGTCGGGGCGTGGGCGCATATCAGCGATATGTTGGAAGAACCTCGCTTTGATGCGGATTGTGGCTAGACGCTCATTCACCGGAGTGAATGATAGTACTCGGCGACGGAGTCTCTCTCCGTGTTTATTAAACACTTCCGAATATATTGTATGTAAGTACATACATATGTATGTCTTAAATGTCCTCTTCAATGCCGATATTGCATTGAAATAATTCGCGAAAGTGGGGACTTTATTCCGGTATAATCAAGATAAATTAACCCTTAACTTTTAAATATAAAATATTATTGTGGGGTCCAGTCTATATTTAAATAATATTTGATAAAAAAAGGTTTATTCTACATTGGCAAAATTCTGTTTGAGAATCCACATATAAATAACAAGGAAGAATTTTTCTGGAAATTTTGGAAAAACCGTTATAATCATAAAAAGAAATTTCTTACAATCGTGCTTATCACAATTTTTATTTTTTCAAATTATGATAAGACGTTCGCAAATTCGCAAGAATTACAGTTAGTTTCAGCTGTATTTGTTTATACTTTCATTAATAATGTATTCATCTTTGAGTTACTTTTTGTTTGAATTCGCTTCGCAATTGCTGATTGCATATACTGCAAATACATAATTCAGAGAATTCACTGAAGACTTGAATCACACTTTTTGGGAAAATAAGGCGTGCTTAAATGAGTCAATAAAAGTTGATCACCCCACTAGCACGACTTCTCATAACTAATTTTTCATGAACTGCTGTCTTAAATTTTCATTGCACTTTAAGTCATTATATATTATAATATATATTATATAAAAGTAAACGTTTATTACGTTTATGTAAATTTTGAAGTTGTGCGTTAAGGGGTTATACGTATATTTACTTACAAGTCAGAAAAACAAGTTATGTGAATATTTTTAAAGAAGTATTTTATTTAATAAATATTTATACATATTACCGATCCCGTAGCTGTTCTCCAGGATGATCTCCGAAAAATGTTATCTATAATCCAAAAAGAAAAAAAATATTTTTACTATAAAAAATACCGGTTGCTTACCAAAAAAAGTTGTTTTTTCGTGAAAAAAAGTACACTTCGGAGTGGTTGAAAAATCAAAATTAATATAAACAAGTAAGGAATGGCTTTTGAAACTTGCAGGAATCAATTCCAGCCAAATACCTTAAGATGTTAAACGTTAACCAGAGGTTCTAAATCCAATCGATTTCATTGTATATATAGTATATATATTTTATATATAACTTATACACTGACCGATATATTCGGTATATCTCATACATTGCCCGATATTTTCGGTTAAAAGTCAACTATATATACTAGGGTCCATATATGCGGTACCTAGGGGCGTGAACAGTTTTGGTTGAATTTGAAAAATTTTTGGTCATAAGGTGGCTGGTATTTAAAGGAATTATTAGTGCAAAATTTTATTCCGTTATATTAATTGCTTTTTGATTTGTATATTTGATATAAGGTGAAATAATCAAATGCAAATTAAAATTGTGGTTGTAGCCCGAGTTCGCTTATTTTTGCACTGTGGTATAGGAATGTGAGAAGAATACCACGTACTAAATTTAGTTGAAATCGGTTGATCGGGTCCTGAGATAAGTGATTTCACTTAAAAATGAATAGTGTCACGCCCATTGACCAATTTTCTCGCTCTCATAAATCTTAACTTTAACTTTATAGGTACGGTTGAAGCTGGAAAAAGAACTCCTGCAATTAGATTTACTGCCGTCCTATCAGAGTAAATAGTTAATAATAGGAGATCTACTGCTATATTAATGGCACCAAAGTTCGTATTTCATGATAGTTTTCTTCATTTCCATTCAAGTTTAGTTTAGTGACTTAAATTGTTACAAATTCGCGAATTGCTTCATTAATTAGTCTATCCTCGCAATCGTTTTTTTCTTTCCTGGCCTTTATGGGCTTTTGCGTTAATTTTCTATGGCACACAACTGTAACTGATTTAAATCTGTCGCTACATAAACACAGCTTGTCAAACATAGTGTCAATGTATGTATGTATGTACATATATGCATGCAGCTCGCTAGCTCTTTGCACAATTAGCAATAGTGTCGCTGACGTCATATTCTTACAAGCCTCAGACTCAGCCAGAGGTAAACGCAGCGTATCAATGTGGGCACGCGCCGCCTGCAGGAACTACACATAACAGCACAATTTACAGAGAATCGTATAGAGCATAAGCTGTTAGTCACTTAGTCATTATTTTGCTCGCGATCATTTAACACTGAGACATCGCTAAGTGTACGTTTTGTATGATTCCCTAAGATAAACACGCGCGCCACAGTCTTTTCTTGCTCCCGCAGCGTCAGCACCTCAGTGCACGCTTACTTGTATACTATGTTGTTGGCTTACTACTAGCTAACCCGCGCTCGGCTTTTTAGCTTCTTCGTCATCCCGTTGACGCCGCTGGTGATGACGTTGCTGATGCCTTCTGCTCGTTGGCTTGCGTGTGCGTGAGTGTGCGATTAGCCAAGTAATCGCAGTCCCCAGTTTGTTGTGTTGTGTCGCTTTTCGAGACATTTGCGGCACGGCGTGTTGCCATTTGAACGTTGAACGCGAGAGCGTTGTTGTGTTAATGCGCGTGCGTGTGGTGTACTAAAACTTTTCATTTACTAGCTAATTGAGTGGCTAGTAAATTTGCAGAAAACAAATGAAATTGAGTAATGGTGTTGGCAGTGTTTGTGATTGAGACGCGCCAAACAAGTGAAAATATTATATATTGAAGCAAACAATTAAAATAAAATAAAATAAACGAAACAGATCTGCCAAAAAACCATTTGGCAATTAACTATAGATCAGTGCTTTGCGTGTGTTGTGTTTTTCTTTCACTGCCAGTGAAAGAGTTTGCACCAAAAAAATATTTCGCACATTCCGCTTGTTTTTAATTAATGTTTCTTATATTAAGTCAGTTCAGCAGCAAGCACATTTGCTGCTGACTCACCTGTGATTAAGTGTGCGCAATAAAGGTATATTTGTTAATACATTTTTCGCTCGAATATAAATAAAATCTGGTGTGATACTCAAACGCGCAACGACTGCAGCGTGTTTTGTAGAAGCTGAAAATAAAATAGTTGCTGAGAACAAATTTGCACTTTTTGTCAATTTTTAATCGAAATTAACACTTATTCACAAATATAAGCACAATTAAATATAAAAAATTGCAATTGTCAACAAACTTTCAACAAGGTAAATGGTATGAAATAATCGACTTTGAAAATCGATCACAGTTGCCACAGCTTATTTGATGGCTTAGTCATAATGCACTTTTACAACTTGCACTTTGTTTTTTTTATTATTTCTATTTTCAATAACAGTTTTTAAAGTGACTTGTAATTTTACTCAATTATTTTTCTCTATTTATTTGAATATTTCATTCATTGGATGACTCATGTAATACTTTATAAAAATAAATAAGTTTATTCTATGCATGTGGGCACTTAAAGTTTTTTTTTATGTTTGCTTTTTCACTACTTTTCATTGTCATTATTATTGTGCTTTGTTTATACGATCCATACGACCTACGATTGTCCGCTCATATTTAATGTCTTATGATTGTGCAGCACCAACAAATAAATAACAAGTTCGTTCGTCGATTCTCTAGATTGATTTGGTATGCAAAACGCGTGTTGCGGCTTACTGCCCAGACATATGTACATACATACATTTTTCAGGTTCAAATGCCTTTTTTTAATTTTTCAAGAATTTTTTTTGTTTGGTGTTAAAAAAAATTATACTTCCTTGCATATTTCACTTGCCAAAAAATATATTTGAGGAAAAGACAAGTGTTGATACCTCAAAATATTTATGTACATCACTGAAGCACCGGAAATCAAAGTTACTTGTCCGCTAAATGTTCTTGCAACCTTTTTCATTAGCACCAAATATTTTTGTGCCGGATGCTTCTATTACATTGCTTGCCTTTTAGGGTTGTAGAGTTTTGTTACCACTTTTATTTTCGGTCCTCCTGTAATTTGCCAGCAAATATTATAAGGCTAAAGCTTGAATTGGCAAAATTTTATGGCTGTGTTTTACAAGAATGCTTAAACTTATATAAAATGATGTTAATGCGGATATTACTTGCCAATTATTTGAAATTTCTTCGAAGGAAGTCGTAAAAATATACTTTTATTGGCATAGTGTATAGAGGTGTGAAATATAGTATGTCTTCAATTCATACATTTGGTTTATTTTTGTAGACAAAAATACGTGTATGGACATTGAAATGTATGAAGTTTATGAGCTATAAATGGTCTAACTAACCCGATATGGTTCGATATATGTACATATGTCTGTGAGTATGTGCTCTCTGATCAAACATGACCCGGATTGACAAAAACAAAAACATTTTACGTATTTTAACACAAATGTTTACTAATACTTTCAAAATAGACTCCTTTTAAGGAAATACAAGCCAATGCTTCATCCAACTTTCCATACATTTGTTATACTTAAGCCTCGGCGCGCTGGCCTCACCCAATAACTTTTACAAGAATGACTCACGACGCGTTCTCCGAAGTATTTTTGAAGTCGATAAGAAAAAAATGTGACGGGAGCCAATTCTGGTGAATACGGTGGCTTGTGCGATGACTCTCGTTTCGTATTTGTGAAAAACCTCTGCTCGACGTTTTTACAAAAAATTCCGGTGTTTGGGTACGGGTCTAGCACTGACACTCTTCATACCCAAAACATTAACCAAAATGATCGAGTCGAACCACAAGAGATCTTGAGATTCTCTGTTACGAAAATTAAACTACTGTTTCTTTAACTTGTTCAATATTATCGTCAATAAGAGAGGTGGATGGAGGAGTCGCCTGAGACAAGTTTTCGATGAATGCCACTCAAATACTTCTGTTCGTGATTAAGTAAACTCTCTATAATACTTCTGCAACATTTTCATCGATTCCCATTGTTCGTTGATATATTATTTCCATGATAAAAGTTTATTATTTTTTCTAAAAACTAGTTCCTCAATACAACTTTCTGAAAAAATATTCAAAGAATTTCAGTTACTTTTTGAAAACAGATACATAGCTTTATTTTCTACAGATGACTATAATGCCGGTATTCTGCTTGTCACGATTGTCTCATGTAAATGATGACGTAAATGAATGCTAAGTTCCGAACCAATTTCGGCGATAAAAAAATCGTGTTAATCTAAAGGCGGATTTACTGAAAATCCTCGCTTTTGGATTTATACTTATGGGCGTATTTCTAGCAATAAGTTAGTTTACACTTAGTTGGTAAAATTACATAGTGAAACGAGGCTTTATATTTTCTTTAATTTTTAAATATTATCGAATTGCACTTAAATAACCAAATATGTTTTCTTTTGATTTACAGATGGCTATACCACCACCACCGGGTCCACCGCCGCCACCAGGGCCACCACCGCCTCCGGCTATGGGAGGTCTCAAATTAGGTGGTGCCGGTGGCGGAGATATGCGTTCAGCGCTCCTACAATCCATACAAAAAGGCACTAAACTGAAAAAGACTACAACAGTTGATAAAAGCGGACCAGCCCTAGCAGGAAAGGTGTGTCTTTTGCGATATAAAACTGAGCTTTTGTGAATTGACTTTTCATTTCACGTATGTAACTAACTGGTGTTGTTTTTCTTTATTTTTCCTATTACGCACAGATTTTCGATTCAACGTCATCCGCAACGAGTTCACCGAAACGAATACACAACAATAATAATAACAACAACATTATCAGTAATAGTAATAACAATAATGTGGGCAATGGCGCACCAAAATTGGGTGGCTTATTCGAAGGGTTAACCTCAATGCCCAAACTGAAGCCAGTCAATGGCACTAGTCGTGGTGAGTAACACACCAATTCTATTTTCCGATTTACATATGTTCTTATTGATATGTGTGTTTATGTGATGTATTATTTTCTACTTTTACAATTTCCTACATGACATTTTCAGCCCAAGCACCGGCAATCCCCACTGCTACCAATAACGACTCGTCCGCAGCGAGTAGACGCAACGACACATCGCCACCGGCGAACGCCAACAGCGGAAATAACGGCAGCAGTAATGGTCCATTAGATTTCAATACTGAACTAACAAAACATTTGACGCTGAAGCGGCAGAAGCAACAGCAGCTACAACAGCCGGTCAATGCGACCGAGGCGAATTTACGCACAAATCGTGGACCACCACCGCAGCCGCCATCGACGCCACCGAAAAATCTCTCAACGGTAAATACAATGCATGCCAAATTATGACATGAGAATAAGAAAGACTAGAAAAAATATGCAAAACAAAACAAAAACAAAAAAAAATATGTGTAAATATGTATGTGAGTGACAAAACTAGAGATTAACAAATAAGCGGCAAGAAAATTTTGTGGTGATTTCTAGTACCAGTAGGTTTCTGGTGGTGTTGCTGTGTAGCGTACGTTTGCAAAAGATTTTTGCAAATAAACCACATCAGCGCACAGTGTTGCCGAAAATTAGAGCAGTACTTCTGTAAAAGTTATCATATGAGTATATATAAATATCAGCGGTCTGAGTTGATTTAGCCAGGTCCGACCCTCTGTCACATACATACATATGTTCATACATACATATATGCGAACTAATTTCTCAGATATTGAGATATCGATCTAAAATTTTATACACAACTTTTTCTCCAGAAGTAGCTGCTCATTTGTCGGAGCCACCGATATCGGACCACTATAGCATATATTTATGTATCTGCCACACAAGATGAACGATCAAAATCAAGTTCTTGTATGAAAAACTTTCTTATTTATATCTTCACATATTCGCCACAATCTTCGAACAAATTGTTCAGATCAGACTATTAAAGCATACATAATATATTCACACTGAACAATCAAAATCAAGTCCTTATACGAAACCTTGTTTTCATGACAAGTTATGTTCAATGATTTCGACATATATTATTGTCTGGAGAGGTGCTGTCTTATCTCGACATGTTGTTTATATCAGACCACTCAGCATATAACTGCCATACGAACTGCCAGTCCAAAATAAAGATAACGGTCTTTTTATACTCTTTTATTTTATAATAAATACACCTGTGTGGGCTATTTAATAGCTTCGGTGCAGTCTAAATTACACCAGTAAGTACACCACATCTCGCAACATAGTTTTGTTGTCGCTCATCACTGGATTTATGCGGCATTATTAATTAGACCATACATTACAATTATGAAAACCGCTCAACACTAAACTATGTATGATAACACATTACTTATTTTAACTGCCGCAAACAATTTTGCTCATCACTGCACTCATTTGCGCATTTGCATAAATTACATACACTTAAAATTTATCTACAAGTATTCGTACAGACACATGATCACACGAAATTGTAGTATAAGATTTACAAAATTCTATTTCAGTGTCTGTGTTGGAGAATTTATTAGCTGATTTATACAGCTGTAGAAGCTGTAGCCAATTCATGTAGTTTTCCACACCGCTTCTGAATAAATAAATAAATTTGACATTGGAAGTGTTACGAAATCATTATAAATATGCACTATATTTGGCGTGTCATTTGCATCTAAAGTGCGTACGACTGTGGCGTCTACAATTAAAAGCGTTCGCTAATAAGGAAATCGTATTTTCTTTTAAATTAACCGTTATCGTTTTAATACAGTTTACAAGAATGCTGAAATCGTATGTGTAATTAAGTGTAATAATGGGTCTTATGCTTTGTACGGTTAGGAAAAAATCATGAAAACTTTTCACGTAAAAATCACTTAATAGGCTTTAAAATATTTATGAGGCAGGAATAGGTAATATAAAAAATAATTATATGTTAAATTAGAACTTTAGAGGCTTATATAGATTTTTTTTTAAATTATTGTATATGTACATATATAGTATTTTTAAATTATATATATATATATATTGTATATTATTCTTTTCTCTTAGTATAATCAAGTGTTTTATATGTAATATATATTAATTAAAAAGTCAATAAGCGGTTTACTACAAAATAGTTCTTTGCTTTTTTTAATATTTGCTTCAGAATCCATAAACATCAGAGACCCTATATAAAATATATACATAGATATAAATGATCAGATTAATGAGCTGAATTAGTATCTCAGTTTTTGACATATGAATCTGAAAATTTGCACACATTTTTTTCTTCATTTGTCGGTACCGCCGATGTCGGACTACTATAGTACATAGCTGCCATACAAACAAATGAATGATTAAAATTAAGTTCTTGTAGGTTTTTTTTCTTCTAACAGATTATGCTAAAAATAGTTTGCAAGTCTGTTAATAATATTTTTGCATATTCCAAGTCTTAAATTGGAATATGCTTTTGAAGTTTTCCAAATCTTATTTTATTTCTGCTATATCACAAACTTAGGGTGTTTAAAAAATCCAAGAGGAATAATTTATTAAACAATATTATTTTTATATGTCTAAAGTTGTGTGGAAAGCGATTTAAACAAAATTTTATAACCTTAAAAATAACTATACATATGTATAAAACGAATTATAATTGGTTTTATAGTGTTTTAAACATCTCATGAAATGTCTACACAAACTAAACTATGGCTGATTGACACATTAATGGATAACTCCTGAATGCCAATTAGAATATTCGGGGCGGAACAAGTAATATTTCTAGTAATATATTCATTTTTAAATAACAGATTTCTATTTGCTCACTTAAATTTGTTTAAGTAATTTTATCTAAATAATACAATTAAATAAGACAAAATTTTAGAATGCATCATTTCGAAATTTAGGATTATGTAAGTAAAATATTATGTTGTTAGTACAATCATTGGTACAAAAACAATATAAATAGACCGCACTAAAAATAATTTTGTAAAAACCCAATTTTAAATTTTATAAATATGCTTTTATAAAATAACATATTGTAAGAGATTCGATGTAAAGCTAAAAATATTAGAACGCAACGCGTCAAATCGTATCAATATATCATTTAGGCTATATGAAATACATTTGTATATGCGCTTAAACGTATTGAAAAATTATTATTAAACATTTTCCTTTTTCGCTTTACTTATTGTATTCATAATATTTATTTGTTTTGTTTTCTCTCTTTCGCCATATCTTAACTATGCATAAATAAGCAGAGCGCCTCCGACTCGGTGTTGGAGAAAACGAGAGGTATTAACGCGTCGTCAGCTGGTATACGCGCCAGTCCGTTGGCGGCAAACCACAGCAATAGCAAGGCATCATCGCCTACGCTTTCGGAGAGCAGCAATGGCAGCAACAAAATCGCTGGTGGTGGCAGCAGCAATAGCATCAAAAGTAAAGCGGCTAGTTTGAAGTAAGTGAAGCACTGATGAATTTGATACAAACACAAACGCTTTTTCGCTTGTTTTATATGAAACGCATACTTCTCGTTAAGTATGTATGTATGTACATATATACATATATATTTACTGTCGATATATCCATATTTTTATTGCTTAGCAAAGTAAATATGTATGTAAATTGTAGATATGTAACTTAAGCTTCATATGTAATATTTTAACAATGTAAATCCACGTACATACATATGTACATAGCAGCTATAGTTGTATGCGACTACGCCTCTCAACGTTGATTTTGCTGCCTTCACTATTCACCTGCTTCGCTACAGTTATTAATTTTTTTTTAAATACGCATCCATACATACATACATACACACATACATATGTATTTAGTATAAAAGTATCTTCGCTTAACTTGACTTAGCAGTTGCATCAAACACACATTTACTACAAGCGTCAACAAATCACATGTTACATATACATAAATACATTTTTACATACCTCAAATGGCTAGCAAGCCGCCTTCATACTGATTACTTGTTACTAACTTCTCGTACGACCGATGTAATCACTTGCTTGTCAATATTTATGTCATGCGCAGTTTTACAGTTTATTAACACTTTTTGTTTGTCATACATTCATCAAGCTCTACGCGTAAATTTCATTTTTATCAACATCAGTTTGTTTAGTTTTCCATTTTTTGAGACCTTTTTTAATATCTCTCGTTTTCACATTCTTAATTTATTTGCTTTGTTGTTCATTACGTTTATATGAATGCACGTTTATAAATTTTTCTTATTCCCAATTTAATTTACTATGTGTTTTTAACCGCCTTCACATCATATTTGGTGTTTTCATTAAGAATTTGTCTAGAGATTTGCATTTGCTACATACAATGATATATATAGTTACATACGTACATATGTATATACTTAAGGCATCGTCTCAGAGCGAAATTTTCGAGAAATCATTTTTTTTTGTTGCATTATCGGATAGTATACACTGTAATAAACATTCTCTCAAATTTTGAAATCGAAGTTCACTGCAACTCTAATCTTTAAACGCGTTTTTCTCAGAATGGTGTTTTCCAAAAAATATTCCACTTTCAAAGTAAGAGATTTGAAGATATCCAATTTGGAGAGAACATTTTTAACGTCATTCGCTATCGCGCTATTTAACCTTCTATTTTTTTTTTTAATCTTCCTATTTTTTCTACGAAAAACTGTCGGAAAAAACGGAAAAATTCGATAATTTTGTATTCGACAAAAATGTATTTATTTACAAAAAATCGGGCTTATTAGTTGATTGCAACATTAAAAAAATCGCGAAAATTAGTGATTTTTCGGAGGGTCACACTGAGACGATCCCTTAAGTATATGCACTTTAGGGTGTCCGTCATTTTCGAAGTTGATTTTATTTTAGCAAACGTCCCCTGAAGTTTCATGTTTTGCATTAAAAAATTATTTAAGCTCTATACTTTCAATTTATGCCGTGTATTTTACATGGAATTTTTGGATCTTTTGCATTAAATTTTTTAACTCCAAAATAAATAACCCTACAACTTTGAAAATATGAAATTCTACTACAAAATTTAGCGCTATTCAAAAAAGGTCCCAATTATTTTCTGATAAAAACATTAAAAGTTATACATTAAATGAACTGAATTTTAAATTCTAAGATGCTCATACGACATGTTGTACTATATGATACAGTAGAATATTCTCTTTTTAAAGATGTAGGTTTATTTACTCTGTACATAAAAAATGCAATGCTAAAGTTAAAAATACAAAATATATGGTAAAAGTAAAATAATTATTAAGCACGGTTTAAATTTAAAATAAAAAGCTTGTTTACGTCGGATAATGATTTTTTGGGGCAAAAACAGAAACTATTAGGAGCGTCTCAAAAAAAATCAATGCCTGGGAAATAACGAATTCCATAATATATATACATATATATGGTATATACTTAACCCTATGTATTTGAAGTAAACATAATATACGTATACATTTTTGTGAAATAATATTTTCTTTAATAAATGCTTTTGACTTGTTTTCGTGAATCCGATTATTACTGAATAATATGCAATTTTTTTATGCAAATTTTTAGAAATAAAAAAAACACAAATATTAATCAAAAATTAAAAAATTACTTCGGCATAATACCCTCCACACGTGAATTTCTTATAGCACTAAAGAGTATGTAAAGATCTTTATCTTGCTTTTTATCGTTCAGTATTATACATTCTATCCGCAGCATATGTCGTTGCTTTTGACAATAATTCTTACCAAATTTTTTGTTAAAAGTTTTCCCTATAAGGATTTGGTTTTGATCAATTAGTTTGTATGACAGTGGTCCGATGTTGGCGTTTCCGACAAATGATCAAAATGTAAACAAAAAATTCATGAGAAACACAAAAAAAATGTTATTTGACATTAGAGATTAAAAAATATTTTCGCAAGAAGAAGCATCTCAAGTACCACAACCTTATATAATTGAAATAAGGCTTTTTAATTAACTCGCTGACACTTAAAAATAATATCTCAAAACTCTCAGGACAAGTTTTGACTTTTCTTTTGTACATACAAATAACTGTTCCGCTCACTTATATCTCCTTTCTTTCCATATGCTAACTTTTACTAACCATAGTAGTTGTTTTTTTTATACTTTATCCTTGTGTTTATATTTTTTCTTTTCAAACCCTAATTTATTTGCTTTTGCTTTTGCTTTTATACATATATATATACATATTTTCTTTTTCAACAGTTTAACATTAGGCAAAACAAATTCAAATGTTGTAAATAATAAAAGTAGTAATACAAACTCTTCTTCAACTACAACGACCTCGTACAATTATAATTCAATCAACAACACAATTACCACAACAACAACAAACAAAACAACAACAAACCATTTAAACTACAAAAGCAGCCTGAACAGTACACTGTCGAAAGCAACACAATTCCAACAGCAGCAGCAAACATCACCTGCACCGAGCCGAGGCAATATCCTACCGAACAAGTCATCATTATTCGGCACGAATGGCATAAATAGCGCTGCTGGCTCCTCTGCAACGGGTAGTAACAATTCGCTTGCCACCCCTACCACAGCATCAACGACGACGCCGACTAATAAGTCGCCGACGCCAAGTTTGAAGCCGGTGCCAAATCATGGCAAACCGAATTTTGCTCCCAAACCGCCAGGATTACAGCAATTGGCATTGGCGAGCAGTCAACGTACAACCGTGTCGCGCCATCATAGCATGAAGTCGCCAAGGTATACCAGATGCAACAAGAATAACAAAACTATTGTATATCATTAAAATAGCCGCATGCAATGCTTGAAATAATTCCATGAAAACTTAGGTTTAGTGTTTTGGGGCCCGAAGTCAGGTTTGAAATAGTCAATAATCAAAAAAGTGTGGGCTTTCAACTTACAGGGCAGCATCGTAAAATTCATTTCATGTAATTATATCCATTGATATTCATTATACTTCATATGGTTGTGTTTAGTTTTAAAAAAGTTTACGAATTTAGTAAAAAATATTTGGGCTATTCGAAAAATGTTTGTAAATACTGTAACATATATCTTATTTAAGTTAAAAAACATTCAGTATAAAGGGTATTTTGTATTATTTTTTAAAAGTAAACAATTTATCATTTACGAGTTACGTACATAAAAACATATAAACAAGACATAATTGTGGCTGTTAAATTTACTTTGTTTCGGGAAATGTTTATCATTAGTCACATTAAAAAGTTTTTTTCCATACTATAGAAACATTTCGAAACAAAAGTAGAAAAATGCGCCTAAACCTATACTTATTTTATCTCAATATGTGTATACCTTTGTAGAGCCCATTTTTTTATTTTTATTTCTTGTATAATCAGTTTTATTTACTTTTTATTTTTTTGTTTTATTGAGTCAATTATAGATTGATTCTTTAAATTATTTAATTATTTGTTTGTTTCATTATTTGAATTAAACGCCTAAAACTATACTTATTTAATCAACTGTATGTTGAACATTTACATTGTTTCATAAATAGATAGATAGATTTCGATTTTCAATAGTTAGTGAATATGTTCGAAATATACTAAAACTCCTAATAGTTCCGTTATGTGGGAAAAAATAATCGAAATGTGGAACTAAAAACTACATAAAATAGTTAAATAAAGAGTTTAGTCACCGTACCTAATAAATTCGAAGTTAATTTCTGAGGTTTTTTACACGCGCTATTCATATTAAATTTATAAGCCTCTTAAATTACTTATACATACCAGTATATGCTATATTGCGGCTGGAAAAAAAAATAAATTCTTTTGTGTTTTAGTAGCCTATTTACAGATTGACATTTAAATAATGATAACACACAACCAAATATTGAAAATATAATTTTTCATAAGGTTAACATTTATGTAAATATATGTAAAATCGCATACAAACAAAATTTGCAGTTAATGGTTCATATTTAAATTTAAATGCTATCCAAAATTAATATACAGCTAATTGTATATCGCAACTGGTTCTAACCTAAAAGGCGGGTTAACCCAAAAATATATAAATTAAAACAAAAAATGAAAATAACAATATATAGCACAAGTTTTTTTGTATGTTCCATTTTTTTTGACATACAATTGCAATGAAAGTGAACATTATCCGTGGGTTCGAAATTATTAAGAATTTGAAGTAATTAATTACATTTAAAACAGCAGTCAAATATGTTTATTTCGGACGATTTAGAAACAAACTATAGAAAAAGAAGTAACTAATTCTCTGCTTTCACAAGAAATTTTTTCCAACAACCGACAGCTGTCAGCTGCATACAAGTTTAATGACAATTAAACGAATGTACTTTAAATCGAGACTGTTGTGTATAACTTGCTCAACAGCACTTTTTGTACTCTGTTCCACAGATCACCACCAATTGCAGCGCCAGGTGCGCCCATATTCCCCAACCAACAACACTTCGGCACAATGCGCGCACCACTCGCCCAACTGTATCAGTCGCAAGAAGCAATCAACAGCAGCGGCATGCGTCCAGCGCCAAATCCACCAATTGGTAAGCTAAAATAAAAAATTAAATAAAAATAAAAAAATATAATCATTACATAATTTTTTCACAGGTCGGCCTACAGTGGCACCACCGAAACCGCCATCAGTCAAACCACCGCCACCGCCAACACCGGCGCGCAGCGTCTCCAATTCCAATCTGAATAGTATTGTGGGAGGCCAAAGTACCGCTGCCAATGGCAATGCGGCCATACCATATAGCGCTGTGAACACTACACTTATCTCTTCCGTAAACAGCAATAATTACTCATCGCCCACCACAACGCAACCACCTTCCAATTCTTCTTCCACCAGTAGTGTGTCAGCGTTGCGTGATCAATTTCGTAGCACAACAAATGCAACACCACCACCACCACTGCCGCCAACAGCAAGCGTTGCTGCTGCCAATATGAAGTCGTCCAGCAGTAGCAGCGCTCAGGGCAGTCCAGGTAGTCCCGGCAGCAGGCAAGCGTCGAGTCGAGAAAAGCCCATAAAGGCAATCATATTGAATGGTGGTCCATTGAATGCGCCACCACTGCCACCACATCGAACAGTTCAAGCGCCCCCGCCGCCGCTACGTCAAACGAGTAATGTAAGTAGTCTTCCGTTTTCTACGTTAAGTGACCAATTGCCTTGTTTTATGTTCGCACGTGTCCAAACAAACAAACAAATTTGATGAACAGCTTGCAAAATAGAAATAATAAAGCACATGTACTAAATACAGTTAGACTGCAACAGTTTGAAGCTCACATGGAAATTAATTTCACATTTAGCTGAGTGCTTTTCGGGAAGCGAAATGTTACTTTCTCTCGCACGCTTGTGCCTGTACCCTCTCTCGATGAATTTCATGCTATAGATTATTTTATTTGTAAAAGCACGTTAACAGTTCTATGCTTCTCTTTATGTAGTTCGAACAGCCGTGACTGTTTACACTGTCAAAATATCTAATGTGTACAAATTATATTTGTATCCAAGAAGAATACTTATGTAAATATTGACTACTACAACCATTCTGAAGCTTCTGAGCTTCTTTCAGGTGCCGCAAATTCGAGGATGTGTCATGTTATGTAAAATATAGTCTGTAATCACAAAATTATGGACACAATGTTAATTTTATTTATTATATAAAAAATTTGGTTATCTAAACTGCGATAATTGCCGCTTTATCAGAGAGCAGCTCAAACTTTTAGTTTTCAGTCATTTTGCGATAGAGTTGTTAGAAGCTGTTTCCTGTTGGTTTCGGGTTGCTAAAACCGAAAAAAAACAATAAAAATTTCTTAAAACGTAGTATTTTTTGGGGTGTAGGGATCAAACCAACACCATTTACTAAAATGACAAAAATAGCTGGACGTGGAATTTTTCAAATTTATACATACAGGCATACAGCCTTTTCTCCACGAGATGCAGAATTATTGATATGGGGCCTATAACATATACTCTGCACAAAATCAAGTTCTTGTATTTGACAAAATATGTTGTAGTTGTAGCGGCAGAAAACATTTCTGAAGTAGTTTCGACAGTGTTGACAGTGCTTGGCCGGATAAAAATCCGGATCCGTTCCGTTCTTAGACCATACTGTCGTGGGAACCGTTTGACAAGATATTTTCACTGATCCATCAAAAACAAGCCTTGTGTTGTAAACTATTTTGTTTTTTTTTTTTGTTCAACCGAAGTTAAAGGATGTAACAATGTCGGAATTTAAAGTTGTTATTGTCAAAACTTTTACTTTGAAAGTGACATTACTATCAAACGTACCAAACTAGCTCCCCTATCACTCAATTAATGTTCTCTTCATAAATATACATGTATATAAATATAAATAATGCTTTTATTAAGAATGTAGGCCAATATTATATTTGTTGTGCTACGGTTATTTGGTACCACCATTCAACCCCTACCTGGTCTTGTTAAAGAAACATAGTATTTTTCTTTGTGAATGGCTTTTGAAGTGTCATAAAATACATATGTACATACAAAATACCGTAGTAAGTGTATATAAAGTATGTGAACATTGGAGAAACATTTCCTTTGACGTAGGTTTACTTCTGTTGGCATAGCAGTAAAGCTTCACTGCACACATATAAACCCACGTATTATTGTAATTGTCCTGTTTACATTCTCTCGCTGCGTGCTCTCTCTCTCTCTCTCATTTTATATGTATCACTCAATTTCATTTGCCTCTGACGAATGTGAACGTCGTCAGGTGGCTTTACGCTGGATAATCAAGTGTATATGTGTGCTTTGTGTGCACGTGAGTATGTGTGGGCATGGCATGTCTCCACAAAAGTAAAATAGCAAAACAAAATCTGTAGCAGCGTGAAATTTTTGCATTGTGACAGTCAGACAACGCATAAAGCAATAGTATAATTTTAGGCGCAGCAGCAGGAAAAATTTAAAATGCACTGATTTCCTAAAGTGATTGCATATTTCTAATGTGGCATTGATTGATTATTAAAAATCAACATAATTTCGGCGTAAAACAATCAATAATTTATAACGGAATTTGAAGAATTTGCGTTGCATCAGATAAGGCGTAATATTCTTGCAATAAAAACGGTTTTTGGTGTTACGCGAATGCTGCTGAACTACAAACGTGCTGTAATTATGCAATTTCAGTAACTGTGCTGTCTATTTACAAGTGTTTAGAGCGGATATATGTATATAGTTTTTACGGTTTTTTATATTCATTGTGACGTAGTAAATGCTTTCAAGGTTAACGCATTCATCAAGCACAACAAAAATAAAATTCAAACCGATTTTAGTTTTAGGTTTTCTTTTTTATACCTGCGTAAATTAAAGCTTATATTTATATTTTAATAAATCTTTTACTATCATTTAATCTTCCGTCCACAGACTGGCAATAACGTGGCACCAGTGCCGCCACAACGACACTCTTCCATACGCGCCAACGCACCTGTAACACCGCCAACAGCCAACAACAACAATATGCCCATGTTCGGCAACAATGCTGGCAATCTATCGCACGCCAATTCAGTCAGCCGTTTGATCACCGATTTGGAATCCCGTTTCGTCTTCCACAATGTCACCGAATTCCCAAAACCGCCACCGTTTCTAAATATTCCAAAAGTCTATACAGCCAAAGCGAATGGTATGTAAATATATGGGGACGAGAAGAAGATGATGAAGAAGAAGACAAAAAAGCTGTGTGGCAGTTTAAAGTGAACAAGAACAAAAGTTAAATATTTATGTTAGTTTTTGTGGTTGTATGCAAATGTAAGCCAGCTGGCTGGGCATAAAAAGCAGTCACACACAGGCTAGTTAGTAAGAGCATGCAAGCCTAGACAGACAGACCGCAAGCAGACAGTCAAGACAATCGTTTAGGTCGGGTCGTAGTAATGACCATGAAATTTATTGTAAAATTCGCGCAAATGCGTGCGAGCATATTGTAAACAAAGCAACAAAAATATTATATTGTGAATGCATACGTCGTAATAGTTTAGCGCCTAATCTAGCAGCGTTTGTTCCCACGTGCGAAAGTCAATTTTTCTTCTACACTTTCTGTTTTTAATACAAAAAGTACTTTTTATATTTTAAATGCAAGCTTTTAAGTTACTTATATGGAATGCTTATGCGAATGCTGTGTATGGAATGCGGTTGAAGTTTCATTTTTTTTCTTTTAGTAATCAATAAGAATTACTAATTAACTTATTTAAAGTTCAAACTATATATGTATAATAAAAAAAGCATTTTATATGATTTTCTCTAATTTAAATTAATAGGTTTTTTATGGAATTTGTGAAATATTTGTGTTATATATATGAATTGTTGAGTAACAAGCAGTAATTATTGAAAACGGCATTAAGCGCTGAGTAATTTATTAATTTTTGCACGCAATATAGTAGCCTTTGCCTTGAAAATATAGCAATGAAGTTGAAAATGTAGCGTTATATAGTAAATTGCACAGTTTTTTAAAGCAAATTAAAAGCAATAATGAATTGAAAATACAAAATATTAAAAAATAGTAAATTTAGAAGTTTCAATAATTAAATTGCTAATTAAGCAAATAGTTTCGAAAATATGAAAATAAAAAATACTAAATAAATATTTCTTTATTTTTATGCATAAAATTATTAATATTACTTATATTAACTTCAAAAGTCTTTTTTGATTTTTGATGAAATAGTTGGTATTGCCATCGCGAAATAATATAAAAATAAAATTTATTTTTTCTCACTTCTAAATTATATAAATGAAATTACGTTTTTAAATATTAATATTTAACAGTTTAAAAAAAACAGCATTTAAAAAAATAAAAAATAAATATTAAAGTTAACACTTTACTACATTGAAATTATGTTATTGCCATTTGCCAGTTTTGTTAAAAAAAATATTTAAAAAATCTTAATTTAAATAATATAAAGGAAAAATTTTTATTATATTAAAAAAATTAAAAGATGTAAACTCAACTGATTTTTATTTAACTGAAAATTTTACTACATTCAAATTATAATTTAATTAAAGGTTGACAGTTTTGCTGAAAAACTATTTACTAAAATCAGAAATATGAAAGAAATTAATACACTACACTTGAAAAAATTTACTAAAGCGCAATTATATTTTTTTAACAGATTAGTTGTCAATTGTCACTAAAATCAAAAAATAAATTAAATTGCTTTTGCTAAATTAATTAATAACAAAAATAAATTCATATTTAACCATTTTCAAATATCAAAACAGTTCTAAAAATAAAAACAAAAATTATTTTGATTTTTGGCAAAAAATATATATTTAACTTCAACTGAAATTAATTTTACAAAATACAGAATAAATGGTTTTTGGTAAATAAATTAGAGGTTTCAGATTATTTCAAAAATAAATAAATTATAAAAATTACTAAAAATACAAAAACACTTTTTCTTTTTGTTAAAGGCAGCAAAAATGAGAGAAATGGCGTAATAAGCACATATTTATTTCAAATTATTCTGTTGAATATCTGCATTTTTTATTTGATGCCTCGTCATTTCTCATTTAATTGTAGAATATATATAGTATATATATAAAATTGCATAGTTTTGGTTTTTCGCTGTTCTATATAGTAGATATTTTTTTTTTATTCTGTAATTATATTTCCAATTTATTTGTGTTAGTGAAAATATTAAATTCATAAATTTACTAAATATTTTGTATTACAACTAAATGAACTAAATTTTAAATTTAAAATTGAGTTAAACAGGCGTAATGTGAGCATGTGTCTGCGTCGAAAAATATGCATATAATTCTAAGCATACAAAGCACAAACACTGCTAAACGCCGCTAAGCATGCTACTTGCCACTTCTATTTAAAAGGGCACAGTGGTACAAGGATTAAAAAAATCTTTTAAATAGAGTTTTCGTTGCAAGAGAAAGAACTCCTAAGACTATTTTTAATAAGATAGTCAATTTAAAATGAAAAGAATTTTTTTCGAAACACTCACAGCACCTTGTTTTAACTTATATTTTTTTACAAACTGAAGTGAAAAAATTTATATAGCTTTATAATTTTATATATTTACCTTTAACACCACTTGTTTTAATGTAATATTAACAATATATTAAAAGTAATAATTAAAGCTCACAGCAATGCAAAATATAAAAATTATAATAAAAAATTAAATAAAAGCATAAAATTCAATAATAATATATGGGGGGAAAAAATAAATGAATATTTACGAAGCTTATAAATATAAAAAAGTAAAAGTAGTCAATCATCACTTATTGTCATTTACACACAATAATTTAGTAACTGTATACTACATATAATACATAAAAGAATAAAATATCCATTTTTATGTTTCTAGCAATCATTCTCATGCATACCAAACACACAAACATACAAATGCATACTCCACACTAACTTACAAGTCAATTTGCTAACTACCAGGCTAAATGCATAAAAATTTAGTAAAATAAACATATAAAATATATAAAGCGATTATAGTTATTTTAATATATAATAAAAACAACACTTTTTTGTTAGCATGCAACTCTGTATGTAAATTTGTATTATGTATAAATTTATATGTAAGTATTTCCTCCTTCATTTATATATATTTAAACATAAATGTATGTATGTCTAATTCTTATTTTAATTTTAGTATTTCTGTTTGTGTTTATTTCTTTAATAAGCAAAACAAAAAATATGTATAAAAGAAATTTTGTGAATAAAAATTATCAATTCATTTTTCTTACTACTTCATTTGTATTGCGTGCACAAACGTACGTACATATACTTTTTTATGTAAAGATTGAACGATTTCATTTGTTTGGCAAGAAATTTATATGGAATGTGCAAATGTTAACATTTATAATTATGTATAATATTCATGATTGTAACAACAAATATTATTGAATTTTTTTTTAATGAATACCGACAATTTTTTTTATGTTTGAAATATTGTCTAGAGTATGTTACAGAACTTCCAGCTTAGTTAGAGTTTATATTATTTAAAAATATATTTGTGCGCTAGAACGCATCTAAAACTTTTGGGGTTATGTCAAATATTAAATTTTATGTAATTTTGAAAATTTATATTCGTGGAAAATAATGGTCGACAAGAAAAAACTTGAATTTCGGCTGCATTGAAGCTATAATACCTCTCACAGGGTAATTATTTATAGAATAAAAAGGAATGAGAGGATATTAATCTTCATTTTGAGTGGTTAGTTTTTATGACAGCTGTATGCTATAGCTGTCCGATCTAAACAATATATTCGGAGATAGTAGCGTTTCATTAGGCAACAATTCATGCCAGATATCGTGAAAATATCTTATAATAAAACATAAAAGTTCTCCATACAACAACTTGGTTTGAATTGTGCTATATGCTATAGTTTTCCGAACTGACAAATTTGTTCGCATATTGTTGCATTCCATGTAGATAATTTGTCAAATAAAAAAGTTTTCCATACAAGGAATTGCTTTTCATCGATAAGTTTGTATGACAGCTGTATGCTACAGCGGTCCGATATCTGAGGTGCCGACAAATGAACCGAACTTTGGAGAGAAAAGGACGTGTGCAATTTTCAAATCGATATTTCAAAATCTGAGGGTTAAAGTTGCAAACGAATAGACAAACAGATGGGCATGGCTAAACCCATCCAACTCGTCATGCTTGGATGCAGCTGAATAAGTCAACCCATGCGTGACTCAGTTCTATATTTTAACCTATTAGTCTTTTGTTGAGAATTTCATGTGTAAATGCTCACTGCAAGACATTTAAATTGAGCAACTTCTCTTCGTTCTCAAAGAAGTTGAGTCAGATCATGCACTATGACCTTGGCTATATTAAAAGCTATTATTATAGTTTTCTACCTAACCGTGGTCCTGCTGTTCCAACAACAACCACATATTCCCGTCTAAACAATTAACACTTAGGGGATGTTCGAGCAAGCAAATAACTGCAGCAATATTGCGACAGTGTTGTTTTATATTGCAAAATTTTTGCGATGATGCCTTGCTATACTGCCGCAGTGATTGAGACTCGAACATCCCCATAGTTGTCATTGATTGTATCTTTAGGCGAATTTTAAACATTTGCGACTAGAACTCAGTTGAAAACTATCATTAATGTTTTTTATTATTACTTCGAACTACAAAATTAGAAAAAAACATTTATTTACAGGTTATAAGCGTTAATTTTGACACACTTAAAATTAATTGATAACTAAGGCATATTTTTAGGCGCTCACGCCATATTTTATGCAAGATAAAATCATTATAAAAAACTCATTGAACATATTTCCAAAAATAAATTTCTTTGCCCTATAATATAGCGCCACTTCCAGGAACTAACATAAACAACAACAACAACCATTTTGATGGGCAAAACACTGCAACACCAACAACAGCAGCAGCCTCCACAGATACAACATCACCAGCGGTAGCAAGCGGTGTGGCACGCAAACAGCTAGCACAACCGTTATTTCCCTTGGGTGTGAAGAAGCATCGCGCACCCGCACCACCACCGCAAGCCGGTGTGGCTGCGGCAACGGTATCTGTGATAAGACAATCGAGTTTCCTTTATGGCAGCGCCGGTGTGGGTGGTGCTGTAGCACAACAACAACAACAACAACAACAAGCACAGCAGTGGTAAACATACCTCTGCAATGTGTAGTGGAGAGGAATGGATTAGAGTGGAGTGGGTTGGAGTGACGTATGTGAATCATAGTAAAAACATATTTTTAGCAAGATAATTAAAAATAAAATAACTAAATATAGGCATAATTAAATAAATCAGTATTTAGTATTTAATATACATATGTTATATTGAATATAGTATGAATATGTAAGTGTAGTTGTATTTGTAGTTTAATATTCTCAAAAGCAATTTCTGATGGTGCACACGATTCGGCGGAACACCTGTCACTTAACTTCTTAAGCGAAGTTGTTGTAATTTCTAAAGTAAACTATAGTAATTTTTAAAAAATATACATATAAGCAGGGTTGTGAATTCTTTAATTAAAAGATTTTGGATTAAAAATAAATTTTACAATTTGTAATTAAGTTTAGTTTTTGAATTAAAAATTAAATTTTCTACTAATTAACTAAACTATTAACTAATTTAATGTCATTTTGTAAAAACTAAGTTTTAAATTTTTAATTCAATTTAATTTTGGAACTCAAATTTGAAAAATTAATAATTTAGAATTTTTAATGAATGAATAATTAAACAGACTAACCAAAAATGATTTTGAAAACATAAGTTCTTTAATTTAATTCTCAATTGAATTTAAAATTGGAACTACAATTGAAATTTTTAATATATTTTATTTTTGGAATAAAAATATTAAATTAAAAAATTATAATTATAGAATTAAAAAAAGAATAATTTTTAAACTTTAATTAAATTTAACTTTGGAATTCAAAATTAAAAGTTTTAAATAATTTAATGGAATTGAAAATGAATTATTGAATTGCAAAATTGGAAGTTAAAAATAGAAAATTTAATTTTCAATTGCAAATTCGGAATTAAAAATTTATAATTAAATTTTCTACTAGTTAAACTAAATTTTGAAGAAATTTAATGTTTTAATTTAACTTATATTTGGATAAGAATCAAAAATTTGAATAGAAATTAATAATTTTAAATTTGTAATTAAATTTAATCTGGAATAAAAATTGAAATTTTAATATAAAAAAAAACATTACATTTTTAATTACAAATTTGGATGTGAAAAAAGAAAATTTAATTTATAATTGCAAAATCGGAATTAAAAATTGATAAAGTATACATAGTTTCATCATCGGTCTATAGTATTGAAAATGCGAGGTCGAAAAAATGTGATATTAATTTTTTTTTAATTTTTAATTATAAACTTGGTACACATTCCTTTATTTTAAATTAAATTTTAATTTTTTTTTCAATAAGCTATAAGGATTTGAAATTAGAAAATTGTGTTTTATTACAATTTTCGATATAAAAAATATTAATTTAAGTGTTTATTCTTTTAATTTCTTTAAAGCACTTAATGCAACCCTGCATACAAGTTTAGAAAATTCCAAAATTCTTTGTACTTGTGTAATTTAGCGACAGGCTGAAGCTAATCGCGGCAAGTCGATTTTGACTTTTATTAACATCAAATCTGGTTATTACCGCCTCATATAACATACATAATATTTATACTAAA
This sequence comes from Bactrocera neohumeralis, assembly GCF_024586455.1. Taxonomy (NCBI): domain Eukaryota; kingdom Metazoa; phylum Arthropoda; class Insecta; order Diptera; family Tephritidae; genus Bactrocera; species Bactrocera neohumeralis. The sequence goes on along the minus strand of NC_065921.1, from coordinate 62,953,583 downwards.
TAAATTAACTATCATATTCCAATACACATAAAGACTTTCTTTTACACATAATGCCTTCATATTTGTATTGAAATTAATATTGTAAACATTAAACAAAATTACAACTAACAACTAGAGAATTATATTTCTATTGTAATTAAATATTAAATTAAAATTGGAAGACGACTGTTACAAAAATTAAAATTAAAATTTAGAATTATCCTCAGCATTTACCAGGAAACTAACTAAATATATTTGTAAATTAAAAACAGTCATTAGCAATGTTAAACAAAAAAATAAATAAACAATAACAAATAAAGCATTAATTCAGCATATTGCTATCAAATATTGTAGAAAATTAATCACAAGAAATAACGAACGCACTAACTGATATTACCGGTATTTTTGAAAATAGACTGCAAGGCACTTGTTGGTGTTGAAATATCTAAGTATTAATAGTTACATACAATTATTACATAATAAGTTGAGGCAAATCATATACATATGTGTATGTATATAAATATTATAAATATATGATATATTTCAAATTATTATTAAACATTTAGAAATGTTATCGAAAGCATTTGACTGTTCGGACTTCAAAATATCCCAAATAATAGTAAATATCTACATGCATATGTGTGTATGTAAGTAAATGTTTAATTTTAATATAGCGAGTGCGCTCTTTGACTTGGGTAACTTCATACTGTTGTGTTTTATTGTTAACAAATTTCTATATCATGAGCATAAGAAAAATTTAAATTATAACAAAAAATAAAATAAACATGGAAATTACGTTACTTTCGTTCATTTCAACTCATCTCTGTATTAATCTATAAATTTACATAAACTTTCAAAGAAAAACTGTTATTATACGTCTTTTTGAACTATTTTTGTTTAAAGTTTGCTTAAAGTAAAGTTTCCTTCAATAATTTTAATTTATCGTAGTTATACTTATTTTTTGACTATTTTTCATTTAGAATATTGGTATTCTACTTCAATGATTTTTATTTATATTAAGTGTTATTTTATAATTAATATTCAATTTAGTTTATTTAATTATAAACATTTTATTTTTGTTTTTTATTGTTTGTCTATTATTACTACTTACTTTTAATTTTTAAAATATATTTATATAATTTATATTAATAATTTAAATAATATACATATTCTTTATTATAATATACATATATGTACATATTTTATTTACTTGCTTATTTTTAATCGTTTATTATTGTATTATATTATTTAATTTAATCGATTGCATTTCACTCAATTTAGTTTTTATTTCAGTCGTATTATATTCTTAATCTTACTATTTTTTAATTGTTGTTGTTATTCAACAACTTCTACCATTGATGATAAGTATTTATTGCAATGTTTAAAAACATACCAGAATTATTATATAAATAGAATTAATATAAAAAGTATTAATTGTGTATGTTTGTATGAGTGTATGCATATTACATTTTTATGAATTTAAGATAAACAATAATTACTTGTTAGTGGATTTTTTAATTATAAAGTATTTTATTCACTAAAATTTTTTAGTCATATGTTGTATTTGTTAGAACATCTTATTAAAACGATCTTATTAATCTAAAAAACATGAAATGAAAAATATATACATATTTATGAAAATGACTTCCAAGTTTTTTATTAAAGAAATCTCACAAAAAGGGGAAAAAAACCAAATTGAAATGAGTGAAAGCAACTTACTCACTATTAAGTAACAATTGCTAAAAAAATATCTAGAAATCCTAATAAGTGAGAACTTCACACAGCATTTCCTACTTAAAAAAATAGAATGGCATCACAGTTTTTTCATTTCAAATACTATTGTGAATGCACATTTCCACTTTGCAAGCAGACAAACAGTAATAACAAATCATCTGTTGTAGTAAACAAACTGTTGTGAAAATTTCCAAAATGTTAACTTCTATGGTTAAAGAATATCAAGTTAAACAAGCCAAGCGAAAACAGGAGCAAGGTATGCAATAAGAAACAAAACTAAAGATCCGTTGTAATAATAAACTAATTTATGTTCAGAAATACGACGCAAAGACGTTATTGAATCATCAAATGAGTTAACACAGGCCATTGTAGACCACTTAAATGTTGGGTGAGTATGTGCTTACATATTATAAGAACGCAAAATTAATTTTAATGTTACTTTTGGTAGTGTGGCACAAGCATATTTGAATCAAAAACGTTTGGATGCCGAGGCAAAACAGTTGCACGTCGGCGCTACCAACTTTGCCAAACAGACGCAGCAGTGGCTGCAATTGATTGATAATTTCAGTAGTGCATTGAAGGTACATCCGTTTCTTGAAGGTTTAATGGCAATGATTTTTTTTATTTTTGTTATTCCAGGAGCTGGGTGATGTTGAGAATTGGGCACGTAGCATAGAAAGTGATATGCAAGTCATACAAAATACACTGGAGATAGCGTATAAGACCTCCAGACAAGCACAACAACATAATGCTAGCAAATAACTGTGACTATTATTTACAGTTATACATTCTGAAATATTTCCAATTACGATTTCAAATTTTTCCCTGTAGATTATACATACAGAAATCAAAATTCATTTGCCATTGATTTTTTTCGTTTATTCCATTTGTATTAGTAAATATTAAAACTAATTAAAATTACAAGTAAACCAAAGTCTCGCTTTTTTATAATATATAAAAAATAACAGCGAAACGTCTCCACTTCAGTTATTTGATGTCTAGTGGACATACATACATTTAAATTGTTAAATATGCAAATTCTTTAATGCAGAGGTGGCTACATCACATTTAAATGGTGCTTGTTTTTTTTTTTTTTTTGTTTTAGTTATGAAATTGCAATACACTACTATCTACTGCTAAACATAGAGTTATAAAAATGTTTGGTAGTCAACAAATAAAATGTGTTATAAGTGAGCAAATAATAAATGGTGTTATTAAATAAATAGCAATTGTAATTGCATTGAAACTAGCATAAATAATAAGAACTGAGAGTAAATGCCAAACTTGGGCGAAATAATTCAATATTGTGCTGCTGGCTGAATAGGACGTTAATTCGATTGTTACAATTAAAAAACACATTCCATTCATTATTTATAATAAATAATTTGCTGCCAAATGCTGAATATAATGAGAACGTTAACAAAAGACGGACGTAAGCAACCAATAACTCATGATATTTCCTTATAATTCAGCAGCTGTTTAAAATCTGTATTTTTTGTCCAAATTTTGCACACTATGTCCATTTGAAAACATAGGTAGCAGAGCGTTTTGCGACACCTCTACTACAGTTTATGTTTTTTGTGTATATATTACTGATAACAGTTTTAATAGCGTGCACGCCCTGTAAACGAAAAACAAACAACTTCATTCTAGATTACATAACATTTCGAGTTAATACATACGCGGCGAGTAGGAACGACTCCGGCTGCGTTCATAACGACGCCTTCGATCACTGCGGTAGTTATTGTTGCGACTGTGATAAGGTGAGCCCGAGCGACGACGGGGACGATAGTCATCTCGATAGCGATCATTATGCTCACGTTCACGCCTTGGCAAACGAAGGTAAGGAAAAATTAATAATCTTTACTTATATACATTAAACTATTATTTGTTTACATACCGAGTTTGTCGGCCCATATAGACACCAGGTGTGGGGGTGTGCGGTCTTTGCGTTGTTGAGTAATCAACTCTTATGCGCCGATCATCAATTTCCATGCCAGAGCAAGCGTCCTTGGCCGCCTTTGCATCCGCTATGTCCTCATAATAAATAAAACAAAATCCACGCGATCTACCAGTCTGCGGAAAATAAAAAAAATATTATATTAGAAAACAACATTTACAAGATAATTTTAATGTTATTATCGTAAATGTATGGGAGAGCCTTTAGTAAGTACACGCAAGTGTCTTTGGCGTGCTACTCATTATCTCCAATTTAGAAAGTAATTGGTTTAGCCATTTTTTATGTCATTTAACAAAAAGTTTTATTTGAAAATGTATCCATAATTTATAAGTGGCAACTCCATGTCTCATTACTTGTATAATCAATATGCTCACCTGTGCATCAATTACAACTTGTATTCGTTCAATGGGTCCAAATCTGGAAAATATATCACGTATTTTTTGTTGCGTTGTATACACACTTAAACCAAATACACCTATACACCGATTTTGCACTGGCTTTTCCTGTCAAATTTAAACCAGAAATATTACAAATGCACAACTTTTAAGGCCAGACAATAGGACTCACCCTATTACCACGACGCTTTTCGTATGTGCTACGGGAACGTGAACGGGAAATACGACGACCATGACGGGGAGAGAGTGACCTTTTAACATGCGAAAAAGGAAAAAATTCAAATATTGAATATTGGATATACCACACCAAGTGTAAATATATATTTTCAAAATTGATCGTTAGGTTGTTATGTGTGCCCGTTAAAATTCATTTTATTAATGCATTTCACACTTGAGTTTCATTGAGAGGATTGTATTGTGATGAAATTTGCAAAACTTGCGCTGTTGCGTTAGACTTGATACTATTGTGTACTTTTTATTTTTTGCGTTCCGCCATTTGTCTCGATCATTTAATTCACAGAAGAAACATTTGGGGTTTTGTTTAAGAATTGTTGCCGTTCAAGTATATTCTGTGTAAATGTTTGAAATTGAATCTTACATTGAAATTATGCCTTTCATTATTTGAGTTCATATAAGTTTTTGCTACAATTTCACTATTCTGAAACGGGAAAAACAACCACTACGTTATTGAAAACTATCGTTGTAAATACAGTGCTTAAAAATATTTCGTGATTTCGACAAATCATTTTAAACTCAAGTTACAAAACTCACACCATGTCGAAAGGCTTTAGTTATTTACAGCCGTGAAAGCTGTTATGTATCTATTTTTAGAAAATATATATATAAATATAGTTACTCGAGCAACTCAAATGTCACAAATATTTAAAGCAAAAAGCACACGTTTCATGATTTTTAAACGACTATGAACGCCTTGCAAGAAAATGTATCCACTTTGTAAAACTAAAACTTTGCAGAAATAAAAAAATTCTGGTTGTCATGACGACTGATAAGACATGAAAAATAAATTTAAATATATAGATGCATAAATTAGCCACTAATGTAAATTATGCATGTATGTAGATACTTACGTTGAAGAGCTTTGACTGGCTTCTGAGTAACGTCCACCTCGTCCTGATGGCAGTGGTGGTGGAGAAGGCGGTTGTCGTGAGGCTGATCTACTGCGAGAACTGTACACCTTTTCTTTTGAATGTCGTCTATTTAAGAAACTTAAAATTACTATTTTAGTAAGTTTGGATTTAGCAATTGATACATACCGACGCCCATTGCCGCGTCGAACTGGCGACTTGGTGTAACTGCGACGTGGGGAAATACTACGGCTACGTGAACGAGGGCTCTAGAATTAAAAAAAATTAATTCAATACTGTTTATTAGCATTTTACAAATGCCTTAAACATAAACCCCATAAAATGAGGTTATGTTAATGTTTGATTACATTTAATATCAACTCAACTTGATACAATATTTCACTATATTAAAATATCTGATTATTTTCAATGTTTCCACGAATTTCTTAATCAGCCACTTTAATTTTATTACATATGTATATGCCGGTTAAAAATGTAGTATGCTTGAGCAATCTTCCTCAAGCGTCGTATCGTCGCTTTAAATAACTAATATTCTATATCTCTAAACTCACCATTATAACTATTCTACGGGGTTTATTTTTATTTTCTAAATAACTGCTTGCAGTATAGTATAACTATTATTCTATCACGATTTTTTACAATTAGCTTGTGAATAAAATAAAAATGCCCGCTTGCTCTGAATATGAGCTGACAAATCACAATAAACTTTTTGTACTCGCAATATTCACAATGCCAATATGGCTAAAGTTGCCAACTCTCCAAATATTTATAGCTATAGCATTTGTAGTGACAAATAAATGGACATTATTGCAATTACTTAACAATGTCTAAAACATTTTCGAACTGTTACTTTGTTTAATTAAAAGCTGCATTATAGTAAATATATTAGCTTTACCCAAAAAACATAATAAGTCCATAAAAAACTTAAAGCAAATACATAAAGATTTTAATTCGCAAATATATTTGCATTTCCAAAATTTGTCATTTCTACACCTATTAATGCCCACATTGAATTGCCTGTCAACCATTGCGGGCATGAATGACATCCACAAAAACAATATACAACCAAGTTTGTGGATGTACGCGCGCGGTACCGCTTGTTCTTTTTGTGAGTTTCGCAGATTTATAAAAAGATTATTTTCAGTGCAAATATCTACATTAATGTGACAATTTAAAGTGTTTAAAGTATTGCAAATTTTTACTGAATATTGAACAAAAAGAGTACAGTGCAGAAGAACTAAATATTATATATACATAAGAACACGTTAACGGCGAGTTTTTATAAGATTTCCTTTAGCGTAATATAAATGCAGGCAGCAATGGCGTAAGGGTGAATGCAAAAAAAGAATAAACATTTTGCTGACAAATATATATTTAAAAATGGACGAAATTGAATACCTGGAAGAGTACGAAGATTTAATTCTACCAAGTAAGTATAAATTGCTCTAAACTCATGATAATTGTTTTTTACAATGCCTATAATTTATACTTTTCTACTAATAATTCGATATTCATGTCTTAAGCAATGAGTACTCAAACTGCAACTACTAAAGGTCGTAACAGGACTAATCTTGTTACTATGCCAGATGATGAGGACTCTTCTTCTATAGATCAAGATATTTTCGACAGTTTATTCGATGATAACTCGGACGACGAGTCCGTAATGCATAAAAAAGGTAAGTTTGTGGTGCGTCAACTTGTGCTGTGTGTTTTATTCAAAATATTTTTCATAAGGGCCTGCAAAACTGAGCCAGCGTAGTGAACACAGTTCACGATATTCTCGCGTTTCCATGGACTCGCTCGATATGCTTGTAAAAGAATTAGGTATAAAAATGTAAAATAGTTTTGCAAGTTTAAATACATATAAGCTTATATATAATTTAGGTGAGCCATTCAATCCAAATGCAGATGGTTCGAAATCAACTAATAAACCCCAACCTAAACAAAGCAATGTTAAGGTTACTCAACCCAACAAAACAGTACAAAAATGTGAGGTTCAGATTTAAATCATATTATTTTGTTGGGAATTTAATTTGGATTATATATTTTATAGCTACAACCACAACTACAATGGCAAAAGGTACCAACTCACCAACGCCTGTATCTAGTGTTAGCATGAAAACAAACAAAACAGAAGCAGCTAAAACAACTGTGGAACGCAATAACAAAACTAAATCCGTGGCTACGGTAAGACCAACGGTGCAACAGAATCTGGGCCAAGCATCAGCATCAACAAAGTTAATAAATTCAAATGATGTAAGTTATAGTATGGGTGTTTCATTTGACAAATCAAATTTATTTGATTTATTTATTTTGCAGAACGTGTTGCCAACAACACGCATATTACAAAGCAATAGAAGTGGTGGTATACAAAATGCGAAAATAACTAGTGATTCAGGTAAGGTAGCCTCGCCCACTCCGTCAACATCGCGTAAACAAATTTCAGCTGCTACTTCAACAACCGGCAGTAACAGTAATTCGCTTAACAGTAGCAAGCATAACACGCCAATGACAGGGTCTAAGCGAATTGTTGAACGTTCGCAGACAACCATTATAAAACCTGAGAAACCACAGATTAAAGATCCCGCAGAAGATCCTTTAAGTAAGCATAGTAGTATACATATATTTGTTACTAAATGTTTGTATATATAAAAAATAGTTGTATATTTTTTAAACAAATTTTTAAACATGTATTTTTAATATGCAATTATATTACGTCAATTTGTTAGGTTTGGAAAATATTGAAAATGAATCGGAAAGCGATACTGATTCGTTTATATACTCCGATGTATCTGCTGATACATTCGTTACGTTGAGTGATGTGGACTATGATGAACGGCATATTATTGAATTGTCCAACGACTCCAACTATGAACGTGCTAATCTAGGTAAGTATATATTTCATAACTTATTGAGTAAGATAAGGTGGAAGTAAAAATGAAAAAAACCTACAGACAAAATACGTGGGTCAACGCCTTCCCCCACGGTTTCTGATGATTATAAAAGTGATAAGGAGGATACACCGACAAAAATGACGTCGAAATTTGAGGAAAATTCTAAGGAGGGCTCTGTATTGGAAAAAAATGCAAATGTTACGTCGAAATTTCGAGTACGACAGTATGTTGACGCCGAGGTAACAACAAGTCGTCAACGAAAACAAGAAACGCCTAATATTTCGAATGATAAATTGTCGAATGCGGAAATAAATTCAACATCAAAGGATACGCTATTGGAGCGTATAGATACTGTGCTATCCGTAGCAAATGATAAAGCAGAGGGGCTTAAATTTAATACGAAACATATTGATAAAGTCGAACCTGAAGATGAAGTTGTAATTGATAGTAAAGATGAGGCCAAAGATAAAACGGATAATATGCCAGAAAGTGCAATTGCTTGTGATAGTCACGTGGATGGCATGCCAATTGTGAAGCCAGGAGTAATTCAAGGTGATCATCTTAAAACACTGAAATTAGAATTACTAACCAATGCATTATCTTCCGCAGAGCCATCCACAACTGAAACAATGGAAATCGATATGGGAGAAATTGTGGAGGAAGACGTTGAAAAAGAAAAAAGTAATTTGGAGAATAAAATTAAGGAAAATACTATTGAAGAATGTAAAGAAATGCCAGATTATGATAGAAGTACTAATGACGCAATAAGTGTTACAGCAAATGAAAAAGCTGATGATGTTGTAATGCAGAACTTGCCAACTACTGAAAATATTGATGAATCTGTCCACCAACTAGAAGTCATAAGTGAACAGGTTGTCGAAACAATGGAGAACGTTGAGACAAACGAAAACTTAAATACAAAACAAAGTGACACAGAGTGCACTGCAAATGTGTGCAACGAAAGAGAAGTGAGCGAAAGAAATGCTAATAAACTGCAAGAAGCGGCAGTTGCAGTAGAAAGTGCAACTAATAAAACTCCAAATATTTGTAATGAAGATGGAGTGAGAAATGTAGTGGCAAATGTAGCTCCTAAAAAGCTGGCAGATGAAAGCAAGAGCGAGAGTGCGATAAAAACAGATGGCAAAAATGTTAAAAGCCAAGGTGACGAAAACGAAATAGAAAAGGATGATACCAAAGCGCTTGCCGAAAAAGACATCGATGAAGAAAATTTCGAGTTGAACACGGGAGAGGAAACAAATGCAGAGTTGCAATTGGAGAAGCACGAAGAACAAAATGAAATAATAGCTGCATATGCTACGAAACAAACTGAGGAGACTGAAAAAAGCAAAAAGGGTGAAATTAAAAATGAAAGCTCGTCAGAAAATTCAAAACCACAAAAGGAGAATGAGGAAGACTGTGCGACCAGGTCGAAAAATGCCAAAGCAGCGCAAGAAACTGTTAAGAAAATGCGTGGAACGGATAAACAACGCGTGAGCCTAAGGCGTTCACAGACACCCGTGAGTGCCAAATTTACGGAAAGTAAATCACAGATTCTTACCAAGAAACCAACCGAGAAAGAATCAAAGTCTACCAATGACACGAAGGGAACTGCATCAAAAGCTAGTGATGAAGCAAATGTAGAAAAAGTTGTGGATGATGTGTATATAACGGACGCAAAGAAAAATGCAACGCTTGTATCTAAAGATGGGAAATCGAATGAAGATATCGACAGTGTCAATATGAAAGAAGTGGGAAAAACGTCACAATCCAGCAGGAACAAAAGTAATACACAAAAAACGGATAACAAAATTGATGATAACAGCAAGAGTATGAGTAAATCCAATATAGAGACGGATAAGACAAGTTCTGAAATTCAATACAGGAAGCCTAGATACGAAAAAAAGGAAGAGGTTTTACGAGCAGTTTCGAATAGTGAACGCAGCGAAAGATCTCAAACGCCTCGTGGTAGAAAAATTGAAAAAACTCCAAGCGAAGTAGCGGAACCACAATCTGTAGGTGGAAAGCAAGAAGTAGGTGAGAGTGAACATAGCAGCACAGTAAAAGATGTAGATGAAAAGAAACTCATAAAAGAAGCTACAGCAGAGACACAACCTAAACCCGAAGATATGATGTGCTTAGAAAAGTGCAAAACGCCTGAATTGACACCAAGACACGATAAAAGAGTGCGTGGACTAGTGGGTCTCCTTGAAGAAGACCGATTTATCAAAAGTTCTTAATGAAAAACTTTTACGGAAAATAAACACCCAAGCAAAAGGTGAAAGGCACACTGATTTAAAGGAGAGTGAGACAGCAGCCGACGTAAACATGGAAAAAGCCAAAATAGACTCGAAAGAGCAAGAAATGCCAACGGTTACAACAAAAAGTAGATCGAAGGAGCCTATGCCTTCAGATGTAAAGAAAAAAGATTCTTCCGTTGAAAAATCAGCAGAAGAAAGAAACAAAGATTTAAAAGTAGAAAATACTACAGAGAAAGCGAAAGAAGATATTAAATACGATAATCTTAAAGATAAAGCTGATATATCTAGGAGAGATGAAAAATCGGGCGATAACTCAAAGAGGTATTCTAAATATGAAACACCTAGAAGTAAAAGCAGGCGAGATCGAAGTACTGATAAATCTGTAGAAAAAGTAAGTGAGCATTCGAAATTCATGAAAGTTGAGGATAAAGCAGAACATTCATCGAAAGAAATCTGTAATAAAGCAAATAAGGATTCAAGATTAGAAAAAATTGCAGATGATACAAAAAGATATTCAAAGGGTGAAAAAATTCCAGAAAGGTCAAAGAGAGAATCGAAATATGAGAGGTTTACGGAGAGAGCAAAGAAAGAATCAAAGGAAGAAAATCCTGCAGAAAAATTAAAGACTGATTCTAAAGATTCTACAGATAGAACAAAGAAAACTTCGAAAGAGGGAAAGTCGATGAGTGATCGCAAATGTGAAACAGAAATGAAGGAATCAAAAGAGAAACCTGAGTATAAAATGAGGGGAGACTCAAAAGAAGAAAGATCAAAGAGTTCTTCCAAAAGGTCTACAGAGAGAGCTAAGGAGGGTTTAAACGAAGGAAAATCTGCTGAAAAAACAAAGACTGATTCAAGAGAGTCTAAGGAGATACCAAAGAAGGCTCCAAAAGAAGAGAAATTTTATGAAAAATCTAAAAGAGACTCAACAGAAACATTTGATGACAAATGTAAAAGAGACTCGACAGACGAAAAAAGTGTCGAAAAAATTAAGGGTGAATCAAAAGACTCTACACATAGGACAAACAAAGGTTCAAATGAGGCAAAATCGACGCGCCTTTCAAGATATGATAAATCTATAGAACGCTCAAAGAAGGATTCAAAAGACGAAAAATCTGAGATAAATGTAAATAAAGTATCAAATCAGAAAAGACCATCTGCAGAAGCTAAGATTGAATCAAAACATGAAAAGACCGCTGATAGATCCAGGAAAGATTCAAAGGAGGAAAAAGTAAGAGGTTATTCTATAGAGCGCTCAAAGAAGGACGAAAAATCTGAGATATATGCAACTAAAGTTTCAAATGAGAAAAAAACCTCAGAAGAAGCTAAGAATGAATCAAATCATGAAATGTTCGCCGATAGATCCAGGAGAGTTTCAAAGGAGGAAAAAGCAAGGGGTGTTTCGAAAGAGGAAAAAACTTCAACGTCAACAAGAGTTGATTATAAAGAGACAAAAAATTCGGAGCAATCAAAGAGTGATTCAAAAAAATCTACAGACAAAGAAGAGAAAGACTCAAAAAGTAAGGAATCTGAAACAAAGGCAACAATTATTTCGAAGGAAGATAAACTTACAGATAAAACAATTGAAGATTTAGAAGAAACCCAAGAGGTAAAAGCAAAGTCAGAAGATGACAAAATTACCGATTATCGGCAGTTAAAATGGAAAACTGAGAAATATATACGGAAAACGAAATCTACTAAAGATACTAAGAAAGTGTCAGAGAGTGAACTGAACGTTGAAAAGGAATCTAAAATTGGGACTTGGGAAGCAAAGGAATCTAACGCACCAACTGTAATGGAAACCGAAACAGGCGATAAGAAAACTGTAGGGCAGAATTCGGCACTCTCTGAAGAGTTGAACATGGAATCAAATGCAGACTCTACCGAAACTGAAACTACTCAAAATTGCGAAGAAGAAAGCGAAAGCAAGTTAATAGCATCCACTATTGAGAGTCGAAGAGAAGATATAGAAGTGATAGAAGAAAAGGGAGGTGCGAACGATAATGAAAATACTAGTCAAGTAGAGCAGAACGATAATAAAGGTCACACAATGAGTGCAAACGTCGATAAAACCCAAAACGAGCGCTGCGAATCTCAAAAAACCAACGAAAGCAAGCATGAATATCAAGTTAATAAAGAAACAACGGAACCTACTCTTAGTACAAAGAAAGCTGAAAAGGAAACAGCTATTAGCGGAAGCACTGAGAAAGCTGAAGAAATAACGGCTGCTATTGAAAACACTGATAAATCTAAGAAATATGGAGTTGTTCCAAATAGCGCTAGCGAAAAATATGTTTCGAGAAGAGGAAAATTCTATAAAACACGAGAGAAAAAAGCGGAGATTAAAAACGAAGAAGAGTCTGCTGAAAAAGAGGGACCGGAAGCTATAGCTGAGACCAAAAAGGAAGAAGAGTCTGCCGAAAAGGGACCGGAAGCTAAAACAGTTGCAGAAAATTCAGAAGGTACACTTGAAAAGAAAGTTGAAAAAGAAAAGGAACATAAATGTTCACAAAAGCAAGAAGAGAACAACACGGAAATTGTAGAAAGCAATGATGTAGGTAAAGTGGAAACTACAACTGTTGCCGAAAGCGTCCAAAAGGTCTTGCAAGCAACAAAAGTTGACGAAAATGCCACGAAAAAACGAGCTAAATCCCGAAGAGTTGCTGAAAACACGCAGAAACAAGAGATTACGAATGTGGAAGTTGAAGTAGAGGAAGAAATAACACAAAATGAACGAAAGAAAACTGACACTACAATAGAGAATAAAAATGTAGCTGAATCCACAGATGGGAAAGCAGCAACAAAAGTTGTGGGTAGTACCGATAAATTAGAAAATCCAAATGATACGCAAACGGTCGACGAAATTGCAAACGAGAATTTAAATAAAGAAGTCGTAGTAGAAGATGCACCGGTGAATGCCGACGAAATTGAACACGACCAAGCTAAAGCTGGAACATTAAAAGAAACCGTAAACACCACGTTAGATGTGAATGCAAAAACTCAAACAGCAGATGAAAATGCAAATAAGAATGTCGATGCTGAATCTGTTAACACGACTGTAAAAAATGATTCAAGTCAAACTCATGGAGACGAGGGCGACACAGAAAATACAGATCAATCAAGTAAGCAAGAGTTTTCTACGCAACAAACACCAACAACGAAGGAGAAAGGTGCTGTGGAAAGTGAGAAGGAACCAGCAACTGGAAGTGGCGGCAGCAGAACCACGAAACATAATCGTATACGCAATAATGCAGATATAAAAATAATTTCTCAATCGCCACAACTGCAGTCGGCTGACGAGGACGAACATGAGGGCGCGACACGTCGTTCAATGCGCACGCGCGCTGCCGATCATTCGCCTAGCATTAAAAACGGTTAATAATAATAATCATACTAATGTAGAAAATAATTTTTTAACGAATTTTTCTGTCTATTTTTTTCCTTATAGAAACTCACAAAAAAGGCGCTAAAGCTGCAAATCAAACGCCAATTTCGGCAAACGCTACACAAAAACTGCAAAAAGAGCAACCGAATAGCAGTCGAAATGTTACAGCGACGCCAACAACGAATTTGACACGCAAGCGCATGCGTGATCTCACGCCAAACACATTAGACGAAAATAACGGTAAGTAATATAAAAGCTATTTGATGTTGTATAACTTTTTCACTATTTTTTGTCTTCGATTTTTCATTAGAACAAGAAAAGTCGCTGAGCAAAAAATTAAAATGGGAGTCGGTACGAAAATCGTGTAAGTACTCAATTTAATCTATAAATTGTTATTTGTTAATTTTTTTTGTATTTTATTTATTTAATTATTTTGTTTTTTATTTAATTTTATTTAAAAGTATTTTATTTATTATTAATATTAAATTTTATGTTTTTATTTTATTATTTATTAAAATTTTTATAAGTTTTTTTTTGTTTTTTTTTTTTAATTTTTTTTTTTTAATTTTTTATTAATTTTTTGTTTATTTTTTATAAATTATTTTTTGTTTTATGACTCTATATTAATTCTTAATACACACAACAGCACGCATACACCACGATGACGTCGACACCAGCGAAGGTGAACCTGATGCCGCTGCGCTTGCCCAACGAGGCATTAAATCCTTTAGCGCAAAGGAAAGTCCAGCAAACATGAGCGCACAAGAGAAGCAAGGCAAATCAACGAAAAGTAGCAAGAGTACACACGAGAGTGCAACCAATGTGGCAACAAAGTATAGCACTGCCTCCGAAGTTAAGCAATCGTTAACCGCCGATAATTTAAAAACTTCTAAAACGCGCGAAAAATCAATCAACACCAGTCATAGCGCTAATAAAACTCACACACCAGAGGTGAAACGTAAGCAGGAACATGAAAAGTTACCAACCACAACAACATCGACCGAGCCGGGTAAGAAACGTAGAGCTGAGCTGGAAAATGCACAACAGTCAACCAAGAAGTTAGCACGTGCAAATGATGAGTCCACACAACAACAAAAGAACACAACGTCTAAAAGCACAGTTAAACAAGCAGCCTCCACCTCGACTGGCACGCCAACGGCTGTAACACGTATCGATACAAAAGCTGATCATGCGCACGGATCAATGGCAACAGAAGACACTGATCCATTGCAATTGCCGGTGAAACGCTTTAAACGATTGCAAGCCATCGATGGTTATGATACATTAAATATAAGCGAGGAGCGCAAAGAAATTAAAGCAGAAGAGTTGGACAACAAAAATGTAACATCAAAACGTAAATCATTGCGGGCTGCAGGGCCAACTGATAGCACCAAAACGGCTGAAACAGCACATAAGTCAACACCAAAACAACAAATTCAACAACAACAGCAACAAAAAAATCAACAGCTGCTGCAACAACAGAAGCAGCATCCGCCTCAGCAACAAAATAAACAACAACAGCAGCAACAAAGAGCTGTGCCAGCGAAGCAAGTAGAAGCCACAACTACTGTGTCGCTTAAGGACAGGAAGATTGTTGTACCCAACCGGACCGGCGAAGATGCAATGAGTACCGATAAAGGCAGTTCAAGCAAATCACCCACAAAATCACCTGGTTCTAAGGTAATCACTTTCAAAGAGTGGTTAGAGCAACAGAAGAAAAGTACCTCTGAAGACGGTGGTGAAGAAATGCTCTTTGAGCCCGATGAAAGTGCCATACGTATGGATAATATTGCGACCGCCACAACGACGGAGCCGAACCGCGGCAATCTAAGCGCCAGCGAAGTAAGCACTGTTGCCGAGCAGAAACCAAATGAGACAGCAGTGGTGCAAACCGCAGTCGCTGAGGTGAACGCGAATAAAAGTTCATCGAAGAAAATGAATGTACGTGATGCCAATAAAAGAAAGAGGCAGACAGAGGCGGAGTCAAACGCAACGAAGGAAGCTGTTGCAAATGAATTGCCCAAACATACGCCACCCGCTGCAAAGCATGGCCGCATTGAAAAAGTGTTCACACCAGCAGCTGCACAGTTTAAACGGCCATCATTGCCGCAAAGAGTGTCACGTCTGACACCATCGCGTTTCAACAACCGTCCATCAACACAGGTCGATGGTCGCGCAGGCGTACACGGCACACAACAACATCCAAGAGTAAGCTATGCGTGTAGTATACTCAAATTTATGATTTTATTAAAAAAAAACCTATTTTACAGAAATTAACGGTACAGCAGCTCGACACTAAAGTGAAATTGCGTAAATTGCGTGTTCGCATTAATCGTTCCACCGTTGCAGCATATTTCAAAAATTTTAATTTAAAGGTTAAAGAGCAAGGTAAGGCTTTCTCATTACTTTACCATTATTTGTGCAAAATTAAATAATTTCATATTTATTTTTTCTATAATTTTATCTAGTTGTTGAGAATCCGGCTATCTCATCTTCGCATTCAGTGACTGACATTAGAGTATCAGAAAGCGAAGCCAAACCTACAGAGCCTTCGCAAAAACGTAGCCCCCAAAAGGATCCACTTGCTCCAGCTAAGAAACGCATAGTCAGCCAGCCTACAACAGCAACAACCCCGTTACAGTTGCCTACACTAACGGCGCGCCCAAACGTTATTTCTGCGGCAGAGGGTAACGATGCGTTGAAATCTTCACCGGCAGCTATGCCAGCATTAACGAAAGTGCCGCCCGGCGTGGACCAAACATCTCCAACAAAATGTAAGTGAATTAAGAAACAACAAGAAAAAAGCGTTAAATTCGGTTGCAACAAATCTAGAACATTCTTCGCAGATAAAAAAGTTTCTATACAAGAAATCGAGTTGGTTCGGTCGGTTTGTATGCCAGTATGGTCCGAGCTGAACACATTCTTCGGATAATATTTCATTATCTTGGATAATAATCTGTGCTAAATTTCATGACAATATCTTGTGAAATAATAATGTTTTCCATACAATGAGTTGATTGCGATGTGTAGCAGTTGTATGGCTATATGCTATAGTGTTCCGATAACCACAGTTTTGATAAATGAGCAGTTTCTAGGTGAGAAAAGAACACGTTCCAAATTTCGATACCTCAAAAACTGCTAGTCCCTCAGTTTTGGGTATATACAGCGAGACATACATATGTAGTTAAATCGAATCAGCTCATCACGCTTATCATAATATTAATGTTTTCAGTTTCCGAATCACCGAGTAGATGTTTGAGACTCAAGCTGATAATTGGGTAACTTAAAGAGCTGGAGTTGTTGTTGTTTTAACGGATTATCAGTCCTCGTTAGGATGGTAAGGGTTATCTGTGTTGTTATCGACGTCATCTAACGGGAGGCCCAGGAAACGACGGGGTTGGACCAAAGGGAAAAGGGTGTTAGATGAGTGGGTTTGGTAGGGCATGCAAAGAGGTGGTCAGTGTCATGCGGAGACTCGTTGCATGCAGGACATACATTGGGTATGTCTGGGTCAATTCTGGATAGGTAGGAGTTTAACCTGCTACAATATCCAGAACGAAGCTGCGCTAAGATCACTCGCGTTTCTCGCGGCAACTCGAGCTCTTCGTCTGCGATGGGTGGTGGTTTGACTCCAAGAACCCCATTCACGGGAACGGAGTCGGTGAAGGTGTTAATGGATCCACTGTGAATGGCGGTCAGTACCTCCCGAAAGTCAGTTGCGTCCGAAGTCCGGTCGGCGTACTGTACGACGTCGTCGACGTAGTCAAGGAAGGACCTTTTGATGCTCCTAGGAGGCGGTTCCGCTCAAAGCAGATGGCTGCAAGGATGATTTCTACGAAAACATCCCAGCAGGAACTGCTTGGAGAGGAGTTCATTATGCTCCTTAACCGGGAGCATAAGCGTCTCTCTGTGTAGGTGTTCGATAGGAGACATCAAAAGGCATCCCGTCGTGGTCCGGAGTGTAGTATTCTGGCAGGTCTGGAGTTTCCTCATCTGCGTACCACTGCATCCAGGCGACCATATAGGTGTTGCGTAGTTGAAGACTGGCCGGCCGATTGCCTTGTATGTTGCCAACAACGTTTCTTTGTCTTTTTCCCATGTGCTGCCGGCTAGCGACTTGAGGATTTTGTTGCGGCTCTGTACTTTGGCAATAATCGTGATCGTATGGGGAGTGAAGGAGCATAGACTATCGAAAGTTACACCTAAAATCTTAGGATTATTTACAGTCGGAATTTTCACGCCATCGACTTCAATATTAAGCTCAAGTCTATACTCCTTCGTCCAGTTCGTAAAAATGGTCGCTGTGGATTTGCCGGGGGAAAGTGTGAGGTTCCGTGCAGTGAGGAAATGAGAAAGGTCGGAGAGGTAGTTGTTTACCTTCGAACACATGCCATCAATTCCATTGCCCGACGTCAATATCGTACAATCATCTGCGTACGAAGTTATGGAAACCCCCTCTGGTGGCTGCGGGAGTTTCGAGATGTAAAAATTAAACAGTAGCGGGGAGAGGACACCACCCTGCGGAACCCCCTGTTTACTTCTTCTCAGTTTGGATGTTTCACCTCGAAATAGAACGCATGATTGACGACCGTTCAGGTAGTTCATGGTCCACCTCTTTAACCCTGGAGGAAGCGTGGTTTTTTCAATGTCCTGCAATAGCGTTGTGTGGTTGACTATGTCAAAAGCTTTTGACAAGTCCAACGCTACGAGGATCATTCTCTCGCAGGGTGGCTTCTGGTTGAGGCCATGAACTATCTGAGCGTTTATGACGCTAAGTGCTGTGGTGGTGCTGTGCACTTTTCGGAATCCATGCTGGTGGCTGGCTAGGCTCAGGTGGTGAGTGAAGGTCGGGAGTAGCAAGGCCTCAAGTGTCTTCACTACTGGGGAGAGGAGAGTTATCGGTCGATAAGATTCCCCTTTGTTGGCGGGTTTCCCAGGTTTCAGTAGTGGGACCACTCTTCCGACTTTCCACACATCGGGTATTTGAAGAGTGGTCAGCGACAGATTGAGGACCTTGGTGAGGTAGCCTACTCCCGTCGAGCCTAGATGCTTTAGCATTAGCATGTTGATTCCATCAGGACCAATGGATTTGGAAGATTTTGCTTTGTTGATGACACTCTGAACCTCCTCATCGCTGAAAGTAAGTGGCGCGCAGTCGTTTGGCATTTTGCGCAGCCGTCGGTTAACACATCTCTTGGCTTTGTCTACCGAAGGGTGCAGTGTAAACTGCCGGCTAAAGTAGCTCGCGCACTTCTTCGGGTCCGAAGAGGCATGACCATTGAATTGAACCTCAACTCGGTCGTCGTGTCTCTTCGGGTTAGACAAAGCTTTGACACTAGCCCAAAGCTTACTCACACCGGTAGAGAAGTTGCAGGACTTCAGGTGCTCTATCCATTTCGTCCGCTTATGTTGATTTACCATACGCCGAATCTCCAAATTGAGATCCCTTATTCGGGGATCCCCGGGATCGGCATGGCGTAAGGTGTCGCGCTCATTAGCTAAAACGGCTGCTTCTACTGGGAAGTCGGGGCGGATTTCCGCTATTCTTCCAGCCGGGTTGAAGCGAGCGGTAGCTGCTGCGAGCACCTTGCGGAATCGACGTTCGCCAACGCATACGTCCGTAGGAATGGGTAGAGCGTTAAAGGTGCTCTCAGTAAACTCTGTGAAGCCGGCCCAGTTAGCTTTATTAAAGTTAATGAAGGTACGGTTGTCCACAGAATCGAAATCGGGAGGTTTCTCGATCGAGATAATCATGGGTAGGTGGTCTGATGCGAGAGTTAGCATAGGTCGCCAGGTTATGCTATTTATCAGACCACCGCTAGCAATGGTAATATCGGGCGAGCTATTACAGGTGCCCATTACTCTGGTGGGGGCTTCGTCATTCATTGTGCAGAATATCGAATCGTCAATCTGTTCCGCCAGCTCCATCCCCTGTTAAAGAGCTCGAGTCGTTTTGTACTGTAATTTCCGTCAATGCAAATTGCTCGTACAAAGATATGCGTTAGTAGCAACAATATCAAAGTAACAGTACATTTTACCACTCCTATTTCTTCTTCCATTAGCTTAACCTAAATATATAGATAGATAGTATTATGAGGTAATGCACCGCGACCTAGGGTCTATGCCCTCTCCTATATCACATGTCTTCCCAGAGTCCCAGCAGCCTGAATAGTTAGTTCCAGGAGTTTGCTGGGCGCTACTGAGGTGATGTGATCCCTGCTGATATACATGGAATCCAGGGCCTTAAGCCTTTTTCCACAGATTGCTGTGCAATCCAGGATTAGGTGTGCTAGTGTTTCCTGTTCCAGGTCGCAGAACCGGCAGTTAGCACAGGAGACTATGCCCATGTTGGACAAGCGTTTCCTGAGCCTGCAGTGCCCTGTGTAGATCGCGACGAGGAGACGGAATTTGTGGGAGGTGAATAAGTTCCTTGAACCTGGAGAGATTGTACCCTCCTAGGAGCATCTTGGCGTGGCGCATACTTGATGCCTGTTGCCAACGCCGTTCTCTCTCCACTCTCTCCTCCGTGCGGAGTAGCTCCTTAAAAGTGTGGGATCCTACCGCTATGTATGGTTCTGGTCCCATCACCTTGGACGCTGCCGCGGCGCGGGCCAGTTCGTCGGCCTTCTCGTTTCCTTCTATTCCCTTGTGCCCTGGCACCTAAATTAGCTGCACCCGGTTGCACAAGGACAGGCGGTTTAGCCTTTCTATGCATTCCTCGACTATCATTAAGAATACCTAAACGCTGGTTGCGATAGTTGCGGCTGAGGTTGACTTCAGCGCACTGACATATGGCAAAAACTTCAACCTGGAAGATACTTGGGAAGCATCCCATTGGTATGGACAGTTTAGTAGTAGTTTAGTGCCCCAATACCGTCCGGTGTTTTTGAGCCATCGGTGTACCACTGAATGGTACTGTCTTCCAGCAGTCTTTCCAGCGTGGAATCGCTCCACTCCGTCTTGCTGCCTAGAGTAACTTTGAAATTCTTTTTGAGGTTTATTTTCTTCGTGGTGCCGTCCTTTGGGAGGAGGACTAGCGGTGTGCTTTCCGCTAGGACGTCCATCTGTCTGGAGGACATTATCTTCCCACTTCCGCAGCCTTCTGCTGACATTAGCAGCATGGTGTGGTTTGCTGCTTGTTTTATCACCTGATGCAGCGGTGTGAGCTCCAGTATGACTTCCAGTGCCACCGTGGGGCATGTGCGCATTGCCCCCGAAGCACAGACACAGGCAAGTCGTTGCAGCTTCGACAGTCTCCGGATCACCGAAGACTGAGCTGCTTTTGTGGCCCAAGCAACACCCCATAGGTGACAATAGGCCTTACTATCATGGTATATAGCCATCTGATGATACTTGGCTTGCATCCCCATGATCTGCCGACCAGGCGTCTGCATACCATAAGTGCTCTAGTTGCTTTGGACAGTGTTAAGTCCAAATGCCTACTCCACCGTAATGATGAGTCTAAAGTGAGGCCAAGGAATTTGACCTCCTTCGACATTTCCACCTGTGTGCCTCTTATTGTTAGGGACCTCAGGCCCGGAAGAGATCTTCGCTTAGTGAATGGGATCACGGTAGTTTTTGCTGGGTTTAAGCCCCTTTGGACAATGTCACAGAGATTGCTCTCAAATCTGCCTGTCGCCATTATGACAATGTCGTCCGTGTACCCTTGACAGCGGATTCCATTGCTGGTGAGCAACTCGAGGAGTTCATCCACTACCAAATTCCATAGCAGAGGGGATAGTACTGCACCCTGTGGGCAGCCCCTTGTGGTGCCAATACGAATATATGATAAACAAATCAAGTTTGGCAATTCGATTACTAAATTAAATAAACTGAAATACCTATAAAACTCAACTATGTTTTTGTATATTCCCTAATCTAGCTCAAGAAAACACAGATGCTTCCCAAACTGAAGCAGCAGATCAGCAATTTGGCAGCACAGAAGAGCTATCTCTGTTAACTCCAATGAAATGTGTCACAGTACCACATTCGACGCACAACAGTTCACGTTCACAGCAGCAACAACAACAACAGCAACAAATTACTTCAACAGCCGCAGAAGTTATGCGTGAGAAACGCTCAAGCACGACAAGCAGTTCTGACGCCAGCGTCATACAACGATCGCAATCGACTGGCAAGCAAACCAACAGCAGCAGCAGCTCCACAATCACCGCCGCTAGTACCGCAAGTATAGCTAACGATACACAGTTACCATTCACACCGGTAGTGCCTAAAGAAGAGGTAGTGGATGGCCACACAACGCCCGCACAACAAGCAGCTGCTGGTATTACGTCGGGCACAAGCTCAGACAACGCGGCAACCACGAATTCCTTGGCTTCGCGTACACTGGCTATAGCAGCCGCTACCAATTCGGCACTCAATCAAACGCCTACAAATGATCCAAGTGGTTATTATGGACTGACGCCGACACAGTTGGATTCAAATGGTACGCGTCTGTATTCCTTCTTGCATCCAGCTAAGTATAATCGTAATCACGGCTGCGTATTGCTCGACTACTGCTGTCCAAATCTAGACGGCCCAATGCCTGCTATTGATCCGACACGTATACACGCGCAAGTGCAGGCCGGCGTACGCGAACTGCCCGCTTACATAGTGATGTCAACGAAACTTATAACACGCGCCGATTTGGAGGCCAACAAGAATGTTATACCGGCCTCCATCCGGCAAAAGGTGGAAAAAATCACTGCTGATGCTACGAATACGTCTGTGCCGACGATTGCAAGTTGTGCACCGAATACAGCTGTAGCAAACGTAACACCGGTGGCACCACCTGTGCCCGTCAGCAATCCCACAACATCAACAACTGCACTGACGCCTACCATAACGGCATTGCAAAAACATTTGCCCTCAACCACGGTTATTACACCGAAATTGATGCCATCGACATCTACACCCACGATGGCCACACCAGCAAATGCAACATCTCAATTACCGACTGTATCGGATTATCAGCGTTCTTTGTTGCGCACCAGCATACGTCAGTTCGATGCACGTCTCAAAAAATACTATTATCGCATTGCAATGCTTTCGTTTTCCGAACGACAGACGATTATTGACAGCATGATCAACTCAACAACGCTGACACCCAAAGATGTCGACTGTGCTGTGCGTTTGATTGACGAGTATGCTGCACAAATCGGTATAGCGACAACTACCAGTACGACCAATGTAACTTCGCCAGCAATACAATCAGTATCAAAAGCTATAACAACACAAACTACCAACACTGTGGTGCGCACCACCACAATACAGCAACAGTCACAGAAATCGAATTTGCAAAGTTCTAAAACTCAAGTTGCCGTCCTAGATAAGGACAATAGTTTATTGGGTTATCAGCTAGCAGCTTCACCAATGCCGATGAACAAATCATCAATATCTACAAGGTCCAGTATAATGTCGACGTCGATAACAGGCAGCATGAACACATCGTTGCCAACTGTTTCGACTACGTCGAGCATTGTGTTACCCACACTGAAGGCTACACAGGCCTCACCAAGAATTTTTTACACCAAACCTCCAATGCAGACGTCTACACCAATTGCAACAACTACTAGTAACGTTAACACACCGCTTAACGATGGTAAAACCACATCGCTGAGAAGTACACCACGAATGGGGCGAGAGTTGACAATACGTCAGGTGAGAAAGTGAAATTTATCTTAACTTTTTTCCCACCCCGTATATATTTTTTTTTAATAAAAATTGATATTTCCACCTAAATGTAGGCTCCTTTTCGTTTTTTTTAAATATATTAATAGTATTTTCTCGCTTTGCTTTTTAATATTTTTTAACAATTTTTTTTTCATAAGTTTTTTTCTATACTTTTTTAAAATAATTTTTGTAATTATGTATATATTTTGTAATAACTTCTTGTTAACAATTTTTATATAACGTTCAAATCCAACAAAAACTGTTCAAGCCCCTAGGTACCGAATATTTGGACCCCAGTACCTATAGTTGATTTTTCTTCGAAAATATCGGTCAATGTCTGAGATACTATATATGTATGTATGTATGTATAATTGAAACTTAGGGATAGTACAACTCTGATAATGGAATGAATGTACGTCAAAAATGGGATGAATTGGACCTTGCTTCGATTCTTGTAAGTTGCAAGAGTATAAAATTTTCGGTTGCACCCGAACTTAGCCCTTCCTTACTTGTCTTTATATATATATATATATATATATATGTTAATAAGCTTTTTTTATTATCATATACATATATATTAAATGAAATATTATACCAATTTTTTTTGGGTTTGTAGATAAAATGGTTCGATAAACTTGGATCAAAAGTTGCAAAATAACTAGGCAAACTTTTTTTCTCATTCTCATTATAAAGTATATTTTTAATGCATTTATAAATTTCAGTACATATTTCATTTGAAGATCGACTTCAAATTTTCGGAGAATATTTTCGAATTCATTTGCATTCGACACATGTGCAAAAACAAAAATCAGAAGTGAATATAACCCCTTAACTGCATAACTAACTATGAGCGAATTAATATACTTACCGTTAATATACTTCTGAAAGATACAACCTTTTGTCAAAATTCAAGAGCCGTTAAATAACAACTTAAAAATCGCTACACGTTTTAAAATCAGTTTCACGTCAAAATTAAATTCTAAAATGATATAAGAGGACTGATCAAACAATACTAATTTTAAAATCATAGTTTATTCACCCAAGAGTAGTAGAATGTATTATAAAAACATCAAACAAAACTTTTACTTAAAAATTTTCCATTTATAAAAAATACAGATTCCACAAAAACTCAATTCAGTCCCGGTGTCATCCTCAACAGCAACAGGAACTCTACCAACGCGCCGTTTGCCAACATTGACACGTAATCCACATCTGTCAGCAGGCAGTTCGGCTGAAAAGAGCATATCCGAAACGATTACAACGCGTTCGGCTGTCACCATTTCAACTGCACCAAAGCGCATGACACGCGCCACCGCAGCTGCCAAAGTGGTTGTGATAACACAGAATACTGATGGCAATAGTGCGCCGCAAGATGAATGTATTCTGCCGGACGGGCATGAAAATACTGAAATTAAACGTGAGAAGGTCGATGATGATTTTGTTGGTGGTAATTAAATATAATACAATATATACATATATTTATCATTTTTTATAATAAAAATATAAAAAATATGATATAAAAGTAGTAATAACAATGGAAAAACAACAACTATTTATAAGATCAATACACTATGACAACTACTTATCCAATAGAATGTTGGAATGTTGTACGGGGAGTAGCGTAAAATTGTTTTGCTAGATTAAGTTTTACTATAATGACTTCAGTCCTTTATAAGTTTCTCTCAATTGCATAAATGTTTACGATTTTTTTCAAAATGGTGTTTAACATTTTTTCTCATTACTCTTCATTTAATTTGCAAACAAATACATATGTACTAAATATGTAAACATTATTTCATATTTTAATGTATGCAGCATTTTAGTAATAGCGGCTAAATTTCTCCCAATAAGGACTAAATCAAGCACCCATGTTCATCGAATTCTCCTACAACTATACTATACTGCAATGTATGACGTAACATTTTATTTACCAATAAATATATTTGTATGCATAGTAATTTACTGAAATTACTATTTTTCTATTCTTGTCACATCTATGTAAGTCAAGAAGTGTAAAAATATGCTATAAGAGTTATTAAATTTGAAAAGTATGAAACACAGCTATTCTATTATAATAAACGCATACGTACATATAAAATATTATTTTATGTGTAACCAAATTTAATAAAAAAAAAATGTATTTTTTTACTGCCACCGCATTTGCCAATATGTACGAGTATGAGCAAGTATGATGCTTTCATACTGCAACTCATACTTGCAGTATGAGCAACTTCATTGGGAGAAAGGACGAGTGAAAATTTTCAGTTCGGATATCTTAGAAACTTAAATATGAATTTTATACAACAAGCAACTTTAAGACTCTTATGCGCAACAACAGCATTTTTAAAACTGACGCCTGTACAGTTGCTGCCGAAGACTGTATGCCAGACGGTAATATTTTTCCCTATGTTGAGTTGGGGGTTAAAAAAATCCTATGGTGTAAAAAAATTTTTTATTTTGCTGTACCAAATGAAGAATAATGACAGTTGAAGTTCAAAACAAACGCAATTGCGTTGTTTGAATGTTTGCCTTGCTATTTAAATTATCAAATGTTTTCGTAAGATTAATTAAATGAAAACTAACTATTGACTTGCTAATAACACTATTAATGAAACTAGAAAAACTCATTAAATTGAAGCTTTGTTATAAATTAAGAATTTTAGGCAACATGTATGACGCTCCTTGCATTTGGTACCCATATGTGCACACTTAATTATGTATATCTTAATAAATAGATAGATAGTGTTATGAGGTAATGCACTGCGACCTGACGCTAAGTGCTGTGGTGGTGCTGTGCACTTTTCGGAATCCATGCTGGTGGCTGGCTAGGCTCAGGTGGTGAGTGAAGGTCGGGAGTAGCAAGGCCTCAAGTGTCTTCACTACTGGGGAGAGGAGAGTTATCGGTCGATAGGATTACCCTTCGTTGGCGGGTTTCCAAGGTTTCAGTAATGGGACCACTCTTCCGACTTTCCACACATCGGGTATTTGAAGAGTGGTCAGCGACAGATTGAGGACCTTGGTGAGGTTAACACATCTCTTGGCTTTGTCTACCGAAGAGTGCAGTGTAAACTGCCGGCTAAAGTAGCTCGCGCACTTCTTCGGGTCCGAAGAGGCATGGCCATTGAATTGAACCTCAACTCGGTCGTCGTGTCTCTTCGGGTTAGACAAAGCTTTGACACTAGCCCAAAGCTTACTCACACCGGTAGAGAAGTTGCAGGACTTCAGGTGCTCTATCCATTTTGTCCGCTTATGTTTATTTACCATACGCCGAATCTCCAAATTGAGATCCCTTATTCGGGGATCGGCATGGCGTAAGGTGTCGCGCTCATTAGCTAAAACGGCTGCTTCGACTGAGAAGTCGGGGCGGATTTCCGCTATTCTCCCAGCCGGGATGAAGCGAGCGGTAGCTGCTGCGAGCACCTTGCGGAATCGCTGCTCCAGTTGACATTCGCCAATCGATTGCTTTTTTGTATGAAGCCCTCAGATGCCGCACTGTCCACCGTAATAGATCCCACGTGGCGTCTAATTTTGTGCTCTCAATGAGCTTTTTATAAAAAATTTGAGCTGTTGGTGCCTATATAAATTGTTGAAATTAATCACTTAAATCACCTCTACTTCTGGAGCATCCTGCAAGAAATCCAGTATCACAGTATATGTTAGCAAACGTGTAAACGACTTGTTATTGTTCACTTTTGCATTCCTTAAAATAAGTATTTGTTACTTTTGTTCAGAGAGTGAGAAAAAGGTAACACATAGCTATTTAATGTTCAATGGTTATCTCGCTTTAACCAATGGCAAATATCGCATGCTGCCTTATTCTAACAGAATACATACATTTGTTAGCAAATGTCTTCACAGTATGTTACGGGTAACAAATTCTTTTGTTAGCGCATAGCTTTCCTATGTGTTATGGATAACAAAAAGTATTTGTTACCCGAATATCTGTTAGAATAGAATAGAATTTAATTGAGGTATGCACTGCGACCTTGGGTCTATTGTGCCCTCTCCTAACTCACAGGGACTCACCGAGCCCCAGCAAATCGATAAATTCTAGTATTTTGCTGGGAGCAAGTGAGTCGATGTGATCCCTATCCGGAAATCCCGGATCCCTCTGCCGTTATTTGCAGGCCTTCTTGAGTCTGATGCCGGGACGTCGAGTGTTGATGGTAAGCGTAATGAATGAGACAAAATTTTGTGTAATGTTTATATTTCAGGCAAAGTGTTGCAGATGTGCCCACACTTTAATCAGCTTAAATATATTTTTGGGAAAAAAGCCACAAGTGAATTACCTTTTGAAGTGGTCGATAGTGGCAATATGTCCATAATGAATGAAAGCGCGGCCAGCCAAATACTGGAAATCACTTTTTCTGATGTCGGCGAAGAAATTGCGTCTCCAATTGACATTGCCAATATTGAAAATCTACCACCAGGCAATGTAAGTGAAGTAATTGTTCCTGAAAAAGCAAAAGATTTCGGAGAAAAAATTAAAAAACATGTCCCAAAATCATTTGCTGCAAATCTTGTTGCTTTTCAAGTCGAGCGTAGGCAACTGTTTAAAATGAAAATGGAATGGGAAAAAGAGAAACATGAAAAAAATCACGATTTGAATGAAAGAAGATTGCAAGCATAAATTGAAAGAGGTAAAGCTGAAATAATATTCAAGAATCGTGAATTGGACTTAAAAATCTTAGAATTGGAAAAGGATGAAAGATTGAAAAACTTCAACTTGAAAAGGAAGAACGCTTACAAAAGTTCGAAATTGAAATGAAATATAAGTATTCCTCTCAACATTAATTTTTCTGTACTTTATTTATTTATCCCTGTATTTTAAAATATGTAGTTCCAATTACTGTTGAGATGAATACTTATTTGATACGGTTATTGATGTTTTACAATCTTCTATCATTCAAAGCGTTATCTTTTTCATGTTTGTCTTGTACTAAATGTATAAATATATGTAATTATTATTGTTATATATGTAATTAAAAACTGACAAATGAATTAAAATACATTTAAGAAAACATTAATGCGTATATGGCTTGTCTTTTAGTTTCTCCAACATTGTTGGGTATATGCTCATCAGGCTCAATAGAATCTTCCGTAGTAGTTGATGGATCTGATCCATCGTCGAACGAAGTGGAACCATTATTAATTAAAATGTTGTGGAGAATACAGCAGACAAAAAACCAATGGCAGCATAATTTATGGTTTTTTGTTAGACAGACGCATCCTTAGCTGCTTAAGGCTTCCAAATCTTTCTTTTAAAAGCCCAAAACAATGCTCTACTCTAACCTTGTATTTACTGTGCCGTAAATTAAATGCAATTCGGCCATTTCTATCCAACTGTCTTGCGTTGCTTCTGTAAGGGGTTATTAACGTTCCAGATAAAGGGTATGCCGAGTCCCCAGCAATCCATTGCTGTGAAGAAAAATACTGCTCATTTTGTTGAAAGAGTGAGCTATTTCGATATATACGGGCATCATCGTTTTTTATTAAATCAACCAGCATATTATATTGGTCTCTATCTACTCTTAACATTTGGCGGAATCGGTCTTCGTCCAGTGTTGTCAAAATATTATTGCGCCAAATGTCTGACTTAGGTATTGTGCTACAAACTCCTCGCCGACATTCCATAACAACAGATATATTGTCAGCCAATTCATCTATCACTGCATCCACTGCGTCATCATCACTTTCGATTTCTAGAAGAAAATTGTTATTAACTGAAATTCTGCATAAAAATGTTTCTTACCTTCAATGTCCATAATTTCCTCAGCAGCTTCATCAATTAAAGCGTCAGTTAATTTTTCTCTAAAACTTTTTTCGGCATATTTTCCAATTTGTTCGAAAATTTTGTTTACAAACAATGTTTTTCTTCACCGATCAGCTGTGAATTAATGGTATTTGCAAGGGTTGCACAGCAATCACAAAAAATACGTTCACTGCTGATGGTAAATATTTGCATTTGCATAATTTTGCAAGCTCAGATGCACAAGATTCTGAATTGCCCTATGGGTTTTAGTCTGACATCTGTATTTTACAGCCATTGCAAATAATTTTCTGTGTGTGTTTGTTGTTGTGCCGGTGCACCAAGAGGAAATATCTGCAATTCTTGCAACGTGCAAATTTGCAAGGCATAGTATTATTGCAATCTGCAATCTTGCAAGAGCAAGAGAATACCCCTATTGTACCAGAGAACGTTTATTATATTATACGCTCTCTGCCAGCTCTCGATCTGGTTAAAATTTTGACAAATTTATAAATATAAATACTGATATGCATTCAGAAATAAGTTAATTTAAAAGAATCGCGCATATCGCAATCAGCGTATAGGTATTCTCAGTGATAGTCAAGCGACACTAAAGGCGATCTCATCATATGAGACCAAATCACTTTTAGTCGAGGAATGCATAGAAAGGCTAAACTGTCCTTGTGCAACCGGGTGCACCTAATTTGGGTGCCAGGGCACAAGGGAATAGAAGGAAACGAGAAGGCCGACGAACTGGCCCGCGCCGCGGCAGCGTCCAAGGTGATGGGACCAGAACCATACATAGCGGTAGGATCCCACACTTTTAAGGAGCTACTCCGCACGGAGGAGAGAGTGGAGAGAGAACGGCGTTGGCAACAGGCATCAAGTATGCGCCACGCCAAGATGCTCCTAGGAGGGTACAATCTCTCCAGGTTCAAGGAACTTATTCACCTCCCACAAATTCCGTCTCCTCGTCGCGATCTACACAGGGCACTGCAGGCTCAGGAAACGCTTGTCCAACATGGGCATAGTCTCCTGTGCTAACTGCCGGTTCTGCGACCTGGAACAGGAAACACTAGCACACCTAATCCTGGATTGCACAGCAATCTGTGGAAAAAAGGCTTAAGGCCCTGGATTCCATGTATATCAGCAGGGATCACATCACCTCAGTAGCGCCCAGCAAACTCCTGGAACTAACTATTCAGGCTGCTGGGACTCTGGGAAGACATGTGATATAGGAGAGGGCATAGACCCTAGGTCGCGGTGCATTACCTCATAATACTATCTATCTATATATGTATTTAGGGTAAGCTAATGGAAGAAGAAATAGGAGTGGTAAAATGTACTGTTACTTTGATATTGTTGCTACTAACGCATATCTTTGTACGAGCAATTTGCATTGACGGAAATTACAGTACAAAACGACTCGAGCTCTTTAACAGGGGATGGAGCTGGCGGAACAGATTGACGATTCGATATTCTGCACAATGAATGACGAAGCCCCCACCAGAGTAATGGGCACCTGTAATAGCTCGCCCGATATTACCATTGCTAGCGGTGGTCTGATAAATAGCATAACCTGGCGACCTATGCTAACTCTCGCATCAGACCACCTACCCATGATTATCTCGATCGAGAAACCTCCCGATTTCGATTCTGTGGACAACCGTACCTTCATTAACTTTAATAAAGCTAACTGGGCCGGCTTCACAGAGTTTACTGAGAGCACCTTTAACGCTCTACCCATTCCTACAGACGTATGCGTTGGCGAACGTCGAATGCTTGGCTACTTGACCGATCACTATGTGGAGCGGTGTGAGTTCCAGCAGGACCTCCAGCGCCGCCGTTGGGCAGGTTCGCAAAGCGCCCGTCATGCAGACGCATGCTAGCCGCTGAAGCTTCGATAGTTTCATCACCATCGAGGCCTGTGCCGCCACAGAGGCCCAGGACACCGCTCCATATGTGACTATCGGTCGCACAATCATGGTGTACAACCACCTGACAATCCTTGGCTTGCAACCCCAGGATTTTCCTGCCAGCCGATTGCACACCATTAGTGCCTTTGTCGCCTTGACCAGGGTTTGGTTCACATGCTGCTTCCACAGCAAAGTGGAATCCAACGTGAGACCAAGATATTTTACCTTGCCTGAAAGATTTACCCTAGTCTTCGAGGGGTTGATCCTCAGATCAACTCCTCTGCAACACTCCTTTGCCAGGTTTAGACCTCGTTGCACTAGGTCACAGAGAGTGTCCTCGAACTTGCCTCTCGCTATAATCACTATATCATCCGCATATCCTTGGCAGCGGATACCGTTGTCGGTTAGCAGTGCTAACAGGTCGTCCACAACAAGGCTCCATAGCAGGGGCGATAGTACACCACCCTGCGGACAGCCTCTTGTTGTGCCGAGACGAATCTTTGTGCCCCCTGCTGTGGCCTCAGCAACCCTGGTGCGCAGTACTGCCTCTTATCCATCTACGCACCGGACTGCCACATTCCTACCCTCCAGTGCCATGGCTACACTTCTATGAGATGTGTTGTCATAAGCTCCCTCGATATCCAAAAAGGCGTATAGCATAACTTCCCCTTTCTCCAGTGAACTCTCTATCTCGGAGGTCAACTGGTACAGAGCCGTGTTTGTTAATCTGCCAGCTCTGTATGCATGCTGAGCCGCATGCAGGGGTGCAGTCTTCAGCTCCTTCGACCTTAAATGATGATCTATTATCTTCTCTATAGTTTTCAGTAGGAAGGAGGTCAGGCTAATTGGCCTGTAAGATTTAGCCAAAGAGTAGTCCTTCCTTCCTACTTTCGGTATGAAGATTACCTCAGCTGTCCTCCATGATTCTGGGATGTAGGCCAAGGCTAGGCTCTCCCTCAGCAGCCTAATCAGATGTGGCATCAGGATCTGCTCACCCTGTTGTAGAAGCGCTGGGAAGATGCCGTCCACTCCCGGAGACTTGAACCTTTCGAACGAGGCCATTGCCCACCTGATCGAGTCCGCCGTAAACAATTGTTTAGCGATAGCCCAATCAGTGCGGGATGGCCTGTGTTCAGTTACGGGCAGACACCGGTAAACCGGAATAGTCTCCGGGAAGTGAGTACGCAAGAGCTCTGTAGCTCTGTGAATGTCCCGTCATTCCTTTTGATGGCTAGCACTGTGTTCGTCTTCTCTTTAGCCAGAGCTTTGTGCAGCTTGGCAGCTTCTGGTGTAGAGGACACGTTTTCACAGAATCTCCTAAAGCTAGCCTGTTTAGCAGACCTGATCTCTTGATTGTACAGTGTCAGGTTGCTCCTATACTCTTCCCAGACCCCAGTACGTTTAGCCTTGTTAAATAGGCCGCGTACCTTCTTCCTTAGGTCTGCGAGTTTCCTTGTCCACCAGGAGCAATTGCGCCTGTCTGTGGGTACTCTTAAGGGGCAGCTGTCATTGTACGCGTTAATGATGAACCCGTTAAGCGCGGTCAATCTGCTCTCCATTCCCGGGCCCGTGGCGCTGCTGTCAGTCTGCCCCACCCTCTTCAATCCTTCATCTAGCCTCTCCCTGAAGGCACTCCAATTGGTCCTTCGAGGGTTGCGTCTAGGAGCGAATAGCTTGACCCCTGCCCTCAGCGCAAACCTTACAATTCTATGGTCCGACAGGGAGGGCTCCGTTGAGACTCTTCACTGCGAGACCAGCCCGGTTGCAGGTTCATTACTGAGAGTGACGTCCAACACTTCCCTCCTGCTTATAGTTATGAATGTGGGTTCACACCCTACATTGCTGGCACTGCCTGTCCGGACCTGCTCCCGCAGGGCTGCTCCGACAACTCGTCCACCTCCATCCTTGTTTCCTCCGGGGCGGACTCCGGCACTGCCTGGTTATCGACGCCCTTGTCCCGTGGAGTCGCAGGCGTTTCGGCTTCCTTGCTCCCGGTGTCAGCAGGCTTGTAGGGCCGCATGACGACCGTGCTGTACCTGTAGAACAGGCGCAAGCTCGCGGCCCGGACATACTTATTCGACTCGTCGTCTATGAAGAAGTGTAACCCCCATCCTTCCATGTCACCTAGCTTCTCCTTTCTGCTGCCGGCAACACACCAGGCCGCTCCCCGCTCCGAGGGAGGAACATTGTCATGCTATGCATGATTGGCACATCTTCCACCCTCTTCGCGCAGAGGACAGGGCCCGTCCAGCTTCCCAGCTTTGGAGCGTGTTCCCTCAGCCAGTCGGCGGACGACTCGTCCAGGCAGTCTACCTGCGTCATACCTCCCCTGAAGTCGATGCCCAGGAAGGACGGCGTGTAGACCTCTCCTTTAGACACCTCGTCCATAAGAATGTCCCGAAGCACGGTGAGCTCCTCCGGTTTCAGCGCCTCCGCCGGGTATTTAAAAGACAGAACAGCCATGCGGATGCCTCTGACAGCATCCGCATATCCGCGCCACCCCTCCTCCACCTGGTGAGGAGCCGGTCCAGATGGTTGGCCCCCGGAGGCCTTTGCGTCTGTGCCCCACACCCTTTTGGATCGGGGGGGCTTCCGTTTCTCGGCTTTGGCGTACGTGCCCGCGGGCAGTGCCCTGCTGTCGCCCCGCCTTACGGTCAGAGTTGTGCTGACCGGGCCACGGTTGCTGTTACCGCTGCCTTGCGCGCGAGCTGGCACGCTTTTGTCGCGCCCATTTGCCGGGGATGTGTTGCTCCCTTGGCTCTTTCTCCTGGCTAGAGCCTCCGCTGCCTCCGGGGTTTTCCCATCACGGAGGTGCCGTAGGTACCACTTCATGGTAGAACCACTCATCCCTTTCCTATGAGGATCATCGCACCCGCCGTGTTGGCCAACTTCTGGGAGGGGGCGTTGCCCACCTCTTCTGCGCCTTCTCCTTCTTACGCCGTCAGGACCTGCCTGATGCGACTCGCCCGAGGCCCACCCACTGCATCTACCGGCGGGGGTCTTGGCGACGCTCGTTGCTGCTACAGCGGCACCAGGCGTTACCACCAGGTGAGCTCCGCTGCAAGAGAGCACGTCGTCAGCATCCTTCCTGGCGTGCTCCTCAAGCAGCGAACACTCCTCTGGCGTAAAAGCGTCGAGGAAGCTAAACTTCCGCCTAGCCCCTCGACCCCCCTTACCTTCCGCTGCCCGATCTCCTTTTCCGCTTCCGTTGTTCTTTGTCGTTGCCCTTTGTCCGTCACGGAGTGAGCACGCAAGAGCTCTGTAGCTCTGTGAATGTCCCGTCATTCCTTTTGATGGCTAGCACTGTGTCCGTCTTCTCTTTAGCCAGAGCTTTGTGCAGCTTGGCAGCTTCTGGTGTGGAGGAGACGTTCATCGTCATCGAATCCAATGTTTGCGTTTGTTTTTGTGTTGTATTGTTGTTGTCCATCTTTTTCTCACGACCCTTGGCTCAACAGTGTGAGCTGTCGGGTCTATGATCTAGCTGGGGAACTGGAAGGTCCGCCACGCCAGAGCCCCTTGGCGCGGTAAGGCCACAGTTACTTCCCAATTCGGCCCTCCATTCGCAGAGGGAATATCTGTTAGTGTTATTATTTTGGTTATCAGTTTAACATATAAACATGCTAGTAGGAATAAACAGTAACAAGATTATTTGTTACCCATTTGTTACTTCTAGCAAATTCAATTCTTTTAAATAAAATTCAGTTTTTTTTTATTATTTCGCTTTATTTAATAATAAAATCAAAATAATCAAATATTTACTTAAACTAATAGCGAGCTCCACGTAATGCTCGTCCTCCAAGCCACCGGTGATGCGGCTAATTGAATGGTGCGTCTTTGTTATACGCATCCAAATGCTCCAAATGATTTCTGTAATATTAAAAATTTTATTTACACACACGACATTCAATTCACAATGCTTACCTTTTTCTCCTTGTTAGCTTTTTCGTTTACTCTATATAAAAGAAATTAATAACAAATAAATATATATGTATAAGAAATTATTTATAAAATATCAAATTATGAAATAACGAACTTACCTCTTTAAAATCCAAAATAAACTGAGCTTTTCGTTTTCTTCTTCTTGAAAAATTGGGCATTCGTCTCTCCTATTCCAGCAAGTTAATAATACAATATGTTTGGAATGTCGATATTTTTTCTCTATCTTACTTTCGTATTCTCCCATTCAATTAAAAATTCCAGAAAATGTAACAGTGTTAGTGAACAGCTGAAAATGTTTCAATGTGTTTGTGCAATCCGTTACCTCCGTCTTGTAGGGTATGTTCGGACCGACATTGAAAACATTTTGAAAACACATTTGTATGTTGTGGAATCTAAGTCGTTCGGACCAACAATGTGTGTTTTCGATGAGTTTTCACTGACAACCATCAAATCAGATTGCACGATAACACAAAATGCAAAAATTCCATACCGAAATATGCAAGGTCAAGAGAGCACCCATTGCAGAATTTAGTAATATATGACGGCACAAAAATAAACATGGGTTTTGGTCTGACATATTTATAGCCACAGCAAATTATTTTATGCGTGTGTTTGTTGTTGTGCCGTTGCACCAAGGAAAATTCTGCAATTTCTGCACCGTGCAAGGTTTTGCAAGAGCAATAGAATCCCCCTAATATGAGAATATCAAGTGGTAAACACAATGACTGCGACAGACTGCAGCAGCACGACAGTGAACTGAAAACGTCGTTGTTCATCTTACTACATGTACATTTTGAGAAGCAACAACAACACAATGGCCGGCATGTACACAAAACAACGCAGTTGTCCATTTTGTATGTACACAATTTCGTTGTGGCTATACTAATTCCTTTCACTTCAATGAAATTTTAATATTTTGTTCAAAGTGAAATTTTTTATGCAAAAAATAAGTAAATAGGTAAATATTTTTGCTTTAAATTATCAATTGTTATTACAAATGATATAATAGGGCTATAATATAGCGATTTTATGCTTTTATTTGTAAAATAACTTCAAGTTTGTTAGAGCTGTGAATAATTTTACATTTTACATATTAGTGGCATCACCCTCTACCTCCTCTTTCTATCTTCCATTCTACTGTCAACTCTACTGTCGTCGTACTGTCGTTGGCAAATATAGGAGGATATTGAAGTTAGCGAGAACGACAACTGTCGGCCTGCAGTCGTGTAGTCGTGCAGCTGTCAAAATAACACTGCCCATAAGAACGTGTGTATTTTAATATTTGACAGATGTAGTTTGCAGTCTGTCGCTCTCTATGTGTTCAGCGCTTCAAGCGACAGCTGTTTTTGTGGAATGTAAACAAATATCAAGTGATAATTTAGGGCCGGCAAAGTATGTTTTCCAAAAACATCGATTAAACTAGAGCAGGCAGCGATTATAATGAGTGGAATGTAAGTTTTCAAGAAGTTTTCAGCGAAAACAGTGTTTTCGTTTGACAGATTTTACATGGACGAAAACACAAGTTTTCGTGCGAAAACATGTTTTCGTTGTCGGTCCGAACATAGTAAGAGGTAAAACTCACCAGAGATAAAGAGATGCCCAACCATGGATAACATTCACCCAACTCTCTTGTCATTAGAAATGAGAGAGCAACTCACCTACCCAACTTTGACAGTCGACTGGACCGGTTAGGTTTTAACATTTTACAATTGCAAACATTAGTTTGAAATTCTACCAAAAATATATGGGAACGCAGGGATTTGCTGTCGCCGTTCTTCAGGAAAAAATGTAAAGCAATGAAAATGAAAGATAATGCGAAATTTATAGCGGGATTCTATAAACAGTCTCTAGTCTCTATTTGAGACATTGTGAGGTAAAGTCTCAATTTGTGACTAGTTACTATTCACTAAACAGTCTCTAGCGTTAGTCTCAAAATATTGCTTAAACTGTATCATAGTACACGGTTAATTGTATTTGAGCACTAATTACCAATGAAAAATAATTAAAAACATTTATAAAATTGAAAGGTAACAGATTTAAATCCCTTTATTAAAAGTTCAAAAGTCAGTTGTTATAATATACCACAAAATCATAAAATCATTATAAGTATTGGGTGTTTTAATTTAAATACCCAAAAACAAGTATTTTGTCTGATCTGGCTACAATGAAAAATGTTATAAAAAATATTAGGGTCGGCTTTAGTATACCATCCCGCGATTTCAGGGTTAAAAGTGGTATGGTTGGATAGTGCTGATGCTCCAGATTAAGAATATATATAATTATTGCCTTATAGTTTTCGAGATATTTGCATTTAAAGTTGAAAATTTTGCAAATTTAATTTTGCAATTTCTCGACTTATGGTTAGTTTTTCTTCCGTATTATGCACTTTTTATACACTTACAATTCACTACAATATTTCTACATATTTATTTAATATTAATATTTTAGATGTTTGCTTAAAATAAGCATTTTATATTTTACATAAATACTATTGCACGCACAATAACAATAAGTGTTCCGTGTTGTCAAATAATAAGTATTGCCATATCTACACATTTATCAAACGAATAAAAAATAGGTTTATACGCCAAATACATAAATCATTATCCTTTTTCTTGCTATATCATGAGTAATAAGCAAAAAAGGAGTTTTACTCGAAAAAAAACCCTGACACACCCTGGTGTTGGCACACCCCGGTGTTGGATCGGCCAGGGTTATTTTTTTGAAGCGCGGCCAAAGGCCGCCAACGCAAAAAGGAGTTTTACTCGAAAAAAAACCTGACACACCCCGGTGTTGGCACACCCCGGTGTTGGATCGGCCAGGGTTATTTTTTTGAAGCGCGGCCGAAGGCCGCCAACGCAAAAAGGAGTTTTACTCGAAAAAAACCTGACACACCCTGGTGTTGGCACACCCCGGTGTTGGATCGGCCAGGGTTATTTTTTTGAAGCGCGGCCAAAGGCCGCCACCGCAAAAAGGAGTTTTACTCGAAAAAAAACCTGACACACCCCGGTGTTGGCACACCCCGGTGTTGGATCGGCCAGGGTTATTTTTTTGAAGCGCGGCCGAAGGTCGCCAACGCAAAAAGGAGTTTTACTCGAAGAAAAATCTGACACACCCTGGTATTGTGCGTGTAGTAATATTTATGTAAAATATAAAATGCTTATTTTAAGCAAATATCTAAAATATTAATAAAAAATAAATATGTAGAAATATTGTAGTGAATTGTAAGTGTATAAAAAGTGCATAATACGGAGGAAAAACTAACCATAAGTCGAGAAATTGCAAAATTAAATTGCAAAATTTTCAACTTTAAATGCAAATATCTCGAAAACTATAAGGCAATAATTATATATATTCTTAATCTGGAGCATCAGCACTATCCAACCATACCACTTTTAACCCTGAAATCGTGGGATGGTATACTAAAGTTTCCCCAAATACTAATTTTGAGGTACGCTCTCTCGCTGAAATAAGTTGGCATCCCTTCATTCCTGATGTTTACTGTTTACATTGTAGCAAATAAGATTTTAAAGAATAAAAAAACACAACGAATGTGCACCAAACATTGTATTATTTATTTTTGTGATTAAAGTAAATTAAATATTTAATTTAGCGTTTAATTCATGTATAATCAAACGCAATAAATTAGAACGTTTGTACGTGTGTGATTGTCGAGTAAGTAATAAAAAAAGGCCCAAAGGCATTAGAATATGTACACCTTATAGAAATATTTAGACTCAAAATGGAAACTTGAGTGACCAACTAACGAATGCGAGTCTTTATTACTAATATTGGCACGATTCCGATTACTTTGGCGGAGGGGTAAAAAAACCGAATTTCCGTATAAATATACCCCATTTAGATATGGATGCGGATAGGGGAGCTTCTCCAGAGAAGAAATATCCAAAAATAATATAAAAATAACTTTTATATTTTAAAATATTCACGATAAAAAGTTCAAAAATTTGCACTAATAACACATGCTATTTCTCTATGCTTCACTAAATTTTTTCACGTTTTTCAATCTGTATATGTAAATATGCACTCTAAACATTGAAATAAGTTCACATTTATTTTGGTATATTTTACCTAAATTTATTAATTTAAAAATCACTTAGCACACTCATCGTTGAAAAGGTTAGATTGCTTACAATTATGAGGAAAACAAGCCTTGCCACATCTTAAACAGGAAATATGTAGGATTTTTAACAATTTTTCTTTGTTTGCTTTTTCGCGTGATTCTTTTTTCTATATTAACTATAAAAAATTCTTTCTACATATGTATATGTGTAATATGTGATTTATGTGATTTATGTCGAGCGAATACTCGGGGTGACTGAAGTTGTAGGACTCCTTTCTGCGTTGGCGGCCTTCGGCCGCGCTTTAAAAAAATAACCCTGGTCGAGCGAATACCCGGGGTGACTGAAGTACTTTCGCGTAGTACTCCTTTCTGCGTTGGCGGCCTTCGGCCGCGCTTTAAAAAAATAACCCTGGTCGAGCGAATACCCGGGGTGACTGAAGTACTTTCGCGTAGTACTCCTTTCTGCGTTAAAATAAAAAAAAACATATTGAGTTTCGTTGTAAAGTGGTTACATTTTTTGGTTATCTTGCACTGATATTGAAACAAAATTTGAGGTTTCGTTATAAAATGGTTAAATTTTGGTTATTATATCTGTCAGCGGTTTCCATTTATTTTTGATAATACGTTTTTTGTATATTAGGTGACAATATATATAATATTATTATATAATATTATTTTATAATATTATTATATAATATTACTATATAATATTACTTATTTCTTTATTTAATTAAATAAAGAACATATCCACATGAATGGATAGAGGAATTTTTGGGAAAAAAGGCATTTTAGTGAATTTCCTTATAATCACATGGCAGCGCTCCATTTCGTCGTAATTTTTAGCACACACATGATGTTCACTACGAGTGTAAAATGTAATTTTTAAAATAAAGATTTCTTCGGTAAAAAGACTGTTAAAAGTGTAAAATGTGGATTTATTTAAAAGCTTATAGTTTAATTTAATTAATTTGAAATGAAAAATGTGAGTAAAGTGTGTTTAATGTGGTAAAATAGCTTGTTGAAATGTTCGAATTTTGGGAATTTTTGAACTTTAAGGTCGAATATCTCGTAAACTAAGCGTTTGCGGTACCTATATATTTTTTAATCAGGAGGACTTCCTCTTACCAACGGTACCTTCAAATCGCGGCGCCAAAGGAATCGGAATTGTTATTTTGTTCAATCTGGCCATAATGGAAAATGTTATAAAAAACTCTTATTTTAAGGCGCTCTCACACTGGAATAAGTTTAACATCCCTTTATTCCTGGTAACGGTTTAGTACTCAAGTTGAACAAATTGCGTTCAAACGGGGACCATTTCTACTAGAGATAAAGAGATCCCCAACTCTCCTGTCACTGGAAATGTGAGAACCGCTCACCTACCGAACTTTGACAGTTGACTGGATTGGGTAGGTTTTGACGTTTTGCAATTGGAATGACTGGAACGGCCAGATTGAAATTATACCAAAAATATATGTGAATGGAGGAATTTGTTGCCCCCGTTCAAGATCGCTAATACAAATTTAAAACAATGAAAATATTAAAAGTCCAATATATAATAATTTGCAATCGTAATAAAAGTTGGGTGTTTTAATTTAAAATGCCCAAAAATTCTTATTTTATTCGGTCTGGCCATAATGGAAAATGTTATAAAAAACGCTTATTTTGAGGCGCTCTCACACTGGAATAAGTTGGGCATCCCATTATCCCTGATTTCTACGCTAATTATCGGCAATTTCTC
Source organism: Bactrocera neohumeralis (assembly GCF_024586455.1). NCBI lineage: Eukaryota > Metazoa > Arthropoda > Insecta > Diptera > Tephritidae > Bactrocera > Bactrocera neohumeralis. Next base: position 62,912,777 of record NC_065921.1, on the reverse strand, counting down.
TTTTGGTGCCGCTCAGTGCGTTCACAAGATCGACACGAGTCCAGAAACTAGAGTCGAGTTATTCATCAATAATTCAAATATCCGCTATTAATATTATCAAGGTCAAATTTATTGCAGGAGTTTCCTAATATATCGGGAAGAATTAAATAGCCATAATTTTTTCCGTCATGTTTTTTTCTTTCGTCATAAAACATTCATGAATTAATTACATGTCTTGTTACAAATAAATATAGTCTATTATTATATTATATTATATTACTAACTGACCGTTCAAAATGAAAATGAAGATCTTTCTATCCCCTTTTGCTGTAAAAAATGCACCTGCGAAGATTGCTATAGCTTAAATGCAACGGAAGATAACGTTTTTACTTGTTTTGATTTTTATCCACACAAGCAGTGGTTATTGCAGATGATTGCACTTTAATGTCCGTTGATTATTTACCATATGTGCCATATTTGCCATAAATTCTATGTTTTCTAATTATTGTTAAATGTACTTTGTTATTTGTTTAAGTAGGTACATATGTATATATAACCAATGAAATAATAATTCTACTATACTAACTAAATATTAAACAACAAAATTGTATTCAAATATTTTTCTTGAAATAACGTCTTCTTCGCTACATGGATCGGTGCATTGTCTTGCTCGTAAATTCAGTCATCACCAAGTAAATTACCAGAAAAATCAAGGAGTTCTTGTTCCAAATCAGTGTAGATTTCTGCATTCATATTTTTATATTTAAGGCATACATCTTTTCTTATTATTTGATGCACACGTTGTTTAGTGACATTTACTATATACCAAGTTCTGCTTTTATTTGCTTGCAACTCTTTTTGTCATTCAACTAGATTTAAATAGAATTCTTAGTAGTGATTTAGCTACAAGTTCTTGAGCTATTTTGATAGATTAATATTTCATACATATATGTAAGTATATTTCTAGGACTAGGATATTTTTGAAATTTTCCGGTAACTAATAATGGCTCGCAAACGTAAATCAAATCTTTCACGGAGCTCAGTAAGAGCTCGAGCCATGAAAATTGTTAGACAGCAAGAATCTACTTATCATGCAGAACAGCGCAGACGTAAGCAAGCAGCACGTCAGGCAGAAGTCAGAGCTAGAGAAACTTCTGCACAAGCTGATGCTCGGCGTCAGAAAAATGCTATCCGCATTGCTTCTCAGCGTGCATCAGAAACACTTGAAAAAGCTGATTTTCGCCGCCAAAAAAACGCACTGCGTATGCTCATCCAGCGGTCCACTCAAACACCTGATGAAGCAATTTCTCGACGTCGAAAGCATGCCCAGCTAATGGCTAATAAGCGTGCTTCTGAGACAGTAGATGAGAAAAATGTTCGACGACTCGCAGCCGCTCAGCGTCAAGCACAACGTCGCCAAAAATGTGCTGTGCATTTGATTGACGAGTATGGTGCACAAATCGGTACTGCGACCAATGTAGCTACGACAGCTAAATTTACTTCACGAGGAATACAATCAGTATCAAAAGCTATACCAGCACAAACCACCAACACTGTGATGCCCACTACAACAATACAGCAACAGTCACAGGGTACATCGTTGCTAAATGTAACGACTATGTCGAACGTTGTTTTCACCATAATGATGGCTACACAAGCTATACCAAGACACTAAACCTCCAATGCAGACGCCTACACAAATCGCTAGCACACCGCTTAACGATGGTGAAACCACATCGCAGAAAAGAACACCACGTAGGGGGCGAGAGTTGGCCATGCGTCAGGTGAGCAAGTAAAATTTATTAAAACTTTTTCCGTACCCCGATAATTGTGTTTTTTTATTAAAGTTGGGTGCTATTGGATATTCACGGCTAACTGTAACCTCTTTTTTTCTATATTTTTTGTTTGTAATAATATTTTGTTTTTGGGTTTTCTTTTGTTAATTTTTTATTGTTTTTTTTATAACTTTTTCTTTATAGTGTTTTTATTAAGTTTTTTTATCATTATTTCTATTTAAAATATTGGACCAATTCGTTTCTAATTCTAATGTTTGAGTTGGGTATCTACTTGGAAGTCAAAAATAACATGATTGCTTGTGAATTTTTAAGAGGTATTTTATTTGTTCATTTTGAAAAGTTTTGGAACCCCTTGGTCTGGTAGACGATCTCTAGGTTTAGAAAGACTTCTGAACAAATGTATATGGCGCTGAGAAAAATTTTTCTGCTTAAAATTATCTCTAATCCAAAAACCACAAATGTAGTAATACTATAGATGAATAGAGTTAATGAACGAAGAACTAGTAATTCTTTTTTCAAAATGGCAGTTTACCATTGTTCTTAAATATTCAAAATTATTACCAAAAGTTTTATACGTCGGTCAATACCTGAAAAATAAATATAAAATATATCTAAGAATATACATATCAAGTCCAGGGTTTTCCGAGAAATTTTCCTTTATGCCTCAGATTGATTGATTGATTGAATATGAGGAATGCACCGCGACCTTTGGTCTATTGTGCCCTCTCCTAACTCACATAGACTCACCTAGCCCCAGCGCATTGATGAAGTTCAATAGTCTTCCGGGCGTTAATGAGGCTATGCGATGCCTATCTGGAAACATTGATCCGAGGGCCTTAGTCCTGCGTCTACAGACTGCTGTGCAGTAGATCAGCAGGTGCTCCGGGGTTTCAGGCTCCAAGTCGCAGAACCGGCAGTTAACGCAGGAGGTTAGGCCCATGTTGTATAGATGCCTATTCAACTTGCAGTGGCCGGTATACCACACAGCGTTTCGAAAAACCGCGTTAAAAGTTTTGGTAGCCGATTGCATAATATATATGTATTTGAAACTTTTGCCGGATAAACTTCAAATTTTTAAATAAATTTGATACTCGTATAACCACTGAAATACGTAACTAACTATCAGCGAGTCAAAGTTGAAAACGTACATATGTATGTATGTAGCGAAATGATAGAAATGTTTGTTCTAACCCTTAATTAGGCGCATAACCACATGTCTTCTTCTTCTTTACTGGCGCAGACACCGCTTACGAGATTATAGCCGAGTTAACAACAGCGCGCCAGTCGTTTCTTCTTTTCGCTACGTGGCGCAAATTGGATATTCCAAGCGAAACCAGGTCCTTCTCTACCTGGTCCTTCCAACGTAGTGGAGATCTTCCTCTTCCTCTGTTTCCCCCGGCGGGTACTGCGTCAAATACTTTCAGAGCTGGAGTGTTTTCGTCCATTCGGACAACATGAAGTAGCCAGCGTAGCCGCTGTCTTTTAATTCGCTGAACTATGTCAATGTCGTCGTATATCGAAAACTCGCAACGTCGACTCATCAGTTGTTCTCATCATCCAAGCCTCTGCACCATATAGCAGGACGAGAATTATGAGTGACTTATAGAGTTTGGTTTTTGTTCGTCGAGAGAGGACTTTACTTCTAGTAAAGGCCTGACCTGGCTGACATTGTTGGTGGTGTTTATACTGGTTCCTAAATAGACGAAATTATCTACAACAAAGTTATTACTGTCAACAGTCGTGAGAGCCAAGTCGCGAGTGCGACGACTGTTTGTTTGATGACAGGAGATATTTCGTCTTGCCCTCGTTCACTGCTAGACCGGCATACGCCAGCAGCTGTACACTCTTATAAAAGAATGTACCTGCTTGATTAAGTTGATTAAGCTCGTATCGAACGGTTCGGAGAGGTTCTTCCCGATCCTGGCGGAGCTTTTAGTGTTGCTCAACGTCAGTTTGCACAGCCGTATTAGTTTTGCGGGGATACCAAATTCAGACATCGCGGTATAAATGCAGCTCTTTTTCGTGCTCACGAAAGCAGCTTTGAAATCGACGAAGAGGTGGTATGTGTCGATTCTAATTTCAATTGTCTTTTCCAAGATTTGGCGCATGGTGAATATCTGGTCGGTTGCTGATTTGCCAGGTCTAAAGCTACACTACTTTCGTCCGACCATATTTTACAAAGAAGCTGATGCATGCTCCTTATGAGTTCTTCGCCACCGTCTTTGAATAGCTCGTCCGGCAATCTATCGCCGCTATGTCGTTCTTCAGGCGGGTAATTGCTATTCGAACTTCTTCATGGTCGGGCAATGGAACGTCTGCTTCATCGTCATCGATTGTGGAACCGAGTTCGCCTTCTCTTGGCGTTGTACTTTCACTGCCATTCAGCAAGCTGGAGAAGTGTTCCCTCCATACTTTTAGTATGCTCTGGGCATCGGTCACAAAATCACCCTTGGGGGTTCTACAAGAGTATGCCCCGGTCTTGAAACCTTCTGTTGGCTGCCGCATTTTTTCTCGCGCTGTTCTTTTGCATTTTTCGAAAACCATTAGTTTCGGTTGCAGCTGTACGTAAGGAGCTTGAAATGCCGTCCCACAGTTCCCTTATATCGAGTTGTTGACGAGTGTCTCAGAGGGCAGGAGTGCAAGTCGAGTAGAAAATCGTTCAGCTGTCTGTTGTGATTGCTTGTGATTGTTGACTTGTGTTTTTTGCTGCACAGAGGCGGGTGCGAATCTTGGCTGCAACAAGATAGTGGTCCGAGTCGATGTTACGACCACTGGAGACGTGTGTTCCGTCTATCACAATATGATGGAATCTAGTACTACAGATAACCATATTTCGGGCCCCGGCGAAGTCGATCAGCCTCAACTCATTTGGGAATGTTTCATCGTGGAGGCTGAATTTACCGACCGCAGTGCCAAAGATACCTTCTTTGCCCACCCTGGCATTAAAGTCGCCAAGCACGATTTTGATATCGCTCTCAAAAGTGCGCTCCAAGCGCTCATAGAAGGCATCTTTGGTCATATCGTCCTTCTCTGCCGTCGGGTCGTGGGCGGAAATCAGCGATATGTTGAACAACTTCGCTTTGATGCGGATTGTGGTTAGATGTTCATCCACCGGGGTGAATGACAGTACTCGATGACGGAGTCTCTCCCCCACCACGAATCCCACACCCAATTTGCGCTCCTTTATATGGCCACTGTAGTAAATGCCACAAGGACCTACTCGTCTCAGTCCTTGTCCCGCCCATCGCATTTCTTAGACGGCGGTGATGTCAGCCTTCACTCTAACGAGGACATCAACCAGCTGGGCAGCGGCACATTCCCAATTAAGGGACCGGACATTCGAGGTGCATGCCCTCAAATCGTAGTCCTTATTTCGTTTGCCATGGTCGTCATCAAAAGGGATGGTACTGTTTTTTTACGTGGCAGGTCCCAAACCCAGCGCACAACCCTGTGCAGGGGATGTTTCGCCTTCTCACTTTAGCTCGTCTTCAAACGGATGTTTTTAGATTACTTAGAGCTGCTTGAGCCATATGTAAAAGAATTGTTTCTGGCCACTCTCAAGTGAAGGGCGATCAGAGAACTTTCCTCACTTGCGTGAACTTCTACACATGTCTCCATCCTCCAATATCCCACTTGAAGTTGAAGAAAAAAATGTTTTACTGTGTTTAGCTTCCTCACTCCAGCGTTTGAAAGGCTACGCTACCCCCGTATCGTTTTATTTTGCTATTGCTACCACTCTGAATTTGACGGGAAGCATAGCAATAATTCTAGAAATTTTGCTGCAACCGAGTAGTAAATGAAAACCCTGTCCAGAACATCGACGCGTGCGCACATATCGCTGCTGTCTAGAGCGCTGACTCCATACGACGCACGTAGGAGCATTTGGTCTCAAAAATCGGATAAAATTATTTAAAGAGATTTTATGAATGAAAACGAATAAAAATGCATGATTGAATATAATAATGCAATATATTAAAATAAAACAAGTAAGGAAGGGCTAATTTCGGGTGCAACCGAACATTTTATGTTGAATATACTTGAGTAGGAGGTAGTGCCGACCAGATTTTATCTATTTTTGGTCATCCCACATACTACTAATATGCCACATAATCAATAAAATGTTAGCTCGGCTTCATTTAGGTACCTTACATACAATCACCAATAATATGGAGCAAGGCCAAGTGGATGTTCGAAAATCTTTGTAATAGTTACATGGAGGGAGGGTCAAGTTTTCGCCCAATTGTATCTATTTTAGCCGCAAAGATACATTGTTGTAAAAATATGTTCTGAAGTTTTCATTGAGATGACTCAAATATTGGCGGATATATCCAGCATAAAGTGACCTATAAGTTCTAAAATCTTTATATTAGATATATGGGGGCTCAGGAAAGTATTAACCCGATTCAACCCATTTTTGACAGAATGAAATACTATTGCCAGAAAAGGATTCTGTGCGAATTTCAATTCCTATTGAACACACACGTTGAACGATGTTTTCGGGGTAAAGTCAACTATTGATATAACAGTTTTGGTTGGATGTGGACAATTATTGGTCAAAAGGTGGCTTACTTTAAGGGAATTACAAAATATTATTCCGTTATATTTACTAATTCTTTATTTGTGTACTGGAAAGTGAAAGAATCAAATGGAATTTTAAATTATGTTATATGGGAAGTAGGCGTGGTTGTAGTCCGATTTCGTTCATTTTCACAGAGTAACATAGGAATATGAAAGGAATGTTACGTTCCAAATTTTGTCGAAATCGGTTAGTCCGGTTAGGAGATATGGGATTTCACCAGAAAGTGGGTGGTGTCACGCCCATTGTCCAATTTTCACACCGGCTCCGATAGAGCCCCTTATATCGGGTGATTTTTTAAGAGCTTGATAACTTTTTAAAAAAAAAAACGCATAAAATTTGCAAAATCTCATCGGTTCTTTATTTGAAACGTTAGATTGGTTCATGACATTTACTTTTTGAAGATAATTTCATTTAAATGTTGACCGCGGCTGCATCTTAGGTGGTCCATTCGCAAGAACTGAAGCCGAACGATCTGCCACAACGTCGAATTTTCAGTGAATGGGCCCTAGAAAAGTTGGCAGAAAATCCGCTTTTTATCGACAAATTTTGTTCAGCGATGAGGCTCATTTCTGGTTGAATGGCTACGTAAATAAGCAAAATTGCCGCATTTGGGGTGAAGAGCAACCAGAAGCCGTTCAAGAACTGCCCATGCATCCCGAAAAATTCACTGTTTGGTGTGGTTTGTACGCTGGTGGAATCATTGGACCGTATTTTTTCAAAGATGCTGTTGGACGCAACGTTACGGTGAATGGCGATCGCTATCGTTCGATGCTAACAAACTTTTTGTTGCCAAAAATGGAAGAACTGAACTTGGTTGACATGTGGTTTCAACAAGATGGCGCTACATGCCACACAGCTCGCGATTCTATGGCAATTTTGAGGGAAAACTTCGGAGAACAATTCATCTCAAGAAATGGACCCGTAAGTTGGCCACCAAGATCATGCGATTTAACGCCTTTAGACTATTTTTTGTGGGGCTACGTCAAGTCTAAAGTCTACAGAAATAAGCCAGCAACTATTCCAGCTTTGGAAGACAACATTTCCGAAGAAATTCGGGCTATTCCGGCCGAAATGCTCGAAAAAGTTGCCCAAAATTGGACTTTCCGAATGGACCACCTAAGACGCAGCCGCGGTCAACATTTAAATGAAATTATCTTCAAAAAGTAAATGTCATGAACCAATCTAACGTTTCAAATAAAGAACCGATGAGATTTTGCAAATTTTATGCGTTTTTTTTTAAAAAAAGTTATCAAGCTCTTAAAAAATCACCCGATACCATCTATATACCACCCGTATATAATAATTTGGCAGGATTTCAGTACTTAATTAAAAAAAAAAATAAAGCAGTACTCATTTTATGCAAGTGACCAACCTAATTCAAAACGCCAGTTTTTCCCACGAAAACATGTTTTCGTTGTCGGTCCGAACGTAGTATAATATCAGTATTTTCGAAGATCCGGCTGGCTTTATTCCATATGATTGGTGAATGTATGTGAAGTACTTTGATGAAATCCAGTATGTGGAATTATTATTATTATTATTATTATTTATTGAAAAGGATAATACAATTACACCTTGTATTATCCTTTGGAATCCTATGTGGAATGATAATAGTTAATAGATAAGATCGGGTCCATACTACCTCAACTTTCATATACTAGGTATAATGCTTTTCGTTTTCCTGACAAATGTTATGCCGAATTGTCGGTCAGTGTATGAGTTATATAGGAATTTCTTAGATTGCGATCCTCCGGTTGACGTTTTACATCTTGAGGTATTTTCTGGAAAGTTGTAAGAGTGTAAAATGTTCGGTTACACCCTAACTTAGCCCTTCCTTACTTGTTCTTTGTATGTGTGGATTTCAATTCTGCGTAATTGCTTTGAGTTTTTTTATCCTTTTTCTTTTTTTATGTTTTTTACTGATTGTAAGAAGTGTTCATAATTAAAGTGCTGAACACATTGGGCGCGACAGACTGCAAACGACATCTGTCATCTGTTAGAGCTTTGAATAATTTTACATTTTACATATTAGTGGCATCACCACTCTACCTCATCTCTCTACTGTCGTTGGTAAATATAAGAATATTTTGAAGTTAGCGACAGCGACAACTGACGGCCTGCAGTCGTGTAGGAGTGAACCTGTCTAAATAACTGTGTCCATAAGAACGTGTGTATTTTAATATTTGACAGATGTCGGTTGCAGCGTGTCGCGCTCTTGTCACACTTGGGGAAGATCACCAAAAACGCCACGTACAGAAGCATCCGCCGATAGGGCTAATTAATTATATTGTATAAGTTGCTCTCAGTCATGCAAAAACAAAAATAGTTTAGAGACAGGTTACATTTATTTTTATATTAAATATAACGTTCCAGTTATGTTTTCGTTTCTCAGAGTTAAGTGTATTAAAAAAACTTTATTAATTACAAAAACATACATTCAGTTTTATTTCTTTTTGACAATCCTTTCCCATTGTTTCTGGGAGGCTCTCAAGCGACCCATGCACCTAATTGGGTGGTTTATTTATTGCGCCTAGTTTAGGCTTAGTGATAGAACTCAAACTTTTTAAAGCCTGTTAATATAATTCTGAAAACTACAACATTTTGTAAAAATTCAAAAGCTGTTAAAAGACATCTTAAAATTCACTTGAGAGTATTAGAATGTACTATAATAATCCTCAAACTAAACTTTTATTTATAATTTTGCATTTACAAAAAATACAGGTTCCAGAAAAACTTAATTCTATCCCGGTGTCGTCCACAACAGCAACAGGAACTCTACCAACGGGACGTTTGCCAACATTGACACGTAATCTACATCTGACAGCAGGCAGTTCACCTGAAATAAGCATCACCGAAACGATTACAACGCGCTCGGCTGTCACCATTTCAACCGCACCGAAGCGCATGACACGCGCTACCTCTGTGGCCGAAGTGGTTGTGATAATACAAAATACTGAAATTAAACATGAGAATGTCGATGATGACTTTGTTGGTAGTAATTAAATAAAATATATATGTATATTTATAATTTTTTATAATAAATATATACAAAGTAAGAATAAAAATAATAAAAGCAAAGTAATGGAAAACAGCAGCTATTTATAAGATCAATACAGTATGACAACTATTTACCCAATAGAATGTTGGAATGTTGTACGGTGAGTAGCGTAAAATTGTTTTGCTTGATTAAGTTTTACTATAATGACCTGAGTTCTTTATAAATTTTTCCCATTAGCATAAATGTTGGGAGTTTTTTGCAAAATGGTATTTAACATTTTTCTCGTTACTTCTTATTTAATTTGCCTTTATAAAATATACGCAAACAATTACAGTATTTTAGCAAGGGCGGCTAAATTTCTCTCAATAAGGACTAAATCAAGTACCCATGCTCATCGAAATCGCCTACAACTATACTATACTATAATGTATGACGTAAAATTTTATATACCAATAAATATATTTTTCTATACATGTACATATCGCATCGCCTACAACTTATATACTATAATGTATGACGTAAAATTTTATATACCAATAAATATATTTTTCTATACATGTACATATGTATAGTAATTTATTGAAATTACTAGTTTTATTTTCTTGTCACAGCTACTCTATTATAATAAATGCTGACATAGTATATAAAAAATATTATTGCTACCTCAGCTTCATTCTGAAATTAGGACGTCTGAAAAATTCGATAGCTTAGAAATATAAATATAAATTTTATCCAACAAGCAATTTTTGTGATAAATTATTGTACAGAGTCTTGTGTCAACAACAGCGATTTCAAAAATAACGCCTGCACATTTGTGGCAAAGTAGCCAATTGCAGCAAAAGTAAGATATATCATTTTGCTTGTGTTAATCTTTCCGTGCAGCATCTGACAACTGGTGTCGTTATTTTTTTCAATAACATACGGCAACGGTTAAATGTTTTCTATTATTATCTGCTATCTCGTTCACCCTACCAACGAGCATGCGCTCTGTTTACGCGAAAATCACGCCACTTTCCAAAATGACAGTAAACCTACATACATATATAAAAAATTATACAAGTTTATTTGTTGTATTGTTTTTGCACACACACCACGTGAAATATTTTTTTATTGAAGCGCTCATACTCAGTTGAGTACAATGTCAACAAGAGTTACCAGCTATATAAAAATAATTTGCAGCTTTAAATTATGCACTGTATAGTCGTAAAGGTGTATGAAACGACATAAATTGTATTTGTTTAATATAATTTTTGGCATATATTTGCTGTAAACGCTGAAATAAAGTCTATATGTCATAAATAAGCACTTGTGTTAATCTTTCGTAGTTAATTGGCACCTGAAATCGTCGCCTGGCAGCACACAACAAATATGAGTCGTTAAATCTTTTAAAAAGTGCTTAATTCAGCTGTCCATCATTTCGTACGTGCATTTTCATTGCGGTTTACACATTAAAAGTGTTTAAATTTTCTAAATATTAGTATATAGTTAATACTATACGCATAATCAATCCTCAGTTAGGTGTCATTATTAAAATAGGTGGGCTTTAACAACGTTTGCGTTATTTTATTTACTTGTGTATTTGTTCGTACGTTGGTTTTTTGGTTTTTTTTTTGTTTGCGGCGCTGGTTCGCAATGATGACGTACCCGCGAGAGCACCGGTAACAAATGTATGTAAACAACAAAAAAAACTGCAAAGCCAACATAATCAAAGGAGAAAGTGAGCGTGCAGAAGGGAGAATTATAACAAGAACAACATTGTTTGTTGTTGTTGTCCTCATGGAGCGAGAGAGTGTATAATCAAATCAACGCTTTAAGGGGAAAGTGCGGCGATAATAGCGAAGACGGCGACTTTGTCTTCGACACTTCATACGAAAACAGCAAATAAACTGATTCAGAAGTAAAACTAACGTGGCCGAGAGTGTTCACTGTTTACATCGCTGCAAATAAGATTTTAAAGAAAAAAAAATAAAACAATAAATAAAACGGGTGTGCACCAAATATTCTATTTTTTATTTTTGTGAATATAGTAAATTAAATATTTTACTTATCGTTTAATTCAAGTATAATCTAACGCAATAAATTAGAACGTGTGTATGTGTGTGATTGTCGAGTAAGTAATAAAAAGCCCAATGGCATTGAAATGAGCATGCCCTATAGAAATATTTAGATTAAAAAATGAAATGTGGTGTGACCAACTGACAAATGCGAGTTTTTACGAGTTTTCTGTTAATATTTAATTAAATGTTGTCTACACGACCGCTATCGTGTTCATTTTTAAGAATAAAATAAATAGTGTGTTTAAATGTCATTGCTGCGAAACAAAGTTGTGTGTAGGTGTGTGTACAAAAGTGCATTAAAATAATATAAATGCAAGTCAAATTTGAAAATTTCTATATTTCAGCGAATATTGAAAATTTTTACATGAAATATGTGTGATTTTACATAATGGTGCAGTTTTTCTTTTAATATGGTTAGAGCGTGTGTGTACGCCGAACGTGTGAAAAAAAACTATGTATGATGGGCTCTTTAACAACGCAACGAAATCGGTTACGAAAAGTCGATTGTTGGTTTAATAATTTTATTTTACATATGTATATGTTTTAACTTTTATATTAGTTGTTTTTTTTATTCAGGTAAAATGCATTGTTGTCTATATTAAAAATTTCCCCTTTGCTTTATTTTTTCTGCCGCATTGTTCTATCTACAATAACTGAAAACCAACACAAATTACTTTTTCGCCGCAACAACACATTGATTATAAAAATTAACAAACACAACGAATGCGGGACGGCAAAAACAACGATACGCATGCATGAATTTACGCTGCTCTGCAATGTCACGCTAACAAAACAACGCATTTACAGCAGTTAATGCCAGTTAGGACAGGTAAATTTGCAAATAAACTGACGTTTGTAATAGTATTTGTGTATTTCCAATTTTTTTTATGAATCGTCTTGATAAATAATAGCAAAATAGATTACTATTTAAAATTTTACATTGTACTACAGTATATGACAAATTTTGTATTTGCAGTTATCTAATAGAATGTAAAAGTAGTATAGTCGTTTTTAGCGCGTTTTATATTTTCGTGGGTTGTACGGTTTTCTAATAAATTACAATGGAATATTTGCACTTCTGTTAATTAAACAAATTCTTAACAAGAAAAAAAGGGGAACTTCGTTTGCATCGAAGTTTTAATAACCATCTCAAATAGAAAATTATACCCTAGTATGCCAGTAAATAAACAGAGGTACGCATGTGAGCAACGTACTCCTATTTTTCCCCCCTTTTTTCTTATTTTATGTTATTTCGCCGCTTTTTTGAAACAATAAATCGTGGTGAGGCGACTGGCCTTCATATGCTTTTTAGTTCCTTCACTCATTATTTTGGTTATTTAAAATGCGAATTTTTGTTTGTTTGCGGATTACAAACATATGTAAGTATGTACATGTGAATGCATGAGAGTGCAGACAAGCAGCCCATTTAGCTTTATGTGCAATATGTGTATGTACGTAAGTCAAAAGTCAATTATCCTCGCTTTCAACAAATACAAAATATTAAACATCTATGTATGTGTGTATGTTGCATACACTCTATGTATTTATTTACGTTGTGTTTGAGTTTGGTGCGGACGCGAAAGCTTCAAAAACGATTAAAAATGTACACATCACAAGCGAATTTTTTGCAGAGAACATTTGTATATACATATATACTTTTTTTTGTTTATCATAATTTTTCCATATTATGTGCTGAAGTATAGTATAAGAAAAATAATCTAAAAATGGCAAAAGTATGGAGGAACAATAAATGTATTGCAGGAACGTTGAAATAACCTTGACCATTTTAAATATAAAGCTTTGTTAGCGTTAGGTTGTTCACATTTATCGATAGCGCTTCAATTGCTGTCAAGTGATAGATACATATGTACATTATGTACATACATATGTATGTGTTTGTTTACATTTTAATGGACACTTTGTACGAGAATTCGACTTTCATTTTGTGTGCATATGCAACCGGTAATATCAAAGGTCATCGCATCGCCGTTTTTTTTACGTATAAAAATATGGGTTTTATTTAATAAATGCATATTTGTATTTGTGTGTGTGCCAGCACAGCTGTGTTGTCAAAGTCGGTTTAATTCGTCTGCTCTGTTTTCAATCCAAACATGTTTATATAGTCAAATTACATACATGTTCAACTTTCTCTGCACTTATTTGTTTACTTTTTTTTCGTAAGTTTGCTGATGTTGTAAGATCACAGTGGTTATTAAAAATTTGTATTCGCTGAAAATTACGATTATTTTACTGACGATAATTAACTTTTTAATGGCGCAATAACAAATCGGCGAGCGATATAAATACATATGTATGTATGTATATAATTGCATGTTTGTAGGCAGCTCTACATCAGTTATTAAAAATGATTGCAGTTCTGTTAGCATTGAAATTTCACATGCTAGAACATTTTTTCTGTTACCTTTGGAATACATACATACATATGTATATTGAATTTATAAGATCAGATTTGTTGAGTAAGATTTTTTTCGGTACGGACAAAACTCATTGGACCAACTCTTGGACTGGAAAATAAATTTGGTTTAAATTCATATATTATTGGGTACCCATTATTTTTAATGATTACAGCACATTTTATAGCCATAAATGAAATTAAATGACTAATATGTGTGCCATTTATTCCATTACAGGCTCGTTTCAAGGTATCAAATAGCTTGTTTTTATTACCGTGGACCTGTTAATCTACCTGTTGCCATAAGTTTTCTCATAACATAAACATATAAGGCCTCTCATAACATAAACTTGTTTTTCTAAAAGCCAATCTTTCACAACTTTAACGTGTGTTTGGAGTCATTATCGTGTTGAAACTGCCAATCAGGCGGCATTTTTTGGATAGGGTGGGGTAACATTTGGGTTCGCAGTATCGTTTTATATTGGCACCTATCCTTTTTCCCTTCTATTCTGTAATTAGGTTCTACTCTGTGACAAGAAAAGAACCCCCACACCATTATATTACCTCCATCATGCTTTACTGTACCCTTCCGATATTGGCGGTATAAACGCTTTCCTGTTGGTCTTCGTACACAATCCATTCCATCTGAGGTCTGCAAAATAAATTTGGAGTGATCTGAAAACAATACTCACTTCACTTCACAATGTGCTAATTGATTTTTTTTTAAATATATGTTTTTTGCGCAGCACGGGGTCTAAATAGGCCATTATCAAAGGTGCGTCGTTGTACTGTGTTGTCCCGCGTACTCACCCGTAGTTTTAAGCTGTCTACAACGTAGTTTTCTAACATCTTTGTATCCTTTTTAAACTCCTGCTTATTCTCAAGTCACCCTTTACCGAAGTGATTCTAGGACACCCTCCAATCTTAAGTTTTTAAGGGTTCCATCAGCTTTGTTCTTGTGTAAAATAACAGAAATAGTTCCCCAGAGAATATTTATTGCAAAGCTCCTTTGCCGCATACCTTTTGTGAATTCGCTTAGAATTATTAATTTGAGTTCAGTTGAATGTGTTTTGTCAACCATTTTTATCTAACACGATTTTTAGTAGTTTTATACGGAAAATTTTTATATATTTCACAACACACTCGTTCTCATTAAAGCAAACCATGACGGAACATGTGTGAGACTCGAGTTAGTCCAATGAATTTTGACCGACCTGTACATTCGTTTGTAGAGAGTAGAGACGTGAATGATATTACAACCAGCAGAGAGGATTTGGTAACAACGATCTGACGAACTTAGCTATTAAGAGCCTAAGAAAGTTCTATGAAGACACCCAAACAGCACTTATAAAATTCCCTGTTGAGGATGCCAGAAAATAGCTTCAGTCCAAGAAATTGAAAGAATACAGATATATACAGGCTATGAACTGCACCAATAAGCCAAAATGCTAGTTTTGCTTTAAAGAAGGCTCTTGTGAAACTGATCACTTCACTGGGAGCAGCAGATACCCGATATACAAGAAAGAGGCACAAACCCTAACCTTTCAAAATGTGAATGAATAACTTTTTATCCCTTTTTTTGCTGTTAGAAATTCAAATGTCATGGTATTATAGCTTTGGTGCATCTGAAGTTAGCGTTTTGATTTTCATTCCAGACAAGCAGTAGTTTTTTTTTGCAAATGATTGCATTCTAACGGCTGTTGATTATTTATGTCAATGATTATTATAAATTCTGTTTTGTAAAGTTTTACTTTGGGTACATTCATTTAACACTTACATATGTACGTATGTACAATGAATGTATTGGCAGTTTATTAGGCTTAATAAATTTGTTAATCAATTTACAAGCCTGCACTAAAAAGTTTGGAAATATTTTTAGTCGTACTGGTTATTTTTACTATATATTACTGAAATAAATGTACATAAGGCCTATCAATTTATCATTTTCTGCTCCAAAGATATGTATGTAGATTTGTACAATCGACCCTCAATGCAACACAGCCCGTTTCTATTCTCTAATAACTGTATACATTTTTATGTGCTTACATAAATCTTGTTTTTAATTCTTAATACATATCTGCAATATACATATGTATATACATATGTATGTATGTGGATGTATGTACATATGTACTATATGAGCATACATTTGTATTCTATTCACTAAAAATTGGTATTAGATAAATTCAGGGTTGCCAATAATGCATTAAAAAATCATTTTATTAAAATTCAACATTTTTTTTCTAATCCCAAATATTGGATTGAAAAAAATTAAAAATAAATTTTAAATTCCAAATACAGGATTAAAAAAAATTTATCCCAGCTACCAAAATTCATGGTTTTTTAGCCGCAGATGATTGGTCGTCCATTGGATGGATAGTTTGTGATTAGTTGAAAACTCCACAAAAATTCGGAGTGTATGTAAGTATATAGAAGCCAGTTTGGATCTTATTCAGATTACATTAGCATAAGCTGCATACATTTCAGTGCAACTGTTTGAAAATTAAATGTATTCACACATGCATTCGTGTTTTTTATAGAGAAATCTATTTTTCATGCCGGTCGTTAGTCGGCTTTCCTTTCTAGTACATATGTACATATAATAAAAAAAGCTGCATAAATATACCTACAGTATGTACATATACATATTTACATAAATTTTATATGTATATAACTATACGCTGTTGCATGCTGCATTGTACCACAATTTGCACGCATGTACCACATCTGTAAATACATAAGTATGTACATACTTACATATACATACATATATACCCCAATTCGTTTTGGCTCTCTCATTTTATATTTCTCTCTGCTCGGCTCTTACCACATTTTTGAATGCTGTTTTTGCTTTTATTCGTTTCATATTCGTCATTGTGTCTTTAAAGGGGTGTGTGCTGCGGCGAAGTAGCTCCGAAGCATCAACAATTGCAACCGTGCAGGGGAATTCTGCAGCGTAGCAGTGTTGTACAACATTTCTCCTCAATCTCATACGATTTTCAGCGTGTATAATAGCGTGGTTTTCCTGCCATTGCCATCGACGATACATGAGTTTTGTGTATGTCGAATTGTTGGTTTGTTCGTTTGCCTAGAGCCCAATTACACGAGCAAACTTTTGTTGCGGCAACTCTTGGTTTATAGGCGAGGGGGCGACGAGGAGAGGGGAATCGCTCCGAGTTTCCAGTGTTCAGCAACTCGCTTTGTGTTCTTATTCGTAACAGTTCGCTGCGACGTTTTTCGGCATTCGTGTTCTTTCTTTCGTAGTACATAGTTGCATTTGCGTATCTTTTTTTGAAATCAATATTTTGAATATATTTAAAAATTTAATTTCATCTTTTGGTAATTAATTTGCAAATATGTATATAAATATACATAATATAATATAAATATTTTAGAAAATGGAGTATGATGAAAAAATCGAATTAATTAAAGATATTGTGAAATGTATGGAGGAAGCCATACAAATTGATTCAGACGATAGTAAAAAGGGTGATATATCTTTGTTTTAATAAATAAAATGTATTTCTTAATTGACAGAGCTGATTAATATATGTGATAGAGTGGCCCAAATACCTATAAGGAAAAAGAAACGACAATGGGTTAAAGTAAAGAGTAGACAATAAGTTAAAATAAAATGAAATAGAATGAGAAAAAAAACTCGAGCAGAGTTGCGCAACACAAGTTGCTCGTGTGAAGGTAATGGGCGACAGCAAAAGAGAATCGCCCGAGAATTAGCAACTAAAGTTGCCTCATGTAATCGCGAACCTAGTATTCGACACAATTTGTTTTGTTGCTTGTAGCGCACACAGTCTGGGTTTTCTTTCGTTTCATTGCAAGTATGTGAGCAAAAAATAATTACTTGCCGTATTTTAGGCGAACAGGCGCGCGGTCAGGCAGGTAGACGACGCTGTTCGCCGGTTTTTGATGTTTTCACTACTAGTTGGCGTAGTGAATAACTAATTTCTATTCTATTATAAGTGTTATAATGCTGTCGTCATTGCTAGATCGCAACAGCGTGAACAGGCCTCCAAATCTTCGGTGAGGCGCTATCATTTTCTAGCGTTGAATTTAAACTAACTTATTTTTAGATTTTGTTCTCATTTTGCTCTGAGATAATTTTCATTTGAATGACACGTAAGTCGTCCTGAGTGTATATATTTGGTTATTTTTGTTATTATACTCTAAAATATATGTATGTATGTATCTTTACAAAATTTGGATAAGTCAGCGCTACAATATACGAAGAAATTGTTCAGATCGGAGCACTATAGCATATAGCTGCCGAACAAAGTGAACGCACAAAATCAAATTGTTGTATGTGAATTTTTTTTTATTCGACAAGATATTTTTATAAATTTTGACCTAGATTATTGCCTTAGACAACTCTACAAATTGTTCAGACCGGACTGCTATAGCATATATGTATGTACATACTTGTACTTGCCATATAAACTGTCAACTCGGCACCATACCTCGAAATTACATGAAGTATAACCAATTACGGAAACTTTTTCATTTCTCAAGGGTATTTTGGCTATCAAAGTTAAGGTTTTCTCTTATTTTTTTTATTTTTTTTTTTTGATAATGTTCGTGCTCTCGCAATAAGTTTTCTATAAACTTTTTTAATGCCCTGATATATGCCCGTACATACACACATACATACATTTGTATGTATATAGAAGCCACTCTTTATTTTTCATTTGTTTGCCCTTTTGTGTTTTCGTTTTCCAAGCTTTGTTTTCTGGCTGATTTTTATTTCTTGACAGTGTTCTCGCAACATCAAGCCGCTTTCATTATCACTTCCATGTGTGAATTTTTTTGCTAGCGGTTTTGTGTTACTACATAAAATGGGAATAAATGAACAAGGAATGCTAGTAAATTACAATTAACTATACATAGCAGTCAATATGTTCTCGAAGCAGTCCAGTTTGCTTGTTTTTAATTATATGCCCCTGACTGCGCTCGCATTTCTACAAAATATTTCTATATCACTGCTATTTAAAGCATAGTATAATTTGCATCTATAGTTTTCAATAAGCACTGACAATTAAAATTCATTTAAATAAATACAGATGTCTGTATAGTATGTGTACGAACCCCACATCAATTTATTTACAGTGTTACCAAAGAAATCTTATTTCAATTATTATATGGGCACTTGCAATATTTTTTCTACTTTAATCACAATACTACTGGTTAATTTTAATTTTAAAAAATTTATATTTATTATCCACGTTTTGGTTTTGATAACTAGTTTTTCGGTTTTAGAAGCTTCTTATTTGTTGGAATCACCAATATATCGGACCATTGCCAGACACAGACCGATCAAAATCAAGTTCCTTATGTAACCCTCTTTATTTGTGAAGGGTATTATTGATTCTATGCAACCGTAGTTAAAATTTTTTTTGATTAAAAATTTTATTGATAATTCTATGTAATTTATAGATATTTTCACAATTTTATTAATATTAATGTCACCGGTGTCGCATTTACAACTCTAAACCATAATGATCACTTGATATTTGATAAATCTCTCAAAAGAAAATCTTTAATTCTTTCATTATCACCATATCTATGCAGTGAACTTTGAGACAAATGCAATTTAGACACATACATATGTATGTACATACACCTTTGCAATGGCGTTTGAGTTTTGCTCAAAGTGTAAACACATAGACGGCGACAGACTGCAAACTACATCTGTCAAATATTAAAATACACACGTTCTTAAGGGCAGTGTTATTTTGACAGCTGCACGACTACACGACTGCAGGCCGACAGTTGTCGTTCTCGCTAACTTCAATATCTTCCTATTTTTGCCAACGACAGTAGGACGACAGTAGAGTTGACAGTAGAATGGAAGATAGAAAGAGGAGGTAGAGTGGTGATGCCACTAATATGTAAAATGTAAAATTATTCACAGCTCTAACAAACTTGACGTTATTTTATATAGGTATATTATAGCTCTATTATATCATTTGTAATAACAATTGATAATTTAAAGCAAAAATATTTACCTATTTACTTATTTTTTGCATAAAAAATTTCATTTTGAACAAAATATTAAAATTTCATTGAAGTGAAAGGAATTAGTATGGCCACAACGAAATTGTGTACATACAAAATGGACAACTGCGTTGTTTTGCGTACATGCCGGCCATTGTGTTGTTGTTGCTTCTCAAAATGTACATGTAGTAAGACGAACAACGACGTTTTCACGACGTGCTGCTGCAGTCTGTCGCAGTCATTGTGTTTACACTTTCATGGTCACATTCGGAGCAGCCGCCACAAGTAACGACCTCAACCCTCTACTTACATGTGTACATACATACATATGTGTGTATGTATTGTGTGCACGTTAAAATCTGCGAACGGAAAATGGCTATGAATGATTTTCAAAGAGTCAACCGCCCGCCCCCAATTACATTTGTATAAGCGCGCAGTCCTACATAAACACAATTGTGTACGATCGCGCACAAAACAGTATATGCATACATTCATGTGTACAGTATATATGTACATACTTGTTCTTATTTTATTGTGTTGCTATTATTATTTTTTTGTTCATGTGCCATTTCACGGACTTTGACACATAATCATACGATTTTTGAAAAACGCAACTGGTACAGCGATTGAGACTGTTGGATGTTTGTTTGTGTGTGTGTCATCCAATGGGTTTAGCGGGTTAAGGGGTAAGATTTTGCACTCTCTGTGCTTGTGTTGTCTGTCTATACACATTCGACAAATTTCAACGTAGCGAGTTTTTAAATAATTATAAAAGTAAACGTACATTATACATAAGTATTTTAATACGACGTTAGAAAATAACAACGTAATAAAAGCAACAATAATAAAGTGAAGGAAAGTGCTTGAGTGAAGCAAGGTAATCGGAGTTTTTGTTTTTCGCAATAATAACACTTGTGATTGGTTTTTGTTCATCTACACAGTATGAGTCATATATGGTACAATACGTAAATTTAAACTTATATTCTTATACATACATATGTATGTATGTATGTATATAAGTAATATAAATGCAATTGTCATTGATTCAATCGCAACGTCTTTTGTAATATGTTCAAAATCCACTTCTAACTTTGAACACGTTTCATGCATTTTTCGTATTTTGACACGTCAAACTGACGCAAGTGTCTATGCTTTTCAACTATTCACTTGGAAAAATGTCGCATAAATATGTATGTTTATACCTTGGTACTTGTAACTACATACATACATATGTACATAGATAAGTACATACCTACTTATGTTATTTTGAAATGAAAACTATAGTGGTGGCAGATGCTCAAGTGATGACGTGTATTTCAGCTCTGCGCGCTTTGTCATCGCATATCGCGCCACTTTCGATGTCGTCATTGTTATTCAGTGTAAACATATGTAGATATTGACCCAACCGTATAACCGTTTGGCGCTCAGCGTTTAAGCGGAACTTTGGCAGTAATATAAAATTAGTACCAAAAACCGCAACATTAATAAATTGTGATTAAATAAGGACTAGACAAGAGAAAGCGTTAACTTCGGTTGCACCGAAGCTAAATACCCTTCACAGGTGCATTTCTGTTAGTAACTACATATGTGTTCAGTTTGTATGGAAGCTATATGCTATAGTAATCCGTTCTGAACAATTTTTTTGAGATTATATTGTTACCTTTAGCGGTAATCCATGCCAAATTTCGTTAAGATACCACGTCAAATGCGAAAGTTTTCCATACAATCCCTTGATTCCGATCGTTCGGTTTGTATGGCAGCTATATGCTATATTGAGCCGATCTGCACAATTTCTTCTGATATTACATTATTTCTATAAACAATACCTCATAACAAATTTTGTGAAGATATATCGTCAAATGAGGCCGTTTCCCATACAAGAACTTGATTCCGATCGTTCATTTTGTATGGCAGCTATATGCTATAGTTAACGATCTGAACAATTTCTTCGGAGATTACATTGTTGCTTTAGAAAATAATCTATACCAAATTTCGTGAATACATCTTGTCAAATGTGAAAGTTTTCCATACAAGAACATGATTCCGATCGTTCATTTTGTATGTCAGCTATACGCTATAGTTAACCGATCTGAACAATTTCTTCGGAGATTACATTGTTGCCTTAGAAAATAATCTATACCAAATTTTGTGAATATATCTTGCCAAATGTGAAAGTTTTCCAAACAAGAACTTGATTCCGATCATTCAGTTTATATGGCAGCTATACATATGTTATAGTGCTCCGATATCGGCAGTTCCGACAAATGAGCAGCTTCTTGAAAAGAAAATGACGTTTGCAAAATTTCAAACGATATCTTAAACAATGAGGGACTAGTTTGTATATATACAGACAGATAGACGGACATGGCGGAATCGACTCAGCTCGACCTTCTGATCATTTATATATATATACTCGACGCTTCCTTCTGGGTGTTACAAACTTCGTGACAAACTTAATATACCCTGTCCAGGGTATAAAAATTAGTACCATAAATCATAAATTTAATATACATAAGTATATACTTAAGTACATGTGATTAAATAAGAAATGATTGCTACGATGTGTAAATCTCTATTCATAAAATCAAGCTTAGTGTGTTTGGCAGTACTAGTGTTAATAATCAGAAACTCTGTTTAAAATTGGTCTATGAAGAATAAAATACATATATTTGAAACAAGTTCGGGTGCAACTGAACATTTTATACTTTTGCAACTTACAAGAATCAAAGCCAGGGAAATACTTTATGGTGTAAAACGTCAACCTGAGGATCGCAATCCAAACAATTTTATATATACACTTACTATATAACTCGTATACTGACAGATACATAAGATTTATTAGAAAAACGAAAAAAATATACATACATACATATGTATGTAGTATATGGAAGTTGGGGTAGTATCGGCCAGATTTTATCTATATAGAGTAAAGTCAGCCGGATATTCCAAAATCCTGATATTAGCTGTATGGGAGGTAAGCCAAGTTTTCGCTCAAATTTATCTATTTTAGGCACACTGTTTGAGTAACTGTTATGAGTAAACATACATACAGTGGACCAATAAAGTTTACATACACCTAGTTCTATAAAATTACGACACGTTTATTTGTTTTAAAATTAATAGATTTTGTGGTTTTTTTCTATCCATTTCATGGTATGTATATTTAACATTAATATAGCATATCAAAATATGTTTTTTTTGCACAAATAAAAGTAATGCTAAGCTTAAAATGCGCTTTATTCATATCAAAAAAGTTTACGTACACTAATGATTATTTATATAAATGAAAAGTAATTACAATAGCGGTTTTTGGCCTACATGCCATTATTGTCCCTAGACGTCGACGTATGCTCCCCACTCGATTTCTAGTATTATTTCCGGATATTTTGACCCATTAAGTCGATGATCCAGTGTTTTGGCTTTGTTTTGAAGGAATTCGATGTTTTCGAATACGGTTTTCCAAAAAGTTCCTGATATTTTGAATAGGATTAATGTCTAGTGATTGCGGGACCTATGGAGTTATTTTTATTTCCATTGAAAACGCAGTTCTAAATTGTGAAGCCAGTAAATATGAGTATTTCGATGATGATGATGAAGCAAAGTTTGAATTGGATATATGTATGTATATCGAAACGAATACAACCACGGAGAAGCTAGCCCATCAATACACAATTTTAAAGAAGTTAATGTTATAATAGCCGCAGGAGTTGCAAAGTCCTTGAAAGAAAAATATAACAGAACTATTTGGAAACTAAAACAGTATGATGGTTTAATACTGATTTTAAAGGCACCGAACATTTACTTTACTTTTTTTTCAGATGATCTCATGGAGTTAATAGTTCATCAATGAAATTTATGCATAAATTCGAAAAAATTAAAGTAGTATGTTTTAGCTGGTATATCTGGATATAACTATGTAATTACAACTTCGAAATATATGTATATTGGCCAAGAAAACAACAGTATCAATAGACTTCCTGAAGAAACTCATTTGGAATCAAGTCCCAACAACGTTATAATAGAGCATTATTAAGGGATTTTCCCCCACAAAAAAGTTTTTTTTGTAATTACTACACATCTTTTGCCACCTATGCAAATGTGGAATTTACTCCCTGGGAACAGTTGGTTGATAACAAATTTGGCCGGAAAATAACGGTCGCTTGCCTAAACGTTCTATCAAAGTATAACAAATTCATGGGCGTGTTGATTTGCTAGATTCCTTTATAGGCCGATATAAAATTAAAATTCGCTCTAAGATGTGGTATATACGACTTTTTTATCGTTTAGTTGACACGGCTATAGTAAATGCTTGGCTGTTATATAAACGAGTGGAAACACAAAGAATAAATTTACATTGTAAAAGTAATGAATTTACTTCTGCCCACTTTTATTCAATAAAATAAAGAGCATATCCATTCAGTAAGTTCCTTGTAAATTAATTAGATTTGCTGCATGATATTGCATATATGCAATGTTACGTAAATCTATCGCTAGAAACACTGCAACCATAAAATTTCAAATTTGTCATCTTATAATAGCCAAAAAAAAAAATTATCTCTCACGGAAATTAAATCATGCAGCGATGGGTTAATTTCAGTTATATAATATGTATATGCATCTCAGACATTGACCGATATTTTCGAACAAAAGTCAACTATAGGTACTGGGGTCCAAATATTCGGTACCTAGGGGCTTAAACAGTTTTTATTGGATTTTAACAATTTTTGGTCATAAGGTGCATGCACTAACGGCATTATTCGTGCAGTTTAATCCCGTTACAATAATTGCTTCTTGATTTGTGTACTGGAAACTGAACGAATCAAGAGGGGTTTAAAATTGTGGTGTAGGAGAAGTAGGCGTATTTATTGTCTAATTTCTTTGATTTTCACAACGTGACAGGAATATGAAAAGAATGCCACGTACCAAATTTATGCTTAAACAAAAAAACTGTAATTTCGGCTGCACCGAAATAGCCTTCACGGGTGCATTCTTTATAGGCAAAAGGCCTATAGTGCGCATATGTATGTATGTATTTATCATAAAGGCATAGTGAATTGGAAGCGAAGAAGCAAATAAAAATTTTTAATGAATTAAAAGGAAAAATTCAAATAAAAATGAGATGACCTTGAAAATATTAATTATTTTTAATATTGATTAATTTGTTTTGAAAGAAAAAATCATGAATCGAAAAGAATAAAATAAAATAAAAATTTAATGTACGTATAAAGTATAATAAATTAAATATATAATAAAATAAATTTAAAATCAATGCAGAAGAAATTAAATCGAAAGCAATAACTATAAATAATGAGTTCTACAAAATCGACAAACTAACTTATGTGCAG
The DNA here is from genome assembly GCF_024586455.1 of Bactrocera neohumeralis. Taxonomy (NCBI): domain Eukaryota; kingdom Metazoa; phylum Arthropoda; class Insecta; order Diptera; family Tephritidae; genus Bactrocera; species Bactrocera neohumeralis. The sequence goes on along the minus strand of NC_065921.1, from coordinate 62,887,604 downwards.
ACATACAATCCTAAGTGCTGTGTCATAAATGAGATGCCAAAACGTGCTTTGAACGCATTTATATGTAGATATATTGAAAAAAATTTATTTGTAAATGACTTGCTATTTATAATATACAAATTTATGCACTAACAAATTTGTTCAAATGCACATACTTTTACATAAGTAAATACGTAGGTATGTTAATATGTGTGTATGTTTATACGTGATTTTTTACATATTGAAAATTTATTTCCAGCTACTTTAGAGCCAACTGGGTTGGAAGTTAAAGTCAAAACTTGCCATCGAGATTTTTTTTTTTAACACTGGACATTTGTTTTTTTTTCAGAATTATTTATAAATTTAAATTAACCCATGCTAACTTGTATTATCTATACGCGTATAAACATTATTGCAGCACTTGCATGATAGGAAATGTATTAATTTTTAAACTCTTGCAACATATTGCTGTTTTGTTCACCTAACGATTGTTTGTATCATTTAAAAATAATCGAGTTTGACACAGTGTTATGTACGCATATATAAATGATCCGAGTGACTGTCTGTAAGTCCGTCCATCCGTCTGGATAACTAGAATAAAGATTACGATATCATAATGAAGATTCATGTACGTCTTATTTGTGCAAAAAAGATAGGACGAGTTCCTAGATAGGCGTAATCGGCCCAGTGCTACCCCCACAAAACGTCATAAAACGGAAAACTATTAAACTTTGCGAAAACTGAGCCTCTGAGGCCTATCACCTTATGGTCAAAAATTGTCCAAATCGCAACAAAAAAACTCAAGCACCAGATGCCGAATATGAGGATCAAAGTTCCGATTCTGAATTTTTTTTTCGAAAATATAACGACATTAATCAACGTTTTTTAATGAATATACTTTTATGTTTGTATGTAAATATTTCGAATCACTCATTTTCATTGAGTTTATCGCCATACTGACCTAGAACTTGATTTAAGGTTAGGGCTGCTAGTTTTTTATTCTTATTTTATTTTTTATAACTTAGTATGGCTGTGTGTTAGCATGCATGTAAGTGCATAAATTTATATGTGTCATAAGTTGCTTATAGAACCCAGTCAATTCCCACAGCGTCAATGCAACGTTACGCAATTTGTTGTTGTGCTGTCACACAATAAATTATCATAACATATGTTCGTCTGTATGTATGAATTTTGTTAGTAATTGTGTAGGTAGATATGCGCGTCCCGTAACTTATTGTTTATAACTTTTTTGTTTTTCATTAGCCTACAGTCTTGCTGACGCTTGTCAAATGTACTATGTACGTTGGTATTTATGGAATTAAATTCAATTAAAGTTAATACATATTTGTGAATTTGATTGTTTTTTTTTAATTTTTTATGACTTTTGTGAACTGACGCCAAAGTTAGTGAAAAAATCTAATCAAATTTGAAAAGGAAGTTTGTATGAGACTTGTCTAAATATTATTATAATCCGTATCAAAACGCTAATGGAAAATATTTTCTAATTATCCATTTGATAGTGTTTTGAATGATGTGGCATTATATAAAAAATATATTTCTCCTACAGGTGCAAATTAATAACTCTGTTTGAATTTTGTAAGCAACGCGGTCAACTGCCTCGTTTTCTTTATTATGTTTTCTTATATACAGTATTTTGCTTAAGTCTAGATACAAATATTTATCTTACATTCTAGGAAGTATATCTACAATCCACTTGAGATATGACATATGTTACAAGTGGAAATATTCATCTTACAATCTATGAATTATATTTTGGGACCACCTAAGGTGGACAGTATTAGTAAAGTACACATAATGTTTCAATACGGACCATATGGGTCGTAAGTGTCATGTTACATATTTATGACAGATAAAGAATATGTTCATGTAATGTGAACTGGTGGTATTAACTCCCCCACCTCTAAATTGAAGCGTCCCGATTCAAATGGATATATAGTAGTACGTGAGGCTATGGACTATTTTATCAATTTGAACAGTACTATTTTGAAATCTTAATTCATTTTACAATTTATTTAAATTTGACTCTTAAATATACTTTCGATACATTTTATATTATTTTTGACTTCTAAGAATTGAGAATTGTAAATGTGTAAACTCATTTTTGTATGAAATCTAACAACATTTTTTTTTTAAGCAAGTGTAAAAATTTATAATTTTACGATTTTACGATGCTTTACGACGGCTTGTGAGTACCCCAATTATTGAAATTATTTATTTAAAATATTAGTACCTCCTTTTTTGGAGTATATTCTTTTATTTTATTGTCGGTATTATCTTCGACTGGCGTCTTAGGATTTTCTAGTCCCAAGTATTTTAAATTTTGTATTTTTATATTCTATTTGGCTTTTCGCCATTCTTTTTTGTTTTATTTTACCGGTAAAATCTTCGGCTGCCGTTGTTGAACTTTTTGTTCCACAATTTTAAAGTATTTTTTTATTTTTAGTATTGCCGGTACTTTCTTCGGCTGGTGCCTTAAGACTTTTTTGTTCAAAGTTATATAAATTTTGAATTTTTATATTTTGTTTTACATATACAGTAGAACACCAATTATCCGAATCAATGGGGACCGGGACCCATTCGGATTATCAAATATTCGGATAATCGGATTTTTTTTTTAAAATTGGAGAGAATAAAAGCTACGTTTTGATATTGCACTATTTTTTTTATTGAATTAAATGAAAGAAACATGAAATTTTCACATGTTTTAAATATAAATAAAATGTTCTTATGTACAAGTTTAGAAATAAAAATCATTGTTTTTTAAACATCTCCGTCAATGTAAGCTGTTTTGCGGTCTTCAACCGTTTTCGGGCAGCCAGATCACGCATTCGCTTGACGGTGAGCAGTTGCAAGTGGTTACACTCGGGCTGACGCTCCATCCACTTCAAAGCAGTCTCGAGGCCGGCAAATGCTTCACTAGCTGATGGTCCAGCGTCTACTTCAACATCAGCAGAAAGTTCTTCTTCCACTTCCACTTCAACATCTTCTCTCACACTTACAACAATTTCATCGTCATTGAGAATTTGAAAACCAGGACGTCAGACGTGTCACAAGCCATCCACTCTCCTACATCTTCAGCACTTACTTCTGTACAACCAGGAATTTTTACAATCATTTTTCTTATTTTCTCTAGTGACAACGTATCTTCATCATCATCATCCTCTCCATATTCTTGTTTCTCATTTTCTTCAGATTCTTTTTTTTTTTGTTCTTCTCAGACGGTAGGCCTTTCAGTTTATTCCACGCACGTCTTAGCGTCACTGGCGTAACCAAACTCCAAGCTTCCGCTACCATGTAACAGCAGTCCTTTAAATTTATTTTGCTATGATTTGCCAAAACCAATTCTTCATCTTCAGCACCTTCGATCAGCAGTTTTCTCAGCAGTTGCCTTCTGTAATGGCGCTTCATTGTTTCAATAACAGACTGGTCCATGGGTTGCAGCAAACTTGTAACATTGGGAGGCAAAAACGTCGTTTTAAACTGCCCATTCTCTCTTTCCAACAGTTCTGCTGCAACGGCAAGTCAAGACTTGACGCGCAAACACTGGCTTTGCGGGGGGAACAATTTTTTGTGATTCGGATAATCGGCGATTCGGATAGTCGGAGTTCGGATAATTGGAGTTCTACTGTATATATTTATATTTATTTTATATATTTTTCCATTATTTTTTTGTTTTATTTTGCCGGTATGAACTTCGGCTGGCGTTGTAGAACATTTTCGTTCTACAATATTTTGTATAATTCTTCTTTTTACTCTGCTGGTATGAATCTTCAGCTGGCGTTTTAGGACCTTTTTGTCCCAAAATATTTTTTTTTTGTTAATAAAATATTGCCGGAAAAATCTTCGGCAGGCACTTCAGGAGTCTCTGCTCCCAAAGAATTATATTTTTTTCCTTTAAATTTATTTTTCGGTTTTGTTTGTTTTTTTTTATATATATTTGTGAGTTTCATGAAATAACATATGTATATAGTAATACTCACAAAAAGATATAATAGTTAAATTTCTTTTTGCATAAATCTATTGTAATAACTTCATATTAAAAATATTTAAATGTCATATATTTTGTTGACCGCCTGTATTTAAATATTTGTTTTGATCTTTTCTGGGAAAAGATACTCTTTTATTCTGGAGGGTCTGGAGTTCAGATTCGCAGAACTGAGTTTATATTATAAACCGGAGGGTCCCCCTTGCGGTAGTGAATCGCGGTTTTAAAAAATATTTTATTATTTGGCTGGTCGAGCCTTCATTTGAAATTTTTTAGATTTAATTTAATATAATTTGCATATATGTATTTGATATGCTAATAGAGTATATCTTGTTAAGATAAGATTTTATCTTGTTTTTTTTTTATTATTTTTAAACAGTTGTGAGTGGCATGATTATTGGTTTTGCAATACTCACAGTGAAATAATTTTTCATACTAAATATTAGTGGGATTATTTCTGATTTACAGAAATTTTTTTTTCTTTTGTTTTTATGAGGGGCTTTCAGCGTTTTTTATGTGGACGTATGTTCGCTTGTTGTTCGCTCGTAATCCGTTTAGACGAGGCGCGTTCGATTGGCAGTAGGCACAAACACACACTCGAAATTTTTTCAGTAATTTTCTGAGTGGCGCTGAGATTTTTTTAATAATGTGTCTCTTTTTGGACTTAGCGTTTTTTGAACTTTTTTTTTTACTTTTCTCCTCAATTGAGGATACTTGATTGTTTTGCAAACGGTAACACGGGGATTTCTTGTCCCCTTAAATGGTTACCGCCGAAATTTATTGTTACATTTTGGTCCGCCAGAGATTATTTCATCTCCTGGCAGCATCGCCAGTTAAAAACTCCGTTTAGTTCTCGTGGGCTACTACGGGCAACTGCCCGTGAGTAACTCCGTGGGCAACTCCTTGTGGTCAACTGCCTCGTTTTCTTTATTATGTTTTCTTATATACAGTATTTTGCTTAAGTCTAGATACAAATATTTATCTTACATTCTAGGAAGTATATCTACAATCCACTTGAGATATGACATATGTTACAAGTGGAAAGATTCATCTTACAATCTATGAATTATATTTTGGGACCACCTAAGGTGGACAGTATTAGCAAAGTACACATAATGTTTCAATACGGACCATTTGGGTCGTAAGTGTCATGTTACATATTTATGACAGATAAAGAATATGTTCATGTAATGTGAACTGGTGGTATTAACTTGCATACTTATGTTTGTAAGTTAGAGCGGGCCAGTTTTTATACTCTTGCAACAGTTGCTATAATAGTTTTAGGGTTATACATATATGTATGTACATATGTATATATATATGTATATAAATGATGAGAGTGTCGAGACGAGTTGAAATACGGGTGACTGTCTGTCAAACACTGTCCGTCTGACTGTGCACGTAGTAACTTGAGTTAAAATTGAGATATCTTGATGAAACTTGGTATGCGGGTTCCTAAGTACAAAAAGTACGAGTTCGTAGATGGGCGTAATCGGACCACTGGCACGCCCACAAAACGCCATTATCCGAAAACCTATAAAGTGCTACAACTAAGCATTAAATTAATGGACCCGCTCTTGTGTACATAGGTTACCACAGACTATTTATTCTGAATTTTCAAAATAACTTTTATGGTAATTTCGTTGACCAAAGCAGATGATATTCTATATTATTGTAAGAATCTTTAACATTGGCATTTTAAAACACTCGACGCAATTTTTTACGAGAGATTGAGCCCTAAATAAAATGTCATATCATGTTCTCGGTCATATAAGCTTAAGCGAAAAAAGTTATTAAATAAAATGTGAGCAAAAAGTAGATAGTCTCCATGTTGTCACGTTTTTAGGAATTGTCATATTGTTATTAATATCTAATGATATTTTTATTTTGGCGCCTAACATAGAAAAACGGAAAAATTACTTTCTTACTGAGGACTCAATCTCAAAAAAATCCAATACCCCGAAAAAAACGATTTTTGCCAATTAATTTATTTTTATATTTTTTCGAATAGAACTATACTCCATATCTTTTGAAAATTAATGGTATGCATTCAGTGTTAAGTGTTCACATCGGTTTCCTATAGCAAAAAACGGTCTATTTTTCAATATAAAAATTAAATATTTTGTTCAATCTTTTTATTATTCAAAGGATAAAAATTTTACAAAGAATTTTTGAAATTTTCAATGGAAAATGTTAAAATCTGGGCAGTTACGACGTCATTTAAGACAGTCCTTCGGAGAAATAAAGTGTCTACGCGTTGACAGCAAATCATCTTACTGGACCATCAAAAGTAAAACGAAAAAATACGTGTTTCAATTGAGAACATAAACCAGATATTTGACGAGAGAGAATAAAGTTGCATTTTTAGCATACAAATTTTGTTGAAAATTTCTCAACGTTTGTTTTTTAAATAGTTGTAATTTAACATAAAAACATCCTTCATTCAAGAACTATGAAATTTTATCTTGAGGTCCTGTGTAAAATTTCATAAAGTTCAGTTGAGTAGCTCTCGAGATATCTTTAAAAGTTTTAAGTGACTATATAGCTCACCTCGAGCGCGCAACTTTTCAAAGCTGTATCTCCAAAACTAATACTCTGATCAATTTAAGGATTTAGGACAGTATTATAGAGGTGCTACGGAATTAAAAAAAAACAATAAAAATCTTTTTTTTTTTGAAGCTATGACATGTCTCTCATACCAAAAGACAAAACATTTTGTAACGGTAATTCAAAATATTAAAACTCTATACTCACAATTTAACGGTATAATTTGTGTACGGATCGTGAAAGTGTTAGCAGTCAAATTGTACCTCTATTTAATGTTTAAAGTTTACTGTATTTTTCGTAATATCCGCACATATTAAAAAATGAACCGGTAAAGCGATATGTTGTACAACTATCTTTCGCCAATTATTCAATCTATGACATTTTACTCCTAATGTGCAAATTACTTTGTGTACAATTCTGCATATAATACTATACATACATTGTGACAAAAAAAGATCCGGAAATTGTATTTGAATTCCTCGTGCAAATGATATTAAATTTTTATTTGGTAAATTGGTAGGACTGTCCTTAATTTCTATGCCAAATATGAGCGTGGATTGCCAGTTTGTTTACAGCAGCTGCTTAAGGTTATACACCTCAGTAGTGCGTTGCGACTTTAACAATGGATAAAAATATCGAACAAAGCATTTGTTTAAAACTTTGTATTTATAACCAAATTTCGTGTGCAGAATCGTTGCGAATGTTGGAAACGGTTTACCTCGTTGTGGATGACCTTCGACCTCTTTAACTGATAAAAATATAAAAAAGTGAAGGACATGGTGCTTAAAAATCGTCAGGCAAGTGTTGGAGAGATGGTACACAAGTCAATCGAAAAGTTAAAAAAAAATTTCGTGAAAGGAGCTGAATGCCATTCAAAAAAGTGCTTACGAAAAGTGTTTGAGGACTGGAAAAATCGTTTCCATAATAATTACATCTGGTAAGAAGTACTTTGAAGGCGACAAAATAAATATTGAGGAATAATTAAATATTTTGCGTTTTATTTACATTTGCCGGATATTTTTTTTCATAATGTATATAAATAAATGTCAAAAATACGGATATTTCAAAGTTTGAAAAAGCTTCGCTGTAATGTTCATACATATGTACATATATACATCGTTCAAATATGATTGCCGCTTTTAAAGAGTTTACAAAACTTTACTGTTTAATGGAGATAAGTATATATGTATATAAAAAAAATTATAAACGAGTTTATTACTCGCGTATGTAAGGTTATTGCGACAACAAAGGAGACACGGCACTTATTATCTACGCTTTTTATTAAAATTAAACAAACAGCACTTTAACGCATGTTTATTTATCCGATTCGCGCGTCGGACATTGGACCCGGTCTACAAAATTACTCCGATGATCGCCAGCACGACCGTTATGGCATATAGTTATAGCGCAGATGGCAAGACCTCTCAGCGAAAATGAAAACAAACATGAGAACACGAGGCAAAAGGTGAAAAACAATAACAAGCGGTCGTGTTGGCTATCATAGTTCATTTTAATAATTTTGTTGTAGTGTTATACGCGCTTAACTGGGTTTTCACCTAGTTTAGCACATTTACCCCGACACATAAATTCTTTGTAGTTGAAGTGCTTGCCGGATGAGCGCAATTTTGCCATCTATTGGCAAACTTATGTACTATGTATTCGTAATATTTATATATGTAAACTTATTTGTTGTGCTGCAATTCCGCTCCAAATTTCATAAGTTGAAGTACATCTCGAAACACTTTCTGGATTGGCTAATCTCAAAGTGACTTTTTCATTAAAACTTATGCTTGTTTTATAACGCCTTACTGGCTTTATGTTAATTTATGGCTGGTTAATATTTCAGTTGAACAGCTGATTTCAATCCTTGTTTTTATCGCCTTTGCAACATAAATATTCATTAGAAACCTTGAAACCTTTCGAGGAGTCAATAATCTCTGATCATGAAACGAAAACTAATTTTTTCTGAATAAAATATATCAAGTTAGTCACAAAGTTTGTAGGACCCAGATGGTACACAGCATCAGTTTTTGAGATATCGATTTGAAATTATACACACGTTCAATAAGCAGTTAAATTGTCGGAACCGCTTATATCGCATCACTAAAGCATATACATAGATGCCATACATTATTAGTTAAAATAAGTCCTGGTATGGAAATCGTTTCTATTTGACATGATATCTTTACGCAATTCGGAATGTATTTTTATTTCGCTGTCATGATAGCTGATGGATCCAAATCAAGCAATCTTTTTTATTTGAAAAATTCTCTTCTATTCTGGATAGGCTTGCCACATTACCCAGAACGAACCCGCGCTAGGGTAACTCCTTTTTCACGCAGCAATGCGAGCTCTTGTTCAGTGATTGGTGGTGTTTGGACTCAAGTACGTTATTTACTGGGAGGGAGTCAGTGAAGGTGTTAATAACTCTACAGTGAATGGCGTTCAATGCCTGTACAAAATTAGTCTCGTCCGAAACTTGGTCGGTATATTGCCGTAGATCGTCAACATATTGGAGGAATGTTCTGCTGATGTTTCTAGGAGGAGTAATTTTCCTGAGTGCGATATTTCTGCAGGTTTTTGTACGAGGCAATTCTACAATCTCCAAACGAATTGTTCAGATCGGACCACTACAGCATATAGTAGCTGCTATAAAAACTGGCAAAACAATATTAAAATGGATATCTTTTTATACATGTTTAAGCTATAAATGCCACAGTTGCTGCTGAAACTAATGTTGCTTCTTCTTTTTGGATTGTTTATAGGTTAGATATGAATTGCAAACTCGTATATTTTGTCTTATATGTGGCTAATTATTTCTCTTTTTTTCGAAAATTATTCTAAAAGTTCTATGACCATTAACCTTTTTATAAATAGTTAGATTGTAGGTTAGGTTTGAATTACCGACTCGGTTGTTGACTAGAAATGTGTTATAGATACGAGGTGTGTTCAAAAAGTTTCGCGAATTTTGAATTTTCGCGGGTTACGTATATTCGAATTTCGAATTTTTTGTGGCGTTATGTTGGTACTCATGTCTCTCACTTATGCCGACAAGCTCGGCCATTTTGAATGTTCATTTAATTGTTGACAGCTGCTTTGCTTGCACGTATTTTGGATCGACTTCGATTTTTACCTATTCAAAAAAATGGATCAATGAACATGTATCAAATTTTGTGTGAAAAACGAAATTAAGTGTGCGGATGCATTCCGAATGTTGACTGTGGCATACGGAGAAGCTACCTTGGACCGAAGCAACGTTTATCGGTAGTACAAAATGTTCTCAGAAGGCCGAGAAGATGTGAACGACGAAGAGCGTGCCGGACGCCCGAGCACTTCAACAACAGAAGAAAAAATTAATGAAATGGAGAAACTGGTATTGGCCAATCGTCGAATCACCGTTAGAGAAGTTGCTGATGACCTAAACATATCGACCTGCAAGTTATGCGCAATTTGCGCGAAGCAATCCGCCAGAAACGCCTGGATTTGTGGAAGAACAAAAATTGGCTTTTGCACCACGATAACGCCCCTGCTCACACATCGTTGCTTGTGCGCGACTTTTTGGCCAAAAACAACACACTAATGATGCCGCAGCCACCGTATTCCCCAGATCTGGCCCCCTGTGAATTTTTCTTGTTCCCTAAACTGAAGAGGCCCATGAAAGGACGACGTTACGCTTCTCTTGACGAGATTATTAAAGACGGCATCGAAGGAGGAGCTGAAGAAGATAAAAAAAATGATTTTTTGAAGTGCTTCGAAGATTGGAAAAACCGTTGGCACAAGTGTATAATATCTCGTGGGGATTACTTTGAAGGGGACAAAATAGATATTCATCATTCATATCATTTGAACACATCTCGTATACTCTTTCTCATTCTGTTTGTGTTTTACAAAAGTATCCTAAACGATCTTTTTTATAAAATGTCACATTCCCCGATCTCGAATAAGGCTTAGAAATGATGAATACTTGCTCAACTTACATTAAATACCCAATTTTAACGTCGAATTCAATGAGCTTTAATTTTGAAACACTTAAATTTCAAAAATTTAAACAAAGCACTTGTAAACCCTCGCTAAAAACTGTTATCATTTGATATAACATTATAAAGACAACATTTATAATAGTTAAATAAATATAATACCCGTCAGCACTCACAAACTACAACAAAAAATTTACATATTTAATAATCAAATTTATTGCATTTCTAAAAAACTGAAATAATTTGAAGTGATATGTCATGCAATGCCGGTGTCATGAGAGCTATTCTGAACTTTGCTCTCGCAACTAATCACTACGATTTACGGTATTATTTTTTTGTTGTTGTTTTCTTTCGTTTTTTGCCGTTGTTTTGATTTTGTTTAGAAATCAGTATCAGTAGCCCACACCGCTCAGCAAACGCTTCAGGTTACAATAATTGTTTGAATGGGTTGGCCGATTGGTGGATCGAGGGAACGGCCGGGAACGGTTCAACGAATGACACTGATGCCTTGCTTTAGACTGGGTAGCCTCTACGCGGTAGACTTTGTACCGGCAACAATTGGCAAATGACATTGAGTTTGTTAGGCCAAGTGGTGTGTGTTTGATTGTCGTCGGGGCTGATGAGAGCGGGGATTTTGGGGAAGACAAATGCGGAGCGCTTGCTGCTGGCATTGCCAGGGCTGTTATTGGCACGGTTGCTTAAGGATAAATAGAAATGTGATAAATTGTGGGTGTCGCATAGCAGCCGTGAAAAATATAAGACAAAAGTGGTGATAAAGTCCAATTTGTGTTTTTTCACCGTTGGTTTTTGCTTTGTTTTTTGTTTTTTTTTTTTATGATGTAGCTGTTTCTGATTCTTCTACTCGCGCACTGGCTATCAATTCAATTAGCCTCAATTGAAAGAGTGAGCTCGCTGCGTATAAAATTTTTATTTCGAAAAATTACCACTTGTTGCTGCATTCAGATTGCTGCTGAATGGGCGCTGGTGGGTGGCAAGAAAAGTAAACATCAAATTGTGTGAATAAAAAAAATAATAAAAAGTTGAAATATATTCATAAATATTATTAACTCAAAATTAATTATCTCTGAAAAAAATTACCCTATACAAATCCATTTCATACATTTTTGGTACGTTATATCTTCTTCTTCTTTACTGGCGTAGACACCGCTTACGCGATTATAGCCGAGTTAACAACAGCGTGCCAGTTGTTTCTTCTTTTCGCTACGTGGCGCCAATTGGATATTCCAAGCGAAGCCAGGTCCTTCTCCGCTTGGTCTTTCTAACGGAGTGGAGGTCTTCTCTGCTCTGTTTCCCCCGGCGGGTACTGCGTCGAATACTTTCAGAGCTGGAGTGTTTTCGTCCATTCAAACAACATGACTTAGCCAGCGTAGCCGCTGTCTTTTAATTCGCTGAACTATATCAATGTCGTCATATATCTCATACAGCTCATTGTTGCATCGAATGCGATATTCGCCGTGGCCAACGCGCAAAGGACCATAAATCTTTCGCAGAACTTTTCTCTCGAAAACTCGCAACGTCGACTCATCAGTTGTTGTCATCGTCCAAGCCTCTGCACCATATAGCAGGACGGGAATTATGAGCGACTTATAGAGTTTGGTTTTTGTTCTTCGAGAGAGGACTTTGCTTCTCAATTGCCTACTCAGTCCGAAGTAGCACCTGTTGGCAAGAGTTATCCTGCGTTGGATTTCCAGGCTGGCATTGTTGGTGGCGTTTACGCTGATTCCAAGATAGACGAAATTATCTACGACTTCAAAGTTATTACTGTCAACAGTGACGTGAGAGCCAAGTCGCGAGTGCGACGACTGTTTGTTTGATGACAGGAGATATTTCGTCTTGCCCTCGTTCACTGCCAGACCCATTTGCTTTGCTTCCTTGTCCAGTCTGGAGAAAGCAGAACTATCGGCGCGGGTGTTGAGGCCGATTATATCAATATCATCGGCATACGCCAGCAGCTGTACACTCTTATAAAAGATTGTACCTGCTCGATTAAGTTCTGCAGCTCGAATTATTTTCTCCAGCAGCAGATTGAAGAAGTCGCACGATAGGGAGTCGCCTTGTCTGAAACCTCGTTTGGTATCGAACGGCTCGGAGAGGTCCTTCCCGATCCTTACGGGATTCCAATCAGTTTGTTGACGGTGGGCTTTAATCCTTCACACAATACGCTCGATAGAACCTTATACTCGATTTGAGGAGGCTTATCCCACGGTAGTTGGCGCAGATTGTGGGGTCTCCCTTTTTATGGATTGGGCATAGCATACTTAAATTCCAATCGTTGGGCATGCTTTCGTCCGACCATATTTTACAAAGAAGCAGATGCATGCTACTTATCAGTTCTTCGCCGCCATGTTTGAATAGCTCGGCTGGCAAACCATCGGCCCCCGCCGCTTTGTTGTTCTTCAGGCGGGTAATTGCTATTCGAACTCCTTCATGGTCGGGCAATGGAACGTCTGCTCCATCGTCATCGATTGGGGAATCGGGTTCGCCTTCTCCTGGCGTTGTGCGTTCACTGCCATTCAGCAGGCTGGAGAAGTGTTCCTTCCATAATTTAAGTATGCTCTGGGCATCGGTGACTGGATCACCTTTGGGGGTTCTACAAGAGTATGCTCCGGTCTTGAAACTTAAGCCGCCGCATTTTTTTCGTAGAATTTTCGAGCATTACCCATGTCGGCCAGCTTATCAAGCTCTTCGTACTCACGCATGTCGGCCTCTTTCTTTTTCTGTCTGCAAATGCGTCTCGCTTCCCTCTTCAACTCTCGGTATCTAGCCCATCCCGCACGTGGTGTGATCGATCGTAACGTAGCGAGGTAGGCAGCCTGTTTTCTCTCCGCTGCAACACGGCCTTTTTCGTCGTACCAGCCATTCTTTTGCACTTTCCGAAAACCAATGGTTTCGGTTGCAGGTGTACGTAAGGAGTTTGAAATGCCGTCCCACAGTTCCCTTATACCGAGTTGTTGACGAGTGCTCTCAGAGAGCAGGAGCAGAGTAGAAAATTGTGATTGCAGCTTCTCGACGTCGAACCTTCCATGTGTTTGTTGACGTGCGCTTTTTGCTGAACAGAGGCGGGTGCGAATCTTGGCTGCAACAAGATATTGGTCCGAGTCGATGTTAGGACCTCGGAGCGTACGCACGTCTAGAACATTGGAGACGTGTCTTCCGTCTATCACAACATGATCGATTTGGTTGGTGGCTTTTCGATCCGGAGACAGCCAGGTAGTTTGATGTATTTTCTTGTGCTGGAATCTAGTACTACAGATAACCATATTTCGGGCCCCGGCGATGTCGATCAGCTTCAACCCATTTGGGGATGTTTCGTCGTGGAGGCTGAATTTACCGACCGTAGTGCCAAAGATACCTTCTTTGCCCACCCTGGCGTTAAAGTCGCCAAGCACGATTTTGACATCGTGGCGGTGGCAGCGCTCATAGGGGGGGAGCCTGCTTTAGGAGACTCAAAAAATCGATTTTTTTTTATTGCTTAAATCTGTTCCTAAAATATCTAAGAATATGTCTGTCAATTTTGGAAAGACAATTCGGATTATTTTCGAAGATACAGCACTAAAAGCAGTCGGGCGCCGAGCAGGTATACGAGCGTTCGGGCAGCTGCAGCCGCTCTATAGAGCGCGTTTTCTCGAGTTTTCATTTTTGGGATTTTCCGAAATTGGCGGGCAAAATTACAAAAAAAGTATTCAACCAATCGTATAAAACCTAAGCTTATTAGATTCAGTATCTTATTACCTCCTCTGTGAAACTAAAAAGTTCTTGAAAACAAAATTCTAAACTATTTTTTTAGTAAATTGAAGTTAGGTTTTTTGGTGAAAAATGCAACTTTTTTTTTTCAAATCTAAAAAAAACTTTGATTTTCGCGTTTTTTTCGGGTTTTTTTTAGGTTCACATAGAAGAAGGACTAATGAAAATTAATTATCCATTTGATTTTTTGTTTCAGACAAAAATTGCGACCTACATTTTGCCCGCCAATTGGACACTTCAATTGCGCGGTGGTGCACAAAAGTAGATGAAAGTGGGCTGTATTTCGATATTTTAAATTTTAAAAAATGTTTTTTGTAAGTTTAAATATGTAATAAAATGATGTAAAAATTTCATTACATTTGCTTGTTTTTTTCTATCCTAAAAAAAATCACGAAAAACTGCCTTTTTTAGGCCTCCTAAAGCAGGCTCCCCCCATAAGTGCGCTCCAAGCGCTCATAGAAAGCATCTTTGGTCACATCGTCCATCTCTTCCGTCGGGGCGTGGGCGCAAATCAGCGATATCTTGAAGAACCTCGCTTTGATGCGGATTGTGGCTAGACGTCCATTCACCGAAATGAATGATAGTACTCGCCGACGGAGTCTCTCTCCCACCCCGAATCCCACACCAAACTTGCGCTCCTTTATATGGCCACTGTAGTAAATGCCACAAGGACCTACTCGTCTCTGTCCTTGTCCCGTCCATCGCAGTTCTTGGACGGCGGTGATGTCAGCCTTTATTTTCACGAGGACATCAACCAGCTGGGCAGCGGCACCTTCCCAATTAAGGGACCGGACATTCCAGGTGCATGCCCTCAATTTGTAATCCTTATATCGTTTGCATGGTCGTCATCAAAAAGGGGTCACTCATCCTTGTTTGTTGTTTCTGTTCATTGGTATGATTTTTTACGTGGTGGGTCCCAAACCCAGCGCACAACTCTGCGGATGGGATGTTTCGCCTTCTCACTTTAGTTCGCCTACAAACGGATGTTCTTAGGCTACGCAGAGGATACTTGGTCAAAGACCGGAAGTCGTGAGATGCTTGAGTCGTATGTAAAAGAATCGTTTCTGCTCACTCCCAAGTGAATGGCGATCAGAGAACTTTCCTCACTTGCGTGAACTTCTACACATGACTCCATCCTCCTACGTTATATCATATTAGTTGAATTCCATAGCTCCAAAAAAACAAACCTCAAAATTTTAACTCAAAGTCAACTCTAGAACGTTATTTACAACTTAAATGTCAAACACAAATTTTATCTCGACAACTGGTTAGACAGCTATTGCCCTCGGAAATGCTTATTTAAAAAAAACACCCTCTACAAACTCATAATTTTTTTTTACGTTGCTACAAGAGTTTTATTTCATAGCTCTAAAAAAAACCCTATATAAACCGATTTCACAGATTTTTTGTTTTATCATATTAGTTCAATTCTATAACTCTAAAAAACACCCTATACATATAGATTTCAAAGATTTTTTATCATATTGATTAAAATATATATATATCTAAAAAAAAACACCCTATACAATCCGATTTGAACGATTTTCGTATGATAGCTTATTAAATCAACTATCACCGATGTGTATATTATCGATACAACCCGATTTCACCGAGGTTTTTTATGAATTTTGGGGTTAATTTACATTTAATTTCGAAAACAACTTCTGATACATACACACATACATATATACAAATATTTAAAATATAAATAAAAATAGCTTTTGGTGGAGGAAGTATATTTGTACAAACCTGCGAAAAAAATACCATACTGGTTAAAGTCCAACTGAATTTTTTGGCACCAAAGCGACATTGTGACGGCGTGGGGGTTCGGCAGCATTCTTGTTGTTAATAAAACAAAATAAAATATCATATTTTTAGCACCATTCTTCTTTGCATAAATGCTTGAATAATTTCATTGCGTGGTTTTTACATATGATTTTTTCGCCTCTTTAACGGTAAATGTTCTGATATACATATATTTTTTGTTGATTATTTGATAAATTATTTTTAACTTTTGTTTTGGTTTGTTATCATATGCGTTGTTTATGTTATTAACTGGTTTCATTGAAAACTTGTATGGGCGGTACTTGTCTGCGATACGCAATATTACTCAGCATTTCCAGTTTTTGGGTTTTTATTTATTAATACGAAATTTGTAATTAGTGTTGTTATATATATGTATGTATGTACATATATACTACTATAAGCAAAAAATAGTAAGACTTTATTCATAATTTTAAAATTCAACAAAATCTATGTCGCCTCCTTAAAGTATTCCCCCGTGCTTTCACTTTTCTTAGGCCCAAATGATCTTCCAAAATGGTTCTCACTGATCCTTCCGATATTCCAACAACGCCAGTAAGATCTCTGACTGTTAATCGTCGATTTTCAAACACCAAATAGTATATTTTACTGGCGTCTTAATCGTCAGTTGATGTTGATGACCGTCTAGGACATGGTTCGTCGTCAACGGGTTCTCGACACTGACGCGAGTTTGTCTCGCGACAAACAATTATCACAGAAGGCCTTTTCCAACAATCTGAACGTTTCGGCACCAAAAATTTTATTCCGCACACTGAATTTAATGGAATAATTTCATTAATCGTAGAAATTTCCGAATGCACTTTATGTACTTCAGAAAGACAAGAGTGTACTAAACACTAATCCTTGTTTTGATGTGACTTTTGGCACAGATGTTACTGACAGTCATACCAACCTAGGAAAAAATATTTTGACGAGTGGGTTTTCGTGCGATTATAAAGTCTTACCATTTTTTGCTCACTGTAATATATGTATATTAAATATAAATATATACATATATGTATGTGTATGATTAGTTTGCGATATATCGATCTGGATTTTCCACGCGTCCTTTTTTATCAAGAAGCTGCTCATTTGTGGGAGCCGGTGATATCGGACTACTATAGCATACAATTGTCATTTGAATTAATCGATCAAAATCTAATTCTTTTATGGAAATATTTTTTTTGTTATTTGTGACGGCTATTAAAGCATCGATATAGCTGAAGTTAACGTATTTTCATGTTTTTATTAGTTTTTAATTATAATGTCATTGAGGTAAATAGGTTTAAGGATGGTTAAAAAGAAAAATAAAATATTGCAAGGTTCTTTTAGTCTGTTACAAACATCCATATACATGTTTGGTATTTCCCTTTTATAATTGTCCTTTTGTTATTTCATTTAGTAATTTACATATTTTGCTACGAAAATCGCTTGTCTTCCAAGTAAATCTAATAATACATATATGTTTTATAACTCATTTATATGTTTTATTCATTCATGATCACACATGAGCTGTACCGTTTTATTCTGTGTCTCTTTCGTTGCAGAACATTTCGATTGTATACCTGTATAAATTGAGCGTAAAAACAACTAGAATTCTGCAATAGTAAAGCATATCTTTAAAAGAATACCTAAGCATTGGTCCAAAGACAACAACTTCCCAAGAACAACACTATATATTGTACAACAACAACAGCAGTACAAAGTACAATTATAATAAATAAAGCAAAGAGAAGGAAATAAGTGCTTCAGAAGAAGCAGGTCGTTGGTGAATCAACCGATTCTGCATTTATTACATCACACGCGTAAACTACTTTGCTTCCTGTCTGGCATCCTTCTCGATTGACATACAGACGTGCTGAAAATGTTTATTGAAGATGACGCACAGTAAGTACATACGCTCTCTACTTAATAATTGACCCATTTCACTCGCATATATTACATTTTTTTTTGCAAAATACATACATACAAAAATTTTTTGTTGTACTTATTTAAGGATATCAAGTGCATCGATATATTTTTCGCATCATTGCTGGTATGGTGGTCACGTGTTATATTTTTCATTCTGTGGTGGTTTTGTTATTGTTTTTATATACATATCTATTTGTTTTGTTGTTGTTTGTGTTGTAATAGTAGCTTTTTTTATATATATACATATGGTACATAGATAAATATTACATGAATGCGTGTGGAGCCACCTGCTAGCCCAAGGGGTCATTCTACTTGCAAGTCAGAAAAAAGGATCCTTTCGAAAAACCGTTTTGTGTCGATTAAAGACATTAAACGTGAATCGCCACGTACATTGAAGGCTATTTCGGAAATTCACTTTAACAACTGTTTCGAGTATTGGGAAAAACGTTTGCATAAGTGTATTGCGGCCAAGGGGGATAGCTTTGAAGGGGATGACGTAGATTTTGAAGAATAAATTAAACATTTTAACATTATGCACAAAGTCTTACTATTTTTTGCTCGTAGTAGTACTTTGATAAACGCTGATTCATTTTGAACGATTTTGGTTTTCCTAGATCTCGTAGTCGATCTCCAGGAGGGGCTCCGAAAAAAGGTGTCGGATGTGGTCAAGATCTTTCTGCTTAAAATCTCTAATCCAAAAGCCAAAAAAATATATTACTATAGATGAATTAGAGGTAGGGAGAGAGAGTAGGAGCCGATATCAAAATTTGCAACGCCCATAATTAGGGGAATTCCAATATGTCGGGGCCTGCTCGATCAATTTTAACCGAATTTGGTACATAACATTACCTGACATTAATATGTTATTGTGTGAAAATGCCCGAAATCGGATTACAATCACGCCTACTTTCCATAAAAGGCAATTTTAAATTCCTGCTATTTTTTCACTTTCCAGTGTACAAATTATGCAACAATGAATGTATTGAGATAAAATTTTGAATAATGACCACAAATTGTCGGTGAGCCGCTGGCTACCGAATATGTGGAGCACAGTTCCGATTGCGATCTTATTATCGAACATATCTCCGTCTAAGTTAGTGAAATAATGCCCTGATATCTTGGGGGATTAAACATCCTATTTCGCGATAAACCTACAATGAGTCCCAGGATATAGTGATATCCTAGGGAAATGTGAAGCAGATGAATTACCGCCCTACAATTATGATCCGCAAAAGAATGAGATATGGGCGTGGGAGTACTAACAAGTCACTGTCTAATAGGCAGATATGCCAGTAGACAAGGAAGCACAGCAGACTATCAAACGTCGATACGATTGTAAAGCTCTATACAGGAAAAATCGCAATTATCGGTCGAGGATTTCTTGGCGATGTATTGGGGGTTGATCAGATAAAACTGGGATGGTTCAGAGAGAGCCAATAGAGTAAGGCGACTTTAGAACCTATGGGACGTGAAACAGCAACTATACCTACCTACCTATCGAACATATCGGTCAATGTGTAAGATATTTTAATCAAATTCGGAAAAAGTGCAAGAGTATGAAATATTCTGTAACACAGGAACTTAATCGTTCCTTACTTGAGTATTATTATGTTCACTTAATATTGTTTCCGCTATTTTGTAGTAACTGTATTTAATGACATTAATCATGATAATTCTAATAAATACAATGTCAATCGCTAGTTTAACTAAAATAGACAATTATGTATTTTAAAAATACAACAATAAAGGCAAACAACAACGAAATGACAATGTCCGATTTTCGAAATCAAATAGAAACACATTTAAGAAAATTGTTTTGCCAATAACATCACGCCATATTTTGTGCGAAATCTAAAAACATACATACATATATAAATATGTTTGTGTAACAAATTGAAAACAATTACTTTACGTTTATGATAAGCAGTCATAATTTTATTTCTCAAGCTCTGCTGCTTGGGGCCGCTTCTACGCATGCTTGTCTGCATGTGTGTACCTACTTAGGAGCGGGTAGATTTTTAACTTCTATAAAATCCCGTATGCGTGAAATCCGCATCATTCTGAAAAGCTTTGCCTATGAGACTATGCGTCTAAAGCCGTTTACGAGCCAGCGCTTTTTAGGGCGAAGTTTAAAAAATCTGGTTGTATGGGAGATATGATTGATTCCGAAAAACGATCAATGGAAGATTAAAATGCACCATCTTTATAAAATTTCATTTGTATATCTTAAAAACTGCCGAACGAAATAAGGTGATCCCTAAAATACTTCGCCTTAAAAATTCGATGGCTCGAAACCGGTTTTAGACGCATAGTCTCCTGTTCACAGTTGTTCAGAATGATCCGTAGAACATTTTCCGCATACGCGATTTTTATTTGTTTTTGGCTCCCTAAAAATCGACCCGCTCTAACCTATGTATATATGTACAAGTATATCATTTGTTGAATTATGCACCACAGTGATTAGGTGATAACTGTGCATAGCAATAGTAATAAAATTGTATACAGATTGTAAAACAAGTTAATTGGAATAAAAATTTAAAATTTATATATGTACATATGTGTAATTTCATTATTTTATTTCTAATGATAAAAATATCTATGTACTAACAAAAATTTCGATTGCGAAATCAGCGCTGATAAACCTTTAAAGTATTTATAACAGCTACAAATCGATATTTATTTGATATTGTTGCTGTTTAGTTAAGTATTTAAATTTGTTTTAGCATTTTCTACTTAATTCTTTTTTCCTTCTATATAAAAGAGTACATAAAAATGAGGGTGAGGAATTAAAACAAGAAAAAACGTTAACGTTTGCACCGAAGGTATAATGCTCCTCACAAATGCAAAATATTCCTTACAAGAACTCATAAATAATGGATCTTAAGACCCACATAAATCGACAAAATGCAATTTTATCCGGTAGTTTTATGGCAGCTATATGCTATAGTGATCCGCCTTAAAAAATTTCTTCGGAGATTGCACCGATGCTTTGAACAATAACTCATGCCAAATTTCGTGAAGTTGTCTCGTCAAATAAAAAAAAGATCCTTATAAGCGCTTGATTCCCATCGTTTAGATATTTGGTATAGTGATCCGATCTGAACAATTTCTGAGATATTGTAGCGATGCAATGAAAAATAATCCATCGGCGGTTTCGACAAATGATCACTGAGTTTCATCATTCATAATAATTTTTTTTCATTGAGTTATAAAATTCGTAAGAAATAAAAAATTTTCCCAAAAATAATCAAACTTTAACTGTTAATATCTCTTAAACGTTTGGCTTTACGAAAAAAATCATAGCATACTTTTTTGTAGAGCATTCAATTTCCTACAAAATCTAAGAAACAAGATATTTTTTCAAGTACTTGGAAGCGAGATATAAATTTTTCTATCTGATAATAAGAAAAAATATAAAACTGTATGTAGGAGGACCTTCCCGTTACAATTAAAAACTCATGTTTGGGGAGGCTTTCTTAGAGGTGTCTAGGAACCTATTTTTCCGAGTACCAAACGAAAAAAAAAAATTTTTTTTTGAATCACTAATACATATACAAGTATACTTTTTATAGGGTCTTTGGCGTTTCCTTTTGCATATTATAAAATTCGTGGCAAACTTAGTATACCCTGTTCAGAATATAATGAGGGTGGGTCAAAATAAGGTGATTTTTGGGAATCAAAAACTATTGTTTCAGTCGTTTTCAGATTTTAAAGGTATATTTATATATTTTGTAGAAATACACAGGGTTTTTAAGATAAATATTAAACACTTTTCGAGTTAAACGCTATCTTCGATGGCGATGAAGCTGAGTGAATTGAGTGGCTCAGAAAAATATTTGAAATATCGATTTAAAATATTTGAAATATCGATTTAAAATTTTATTCACAACTTAACTTTTATTATAATGTAATATTTCTCCCCTTAAAGTACGTAGGGTGCTATATATATTTCTGGCTTAATAATGTAAATAGGCATATTTATCAACGAAAATGGTTTTTTTATTTCTTTTTTTTTTTTTTTTTTTTTTTTTGTCGATTGCTGTTTTGTTTCGGGCTCATACGCATAGATCCATGATTCGTCACCTGTGACGATCTTATAAACGTCTTTTGAAGCACCGCTATCGTATTTCTTTACACCAATCCCTCCGGGGCTTTTTTTTGAGCGGTTGTCAGTTGTGCGTGATCCAACGAGAACAAACCTTTTTTACGGTCAGGTGTTCATGCAATATCGAATGTATGCTGGTGGGAGAAATGCATAGGCATGCCTCTATCTGAAGGTATGTTACATGACGGTCTTGCATTATCAGTTCACGTACGGCATCGATGTTTTCTGGCACAACGGCTGTTTTTGGACGTTGTACCAGTTTTTCACAGTGCTATAGGATGGTGCTTCATAGCCATACAAAGATTTTAGTTCATCGATGCACTCTTGTCGTGATAATTCACGTCGAAAGTTGTGAAAAATGATCGCACGAAAATGTTCACGAGTTAATTCTATTTTTTGGCCGAGATGAATTTTTTAATTCTCTGTAAATAAAACAATTCACGATTAAATAACAAAACGTTCTGAGTGATGTATGCTAAAAAATGTCAAACTTTCCAATGGAAATGTCAGATTGGAAATGTTGCAGATTCGCCTAGGCCAGAATATATATAGCAGCCCTCGTAGCATAACAGCACTTCGATATTTATTTAAAATAGTTTTTCTTAAAGATCTTTCAAAATTTTCTGCAAGTTTATTGAAAGACTTTGTGTGTTTCAATATTTCTGAAAAATCTCGTGATAAAAAACATTTTTTGCGAATTTATGTCTTAAATATTGAGTAATTTTATTCGGACCTTTTGCACATTATAGAGCATACTTTTGACAATCTAGGGTAATTTTTTTGTGATCTTTTTAGTTTATAAATTTTAGAATCATTTTTTTTTTCAAAACTAATTTTTCCCAAGTTGCTCATTGAGTCAACGTAATATACATATGAATATATTTATTGCTTTATCTGGTATTTTTTCCAAAAATATTTAAGTAGTTGATTTATCTGTTACGAGGTGATATTTAAACGTATGAAGAAATAATAATGCCACATGTAGTACCTAAATATCGGTGCAAAGGACAGCAGTGAACTATGAGATTATAAATGTTTTATGACTACAATTGTAAACGGAAAAGCAATAGTTATAGTTTTATTGCTTTTCAATGATTTCTGCTTAAGTTAAGATAACGCCCGTTCCACTTTTTGACGGAAAATAAATAACAATTATAAAATAAACAAAAAAAAGTAACTTCGGTTGTACCGGAGATATAATAAAAAACATTCACAGGTAAATTTGTTATAGGATAAAAGGT
Source organism: Bactrocera neohumeralis (assembly GCF_024586455.1). Classification (NCBI taxonomy): domain Eukaryota; kingdom Metazoa; phylum Arthropoda; class Insecta; order Diptera; family Tephritidae; genus Bactrocera; species Bactrocera neohumeralis. The sequence goes on along the minus strand of NC_065921.1, from coordinate 62,864,270 downwards.
GCAAATTTCGTGAAGATATCTTGTCAAATTAAAAAGTTTTCCACACATGCATTTGATGGTATGTACATATATGTACATATTTGTACATATGTATATGGTATAGTGGTCCAATCTAAACAATTTATTCGAAAATTTTAATATTGCTTTGAACAAAATTCCATGCCAAATTTCTTAAAGATACTTTGTCAAATAAAAAGATTTCCATACAAGATTTGCATTTGCTTTGTCAGTTTGTATGACAGCAATATGCTCGGATCCGACAAATGACCAGCTTTTATTGATACCTCAAAAATTGACTAGTCCGGTTATATATATACAGAAATATTCGCTTATGTACACTCATATACAGACATTTAACCTCCAGTTCCCTATATTTTTATTTTCTGATTGAACTTCGTGTTATTTTTAATGCGGAAATTAAATATATAAAAGATCAAAAAAGAATTTAGAAAATTTTTGGAATTTTGGTTAATTCGAGCTATTTTTAACGCTAAAAAAATATATATAAAAATATTTTTATATATAAATATATATAAAAATTTTTTTATATACTTTTATAAATATAAAAAATAATTATAATTAGTCTTAACCGCAAATTAAATTTATAACACTTGAATAATTTATGAACATTCAAAAGAGTGTGAAATTTTGCTAAACAAAACTTAATTTTAATCTCTGCCTAACTATCAGTTATGTATGTATATGCATATTGTTTTTGTTTTTATTTTGTAAGCCCAAGTTTATTTGAGTGTGCAAATTTATTAAATAAAAATATTAGAATTAAAAAATGTAAGATCTCTTTAATTATACCATTCAAAAAAAGTTATAAATTTTTCAGAAAACAAAATTTTTAAATTTTCAAAAATAAAAAATATAAAAAAAAATCGGTCCACTCCGGGATTAGAAGGATAGTTGTCAAATTAATCGAAGTTTTTTTTTGAGGAAAAAAAAAAAACAAAAATGGCGAACTTCCAAAAAATGACGATTTTACTTAAAAAAACCGACGATCGTGTTAAATTTTTTTCGTGTATTTTTTCGAAAAGTTCATTCAAAAACAAATATTTAAAAAAAAGGTCTCCAAAAGACAATTTCTACAAAAGTTATGGCTAACTTTTTTTGAAGTTGGACAAAAAATTTTGAAAAAATTCTCAAAAATGTTTTTCAAAGTGTAGAAAAGGATGGATAAGTTTCAGCAAGATCTAAAGGCGTCGGGTTCAAAAGTGGTCGATTTGGTATGGAATACCCCATATATTCCATGGATCTTCAAATATGTTTGAATGCTTTGACAAATAAATCTTTATCTTAACCTCAGTTTAATATAACCTCTGATTAAATACGGATTTCTTAAAAAATGTCTAAATTTTTAAATAAATTGTGGATCTTCAAATAAATTTAATATCTCTGGTAAACCAACTTTTCCTTTAACTTCTGGTTAAATGCGGAATACTTAAAAATTTTTCGGTACTCTTCATAATATATAAAAACACGCCTAGGCTTTATTAGCTCCCTAATCAAAACGAAAGTTCAATTTCCTAGACTGTGTGCTATATTCTACCGTATCGTAACTCTTATAAAATTACAACAATAAATCATGTATGAATCTCTGTAACTATCTCATTGCTCAGCACAATACTTTCACACAATAATTAGCACAATTATCTACCAATAATCGACAACTGATCGTACAAGGTCTGCCAAGTAGTGGCACGGTTGCATGCGGTGAGCTTAGACGGCATCGTACACAAATACATCTGTATTGTGCAAGTGAACATGTGCTTTTTCATTGGCGTTGGCATGCTTTTATGAGCCAACGATCAATAACGTCGACGTTAGCGTCCTTTCGACCACCACTACCCAACAACAAAAGCAAGTGTAGAGTCTACAGCGCTCTTATCACAGCTACCAATACAGATATAAGCGCACGCGACTCATGTTTTGTCGTTGCTATTATTGTTATTGTTGCTGTTGTTATTATTCTTATTGTTGTTGCTGCAGCTGCTGCTTGCACTTATTGCTCTTAGTTTCGAAATTTTGAGATAACACACGCACACTTAGTCACATTTTCGTACTAAATTGTACGTGCGACGACCCTACAACTTACTTAGTTCGCTGAAATAAAGTCTAGCACACATACAAACATTTCTTAAAAGTGCTCCAAGCACATAGCGCATTTAGAAAAATATATTCGCTTTTAGTTTAGTCGCATTTGTGCTGGCGTTTAGTACTTAATTACATTTAGCAGATCGTATTTTGGGAGTGAATATAATTTTTTTTTTGTTTTTTGAGTGAAAAGTAATGTGTGTGTGTCTATAACATAACGCAATATATTGTAAACTTTACAAAAAGTAAGTGTACAAAATAAAGTTATTATTGCTTAGTTTCTCACTATCCAAGTAATCGAACAGTTAACAATATAGTGTTGAGTTCATATATAGTGATCAATGGTGCTTAGTGGCGTGATTTGTTGTGCCGACCCTGGACATGTGACTTTAGCATTTACAAAAAATAGTTGGTTTCATATAAAAAAAAATTAAAAACCGTTAAATATGACATTTAATTAATGGCATGCATTTTCATTTTGTATCTAATTGTCAGAATGGAAAGCTTCTGGGTGCAGAGCGCGATCGGTGCTATCAAAGTGCTCGCTTTTGTGTGTGACATAATCACGTTGCCGGTATATTTGGTGTTGCAGCGACCATGGAAGCGAAGAGAGGAGTCGCGACGCGTCAAGGTGAGTGTAAAAGGGGAAATTGATTAAATGTTGAATAAAACAAAAAAATAGTATGTTTATTGAGGTTTCAATCTAGTTAAAAAACGGTATTAAAAAAAATATTAAAAAGTAAGACAAAATTAATATATTTTTGGTTCAGTACTATATCAATATGATTTCAATAATAGATTCAGTACTATTACTCATATTTAAATTTAAGAACGATTACTGAAATCATATTGAAATTATTTTTATATTTTTTAAATAACTCTTTTTTTTGTTTTTAATTTAAATTTTTTTATATACTAAGTTAATTTTTAAGTTTTTTAGCTAATTTTTATTTTATAAATTCTTATAATTTTAATTTATTCGTTTTACAAAATTACAAAAATTAAAAATTTAAAAAAATATATGTAAGTTTAAAAAAATATAAAAAAGTAAAAAATTATACTTTTTTACATATGTATATACATATGTACATACTATGTATATTTTTTTAATTTTAATTTTTGCAATTTTTTGTATTTAAAAAAATTGTTTTTTAGAATACTTGACGGCTGCTTATAATTACCTAGTGATTATCGCTAATTATATAATTCTCCACATTGTTTCTTATTTACATACATATTGTTGCTAAAATATTTTAAATTTTCTTAATTTTGTAGTTATTTTTCCATATTTTTTTTTTAATTTTTGTATATGTATGTATGTAAGTATTTTTTATTAAGTTTTTGGTATTTTTTAAATTCTTTTTATTTTCAAACTATTTTAAAGTTAGCTTAAATTTTTTTCTATTATTTTTTCTTCCTTTTTAATTTTTTTTTTAATTTTATCTGCATACTAGCAGGCGTCACTAATAATTACATAGTAATTATCGCTGATTATATTTAAAATACTTTACACTATTGCTTAATTACATAAATTTTGTTGTTTTTACTATAAAATTTTACTGCTTGCCAGTAGGTTATCGTCTACGTCCGCCACCTGCGTTAAGTCGCTTAATTAATAGTGTTAATGCGGCGTTTATTATTTATTGTCGCTTATGTTGTTGCAGGAAGTAATTACGTCTAGCAAGTTTACACTTTAGACTTTGTACCTGAATTCACATATTGCCATTTGTGTTCTTCTTAAACGATAACGCTCTCGGGCAGTTTTTGTTATTTTTAAAGAAAAAACAGTTGCTTAATATATACATATATTTATAAAAACGTTCTTTTGGTATGCTCTAAGGTTCGCGGTCCCGCTTATATTTCGACACGATTTGTTGTTATTTTAAGTCCCCCAAGAAATTGGAGGCATGCTACCGAGGTGACAAATAACCGGCCTGTCTGTTATGGGTACACTTACACAGATCAAGCTTGTGTACTACTACTTACCGAACCGAACAGGGTTAGATCGTCGACATAATCAACTTGTCTTCTCGATTCCTTTTCTACTACTGTTGTCTCGAATTGAGAACTGCCTTTCAAAATAAGTAAAAATAATTATTACAAATTTTCTTTTCAAATTAGGTTAAAAATATTTTTATTATTTAAAAAATACTAAAATGCAGCAAATAAAATATAACAAATATTTTATAAAATTAATAAATAAATATATTACTTATGTATGAAATAAAAAAACGCAGATAATACAGAAACAGAGATTTTTTTTAATTAACTTACTTAGAAAAGCGAGCAGTAAATTTAACGTAAAAAATGAATAAATAATAAAAATAATTAAATGAAGTAAAAAAATAAAAAGCATAAGGTAAACATTAGGATATTAAGTGGTTCTACTGTATAAATTGTTTTAAAATTTTTAGGGTATAAAAAATAATCGAAAATATTAAATAACAATAAACTCAGTTTATGGTTAATGTAGTATAATGAGCCACATTCCTAGCGACACTTTTAAACACATTTAATGAATTTTTAATCATACCAAACGATAAATAAATCATCTGACGCACGCACACACATACATATATATGTATGTCTACCTTAATGACCCTACCTCGTATTAACTTCAAAGGTAAATAATTATAGCCGCATATACCTGTGTACATACTTAAGCGTATATACATACATATGTACATACATAAGTAACTAAAATTCACATACATACACACATGTGTACTTGAATCTGTATGCCAACAACACTTACCTATACATGAACTTACCGAGAAAGTTGCTCATTCTTATAATCGCTTCATATATCTAGCTGATTTTGTTTATTATCTGTTTGTTGTTATTGTTTTCTTCATTTTTGCTTTTGCGTCAGGCTGTTCCAGTTAAGAAATTTGGCGCCGGCATGGACGAGAAGCCGAGATATGCCGCAGATGACATTGAGGTTTTACTTTCATTTGTTTGTGTTTTTTATTGTACATAGTATTTCCTTTTTGTTTTCAATATCCTTAACTGTTTAAATGTCTATATACATACATACATATGTACATATGGTTAGATGGCTCTTTGTTTTGATTTTTGGGCTGAAATTTTTTTACATCATTTTTTAAATTATTTTTTGTGTGTTTTACGTTACCAAAATTCTAAAAAATAAAAATCAAAAAAATTTTAGTTTTATTTGTTATGTCATAAAATCTTCCGTTCAAGAAAACCCCGTGCACAACAGATGTACTTAAGTTGATATATTATTGTTCGGGTTATAACAAATTTATGTTTATTCGAATATGGAATACCCAATGGTGGCAGTATGTGATCCTTGATGTGTTTAATATTATAATTTAATTTAAAATATATATTTTTTTGTGAAAACTCTTAGAATTAAAACTTTAAAAGCAGGTATATTTGTTATTTATATTTGAAGTTAAATTTTTTTTTTCAAAATAATGTTTGTTTCAAATTACTTAAAATTAAAATTTTATTATTTTCGAAAATTCGTTTTTTTATAATGTTTTGAAATTATATTTTCTTGAAATTAAAGGTAATTTTTTCGTAAAAAATAAAAATCAAAAAAAATTTAGTTTTATTTGTTATGTCATAAAATCTTCCGTTCAAGAAAACCCCGTGCACAACAGATGTACTTAAGTTGATATATTATTGTTCGGGTTACAACAAATTTATGTTTATTCGAATATGGAATACCCAATGGTGGCATTATGTGATCCTTGATGTGTTTAATATTATAATTTAATTTAAAATATATATTTTTTTGTGAAAACTCTTAGAATTAAAACTTTAAAAGCAGGTATATTTGTTATTTATATTTGAAGTTAAATTTTTTTTTCAAAATAATGTTTGTTTCAAATTACTTAAAATTATAATTTTATTATTTTCGAAAATTCGTTTTTTTATAATGTTTTGAAATTATATTTTCTTGAAATTAAAGGTAATTTTTTTTTCCAAAATGCATTGAGTTTCGAAATAATAGTTTTACGAAATAAACTTTTTGAAATTAAAATTACTTGAAATTAATATTTTATCCTTTTCGAAAATTTAAAATTTCTTGAAATTACATTTTATTATTTTCGAAACTTGTATTTTTTTTAAATAACATTATTATTACCAAATAAATATTAATTAGTATTAATTAATTTATTTCACTTTACTTATTTCAAAAAATGTATATTATCGAACAATATCAAAAAATATCGAAACATATAAATTTCTTAAAAATACATTTTTTATTCTAAAACTGTTTTAATAAATTAAAAATTTGGAATAAATAATATTTTTATTTAAAGGAAAATTTTTGGAAATATTTTTTAATGAAATTTACCGTTTTCTCGAACTGTTTTTTTTTTCTTTTTTTTCAAATAACTTGTTTTTTTAGATACATTTTTTGAAATTAAAATTACTTGAAATTAAAATTTAATTTTTTTGGATAGTCTTACTTTTACTGACTGACTTAGTCATTAAAGATTTTATTTAGTTCAATTAATTAATAACTGAAAGTTCGATTTTGTTACCTTATTTTGAAAGCGGGTTAAACTGTTTTCTCGTGTAAAAATCTACTTTTAGGCACATTGACCACTTCACCAATTTTACATAGCAAGTTTCAACCAAAGCATACATACAACTTTCCTCCACCTTACTCACACGCGCATATTTTCTTCCCGTAACTGTATATTTAAGCAACAACAAATAAAATGACACTGGGTTCCAAAAGCAGGCGGTAATAACTAAACCACTGACTATCGCACACCTTTTTACCCATTGCCTCAATTAAAAATAAATTATATAACATTACGTCATAACATACTAACTTTCTTTCGTTGCTGTCTTTTAGGCGCGTGTTGTCAGTTCCGATGAGCATTCGTTGACCTATCGCACTATTGAACCGCCCCGCGAGGTACACGTGAAGATGCTGCAAAATAACATCGACACACTAGAGAAGATGTTCAACTATGTGGCCAAGGTGCATTCGAACAAACGTTGCTTGGGCACACGTCAGATCCTCAGCGAAGAGGATGAGGTGCAACCGAATGGACGCATCTTCAAGAAGTACAATATGGGCGAGTATAAGTGGAAGAATTTCATTGAGACCGATCGCATGGCAACGTCCTTCGGTCGCGGTCTGCGCGAATGTGGTCAGAGCGCCCGACAGAATATTGTTATTTTTGCGGAGACGCGCGCCGAATGGATGATTGCGGCGCATGGTTGCTTCAAGCAGGCGATGTCCATTGTAACTGTATATGCCACACTAGGCGATGAAGGCGTGGCGCATTGTGAGTACATGCGTTGTCTTGTAGAAGTTTTGCGGCGTTATTAATGCTTTTTGTTGTTGTTGTTTTCATATAGGCATCAGCGAAACGGAAGTCACCACAGTGATTACGTCGCACGAGCTGTTGCCTAAATTCAAGCAGTTGCTGGATAAATGCCCCAATGTAAACACCGTTATCTACATGGAAGATCAGTTGCATAAGACCGACACAACGGGCTTCAAGGACGGCGTACGCGTTCTCTCTTTTTCGCAAGTTGTGCGCATGGGTCAGGAGAGCAAGTTTGGTGAGTGGGAAATGAAATTTGAAGAATTTAAAAAAAGAGTAACGAAAAACTAAAAAATAATTATAAAACAACAACAAAAAATAATTACATAAAATATCATAAAATGAATTTAAAACATTAATATATTTTTATATTTTTGTTTAAAAAAATTTATTAACACAAAAAAAATATAAATAAATAAGATATTTATGAAACAAATACAAAAATTAGTTATTAAAATACTTATAAAGTAAATAAATTAATTAAGAAAATAATATATTTTTACTCATACATTTATAATATTTTTATGAGTTTTAAAAGATTAACTCATAATCGAATTGACTCTATTAAAAAAATAAAAAAAAATAGTAACGAAACAAAAAAAAAAATTTATTAATTAATACATTTTAAAAAGTAAACAAATTAATATAATTGCTTAAAAACCGTATTTAAAAAATTATATAAAAGAAAAAAAATGATTTTAATTTAAAAAAAGTTCTACATTAAATCAATTAACATAAATACTTTAAAAAATAAATCAAATTATTAATATATTTTAAAAATTGATTATAAATCGTAAAATTAATGGTTATAAATTGTTTACAATTATAATATAACAATTATTAAAAAAATGATAATTAAAACAAAAATAAACACTAAATTATAAAAATATTTAAATATTAAAACAATTAGTAAAATATTTAAAATATATGTATGTATGTATATAATTTTTTGTGAAAAATTCTTTGATTTATTGTTTTAAAATTCGATATAAAGTTTTAAAATCATATTTTCTTGAAATTAAAATGTATTTTTTTCGTAAGTTCAAAATTTAGTTTTCGAAATAAATTTGTTTCAAATATATTTTTTTATTTGTTCCAAAATGAGAAAAAACAAGTATTTTAAGGAGTTCTTTTTAGTGTTATATGAAATTAGAATTTTCTATTTAGAAACGATTGTTCAATAATTAAAACATTTAAAATCTGATTGAAACTCTTAAAAAATTTATCACAATATTAAATAAAAAATTATAAAAAAATGTTATTTAAAAGAAAAAATATATGTTAATTCAGAAATAATATTTAAATATTAAATAATGAAAATACTTCTTAATAATTTTTGAAAATTTATAAAAAAGAAAGAAATTAAAAGAAAAAATATAAAATATTAAAAAAAAATAAAATTTGTAAGAAAAAAATCAGTTCTATTAAGGAAAAAATATATTCAAAATAAATTGATAGGTTATAAAGTAATTATTAAGACATGTTATCAGCAGAATTAAATTTACTAAATTATCAAAAATTATATTGTAACAGCAAAAAGCAATATATATATAATATCTTTTCCGTCCTCCCACAGAGAGCGTTCCACCCAAACCCGAGGACACAGCCATTATTATGTATACTTCCGGCTCGACAGGCACACCGAAGGGCGTGTTATTGTCTCATCAAAATTGTATTGCCACAATGAAAGGTTTCTGTGACGTGGTGACCGTGAAGCCTGACGATGTGCTGATTGGGTAAGTAAAATATGAAAATAAGTTGTACTACGCAATTTTATATGACACAACAACTTTACATTTTACAGCTTCCTGCCGCTCGCGCACGTGTTTGAATTGCTCGCCGAGAGTGTTTGCCTGATTACCGGCGTACCCATTGGCTACTCCACGCCACTGACTCTAATTGACACCAGCAGTAAGATTATGCGCGGCAGCAAAGGTGATGCGACCGTCTTGAGACCCACATGCATGACTTCCGTGCCGGTATGTCGAGTTTTGTGAACTCAAAAAACTATTGTTTTCGTCGTTTACTTGAATTTTAAAATATTTTTGTATTTTAAGTTAATCTTGGACCGCATCTCCAAGGGCATTAACGACAAAGTTAATTCGGGTTCTGCTTTCAAGAAGGCGCTCTTCAAATTTCTGTATCAGTACAAAGTGCAATGGACGAATCGTGGCTATCAGACGCCGTTGATTGATAAGTAAGTCAAATTAAATAAAAATATATACTTTGAAAATAAAATTCACTAAATTTTTGTTTCTCCCTCCACAGATTGGTTTTCCAGAAGGTCTCAAAATTGCTTGGTGGTCGCGTGCGATTGGTGCTCTCCGGCGGTGCGCCACTTTCACCCGATACACATGAACAAATCAAAACATGCTTATGCGTAGAAGTAGTACAAGGTTACGGTCTAACGGAGACTACATCGGGCGCCACGGTTATGGACAGTAAGTCCCGTGCTTTTCTTAGATCACTTAGTCTATAAATAATTGTCATATTTTCAGACCGTGATATGACTTATGGTCGCACTGGCGCACCGCTGACCGTCTGCGACATACGTCTAGTCAACTGGGAGGAGGGCAGATATCGTATTACAAATAAACCATATCCACAGGTTTGTCGATTGATTAAAATTATTGTTTGCAACTAGTAAATATGCTTGAAATGCGATTTCAGGGCGAAGTGCTAATAGGCGGTGATTGTGTATCGAAAGGTTACTACAAATTGCCCGACAAAACCGATGAGGAATTTTTCGAGGAGGATGGCAAACAGTGGTTTAAGACTGGCGACATTGGTGAAATTCATCCAGATGGTGTACTTAAAATCATTGGTGAGTTGATAATTAGTGTGCGAAATTAAAAGTAATATGGCTAAGGTTCGATTTCTCAATGTCTGTTTAGCAGCCATTGTCAGTTACGTTCTGGTTAACTTATCGAAGCTACTAACCATACAATGAGAAAACGGCCCTAAGTGTAAGTAAGTAAGATTGTAGTTATGCCAAATTTCGTGAAGATATTTTGTGTTGTGTTGACTTGATATTTAATGATAAGTTTGTATGGCAGTTATATCCCAAAAATGGTAGTATTATTTATTATACATATATATATTTTTTATATAAGTATATGTACGTGTAATGTTATACATTTCAAGTTTCTACAAATTCCTCAAACTTATCCGATTTTATATTAATCGATTTAGATCGCAAGAAGGACTTGGTTAAGCTGCAGGCCGGCGAATACGTGTCACTCGGCAAAGTTGAATCCGAACTGAAGACTTGCCCAATTGTGGAGAATATCTGCATTTATGGCGATCCAACCAAACAGTTCACCGTGGCATTGGTGGTGCCCAATCACAAACATCTCGAAGAATTGGCCGAACGCAATAGTTTAAAGTCCAAACCTTTTGACGAGTTATGCACGTCGCCTATTATGGAGAAAGCGGTCCTAAAAGAACTATCCGAACATGCCAGGAAATGTAAGTGCATTTAAAAGTTGTTAATTATTTAACGGGTTTTTAACTAATTTCTTTTTTTGTCTCAGGCAAATTGCAAAAGTATGAAGTGCCCGCAGTGCTCACGCTCTGCAAGGAGGTTTGGTCACCTGACATGGGTCTCGTTACGGCCGCTTTTAAGCTGAAACGCAAGGAAATACAAGAAAAATACCAACACGATATCAAACGCATGTACGCGTCATGAAAGTCAGTGTACTGAATTGTGATGTCGTCGAACAAAACTAAAAATTTCTGTACATTTTTCCGGCCAATGGCATTGCAAGCAAGTTGTAAGTTAAACTAAATTTTAATATTTCATGCTTAATGAAATAATTATGGCAAAAAAAAAATGTAAAAGCAAAATAGTCATGGCTTGTTAACGGAGAAATGTGCAACACTAAAAGGAGTAAACAAAGAAAAAAAAGCAAAACCAAGAAAAAATGAAAAAAAATAAGCAAGCGACAAAAAAGGCAACAAAGCAGCAAATGCCGCGAAATGTGGCAAACAACGCAAATATTGAAATGTTGTTGTAATATAAATTAAAACTAGATCTTTCAGTAACGTTTTCGCAAACGTATTTTTTAACTATAATTATTATTTAAATAGTGTTTTTGTAAATTTTAATTTTTCTTAAACATAATTGAAGTTGTAATGTGTTTTTAGGTGCGTTATTAGGATTATAAATATTATATATTGTATAACGAGTTGAAACAAATTGAAAACAATACAAAAAACAAAAAGAGCCGTTAACTATTTGAATGCTGCTTTATTTAATTATTTAAATAATTTTTGCGCTTAGTGTATATTTGAATTTAAATAAATATAAAAGAAAAATATTATGTTAGAGTGACAAGTGTAATAACACAGCACCCGGTCTGCTACGCCGTCGCAAGCACGGCCGGAGGTTCCAATTTTTATATGGCAGCCACAAAATAAAATAATAAAAGGTATATAAATGAAAACAAGGTAAAAATGAGTCTTGGCTAAAAATTATGATATTGAATTTCGGCACTTGTAACTTTAGCATAAAAATTAGTTTTAAGTGAACTCTAAGCTAAGTCTAGTGAAAATTTTTTCTCTTTTGTTGCAAGCATTCAACCATGATTAAATGTAGCTATAAACAATAATTATTTAAAATTTAAACCAAACAATAACTGATATACATTTATATATAAAATAAAGTTATTTAAAATCAAAAGAAATGCTATGAAATGTTTTTAGATATGTATATATATTACTACATATATGAACATACATACATATGTACATATAGCATGTAGCGAGTTTGCGTGTGAAATGTGTAGCGTTAAGTGAGCATTGTGTGAGATGGAGCAGCAAATTTGTTTAATTTTCGCTAAAGTGTTTTAAAATTAATTTTTATGGATCTTTTTTTCAAATTTTTTTTATTTACGTAATATTATTATTTTTATTTTTTTTTAATAATGCACATACATACATGCGTAACAATGTATATAAAGGGTTCAAAGGTTTTAATTAACTATTTAATTGATTATTTTAATATTTAATTCAATTAAAATAATAATTTTTTTTAATAAACTATTATGGTTTTAAATTGTTTTAAATTAATTTTTATTTTATTAAATATACTTTTACTAACTGTTCCCTCGTCGCTTTTTTGCCTCCTTCTCGTGGGTAGATTCTCCCTTGGTGCAACCCCGGTGCGGGTTGTGGACGCTTATTTAAAGGCGGCATTTTGTCAGGCGTCAGGTTGAGCCAAACCCTCCTCTTCTGCAGCTCTTGGTCATCGACTGCGTATTACTATTCGCAGCTAACCTACTTAGCATAGGCCGTCCACTATTCGCCAGTTGTTAGCTCAATGAGGTAGTAGCCTGAGCTCAGTCTTAAATGCGAAGACATTTGAACCCTTGTTACGACGTAATTATTATTTTTTTAAATTAATTACAATTAAATTAATTAATTTAAACTAATTGGTTTTTCTTAATTAAAAAGTATTCTTTTTAATTAAATATTATTCTGTAAATAATAATTATTTTTTAATAAATTATTTAACACAAGGGAGTCCATGATAAAAGTGAAGAGTATATGCCCTTTACTTAGGAATAGTTATATTTTTAAAGTAATTATTTAATAAATGTTTATATTTAATTAATTGATTATTATTAATTTATGTATTAATATTTTTTCAAATTGTTTTTTTGTTCATGTTTTGATAAATAATATTATTTATATTAAAAATTTATATTATAGTTTTAATTAGTTATTATTTTTTTTAATTTTGCAATTTATTTGTTTTTAATTAGGTATTATATTTTCAAATAAACTTTTTTTTACACATTCTGCTTAATAGTATTTTTTTTTATTTTAAATTCAAAATTTTTGTTATAATTTTTAATAGTTTTTATTTTCCTCGTCTTGAATTTTTTAAATTAGTATTATATGTTTAATAAAAAATACACCTGTAAAATGCAATATTATTTAATATTAATTATAATTAATAATAAATCTCTGATAAAGCATTTTTCACAATTTTTATATACATACCTAATACACAGATACAGATACCAATTTTGTTTATTTTTAGAAAAAAAAATTACGTTTTCAATTTCTATTACTTTACTTTTAAAAATTTCACTTTTAATAAAAATATTTCCGACAAAGAAAGTTAATATTTTCAATTTTTAATTGTTAAATGTTTTTAATAATGACTATACACAACTTTTTTGTATTCATTTATTTTCTAAATTTTATAATTATTTTCTTAAGTTTTTTTTTTTAATCTTTCGTGTATGTATTCTATATACATACATATGTATATATACATACATATATGTATGTATATATACATTATATAGTATATATATTTTATTTAAGACAGTTTTACAAAGTTTTTGTGCAATTTTAAACTCTATAAGCACTTTTAAGAAAATTATATTTTTTAATAAAAAAAACAAATTTCAATTAAAAAAAGTGAAATATATAAAATATTAAAATTGTTTTGCTCAAGCTATGTATGCCTTCAGTGGCAACATCTATATCTTATACAGTACTTTTCGCTTGACAGATAAATATTACTGTCTCAATCGAAAATAAATGAAATGTAAATAAAAATTCAGACAAGTAGACAAGAAAAAATTATACATTATATATTATATGTACATGTAAACTATAACAAAAAAATTAAGTTAATTGAATATTAATATGCATATTTTATAAGAGAGTTATGTATGCGAGTGTGCGAAGAGCGGTGAAAGAAAAGTTGAAGAGAATATTAAGAAAATGTAGTTAAAAGCAAATTTAGGTTAGTTGATATTTTGAGAAAAAGTATGTGTGTGTAGCAGGTGAATACAGAAGTTTACGGCCTTTCAGTTTTGTTCTTAAATTGTGCTTTATAAATCAATATTAAATTTTTATGGCGAATTTCGCCGTATTTTTGCCACATAAAATTTAAATATTTTGTTATTATTCAATTTATTGCAAAATTTCTGTATTCGTAAAATAAATTTCTGTATTCACTCGCATGTAAAATAATGTTTGCTCGCATGAGGATTTCGAAAGCAGTTTAGAGAGAGAACAGAAAGATTACTACATAAATTATGCGAAATAAGTGAAACATCGAAACAAACATTTTACTAAATTTCATAATTTCTCTATAACTTGCCAAATTACCAATGTTGAATAAATTCAATTCAAAAACAATAGCATTCAACGAATCAATTGCACACCATTTGGTACGCAACATTTTGTTAAGTATTTTCAGCACACGCGACATTTTCGGAACTAAGTGAGGTTAAGTTGAAAGTAAAGGCTTGTGCACAACAACTATTCTTAGTATATTTCGTCTGGGCTAGAACGGCAGATTAGACTTGGTATTGTGGGCTACATAATTAGTTATTAAATTAAAATTATACCATAACTCAGATTTGTAGCTTTTAAAATAAGTCAAGATTATATATTATAAAAAAAATATCAAAAATTGAGAATAAAAAATGAAAACAATTGAAAAAAGGGTAATATTTTTGTGTATTCAATTTAAAGGCAATCGTATTTTTTTCAGTACATCAAAGTGATTACAATAGCAAGTAGGCAGTGAGAGTAATGTTGGAAATAATTATAAATTTTGTTTTATTGTAAATCATGAAAAATAATTTTTGAAGCAGAAACAAAAAAAAAATTGAAAAAGGTGAAACTCCTTTGTTATTAAGTAAATATTTAACAGTAAGTAAAAAAAATATACTTTCCAAAAATTTAAAAATTTCTTTTCAAAAACTCCTGTCATGGCTTGTTATTGTTGTTATATTGTAGGTATGAGTATATATTTTCTAACTGGTTATGTCTTTATGTATGTGTGTGTGTACTACTGTTTGTAGTTGAATATGTAATTACTAATATACGTCTTTTCAGTTAAGTTAAATAAAATTTCAAAAAACAAAAAATATTTTTTTAAGAACTTTTTATTGTTTTATTATAAGAGTGGAAGAGTGGTTTTTGAACCAAAAGGACACATTTATAAAATCAAGTTGAAGTTTTTGAGTCCACCACTCCTCACCTTTATGACCAATTTTATATACGGCGAAGAATATCAGCAGTGTTTTGAGGATATAAGAAACTTTAATATTTTTACAACAAAAAATAACAGATAGATTTGAACGGCGCATTTAAAAAAAATCTTTAAACATTTAGATTTTCAAATAGAATACATTCAAAGGTTTAAAAACAATTTGCACAAACTTTAAAAATAATTTTGTAATTTCATTTTATAGTTATATTTTTAAATTAAAAAAAAAATAAGACTTAAAACTCAAAATTACTTAATTTTTATTTTATTTATCAAGTTTGATATTTTTTTAACAGAGGATTTTAATAAAATAATCAGCAATATTCGGAGTTCTGTTTTGATCAAAATTATCGAAATCGGAATTGATTGATTTAAATTGAAAATGCATGAGTTTTGATTTAAAAGAATTATATTTTTATAAGGATTTTTAAATCTTCGAACAATTTCACAAGTTTTGAAAAACTGTAAAAGTCGAAAAATTGAGAAGTTTTAAAAAACTATAAAAATCAATAGCAATCGGTGTTTTTGTTTTGCGAGTGAGAGGGTGGAAAATGCCTTCCGCATCATCGGTGCTATTGTCACCCCCAACCCCCCCTCTAAGGAACCGTCACCCACCCTGAGACCGCATTTCAGAGTGGCGTTCCATTTTGCTCATTGACAGATTTACATCTGCACACCTGCGTCTAGGTCTCCCTTTTTGATACGTAGTAAGAATGCTGCGAATTTCTGGATAATCCCCCAGTTTGCTTCGTTCTCCAACATGACGCGGATTAAATTGTCCGGGTTTATTGGGCCGACCTGGTCTTCTACAGCGGTGAAGAATGTGTTTACTTTTTGAAGTATCGGTGGCAGGATTGTGGATTGTGTAAAAATCTACTTCTCCGAATTTACGACTTGTCCATAAGTCTTTTCTTAGCCTAGCCGTCCATCTGCCGCGACTTTCATTCTCCCATCTTTGTAGCCATGTTGTTATTGTATTTTTTTTTATTTGTTGTATTACGCTCTTGTTATTACCGGATGATTTCTTTAGCTCAGCTTTTTCCTTTCATATGCTAGAAGGTTAATTAAGGCATTCCCGAATATAACTAATATTGCATCGCCTGATACTGTTCAGTAGGCTGATGCAACTCTGAGGGCTGCGGTGCGGTACATTCTGCCCACTATCTTACGTCGGTTTTCCTTTTTAAGCACTTCTGCCCAGATCTCGGCTCCGTATAATAAGACGCTGATTGTTGTCGACATTAGGAGCTTTCTCTTTTCTTGGCATGGGCCTCCTATGTTGCATTAATTGGCTGAGTTGAAAGGTGATCTTCGCTGCCTTTCCTGCGGCGTGCTGGATTTGTACCGAGAAGGTTAGTCTGGGGTCCAGTCTTACGCTTAGGTGGTTTACTGCTTTTTGTCTCCTAAGAATATCAGTAGTCTCGAGTTTTTTTTTTTTTTTTTATGGATACGCCAAAGGTGGGTGTAAATCTTCAAAAGATATTGTTGGCCCGTACCAATAATTATGCCCGATTCGCATACAGCGCATACGTGCTAAAGCACCCCCTTGCCCACAGACCTGTGTTTCCCTGCGGAACTACCTGTAGGCTTTCCTTCGCAGGGCAGGTATTGTTTATGTATATAACAGCTCCTTTATATTTATTTTCTTATGGTGTCATAGGTTTGCAGCATCTCGGGACTGCACTCTAGGTCTTACAGCGATTTCGTCATCTCGAACCCTTTGCATAATATACGCTATTATCCCACATACAATATCCCATGCTAGATGGGAAGTTAGCATAAAACTTACTACGTCCCTTGAACGTATGGGAAGGGGCTTTCCTAGTTTATCGGAAAGTATTTGCCTTTCCTTTTGGAAGCGGATACATTCCACCAGTACGTGGTCTGCTGTTTCAATATAATTTTCGCTGTGCATGCAGAGAGGAGATTCCACATGCTTGAATTTATGCAGATAGCTTCTGAAGCAGTCGTGGCCAGATAGAAACTGCTTAAGGTAGTAGTTCACCTCCCCATGATCCCGCGTAACCCATTCTCTAATATTGGGTATCAGAGAGTGGGTCCACCTTCCCTTCGTTGAGTTGTTCCATCTCTCCTGCCATTTCTGGAGGCATTTTTCGTCGATTTTTTATCAGTTCTTGTCTATATTGGTTGGGTGATATGTTAGCCCTCATATCTCGGACTGATGAGCAACGCTCAGCTGCTATGTTTATGGGGAGTCTTCCCGATATAACATGGATTGCATAATCTGATACTGTTCTGAATGCTCAGCAAGTCCTCAGTGACGCCAGTCTGTGTACCGAAGCAACTCCTCTCATATACGAGCTATGTCTAATAGCAGATATCCAAATTGGCGCCGCGTACAGAATGATGGAGCTACTGACGTTTGCAGCAACTTTCTGACTAGTTGTCTGGGGCCTCGCATATGGGGCATTATTCTTGCTATTGCCGACACAGATCTCGCCGCTTTGATGTGTGTGGCCATTAGGTGCTGCTTGAATGAGAGTCTGTGATCTAGGATTACTCCAAGATATTTGAGATGTGGGCTTGACTTTATGGTGTGCCCATCAATACGTAACTCCATTGATTCCACTGCTTTTCGGCTGCTCATTAAAACCACCTCGGTTTTGTGTGCAGCTAGCTGTAAGCCAGCTGTCTCGAGCCATTTTTTAATATTGTTAATGCATTCAGTACACTTGTTTCTCGCTTCGTCTAGGGTTTTCGCTACTACTACGACCTCAATGTCGTCCGCATATTCTACTATTTTTACCGCCTCAGGCACCGCGACTCTCAGGATTCCGTTGTACATCACGTTCCAGAGTACAGGGCTGAGGACTGACCCTTGCGGAACGCCGCCCTTTACTTTGTATGTTTCAGGTCCATATTCGGTCTCGTATACTAATACTCTGTTTTCAAAGTAACTTGTCACAATTCGGATAAGGTAGTCCGGGACCTTTAACTCTGCCAGAGCTCTAATAATTAGATCCCAGTTCGCCGTAGTCTCGAGGTGTATGTTCTTGTTTGTTAGCAGTAGTAGCTCTGTTTTCTCCGTAGCGAGCTGGAGGCTGTGTGAGTCGAGCCATGCTTACGTCCGTATCATGAGTTCGTTCAGCTTTCTTCGCGCTTATTCTGTATCCCTTGCTGTGATTACTGCTGCAATGTCGTCCGCGTAGCCAATTAAATACGATTCATCTGGCATTTCTAGTTTTAGTATTTCGTCATAACTAATGTTCCACAGGTGTGGGCCTAGAATGGATCCTTTTGTTGTTCCTGACGTTATACGGCTCGAAAATGTCGGAGGGAATTGGCGCAGGGGTCGCAGGACCACGCACAAAACTCCATACCTATGGGTAAGTTTCCGAGCATATTCCAAGCGGAGGTATTTGCTATAAGTCGGTGCGTAGAGTTAAACCTCCAACGCGGCTATCGCAACGAACGTATAGCTATACTAAGCGATAGCCAAGCGGCACTCAAGGCGATCTCGTCATACGAGTTAAAATCGCTATTGGTGCAGGAGTGTATAGACCGGCTCAACAGTCTTGCAGAATGCAACCAGGTGCACCTTATTTGGGTGCCAGGCCACAGAGGCATCGCCGGTAATGAACTGGCCGATGAGCTTGCCCGCTCTGCAGCATCCACCAGCATGGTAGGACCGAAACCTTTCATAGAGGTGGGTCCCCACACCATAAAGGAACAGGTCCGTAATAATGTAGCAGTGGGTAGGGAGATACATTGGCAACACCTTCCAGGCTTGCGGCACGCAAAGTTGCTGATGAAGGGTTATAACCTCAAAAGGTTTAAATGCATAATCAATCTCCCAAGAAATAAAGTCAGGCTACTGATCGCCTTCTACACCGGCCATTGCAAACTGAAGAAGCACTTATTCAACATGGGCCTAGCTTCTTGTGCAAATTGCCGGTTCTGCGATTTGGAACCCGAAACTCCAGAACACCTGCTAATGGATTGCACGGCAATCTGTAGGCGCAGGACCAAGGTCCTTGGATCCATGTTTCTAAATAGGGATCACATCGCCTCAATAGCACCTAGCAGTATATTGGAGTTCATCAATTTGCTGGGGCTAGCTGAGACGCTGTGAGTCAGGAGAGAGCACAATAGACCCTAAGTCGCGGTGCAATCCTCATTAATTTATCTATCTATCTGCTCCTGACGTGACTGCTATCTGTCGTGATCCCTCTTTAGTTTCGTACAGCAGTTTCCTGTTACTAAGGTAGCTCCGCACTACAGCCCTGAGGTAGTCGGGTATCTTAAAGCTTTTCTCGACAGCGTCAATCATATCTACCCATCTAGCGCTGTTGAAGGCGTTTCGAACATCGAGAGTAGCCAGCAACACTATTCTTTTGTATTTGTGCCATCTACGCTGTGCAGCTTCTACGCTTGCGATGACGCATTTTATAGTTCCCTTAGTTGATCTGCCGGGTCTAAAGCCATGTTGTCTAGGTAACAGTTCTCCAGCTTCGTTGTCTGGGTTTAAGTAGGCTTTCGTACAGCTTTACCGCTGAGTTAAGCATGCATAATGGATGGTATGCTGATAGCGAATCGGGGTCTCCTTTTCCCTTACTGATTAGCACCAGCCGTTGCTTTTTCCATGGTTCAGGGAATATTCCGGCTTCAAGGTATATTCAGTAGCATTCCTGGGCGATCTGCAGCGATTATTTTGAGCGTTTCTGCTGGGATCCCGTCCGGGCAAAGTGATTTGTTGGCTTTGAGCTTGCCAGTAGCTGGTTGCAGCTCTTCAAGAGTAAACTGGGGGATTTGCGCAGATCTTAGAATGTGTTCTAGATCACTAATCCTTATTTCGTGCGCGGGGAATAGTGCGTTCACGATGTGATCCATTTTGGCAGCGGTTAGGTCAGGTGGCTTTGCTCGAGCGCCGAGTTTCTTCATCACTATTTTCTACCCGAGCCCCCAGGGATTTCTGTTTATATCCTTCCGTAGTTTCTCCCATTTTTCCTTTTGCTGTCGTCAATGGCGTGCTTTAACTCCTTTTTTGCTGCTTTATATTGATCGTCTTCTTGGGATGCGGCTCCTCTGCGCCTGGATCTCGTTGAATCTGTGAAGGTGGAAGGATGTGCGTCTGAGTTGGGCGATATTTTCAGTCCCCCAGCAAACTGCTGCTTTATGTTTGCTGTGGGAAGCCTTGGGCATTGATTTTTAACAGGCTTTTGTTATATTAAGCATTGTATACTCGACTGTTTTTCTTGCTATAATGGGGGAGTTGCTAGATGGGTTCTGGTCGTATATAGCAGACATTAATTTCGATGTGTCAAGTTTCGAAATATTCCACTTTCGTATTCCAGTATTTTTTCTGTGTTGGTAAGCGTTTCTTCCAGTGTCGATCATGAAAGAGATGTAGTGATGATCGCTGCCAGTGTAATCCTCCAGGACTTTCCAATTACTTATTAAGCCTGCCCTGCCTTCTAAACGTGGTTGCATTTCCCGTATTGAGCACTATTAGAGCCAGCCGCGCAGCCATTTCTAGAATGCGCTTTCCTCTAGAGTCCGTGTTTGGCATACCCCACTCTACGGCTCTGGAATTTAGGTCTCCGGCGATAATCAATTGACCTTCTATAGACCTGGCTGTGTCCTCTATATTGTCGAGCTTCTTTTGGAATTCCAAAATTTTGGATGGGCACATTTTTAGCCCGCAAAGTTAGCAAAGTGCGCACCAGGGCTAGATGAGGGAAATATCAGTATACGGAGGGAGGCCAGATTGAACGAAATAACAATTTTTGGGCATTTATCAACCCAATATCCAACATTTACTAAGAATAAAAATTACTAAATATTGGTTATTTATTATATGGAGAAACTATTTAAATCTTTTTAAAGAACATTATAACAACTGACTTTTGTCCTTTCAATACCCAATAATATGATTTAAGCTTGTTAGCTCTCAATCATTAAATGTTTTTAATCATTTTCCATTGAAAATAAAACTATGATGCTTCAAATTACAAAACGTTTCATCAAATATCTTTAAATTTCACAAATTTATTTAATTTTCATTGTTTTACATTTTTTATAAGTGGTCTTGAACGATGCAACAAATCCCTCCGTTTACACATTTTTTTGGTAAGATTTTAATCTGCCCATCGCTCGTTTCCAATTGAAAAATTTGCTATTTTGTCCCAGGTTTAGTGCCCTGGCCCAAAGCAGCGGAAGCACCTTTTGGGGGTTTCTTTCAGCCGCAGCCTGCAGTTAACCCAGACAATTTTGATGCGTGCCTTTCCTATCAGTGTATCAGCTCTATCCTGGTCCAGCGTTATATATGTATGCTCTTACCTGTTCTCTTGTGTTAGGAGCTGTTATATTAATCGCCAAGTCTTCAGTGGGGTCCTGTAGCGCTTCTTTGACAGCCCCTGCTACTTCCCCTTGACATGTTGCTTCTCTTTTGCGTTTTTAGGCGCTTCCTCCACCGTTCCTTTGTTTGTGTGGGTCTTCCTGGCTTTTTTAGGCAAAACTTTTTGCTGACTCGGGGGTCGTGATGCGTCTGCTTAGTTCTGAGTTCCTTCTTTAGTGGCAGCTGGGGTGCTCTTCCCTTCTCTTTGTTTTGCCGGTGTTGCCGAAGTCTCCCTTGAGGCTGTATTTTCTCCAGTTTTGTCTGGCTGTTTTGGAGTGGCGATGAGTATGGAGGATCTAAGTACCCTACTCCTTCTACGGAAGACTGCCCCGTATTCCTCTTCTTGACCATCTTTGTTTTGTTGGGTATTTTGTTGTTATTGCGGTGTATTCATTTTTTTTTGTGGGTCCCCGCTTCAAGCTGTTATCTCCGCACGTTGTAACAGTTGCCCTTTATGAACCCCGTGGTTATCTATGCATGCATGTAGGACACGCGAGGGTTGATACAAGTCCTTATGAGAGCTTATGTTCAGAGCCAGGATCAGGCACGAATCAGGAACTCGTCTCAACTGAACCTGTAGGGCCAAAGAAATTATGGCGACCTGCATTGAACGTTCTTGAAGACCTGCCATGGTTTTAACGAGACGGAGGTGAGAGCAGTATTACTGCCAGCCATTTCGATAAGATGTCACTCCAATCTACTGAGGTGACAGAATACTGCCCTCCCCAGCTCTTTGTCAATCTGATCCGTATTGGTTTTCCAGTACGCCATAATCATAATTTTACTGGCCTCAATTCTGATGGGCTCTAGCCCAGGGTTTTTTGTCCTCTTCTGCTCCGTCTTCGCTTTGTTGCCTCCCTCTCTTGGGTTGGTTCTCCCTTGGTGCAACCCCGGTGGGGGTTGTGGACGTTATTTAAAGGCGGCATCTTCTCGCCTCTTCGCGGGATGTTCATTGGATGCGTGAGGCGTTTTGAGCCAAGCCCGTATTACTATTCGCAGCTAACCTACTTAGCGAAGGCCGTCCGCCAGCTGTGATCCCGGTAGTAGCCTGAGCTCAGCCTTACCGCAATCGGTATATTGCAAATGAGTATAGTGCACAAAATAAGACAATATAAATTTTTAATCTCCGAAAAATTTGAAATGCTTCAAAAATTATAAAAACAAAAATTTGAAATATTTTAGAATATTATAAAAATTTGTTGTTTTAGGGTGGATATAGTGCAAAAAATAAAAAAAATTCAAAAATCTTTAAAAAATTATAAAAATCAAAATCAATCGCTATATTAGGAATCAAGTAGGGCAAAAAATAAAAAGTAAAATAAGTTTTTAATCTTCCATAAAATTGAAATTTGAACTTTTTAATATTCGAAAATTTCAAAAATCTTTGAAAAATCAGAAGCAATCGCTATATTAGGAATGATGTAGGCAAAAAATAAAAAGTGGAATTTTTTAATCTTCGAAAAATTTGAAATGTTTTAAAAAATTATAAAGATCAATAGCAATCAGATTTTAGGAATGAAATAATGCAACAAATAAGAAAGTAGAAACATTATAAAAATCAATAGTAATCGGAATAATATGGAAGTACATACATATGTACGTGTGGAACTGTTTGACTTCGAAAATTTTGGAAAGCATTAAGAAAATAATATTCTGAAGCAATTATAATCAATACTTATACAAAAACAAATATATGTACATAGTGCAAGACATTGAAAATAGGAATCTTCGAAAAATTTGAAATGTTTAAAAAATTTGAAATGCTTTAGAATTTTGGGGTACAAAATAAGAATATAATTTTTTAATAAAACAATTTTTTTTTTAATATTTAAATACTTTTTTCAATATTTTTCGATATTATATTATTGTAATAGTTAATTCTTTTTCCTTACTTTTAAAGATATATGCTTAAATTTAATCGTCTTAAGCATACATTTATTAGGAATATATTTTTTAAAATTAATTTTACTGATAGCTAAAATTAAATTTAGGTAGAAAACGGTTTTATATACATACATACATATGTATGTATACTATAACATACAAAACATACATAAAATAATTATTCTTTATTATAAATAGTTAACAGTTTCGGCGCATTTTCTGCCTCCTCAATTTCGGCTACCAATCGCGACGCCTCTTGCTTGAGACGTATCAAAACCTTAACGCGTTTCACTTCCAGTTTTTGTTGGCACAACGTCTGCTTCAATTCCGCTATTTGATCGAACAACTTCTGTCTATACTCCTCGGCGTCATCACATGTTTGGGTACCAACAGTTGCGGTCGGTTTATTGAGTTCCCGCAAGAGCGACTGGCATGGATAAGCGTATTCGTTGAGGGTATTGTCTGGTGGCAATAACATCGTGTCATCGAAGTGTTTATCGCAAATGAACAGGGTTTTGCGCCAATCGGTCGCTATATCCAAACCGAGTTGTATAAACCAAAAATGACGCTGGAAAGTCTGCACTTCGGGTGAGGGAAATTCGTAGATTTTGCGAAAATTGGCGCATTTGAGAACACAGTAGGGCACCACACCGTCATCTTCTGCATGCTGTGTGGTTGATATTGGCGCAAAATGTATTTCTGGTTCAGCAGACTTCAGCGAATCGTCGTCGTCATTGTTGGTGTTTGCAGGCGCTGCAGTGTTCTTTGTGTTCACAATGTGCTTGGCTTTGGCCAACAATTCCTCGATTGTATC
Source organism: Bactrocera neohumeralis (assembly GCF_024586455.1). Lineage (NCBI taxonomy): Eukaryota > Metazoa > Arthropoda > Insecta > Diptera > Tephritidae > Bactrocera > Bactrocera neohumeralis. The sequence goes on along the minus strand of NC_065921.1, from coordinate 62,839,773 downwards.
ATCCATTGATTTGGGTTGCACGTGCGCGGCACTTGCAGGTGTTTTAAATGGTGGCTTGGTTATTGAAAGTGGCATTGTGTTTGTTGCAGTTGTTGTTGTAGCGATTGTTGCTTTAGCTGCTGACGGTCTATGCATCATGTGCATAATTTCTTTTCGATTTTGCAGAATTTGCGGGGTCCCCTTTTCCGAAAATGTCACTGTATTCTCGTTAGCTACATTCGTTGGCAGTTTGCTGTTTATTATTTCGACGCTTGTTATTTTTGCCTGATGTGGATCCTCCTGAATTGCAGGGATCAATTTCAAATTTGGGTTTCGCCCAGCAACAATCGGTGGTATGCTGTTTATTATCTCCACGCTGGTGATTTCGAAAGCATTCGGATCTGGTTTATTAAACATTTTTGTTGGCACTTGCGTTGTTGCAACGGAAGATGCACCTTGTGTGCTTAGTATTTGTTTACTATTTAGATTAGTTCCCGTCAAATCGCCAGCAATTCTTTTTTGGTGTATGCTTAGTTTTTCCCTTTCACCAGCTTGTTTTATTTCTTCAACTAACTTCTTGGCTGCCAGTGCAATGGCATCGGGCTGCTTCTGCATGTTTGCCAAAGTACTGTTAGCTGCTACCTCCTCTTGCATGGTCTTCATCACTTGCTGCCAACTCTCCGCGAAAGCAACTGCCTTCGTCAAAGAAGTTTGTTGTTGTGGTTGTTGCTTAACGACACCGTTTTTAACGGTTGCTGCTTTCAATTGCGTTAGTACCTTGCTATTATGGAGTTGTTGTTTCGGTTGTACCGTTATTACGCGTTTATTAACGGTTTCCGTTTTCTTTTCTGTTAACAACTTGCCAGCCATGCTTGGCTCATCCGATACTATTACAACTTCAGTTTTGCTCTCGCTGTTCGTTTCTGTGCTACATTTGACTACTGTATTATTTTGTCTCCGCAGTAGGGGGAAATTCTCTGTGGGATAAGTTTCGGCCAGTAGGTCTAATATCGGATCTGAAATTACGGCGAATTCAGTGTTCGCTTCGTGTACGCCGTTGCCACTAAAGTTTAACATGTCAACATTATTTTCGTGGTAATCGTAGTAGTCATCTTGCTCACCTAATTCGCCGTTATTTTGCTGTTCATCATTCGCATACGAAAATTTCACATTTTTTGCCGTTGTATAGCCCGAATCATAATTATTTCGCTTAATGCTGTATACTTGTACATTTTCTAAACTGTTGCTGTAATCATTGTTGTCTTCATGCCTCCCTAAATCGCCGTTATTATGCTGTTCATCATACGTATGCGTAAATTTCACCTTTTTCGCCGTGGTATAGCCCGAATCATAATTATTTCGCTTAATGTTGTATATTTGTGCATTTTCTAAACTGTTGCTGTAATCATTGTTGTCTTCATGTCTCAATAAATCGCCATTATTATGCTGTTCGTCATACGTATGAGTAAATGTCACCTTTTTCGCCGTGATATAGCTCGAATTATAATTATTTCGCTTAATGTTATATATTTGTGCATTCTCTAAACTGTTGCTGTAATCATTGTTGACTTCTTGTCCCCCTAAATCGCCGTTATTTTGCTGTTCATCAAACGCATGCGTAAATTTCACCTTTTTCGCCGTGGTATAGCCCGAATCATAATTATTTCGCTTAATGTTGTATATTTGTGCATTTTCTAAACTGTTGCTGTAATCAGTGTTGTCTTCTTGTCCCCCTAAATCGCCGTTATTTTGTTGGTCATCAAACGTATGCGTAAATTTCACCTTTTTCGCCGTGGTATAGCCCGAATAATAATTATTTCGCTTAATGTTGTATATTTGTGCATTTTCTAAATTGCTGCTGAAATCATTGTTGTCTTCATGACTCCATGAATCCGTACTATTTTGTTCACCATACGCATGTGTAAATTTCAACATTTTCGCATCCTCGTCACTTTCTTCAACCGTATCGTCCTTATACGTAGGACTTGCTGACATTTTAGTATCATCGTCACTAATACCTTCATAGATCTCTTTTGGTATTGGATGTACTTTTATAGTTAGTTTGGGTTCAATCGATTTAGCATATTCCGTTAGCAGATATCCTCTGCAATCCAAAGGATCAACTGCATTTAAAATTTGTCTCAAAGGCACCACATAACCATCTCTATGTTGCATGAATACACCTAATGTTTTCATTTTTACATATTCCACGGGTGTTTGTGACGTTTGATTAGCAGTAGACATAACGGTCATTTTTAGTTGGTCAAGAATGTTCTTACTTTGTGCTGTTCCATCAATTGTTGGTGTTTGTGGTAAATTTTTGTGTGGTGAATCAATTGTTGTAGTTGTTGTAACAGTTGGTGAAATTGTTGTAGATGCTGTAACGGACGGCAAAATCTTTGTAGTTGTTGAATCAGTTATTGTATCGGTTGGCGATATCACTGTAGTTGTTGTAGCAATTGTTGTAACAGTTGGCGAAATCAGTGCAGTTGAATGCGTTGTAGTTGTTGTTGTAACAGTTAGAGATGTCGTTGTAGCATTTGCTAAAGCTTGTAGTCTTTCTAGCGACCAAGTTTTAATCACATAATTACCAGTATTATCCTCGTGGAGTAGTTTGAGTGCCAAATTTTGATCTGGTACAGCGTGCGATTGTAAGTAGGGGCCAACTCTCATTTCATCACTAAAATGACGATCGCATGCGTAGATGTCATTCGTGTAGAATGCTGGATTACGCCCAAATTTCAACAACCACGTTTCGCGCCTAAAAATAGATGAGACAAATTTTACATTTTCTTCTCTAATTTTTTTTTTTTAATTTCCAGGTTGAACACAAATAGAAAATTCATTACACAATTAATTGCAATACCTTTTACGATCGAACGTTGGAAATTTGAACTTTCGCTTATAGTCTGAACACTTTTGCAGGCACTCTGTTTCCGCTTCCAACCTTTCCGGAATTGACTTTATTAGCGGAGGCGGCAAGTTTTTATTCGGATATGCTCCACGTATTAAATGCGATTTCCCAACCATATGTATATCGAAGTGTAGATCACAAACATAAACGTGTCTCTGTGTGTACAATGCTGGATCTTTGCCCACCAGATATAGCCATTTTTGCCGTCTTTCCAATTCGTTGTGAATAGATGGCAAAATGTGTAGTGAACGCTTACCGCCACATCCTAGTATGCACTTTCGTTTACGATCTACATAATTTGATTTCTTTTTTAGTTGTATATCCTCATCATCGCTGCTGTTGCTGTCCTCGGTGTGAGAGAGTTCATTGGAAAGTGGTACAATACATTCTACGGGTACGTATTCTAGGTCCATGCCATAATCTAACGGTGGCATAGCCACTACATCATCGAGATTATCATGCCAAAACGGATCGGGTTTCGCACCAGGTTTGTAATAACTGAATCTTTGTGTGTAAGGCTTATCTTTGTCGTATGTAGACAAATTTACATCGGGATAGCCGTTTTTTCGCAGTAGTCTACCATACGTCATATACGAGCTGAAATGTTTCCGGCATGCGTACAGATGTTTCTGCTTGAACTGGTCTGGATTTTTACCAAATTGCCGTATCCAGAGATCCCGCCTGTAATAGTACGAAGTTACATTAAAAATGGTAAGGCACATTGGTAATCGTAAGAGAAGAATTCCATATACATAAAGTTACAGCAATATTTGATTGAGGACTCACCTGGCTACATCAGTTTTTGGTGGAAATGGATACAGGATAGCGCTACCATGAGGACAATGAGCAAAACAGCGACGAAACGGCATGGTTTATAAATCTGAAAACAATTGCATTAAAATATATACGTTAATATAAAAAATACCAGTTATTTACCAATTTTGATACTCAGTTGCTGCACTTTAGGCGCTTAGCACCAAATTCAAATTAACATTTCCAAACTACAATTTATATACTATTTTAGTTCTTTTGTATTCTAATCAAACATTTTCAGAAACAGACTTAATTTTTAAGATAGTAGACAGTTTAATTAATCAAATAAAGTATGTTTTTACCGCGCTACACAATTGGATACGTTTATTTATAATGAACAGCTGTTTGCAATGAACAGTGATGCCAGTTTCAGCGCTTACTATCGATACATTTAGAATCGAGTTTGTGATATCTTTTCTCCTACCGCTAGCATATATCGAAGGCAACATTTGAAAATATAATTGTGTGGTAATATCCGGCCAATGTAATATGAAAGAAAGGGTAATTACATTCTAACCAACAGTTCGTTGCAATTGTTAGGGAAGCGAAATTTATAATGTATATGCGAGTTGTGATTTTTTATTTAGACTAAAACACAAATCGTCACCTGAAATGCAAAATAACGTATCATCAAAAAATTCGAAATTGAATGTCCTATTGATTACGCTTCACTACTTCAAATTACATACATAATATAACATATGGTCAACATTTTCCGGTTCTCCGATCAAATATAAGCTAGTTTTATCCAATATTAAAATTTTGTTTCACTCATGTTTCATTTTATTTCGTGTTTCATGCATACCACTGTAAATTTCCGAAAATGTTGTTACGTTATTTTGCATTTCAGGTGACGATATACAGTATGTACCTTGACTATATTTGACAAAGACTGGCTGTGTCTAATACGTTATTAAAGCATTTTTACACATACATATGTATATAATTAAAGAAAATTCAGTTATTTTTATTAAATTGTTAAATTTCCAAAAAGCGTAATTGAATTTTTTAATTTACCAGACAAGTAGTAGTTGTTTTTTGCAATATTATTTTTTATTTGAATAAAAATATTTCAATTATATATTTAAACATTAGTTGTAATCACATAAAATTAACGTTTTAATTAAGGTCTATTCAACATATTTGGTGTCTTTAACAATTTCATTGCAGCTTTTAGCGACATAATTTCTTCCGCTTGTTGTTGAACTTTTTCTTTTAATTCAAAAATATTTTTCAGAATCTTAATTGTGCTATCTTTTGTTTGGGTCTGCTCATTGCGTGAACTTGCATTATTAATACCACTGACATTATTGAATATTTCATAGGTAAATAAATCAGATTCGATATCTATTTGGTTACTCATTTCTGCTGTAGTGGCAATATTTTTTCGATTATCTACACATTCCATATCCTGTCGCATTTCTTTAACTTCGGCAGATTCTATATTGTTTGCGTTATTTGAATCATCAGCCGATTTTATATCCTTAGGATTTTTTGCCCTTTCGATTGATTCCACAACTTTCAGGTTTTCTGCGCTTTCAGTTAATTTCAAAACCTTTAAGAATTTTGTACTTTCAGTTGATTCCAAATCTTGTATACCATGTATACTTTCAGCTGATTCAAAATGGCTTCGATTTTTTGTCTTTTGAGCTGATTTCAGATCTGGTTTATATGCACATTTAGCTGATTCTATACCATGTAAGATTTTTATACTTTCCGTTGATTCCAATTCTTTAAGGCTTTCTGTGCCTTCAACTGCCTCGATATCTTTAAGGTTTACCGTGACTCGTGTTGATTTCACTTCTTCTTGGCTATCTGTATTTCCAGTTGATTCCACATTCTTTCGATTTTGTGTCCTTTCGGCTGATTCAACTTCTTTTAGGTTATCTGTATATTCAACCGATTCCTTAACTTTTAAGTTATCTTTCAAACCTTTTGGGGTTTTTCTGCGTTCTGTTGATTCCATGTTCTTTAGGATCTCTGTAACTCCGGTAGATTCCAGATCTTTTAGCATTTTTCTATCGATGTCCTCCAACTTTTCCGTCTTTTCGGCTGATTTCCCATATTTTAGATTATTTGCACTTTCAGTTGATTTCATATCTTTTAAGTTTTCTATATCTTCCGTTGATTCCAAATCGTTTGGGTGATCTTTGTTTTCAGATGCTTCAGTATCCTTTAGGTTTTTGATTCCTTCCGGTGTTTCCTTTTCTTTTGAGTTATTTGTGTGTTCCAATGATTCGATATCTTCTCTTATTTTTGTGCCATTGACTGACCTCACATCTTTCAGGTCATTTGTGTCTTCACCTGATTTCAAATCTTTTAGTAGATCTCTGTTTTCAGCTGATTCTATATCTTTTAGGTCTTTGATTCCTTCCGCTGTCTCCTTTTCTCTTGAGTTATTTGTGCGTTCCGTTGATTCGATATTTTCCGTTTCTTTTGTGCCATTGGCTGACTCCTCCTTTTTCAAGTCGTCTGTGTTTTCACCTGATTCATTATCTTCTGAATTTTTTGGGCTTTCCGCCGATTTCATATTTGTTAAGTTATCTATGCTTGGCGCTGATTTCACATCAGTTAATGCTTTCAGATATTTTAGGTTATCCAGGCTTGTAGTTCTCACATTTTCCAACTTTTCAACTGTTTCCACATCTTTCAAGTTGTGTATATCTTTAATTGTTGATTTCACATATTTTATGCTACCTATCTTCTCTGTTATTTCCATATCTGTACTATTTTCCTTGTTTTCAGATTCGCCATTAGCCGTCTCTTCAACTTCCATTGCCGTTACCTCTTTTCGGCGTTCTGCAGTGCTATCACCTTGTTTAAGATTCGATTCATGGTCACATTTCATATTCGTATTATCGTTGTTACCGCTTCCATCTGAATCGGTTGAAATAAAATTTTTCGCACTCTCTACCTCATTAATTTTCGAATTATCAATTGTTGCTAAAGCTGCTGTTGCACATATTTTGGCGCGTTTGTGAAATTCCTTTGCTTTTCGTATATAATCCGAAAGCGATTTCTGATATGAAAAGGAAAGTATCGGCATCATGGCTGGATCAGTGTATTTTCGTTTCCCTACCAGTGGCACTATTGGTATATTAACAGCAGTTTTTTTGGTATCGATGTCCGTTGTTATAACCAAAACTTCTTTCCCAGCCGCAGGAAACTTTTCTGCATCCTTGCTAATAAGTGCGTCATTACTATTTGAATCGGTTGGGTTCGATACGTCGCACTCGTCGGCTACATATTTCTTAGGCCAAGGGCTCTTCGGAATAAATTTAATTATGCCCTTATCCTTAGCAGTTGTATTTGATTTTGTCGAAAGTAAAACGCAATTACGGGATTTGACCAAAGGACGAATTGGCATTTTAGGTCCTGTAAAAGCTAGAGTTTTGTGTGCCTCCGAAGCAATCGAAAGTGGAATATGTACTGAACGCATGACGGACTTTTTGTTGAATGTTAATTTCTGTGTAATATTTTTACAGGCTATTGATTTAGTTGTGCTAGCCGATGGAGCTGTAATTGATGCGGTATTAGTAGTTACTTTCCCGTTTATGTCTACTGCTGATATTTCCAAACTAGATGTTGAAGTCGTATTGGAATTGAAACTTTCAATTTCTGACTCTGCTGTTGTTGTAACAATTATATTTTTTTCATAGTCTGTCGTCGTTGCTGTTGCTTTTGGCGGCTGTGAGGCACTAACGTCAATTTTAGAATTATTCAAAGATTCGGTCAACTCTGTTGGGTTTGCAGTAGAAACAACTGCAGTTGGTCTCATAATTGTTTGAATAGTAGTGTTAGTTGTTTTTGTGGTATCATCAACTAAAACCGTTGTGGCAGCAGCAGGTGATGCATCTTTAGTGGGAAGTTTAACCGTTACTGTAGGTTTAGAACGAAACGCCGCTTCATTACTAGTTGTTGGAAGCTGTTCTTTTAACATTGCATTTATGAATGTTGGAAAAGAAATATGAATCATTTTATTCCCTACCAGTGGCACTGCTGTATATTTCATATTAATTGGTTTCAGAGATAGTGAACTTTTTAATGGTTTGTAATCTTCAGGTTCTTTGAGTACATCATATACTTTCTGTGTTGTCATATATTCCTTGTTTGTTTGTCGTGGTTTACTAACGGAGTAGTTTGCGTTCAAATTCTTTGCTGTCGCGGTGGGTGTCGGCGTTGTTCCATTTGTTTTGCCTATTGGAATAACAATTTCTTCAAATCTTAACAGTTTGCTTTCTACACTATGCGGGCTTCCTTGCTTGGTTAATTTTGTATTGAATATGCCTGTTGTATTCGATATATCCTTACTCATTGTAATTTGGTAAGAAATTTTAACTGTTTAGATAAAATTATTTTTGTGATTTCCTTAATTTTCAATTAGCGTATTGTAAACAAACAAAACATATGGTTTAAATTGTTGAGTTGCCATATCTAACCAGTTAAGTATATTAAGAAACACTTGACCGCACTGAAAAAAATTTTTCACATGCGAAGAAGAGAACGTACAGAGAACGCAGAGAACGTCTATCATAGAGAATGTTCACGTTTCAGATATCGTAACTTTTCGAAGGGGTACTCGGCAGAGATGAGTTAGTCTCACCACAGACAAATTATTAGCGTGTTTCACCACGAAAATAGCAGAATTGAGCATTTTCAGTGTTAAGTGAAAATAATAATAGTCCAGTCATTTAAGCTTAAATTAGGTAAGAATCTCGGAATTCGATATACCCATTTAAATGTCTGTAAATACTTGTATATTGACACCCTAATACCATGTTCAGACCGAAAATTTAAAAGATTAGATTATATTTAAGCATTTCATAACCCAACAGTGTTCTCACTGCCGTTAGAAAGATCAAAAAACAGCTGTTATTGTCATTCAAGAATTCACATCGCTTAATATTTATAAAAAGAAAAGATTGTCATATAGTATTTTGAAATAAAAAGACGGCATTTTAATATTTTCCATATAATAGAAATAATGGAAGTTTTTTTTCATTTGTTAAGTCGATTTTCAGATGAAATTAGATTAATTGCTTTAAAAAAAATTTGTTTGTTTACATTTTGTTCCCTTTGTAGTGTCTAAATCAGCTGTGATAATGTAACAGATTTCTCGTGCTGACAAGTAGATTGCGCAAAATCAGAGTCGCACAGAGAGATTTAGCGTGGATCAGTTTCAAATCATTTCAACGAAGTGATTTGGAACTGTCATTTTTGTATGGCGAAATCTTGATAAACTTTTAAGATAAGAGGTATAATCCATTCAACAGCCGAAATCGTGTGATTAAGTGTCGGTCTGAACATGGTATAAAGTTGTCTCAAAACCTACATATGGTAGGGTATACCTACCTCTCGTTAATTCGAAACTCGAGGGACTCTTGAAATATTACGAATTATCGAGTGTTTGAAATATCAAATGGTTCGAAATTTGTGAGAGAAAATAAATAAAACTTCGAAGTATTAAGTGTTAGTTAATTTTTATTTATTAATATAAAAATGACAAGAATTAAGAGGTACATTCGTGTACATACAAGTATTCGTAATGTGAATTAATTAATCTTTCGAAAGAACTTTGTCATACTGGTTTGCTTTAAAGCACAATTCTGCTGCTCACAGTGCTCAATAACTTTTTTAAGAGAAAAAGTGCCTGAAATGCTTTTCATCACTTTCGTTTTGTAGACAGAAGCTTTGTAAGGTATCAAATGAGGATCTTGTTTCCTTAACTGACACCTCTGCCAAAGGTTCCGATGTATCGTCCTCATCTTCATCGTTACTTTGCGTATCTGTCGCAGATAAAATTTCGCTATCGGTTAGTGAACCTGAGACAGCAACATTTTCATCCACTTGAAGAAAATCAGAAAAACTCACACCGCTGATGTCAACTAATGGTTTCATTGCTGGTTCTTCATCATCTATAAGTATTGGAAGATTTTCTTGATTTTCTTTTAAGAAACCGGATTTTTTGAAGCAGTTGAGAATCGTTAGGGGTGTTACAGCTCTCCATGTTTTATCAATTAGTAAAATAGCTGTCAGAACCGTGATATTTGCAGTTAGCTGTTTGTCGAGAGATTCTAAAACGATCTTAACAATTTCTTTGCGATAGAACGTCTTAAAATTATGGATAATCCCTTGGTCCAATGGTTGCAATTTGGAAGTTGTATTTGGCGGAAAGAAGTAGAGTTCCACGTTAGACAATGTAGGAGGACTGTTGTGGACAGTGCAGTTGTCTAAAAATAGTAAAATACTCAATCTGGTGGAGCATTGCAGGGTCAACAAACTTCCCCTGACCCTGGGATGCGATGCCAATGCGCATCACACGGAATGGAATTTATCTTCTTCTTCTTAATTGGCCTAGACGATTATAGCCGAGTTAACAACAGCGCGCGAGTCGTTTCTTCTTTTCGCTACGTGGCGCCAATTGGATATTCCAAGCGAAGCCAGGTCCTTCTCCACTTGGTCCTTCCAACGGAGTGGAGGTCTTCCTCTTCCTCTGCTTCCCCCGGCGGGTATTGCGTCGAATACTTTCAGAGCTGGAGTGTTTTCATCCATCCGGACAACATGACCTAGCCAGCGTAGCCGCTGTCTTTTAATTCGCTGAACTATGTCGATGTCGTCGTATATCTCGTACAGCTCATCGTTCCATCGAATGCGATATTCGCCGTGGCTAACGCGCAAAGGACCATAAATCTTTCGCAGAATTTTTCTCTCGAAAACTCGTAACGTCGACTCATCGATTGCTGTTATCGCCCAAGCAGGACGGGAATTATGAGCGACTTATAGAGTTTAGCTTTTGTTCGTCGAGAGAGGACTTTACTTTTCAATTGCCTACTCAGTCCGAAGTAGCACCTGTTGGCAAGAGCAATCCTGCGATGGATTTCCAGGCTGACATTGTTGGTAGTGTTTACGCTGGTTCCAAAATAGCCGAAATTATCTACAACTTCAAAGTTATGACTGTCAACAGTGACGCCAAGGTGGCTACGGTGTTTCCTTTGGTTTTCACCCGAACCGATTGGAACCAAAGTGTGTGTGGGGCGGCACTCATACCTTGGTTTCTTCCAGAGTGCAGTGTTGTGCATGCACTTACACTTTGGGGCGCTGATCAACGCACTAATTTGATCTATGTGCTACTAGCAATAGATAGCGCCGTGGATTTGAGCCTTCGTAGGCAGATACCCACGTAAAACATATTGACTACTGTCAACAGTGACGTGAGAGCCAAGTCGCGAGTGCGACGACTGTTTGTTTGATGGCAGGAGATATTTCGTTTTGCCCTCGTTCACTGCCAGACCCATTTGAATGGAATTATAGTCAGTATGGATATGAGCATAGAGAATGTGGGCTGTGAGCCCACTTTTGTAACTAGTGTTCGCAGGGAGGTCCTGGACATTACCCTGAGCAATGACGACATGATCGGGCTGATCTCGCAGTGGCGGGTGTCAAAAGAGCCCTCATTGTCAGATCACAGGATCATTCGTTTTGCTCTCCTCCGACACGCAACCCTAGAAATACGAACTGGGGTATTTTCAAAGAAACCCTAAGCAAAAACATAAGCAGAGTGGGGCAGGCAGATGGTAGATCCACCACAGTTGGACTGGAGAGCAGACTAAGTGCAATGAACCAGTCCATTATGGACGCCTATCGTTGTGCCTGTCCACTAAAAGCGACCACCAGTAAACAAACCTGCCCCTGGTGGTCTAGTAAACTCTCAACTCTTAGACATAGGGTGCGAAGGCTGTTTAATAAAGCCAAGCGCACAGACAGTTGGGAAGAATACAAACGGCACCTAACAATCTACAATAAGGAGATCAGGCTTGCCAAGACAAACAGTTTCAGAAAATTCTGTGACAGCGTCTCCTCGACCCCGGAGGCAGCTCGGCTGCATAAGGCGTTGTCGAGAGGTAACACGGACACAGTATTATCCCTAAAAAGACAGGACGGGACCTATACGACTAGCGCGGATGAGAGGGCAGAAACACTCCTACAGGTGCACTTCCCGGAGACGGTTCAAGCTGACCTAACTCCAGCATCGGACAACCGGAGGCCGGACCGCTCAGACTGGCTGACTGCAAGGAATTTGTTCACTGTGGACTCAGTCAGATGGGCACTGGCCTCCTTTTCGAACTATAAGTCACCGGGAGTGGACGGCGTCTTCCCGGCCCTATTGCAGCAAGGTATGGATACTCTTCTGCCACACCTGCTAGGGCTGATGAGAGACAGCCTGGCGATGTCGTATACCCATGGAGAATTGCAAAAGTAATCTTCATCCCCAAGGTAGGGAGGAGAGACTATTCGCTAGCCAAATCATTCCGGCTCTCCGGTATAAGTCTCACATCCTTCATGCTAAAGGGGATGGAGAAAGTAATAGATAACCCCATTCGATCGGAAGCGCTGAAGATCGCACTCCTACATGCCAGGCAACATACGTACAGAGCGGGTAGATCCACAAATACTACTCTGTACCAACTCACGTCTGAGCTGCAAGATTCGCTGGATAACGGCGAGGTTGCGATCTGCGCCTTCCAAGACATTGAGGGTGCCTTTGATAATGCGTCTCAACTAACGTGATCAAGGCACTTGAGAGAAGGAACGTTACCACTCCAATATGCAGATTGATAGAAGCCCTTCTGCGTATTAGGATAGCGCAAACAACGGTGGGGGAAAGCAAGATTCGTCTTGGCACCACAAGGGGATGCCCACAGGGGTGAGTTCTGTCCCCTCTGCTATGGAGCTTGGTAGTAGATGAACTCCTCGAGTTGCTCACCAGCAATGGAATCCGCTGTCAAGGGTACGCGGATGACATCGTCATAATGGCGAGAGGCAGATTTGAAAACACTCTTTGTGACATTGTCCAAAGGGGCTTAAACCTGGCAAAAAGATGGTGCAACATGGTAGGGCTAAACATCAACCCATCAAAAACTACCGTAATCCCATTTACTAAGCGGAGATCTCTTCCGGGCCTGAGGTTCCTAACAATAGGAGGCACAGAGGTGGAAATGTCGAAATAGTTCAAATTCCTTGGCCTCACTTTAGACTTATCATTACGGTGGAGTAGGCATTTGGACTTAACGCTGTCCAAAGCAACTAGAGCACTTATGGTATGCAGACGCCTGGCCGGCAGATTATGGGGATGCAAGCCAAGAATCATTAGATGGCTGTATACCATGATAGAAAGGCCTATTATCACCTATGGAGCGGTTGCTTGGGCCACCAAAGCAGCTCAGTCGTCGGTGATCCGGAGACTGTCAAAGCTGCAAAGACTTGCCTGTGTCTGTGCTTCGGCGGCAATGCGCACATGCCTCACTGTGGCACTGGAAGTCATACTGGAGCTCACACCGCCGCACCAGGTGATAAAAGAAGCAGCAAACCACACCATGCTGCTAATGTCAGCAGAAGGCTGCGGAAGAGGAAAGTATAGATAGACGTACTGGCGGAAAGCACACCGCTAGTCCTTCTCCCAAAGGACGGCACAACGAAGAAAATAAACCTCAAAAAGAATTTCAAAGTTACTCAAGGCAGCAAGACGGAGTGGAGCGATTCCACGCTGGAAAGACTGCTGGAAGACAGTACCATTCAATGATACACCGATGGCTTAAAAACACCGGAGGGTATTGGGGCAGGTATTGCGGGACCGCGTACTTAGCTGTCCATACCAATGGGATGCTTCCCAAGTATCTTCCAGGCTGAAGTTTTTGCATATGTCAGTGCGCTGAAGTCAACCTTAGCCGCAACAATCGCAACCAGCGTATAGCTATTCTCAGTGATAGCCAAGCGGCACTAAAGGCGATTTCATCATATGAGACCAAATCACTTTTAGTCGAGGAATGCATAGAAAGGCTAAACCGCCTGTCCTTGTGCAACCGGGTGCCCCTAATTTGTGTGCCAGGGCACAAAGAAAAAGAAGGAAACGAGAAGGCCGACGAACTGGCCTGCGCTGCGGCAGCGTCCAAGGTGATGGGACCAGAACCATACATAGCGGTAGGATCCCACACTTTTAAGGAGCTGCTCCGCACGGAGGAAAGAATGGGGAGAGAACGGCGTTGGCAACAGGCATCAAGCATGCGCCCAACCAAACTGCTACTAGGAAGGTACAATCTCTCCAGGTTCAAGGAACTTATTCACTTCCCCCGTGACAAATTCCGTCTCCTCGTCGCGATTTACACAGGGCACTGCAGGCTCAGGAAGCACTTGTCCAACATGGACATAGTCTCCTGTGCTAACTGCCGGTTCTGCGACCTGGAACAGGAAACACCAGCACACCTAATCCTGGATTGCACAGCAATCTGTAGAAAAAGGCTTAAGGCCCTGGATTCTATTTATATCAGCAGGGATCACATCACCTGAGTAGCGCCCGGCAAACTCCTAGAGCTATTCAGGCTGCTGGGACTCTGGGAAGACATGTGATATAGGAGAGGGCACAATAGACTCTAGGTCGCGGTGCATTACCTCATAACACTATCTATCTATCTATCTAATACACGTTCTCAATTTTTGGGCAAATCTCTGTTAAGTACTGGAGCTCGTGGTTATTGTAACTTACGTATGGTTTTGTTTTAATTACTTTCGTATTATTCATAGGAAGAGGAATGAGATGGAAAGGCGAATTCGTACTTTTAGCCAAATTTGCTAGTTTTATATTAAAAATTAGGTTGCTATTATTATAATATGCTTGGAGTTCCAGAAGTTAGTAAAGGTGTCCGTCCGAAACTAAGTCAATATTCTGGGACTTAAAATGGTGTCTTATTTCATCCAATTCATCTGGATGAAGAATAAGCTTTGATACTATACCAAGCTTTGCGAGCATTACAGCTTCTATTATGTCAGAGATATGGTTCAATAATAAATCTATACTCGTATTATAATCAAGCTGATTCATGTATTGAATTTCTAAAGCGCATTGTCTTCTTTTAGAATATGATTAGTTGTTTTTGCGGAGAGTTTTTCTAAAAATTTTGTAATGCTTTCTTGTTATTTATATGCTCTGTCAAATTTTTAAATCTCTGTATCAATTGTATACTCAAACTTTTTTGATTTTGCTCTATTATTTTTGAATTTAATGTTGTGTCCTGGAGTTCTTGTATTTGTTTATTTATAGTCATAGCGTCATTTGCGTCCATGTTCCCAGTTAGATATTTTATTACAGAGCCTAAGCCGTTGAATAGTCCTCGTTTTGTACGTTTATTTGGATTTAATGCCTGTAGTTTGTTTTCGAGTCCCTTAAGTTTCAGCTTACAAATTTTAGCAGCATCTTTTAGAAGGCTATTTTTTTCAAATTTGTCTACGATAGTAATTAAGTTTGAAGTTTGCGAATTATAATTGTCCAAGTCTATTATATGAATGAAATTGAAATAACTTTCAATCGTTCTCGCGTGTCCAATCTTCAGGGCGATCATATTCTGGTCTTTGTCAAAATTTTGTATTTCCAAGACTTGTCCGTAAGCAAAGGCTATTAGAGCCCCTATGAGAATTGTACGCATGAGGGATTTAGGTCCTTTTTCCAACGGTTCTCGAGTATTTCCACTTATTTGTTCTCCGTCCGATATTCCTTCGAGTTTTTGAACAGGCGGCCCCTTATGTGGTCCAAGGATTTAATTATTAACAAAGATATTATTTTGTTAGCACTTTTAGTTAAGTTTCAACCCGAACCGTTGGCTTTCCGACTGCGCCAGTTATGTTATTACGTTCCTTTGTTAATTGCACCAAATAAAACACTTTATCTTCTTGAAGGTTACACCAGTAATGATCTTTATTTTTAAATTATTTTAACATGAAGGTAAGAAATTTGATGAGTCAAGAAAAATACAGTAAAAATTAAAACAATAATAATTGTATAAAAGTTGGTAAACAGGAAGTAGGTATTAATTAGTACACAATTGTTGCAATGTTTTGTTTTGCTGACTTTAATATTTTAAAATTAAAGGGAAAAATTATTATTAGTAATTTATGAATATAAATACAATTTAGTTTGTAAGAAAATAATGTTTTATATTGCTGACTTAAACTATTTAAAATTCAAATGAAAATTTTATAATGATTTGTTGTTTTTGTTTTTTTTTTTGGTATAAAGTAAATGATTTATTGTTGTTGTTTTATTGGTGTATTCTGGGTTGTGGGGGTTGATGTGACGATATAACTCGTGCGATTCTAAGTTAGAGACAATTTTTGAGACTTGAGACGATTTTGCTATTCTGTAAGTGACAGTCACAGAATCTATTACATTTCATTATTCAGAGATGTTTTTACACTTGAATGAAAATAAATATGTCGATAACAAATATTAAATTGTCTATAACATAGTCAAAAAACATAATTACCAATAAAAATAAAAATATATGTTGACTTTGTTTCATAATATTTACGAAATTTATGTAAAATTGATTTATTTTTAATTTTTTTCGTGTTTGGGTTGCTTATAAAGTATAAAAAAACGACAATCGATTAATATCTATGATGATCTCTATTCAGTATATTCAAAATGGCAGACAAGAGTTCTTTTGGGTTTTGTGACCTGCTAACTACCAGGTCTCAAATTTGAGGCAATATTTTTAGACTAACGGTAGAGACTGTTTAGTGAATAGTAACTAGTCACAAATTGAGATTTTACCTCAAAATGTCTCAAATAGAGACCAGACTGGTTACAGAATCCCGCCATAAAAGTTCTTCAAAGATCAAGCGGTCGCACATGTGCTCATATTATATGTATATAATGTATGTATGCGTGCATGTAAACAAATGTGACAGACCATACGCATAATGTTTGTAAATTTGTCTACATGCAACATATGTATGTAAATATGTACACTCAATCCTTCATGCGAAATCTACGTTGACACGGACAACCAAGTGCCGAAGCTCAACACAACATTGTGTTGTTGGTAAATCCGAGCTGTGCCGAAAAAATAAGCGAACGAGCGCCGATTGTCACCGCTTCCCTTGCCGCTGTAACAGCTTCGCCTACAAACCAGCGTAAATATGTATGTTGCATACATATCGAAGCTGATTTTTGCAAGCAGCGTAAAAATATTTTGTACATTCTTTGACAAAAACAGTCAATCCCGGTTATGTGCCGCAGTGATTTGTTAAAAATAAAAATATAATATGGCACATAAGCGAGTGCGGATACTTAACGAGTTGTACTTAAAGCAATAATTTCTATGTATTTCAAAAAACCAACCGTGAGATGCAGCATGATATAGGCAGTTAAGAGGGATGATTTTCATTTAAGCGAAGTACTACTTAACCGCGATCCACTGTACACATAAATCAGAGGAATATTGAATATTTTCTTTGACACATTTCTTGACTTGAATATCGACAAATAAACTATGTTGTCAATTTTATTATAATATATCAAGAATGATAAAAACTAGATTGCGCAATGACGAGTTCAAATTTTATTCGTTCTGCGCATCTACGTCACGGTTGACCATCGTACAATGATGATTTTGATTTTCAGTTGTTTGTTTTTCTTTGCAATAAGAAGCAATTTTGTATTGCAGGCATACAAAGACATGAATATCATCAAAAGTTAACATCAATATAAGTGAATATTAATACAAAATATCAATATAAGTGAATATTTTATAGTGAACATTTACCTACATATTCATTTAATTGTGTTTTCATTGTATTATTTAATTTTGTCTCTTTGCTGTGTTTGTTTCAACCATATACATTTATATGCAAATAAAAAGATTGAATATTTTGTGACCAAGTATCAATTTATTGTGTTATTTAATTTTCTTGTTTTGCTATACATATGTTCGATTAAGTTTTTGTTTAAGGAACGAATCCTAAAATACATTTTTGCTCTGAAAAACAATTCTTTTACTTTCGAGCTATAATTTATAAAGTTACTAAGTGTTTCTGGACGTAATTTGTACATACATATATGCAAATCAGTACCATTTACATCGTCAAATACTGCTTGCAAGGCTCTCATATGCTCCATCATCATATCTGTTGGTTTTGAGAGTCCTTCTTCAGAAAAGTGATCCACCCAAGTATAAGACGAACAATTTTCTGAATTGGCACAAATTTGGGGGTTGTCTTTACCGAGTTTGTGGCAGATGTACCCTGCCAAATTCTCAAGTCCGTCGTTGTTCAGTATCTCCAAGTCATCATTTTTTTCAATTGGGTCAGTGGAATTCAGATCAACTGACACACGTTGGAAAATATTACCTGCAAAAATATAATAAACATACATACATGCGTATAAATAAATGGAATAAATTGTTAGTTAAGATTATTATTATAATTAGGATAATAAACAGTGCAAAAACTTAGTTATATGTTAGTACATATTTGCATTTGTTAACATCAATACATCTTCACTGGGGGTGTTTTTTTACGTGGCGGGTCCCAAACCCAGCGCACAACCCTTGTAGGGAATGTTTCGCCTTCTCACTTTAGCTCGCCTTCGAACGGATATTCTTAGGCTACCCAGAGGATACTTGGTCAAAGACCGGAAGTAGTGAGCTGCTTGAGCCATGTGTAAAAGAATCGTTTCTGGCCATTCCCAAGTGAATGGCGATCAGAGAACTTTCCTCACTTGCGTGAACTTCTACACATGACTCCATCCTCCAGTGGCTATAATCGCTTAAGCGGTTTCTACGCCAATTAAGAACATCAATACATTTTTATGAAAGAATGTTTTCTGCAGTTTTAGGTTTATAATACTATGTACGTTTAATATTTTGATAATTACCGGTTAGAGATAAGTAATTCCCTTCCAAATCTGATGTGTTGTCGACTTCAACATTTTCTTCTTCTGTGAACGCTTCTTCGTTGTGACCAAGTATATAGGAACGCAGCCTATATTTGAACTCCTGCCTGTCAGGGTGATTGTGAAGACCACCTTTTGACCTGACTATGCCAAAAAAAATTTTCCAAAACGTCCTGGTTTAATCGGTAGGTCAAAACGTAATCAATTTTGTACCGCTGTCTTAAGTCATCCAGCAGCAATTTCAAAGCATTATTGCTTTGAAGTATGTATACCTGTAAATCATAAGTAAAATCAAAAACTGTAGAAAATCAACTTATCTAAATATATAGCTTGAGTATTACCTTTTTGGAATGGAAGCAACCCATTTTTACCAATGACTCCCATTGATGAAACCATCCCCGTTATCTGTTCCAGTACATTATTTTGCTCGTTCAAAGCCAAACCGTAGGCGTGTAAGCGTTCCCTCTCTTCATCTTTGGGCACCCTGACATTCATTAGATCAAACCAGTCATTTGTCTTCAAAATTAATATTTATTATATACGAACATTTTAATTAATATTTTAAATATTACTTACAATTTTGAAAAGTCGATGGCATTCCTCCCAATTTTCGTTATCTAGCAGACTTAAGCTAGCGGCTCGAGTTATTGCTTGAGCAATTGTGTGGGGGAACAATTTTGTGGCTAGTTTAACCTTTTGCCTTTCTGCTCCTGTTACAGACAAATGCTTCTGAGAAATTTGGTGCGTGATGGACAGGTCGTTGGAGGTAAGCGAGAGCAGCTTCAGAATAATGTCTTTTCTAACAATTTTGCCATATTAAATAGGGGACAGCAGCAAAAACCACAACCCTGTCTCCATCGTGTAAAAACCTGCAATAGAAAAAAAGAACACAATTTAAAGTATATCATAATTTAAATAATTGTTTAGTGAATGTACCAAGGTTTTTCCACATTAATTTCAAGATCATTATATAAGCCTCTATTTGATCCACCCAAATCGCTTACAATGGCAACAATATTGTAACCGCACTTTTTAACGCTTGACAAAATGCTAAACAGCTCTTCCTTCGTCATTTTGCAGTCATATTCGAAGAATACAGGCTGTTTCCATTTACTTATCAAACCGAAAAGAACAAAGTACATTAGAAAAAATTGACTTCAAGAAAATTAATGAGTTTAATTACCTTTTATCACTGCAACCTGAACGAAGTTAAGAGGAGGCAATGTCGAATCAGTGGATCTATCGTAACAGTAACTCTTTCTGATCTTCATTTCATCAAAACTGAGTACACAAATTTTTTGCGCTTGTGTTAGCTCAGTTGCTGCCTTCAACAGTTTCATCACCGGCTCTATGACACCTGGAGCTACGTCAATTTTCTTTGACCACCATTGCAGAGTGCGCACACCTGGAAGAGGAAAGTTGTTTCTCCGTAAAAGTTTGTACGCTTTCGGGCTCGTTGAACATAGCGTGATCGACTTAGCTATGTCTTCTTCTTTCCAATTCCGCCGTTTATTTCCATCCCTAATTTTTCAATCTATGTATGTGTAAAGAACTTTAATATATTTTGCAATCTACTTTTTAGAATTAGGGCACTTACCTGGCCGTTGGTGAAAATGCACCTAAGCTTTTGCTCCAAATTATTTCTGTGGAATTCTGAGGCTTTAATGAAAATCCTAAGGCGTTTAATATCTGCTGACTGCTCGTTTTTGCACCTCTTCAAAGTTCTAACAACACTATTCAGTCTTTGTCTAAAAAGAATAAGAAATACACATACTTGTGTAAGAAAAAGATACTTCATCAATATCAATTAGGACTAACATTTCTGTTTCCAAATGCAGTATTTTCTCGTCTTTCTCATCGATGACCTCCTCTCCTGCAGTTTGAGGTGCCAACAGGGGCGGTATTCTTCAACATTGTTGTTAACATCCCTTTTAGAACGAGATTCCATCCTTTCCTGCGGTTCATTAGCCTCTGCAGGAGCAGTGGTTAACGTGGGAATAGCGCTAGGTAACAACTTAGTTGGATTCCGCGAACTTAAACCTGCAAGAGTGTTTGGTTCTAAAAGTAAAATTATTGTAATCAAAATGCTATAATTGCCCATTTCAAACTTCAAGTTTCTTTCGAAGGCTTCTGGCGCGAAGTGCACTTCACAAATGCATGCATTTTTAACATTAATTTTGTCCGTACGACGACAAAAATGAATCCATTGTTTTACAAAAAATGGAAAAATCTCCATTTTTTACTATTATTATTATTTTAAAAAAATATAAAATTTCAAATTAATTCAAAACTTTTAACACAATCGAACTCACTTTCAAAAGCGCGTCGAATAATAAGTCAACCGTGACGTCAGCAAGAACAGCTGACTGCGATTCTTGATAATATATTTGAATACTTGTCAGGTTCAATTTATGATTTTTAGCTTGTTCGTCGGGAGAAAGGCTTGTGAAGGTGGTCGATTTTATGAATGAAGCGAGTCTGCTTGTTGAAAGTGCGCTTGCGTTCATGAATGAAATTGTTCTTGCTGTAAGATTTGCTACACTTGGCTGCCATATTGACTTGTGACGCCGCTGATGCTATTTCAGACATTTGTTGTTTTTGTAGATCAATAGTTGTAATCGCGCACATGTTATTATTGATAAGTGATAATATGATTTGAATTCGCGAAAGCGAACATAAACACATATGGTCATGATACATGTGAATATAAGTTTTGAATGATAAAATATACGATTTATTTACATTTATCACTATATTACACTACATAATTTTTTTAATATATTGTGATAGTTTGTTATATACATATGTATGTACATATGTAATGAAGTATACACATAAGTATGAATATATCAAATACAAAAAATAATTTAAAAAATAGGCTTTATTTCCACGTTAACTAAGGATATTGCTTTGAAAAAGTAATCTAATTCAAATGTATTCAATTGCACAAGTATTCATTAATATCGGGCACACTGCATTATATATTTACTGCATTACGTACAGCAGTAAACAGTAACACTTTACTGATAATGAAATTAAATTTGCATTACCAGTACAATTTTACTGATTACTGGAAAAATTTGCAGTATAAATATTTTTTTACCGCTTACTGAAAGAAATTGCAGTAAAAATACTGATAATATCATTTGATTTGCAAAACCAGCAAAATGTTTACTGTAGAACAACCGTTCTACAGATGCAGACGACGGTAATGGGGTATTATATTTTAGAACAAGTAAGGAAGGGCTTTTTTTAACATTTTATACTCTCGCATGATAACTGAAAATAATTTGCATGTTTTTCAAAAATATTTTTTTTTATTCCGCTATCATCATTGGTTCCTAATGTATGTATATACATCAGATGGAATTCAAAATAGCGTTATATTGGAAGAAGGCGTGGTTGTAAAAATATTTTTTTACAGCTTACTGAAAGAAATGGTTGTGAACCGATTTTCCTATATTTCGTACATGTCATCAGGGTTGAAAATATTATATACGGAAATGCAGTAAAAATACTGATAATATCATTTGAAAATTTAGTGTTTCTGACGTTTTTTGTTAAAATCATTTTCAACATAACCTTTGTATGGGAGGTGGGCAAAATATTTACTGTTTACTGAAAATAGTTACTGGTAGTTAAAAATCAAAAGCCAACTTTTCCAAAAAAAAATTACTCAATGAATAATTAAAGAAAATTCGAATATTTTTGTTTATGGCAGTTGAAACTTTTATTTCAACTTTCCGCCATTTTGTGGGCGTGGCAGTGGGCCGATTTTGCCCATCTTTTCTTAAATGGAGCCAAGGAATTTCCAAGTTTCATCAAGATATCTGAGTTTTTGCCTTCTACAGCTTGCACGGACGGACAATACGGACGGAAAGAAAACATCCGTTCTACAGTGCAGATGACGGTATATATAACCCTATATCTGACTTTTTATTATTTATAATACTCTCCTTAGAAAAACGTTTTTTAATAGCCTGATGTTTATTTAAACAACTTGTTGTGGCGTCTCGTTCCACCAGGTATAAAAGCGTTTCCTGAAGATAATTGCCGGAGTCAGTGGAACCACTCTGTATGCTTATATCTACTTAAGTGAATATATGCATAAATCAAATATTTAATTGAAAGTCAAATGCAAAAATTTTACCATTACTTTCTTCCCCGAAATCAAGGAAGGTTTTTGAGTAGTTTGAGGCGGAACACGTGTTGCGTCATCTGCTATCTTTCCATACTTCACCACATAAGTGTTGAACATTTTTTTCACTTCTCTGTTTCCGTCGTTGCTGTTTCTAAAAGGGCTTTTAAAAATCGCAATTTAATGTCAGGGACAGAAATAGCGGCAATAACAGCGTCCCTAGCATCAGACTGAATCAGGAAGTACTTTTCAAATCTTTTAAGCAAAGCTATTTGCATTTTTTCGCTTATTTCGGATAAATACTTAAAGCTTGCAGGCTCCAAACGACGTAGTTTTATTCTCAAAGTCACTATAGTGGGGATAAAGTAACCAAAATACATGGTCTTTTCGCCCTGAAGGAAGTCGATCGCTTCTGCAATAGGCCTCATAAGCTTTGCGTACTCTTCTAAGTACTCAACTTCTTCGCTGAGAATGGTAGGAATTTTTAAACGGTAACACAATTCTGCTAAATTGGTTTTGTGTTGCAGCAACTTCGTAACGGAATCATAAAGAGAGTTCCACCTTGTTATGCATGGAGTTATTAAATTCGCGTTTATAACTTCATTAACTACTTCTGCAGATTTTGGTCTATTGCATTTATTCCAAAGCTGTGTGCATCTACAAAGTTATAGAAAATATGTAAATGTAAAAAGTGTTGAATTAATCAAATAATTTTTACCTTTGGAAAGATCTTTTGTGAATATTTTTAATATCCTGACTTGATGAATTAAAAATTTTGTTGAAATCGGTTGAAGCCAAAAGATTTGAAGTGTGGCTTGCACAAGGAAAGTGTTTTGACAGGCGTGGAGTTACAGATCGAAATTGAGGACCTAAAGCAATTATTGAGTCATTTGAATCGGAATCAGAGTCAGATCCGTCATCACTGTCACATTCATTTATAGGTCCTAAATCAATGAGAATCAATAATTGAATATATTGATTTGGATTAAATACATTTAACTCCAAATTCTTTAAATGCCTTAACGAAGTTAGATCCATTGTCAGTAATCGTATAAACCATTTTTTCCACGGGTAATTTATATTGCTTATTTACCAAAAAATGATTTTTTTCCACCTGACCATACATCTGCAGTTACGCACACGTATTCAATGTTCTTCAGCTCAATGACCAGATTTTGAACATATTTAGTGTGGCTCTCGAAAAGTAACTTTTACCAGGAAATAGTTTTTTAAAACTTTGGTTACTGACTGTGGACAAGGGAGACGTTGTGTTGCAAATAAAATCCAAAATGTCATGGTTAAAAGAGCTTTTGCGGCTTACGCCTTCTTTCATCTTTGATTCACTTGAACTCGCAAAATTTTTGTTGGTGTTCCTTTTTCAAATGCTTGATAAAATTGGAACTAATACGAAGCGAACCTTTAATTTTTTTCCGCACACTTGACAACTACCAATTAAGCCACACATTCTTCTTTGATGAGGAGTTTTGTTCATCTGCATTTAAATGAAATTGTGAAGCTTTAAATAAAAACATATATAACAAATAAAATAGTGCTATTTTGCATCTTTTTAAACACACCGTCTCCACAATTTTGAAAAATTTCTCACTAAAGAGAATCTTACACCAACCAATTCTTCATTTTTCAACGAATCTGGTGTACTTGAACTTTCACTTAAATTGTCATATCTCATAATATTGTGACTTATTTGTGAGTTCCGACCGTTTGAACAACTTGGAATTTTTTGTTCGCCAACGAAATCTTGCTCATTATTACAATCATCACTATTGAAATTTAATGCATTCATTTAAATATATTTAATTTTGGTAGACGTTCTCTGTCATAGAGAAGGTTCACGGAGCTTTTTTTTATTTTAAAAAATTCCCAAAAAAGAAAAAAAAAAATTTAATTTAAAATTTTTTAACATTGACTTAAAATTTTTATTTTTTTAAAAAAAATTTAAAAAAAAGCAATTTTAAATTTTTTTTAAACGGAAAAATTTTTGGCAAAAAATTTTACAAAATAAAATTTTTTTCCTTTTTTTTTTCCTTTTTCGGAAAAAAAAAATAGCCGTTTTTTTTTGTGTTCACCACATTGCCCCCCAAAAATGTACGGAATGGCCCCGGGTTTTTTTTCCCTGTATCGCTTTTAAAAAGGGAAAGTGAAAAAAACCTTAAACCCGCCTTTCTTCCTTTTTCCCTTTTTCCCCCCAAAAGTTAAAAAAAGAAATTTTTTTTAAAACCCCCAAAACAGCCTCCCCTTTGTTTTGGTTTCATTTGGGGAAAAAATGGTTTTGGGCCCCTTCCAAAAAACATAAGGGTTTTTTTAAAAAACCATTTTTCCAAATTACAAATTTTTTTTTAAAAAAATAACCAAAACCGAAAACCCCAAAAATAAAAATAGTTTTTTTATTTTAATGGGAAGAAAACCCAAAACGGAGTTTTTTTAAATTTCAAACAATTTCGTTGAAATTTTGGGGTTGGGGGTTTTTCTTGTATGGGGGTTTGGAAACCTCCGGGAAAACCATCGGTGCCAAAGTTTCTTTTGGGAAAAATCCAAAAACCGGAACCAGTAAAACCGGCAAAGGAAGGAAGGGTTAAAAAGTTTTTTTAGGTTTTTTGGGGGAAAGAAAAAATTGTTCCAAACGAAATTTTTGGGGAAGATTTTAAAATTTTCCAATTTTTGGCCTTTTTTTGCCTTTAAAAAACCCCTTCGGGCGTTGAGGATGCCATCCAAAAATTCGGGAAAAATCTTTAACTTTTTAAAAAGAAAATTAAAAAAAATTTTAAAATTTAAAAATTTTTTGGTTAAAAAGAAAAAATTTTTTAAAAATGTTAAAAACTCTTTTTTATTTTTTTTAGT